>NC_090928.1:1171277570-1172554393 GCF_040938575.1 Ambystoma mexicanum | reverse complement strand
GGATCATTGAATTATCAGGCCATGACTAGGTAGCGTCATAGTTTTCAGGGTTACCCAGACAGACTAGACTGGAGGTCTAGGTGGTGAGTACCCGTGGTAGACTGGCCTATAGGTACCTCTGGGGATTTTCTGGTAGGCCTCTGCACCCTGGGCCTCCTTTGTGTTGTAACCTATTTTATTTACACATTTTCTCATAGGAAAAGGGTTGGGCTTGCTGAAAAGGAGCAATATCGGGCCACTTTGAACATTATTTCCAGGACTTCTTTTGGCTCCCAATCCACCCCTGGTCAGTAATACATACTCTGAAGCCACATCCCCATTTCTTTGCATTCTCAACTTGAGCTCAGATCTGACTGAACTGGCAGGCGGTTCGATACTGGTGCGGACAGGCGCCTGTCTAAGAAAAGAGATTTCCCAACTGCAGGTTGGGCCCTCACAACACCAGCCTGTAAGGCAGAATCCTGTGCAGTTCCCTTGGGGACCACTGCAAGAAGATTAGGACTACAGGAGTAAGCAGTAAACCCACTTGGTAGCAGTCTGTACCACCCAGATTTACCTGGTAGCTGTGGCTGAGCATTCAGACGTCTCTCAAGAAGAGTTAGGTAGTATACAGAGGATACACAATAGGGCTAAAAACACAGTAGAACAAGCAAACACTGACCAGAGTTTTGTATCAAAAGTATATAATTATTTATTTAACACACACTTTAGAAAATACACTAGCACTATTAATCAAAGCAACACCATCGGAAAAGAATACACACCTCCCTTAGCAATTATTAGACAGTCTAAGTCAAAACAGGGGTGAGCGCGTAACTTAGATGGCACTCCAATAATTAAGTAAAAGGGAGAGAAAAAGGCAGGTCATAAATATAAAACAGTTCCCAACCCTTTTAAGAGACACAAACAGGTTAGTGAAGGCAGAGTCTACTGTAGAGCCAAAGTTCATTGGCCAGGCCCACTTTAAATGGAGCAATTTGAAATGTGCCCAAGATCACACAGTTGCGAAATGCATTCAAGTCTTTGTAGAAATGTTCAAAAGAGGTTGGGATGGTTCAAAAGATAAAGTTAGAAGGTCTGGGGGCCAGCCCAGTTGGAAAGCCAAGGATTTAAGGGTCACCCTGGGCAAACCGAAGAAAGGGAGGCCAGGTGGAACACAGTACCTTTAAAGTTGAGGAAGCTCCAGCAGTGGCAGTTGTTCCTGGCAGCGGGTGCAGTTCATGGTTTCAACCAGCGGAAGAGAGGATCTCGTCGAGGAGGAAACTTGGAGTCGTTGCACTGCCCAGCGAAGAAACCAGCCATGGAGTTCGTCGGTGAAAAGGTGTGTTCCTGGTATTCGCGATCACAGTGGTGCAGCTTGGCTATCCGGCCGTGGGGGTGCTTGGCACAGGCAATTCGACCAAGAGACATCCTGGAAGGCGAAATGGCGAACTGGTTGACCCCACCAGCTCAGAGGAAGAAGACTCTTTCAGCAGAAGATCTTCTCTTGTCGTCGGGAAAGTGGTGAGGTCGTTGCAGCAGGGCTCCATCGGTGGTGTCGTCGTTGCAGATGGCTCAGCTTCTCCCCTCTTTGGATTTCTTAGGTCCTGTGGCAACTTCTCAAGTTCCAGTCCCAAAATCCCTGCTTTTATGCAGAAAAACACCCATTCAACAGCCTAGCGGTCACTCAAACATGCTAAGTGGTGAGCTGTGCGGCTCACCACTGGCCCAATCACAACAGAGTGCGACTTGGGTTGCTAAGCAGCGCAGTCCAGGGTGCCTATTCCCCCACCCACACATCCTGTGGAACCCAGACAGAGTGGCACCAGTTGGAGGGCTTCTGTGGAGAAGCCCGCCTAAAAGTGGAACAAAGGGCCCGACCTTGGTTGGAGTTACAGAGACGGACACAAACGCCATTTTGGAAAAGAGTTCTGGCAAAAAGACCCAATCAGTGATTTAATATTAAATAAATAAACCGGCGGTATCTTTAGCATTTCACCAAAAAGTCGTGCATTTAAAATCAATGGGAAAATCCCATAGGAACTATTCCGGTGGAATATTTTGCGTTGTAACCACTGCCACCAGCCAGAAACTCGACAAGAGGGGACTGGACAGTGCCCCCTTGAAAACAGACCCAGGGGCAATCGAATTAACCCCTTCCAGTACTTCCACAATATGGTGGTTTGTACTGGTTCTGTTCACAATTTTGGACTAGTAAAGTCAATGGTGACTTTACATGCCCTGGGAGACAGTAGTCAGTCCCAGGGTATGGAGTCTACGTTTGGGGGTCACTATGACACCCTTGTGTTACTGCACTGAGGGTGCTGTGTAACACATACACAAAAACAGATGATACCCTATGGAGTAAAAAACTCCATAGCTCATAAGCACACAATAAGTCAAAGACATACCTCAAATCATGCCTAAGAGTGGGAGGAAAAGAGTCTCACTCTTAGCAGGAGAAAAAAACAAACCCCAAAAATCCAGCAAAGCTGCTGGGGGACTCACTAGGTTTGGGAAATTAGCCTTATAAGAGAATTCTCCCTACAACACCAGCCACTGACAGATTAAAAGGAGTCCAGGTGATGGCAGGACACTTGGAAGCAGGGTTGCAAATACTTTCATGGCAAACAGCCACATCTTGTATACATCACACCTACCTGCTCACTGCAAGAACCAGGGACCATTCTAACTTTGGGCATGCGAATGAAATTGCTCCAGCATCTGCTACACCAGGAGCCTGCAACCTGTGTGTTGACAGATGTTTTGGACTACAAATCCCATGATACCTCACTACTAACTGTGCTTTCTAGGGTTGAAGTACCCTGGGAGAAGTAGCGAAAAACATCTATGGAGCCCAAGGTTGCAGACCCCTGCGATACACCTCAAACAGTATATTCTTTAGAGAAATATGAATACGCTTCCCCTTTTTGAACTGGTCCTGTGAAATTGCGCATGGTGATTGGAGCATAGCCCAGGGTGTGGCAACTAGAATTGTGGCCTTAATAAACATACAGATGAAAACTCGAATGGAGACATTTTTGCAGCTTTTCTTTTTGTAAAAATGCATGGGGAGACCCCCACGACTCCCCCTCGACTCCCCCCACTTTAACTATTTTCCTTACACCACCCCACCCATATATTTTATTTTAATGTGCCCATAATTGGAGAAATGATAGCATATAAATTGCGATAATTACTCCATTCAATGTTTTCCTATCGACCTTTTCTGCGGATACCGAAAAATCAGGTTAGCCAAGTGTGTGGGTGCGGGGGGTAGAGGGGATCATATCCGATTAGATAAAGAACTCTTGAATTCTAAAACAACGATTCATTTTGCACCGATGCCTTTATAATCTGCTCAGGCCTTTCCTCCAAAAGATAGCCGATTTTCGGGCTATGTCGACCATTTCACCTTGTTTGATACGAGTATCGTTAAGCATGGAAACTTATTGCATGTCCATACACTCGTTCTTAACCGGGCAAAGGGAAACATGCTGTGCTCCAGGAACAAAGTCTGCCGTGCTGCTAAATGCAGCACCTGGCAGTTGAAGTACTTGGCAATATCACATGACAACCAACAGATAAGGCACCGTTTTAAGGAGGTCCAGAGTAATGGTGCACACTCTGGAATGACTATTAGCTGGCTTCAACAGCCTGCCTTCTCTTACAATGGCCGCAAACAAAGGAACGTGGGAAGGAGGCAGAGACTGAGACACATTGGCCATCTCTTGGAGCCCAGGGCAAAGAAGCCATCGTGGAAAGTGCAGGGAGGCCAGGGACCAAACCTTGCAACGCACGGTGAATTGCAGGTCCTCACCCCTCAAGCTTTTCCCGTTTCACTAAACTCTGGCCAAAATGCATGTTTTATGGCGAAAAGGGAGGAGATGCGAGAGGGATATGGACACGTGTCCAATGGCCCCGTGGCCAGGCCCCCTCCTGCATGCTTGCCATGACCGCACATAGTGAGTTTTTCAAACTGCCGCACGGGGAGCTGTGTGGCCCTTTCATAGAGTTAATCACATGGTGTGTGCCACGTGTGCAACACGCGACACTGCACGATGCATGGGGGAGGGGTTCAGACATGACATCCCATCCCAACTACATTAAAATAATACCTAGAAATACAGTCTCAAAGAGTCACACCATTGCTTTGTAGACCGAGCACCGTTAGACAATAGCATTCCTGCTAGCTCGGGAGAAGGTGGTTGTTTCCAACTTCATGCCAGGGAAAATGTTCTTTTGTTGATAGCCACAGAAACGTTCAATAGGTAGTGCGGGGCAAGGAGGCCCCCTGCAGCATCATCCTTGCGGCAAATGCCACGCAGCTCCTCTCTCTGGCAGAAGCTTCATTAACGTCTTCCTTACGGCTATGACGGCACATCACCTCCGCTTCCTTGGCGGCAGTGCTGCAGCCGCACAGACACCCTCAAGAACCAGGGCAGCGGCCAGGCTGTGTTGCCGCGATCTCAGCTGTGCGATCTCTGGCGGGAGACTTCCTTATTTTCCGGTGCAGCGGAGGTTGCCGCTCATTCTTGCTCCCAGTGACTGCAGCGGTTTGAACTGCTCCCTACATGCATGCAACAGCGGTGATGTGAGCTGCACCATTTCTCCCTCGGCCGGCATGGCTTCTCTTCCTCCTTTATGGAGCCATACACGACATGCCGGTGGACCAGTAAAGCAACAGGACGGCCGTGACATAAATTGGATGGTGCGAATAGGCCTGTGCTGGTGACCGACCATACCAGCCCTGCTGACTGTCATCGGACAAGATCCGACAGGGGACGTGAGAGCTCCTGGATGGCGGCGCTCCCCTCAGCATGTGCTCCGACATAGACAGGCTGCACACGGGTTCTTACAGACCTCGACACCATTCTTATGGGGCACGGTATGGCCAGGCCCCCTCCTGCATGCACACAGGAGTCAGTGAGTTGGTGTTCGAAATGCTGGACAGGGAGCCGTGTGGTCCTTTTATTGAGTTAATCACATGTGTGTGTCACATGTTCAAAACGTCACACTGTACGAGGAATGGGGGAGAGGTTCCGACATAACAACCCCTTTCCGGATTCTAATCAATCCTTCAACTCAACCTCCACTCACACCCACACCCTCCATCTACTGTCCATTCCCTATGCCTCCCACCCCTGCACAAGCACGCGCACACAGACAAACACGCATCCTAACCAAGAAAACAAAGAAGGGACTTCCTCCAAACATACAGCGATCAGAGTGACAGTAGTGATCAGAGAAAGGTTAAATGTTGCCACCTACTTAACATGCGCAATAGGTGACCAGTAAACCAAGACAGGGATGCGTATACCCTAGGCCAAATGGGGGGTTGAGTGTACCCGAGGAGGATCGAAGCACAAGGTATGGGAAAATTGTCGGAAGGAATTAGAATGCGTGTGTGCATTTGGCCAACATAGAGTTGTGTGGCATGGCCGAGCCCCAGTGGTGCAAGATCGCATCCTCTCCAGTGTTATGCATGAACCTTCATTTACCTCCCTGCCACATGGAGCTCTCTCGCTTTGACTCTTTCAAAGAAGGATGACGGTTATTTTCTCTATCACATAAGAGGCATTTTCTGAGGATATCCCGGGCAGTGAGTAGGATCAGAGGCGTTGCTAAGGGGGGGCTGGGATGCTATAGCCCTGGGTCTTTTGGTTGTATCCCTGGATAGAAGCTCAGGAGCTACAATATAAAGGCTAGCTAGCGTCGAGTCCCGACAGTCCCGACATTAGCGTAGCCCTGGATCTTTTCCAGACACAGCAACACCCCAGGGTAGGAGTAACGTGGAACTTCCTTGCGCCGCCAGCAGGTCCCTACACATTAGCCGCTCTGCATGTGCACAGCTTGCACTTGACGAACGAGGCGCAGCATTCACTTGAAGAGGCTCAACAGCCTTGGGTGCCTTCCATGAATCTGCACTTGAAGCCAAGGTGGGATGGAAAGCAGTGTGATTTTTGGATGGGCTGCTGAACTGCCGAGCATGAACAAACAGATGACCACACTTGCGCAGTCAATGCTCCCGAACCAAGGCAAACATTCTCACATTCACATCAACTGCCACACCGAGCGGCTGGCAAAAAGATCAACTCCCACCCTCCCGGAGCTTAACAAGGGGATACATTGACCTAACACGAGGCTTATAACATTTCAAGAAAGCAATTTGGTCTGCTATTGTTCCACACTTTACTAGGATCACAAAGAATAGGGATATTAAAAGCTCAGTGCGATTAAACCAAGTATAATTGGACTAAGATGCGATAAACGTGCCTTGTCACGTGGCTTTAGTCCTCCAATTAGCCAATATTGTGTCAAGGGCAATCCATAAATACGGCTTGTGAGGCCTGTCCCATCTATCGGCCAAGAGTCAGGGGGCGGGGTCTCGAACATGCCCTCCAATTCAAGGCTAGGACTGGGCCTCCTTCCAGCCTTCTGAAGAGTCAGGGGGCGGGGTCTCAAACATGCCCTCCAATTCAAGGCTAGGACTGGGCCTCCTTCCAGCCTTCTGAAGAGTCAGGGGGCGGGGTCTCGAAAATGCCCTCTAATTCAAGGCTAGGACCGGGCCTCCTTCCAACCTTCCAGCATTCTGAAGAGTCAGGAGGCGGGGTCTCGAACATGCCCTCCAATTCAAGGCTAGGACTGGGCCTCCTTCCAGCCTTCCAGCATTCTGAAGAGTCAGGGGGTGGGGTCTCAAACATGCCCTCCAATTCAAGGCTAGGACTGGGACTCCTTCCAGCCTTCTGAAGAGTCAGGGGGCGGGGTCTCGATGTTGCCATATAATTCAAGGCTAGGACCAGGCCTCCTTCCAACCTTCCAGCATTCTGAAGAGTCAGGAGGCGGGGTCTCGAACATGCCCTCCAATTCAAGGCTAGGACCGGGCCTTGTTCCAACCTTCCAGCATTCTGAAGAGTCAGGGGGCGGGGTCTCGAACATGCCCTCCAATTCAAGGCTAGGACTAGGCCTCCTATCAACCTTCCAGCATTCTGAAGAGTCAGGCGGCGGGGTCTCGAACATGCCCCCCAATTCAAGGCTAGGACTGGGACTCCTTCAAGCCTTCCAGCATTCTGAAGAGTCAGGGGGCGGGGTCTCGAACATGCCCTCCAATTCAAGGCTAGGACTGGGCCTCCTTCCAGCATTCTGAAGAGCCAGGGGTCTCGAACATGCCCTCCAATTCAAGGCTAGGACTTGGCCTCCTTCCAGCCTTCCAGCATTCTGAAGAGTCAGGGGGTGGGGTCTCGAACATGCCCTCCAATTCAAGGCTAGGACTGGGCCTCCTTCCAGCCTTCCAGCATTCTGAAGAGTCAGGGGGCGGGGTCTCAAACATGCCCTCCAATTCAAGGCTAGGACTGGGCCTCCTTCCAGCCTTCTGAAGAGTCATGGGGTGGGGTCTCGAAAATGCCCTCTAATTCAAGGCTAGGACCGGGCCTCCTTCCAACCTTCCAGCATTCTGAAGAGTCAGGAGGCGGGGTCTCGAACATGCCCTCCAATTCAAGGCTAGGACCGGGCCTGTTCCAACCTTCCAGCATTCTGAAGAGTCAGGGGGCGGGGTCTCGAGCATGCCCTCCAATTCAAGGCTAGGACTGGGCCTCCTTCCAGCCTTCCAGCATTCTGAAGAGTCAGGAGGCGGGGTCTCGAACATGCCCTCCAATTCAAGGCTAAGACCGGGCCTTGTTCCAACCTTCCAGCATTCTGAAGAGCCAGGGGGCGGGGTCTCGAACATGCCCTCCAATTCAAGGCTAGGACTAGGCCTCCTATCAACCTTCCAGCATTCTGAAGAGTCAGGCGGCGGGGTCTCGAACATGCCCCCCAATTCAAGGCTAGGACTGGGACTCCTTCAAGCCTTCCAGCATTCTGAAGAGTCAGGGGGCGGGGTCTCGAACATCCCCTCCAATTCAAGGCTAGGACTGGGCCTCCTTCCAGCATTCTGAAGAGCCAGGGGGTGGGGTCTCGAACATGCCCTCCAATTCAAGGCTAGGACTTGACCTCATATCAACCTTCCAGCATTCTGAAGAGTCAGGGGGTGGGGTCTCGAACATGCCCTCCAATTCAAGGCTAGGACTGGGCCTCCTTCCAGCCTGCCAGCATTCTGAAGAGTCATGGGGCGGGGTCTCGAACATGCCCTCCAATTCAAGGCTAGGACTGGGCCTCCTTCCAGCCTTCCAGCATTCTGAAGAGTCAAGGGGCAGGGTCTCGAACATGCCCTCCAATTCAAGGCTAGGACTAGGCCTCCTATCAACCTTCCAGCATTCTGAAGAGTCAGGCGGTGGGGTCTCGAACATGCCCCCCAATTCAAGGCTAGGACCAGGCCTCGTTCCAACCTTCCAGCATTCTGAAGAGTCAAGGGGCGGGGTCTCGAACATGCCCTCCAATTCAAGGCTAGGACTAGGCCTCGTATCAACCTTCCAGCATTCTGAAGAGTCAGGCGGTGGGGTCTCGAACATGCCCCCCAATTCAAGGCTAGGACCAGGCCTCGTTCCAACCTTCCAGCATTCTGAAGAGTCAGGGGGCGGGGTCTCGAACATGCCCTCCAATTCAAGGCTAGGACCAGGCCTCGTTCCAACCTTCCAGCATTCTGAAGAGCCAGGGGGTGGGGTCTCGAACATGCCCTCCAATTCAAGGCTAGGACTTGACCTCATATCAACCTTCCAGCATTCTGAAGAGTCAGGGGGTGGGGTCTCGAACATGCCCTCCAATTCAAGGCTAGGACTGGGCCTCCTTCCAGCCTGCCAGCATTCTGAAGAGTCATGGGGCGGGGTCTCGAACATGCCCTCCAATTCAAGGCTAGGACTGGGCCTCCTTCCAGCCTTCCAGCATTCTGAAGAGTCAAGGGGCAGGGTCTCGAACATGCCCTCCAATTCAAGGCTAGGACTAGGCCTCCTATCAACCTTCCAGCATTCTGAAGAGTCAGGCGGTGGGGTCTCGAACATGCCCCCCAATTCAAGGCTAGGACCAGGCCTCGTTCCAACCTTCCAGCATTCTGAAGAGTCAAGGGGCGGGGTCTCGAACATGCCCTCCAATTCAAGGCTAGGACTAGGCCTCGTATCAACCTTCCAGCATTCTGAAGAGTCAGGCGGTGGGGTCTCGAACATGCCCCCCAATTCAAGGCTAGGACCAGGCCTCGTTCCAACCTTCCAGCATTCTGAAGAGTCAGGGGGCGGGGTCTCGAACATGCCCTCCAATTCAAGGCTAGGACCAGGCCTCGTTCCAACCTTCCAGCATTCTGAAGACACAGTGCGCAAAGTTATCAATGAAAAAGGTGGCCAGACGCCAGAAGTCGCAGGCCGCCCGAAACTGGCAGAGGCAGTAAAGGGCAGCTGAGCACCGGTTTGCAAAGCCTCTGGCAATGAGCTGCGCCTTTAGCACAAGGCCCAGTACTGTAAGTAGTGCCCGCTCCAGTTTGCAGCCAGTGCACCGGAAACCTCCCTGATCTGAGTGGAGCCCGAAATCCCCTGCAAATTTGGCGGGTGCAGTCAGAATATGCAGTCCCCATGGTAGCCGGCCCACCCTTCAAGGATATGGTGCACGGTGCACTGGAGCTAGCTCCTGCCACACTAACAGCGTTTCCATGAGTCTACACCAGGCCAGCTCTTTTTTAAGTGTCTCGCAGTGCTGCCTATTATTCCACTGCCCCAACACCCCAATCCCAGCAGTAAGGGGCCATAGGATCCTCCCTGCTCCCTCCCAAACAGCATTCAGGGGGAGTGCACAAAATGCCCATCAGAGCCCGGGTCATCACCTTTCAGTTTGCTACTAATTGCTTTGGCAAAGTAGATTTATTCATTTGGATATGGCCGGGGGGGAGGAGGGGGAGGAGGATGTCACTTGGTGCATCTTACCCACTTGCACACCTAGGGCTCATTGAAATGTTGGGCCCTTTTTATCCTGCAGCTTTCCCACATTCTCCAGTTAGTGGCCTGGAGGACTCCTAAAAGGTACTAGCAATGCCCAAAGTACAGGAACTCTCATTTATGTTCGAGACCCCACTCACTGACTGTTAGCAGATAAGATTCTGATACTTTCTCTCATCTTGCCCATACTCATCCCGTAGCTTCACCTCTTGACCCTATTACTTCATTTCTAATTACTAAACTTTTTCCTCTCCTGCTTTTTTTAAAATCTAGCTTCCCTTAGTTATCTGTCTCTTTCTACTGCTACTTTTCCCACTGACTTTAAACACGCCGTCATTCTCCCACTCCTGCAATAACCTTCTCTGGACACTTCCGTACCATCAAGCTATCGTCCTAGCTCACTGCCTCCCAATCTCTGCAAAATTCTAGAACGTGTGGTTTATACCCAAGTCTTGTCCTATGTCAACCATAACTTTCTGCTCCCTCCAACTCAATCAGGCTTTCGTCCATTTCACTCCACGCAAACTGCTCTTCTTCCGGTCTCTAATTCCCGTTTATCTGCTCGGCCCTCTAAACTCTCTTCTGTCCTTGATTTACTCGACCTTTCAGCAGCTTTTGATGGTGTTGCCCGCTCCACTCTAAATTCTTTGGGTTTTTCCAGTACTGTCCTTTCCTGGTTCAGATCCCATTGATGGACCTTTTCCAGTCGCTGAGGTGCCTTAAAGTCCCCTATGTTTTCGCTTGCACCTGGTGTACCCCAAGGCTCAGTCTTCGGTTCTCTTCTCTTTTCATTGTACACATCTCCTCTGTCCACTATCATTTCTTCCTTTGAGATTCCTTCACATTTCTACTCCAACGACTACTTTTTCATTTCTTTTTCCGATACCCTTCACACTACCATTTCCGACTATTTTACGGTTAAAAAATGGATGTACTCACATTACTTACCTCTTTCAATGCTGATAATATAGCTAAGTGGGTTGAGCGCTCACTGCTGCAATCTGTGTGTGATCTCCCTGTCGTAGGTTTGAATCCCGGCAAGGCAAACTCGGCCTTCTGAGTTTTATAAATGAGTACCAACTTCAGTTGGGTGATATTGTATGTAAATAGGTTCTATATAAAGGGCTATATAAATAATACATCATTATCATTATCAATGCCTCGTAGATAGAAATGTTCTTTCCAGCATCTTCTATCCCACCGCCTGTTATTACTTTTCTCCAGTCTTTCCTTAATTTAGGGGGTTCTCTCGATTCTTCACTTTCTTTCTCAACACATTTCTAATATCGCTCGCTGCTGTCATTTCAAACTGTTCAATATTCGTAAAGCTCGCCCCTTTCTCACATTTCATGCCACTAAACTTCTTATTACTGCTTTGGCCTTTTCCCGCCTTGATTACCATTCCGGTCTTCTTGTTGGTCCTCCTGCTTCCCATCTTACTTTCATCTTCAATTCTGCCATTCACACTCTTTACGGAATCTCTGCTCGCTCCTCTGCTTCTCCTGCCATTCACACTCTTTACGGAATCTCTGCTTGCTCCTCGGCTTCTCCTGCCATCCACACTCTTTGCGGAATCTCTGCTTGCTCCTCGGCTTCTCCTGCCATTCACACTCTTTGCGGAATCTCTGCTCACTCCTCTGCTTCTTCTGCCATTCACACTCTCTGCGGAATCTCTGCTCACTCCTCTGCTTCTTCTACCATTCACACTCTCTGCTCGCTCCTCTGTGTCTTCTGCCATTCACACTCTGTGGAATCTCTGCTTGCTCCTCTGCTTCTCCTGCCATCCACACTCTTTGCGGAATCTCTGCTTGCTCCTCTGCTTCTCCTGCCATCCACACTCTTGTGGAATCTCTGCTCGCTCCTCTGTCTCTTCTGCCATTCACACTCTTTGCGGAATCTCTGCTTGCTCCTCTGCTTCTCCTGCCATCCACACTCTTGTGGAATCTCTGCTCGCTCCTCCGTGTCTTCTGCCATTCACACTCTGTGGAATCTCTTCTCCCTCCTTTGCTCTTTACTCTCTGCACTGGTTATCCTTTGGCTCTCAATTACAGCTCTGTTTTCTCTGCAGGCTGGGACTAGCCTATAGGGCAATAGGGCAATGCCCGAAACAAAAACACAAAATGCTAGTTACGGCCACTTTCTGACCCATGTGGGTCAGTTTGATAAGTTACTTCACTATTGGGCTAGCAGTTTGGCCAGTGTTACTGAATAAATATTATTTAAAATGCACAATGTGAATCACATTTGATCAAAAACCTCCCCCTTTGGTACTTCTCAAACAGTCTGTTCCAAAAGGAATGAATTGCCATTTGCAACTGTGGGCCACTTTTTCATTGGCGCCTGAGAAAACTGTATGCCCCAGTCCGACCCCGTTTCTCTGTAGGATCTTTACATGTCTTCATGGGTTCACTCCCCCCACCTCTGCTCTCTTGTCTCTTTATACGGCCCCCTTCGTTCACAATCACAGTTTCCCTTAACTGTCCCTAGACCACTGTGTGCCCAACCTCGTTTCTGTTCTTTGTCTCCGGGCCCCTAAGCTTCGGAACCCCTTACTACTAGATATAGATGTACTCCTTCCTACTCTCTTGCGCCCACACTTTAAAAACCACCTGCTATCTAACATGCTATCATTTTCCCCAATTTTTGGTTTGTTCCTAATTTTGAATTCATTTGTTCTGTGTTTGGCGAAAGCATGGAACAAACAGGGCAAGCTACCCGCATTCTCCTGACAGGGTTATGGGGTGCAGCAACATACACAATGGGCTTCAGAAAGCCCTGTCAGTACAAAGAATGTCAGACCCTAGGAACACTAGGAACAGAGTATTATTCCTTATGTTCCAGAAGACAAAGATTCTAATACTCCTACGGGTTAAATTTCTTTGAAAAAACATGAAAAGCCACATTACATGCAAAGTCAAAGTGCAATAGGACATATGAAAACACAATACAAAATTACATACATCGAGCTCATCAAAAGGAGCCACAAAACTAAAAGTGCCAGTAAGCTATTGGCATTGTTTCTACCGGACCGGCACACTCAAGAGTTCTGCGGGCGGGTGCCATCCCTCCAGTCTGACCAGGCGAGCAGAACGGCACTGGGCTGCAGACTTTGACAGAAGCACCAGCACTGTTGCACACAGTACCAGTGCTTCCATCCTCCTCATTCCCATTGAGTCCTATGGGACTCAAATGGGAATGGGGAGTAATTTTTTCCTGTGGCTGGCAATGGGGAATTACCGGGACCGCCGGGGCTGTAATGCCCCTGTAATTCCCCATTACTGTTATGCCCCAGGGCCGTTGTGCGCTTTATAAATAAATAAAAATAAATAAATAAATATGAATGACGTCTCACATTACTGGCCAAAGAGGATGTATGGATCCTACAGAAACTAATGACGACGTAAAGAATCAAGTGAACTCTTCAATATGAAAAAGAAGATTGCACGTGCACAAAGTGTTGCAGATAATCAACCGTTAAATAATTGTACAGATGCTGAAATGCAAAGTAGACTATGTCATCACAGAAGCTGGCTATACGTAGTGAATAGCATCCAGGGAGAGCCACCATTGTTTAGGAGCTGAACATCGGTATCATGAATTGTTTTACCCACAAAGAAGAAAAAGAATTGTGTTGCAGCAAGAATAACCTGAAATCATGGAGCTGCACGGCGAGGTTGTCTGGCCTGGAGTCAAGACTGAAGCAGCCAAGGTCGGCTATCTATTCTGGAAAGGAGTGAGCTTACAACGGATGAATCATCCCTTGTTGAGGTGCAAAGAAAGAACACTAAG
This sequence comes from Ambystoma mexicanum, assembly GCF_040938575.1. NCBI lineage: Eukaryota > Metazoa > Chordata > Amphibia > Caudata > Ambystomatidae > Ambystoma > Ambystoma mexicanum. The sequence continues at coordinate 1,172,540,771 of NC_090928.1, read as the reverse complement.
AGTGGTAAGTTTTACTCATACACAGCATTTAAAACTGATGAAAATAGAGTTGAACTTGGAGTCCTAGAACATGATAGTGAGTTTCCGCACTCCCATGTATTCTCAGAGACAAGGATACTTTGCAAGGCCTAGTTCAAAGACCATCATCATGGCAGAAGACATGGGTGATGAGAGATTCTGGGCTAATTGGGTTGGGAGGTACAGTCAGGCCCATCTCCTTGCACCTGGGTCTGGGTTTACGTGCTGCTAAATGAACCGAATGTTCCAGACATGGCATAAGCGTGCCAACCAATTATAGTGGCCCATATAACGAAGAACCTTATCATTTAAGGACCAATGAGAAACTACATATCTAATGGTTTTAAAGATGACAGTTTTTAGAGGTCGGCATATATTGCCCACCTGACAGTGGACAGGCAATCACAATCCTAGTTCCTATATAATGTGTACTTTGATGTTCCTCTTAAGACTATCGCGATCCCCAGTAAGTTTTGTTATTATTTGCCACGTAGAATGACATCACCTCTGACATGTTTTTAGTATAAAGTTTATGTTTTGTGAAAAAGTTGTTGAGAGAAATCGAGCATATGTCTGTTGATGTTCGTTGTACCTCCCCATTTTAGATAATCGTTTATAAAACAGTACTTTGCCATCTTCCTGAGTTGGTTCTGTTATTTGGACTCAGTGTTATTCTGCAAACTCATCCATTGCATGCACATTCCTAAAGGGCCATACGTTCACCTCCGTCTGTCTTGAGAAGGACGTTGGCATTGGTATAAAAGACACACACCGTGCACGTTGCCTCAGTTTATAGTTTCCTCTCACCAGCACAACAATCTCGAAGATGAGAAAGACGTGCGCATTAACAGAGAGGAAGGTGTGAATCACAGAAACTTTGACAGAGGGATTGACTAGAAAATGAGGTGATGAAGAATACGTGGGAGGAACATCCAATTGAAAGAAAGAATGTTTCCAGGGGTACGTAATTTGTTCTTTGAATGGATTGTGTCCTCCCACGTATTCCTCATCTTTGATAGACTCCCATAGCAGTGCCTTGTAGGAGGTGGGAAAGGAGTTTATATTTGATTTTATGTAACACAGCCTTTCCAAATGTGGTTTCCTGGCATGATAGGGAATCCAAGCTTTGTGAACTTATTTAACAAAGTACAGGTGACGGCGTTGCAAATACCTTGCACCAGCACCCCCTCTGAAGGGCTGAGGAAGTGGCAACCCCTCTATTCGAATAAGCTCTTGAGCCATTAGGAATTTCTTCACCAGTTATATTGCAGCACTCGGAAAAACACAGGATTATCCAACGAGCAGCGTTTGTTTTGTAATCGTGTGTCCCGAGTAGCCAATGAAAAGTTAGTCATTTTATCTCAATTTAGAGAGCCTATTAATGTAAAAAAAAAAGTAACACCCTCTGTGGAGTCGTTCCTTCTCTTTATATGGATGTGGAGGAAGGTAGAAAGCAGGCAAAACAAGTTTCTGCATCAAAGGAAATTCCATCACCACCTTTGGAAAAAACGAGGGTCGAACCCTCAAGACTACTGTCTTTATATAAGACGCTAAATGGTGGCTTAGAGAACAAATCTTGAAGCTCCCTAACCCTGCAAGCAGAGGTAATGGCTGTCAAAAACACAGTTTTTAATGAAAACATCCATAGAGGACAGGATTGCAATGGCTCAATAGGAGAACCCATCAGGGAGTTTGAGACTAGGTTGAGGTCCCAGACCGGAACAATGAAAGGAACCAGAGGGAAGATATTAGTCAACCCTTTCAGAAATTGAATAACAATAGGGAACTTGAAATAGTAACCATGTTCTGGCGAGCACTTAAAAATGGACAGTGTGGCCAGATAGCCCTTGGCGGAAGAAACAGGAAGCCGCCCCTGATGGGTTACATGCAGAAGAAAAGATAACATTGACGGTGTATCACAAGCAAATGGGTCAATTGCTTTATCTCTACACTAGCTGCAAAACTTGTTCCAATGGCACAGTAGAGATTTAGTTGCTGGACCTCTGGCCGAAACCAACACCCCCATGACGTCCTCCGCAAGGTCCCAATCTTTGTACCTTAACTTCACATACCGAAGTGTAAATTCCCAGGCTACAACGAACACGTTCCGTAGAGCTCCTCTCTGAGGGAATTCCCTGGAGCAAAAGAGGTCACATTTCCTGTAGACACTTGATGCAAATAGATCCACTTGAGGGGTACCCCAAAGGGTGAAGATCTATTGAAGGACTTCCTGAGCTAGTTCCCATACATGGGGAACTGTGCTCTGTGCACTCAGAGCTTCCACTGCTGTATTCTACTCTCACGCTAAGTGAGAGAGACATCCCTTCCTGCCGTGCCCAAAGCCAGAGCTGCATTGCCTCTCTGCACAGAGGCAGTGACCCTGCACCTCCTCTCTTGGTGAGGTAATGCATGGCCACTGTGTTGTCCATCATTTCAGGACGTTCTTTCCCCGTAGAAAGGCCATCAACAACCGCTGATCATCAGTCCGTTGGTGCGTCCCCCCAACCTGAGAGGGAGGCATCTACTCACTGTAATTTCCGGCCATGGTTGCTAAAAAGGTTCCCCTTTCAACACATTCTTCTTGCATGCCACCACAGGAGATCCTGCGCGACCTGCTCTGGATCTGGACAAGAACCATCATTGTGCCAGAGAACTGCAACCGCTGGGATCAGAGGGTCCACTGGAGGGATCTCATCCTCAGACGAGCCTCTGGCACCAGAAATATGCAGGATGCCACGAGGCCGAGCAACCTCAGAAAATCAAAGGCCGGAAGACTTGGGGCCCTCTGAAATGTATTAACCATCTGCAATATACAAAGAGCCCTTGCCTCATGTACCAAGAGTCCAGCAGTGCGCTAATAAATTGCAGCTTCTGAGAAGATGTCATGTGGCACTTTTTGAAATTGAGGGAGAAGTCCAGTTTGTGGAGAGTGTGGCCGGTGCTGTCTAGATGTTGCATAGCCTGTTCGGGTGAATGGGCTATGATCAGTAAATCATCCCTCCCCTCCTGAGATTTGCTGCCACCACCACTATCAACGTGGTGAAAACCCTTGGGGCGGAGGTCAGCCGAAAAGGCAGTACTTGAAACTGATAATGAGAACTGCCAACGACGAATCTCAGGTACTTCCTGGGCTTGTGATGGATAGGCACATGGAAAAAAGCATCCTGCAGATCCAATGACACCATCCAATCCTGGAACTGAAGGGTCTGGAGAATCTGCGAGAGACTGAACATCTTGAACTCATCCTTCCTGTGGAACATGTCCAAGCATCTCAAGTCCAAGATGGGTCGCAACCCTCTGTCCTTTTTCGCCATCAGAAAATAAGGAGAGTACCAGCCTTGGTTTCTTTCCGCTGCAGGTACCAGTTCCATTGCACCTCTCTCTAACAGGGTTAGAGCTTCCAGTAAAAGGAGCAGATCTGGCACTTTCAAGGACTGGTCTCTAGGGGGACAGTTTGGAGGACTTTTCATAAAAGGGAGGCAGTACACGTGTGCAACTGTTTGTAGAGCCCAGGCATCTTTAGTAATACTTTGCAACTCTTACAGATGCTGGGTTCATCTACCTCCCACCACTGACATGTGGGTTAAGTCTTTAAAGGGGTTTTGAAGCACCAGATGGAGCGGATAGCAAAGCAGCGAAGTTGCAGCGACATCCCTGCCTGTACGAGCTCAGGAGCCGTGAGGCTGTCTCCTCTGTCCCCTCTGTGAAAACTGGCGCATTGTTCTTCCAAGAGGAGTAGAATCAAAATAATGGTTTCACCATCCTGGAGATGAAGATGAAGATGAAGCAGATGGACCCTACTCAGGCTTCCTAATCAGTACACTAAGATTTAGCTGCTGCTTTAGGGGATTGCAGCTTCTCAATGCTTTCATCCACTTTACATCCGAATAACTGTGATCCTTCAAAATGGCATATCCAGAAGTATGGACGGTATGTCAGGGCCGAACCCTAACTTACTTAATCAGGCAAAACACCTAAGAACTGTACTGGCGGCCAAAGAGCGACTCACACAGCCAGCTGTGTCCAAACCAGACTGCAGGGACTGACACATTGCGTCTTTGCCATCTTGAATGACTCTCAAAAAGCCTTCTCTCAGCACCCTCTAGGACATGCTGAGCTGCCACAGCAGCCACTTCCCATAAGATATGTGTGAACTTGGCTAGGGCGCAGGTGGCGTTGACTGCCTTTATCATCATACTCCCAGCTGAGAACAGTCTTTTCCCCAGGGTGTCCAACCTCTTCTCGTCCCTATCTGGTGGAATTGTGGGTTATGCTGCCCCCTTAGTGGCTATCTGTACCACTAGACTTTCTGGACTTGGGTGTTTTCAAAGGTATTCAGGGTCCATGAAGGATGGTCTATAGGTCTTATGAAATCCTTATGTACTGCAGTAGTAGGGCCTGGTTTCTCCAATTGTCCAAAACTCTATTTCCGACTGCTGTATGGAATGGGAGAATAAGGTCCTTAGGTGACCCCTTATCCAGAATATCAGTCAAAGCATCCCGCTCACACACCACTGTAGATCTCCCCCAGCACAGGTAGTCTATAGCCTTAGACAGGATTGCTCTGTCCGAAGTATCTGCATGTCCAGACCCATTAGGAGTGCCAAATTCAACTTCTAGGGAAGTGTCAAGACCACTGGTCACTTTTAGAGTGTTTACACAGTCTTCTATCTTGTACTCTTCTGATAGGAGCTCCTCTGGAACACCAGGAACGCCATATTCTCACCAAAAACCAAAAACAGAGCTTTCCTCCTCCACCTCCTCGTCGTCGTCCTCCTCATAAATAGATCTCATGGACTTGAAAAAGTACTTTTTAGCCTGTGGTTTGTAAAACTTCGACTTGAAGACGACGTTGAAGGCTTCGACACCGTCGGCTTCGAGGCTGATGGACTGGACTTGACACCTTCGATGGTGTCAGTTGGAGTGGAAGTGGACTCTTCCCTTGAGGCATCAAGACATGAAGGGCAGCTCGAGAGGCCTCTGGGGCATTTCTGCCTGGGTTCTTGGGACAGAGGCTTTTGACGACTCCCCGTCAGCCTTCGGGCCAGTGGGTTCTAAAGTCTTTTGACTTATTTGAAGGGGTCGGTGCTGCCGCCTTCGCAAAACCTCCAACATTTGGAGTCAGTATTTCTCCAACTCGGTTTTAGAAGCCCTTTTACTAGGGAAGCTTACCGGTTTTCCCTAGGGCGAGCAATCCGATGAGGTCGATCTCGAGTGATGACGCATGTTCCTAGATCTCTTTGATGAAGGCGAAGCGTGTCGAGACGTTGATCTTGAGCGTTTAGCATGTTCGTCATGCCTCTTGGATTGGTGAGGAGAAACACCCCTCAAGCTCTTATCTTCAGATGATCTGGCCCTCGATGAAGTAACCAAAGAAGATTTAGAAGAGGGCCTGCCTAAAGCAAGTTTCCCCTTCCTCTCTTTTAGGACGTTAACCGTCAGATTGGCATGAGCCACAGTTGTCGACATTGTGGCCTGACCCCAAGCACCAGAGAGATACCCAATGCGGATCGGTTATGGACATTTTAGAACTGCAATCGGCACATCCCTTAAATCAGTTTTCGGGGGGGAAGAAGACCTACTTCGACAATATTTTTGAACTACGCAGCAAAGAATACACAGCGAGGCGAGTGAACCATTTCGAGCAGCTGTGCGGAAAAACAGAACTGAGGCACATGCCTTTTATACCGACGCTGACTTCATGCTTGAGACGGACAGAGGCTTTGGAGGGACACAAAGTCGGTGATGACGACGCACAGTGCCCTCTAGTGTGAAAAGTTTCCGTGCTGCAAGCAGGATGTCGGAGTATATCAAAGATGAGGAATACGTGGGAGGACACAATCAATTTGAAGGGTACTCGCTGGAGGTTGCAGGTGCTGAGGCCCTGTTCTAGTGGAAGAGTCATGGGCAATTGAACAATAGACTCGGGGTGCTGGACTGCCCACTCTCTATGGAGCTGGTTTCAGCTGCCAATTCTTCTCCACTTTTCCTCTGACTGTTGAGTTTTTCTTTAAATCACCTTTACACTGATGGTTTGATTCAGCTCCCATGTAAACATGAGGGCAACATTGGCATGCCTTGTTCTGGTGAATCCTGACTGTTTTCTTCCACCTGCTCCATGTCAGTCAACCATTATCAGTGGCACCCGATGAACGGTGGCCTCCCTTGCTGTCTTCACTCCTTTCCTAGTGACTCCCCTAGAGGAAACAGTTTATCACATTTTGTCTTCTTGGTTTAAAATGTCTGGGTTACGGTTTGCTTTCCTCTTTACCGCCTCCTTTGCACTTCCAAGAAGCACAGGGATTTGTGTCACCGTATTGGATCATATTTATAGTGTTACTCAGTTTCATGTGTACCACTTTTCCAAACTTTCCATTGTTTTTTATGATACATTTCCTTTTTCTTACTTATTATATGCTTTGTATTCTTCATTCATAATGCTTTACTTCGACAACAGTGTCATTAAAGCTAATATTTCATCATATAAGATAGATTCAAATTATGTGTCCACAAATATTAAAAAAAACAAAAATACAAATGAATAAAAGGTGCCTCCCAGCTGTTTCAGAAAATATACAAGACATCATTGTACCTTCTTCTGTCTTACCCTACATACCCACGCAAGGTATTTGCAGGTAGCATAGACTGCGAACATATCGCTACAGTTGATACAAATAGTCATGGTCGCAACAATCGTACGACAACTTTGGGCCTTAAATAGTGGCCAGTGTTTTCTTAGTGACAGTGTGGCAGGCCATAACCTTAAAACATGAACCATGTTTTCAATCGTGCAACAACACAACAGACAGGATGAGGATATGTTATTGTTCCAATTGTGTCGTAAACTTGCAATCAGTAAAATCCCAAAACGGAGTTTCGTGAACAGTACTCTTTCATATTTTGGGTTTGCACAGTCCAAATAGGCCTCATAGCCCTCATTAACCTTTATACTCAATAGTGTGTCAGGACTGACAATTCTGTTCCTTTGGTGCGATTGTCACAGTCGGCCTTACGTAGGGATGCTACCTTTGTATTCTATGTAGTTACTCATATATCCATTGCAGCAAAACGTCGGGGGTGTTTATGTGATCCTTAAATTGGAGTGAAAGGATTCAAACTATGTGAAAAGTAGATAAAAAAAGGGAGCAATTAAGGGAAAGGTATACAAGTGTATAAAGAGACCACTATACTAGTTTAGGCGAACCAGCAAGATCTATACATCAAACTGGAATGCCACTCAAGAGACCAAGTGATCACTGTGAATTACAAGAGAAAAAAAGAAGCACTTATAAAATATGACACAGCGATCTAGCCCACGATAGGTACCAGCTAAACCTCAAAGAAGGAGTGACACCCGTTAAGCACAAGTGCTGTCGAGTGCCCAGAGGTAGCTTGAAATGCTTTTAAGAGGCCTGACAAGCAGCAACATAATGGAGTCAGTGGAGGCAATTGATTGGCTAAGCCCCATTGTGTCATCACGCAAGGTAGAAGTGTAGATTGAATCAGGTCACGTGTGCCAATGTCCTTCTGCCTCAACTTGTGCAAATGGTCTTTCACAACATGACACAAAGATCTTCTCTGAAGTAGAGATTACCAGTGTCATGATCCACAGAATACGCCCCTTTTGGACCTCATGGTCCTTGTCACAACGGGGCTTGCACTCCTTGATACTCCCAACATGGCCGTCTAACGTGCAACATCTTCCTTGTCTTTACGTCAGACGTAGCGTATTTACAAATAGGCTGCGCCCCTGCGGGCCCGTGCGTCTCAATGCTTCTGCAAGCAGCGACTAGACGTGTGCTCTGTAGTTCGCTACACTGTTATCCTTGTTCCTGGACCTCCTAATTCCATTCCCATTACCCTCTTCCTTCTTCCTCGTTTCCCAGACTCGTGTGCTGTGTGCTCACCTTCTTTGTTCCTGGATCCCGGAGTGTGTGAATCCTGGAGCTCTGAACGCACGCTGGAGACAGAAGAGGCTCGCGCGGGCTTATACAAGACCAGGTCTGTGCATAAGAAGACACCGCCCAAGAAATCCTCCAAGGATCGCTCCCAGGTGAGAAAGGGGGAATTCCGTGACAGTTTGAGACGACAAACGACCGAAGTCGAAGCCGACATGGAAGCGGCTGTTCAGGATCTCATGCGTGGCATGCAAGAACTAACGACCGAGGTACAAAATTTAAAGGCGGAAAACACCGCTCTCAAACAATTAGTTCTACCCCATGATTCTGCCACAAAGGAAAGCGTATTGCTGGACGGCATTGTTGACAAATACGATAGGTCGGCAAAAACCCTTTGTGGATTCCTTGATTCTTGTTTGGTTCACTTTACCTTTAAGCCCTACTACTTTTCAACTCCTAGGGCTAAGGTTGGCTTCATAATTTCATACCTTCCCGGAAATGCTCTAACTTGGGCTACGCCCTTAGTCAATTCTGCTGATGCCCTCCTGGTTGACTACGACTGTTTCATGCAAGCCCTTAAAAACATGTTTGACCGCCCTGAGCAGGTCTATAGTGCCCAGGAGTGCCTGCTAGACTTTCAACAAGGATCCCAGGATATGCTTACGTATGTAACCCGACTCAAGCAATTGACCAAGGAAGCTGACTGGTCTCCTGAAGCAAGTTTTACACTTTTCAGATGGGGACTGAATGAGATCAAAGATGAGTTGGCCAGAGTGGCTCGCCCAAGCTCATGCCAGGCTCTTTTGGACCTTGCCATGCAAACAGATTTTCGTATCCAGGAAAGAAAGGCAGAAAAAAGGAAATCCAAAGTAACCCCTCCGAAGGCATCCTTCGCGATTACCTCCAAGACTGACACATATCCAGGGTCAGCTGCTGAACTAGAACCTATGCAGATAGGAGCCTTCTGTGGACCCATATCCCTGCAAGAAAGGATGAGAAGGATTCATACGGGGTTATGCATGTACTGTGCCTCGTATAAACACCTGGTTAGAGAATGCCCTCTAGCCCCTCCTCGGCGTTCGGGAAACGCCAACTCCCGATCCTACATGGAGCAAGGCTTGGGGAGAGGGATGTTTGCTCCACGTTTATTCCATCCTTGAACTCTCCTGGACAAAACAGCCTAGTGATTGTACAGGCCCTTCTATCACCATCCAAGAATAAGACCTACTCCATTTTGGCCTTGGTTGACTGCAGAGCTATGGGAGTATTCATTGATCAAGATTGGGTTACGTGTCACCACATTCCGTACGAGACACGAAGTACCATGCAACCGGTGGAAGCGATCGATGGAAGACCCCTCACTTCAGGGCCTATAAGCCTGCAGACTAAAGAGATCCAACTTTCAATAAACCATCACCAAGAGCTGATCAGATTTGACATCATTAAGTCTGCTCATTATCCCATGGTCCTGGGTATGCCCTGGTTACAGAAGCATAATCCTTATATCAACTGGGCAGCAGGATCCTTATTTCTTGGATCTGAGGTTTGTATGTCTCACTGACTATTCCTGGAATCATCCGTCACACCTTCCAAAGAACCATCAATAGATCAGCAAGTTCCACTCATGGTTTCCAATATTGTATCGGTTCAAAAGGCCTATCAGAGTTATGCTGATGTGTTTTCAACTGCCATAGTCCAGGCTCTACCCCCTCACAGACCTGAAGACTGCACCATAGACGCAGAACCCTCAGCAGTGATTCCCTTTGGGAGGATGCTCATCCTATCCAAACCTGAAAAAGAGCCCTACGAGAATACGTGGATACCAACCTTGAAAATGGCACCATAAGACCATCGAAATCCCCAGCTGGAGCCTCACTGTTTTTGTTTCCAAGAAGGACACCAAGGAACCTAGACCTTGCCTCGATTATCGTGGATTAAATCAATGCACCCACAAGGACCGCTACCCTTTACCCTTGATCTCGGATATCCTGGAAGCGGTGAGAGGAGCTGTAATCTTCACGAAACTGGATCTCAGGGGTGCCTATCATCTGATTCGTATCAGGGAAGGACACTTCGAATATCTGGTAATGGCCTTTGGACTTGCTAATGCCCCTGCCATCTTTCAACATTTCATGGACAGGGTGTTCTCCGATATGCTGTTCATCTTCATCATCGTCTACCTGGATGATATCCTGATCTATTCCAAGGACCTTCTAAGGCATGAACAACATGTTAAGGCTGTCTTACGACTACATGAACATAGACTCCTAGCCAAACCAGAGAAATGCCTGTTTAATGTGACCTCTGTTCATTACCTAGGATTTGTCCTTAGTCCAGAAGGAATTGGTATGGATCAGTCAAAAGGTAAAAGCCATATTATCCTGGCCGGCTCCCACTTCTGTGAAACAAGTTCAATCCTTCCTGGGGTTAGCCAATTTCTACCGGAAGTCCATACCCACCTTTTCTGAGATTGTTCAGCTGATCATTGCTCTTTTGAAGAAAGACACTCCCTTTCTCTGGTCTACACCTCAAGACAAGGTATTCCAATGTTTAAAGACAGAGTTTACTCAAGCCCCCCTCCTAGCCCAACCCGACATAAATTAACCATTCATAGTGGAGACGGATGCCTCGAACTACGCCATAGGAGCAGTGCTGAAGCAAGAGTTTGAGGACAAGATGGAACACCCCATTGCTTATCTTTCAAGAACTCTGACTCCTAGTGAGACACATTACTCTGTCCTGGAAAAGGAACCGTTAGCCATCCGTCAAGCCTTCACCGAATGGTGACACCTACTCCTGGGAGAGAGACATCCAGTCCAGGTCCGCACGGACCATCCAAATCTTCAAGTTCTACAATCCTTGGAGTATAGGAACAGTCGTCAGGCCCGTTTGGCCTTCTTCTTTGCCCAGTACGAGTTCCACATTCATCATGTCCCCGGATCACAGAACACAATTGCTGATGCCTTATCCCGACGTTCTGACTACGAAACAATTGAAGATCGAACCTATCCCAAGATGTTTCCCCACACGATTTTTGTAGCTCAAGCGGTCAGTCTCCTCGAAGAAATTCGGATACAAACCCAATGCTCTGAGCTCTGGAAGGATATTTCAAGGAAAAATCAATGGGATCTAAGAATCAAGGATGGATACCTGTTCAAGTATAATGCTCTAGTCATCCCCACACAGAAATTACAACAAAGGATAATCAACCTCTGCCACGATACCCTTCATTCCGGACATCGTGGCATCACCAACACCCTCCGTATTATACAAAGACAATTTTGATGGCCAGAATGAAGACAGAGTACAACTGTACATCCAAGCCTGTTCTATTTGTAGTCAGAACAAAAATGATAACAAGAGACCAGCAGGTCTCCTACTACAACCTACTCTACCAACAAGACCATGGGAATTCATCGCTACAGACTTCATTGTGGAATTGCCACCTTCCAGGGGATACACGACTATCATGGTTACCATTGACTTGTTCACTCACATGGCTCACTTTACACCCCTGTATAAACTACCATCCTCATCAGAGCTAGCTGGAATCTTCCTGGAACACATTTTCTGCCTACATGGACTTCCTTCCAAGGTCATATCATACCGAGGACCTCAATACGTCTCACAATTCTGGAAAAATCTCTGTCGCATTCTGGGAATCCAACGTGCTCTCTCATCAGGTTATCATCCACAAACCAATGGAGCTACGGAACGTGTAAACCAGACCCTGGAACAATACCTTTGTTGTTTCGCCACAAAGGTTCAGGACGACTGGTCGCTCCTAATACCTGTGGCTGAATTTGCGTACAACAATTTTGATCATTCAGCAATCAAGACCAGCCCCTTTTATTGCAGTCAAGGATTCCATCCATCAGTGTTACCCTCTGTTCTTCCACATCCCACACCTGTTCCTACCGTTGACTCCTGGATGGAAACACTCATCAATGTACACAAGGAAGCCAAGGAACACTTAGAGAAGGCCAGAATACGAACTAAACAAAATGCTGACTCTAAAAGAAGACCAGGGCCTGCATATGCAGTTGGTGATCAAGTCTGGTTGTCCTCGAAGCTACTACCCCGACACTTACAGCCAAACAAACTGGCCCCCCGGTACTATGGTCCATTTCCCGTCAAGGAAATCATAAATCCTGTCTCATACCGACTCAAGCTACCCGACTCTGGAAGAAGATTCACCCAGTTTTTCACACTTTTTTTAAAACCCTACATCCGATCTTCCCGGAAATCTTGCAGAGCCCCTCTAGTGGTGGTGGACGACCAAGTGGAATATGAAGTGTCCCGAATATGTGATTCCAGGTATAAACGGGGTCAGCTTCAATACCTGGTTGAATGGAAAGGATATCCTCCAAGTGAAAGAACCTGGGAACCAGCTTCTAACCTGAATACCCCTCGATTGCTCAGAAGATACCATCTCATACACCCGGGCAAACCCGGTGGAACGAGTCTTCGGAGGAGGCATGCTGTCATGATCCACAGAACACGCCCCTTTTGGACCTCATGGTCCTTTTCACAACGGGGCTTGCACTCCTTGATACTCCCAACATGGCCGTCTAACGTGCAACATCTTCCTTGTCTTTATGTCAGACGTAGCGTATTTACAAATAGGCCGTGCCCATGCGGGCCCGCGCGTCTCCATGCTACTGCAAGCAGCAACTAGACGTGTGCTCCGTAGTTCGCTACACCGTTATCCTTGTTCCTGGACCTCCTAATTCCATTCCCATTACCCTCTTCCTTGTTTCCCGGACTCGTGTGCTGTGTGCTCACCTTCTTCGTTCCTGGATCCCGGAGTGTCTGAATCCTGGAGCTCTGAATGCACGCTGGAGGCTCGTGTGGGCTTATACAAGACCAGGTCCGTGCGTAAGAAGACACCGCCCAAGAAATCCTGCAAGGATCGCTCCCAGGTCAGAAAGGGGGAATTCCGTGACAACCAGTACCTACCAGCAAATCACATTACGCCCAAGCTTAAAACATTTGATAGTGTTACCAACATACTTTGACATTTTTCAACACACCTGAATGTTGTTTGGCCTATGTTCGACAGTATGTGTCTTCCAGATAGAAATGGCAAGAAAACTGAACAACATCCCAACAATTAAATACTTCCAAGACAACACCTACATCCATGGGAAAACAGTGTAAAACAACAACAAGAAGCTAGAGAAAGAGCTCACAAGACTCAATGACTGCAGGTTCTGTTAGCGGAAATGGACGTGCCATTTCGTGCAAGAACCTGGTACTCTTTTGGGAGAAACCTGCCCAAAGAGACTGTTGGTGCCACAAATCCAAACATAAGGATCAATGTAAGTAACACACGGGCATATCAGAGTGTTTTGCCAAATTTCTAAGGGATTTCTCCCCAAAAAACTCAAAAACAGAGTCCAGGCATGGAAGGGAGAACAATTCATATGGGCAAACCAATGCACTGAAAAAACAAAGTGGTATGGCATAGGCACAGCAACACACACACACACAAACATTAAACACACGTTATGGGAGCAGGAGGGTAAGAACACCCCTGCTACCTGGGTCAAATACATTCCAAAAGACAAATGCCAGAGACAACCGTGAAGGGTTTCCCCCATGCAAACACTTCAGGTGTATCCACTCGAAACACGGACTGCTCAATTCAGGACACCAAACAGTACAATTTATTTTGAACAAATAATACAAAATAACAAAATGTGAAAAGAAAACCATTAGAGAAGTTACAAAAGGAAACCTTAATGGATATACTATACATATACATTGATAGAACAAAGGTAGTATTCAAACATATTATTTAATGGAACAAACTTGTCGCGTCATTAACAATATAGCAATTAAAAACATGTTGTGGTTCAAAAAATTATGATCATATATTGTGACATTATATTCCTTTAAACAATGATGCACTCATATTACAAATACGCAAGAGAGGTATCGGCTGCTTCAAGTCTGCCCATTCACTGCAGCCTGGAAAGGAGAATAGCAGTAGATGCTAATGAGAATGGTATAGGAGCAGTGCATATGCACAACTGTTTCACTTGCTTCCAAAGCTCCCACAGAGACCAAACAGCACTAATCAGTAAGCGAGGAAACTGTGGCCACCTGGACTGTCTCCCCATGTCCAGTCATCTTGCAACCGGACCACAAACTCTCTGTAAACATTCTTGGTCCAAACAATGCAAGGAACCAAACTGCAAGGCTAGCCATGGTGACCTTGAAAATGAAGACGTAAAACATCAAAAACAGTATATCCCAGGTAGCAGAACTGCCAGGTGGACGGTTGTCAAGGTTACTGGTTACTTCAGTAATCAGGACAACACGCCAACAGGATGAAGGCTTAGTAGCTTCAATGGCAGACTCGTAAGCACTCAGGCAAGGAGCGGTCTTCTCAGAGAAGTGGAATGCTGCTCCTACACAGCACTAAGTACTGCAGGAGGTGATCCGGTACCACAGAACACCAACATTTCAAGGAAGACCATCCCAGTCCAGGGTGATGGAGAAAGGACACTTAAAAGACTCTCTCGCCAAGAAGAGAGTGGGAGCACTACGGAAGACCAGGAACGGACACCAATATGAAAGGAAATTAAAATGGTGCCACATCTGAAAGGAAACGAAAAGAGACTAAGCACCAGATGTGACTAAGAAATAACAGAACATACACACAAGTCATATCTATAAAGTTCAAAACACCTTTATTGACTTTGTCAGGATGGATTTGAGCAACTCCTAGAGTGGCAAGGTGAATTAAACTTGAAATAACAGCGGCTACTATGGAAAACCTTTCTTCAGCCAATGCCACGTATGGCTTGTGGGTCAGACTTGGACTCTCCCAGCAGCAATTCTCTGGGACTTGTCACCACGTCTCTAGTCAGGATTTTCAACTTGGGCTCCTTCTCTCTACTTTCATGAAGCCAAGTAGAATCAACACACGTTCAAGACACTTTTCTGTTGTTAGGATAGGATATATTAATAAAGCTTGACAAATGCATGCAATCAAATACCCCTGTAACCAGTCCCAGAACAACTATTACCAGGGCACAATGACTAACATGTGTGGGCGTTGCCTGGGTTTCTCCAGGGGGAGGATGGAAGGGGTTGGGAAAGAGACAAAAAGCCCACCACAAATGGGGCCAAAACCCAAAACACGTGAGCAACGGTTCTTGGGGAAAAGGTTCACAAGTCTCTCTGGGATAACTGTGTGTTAGGTTCCTACCCAGTGTTCGACACAAATCAGTCACTTACTGTTCAGGGATCATGTGTGTCCTCGACTCTTTCTCGCCTCTAGGTCCCAGGTTAATGTTGCTGGTTACTGGCCTCGTGATGAACATTTCCTGGTGGGCTCTCGGATCCGCCATGATCCTGCTGGTCCAGGCAACAATTGGGGGTACTGGACGCTGTTGCTGAACCATGCACTATATCTGCCACCAGAGGGAGGGCCAGCTCTGTAGGGGAATGGGTTGGCGGTCCTACTTGTTGTCTTACTCAGGAGGCCACTACTTCGGAGTCTTCCAAGCTAGTCGTCTTCGGCCTCCTAAACATGCTTGTACCCAAGTGGTTTTCTCTTCACCCACTCTTTGCCTCTTTTCTCAACTACTGTTTCTGCACTTCAGTATTACACCTCGACATTGCACAACGTCCTCATATGTCCACCCGTCTTCCCACATCCCTTCAATGTAGAGGCGATCTCACCCTCAATGTTCACCTACAATTCTTCTCTCCTTCTCGCTTTCTCTCCCCACTCCTATTGCTTCTCACCTTCTTTTTGGCACGTTTTGCCTTCACTTGCTCCCCCTTGGTTTCTATCAAGAACTCCCCCTCTCCTCTGAGCCTTCTACTAACCTTCTTTAGCTCCTCCTCCTTCTCTCCATCTTGATAAACCACTGCCTTCTTCACCTATTGTCTTTCCCCAGCCTTTTCCCTTTCTTTCTCTCCCACCTCCTCGATAGTCTCATACTTGATATCCACCTCTTGAACCTCAACTCCCACCGCCTCCTCTTGGCTAGACTTAACTCGATTATTCATCTGTCAGAGTTCTCCTGGTGTTTTCTCTGCTCTTTTCCACCTTTAATGTCCCACCATCTCCCTTTTCAACCATCTTTGCTTCCTGATGCCTTCTGGCCACCAACCCATTGTATAGAGTGCTAGTACCACCTCCTGTGAACTCCCCTGTTAAATATCATTTAGGTATGTGGATAATCACATTGGCTTTCTCATTGGATAGACATTTTAATCCAGCAGCTTTTGCCACACCCCCTAGCCCTCTGGAGCTTCGGACTGGGGCAATATCTCAGCCATCTGCCATCTTCAATCAGTATTCTGTGGGTATGGGTTGGCACAGGAACACTGCACCCGGCAGGGATTCACTACTCGCCTCCTGCACCCAGGCTCCCCATGCAAGTAAAAGACTCTCAGTGAAAAAACCCACACGCGTGGCCTCCCACATCTACTCAATCTCCCTAAGCTTACAGGATGGGCATCTCCCTGGGGATCACCAACACACCCCTCTAAGCATCTCCTTGGGTCCAAATGTCCCTGTGAAGGGCCCCCGTCTATTTTAGGAAACACTGCTAGCATGCAAGTGTCCCTTAAGGGACAGTCTGTGACTAGGTGCCCATGTAAGAAGCCTGTACCACTTCCCAGGCATGGTGGGGATAGCTAGGGGATTGTCCACACACCAGGCCCAGCATCACAGAGTTGGCGACTTAATTCCCCTGAAGTATTCCAGTTTGGCTACGCTCAGACCAAAATGCATTCATATGCAGAAGATGAGCAAATGGGAGGCAGATCTGTGCACCTGTCCAATAACCCATCTTTTGGGTACCCCACCATCTACCTTTAGTGTCAGGGAGTGGGCTTTGTCACACTCTCCCCCGATTTCTGGTGTGTGCCCTACTCTCTATACTTCCATGCAAAGCTGCATGCTCTTTTGTAGTTCTCCAGACAAACTTAATAAACTAATAAAGGTTGTGATTAGTTATTCCTGGGTGTCTCCCTATTCCTGGAACACGATTGGTTACTCTTTCTCTTTGCGCAATCTTTCTGAGGTGTTTTCTCCTTTAGGCTTAACAGCACCATCTCATTATTGTTTTATTGGTGGTAACTGAGAATGATAAATCTGAATGTGGTTGTTGACAAGGGTGTAAAACTCCTCTCTGCCATTTTGAAGTCAGGCGGAAGTGTGCTGTCGCCTATTCGCAGGTTATCCTGCTTCCCCCATGATGACTCTGTGCCAGTCTGAATGCTTTAGGAACTTCCTTTCATCAGCGAGTCAACCCAAAAGAAGGCGTGAGACCTGTAAGGTGCTGTGTAGCCTAACCACGGACCAGCACAGGCAGAGATTATGTGCGTAGGGGATTTCAGGGGGTGGGCGGAGTTGAGAATATTCTCAGAGGCAGAAGTTCACAAGGGTAATTGCATGAGCAGGAAAGGACCGTGGTGGAAGTGGATACAGAGAGTAAGAACAAGGGTTCACTTCGCCGCTGTGACCATTGTTCCCACTTGAGTCTAGTCTGCTTTTGAAAGCATGACTCAAACGGGCGTGGCAAAGAGATAGCGCGCTTATTGGTTCCCAGAGCCTAAACAATCCGTCAAGTGGCATGCATAAGTATGCAGAAAGTGGGGGTTGACTTCTTTTGACCCATCAACTAGGTGCTTTATGACCTGTTGTGAGATATTCAGTATATCAACAGGGCTATAATTCTTAAGACTAATCCCAGCACTTCCTTTGTGAAGGATCAGTGTTTTCAAGGCAATGAACATGCTATTAGGCAACCCATCACAGCATGCTATATCATTACATATTGAACATGGGAGAGACCATTCATCTTGAGACACCTGATTGAACCCAAGAGTGTAACCATCACACCTATGTGACTTCCATTTTTCCTCTGATCAATTGCATTAGTAACTTCACCCACAGTTATCATAACAGTTACTCTTCCCATGTTATCCTGATTCAGGCATGGTGTCATAGAAACCACTTCAGACAGTTAACGGGTTTTATTTTGTTTAGTTTGTGGCATAGGACCATCCCACTTTCTCTCTCGTCTTGTTACGATCCACCTCCCTAACCCAGGTGTCCATAACCCCAGGTTAGTGCTATGGAATGTTGACCCCTACTGTCCAAGCACTATCTTATGCTGCTGGTGGCTCCATAAAACGGTGGCTCTCTAATTTCCCTTGGGCCCAGCTGTCCCTATTCTATTCAAGGGTTAGTCTTCTAATTGAAAAGGGCTAGTTCCTTGTACTTACTCTGGTTTCACTCAGGCTGTCCTCACACGTTCACACCGACCTTTCCCGCTCTACTCTGACTACTGGCCCCTCACTCCTCCCTCCTAGATGATATCCCTTCAATCTTTATTTCCTCCCAATGTTACCTGTCCTCCTCCTCCTCCTCCTCCCATACACACCCTTCCCCCCTCCTCCGGCCACCAGACTACTGCTCCCCTTCTCCACACTCAGTGCTACAGATAAGATTTACAAGTGGAAGTGTTTTACTCCCCATTTTGAAAGTTGAGTGTAAAATGATTTTAGGGAGAAAAAAAGTAAGTCCTGTTACCAATGGGATTACAAACATATTACTGTCCGTCTCTCCCTCTCTCCCTCCCGGCTCTCGCTCCCAGGTCTCCCTTCTCCTATGTCTAGTCTCTGTCTTGGGTTTGAGAGGCCATTGTTTTCTCCCTTGTTATGGCCTTGGTTTGGTCTTCTGATGTGGACACCGAAGTCCAGAAAAAAAAAGAACTTGGCGAGTTTCTGCCTTCAGCAGCAATGCGGAACGATCAGCAAACAAAGTTTCGGCACAGAGGTGGCAGGAAGTGGTGCCTTGTCCGTCGTCAATATCTCCATCAGTTAGGACTCATTCATGACTTCTCTCTAGGCCTCCCACCCTTAGCTGGGAGGGGTTCTCACCGCCTCTTGACATATCCGGTCTACTGGTGTCACACATGGGTATTGCAATCCCACGAAGAAAGACGAAGTCAATTCCATTCATACTGCTACTGTTCAAAAAAGCTTTCTCACCTTAGCACTGATGGTAACTATCGCAACTCCTTCATTATCAATAGACAACACTTTTCCAGATTCAGTCTCCCTCTTCAGCCTCCAATCCCAAAGCCGCCATACGAAGGGCAACTTGTTCCCAGAGACACTAGAACATGTAGTGGAGTTACTTTCCAGCTTGTGTCCGCAACAGGCAAGCCAGTTCATGCCCGACTCTCCGAAGCCAGCGGACATCACTGTCCATCTTTGTTCTTTTATAGAAGTTGTATATATTTGTGATTTTATATAGTGGAAACCTAGCTATGAAGCAACAGAATGCTGTACATGTCATTGAGGGCAACATAGGCGATAAAATGGGGTGATTGCTACGCGGCTTTCAGAGAGTCCTCCAATTTTGCTTCCTCTGTCTAAGTTTGTTTCCGAGCTAATAATTTCTCTGTGAACAGTCACCTTCAAGACATCATATACACCGAGAACTGCATTATTTGAATGATTTATTTAAGGGCGATTCATATGGCACAAGCTGTGAATGCAGTCGCTGCATACTTCTCCAATAGAAAGGGGCATCTGGTAGAAGGGATCTTCACAGCCTCGGAGAATTGAGATCAGGCGCATGTAATGGGAACAAGGGATACGCAAAGAATAGAAATTGGGGAAGTACGTACAGTTACAACACCAAAACAAAAAGAAGAGTAGCTAAAGATCGGTGCATTAATTATACCAGAGTAACCGGAGAAGGAATTACAGGGCTTTTGAAGGCGGCTGGATGGAGGAGCAGAGTCAAACTGAGAAAAGCGACCTAAAGGTCAGAGACTATTGTGGAGAATTGTTCTGAGCCGCAAGTGGTTTCCTGCAGTCCTGAGTGACTTAGGCAAATCGTTCTAGAGGCTGGCCCCCAAAGATTCCCAAAGTTCTGCCCCCATGCTCATCGTCTCTTAGCCCACTGGATGTTAAGTGATGGAGGAGGCTGGTAGCAAGAGCCTTGTCGGGCAGTAGTTAAGATACCTTATGTTGGACCTACACAGGGCTTCTGCCAAAGTAGACCTTTGCAGAGTTTTGTAAATAATCCAGCCATCCACCAGAAACCAGTGCACCATTTTAAAGGCAGGAGTAATGTGGGCTCTAGATCGCAACCTGAGGATATATGTCTTGCAGCCTTGTTTACGATAACCTGCATCTTGTGGATAAGATGCTTTGGAAGGCCAAGACAGGGACTGTTACAGTAATTGAAGAAGAGACCTGTGAAATGTAACCCCCAGGTTGCTGGCCACAGGGACCATTGTAGAAGGGGCACCCCAGAGAGTGAGGCATAGAGGTACTCATGTAGATGATTTCTGTTTCAGAGGCACTACGGCATAGATGGTTGTTGAACATCCAGTCCTGGAGAAGGTTGTGATAGAGCTGGTATCACAGACACCATTGCCTCCAAGTATTGACTATGAGGCCGTTGTTTCATTTAATCGAGGACCATATACAAACCGACTCCGAGGCCACCGTCCCCATAGTGCATGGGGAGGAACGCAATCGGTGGCGAGAGGTGCAGGATATGCAATGGAGTGCATATGTTACGCTCTTGCTCCACACAAATGCATTTCTTTTCATTTTAGACATGTCATTCATTGTTTTGTTGTGGCAAATGGGAGCCACGGGGGCAGCTAGCTTATAGTAAGAGGTGGAAAGATGGTAGACGAGTGCGATAATACTGAATTGAAAGTGAAAAACAAAGGGATAGAAACACATTTTCATAAAATAAATCATACAAACATTTAGGACTCTAGAAGTTAGATTAAATAAGCACCACACAAATCTTTCATGTTGGTTTAACTCTGCTCCCCCCTTTCTTCTTCCTCTGTTCTGATGCCCTTTTCCATTTCTCTGTAGAATAAACAAAGTCTGGGTCACCCTGCACAATATGCCGCTTCCCAGTGCTGTTACACTATTAACATAGCGCAAGCAACCTACATAGCTGTATGTTCCTCAATGCCTTATTTCTGAGCGTGGTTCTAACTCTTCCCCTCGCTTCGACCCCTTTCTACCTCAGCATGTTGAGCTAGCCCACCTCAGTGCAGTTTGAAGGTTAGAGTTCTTCACCGAAGCATTGTCAATGGAACTCCCAATCGTTCTTCTTAGAGACAAGACCTAGAACCTTGGCATGAAAGGGTTACCACCAGCTGCTTGGTTGGAGGCCAATGTTGCAGTTGGGGTCTGATAGTGTGCGTTCATTTTGGAGGATGAGGAAGGGATGGAGGGCATTTAAACCTCTGCCTTCCCCCGGCCACCAAATACACAAAGGTCTGCATGCTATCCATTCCTCTCCATGGAAACCCCTTAAATGAAAAAGATGCAGCCCCCTCCCCCTTTTAGGCCAAAGGATGGTACAAATAGTTTGTGTGTCCCTTCGAGGAATCCACACTCTACCTTCTGCCTTTCTTGCTCATCTCATGGACTTCCCTGTGAAGAGTCTCCTGCGGTTTCCAGTACCATTCCAATGCCAAAGTTATGGACCTGCCGCAGAACCAGTTGGTATTAAATACGGCCTGTGGCCATGTGAGAGGTACTTGAGACTTGTTGGAGACACTAGGGTATACTTTGGGGAGAAGTTACAAAGCTTTCTGGCCCTGTACCAATCACATGACAAACAGGTTGTTATGCCCGGATGGGCAAATGTGCCTGCAGGTTTGCTGAGCGTGGCATCAGAGCAAGTTAGAGGGAGGTTTGAGGATGCTCCCAGCTTGCTGAGAAATGTACTCAGGCAGTACTCCCTCTGACCCAAAGGTTCATGCCTTACACGATCCTTAGCACTTCCATCATCGTAAGCAGTGGCGTCTCCACACTGGCTTCAATCCTCCCTGTCAGTTTCCAGATCCTTGTTCCACATGGTGTGCAATTAATCTATTTTAGACACACACAGAGCGAGAGGTAGAGAGAGTGAGAGATAGGGGGCAACGCACAAATAGGATGCAACAGAGGCAAAGCAAATATGTAAAATGGTAGATGCTTGTAGTGGCCACTAGTAGGAGCCAGTTAGAGTTCAGAGAATTTGAGATGTTTGACTTTTCCTATTGCCTTGTTCCATTCTCGATACCTGTATTTGGTAGGGGTGGAATTTAATGGCCATTTCATCCTTGCCTTGTGAAAGGCTGTCCTGCTGTGTAGTGCGTTGTTTTTTGCGTGCAACACGCTTTTTCATGTCTCTTGCTAACGAATATGCATGCAATGCAACAGCAAAGTTTGACATGAACCAGATGGTTTTCTTACAACCGTATGACCAGGCTTCGGCCTGCCAAGTATGCATGTAATGTACCGTTCAGCGTGCAATGTTTCCCACATGTGCATATAACGTATTGTCAAGCCCTCAACTGCAATCAGTTTCTGTAGAGGAAGAGTCATGCAGGTACAAGCTGCTCAAGCTAGCTGTCCCCATATTAGTTAGAAGTCCCATACCAAAAGGCCATCAAACACATATTCGCTCACATAGCAGAACACTCAGACACCCACATGCAATGTTTAAAACTGCTACCCATAACACTGCAGTATTAGGAGTCATATTTGCCAAAACATTATCCTCTGCGTGAAATCGTAACTGTAAAATATCATTTAATGTACTTCTCCTACTCTACCGTTCAACATGCATCTTCAGACTGTGGTCTGCGAAACTCGCAGACAACTTTAAGTGCTTTGAGGCCATGACAATGGTGGGTAGGCGCTATCAAAATATCATGCAACAATTTCCACATCACTAACCTGCCTGGAACCATCTGGAGCAGAGTGAGTGGCTCCCAGAGGATCATGTAACTGGCTGGATGTTTGCCTTTTATTTGTTTTATTTGGCCATGTCACGCTTTCCCCAAAGAACTTGAGCACCATCTGAGAGTCTTGCCTGCAATACAAAGCTTACTGGACCTAAAACACCCAAGACCCTGTCTGCACCCCAAACTTAACCCCCATCTATCTGGCCACTCCCTCCATGACCAAACTACCCACTCTGGTGGGAAAGCTTTTGACTTTGTCTTTCTCTCCAATTCATCCTCCGCCTACCTCTCCCTTGCCCCGCCCCTCCCTCTGATCATTCCTATGTCCACTTTAACATCTTGGTCCCTCAACTGCTTTTTCCCCCTCTTTAACGACTAAGAGGAAATTCAGGCAGGACTCTTGTTCCTTACCTTGATGCGAGGATCTCTGTCCAGTCCCTCCACCCTATTCATGCCTCTTCCACTGACTGTGCTTTTTTCTGACACTATGCACTTATTACTCCTTTCCTGTTTGCACATTCACACCTTCCCTTTCCCAGCCCTGGATCACATCTGCGATTTAGACCCTCAAAACAAACATTCTCTGTGACCTATGATGCTGGCTCAAATTACAGGCCCCTACCCTAAAAACATGTCCTTGCTGTCATCTCCTCTGCACTGGACTCTGGCTAATCATCCTACTTTACAAACCCAATCTCCCCCCTTCGCAATCACCCCACAAACTATCATCTACCCTCCAAGCTTTGCTCACACCTCCCTAGCCAATATCCATTGCTTCTTCCCTTTCTGCTCACTAATTTTCCTCTATAATCTCTACAATTCGTGACACTCTCAAAGCACTCTCTGTCATCCACCTGAATCCTCCTTCTGGCCACCAACCCACCCCTGCTTCTTCTACTCTTGACCATTTATCCCCAAATTATCATCCATTCTTGCACTCTTATCGACTGGATCACTCCCGAAATGGTCAAAGACAGTCTCATTCACCAGCCCTTATCTGAGAACTTTGACCTCTCTCAGTCACTCTCCACTGGACTCTTGCCCGTCTCCTTTAAGTCTGCAACTGTCCTATTGAAGAAACCCTCTGCTGACTAAAGCGTCCCAGCAAACCATCACTTAGTCTCCCTCCACATTATCGAGCAGCTGATCTTCAACTGGATCACTAGGATAATGAGCTTGGAAATTCTGTACAAGTTGGCTTTCATAGCAAACACTCGATTCATGCTCACGACTCCAAACTCTCTTCTATAGTCATCCTTTGGACCTCGCTGCCACTTTTAACACTCTCAATGACTTCCCTCTCCTCCTCACTCTCCAGGACCTTGGATTTTGCAAATCTGCACTCGACTGGATCACCTCCTGCCTGAAAGGTTGCTCCTTTTAAATCACCTGGCACTTGCAAACCCCTGACCGTATCCCTCTCCCTGTTGGCACCCCCCACCCCCACACCCCTCAGAATCTTTGCTCTCCACCCTCTTTACCTCTGCCCTAGGTGGACCAATCTTGTTTTTTGGTATCTGTTTACTCACCATCTGGTTATTTCTGCACCACTTCCGCACTCCCTGCACTCAACCGGACTGTTCCACACCCTCCCCTTGCTTCCACTCTTTCTGATAATGGAAAGGTTTGATATTTTGATTCAATCTTCATTGAAGAGGAATTGAGACAAGTGCAGTTGTGTATCTAAAGTATCTGGACTTTACGAGATGTAATTGGGGGCATTATCAAGTGATTGGAAATAAGTTATTAGATGGCATCATTTAATAGAGTGCTAGATCTTTATTGGTACCTATTTTATTGGTGTATATAAAAAGGTTTCAGAGAAATACAAATATCCAATAATAAAAAAGTTTCCTCCTTTCCGGGTATAAATACCAGTGCAGTCTTAGCAGACAAAAAGATTAGGTAGCCTAATAAAGGTACCACTTCTGCAAGAGCCTGTGTTGGTTTTAACTTTTCTTTTTAATTAAACAACCTGCATTAAAAACCATGGCGAGTCGGATATTCTTTAAGAATGTATACATAAAAAATGATAATTCTAGCATTATTCTCAGCACTAAAATAACAGAGAAAATACCTCAATAAGCCGTACCTTTCATTAGAACGATTCGCCATTCCTCATCCCGGTCTTTATCTAAACGACTGGAGTCCCCCACCCCCTGCAAGACTGGCACTACACGACCCAATTATAATTCAAACAGTAAGATTCAGTCTACCTTCAGCCCCTCACCTTCTCATGGATGGCCAACAAAGGCCAACCTCCCCGGCCACCCCTCCTGTGTCTATACCAAATATAACAGAAGCTAACAGGAATCACATAAGAGACAGACCTCGGGTGGAGAAAAAGACAGACTAGGATAGGAAAATCATAGAAATTAAGATTATTGGTAAGTAATTAAGGCACTACCCTTTTTCCCCTTCCTCTCTCTAGTCCCTTCTTTCATATTTGCAAGCAGCATTGATTGGCTTGGATCACATTAAAATAATACAGGCTTCTACAGACCCTTACTAAAAACATGAGAAACTACACAAACACCACAGGTCCACATGATCACTAAAAGCGCTGAGGTAGACCCTGCTCCCGCTACTTGCCAGTTCGGAGGAATAAACATTAAAGAAGCAGCCCAGGTTACTGCCTTACAGCTGTCAGGAATCACCCCAGGTTCTAAAGCGGACTACCTACTGTGCAGGCATTGGTGCCCAATTGAAGCAATGCCAGAGCTAACCTTATTTATTTATTATTTATTTATCTGTTTATTTATATGGCACCGGAAGACCGTGGGCATCAGTGCACAACATAAAGACACTGACCAAAAAAGACAGACAGTTTTGAAGACAAGACACTTGGCACAGACAAACAAAGGGGTTGCCTAACTAACTGAATAGAACTGTGTTCATTTAAAAAGGTATTTTTTCAGGTTTTATTCTGAAAGTGAAGCGTTTAGACTCTAATCTCAGGTTCAATGGAAGGTTATTCCAATTGGAGGCTGCACAAGTAGGAAAAGCTCTCCCTAAACTGTTAGCTCCGTAGTGTGGATTAACCACAATTAGTCCCAGTGCTTCTGCTCCCAATGCACGTGCTGGCGTATATCGAACAATCTTTGCTCTAAGGTAGGCTGGTGCCTTCCCGTACAAGCACTTATGAATGAGTGTAATGGATTTGAAAAGAACTCATCTCAACCAACGTCAACCAATGTAGCTCCCTTCTGGCATTGCTTATGTGCTATGTCCTGGATTTCTGTTTGACTATCCTTGCCGCATTATTTTGAATAAGCTGGTAGTTGCCCGTGCATTGTTCACTAGCGCCCAGCAAGAGTGCACTCCCATAATCCAGACGAGATAAAATAGTTGCTCTTGCTACAGTTGCACAGTTAGCTTCATTTAAAAAAAGGTTCTATCGCTCTAAGAAGCCTGAGATAATATGAGCAGTTTTTGCTCACATACAGTGCCTGGGCCTCTGAACTCAGAGGCTTCCAGAGTCATGCCTAAAGCGTTAACCTTACTAACTACTTGGATGTGGATGTCTTTAATCATGAATAATTCATATTGAGAGGATAGTGTATCCCCGGCTTCTTGGGATCCAAAGACCATCAGCTTGGTTTTTATTACCATTCAGACACATCCAATTATGGTCCATCAACGATTCTATGATGTTGTATAGATCCTTTACTGTCTGGCTGACCTTTACGTAATCACCGCTCAACTCCACTACAAGCTGGGTATCATCAGTGTAGTTGGTGAAGTAGGCGTTGATATTGTCCTGGACTTCACAGAGACCCTCAGGTACAGATTAAACAGTAGCGTTGATAGACTTGCTCCTTGCGGAACGCCGCAAAAGATGTCGGATTCATGGGAGAATGCATCTCCCCAATGTACCTCGGACTTTCGATCAGTGATTAACGAGGCCAGCCAGTTGATTGCCTCCTTAGAGAAATTGCCTACTTTCTCAAGTGCATCCTGGAGAAGTTGGTGGTCCAGGAGGTCAAAGGCGGCATTTAGGTCGAGAAGGATGAGGAGTCCTGTCTTGCCTTTGTCAATTATACCGAACATATGTGTCTGCATAGCCGTCTCAGTACTATGTGCAGAACAGGAGCCAGATTGTTGAAGGTGAAGAATCTCGTTTGCCTCTACAAATGAGTGCAATTACGCTGTGGCTATTTTATCCATTACTTTGAGAGTAAAATTACAGTTGGTAACGGGCCTGAGATTCCCTGGATCTCGTTGGTCAAGGTTGGCTTCTTCACTAGTGAAGTTATGGTAACCTATTTAATGCTACTAGGCACTACTTATCACGAAAGGAGACATTC
The DNA here is from genome assembly GCF_040938575.1 of Ambystoma mexicanum. Lineage (NCBI taxonomy): Eukaryota > Metazoa > Chordata > Amphibia > Caudata > Ambystomatidae > Ambystoma > Ambystoma mexicanum. The sequence continues at coordinate 1,172,513,792 of NC_090928.1, read as the reverse complement.
ACTATTTTCGTGAGTAATGGTGCAAAGATGCCAGCGTTGTTAAGGATTATTTTAGGAGGCAGTTTATTCTCTGCACGCGACGAGGGCTTCATTGATGCCAGTGTGGTTGGCATATCTTCTGTTGTAATCTCCTTAAAGCTAACATTTTCCAAGTGTTCTGTAGTCGTTCTTATTGAAGGTTGACCCAATGTAGCCTTCTTTTTTAGGGCACTTGTTATCAGTCCCCTTGCCTTAGTGATCTTATTGGAGAATGCTGCCTGGGTTTTATCACATTCTTCCTGACATGGAACAAATATGGGAGATAATGCAGCAGGCTTTTCTATGGATTTAAGTATGTCAAAAAGTTTGCTGGGCGCATTAGCAGCCGACCGTATTTTGTCATTGAAATAGTTGTTCTTTGCCTCAATGATGCTCTTTTTGTAAGCTCTCATCTCCTTCCAACTTTCTTTGTTGGCGGGTGAAGATTTCTTCAGCCATCTGGTTTTTCTTCTCCTTTTTTCGTGCTGATAAATCAGAGTTAAACCACTTTTGATGTTTACTATTGGATTTTAGCAGTTTAGGCAGTAGTGGTGCCTTCCGATCCACCAGCTTCATGACCTGGTGATCTTATTTAGATATAATGGTCTCGCATGAATCCTCTTTCTTGAGATCTCTTACTATTTCATTAACACACTGTTCTAAGTGGGACCTTTCGTTTTTCTTGAACTTCCAACAGTGCACACTCTTTATCTCGTTATTGAATTGGATATGGCATGGTCAGTGCGAACGATAGTCTGTAGTGATCTATCCAAATACAGGGTGTTATCTCATAGCTGTTTCTCTCAAGGTTATTTTTTATTACACAGTCCAGTTGATTACCGGTTTCCATGGTGGGGCTAGAGTCCATGACTTGGAAGTTTATGCTGTTCAACGCTTTCTCAAGGCCAATACCTTCCTTATCCTTGGGATTCCCTCGCCATCTACTGAGATCGCCCAACACCAAAGTAGCAGTGTTAGGACCCCTCAAAAGATTAAGTAGCTGTATTAGTTCATCATTGAACTCAGAAGTAAGAGACAGGGGTCTGCAGATTAAGATTATTTTGATACAGCTGCTGTCTGTTGGAGAGTGTTTTAAGTGTAAAATTTCACACTCTTCCTTGAAGTCTCTCCATTTGTGCTCGGACAGTTGAAACTGCCCAGTAATTCAGTGATTACACAGGGTCCATGCCACTGGCCTAGATTTTGGTTTTCAGTAGTCTATATTTGCACCAACATTTATCACCAGACATTCAGACTCTTAAACTGGCAGTTTGGTTATAGAATTTCTTTCGTTTTCTACCCTCAAAAGATTCATTAACTCATGTTCCGATGGTAAACATTCGTTCTTTGGTATTCTTGGGTATGTTGTATAAAGTCAGCAAGGTTCTTCGTCAGACGCTTTTGCTTTTCCCAATATTTCTTTATGATGAAGTTCCCTCCCTGGTTCTGGTAACCACCAGGGCAGTCATTAATGGTGCTGGCTGCCACCCTAAGCCAGAGGATGTTGGGCTTGGTGTAGGTATGGTAAGAATCTCCTGATCACTATGCACTGGTTGCCGGCACATGGTAGGAAATAATTGAACTACCTTACCATAGAACACATAAGAGACCCATTCAACTCCACCGGCCTAACAGGGAAAACCAGCCATAGAGACTTGGGTCCTGATCTATTCTCCTAGGATTGTCTGCAGGCTAGTGGCGAGGCTCCCCTTCCCAAATGAGAGCGAATAAAGCTCACCCCAGCTAGACCGAAATCTCTAGCACTGGAAAGGAAGTCTTTTACTTTAAGGGAGAACCATTTTTAAGCAATTGATATGGTTAACGAATACAGTGCTAATGCCGCCAGTTCACCCGGCACACAAAAGAAAATTTCCTTGAAAGTCCACAGGACCTGTTACGAACACAGCAGAGCCTTAGATACAATGTTTAGAACCCGCAACTTCCTACCCGAACATGGAGTAACTGACACAGGAAGCACCAGTACAACTTCAATGTTCTCCGGCAATAGAATCTTAAACTGGGGAAATAACGTATCAAGCTTTCCCCATACACCCTACTACCATTGAAACAAACAATGTGAATCATACCCAGTGCATGTCCAACAAGTAATTCACACAATTGAAAAGCTACAGACACCAGCCACTGCAAGTAGCCTAAGGAAAGGTCAGAATAGTCAATGGCAAACAGGCCAGGTAAGGCTTAGTCCAACCCCCTGAACTCAAAGCCGAGACAGGTGCACTCAGGGAAGCTAGCCAATACCAGACCTCCAACAATTAAAACTCACAGCTGACAACCCTACTGTTCCAGGTAACTCACACTCTCAGAGGAAAAACCTCTGAATACCTTCAATCATAGTCCAGAATGACAGTATATACTTGAATCCTTTTTTGCTGGTTCCAAGGGTCCCACAATATCCATGGCAACACTTACAAGGCTACTTCTGTTATCAGTGGTGGCTGAAGGGGTGCTCTTAGTATGTCTTTGGCACTGGCTTTCTGGCATATAGGACATTTCTTAATGCTGCAGTATACACCTGGCCAACACAATCTAAATAGTATGTGTCCCTGCGTTTTCTCCAAGTGAGCAGTTGTTAACTGAGTGCGAGGGAACGCCTTTACCAAATTCGGAAAGGGTAGTGGGATTAGCAACCTTGGTTTTCCATTCCCTCTGAGAGTAGGTTTAACTTGATATAGTGCCCCTCTATTTTCAGTGAAGAAAACTCTTGCCCTTTGCATTCCTTCTTCAAAGCTTGTCCAAAAGGACATTTTAAATCAGGGTCTCCCTTATGGGCACTTGCCAAGTTGGGGAGAAATGAAGATGTTGGTCTATTCTTTCTGCAGTAATTGCTAAGATTGTGTTGTGATTTCTAGTAGGAGCTCTGTCTTGGAATGTCGGCCATGGGCTTAATGACACAGATCTGTTGTGACCATGTTGACCATCTTCCAACAGCACATGTTTTTCTAATGAGGTACAAAGGATGGGCTCATCAATTAACGTAACCTCCCTTTCCTAGTACAAATAAATAAACGAAAAAAAAAATTATATTAATATATATATATACACACACACACACACACACACATGGGTTTTTCCCAAGTTATGGAGGACCACAACACTTCACTCCTGCAATCTGTGTGCTTCCACATCAAAGTGTTTGCCAGTGAGACCTGATGAAAGTGCAATTCCAGAACACCTGGGTGGTAGTACCATTTGGAGAGCTAGGGGGTTTCCCCATATGAGGCTGCATATAGTCATGAGCATTGTACACACTATATCCTGTGGCATTAACTAAGCCTTTAGTAGAGGTGAACGCATTACTGGTCATTTTAGCAAACAGCAATGCCACATTTCATCGCCCCATCAATGTGTCTCACGAGTCAATGTCCTGGTTGTGTGGTTCGGGACTTCCTATCACAACCTGCAAATCCCAATCCTACCACCATATGGCGGAGCCGGATGAATGAAATTCCACATACTGGAATAGAGCTTAAGTACAAGTACATTTACTCCCAAGGATATCGTTTTACCGATTATTTTTAGCACCCAAGTGGCGAGTCACAAATTATCCTTTCGTACACACAACATGATAGAGGTGATTCTAGTATTATTCCCGAGTAGTTATATACAAATGTCGGTTGTTCTGCTGCTTCAAAGCAGGAGCATTACAGTATAGCAGAGTTAGGGCCTCATCACGAGATGGGCGGTATCCCGGCAGTATTACAGCCGGGATACCGCCCGGGCTAATAGTGTTACCACCACCCAGACCGGTGCTATTAGCGCCGGATCAAGGGTTGGGCGGTAATGGGTATTCCCAATTGGGTCCCTTGGACCCAATGGGGCATTTGCAGTTCATTTAGCGCACTCTAATAGCACCACGCTAATTGCGTCTGAAAATGGGCATTAAATTGGTGCATTTACACGCAGCTTAGAGCTGGGGTAAATGCTGCCAGACTCGTGATTGGGCACCTGCTACCTTTTTTGTATTTTTGGAAGGAACTTGGGGTTGGTCACCCTAAGTAACCTGGGGGCAACCAGACGTGGTCTCCTTGCTCACTGTGCTCAGAGAAGCACAGCTTCACCTCACTGATGAGGCCCAAAGCAGCTTAAACACATGTATGGGGTTGCTGTTGGTATTCTTGTTCAGAAGGGAATTGCCATAGCATTTCAGTGCTGGACTGCCCATGTGGACAGGACAAAGACTGGTATGCAAATGGTTATTTCCCATCTGTGAAAGCAAACTGGTGAGCAAAAAGCAGATGGCTGCGAACTCTCAAAGTGGTGAAAAACCACTGAACAGGTTATCATGCTGTGTTTTGAGAGAGGGGCGCCTGCTACCTTTTTTGTAATTCGTAATTGGGTGAACCCTTAAATGCAGTGGTAATAGCGTTACTGCCGCTTTTACGGGCTACCGCCACACTTGTGACGAGGCCCTTGGTATGGCCTTGGGCTGTCCACTTGTTCTGTTGCTCCAGCCATGCACTGGCACCTCATCCCGTACCTCTCTCTGTCCCGCCCACATCGGCCCCCATCATGCAGCGCTTCAATTCACACTCGCACCACACTCGCTGTTTCTCTAACGCTTCGGCCGACTTTCCCATCCTCAGTAACCTTATCCACAGTGGCTCCACGACAAGACCAAACACTCCACTGGGAAGACCATCCTGCGCCAAGCGTTGACCTCATGCGGGTGAATGGAAATGAATAGCGCGCTTAATAAAATATTTAATTTTTCCAAGCGGAAAGGCCTGGGATTTCAGCCCCGCTCCATTGCTCGCTTGGGCGGCAGATGAAAGTTACCTTAATTAAAATAAATAGAGGCGAATGGTGCAATATCTTCTCTTTCTACTCTTTGCCAGGACAGGGGAATAAATCCAACACTGCCGTGTCTTTGGTCGCATAGATATCATCTAGCTTGCAATGTACATGCGACAGCAGATGTTCTGCAGGCCCCCCCAAAGGCCCCTATCTGCATGCACGGCTGCCTTTATGAGCTCCAGATAGTTACCTTTAATGGTCGAGTAAGTGAGATATCTTACTCTGCTGTCAACAACCTCGTCTTTATTGCAAGTGATATACAATTAATGTATGTTTCATGGCACCTGGACTGAAAAGACAGATAACTAGCATTAACTATTTGTTTCAAACATGCAATTGGAAATATCTACATGGTTTCTTTTTGCAAGAGGTGCACAGAGCCTCAGACACAATGAGGCTCATTTTGCTCCAGCGGTGCAGGGAATGGAGGCCTAATAGCAAGGCGCATTGCTTTTACGCTTCCATTTTCCGCCCTGCCCACTTATGTTCTGACACAAGGTGGGGGAAGGGCTACGCTTTCCGCCTCCGCTTTGTGTGAGCACTTCATGTTATGCCTGAAGTAGGAATAACGGATTCATTTGAGAGTTGCCCCGAATTAGCGCCTGCGAATGAGCATGCGGATTCCACAGGAATCCATTAGGAATAACGTATTCATTTGAGAGTTGCCCCGAATTAGCGCCTGCGAATGAGCATGCGGATTCCACAGGAATCCATTAGGAATAACGGATTCATTTGAGAGTTGCCCCGAATTAGCGCCTGCGAATGAGCATGCGGATACCACAGGAATCCATTAGGAAACGTCACCTGCAAAGCGGAATTTGCACGCCGCAGTTACTTTTTTGCAAAAATAAGAGTAAAAGTCTAGGGAGCTCATGTCCCAATGAGCCGTAACGTGAATGGAAGGCGTGAAAGTCAAGGCATTTCCGCCACGGCTCATTTTCGATCAATTGTATGGCAGAGGAAGGGCAAAATGCAACTTGCGTTCCCGTCATCTCCTTCCTCTCTGCCATACACATGGTAAACTATTTGCGCTGGCAACCATTTTCATCCCAGCACAAATGCTGGAGATCCCTATGGAGCCTGCCAGCTTTATTCACCAACATAAAGCAGGCTTACCCCATGCATGCACCCTGCCAAGCGAGCAGGTCATGCAGGGTGTACTATTACAATTAATCCCTCTCTGAAATGTCAGGGAGGGTTGAATTCTAATTGTGAACACCGCTTACCATGCACGCATGGGAAGCAATGTTCACAATTGAAATGAAACCTTTCCTGATTGTTTAATTGTAATTGTGAGTGCCACATGGCATGCATGGCATGCAAGCAGGCCAGGCAGCGTTTACTCACTTTGCACAGCAGAGTGCAAAAGTGCAGGGCAAAAGGCGGCACACACCTATATGCTGCCTTTTGCCCTGCACTTTTGGACTCTGCCGTGTGAATAAGAGAAATGTGGCGGTGGGGAGCGGTTTATGATGCAGTGCAAACGTAATGGCTCCCCGCCGTCAAATTACGAATTTGTAGAACATGAGTTCCAAGGAGATAGGATTGTGATGTATAACTCCCCTGACCATGCATCTATCTATGGACATCTCCATGCCATTTGTAAGAAGTTCCCATTTGCCCAGTTGCCTCCGGTTCAGACTGGTTTCTCTACTGCAGTTCTGTGCAGTGTTGCATAGCCAGTGTATCTGTATTTATTAGGGCATGAGTGCTTGATAAGAAGCACTTCTAGAGAATCGTACAGTAGACCGGGGCAATCCCGCAAGGGGGTGCATTACAGTAAAGGTTTGAACAATACTCATGAGCCGGGTGAAAAGAGCAACAGGCACCAATGTGCGGACCAAGAAGAATATTTACAGGTGGGCGACAGGAGGTTTACAGTGATAAGGTGGAGTTGGGGTGCTGGGGGGAGAATGCGCGGGGATTGGGTGAGTGCCGCTTTGAGGTGCAGGAGAGGTAGTTTGAGGTCTTCTTGAATAGATGAATGGTGGCAATGGTTTTGATGTCAGTGGTTAGGGACTTCCAGAGAAGTGGGGCCAGGAAGGAGAAAGGATTGGAAATGAGTGGTAGCACCGGGTGGGCATTGGAAGCAGTCGAGATTGTGAAAGGGGCCAGAACGAAGGATATGTGGGGGAAAGTAACATGAGATAAACAAAGAGGCGGCGGAAGCCTATGCATGAATTCTTTAAAAAGTTGATATTTCAGGAAGGATTAGCGGTGTATAGTGGATACAGTGGGGAGAGGTGGGAGAGGACAAAGGCACGAGTGTAGAGGGTGCAAGTTGTGAAATTGAGAGCATTGTCAAGGAGTATAGAGGGAGACCCAACAGGAGGCAAGAACGATAGTTGATCTGACCACGTCCAATACAGCTTTCTCCAATATAAAGCTAGAAACCAGCATATCCGTTGGGATGCCCAGCTCTCAGCTTTCACCAAACAGAAGATGACCATCAATTCCTAAGGGAATAGTTTCTTACCTGTAACTCCATTTCTCCAGCATTGGTATCTTTCATGGATTCACATGCTTAGAATATTCCCCGTCGTCAGACTGGTACCCCTCGGTACACTTATATAGCCTTTTCCTATAGGAAAACTTCCGACACTTTTGTGTCCTATCTACGTCCTTTTAGGACCCGCCTACGCATGCTCCGCAGGCCGTCCCAGTATAAGAGGCCCGCCCCCGCGGTTCCCCTTCAGATTTCGGCCCCTCCAAAGTAGGAAGGGTTAAACTTATCCATCACATACATTGCAGTCCCGGGGAGGCTTGGCGGGCGCATGTGAATCCATGAAAGATACCAATGCTGGAGAAATGAAGTTACAGGTAAGAAACTATTCCCTTCTCCAGCATTGGATCTTTCATGGATTCACATGCTTAGAATAGATTGTATAGCAGTAACACTTGAGACGGTGGTGGGAATGCAATGTAACATACCCTCCCCCTACTACTCAACACATATGCGCAGCAGTAATAAGTTTACTCATATAACCTTTCCCACCGAAAGTATACTCTCATCAAAGGTAGAAAACACACTCTCCACAACGTGGAGCTTACCTTACTGAAACAGATGGCGCAGGACAGCTCTTCCCATCTGCGCCTCATCCGCATGCTGCCTTGCAAGGCAGTAGTGGCGGGTAAACGTGTGGGGCACTGACCATGCCGCAGCTTGGCATATGTCCGTCAGCGGAATTCCGGCCCATAACGCTGTTGAGGATGACATCGACCTTGTAGAATGGGCTCTAGGATGTCTTTGCAGTGGCCTTCCGGCCTTAGAGTGACAAAAAGCAATTGTCGACGAGACCCATCTGGCCAATCCCTGTTTCGAGATTGCTCTACCTCTCGTCGACGGACCATATGCGACGAACAGTTGCCGAGTAGCCCTGATGTCTTGTGTGCGATGTAGGTAGAATTTCAGAGCCCTCTTAACGTCCAGGGTATGAAGAGTTTTTTCTGCTGCCGACGATGGAGTGGCGAAGAAAGTAGGCAGAACCACGGATGAGTGTTTGTGATATACCGTCGGAACCTTAGGGACGAACGTAGGGTTAGTCACCAGGACTACCTTGTCCTTAAAGAATCTTAGGTAGGGCGGGTCCACGACCAGCGCTTGTAGTTCCGAGATACGTCTGGCTGATGTGATAGCTATCAGGAATGCCAACTTCCACGAAATGAATTTCATGTCGGACGTGGCCATAGGCTCGAAAGGCGGTTTCATCAAACCTGCCAACACTGTGTTGAGGCTCCACGCCGGGGGAAAACGTTTCACCGGGGGAAAAGCTCGAAATAAACCCCGCATGAAGTGTTTCACCAGTCTGTCACTGAATAGAGGAGGCGACTGCCTCGTCCTTGTGAACCTCGAGATGGCTGCCAGGTGTATCTTTATCGATGAGGGGGACAATCCCTTTTTTGCTAAGAGGAGCAGGTAAGGTAGAACTTGTTCCGGCGTCACCGACAATGGTTGTAGGTCCCGCTGTCTTCTACACCATTCACAGAATCTCCGCCACTTATAGGAGTAGGATTTGTTAGTGGAAGGGGCTCTAGCCGCCTGCAGAATTTCTTGGCACTCCTCTGAAATGTATAAAGCCCCGAATTCCGAGAAGTCAGGAGCCAGGACGTAAGGTTGAGACTGTCCGGGTCGTGATGCCACACCGTGCCTCTGTCCCGGGATAGAAGGTACGGGACTTTCGGAAACGCTATGGGATGTTCCAGCGATAGATGGAGGAGGTCTGAGAACCACGGCTGCCTCGGCAAGTATGGTGCCACTAGAATCACCCGGCAATTGTATCTGCGTATCCACTGTATTGTTTTCCGTATGAGGGGAAACGGGGGAAAAGCATAGAGGAACATGTCCGTCCATGGGAAGGAGAACGCCTCCCCCACCGAACCCTCTTGGGGCCACCTGCTTGCAAAATTTCTCGCATTTCTTGTTTTCTTTGGTCGCGAAGGCGTCCAGAAGGGGGTCGCCCCATTTCTCGAACACTTTCTTCAAGTGACCCGTGTCCATTTCCCACTCGTGTATCTGGGCCATGTTTCTGCTGAGGGAGTCGGCTTGGCAGTTCCTCACTCCTGGAAGGTGATGAGCCACGAGGGAGATTTCGTGCTTCGATGCCCAATGCCATGTTTTCTGGGCTTCTATGGAGAGAGTCCTTGATTGTGTCCCACCTTGTTTCCTCAGATAAAACATGGCTGTTGTATTGTCGGTCAGTATTCGCACTCGCGACATCTTGATGTGTGGTAGGAACGCCTTCAGGGCCCATCGTACCGCTCTGAGTTCCAGTACGTTTATGTGTAGGAGTGACTCCGTTGGAGACCAGCGACCTTGCGTTTGGAGAGCACCCATGTGCGCTCCCCATCCGGTTAGGGATGCATCCGTAACTATGGTGCTCTGGAACTCCGGCTCCTGCAGGGGCACACCTTTGTTAAGATTGTGGGAACTCTGCTACCACTGAAGGGTCCGAAGTAGCTTGTCGTCGTCGACGGTTATCCTGTCCGACCACGATCCCTGAACCTGTGTCCATCGGTCTGCGAGGAATTCTTGGACTGGCCTCATGAAAAGTCGACAGTTTCTCACCAGATGGATGCAGGATGCCATGCCCCTAGGACCGAAACATACTTTCTCACTGAGATCCTGGTGTTTCGCCGTAGCCGGGCCGCCTGTTGAATGAGTCTCGAGGTCCTGTCGAGAGAAGGTTTCACCAGCCCTAGCGGAGTCTCGAACTGTGCCCCCAAGAATACCAGCGTTCTCGATGGCCGCAGAGAGGATTTCTCGAAGTTTATGGCGAATCCTAGCCGTTGTAGAAGCTGCATGGTGGCTTGTAGACTTGTGTTGGTCGACGCTGGGGAGGATCCCCTTACCAGCCAGTCGTCGAGGTATGGGTATACATGGTGGCTTTGCTTCCTTAGCCAGGCAGCCACTGGAGCCAGGCATTTTGTGAATGTTCTGGGGGAGGTTTTGAGCCCGAAAGAAAGAACCGTGAATTGGTAGTGGGTTCGCCCTATTACAAAACGTAGGAATTTCCTGTGTTTCCGACACATTGGAATATGGAAATACGCGTCCTGTAAATCCAGGGACGCCAGGAAATCTCCCTTTTGAACTGAGCGGATCACTTCCTGCAGAGTGAGCATCTTGAATTTCAGGCTCTTTAAGGACTTGTTGAGATCGCGTAAGTCTAGAATGGGACGCCATTTGCCGTTCGGCTTTTTTACGACGAAGTATCCTGAGTAGACTCCTTGGCCTCGCTGATGTTGGAACTAATTCGATCACTCCCTTCGCTAACATGAGTGTAACCTCTTGTTGCAGTGCCTTCATATGGGACGGAGCGGTGAACGCAGGTGGAATTTGCGGAGGGCTGTGTTTGAATTGAAGAGAGTGTCCGTGTCTTATAGTGTCTAACACCCATTGGTCCGTCGTTATCCTTTCCCATTCGTCGACATATGCTGAAACTCTTCCCCCCAGAACGGGTTGTGGAACGTCACTGCTGATCTTTGGTTTGCTTGTCTCTCGCCGACGATGGGTATGATGGTCGTTTTCTGGAAGACTGGAAGTTTCGTCGATGGTTAGCCGATTGGGAGGCACGTCGGTACCCCTGGGAGGGGTAAGGCGGTCTGGCAAAGGATCTGTCCACAGAAGAGAATCTTGAATTTCCTGAAGCCCCTCTAAAGGGGCGAAAGGACTTGTAGCTCCTGCCACTCTGGAGGGCACCCAAAGAACGTGCCGTGTCCGAATCTTCTTTCATCCCTTTTAGGGCCTCGTCCACCTTCTCACCGAAGAGAAGGTCTCCCTCAAAGGGCATATCTAAGACCTTGTATTGTACCTCTGGCCTGAAGTAGGTACACTTCAGCCATGACTGTCGACGTAATACGACCCCATTATAGACTTGCTTGAAGCCAGACTCAGCAAGATCCACCGCAATGTTTATTGCGTGATTTGAGGCTTCCTCACCCTCTCGGACCAGTAGCGTTGCTGCCTTCCTCTGTTCTTCTGGAAGATGATCAAGCAGCGGAGCCAGCCTGTGCCACATCTCCCTATCGTATCTGGCCACAATTGCCAGAGAGTTTGCGGCCTTTAATGTGGTCGCCCCCACAGAGAGCACTTTCTTGCCAAAGGCATCTTAGCGTCTCGCTTCATTCTCGGGTGGAGTCGTGCACTTGTGCTGTGCCTTTGCCTTCCTCTCTGCCGCCGCCGACACCACCGAGTCTGGTGTTGGTTGAGAGGATAAACACTTGGGTGTAGACTCTGGAGCCTTAAACTTTTTTTCTAGGCGTCCTTTCACTGCTGGTTCTGAGAATGGGCGTCTCATTGTCTGTAACCCTTCTTTCCATACATGGTCAAGTATCGGTATCGAGAACACCGACCTCCTTCTCTTGCCCATGTGGTCGAACAAAAAACAGTCCTTTTTCTGTTCTTCCTGGGACAGACCAAATTCTTTGCATGCCTTCTCCATCATCTAATGGAATGACGCAATGTCGTCCGGAGGGGACGGGTGAGCTGGGCTTTTCTAACTCCGCCTCTGACTCCCAGGTAGGATCCCTGGAGGGGGATAAAGAGACCTCTGACATGGCTCCCCTGTCCGACTCCGAATCTGGCAGCTCACCTTCCTCCTGCGCCAGTGTTGAGATTGGCGTGTGTGGGTGCGGCGGTTGACGGGACGGGTGACTGTGGCAGGCTGACCTGGGGAAGTCGCTGGTCCAACGACCGTAGCAAGGACTGAAGCGAGGACAGAATATCCAACGACAAAACCGATTGAGGATTGAGGAGAGGGGCAGGTACCGGTGTAACGGATGCCCTCGTCGACGACTTGGCAGCCGCTCGTAGCCCTAGGTCTGCTGGGCCAGCCACTCTCTCGCTCTCGTCCTCCGAGGACAGCAACATAGCTTGCTCTTGTAGCAAAGCCTCTGGGGGGTAGGGTCGAGGACTTCAGGCCTCCAGGCCTCCTGTAGGACCCCCATCAACGAGGCTCTCGTCGACGCCATTGTCGACGGGACGGAGGATGCCCCTTGCGCTAGTGGCGGGAAGGCGGGAAGGCGGCCGGTGACTGGATCGCCGTCGACGACGCAGGCTTCGCAGGTGGTTTTGGCGGCCCCACCTTCTCCACACTGTGCCCGCTTTTACTCGACTCTCGACTCGTGGTCGATCTGTGATGATCGCCAGAGGAGGATTTCCTTTCCTTCTCATGCTTTTTTGATGAGGAAGATTTCTTTGACGAGGAGTCTGTAGTGGAGTGAGTTCCAGACGACTCTTTTTCCGATGATCTAGATTTCTTCGCCGGTGGTTCCGACGAGGCCGCGCGGCGTGATGTTTTCGCCGACTGTGTGGAGCTTACCTCCGAGGGGGGCTATGCCCCCGCACCCTCATTCAGCCATGCCACCAGGCGTCGGTTCCGGTCTTTGAGGGTTTTTTGAGAAAACCCCTTGCATATGTCGCAGGCATCCGCCGAATGGTGAGGGTGGAGGTAATATATACAATCCATATGTACGTCCCCCTCGTAAACCTTTTTCAAGCCGCACATGGACGGAACAGCGCTTTTCCTGATACAGAGGACATATCGTACTCGAAATCCAATAAGGTAACCTAGTACAAAATAGCAAGACAACACGAGGAGATCCCACTACTTTGGAGACGGTGGAAATCTGAAGGGGAACCGCGGGGGCGGGCCTCTTATACTGGGACGGCCTGCGGAGCATGCGTAGGCGGGTCCTAAAAGGACGTAGATAGGACACAAAAGTGTCAGAAGTTTTCCTATAGGAAAAGGCTATATAAGTGTACCGAGGGGTCCCAGTCTGACGACGGGGAATATTCTAAGCATGTGAATCCATGAAAGATCCAATGCTGGAGAAATATTAGGAATCATCATTTTCCTGGCCAGGCACTGTGCCTTAAGAACTATGGCCTACTTTATCAGAAATAATACATATTTTTCCTTTCATCTCAGAATATCCATGAAACAAATATAATCCCTCAACCTATACCTTGAAGTGACCGCATAAGGTCAGACGCTGCCCCTTCTCAAGCATAGACTGTGCAGGTGGTCCACTTTGCTCCTGAACTACAACCAGAAAAGTGAAATGACCCCAAGCACCCATACCGTTGACTTATTTACTCAAACAATCTACTGGCATCGAAACCAGTGATGCCAAACTCGGCAGGGAGGTCTCATACCTACTTTACAACCAGCCCCTGAACCTAGGCCACCATCTCACCTCTAACCCACCAAGACATAGATCACTCACGCTGACCAGATTTGGAATTGTGAATTGCAGATCAGCCTGAAAAAATGCTGCCAAAATAGCAATTATCAAAGAAGGGCAAGTTGTTAGATTCCTAGATTACAATGAAACACGGCACTCCAATGACTACGCTACCATAACTGACATTACTACATCATGACACTAAAATAGTCCCTCAGAATAGAACTGATAAAAAGGGGGTGGCATGGCACTTTTGAAGTCTGACAATACCAATATAGCGATCCCACAAGCAGTTGAGATCCGGTCCTTGGAAAACGAATTTGTAAATGTACTTAAAACGTGACCGGAAAGGACTGCGTTCCACCTGGAGGGAGGGCCCCTTTCCCTGCTGTACAGCTCGGAGCACTCAGCTACACTCACGTTTTCCATTTGGACGCTCCCCCCCTCTCCTTCCTCCCCTTGCCTGCAGTGACTTGGACGTTATTTAAACTGCTTGCAGGGCAAAGCCACGATGAAGTTATGGACAAGTCACTGCTGTTCGCAGTGTTAAGAGGAAGGTCCCTCACCTGCCCTGCAGTGCCCTGCAACCTTTGTCATCCTGCGAGGTCTCTTGCTCCGTGATGCCTGTAGCCCAGCCCATGACCGGACTGTGTTTCACCTGGAGGGAGTGCCCTCTCCCATGCTGTCCAGCTCAGAGCACTCGGCTCTGCCCACTTTTTCCATCTGCTGTCCCCGACCACCTTGCCTGCAGTGACCTGGGGGACATTTAAACTGCTTCCTGGGCAAAGTCCTGGTGATGTCACAGACAAGTCACTTCTGTCCGCAGCTGTCAGCGGATGGCAGTGGCACCTTTTGCTTATTCTGTCTGTTGTTTTACTTATAAATTATGTCTATATTTTTCCCTTCTCATTGCTGTCACCATCAGTGTTCTTACACCTCAGCCCCCATGCTGCAATCTTGTTCTTGGCTTCCGTCGTCCTCCGCGCCTGAACCCCGTCATCATTTGGGCTAGGCCTCCATAATGATCACAGGTTTTTGGTGCTTTCTTTTCCATTCTCTCATTAAATTTTTTTAACCACATCGCCTTGTTATTTCTTCTCCTTTTTTCTTTCTGTCGCTTCCTCAGTATGTCTTTTACCATTCCCAGTCACTATACTTTCCACCCTCCCTACCCATACCTCATCTCGCAATATCAATAGTCTTACATATCCTTCTCTTTCCTTGGCGGTCTCTTCTCAATCGTGATCTCGGGAATGGGCGTTCCATATGCAATAAGGCCCATTCTGTTCTTGATACCTTTTTCATCTTAATTTCCATATTCTTTGTATCATAGAGACTTGGCTCTCTCCCACGAATCATGTTACTCCAGCTGCTCTCCTTTCTTCTTCCATCTCCTTCTCTCACACTCCCTGTGCTACCACTTGAGGGGATGGTATTGGCATTCTTTACTACTCTTCCTATTCCATCTTGCCTTCCCCTCTGTGAGAAACCTGAAAGCGTCTCACCCGCTAGTCCCCGGGGATCTGTCATCCAGGGGTCCACCCCTTTCATGACACAAACTCTTTCTCACGGACAGATCACCATGAGCGAAAATGGCCTAATATCAGAGCCATATACTTGACATGTCCCAACACCATGGTCAGGTAAGGTCAGGCAATTACGAATCATTACACACACCTGATTTCCATCGTGGAGAACGAAAGCACACTCTGAGCGAGGCAAAACACACAAGGAAACAGCAGTTTCAAGATGGCAGTTTAATACATGGAGAAAGACTGTGAGACCACAGTGGGTTACAAGGAGGGAAGTACCCTTGACCTGTAAGGAGCGTTACTTTCGTGAGCCTTGGAAAGTAAGAAACCGAAGACTAGGAACTAAGGCTGATCAAATCTGCACAGTGCGTTGGAGGTACCCGGGGCTCTCCCGCATTGATGACCAAGGCAGGGAGAAGCGATTTCCGCTGTGGTACTCTCCTTGGCTCCTACAACAAAGCGGCGTAAAAAAAGACAGCACAGCCGGTGAGTCTGAGAGACTGATACCACACCAGTTTGTGTTTTGAACCAAGATTGCAAGTAGCAACATTGTATAAAGAGAACAGTGTGTGAGGCTTTGGGATGAGCAACGCAAATACAATTGGAAGCCAAAGGAAGTAGTTGAACTTTATAACTGAACTTTGGGGCCCAGGAAAAGATGCCATACACAGAATGGTCCAGCGCCAGGTGGGTGCTCATTCAAAAGTCTGTTAGGTATCCACCTGATGCTGAATGTGAGAAAAAGGAATATTGAGATCGAAGTGGCCATGCAACAGGTCAAGCTAAACCCTGTGCACATTCGAAAGTTTTCAATAGTTTAATGTACACAGCAATTGGCCCGAGCACAGCTGAGGGAGACTAATTAAGGGAAAGAAAAGAATGTGAGCCCGGCTGAGGGGGATCCGGATTGTACCCCGAGTCACTGGAAAAATTATTCTCTGAACCTTGTTTTGAAAGCGATCCGAGCCCGGAAGAGGCTGACCCAGGGTGAACTCCCAAGCTGAATACTGGTGAAAGGAAAATAACGTTTGTGGGTTGCTTTTGGTACAGCAGGCCCACTCCGTCAAGAGACTTGCAAGAAGTAAAGAGACTTGGACACAAACGGCCCTGAACTGTGAAAATAGAACTGTATCCTCGTGCCGCAGAAGCCAGAGTGTGTGCTTTCCTCGAGTGACCTGCCTTACCCCATGCTGAAAACGTGGGGGAAGGGAGGCCTATGACCCAAGCATCCTGATATTATTTTGTGAACACTTCTTTCTTTTTCATGAACATTACCCTACATTATTTGTAAATTAGTGGTAAGGATTGGCAATAGATTTTTTTGGTGTAGGCCCTTTTATTTTGACAAGACTCCACTACGACTGCATTATTATTTGATGGTCGTAGCATGCTTCCATCTGTAGATTTACATAGGCGTTGATCACACCCTTGTACAAGTTCAATAAACACCCTTGAACTGTGGTCACTTGCGTCTGTCTTACTGTTGATACCATGACTTCCTTACATCTGCCAGTCTTCCTCTTTTTCCATCATTTGAAGAGCAATTTTCCTGTTTCATTAAGCCTCATTCTCTTGCCTTGTTGGCGATCTATCATCCTCCAGGTCCTTCTAGCATTTTGAGAGGATCTAGACTTTCTTCTGCCGTCACTTCTTTGGAAACTTACCATTTACTGCGCAGTCGTTATTAAAAATAATTCGTGCTCCCATTACTGCGACCAATGGAAGCGGAGGATGCGGGGGTGTCCCCCGCATCACCGTGATCATTGTAATGGTAGTCAGGGTTTAGGGGGTGTCCTCTGCATACCGTTTTGGTAAGGGGGGACAAGAAAGTAAAATAAAAAGGATAAAAAGGACCTTGCAGCGTCAGTTCAGACCCACATAAGTGGGAGGAACTGACGGCGCAAGTCTAGTGGGAGTTGGCAGCGCACACAGAAGTGTGCCGCTGTAAAGGTAAGTGGGGGCAGGAGAGGTTAGGGCAATGCGGGCTGGGGGATGCAGGCAAAGTGATCTATCTGATCAGTGCGTTGTGCCGTAATGAGAGTTGATATTTTCGTCATCGGCATTACGGCCTACGCAGTGTTCACATAGATCCACTTCTTCCACTATCTGCCCCCCTCCTCTAATTCTCCTTGGCAATTTCAATCTTCATCTGTCTTCTACTCACTAATCGCTCCACATGCTCGCCAGACTCGATACTTTTCATCTTTCTTATGTCCCTAGTACCCCATCTCATATTTCAGGCTACTCTTTGGACTTAATCTTCTCCTCCTTGTAATCTCTTTTATCTGTATCTGCTCTTCCTATGTATTCATCTGATCACTCCTTTCTCATTCGTCTCTTGCTCCTCTTCCTCTTTTCCCACTTTCTTCTGCCAGGACCTCTGCTCTTTTAACATTCTATCTTCATTTCCACATTCTTTTCCTCTTTTCCTCCTCTCAACACTGACTAGTCTTTCGGCTGACTCTTTTGCATCTCTAATTTCCTCAGCCATATCTGGTACTCTTGATGTTCTTTATCATCTTTCCTCCTTTTCCTCATATTATAAGCCACCTTAACCTTGGCTTACTCCTGTGCTTTCCTCTGCAAGAAGCACTTTGCGCCATGCAGAACGCCGCTCGAGGAAATCCCAATCTCTACCTGACGTTGTTAATCTCAGTTTTCTTCACACAGACTGATTCCACACTATTCTCTGCTAAACAACTATTAATCTGATCTTCTTAACTCTTTTTCTTCTTATCCTAGGCCTCTTTTCTAAAATTCAAATCATGTTCTCTCTCCTTCTCACCCTCTTTATCCTCCTCGCTTTCTGCCTCAGACTTTGCTACATACTTCACTTCGAAAGTCACTCCGCTCTTATATTGCTCCCTCTATGCTATTGCCACCTTTTTCTCTTCCCACCTTATCTCTTATTTATCCCCTTTCACCTTCAGAATGTCCTCCTTTCTTTCCAAAGTTTGCGCTACTGTCTTCACTTCTGATCCCCTTCTCTTATTCCTAAAGTCTATCCTTTTCTCTTTCCCTGCTTGGCTACTCTAATCTTTCTCTGCAGTCCTCGGCCCTGCCTTCTTTATTTAAACAAGCTACCATATGCCCCATTCTTAAAAACCCTTCCCTGGATTCTTCTCTCCCCTCTAACTATCGTCCGATATCTCCCTTCCTTTTCTTTCCAAACCTTTGCAATGTATTGCCTATTCACAAGTCTCTACTCATATCAATACTGCTCCCGTGCTTCCCTTACACTAATCTGTGTTCCGCCCTTATTACTCTACAGACACTGCTCTTCTTTCTGTCTGCTATTCGAAGCAATCTTCTCTCTTGGTTCTTCTGGACAGGTCAGCAGTCTTTGACACAGTCGATCACTCTCTTCTTCTTCGTTCTCTTTCCTCTCTTTATTTTAGGAGTTCTGCTCCTGACTGGTTTCTTTCTTACCTCACTAATCATTCATACTTGTCTCCTGGGCTGGCCAAACATATTCTGTTCTCCCTCTGCAAGCAGGTGTCCTCCTGGTTTCAGTACTAGGCCCACCCCTATTCTCCCTTTATAAAATTCCTCTAGCTTCTGTTATCTCTTCTTTTGGTCTTTCTCACCACCCGTTTGTGGGTGATAGCATGTTCTGCTTTCCTTCTTTCTGTCTTTCTTTCTTACTCTTATATACATTCTGTCTCCTTGCCATTCAGTCTTGGATGGCAGATCATTACCTCCATCTAAAACCCACCAAACTGAGGTTCATTTCTTCCCCCATCTCTACTATTTAACCACCATTGCCCCTCCTATCTCTTTTCCTCCTACCTTTCGCAATATCTCTTTATCTGCACGGAATCCCAGTGTTTTCCTCAATTCCTCTTGCACATCTCAACTACTGCCCACTCCTGCCACCACCAACTCTTCAATGTCCGGAAAGCATGGCTTTTCCTTTCCATCAACGCTACCAAAACTGATGTCATCTCTTAGATTTTCTCGACTAGTCTACTGTTCTTCTCTTCTCCTTGGCCTTCCTGCTACTCACCTGGCTACTTTCTGTTCAATATATAATATCCTCTATTCGTCTTCTCTCCTCTTTATCTTCTCGAGACTCCATCTCCCCTGCTTCAGTGGCTCTCCTTTGAATCATGCCATCTTTTCAATTTCCTTAGTCTCATTTCCAGGTGTCGTCACAGCCTACCCCACATTTATCCTTCTTCCTTGATTTCATTTTATACTCCCTCCTGCTGTCTGCAGTCCCAATCGCTTTTTCTCATTGCTGTCACGCTCCCCCCATGTGCTAATCTCGCTTTTGCTCCTTCTCTCTATTGACCCAAACATTGGAACTCATGCCCTCTTTCTCTTCATTCTCTCTCTTCCTTTCCTCTTTTCAGAACTCACCTGAAAACCTATTTCCTTGCCTGCTGAATGGGTTCTATAATTTATTTTTGCTTAATTTGTAACGTTTCTTTTACCTGTGAAAGTGCTTTTGCATATAGTGCTATATAAATAAAATAAAACAGAAAACTGCAATTATTGTAGCAGCCTGCTGGCCTCCTGGTGGTCTGTCCTCATATCTGAATGGGCTAGCCTACTGTTGGGTTTTCAAATGTCGTCTAAACAAATAGTCATCACAGGCGATATCAACTTGCACATGGATTAACCCAACATCACAAATAGCTTGTAATTTATACAGAACAGGAAAAACCTTTTATTTTATTTTTCATTTATAGACACGCATAATACCAGTGAGTGGTTTCTAAGCACGGGATCAGGATTCAAACCTGTTTTATGCCTTGTTGCCTTGCTTCCAAGAAAAACGCGTTGCTCCCGAGATATCCTTGGCTTTGTACTCTCCGTTCACAACCCTCCACACAGATGGAAGGACACATGCTTTGCATTATCAATTCTTAACATTCCCTGAACTGACCAACAACTCCTTGTTAATGAAAAGAGGGACAGTAAGACCACTGGAAATCACAATGTTGGTGATCACAATACTAAAATTGTGCAGGGCCACTGATAAGATCACTACTTAAATTTCTTAGAACATCTAATGTCACTTAAACTAGCCAACGTGGCAAAAACTTGCCCTTTAACTATTTGTACAAAGTTAGAAGATGAGAGGACTCGCACGTTAGGTATATCTTGTCCCTTTCCTGTCGAAATCCTTCAAAACGGAACTGAATAAATCTGATAAATGGTTTGATCAAAAACTTGTGCAGATGAAGTGTTCTGGGAGGAAATTGGAACACGCTCGGTGTATCCCTACGAATCAACATAGTCTATATTTAACATCTAAGTTGATCATCACATCAGGATCGAAAGAAGAGATGTTGCTTCTAAAATTGCATATCCCCAGCCCAAAACAAATCCAAACCTAGATCTAATCTTGCTAGCAGAATTGCTGAACCAAAAAAAAAAAAAAAAAACCCACAATAAGGACATTTAAGAAAATGTCTTCTTTTGACCTCATCAAAATTTGTGACAGCCTAAATGGATCCTCTGAAAAATGCAAATTGTGGATATATATTCATTAGCAACAGCGCTAACGAGTTTATGCAGGGGTGTGTTAGACAAATCTACTTGCCCTGTAGAAACATCTACTTGTCACACTGTGGCCTACGTTTATGAAATATGGCACACAGACGCATATTGTTATTTCATATTTGATAACGATCACATATACCAGACATATTTATTAAATTAATACACTACAGCATGTTCAGCAGTAAATAACACTTGATCTATCGAAGTGTGTGGCTGTATATTTACAAATAAAAAGGCAGGGTCTACTACAGGAAAAATAAAAGTATATATCAGGGTGCAAAACTTCCAAGTTGCAAGATACTAGCCAGACATAAAACAGTTACTTGCCACTTCCATTCTGTACATACATATCACACCATTTCTTCCTCGGCAAGAATAAGATAGGAATAGTAAAGGTCTAATCACAGTGCACATTTTGCCCCCAGGTATGTATGACTTGGGCAGCACAATTAAGTACTTAAGGTATACTGAGAAAGACAGGGACAAATGCATTTTCTTTAAAATCAAAACAAAAATTAAGTTTCCAGAACACACTTTATTGCACATACATGCAAGCGTCTGTGTTGGGGGGAGAAGTGAGGAAGAGGTGCAATGAGCTTTCACTTTAAATTGTTATGTTTGATTCGTAGTGCAAAAACTGCAAACATGGTACTCTGCTTTTGCCGCTGAAAAGAGTCTACTGATGGGGTCTGAGCAAATATGAAAGAAGCTTTACCTTATTTCTACTATTCTGTCACAGCATTTAGCATGATCGCTACTTTAGGTCTTGTGTAAATAATTGAAAAACTGAGACGGCGCATGAACTCGCTAAGCATACCACAGTACATTTACATGCACAGAGATATCATTGCATATTGCCACCTCCCGAATAATCTACTCACTGCCACTAAAACGTGGATTAGTCACACCGGACCAAAACCTACATTCATTCCACCTCATTTGCTTGCTGAGCTAAAGCCACTTCTCACAGTATTATAAACGCCCCACTGAAAGTCATTTGCATTTACCAAAATCGTACACTCGTTCTCAGTCCAAAAACGGTGGCCATCCAAGATCTGATATCAGTCCAATGTATTTTAATGGACAACTGCAGTTAGTCCCGCATTTCAATGTTAAAAACGACTGTTTGAAATTTTGAAAGATTGAGAACTTTGATAATCCTACTGTCACAAGTTGTAGAAAATGAAGCAATGGGGATTTATTTAAAGTGTCAGGATGGTTGGGGTTTGTTAGTCGTCCTCTACACTCAAAGTAGGATGCTCCTTCCTGTGTGAATCCCCAGGGGACTTTTACTCTCTTCTCATCGCCTTTTCTGTCTCGTAGGCCAGTGACTCTATGCTTACTATCTTTGCTGCCCTTGGGTACTTCCTCCTGCTCTGTTCAGTGCCCGCTCTTTACTGCTCTGCCTTCCCCTTGTTCAGAGACTTCGCCTTTACTTTCTCTGTCTTTTCTTCATCCAAGTCCTGCACCTTTGCTTCCTCTTCCTTGACTAGGGCTATGCACAGGTTTCTGTTCACCTGTCTTTTTGTCTCTGCTTCAATCTCCTTCCCTTTGCGTATTTCTGTTCTCCAGATCTCCATCTCCTACAGTCTCCAGGTTATACAATTCTATCCGGGCCTTACAATCAGCTACTCCTCTCCTGGAGTTAAAACCCACCACTCCACTCGAGGTCATAAAATCTGCCCAGGAATCTTCCCCTCCTCTGGGCCGTGCATTCCTTTCTTCCACTCCAGTTCTTACAGCCAGCTCAGCGGTCTTCCCCTCTTCTATGGATCTTAGAATCTGGTTTTGTACTCTAGGTCTTATAGCGAGCCCAGAAACCTCTCTCTCTGCTCCAACACTTTTCTTTCTCTTTAACACCACAACTCGCCTTCTCTTTATCACAAAACTCTCTTCCGCTCTTCTCATTAAAGATGGCCTTTATATAGTGCTTGGACTGATTAGCTTTATGATGATTGGCCAGAGGAGTCACATGCTCGCTTTGGGCATTGTGCGTGGCTGGGATGCTTTGCAGTCCTGAGTTCATGGGGAACGTCATTAAATGGGGAAACTGCCATTTTGGAACCCACTACAGTTGGTGTATGTTGCTGGCTGGGAAGGAGCTGCTGGTTTGTTCCCCTATCTCAGGTTGCAAAGTTTCTCATCTGAATTTCGTTATGGTGACCTTTATTAAACAGCTAAGGTTATGTATTGTGGCAATAAGCTACGAGACAGCGGCCCAATACCATCCCAGGTAATGCCCCCGGAGCCCCTAGTTACAATGAGGCCCCAGTGGCATTACCACGGGCGGTATTGACCCGCTGTTGAGGGGCTTATAGCCATTAGTACCCCCGTCCGTTAGACCGGGGTACTAATTGCATTTTTTTCTTCTGTTCCGAAATGCATTTTCCATGGCGACCATCGGAAGCAGTGCGTTGGGAACAGAAGTGTTCCCAGCGTGTTCACTCCGGGGAAAAGAAGAAAAAAGAAGGTAAGTGGGATTGGTAGGGAGGGGATAGTTTGCAGGGGTGGGGGGGGTGGAAAAAAAATAAAACCCACCTGTGTCCCTGGCGGGGGACGAAGGCAGCCGTCAGCCATGGGGAAGATCGGAGCTGGGATTGCGAGGATTCAAGCCTCTTCATTGGGTAAGGTGCTGCCACGCGCCCCCCCCCCCCCCCGCCGGGAACAAACGCAGGCACGTAGGTGAGTTCACGGGATTACACCGTGGGATGGCTCGGAAATGAGCCAATCACGTTGCGTGTATCCCGTGGACACACCCACGCCGGGTACTAATTAGCATTACTCTTCTGGGGTGGGAGTTTGGAAAATACTCTCCTTTATTTGATGCAGTTCTGGTATCCTTTCCTTTGTGTATGAAGATGCAACTGTGGGTGCTTCGGTTTCCCTTGAACTGGCAACTGTGAGGGAGACATGCGATGCCTCCTCGCCAATGTTCCTGGTAGTGTGGAAGGAAGTGGGGCTCTGTGTTTCCATTAAATGGGTTGGTGTGGACTGGGCTTTCAGCTGCCTGTTTGACTATCAAATGGGCATAGGGTATGCGTTCCCCAAGACTGCCCCCTTTAATGGGGATGGATAACACTCCTGTGGAATACACCAGTCTTCCCCATTTTCTTCCTCCTGACTCAGTAAGCCTGCTTTGCTGGTCCGTTCCGGGTTTTCCGTCTGTTGAGAAAGAGGGACTGCAGGAGATGTAGTCCCTTTCTTACTGGTCTGTTAACATGGTTTGGACCGTCTGGCCCAGGGACATATTTTCCATCCGCCTCCCTGGTCGTGACTAGGTCTTCAGTAGTCCTTCCCTGTATCAAGTCCGGATCAAGAGGGGAAGTATAGGACATGTCGTTTTTTCTGGTTTCTTCATTCCAAAGCAAATAGTCTATGGCTGTGGATATGCTTTTACTGATAACAGCTGATGTTGTGGGCCCGAGGATACCATACCAGGTCAATGTGGTGAAGTCAATGTAGTCTTTTTGCCACACCTAACCAAACCCGTAATATGATTTTCCAACCACAATGCCCACTGTTACTGGGGCTGTGCAGCTAGGTCACCAACACACACTTGGTAGTCATGATGCTGCCAAGTACACAATAGTTCAAGGAGTATTTTGAAGTTCAGAAAACCTATACAGTTTTTGCCACGTGTCTACTTGCCCAAGGGACAATAGGCTTATGACATCTTCTTTTTCCTGACAACAAATAACTTGTCCCGGGAGTGGCACTATAGGAATTCCACACCCCTGCTAGGTAATACATCATTGGAATCAGGTGTTATCACTGCAGACTATGAATAGTCGCCATAGCTCCCCTCCAAAAATAGGTGACCACTGACCCTCCGATGTGTGTTCTGTTCCCCTTGTAATATTCCTTTCATTGAGAAAATATCACCATGGCCCAATTGATGGAATTCAGTACAATGAATGGAATGAAAGGCTTTCTCAGCATCGATAGTAGATGCCACCCTCAAATCCTCCCTCCTGCACGGTCACACATGAAAAATCCTGTGAGGGTTACTTGCTGTGCCCTTATGCCTAGGATGAATCCAAATAGATTTGGATGCATTGGCTTTCTTACAACTCCCTCAATCATTCTGGCCAGATATTTACTAATGATTGCGCAATGTATATTCACCATTGACAATGAGCTATATATGATGCACAGTGAGCAGCATAATGTCCCAGCTTGGGAAATATTGCAATAATTACTCCCCACATCATAGGAGGAAGGGTGCCCTTTTCAAAAGTGATTGTATATACTGTACGCAATTCTAGAGCCAAGCGATCAGCCAACATTTAGTAAAATTCAAGGGGTTGGGGGGGCAGTCACTACTCAGCTTTTTTCCCTTCGCAAGCTCTTCAATAGGGAATTACATTTTTTGGGTGAAGAGTGGTTCATCCAGAGGAGCCCTGTCTCCCTCCTCTAGCCGCCCAAGGTCTGCTCCTTGAAGGAATTCGTGGATTTGCTAATTGCGGGGCAATGGTTGCTAAGGTTACAACCTGTGATAGTACATCCCAATCATTGTATCTATACTCTGTTCCATACTTTTGAAGCGTGCCAACTTCACCTCTTACTACTGTCTTTGCCATTGTGGGATGCGCGTCAGTGCTCTCCCTAACTTATCCCTTTCATCGTGTATCTTAGCTCTAAAAATATAATAGTCTTCGGCTTCACGCTTCTCTGGCCCGTCTTGTAATTTTAGCTTGCTTTGAAATAGTTTGTTTCTGAATTCCAAGGGGACACCTTTAAATCATCCTCAGCGCTCCTTAGATCATTCAACATTGTTTTCCTCACCACAAAGTTGAAATACAAATTCCTCTTATCACAACCATAAAAGCTTTCCAGCTCATTCCAGTACCTACCCTCAAAGCCTTATGATTTTAAAACAATTCTCAGGCCCATTTACATCTCCCTTTCTGATATGGTATATCTTATTACGCTTCAGCTTTCTGTCGCCAAGCCGTGATAGGAGCTTTATCTCAGCTGAAGCAGAAGGCGGCGTGGAGAGGCCAATGGTTACAGTGTATGGACTTGATATGAAGATGCCTTACAGAACTGCCATGCATCCCATCCCAACAGCCAAAGATCATTTCTGTATTTGGGAATAATGAGAGTACTCCCTCGATTGATCATGTTGGAGTCGCCAGATATGCAATAAGTGCGAGTTATCCATAAAATGCTACAAAGACTTAGCAGCCGTCCTTTTCTTGGTTGAAATGACCGATCCAGGTCAATACTCAAAACACAGTGCTACACTTGCTACCCTTCTCCCCTGATCATCCACAACATGGCTATCAACCCATAACGAGACACCATTTGCCACCCACAGTAATACTGCTCTAGCATACGACTGATATGCAGTAGATTAGTAAACTTCCGCAAATCTCTCTCGAAAGACAATTCCTGAATCTCGTCTTCTGACTTTGATATTCTCTCCTCTGCTTCAGGAACACTGGAAGAGACTTTATACTGATCTTGGCACAACAGAGTTACCTCAGCTACCCCAGAAACGGTTTTCACCTTTAAGGACTCTCTTGACTCTTGGATTTGTGGCAATATTTCTGACATAGATGATGGAACTGCCATGCCAACCTCCTGTACCATACCTGGATCAGCATTCCCCTGAACTATATGTACTGTGTCGTGCTTGTGGTTTATATTTATGAATATTAGCTTGCTCGGAGGAAGTCTGTTTTGCTCAAAGTGCTTTAAAATATCACAAGACCTGACTTCTTAGGAATTATCACAAGACTGAATAGTGGGTCTAGGGTCCACACATTGTCTCAGTGCCCTCACCCACTTCATTGCCACACAAAGTTTCATTTTAAGGACAGCCGTACATACATAGAATGAGTCTTCCTTAAATACACCACAAGCCTGCATGCTGCTCCTTGATCTGTAATCCAGCTTGCTTTCACTGCTTCTTACAGTTCACCTTCTCACCTGCCCCACCGAGGGTCATACAGCTTGCTTCCTCCTATTAAGAAGGGCAGGGCCTGAGATTGCTTACATTTCCCACAGCTTTACCAGGGCCCACCAGCCCTCCCCCACTCATTGGTTCGAGTCACAGGAGACCCTGCACCTTCAAGCCGCATGTGCCAGTCATCCCGCATAGTGCCATATGGTTCGTTCAGGTTAGAATTTCACTTATCTGGGACAGCGCGCATTGTAGTTCACTATAATGTGTCCTCTCCACAGCAAGCATCCACGGGAACCTAATATTCTACTGCCAATACAGACCCTTTATATAATTGCAGCAATTTTGGTTCTCACCACAGTCGCCTCCCGACCTCCTCAGCACTGTGTGGATCGCCCATATTTCCGGCAACACTTATGCACCGAGGTTTCCTCCAAAGCCGCCAGCCAGGGATCACTGGATCCAGAGAGGCGCAGGGAGGACACACGCTGCCAGCCAGCTGCTCAACCGTGGGGTCCATGCTCCTTCAGTATGCTCCCACCATGTTGATGGGGATGCCCTCTGCACCGGTACTGGGAACATTGAGTGTCTTCATGAAATAAAGCCTCTGTTCAGAACCGCACTGATGCGTGCCCTGGAGCAGCTTAGAACAGGATCATTGCGGATATCTTGGAGTTCCCAATGGGAGCAGCTAGTGCTCACATCCAGCTCCCTCAGTACCAAGCCAGGGCTCGTAAGTTAATCACCTTGAATGTTCAAAGAACCTGCTCAAAAGTGGGTCACCACTGGAAAAATCTCATTCTGAATGGTGCATCGTCATAAGATCTGAGTGATCTTGTGATTCCCCACCCACCGCTAGCTCAGATAAATTATGGCTACAGTGTTATTAATTAGAATGAGCACTGTGGAGTTTATTTTTTTATTTGTTTTACTAGCTGTCCCCGGCCACGCGTTGCTGTGGCTCAGTCTGGTTAAAGAGAAAAGAAAGAAAAGAGAAAGCGCACGTTAGTAATAGGTTTAATTTCACAATGCTTGTGGGTAGTTTTTAATGGCTCTGGCGGTTCTCCAAGTTGAGGCAGTTTAATTTTCCCGGCGGCGCAACACATTCCTTTCGTTCCTCCATCAAATTTCAGAGCCTTCCAATAAGGACACACTTCAGTCATGGTGCCGATGAGAACATGCCGGCTCAAACTATAATCATCAGCTGGGTTGTACCGGAATGCAAGGGGATTGTAATCGCGTGATTGCTGAGCACGGAGTCGTGTTTAACGCTGATCTGCTCAGGCACTCTCAGCCTGTCGCATTCGAAGCAGATCTGAAGCTGCAGAACGCGATCGACATGCTCGCAACCGTGCATCCTAAAGTCTGGCTGCACGTCGTCGTGCTGCTTCCTCGGCACGTATTTGAGCCAGTGTGTTGCTTTTACGTCCAACAGATGCCGCTGTTTTTCAGAAAAAGCATGCTTTTACCTGTCACAGGTGTGACACCTATGTATAGTAGGTTAATTAAAAAAACGCGCCTATTCTAATGCAGCGTTGTGTTAAAATGTCAAAGCAATCGGTGAAGAACTTTTGGAGATTTAAGGTTTTGAACAAACGAACATTTACATTTTTATTTATACAGATTTTTTGTCATTTGTATAGCGCACAAAACCCTGAGGCATCTAGCTTTTAACTTAAGAAGTTGGTTACATATGTTCCTTAGAGCGATAAAAGGTTGCAGTCATAGCATAAGCTATCAGAGGTGAAAGCTTGCAGAGCTGGATCCCATTGATTACAGGACACTTACACAAGCGACCTCCACCAACTGGAGGTCTTACATGAAAATAAGCAGTTACAGGTAGGTAAAAAGCGACTTATTTTTGGTACACACTTTGGAAAGCCTCACCTCCTGGTACGGGGCGCTACATCAGGAGTTCTCTGGATAGAAAGAATGAATGCTTCAGGGGCAGAACGTTTGCCTCAGATTTGCGCAGTTTGATAGGTTTGGCCTCTTCTGAGTGGAGGGGAAAGAACAGAGATTGGGAGTTTGAACACACCCCATGATCGCTAGGCCTATTTACTACATACACCTCTCAAACTCTACAACCATACCTCTACAGCACAACAAACCGCACGCACTTCACTACACCACACCACACCACACCAATGAAAGAAACCACACATAGCCTCCCCCGGCAGCACCTTGCGGCTACCAACCCAAAAACACACCTACACTCAACGAACGGTGTAAACCGAACTGAAGCTGCCTATATCACATCACCCCAACTTTTATGGCACACCATTTTGTCCACATTCATTTGGCTGGGGCACCTTTTCTTCAGGTGTCATGCCCCCTCCAACTTTTTCAGCAAGGTTACTCCACTGCATCCCACCCCTTCCCCCATTGCTTTACAGATCTGCCAGAGTGCCAAGAAACCACACAGGTGCCAACACCTACACCTTAATGCTGCCTAAGGCTGCCCATGTCTCTCCGTATGACTTCCTCATTGTTTTCAAGGAGTTTAAAGAACATTTCGACAGTGTTCCCAAGCCGTTGTCTTTTTTCTAACTACTTTTCTAATAAAGAATTTGATTTTTAAAAAATGCATGCAAATACATGCCGAACAGTCCGGGTATGCGGCCCCAGTCTATCACTGATGCTTTTCAGTTGGGTTTGTGTTCCTGGCGAAGGAACAAATTATTTTCCTTAATAACATTACTCTCATTTAAGAATCGTTTTCGCTTCGGCTTCCAACAACATGTTTTTTGCCAAATGAGCACATCAACATCTTTAAAAATCATTATAGAAAACAAATATGTATTGTTGAAAAACAATGGAACGGATGTGGAGGCAGTTGCGGTAAACGGGCAACAAAAATTCACAATAACCAGTAATAAAGACTGATCTGTCTTTGGTATGATGTATACCCCCTCACCATGCCCCCTCCTCCTCGGCCGGTAGGCTGCCATGTCTCCAACCTGTTCTTGGTCCCATGCTGAGCTTGCTGATTGCTGACTCTTGCAGCCTATCCATGGCTCACTTGCTTGCACGTCCACCCTGTTCTTGGTCCCACGCTGAGCTTGTGGATCGGTCGCTCTGGCAGCCTATCCATTGCTCACTTGATAGCACTTCCGGCCTGTTCTTGGTCCCACGCTGAGCTTGCGGATCGCTCGCTCTTGCAGCCTATCCATAGCTCACTTGCCTGCACTTCCAGCCTGCTCTTGGTACCACGCTGAGCTTGCTGATCGGTCGCTCTTGCAGCCTATCCATAGATCACTTGCTTGCACTTCCAACCAGTTCTTGGTCCCACGCTGAGCTTGCGGATCGGTCGCTCTTGCAGCCTATCCATAGCTCACTTGCCTGCACTTCCAGCCTGCTGTTGGTAGCATGCTGAGCTTGCTGATCGGTCGCCCTTGTAGCCCGACTATGGCTCGCTTGCTTGCACTCCAGCCTTTTGGCACTAACCTGTTGCCCTACCACCAAGCATCTCTTGCTATTCCGCCCTTCCGATTGCCTTCCACATATACTGGTCTAAATGCTCAAAGTGCTGTAAATGACCTTTCATGTGTTCACTCCTCCCGTGCCCATGTCTTATCCCCCCTTCTTTGGTACATCACGAAAAAGCCTGTGCATTGCCGCTGGCTCCATATTAGTGAACAATAAAATGAGTAACCATCATACATCATTGATCACCTTAATGTGCACTGAATTAAAGATTATCAAAGTCTTTCTACTGATCCAATGACTCGGCATATGCCCTTTTCAGACCAAAGACCAGTGAACTTTGTTCTAAAACACTTGGGGCATAGTGCCATTTCAATGACGAAATGGACATGTTATTTTTGGTAAGGATTCGGAAATGTACAATAAAGGAATACACCATAGGTTTCCAGGAAGGAAATACATTGCCATTTAAAACCTGAAATAAGACCCACTTTATAACCCCCCACTTGGCTACACGAGGAGTTATGGTCAAGTTGGTCAACCCATAGGAAGAGCACATTTTGGGCGGCTTTTAAATTTCCCCCCCCGGACAAATCCTTACCAAACTTTGCCAAATAAGTATATGGTCCCGTCAGCATTTTTCTGGGAAGTTTGGTGAGGCTTTGACAAGGGGCGTGAGGGGGACAAAGTTGTAGAAGGTCCCAACATTTCTGTTTTTTTCACAGAGGCAACGGGGGAAAAAATGTGCTTACTTCTACAGCCCAAACCACTGGACTGATTTCACCAAATTTGCAGCAGGAGCGATGGCTTGGTCCCGAAAGTGTGATTTTGTAAATTTGGTGTAAATCCGTCCAGTAGTTTTTTTTTTTAAAACGGCCCATAAAGTAGGTAAAAAAAAAATTAGTGATATCTGGGTTTGGTCCGCGGACTCACTTCCCTGTTTGTTCCGCAGATGGGCCTCCGATTGGCCAAGAGGGCGACTTGATCTCCGACATCGGAAGCGCCCACTGATTGGATGGTGAAAAGCGTGAAGTGCGTCAGATTTTTGGAAACGCCCGCCATGTTGAATTTGCGTACATCCACCTTTGTCAGCGAACATCGCGGTAAAAAACCTATTGAAAAACACAACATTGCACTTGTCAAACGCAAACAATCGCTGGTGAGGTGGAGGGTGATGAGGATGGGATGGAATATGGCTGTAAGAAGCCAACAAATGGATGTTTTTCATCCCCGAAGTCCGCAAACAGTCCAGATGTTCGGGTAGAGTCCTGTGATGTTCGCTAACACTTCAGATGTTCGAGGACATCTATGCCCATTTCTGCATTACAGGGTTGATGAAAAGCAGTTTTTGGATGGCTTATAACATTGCCACCACTTAATGAAACTGCATGACATTTTTGAATTTCATTCTAAACTGGATTCTGAATGGTTATGGAAGGTGTGGAGAGGTTTTGTCACGAGGGAACAACATTAGAGGGGGGGTCCAAAAATATTGTAAAGGCTTATAAATGTGGTGCCATTTAACGAAACTGCACAGAAGTCCACAAAACGATTTTAAATCTAGATATGAATGTGTTTGCAAAGTTTGCTGGGATTTTGTCAAGAGGGGCAGGGTCGGACTGGGACAGGAAATAGGCACGGACACCCAAAAAAAAGTGGCCCACCCTAAGCCTCACAACCCTTGACCTCTGAGTGAAGTCATTTGACCCCACCCAAAAGTGACATCCCGGGAAGTGATGAAACACGACCTTTCACCTCTTGACAAAACAGGAAGTGGAATCAAATAGCATTGTTCCTAAGTGCACTATGAAAAATATGGTTATGATTTCATTAATGTGATATACATTTCATACACGAATGGATCACCATATGTATCATTAATATCTGTGTGTATAGATCCATATTGTCAAATTACTGTGAACGCAAGCAGACGTTCAAGGCCAAATGATAATATGTTATTGTATAGCACTTCTGCTCAAGCTCTTTTTTATAGAACACATATGCATACAATATCACCCAACTTGTGTTGGTACTCATTTATCGACCTAAGAAGGATGAAAGGCTGAGATGGCCTGGCTGGGATTCGAACATGTAGATCACACACACATCGCAGCAGCGAGCGCTCAACCCACTGAGCTATCATATTGGCTATAGTAAAATGAGCAATTATTCTGTAGTGGATACCATTAAACTGGTAACAGAGATTTAACAGCAGACCAGTTAAGTTCATCTGCAGGTCTGGTGCAAAGTTGGCTGCATGTCAAGCCTGCATGCATCTACTTTCAGGCTTCTGAGGTTGGCAGAATAGGGACATCGGTGCACTCACAGGACATCCCATACTCTGAGCACTCGTTACCTCATATATGTACACAAACATCCTGAACAGCAAGCCAGAGAGATGGGAAAGATAGACACATTACAACAAAGCATTCATTGTGACACAATGAAGTAAATGGTCACTTGATGTGCTATGGTCAAATATTTCTACACTGTACAGAAGCTTTAAGGCACAAGGATTTTGTCAAGTGACCGAGACACCGAGATGAAATGTCTTGTGATGATCGCAACAGAGACAATGGCAGTAAAAAAAATATACTATTACTGCAACTTGCGAAAGGCAAAATACATAGTTCGAAATGGATGCTTATTCTACTCAAAATTGGTTGTTTATCACTAATATCACTAATACATATTTATCACTAATACAACAACACTGGAGTGGCGGCACAGTGACAGCCCCCAGCCCCGCGGCGGCCACGGCCCCTCAACTTTGCATGCTGGAGCAGCATGCGAATGATGCATGCATCATAATTTATGATGCCCACATCATGCATGCAAATCATTCACCAAAGAGAGGTAAGATGTGTTACCTTGCTTTGATGAGTTAGGCCGTTGCAGGTGTTTTTTTTTTTTTAAATGTTTTTTTTCCCCAATCCAGCCCAGGAATTGCCAGAAACCAGTGCAACTCCCCAGGAATGATTTCGGCCCGGCCACGGGCCGAGAGGGCGAGGGTCCAATCTGACCCTGAAGGGGGCAAAATTAGGGGGTCCCAAAATATTGTAAAGCCTTATAAATGTGGTGCCTTTTGACGAATCTACACAAACCTTTGTTAAACGATTTCAGATCTAGAGATACATGCATTTGTAAAGTTTGGTGGGAAGTTGTCAAGGGGAATCTCAACATTTTTAGATGGCTTATAACTTTGTTGCTGTTTGACGAATGTGGACAAAGGTTTTCAGAAAATGTATAGGTTCAACCTTGAATGTTTGTGTAAAGTCTAAATGGATTTTGTCAAGTGGGAGCTAAGTTATAGGTCTATTGTATGTACATAAATGTTAACCCTTTTGAAAAAAAAAAACATGGGCGGTTTTCCAACTCGTGTAAGGAGCATTGGCAAGGACCTTAAAGCATGGTTTTGCAAATGTGCCCGTGTTTTATTTTTTTACAAGTGTCATAATGTAGGTGTGTAACGGCCCCGCTCCTGTATAACCTGTACACTTCAGATCTTCCCCGATTTTTATTCTCACCTAGAGGCTGCTCACCCAAAAATCGATCGGACACACTGCACAGTCCTTGCATATGCTGATGATCTTGTCCTTCTAGACCATACTTTTTCAGGTATGCCGCGGACGGCCAATTCTCTTTGGGGGTACGCCGAATCAATGGTCTCACGATCAATAAGGACAAAACACAGCTTATGCTGTTCACCGCCAAGCAGGTAGCTCGCCCCAAACTTATTATTTCTAATTTGGCAATTACATATACTCCTTCATATAAATACCTGGGAGTAGAATTTGAGGTGACGCCTGGTTATAAAATGTCCATATAGACCCAGATCCGGCAGGCCAATCAATTAATACGGCTTTATATGCAATGTTTGACTCCTGTAGTTATTAATGGTCTTGAGAGTTTGGTCAATATTGACTTAAAATGGTTACAGCGTGTGGAAGGTCATTTTTAGAGGAGCATATGGGGTTTAACGCAATGTGGTCCCATGGCGATATTGCATCTAGAACTGGGTCTCCCGTCTCTTAAGGCACTGTATACATTTAGGAAAGCCCAGCCCTATTTAAGGCTATGCCCATCCAGGGGATTAAGGAGGTTCATACTGCTTTTGCGTATTAATCTACTGCCTGTATTGAGTGTCTTAGGCCCCTCCCTTTCCATAGGAGAAGAAGACCGTTTCTGTAGACTATGTCATATCAAGTCAAATATTGAAACAGTTAAACACGTTATGACAGAATTCCTTCAAATGGGGGTGAATCACGTGAAACACTTGGGCAAGTATACCCACCATCTAGAATCCATTCAAGATTAATATCTTTGGAAGCAATATCTTAACTCCTTGAATGGGGGGCTACACATGGCTTTGTTCAGAGTATGGAAGATAGTAGAGGGGTGGCTAAGCCAGATGTTGGAGGAAGAGAGGGATGGTTGACATGCTTCTGATCAGGATTGAGTGATCATTGGGCATGTATGAAAGTAATCAAATGAGTTAAAATGTAAACAAGGTGCTAATGAAGTTTGATGCAAGTGCCATCATTGCTGTCTTAAGTCTTTGCCTACGTCCTGCTTCCTATTTATATGGCGGAATACGCTGAAGATGGTAAAATGTTAAATGTTGAATTTTGAATGCAGAATGATAGGTAGACAGTTATGGACACCTGTGTATGTTTGATTGTATTGTTTTGGTTTTTATTGTTTATGACACCCTTATCTTTATCTCTATTGTATTGTATGTATGTATGTTTCTACTGTTATTTTATTGATCTTATCCTGTGTGTTGCCCAAAAGAGCAACCGTTTTACTTTGGTCGTACTATTATGAGTATAAGCATAATGTAATGTAATATAATACATTTTAATGCAATACGTTTTTTATATCTTTGTATTATATTTTTTATATGTCTAAAAGTTTATGTTAAACTATAACATTAAATAAAAAATAAATAATGTAGGTAAAAAAAGTAGTGATATACCTTTGGTGACTGATGTATAGCCTGTGGCCAAGGGTAGTGGCCAGATTGTCTGGGTCATGGTATGAGGTCATGACCCGGCCAATGTGGCTACTGGCTATGACCACGACGGACGACAAATGGGATTAAAGTGGCCATGTCCATCTGGGACCGGCTATGTGGTAAAGTTATTCTAAAGTGGGATAGGTTTGAAAGGGAAAAACAAAATTTGCTATTGGTAATATGGTCAAGGCTCTTCGCCTTCTGCAAGCTGCCATGGAAAGGGAAGATGGGGTCTGTATGGAGCCCCGCCTTCCCTTTCCATGGTGGCCATCTTGGAAAAGGATTTTCCTTCCTACAGCGGGTTCCAACCGTGGGAACCCAGGGTGCTAATGGTTTTCATCCCCCATTGCAGGGGCTGGAATGGAGTAGAACAGTCCGGAGCCCTCTTTATCCGCCCTCGTTTTGCTTGAGGCAATAACTTGGGCTGTCGTGCCGTTATCCCCCCGTTCCAGTCCCTAGAACGGGGGATGAACGCCACATTATTCCCATTAGCCTAACACAAAATGCTAATGGAAATGTTGGAAAATCTCATTGAGTCTATGTACTTTACTGAGAAATGTAAAGTAGATTGAGTCTATAAGAATTTACTTTTTAGTTCTATTTTTTCACTGTGAAAGGTGGTTCCGAAAGGAAACTTTCTTTTGCTGTTTTTGATGTATTTGTTTTTTGCAGGAGAGGCTAGAACGTAAGATGGGGAGGGAAATGAGGGAAGAGGCACCAAGCAATAATATGGAGGGGCAGGTGGACAGGGGAAGATGTGGCGCATGTGTTACTGCTAAGCTAGGGGGCAGTGTTTCTCATGCTCCTGGATTACAGCATCAAAAGAACTTCAAAATAGTTTCACCCTTCAGAGTGCTGTGTTGCAGTATATGCAGAGGCCTGTTGGCTTTGAAAGATATGTATCAACAGCCTCTTTTATTGCTCGCAAGGCAGCTGGTGGGATTTTGTGTCCCACAGAAGTAGGCCGTGTGGTTACAGTATTGGTTGAGGAAGATGAGGTGGTGGAAGATAACCTACTACTTGCTAAGAAAGTAACAACCTTTCTGAGAGCTTTGCAGTGGTTGGATTTGGTGTGGCGGCGCATGTAGGTAGTCCCGTAAGAGTATTGTCAGTGTATTTCACTTTGGTAGCTTTACCCTTTAGTACATTCAAAACAGTGGTAAAGAACTGCCCCACCCATGGTTCTCTCTGGGTGCTAAAGGTAGGCGCTTCCTCAACCTCATATTCTTGGTCCTCTTCACTGTCTTTAGAAGTACTGCACTTTTTGTTGTTGTGTAGGTCCGCCAGCTGTTGGTGGTGGTGGTGGTGGTGGCGGCTCTTGGGGAGGAGGGATGGCAATAGCGGATGCCATTTTTAAGATGCATAGCAGTTTTGCTAATATTCATCCAAGTATGTTCTTTGTACTAGATTGTTAATGGATAATGAGTAAGAATAAGTTTAAGAGCTGTGCAAGGGTACATTTTCAGCTTGAAAGTTCCTAGATCAGTAGAAAATGCAGTTCTGAACTGTCCTCGGAGCAATGACCCGATCGTGAAGTGCGGTCGCATTCGTGGACACATCATAATGCTGCGCACAAGCGCCTGGTCACTTGGCACTGTCCGGAAGATCTGGGATGATGTCAGATGTTTGCGGACGTCAACGGACGCAAACATTCTGGGATAAGTTGCAGAAAGTTTACAGAAGTGTTAAAAATGATGCAAGAAGCTGGGAAATGGCAGAGTTTTAAGGTGAAACTTTGTAAATTGGACAAAAATGTTGCTATATTGGGGATAGTATGATATTAGTAGGCTGTAGGACAATAGCATGCACTGGTAAAAACCCATGAAATTCACTGTCGAAACTTTGTTAAAGGGACGTTATGATTAAGTTGCACTAATAAAAACCTATGAAATTCAGTGAAAAAAAAAGGGACGTTATGGTTACAAGAAAAACCGGAAAACCTCAGAAATTCATCAGTTATGGTAAGCTAAGCAACCATAACTCGTGCCACACCATGCACTGCTAAGAATAACACCAAGGACATCAAAGATGACATCACAAATGTCATTGATGACAACACTGATGACATCACATGTCAAATTAATTTTGGTTAAAAGTCCCTACAAGGGGTTGTGTTTATAATGTTGGTAACAAGTTTTCAGGGGTGATCGGGAGATCTATCATGAACTACTTAATCTATTAAAGAATGTACTCATCTAAACAACATTGTATTGGAGTGTTGTTGTTAATACAGGAACCTAATCACAAAAACATAGGCAATGGCTGCAGCATGCAGCATAGAAGTGCAATATTTATAATCTTGTTATTTTGGATAGTACAATAATGAATGCTACCTTATCAGAGTTTTGAGTAATGTTAAACATGTAATAACTAGCTAACAATTCAAGACTTACTACACACTTGTGCTCATACAAACAATACATCTAAAGACCCACAAAGCATACAAATCAGAGGCCTATACATGGAAACTAAAGTAAGGGAGAAAGAACCAGCATCATCAGAAAATGTTAATAACATTAAAGTGTATCTTCATGTATACAAATGACTTGTGTGTTTGAGGCCTGCTTATTTCCACATGTATGTGCACCATGAGCTGAGACCAAACCCTAAAGAATGTACTTTAAGAACATATGACAAGGTTAACGTCTAGATATATAGCACCTTTTGAATTTTAATATTCTGTCAGTGAACAAAACCACCTGGCATAGATATGTCAGTGAACAAAAACAAGTGGCCCAGGTATGTGATGTCATCAGAGATGTCATCCATGACATTTGTGATGTCATCTTTGATGTCCTGGGTCAGAGATGTCATCCATGACATTTGTGATGTCATCTTTGATGTCCTGGGTGTTAGGCTTAGCAGTGTACTGTGGTGGCGTGAGTTATGGTTGCTTAGCTTACCATAACTGGCGAATTTCTGAGGTTTTCAGGTTTTACTTGTAACCATAACATCCTTTTAACAAAGGTTTTCCATTGAATTTCATAGGTTTTCATTAGTGCAATTTAACCATAACGTCCCTTTAACAAGGTTTTTTCAGTGAATATATATTTTAAACCAAGCACTGGCAAAGCCAAAAGGTCTTGCTTTATAAAAATACTGGGTAAGATTTTTTGTCGAGCCCTCGCAGGATAGAAATGCTTATAATCAACATTTGTAAAGCCAGAGCTATTGTAGATTGGCCACTGTACCAAACTCCCAAAGCATCGATTTCCAAATTTTTCATATATTTCATATCTCCGACAGCTCTTTCCCTGAATGCTTCCCATAACCATTAGAATGTCACTTAGGGTCATGAAAGGGAAAGTAGAGGAGAGGAAAGGAAAAAAATGAATAAGTTTGCATTGATCTAATAATGTAACTGAATTTATCTTATAGTTGTACATGAAATTGTACCTTCCTGTAAAGGTTGGTTAGCCTACTCGGGTATACGTTTATATAGACAGCAATGTACCTGTATTTAGACACTCCAGTGTATTTTGATAGATAATTTTCAAAGGATACGTCTTTCAGATTGTCCTATACAATGATAATAGTAAGACTGAAACACCTGTTATACGAACATTGAAAAACCTTAATAAAAAATCCACATGTTCCTACTGGTTTAGCCCTATTATTGTGCGCATCATTGGGTATACCTGTTAGTTACATCTGCCACAAGTTCAGAGTCTGTTCTTTGTTGTAGTTAAGTGATTCTAGTTTTTAATTCTAGAACAAAGAAAAAATGTATTCATATTAATTTCATTCATCTAGGTCAGATTTGAATAAAAAAACAAAAATAACCCAATTAGTGAGTTAATATACTCACCTATGTTTTATAATGTCATTTGTCTCACATTTGAAATGTACTATTCTTGTTGAGCTTTGTTAACTGATTTGCTTCTGTACATTTCTATCTTGAAAGAAAAAAAAATCTGACCTAGAATATTAATATCAATATACTTTTTCATTATTCTAGAAATAGAAATAAAAACCAGAAGAATTTACCTACAACAAAGAAAACGATGTCAAGATGCTAGACTAGAGCCAGAAGACAAATAACTGAAAACAATAACAGGTGTACCCGGTGATGCTATCAATAATGGGGCTAAACAAGTAGAAACCTGCTGATTTCTGTATTAAGGTTTTTCAATATTCTTATAACAGGTGTTTCAATCGGATTATCATTTTATAGGACAATCTGATACATGGATCATTTGGAAATAATCCATCAAAAGAGTGATTATATTGGACTGTCTAAATACAGGTACATTGCTGTCCATAACAATTTGATGATAGAATTAATTACTTTAACAACGTCTTAGTCTAATCCATGTATGAGGTGACATATAATATCAATGCAAACGTATTCATTTGTTCCTCTGTGTTTTTTCTTTCCTCTGGAAATCTTTTTGTCCATTAATGAGGCAATTATCTTCTTTTTTCTTTGAATACAATTCATCAATATCATGTGATGTGAACTGTATTATTATCTATTTAACGAATGTGATTTTATTGTAACATTGAGAACATTTGCAGCCTTAAAGAAGCCTGAATAGTGGCAGAAACACAGGTTGGCACATGCAACAAATGATGTATTAAACTATCAGGCACATGTAGCAAACACATGATGCAGGAAACCATCAGACACATGTAGCAAACACATGATGCAGGAAACCATCAGACACATGTAGCAAACACATGATGCAGGAAACTATCAGACACATGTAGCAAACACATGATGCAGGAAACCATTGTATTAGACATAATCGCAAAGCATTTTATGTCAAGCTATAATAAGGAATTCAATGATTCTGATTAATTTAATATTTATATTGTCATTATTAAAGTCAGACAAATTATGTATGGCAATTGTTCATATACTTATTGGGTAAGAGTGCATACTCCTGAAAGAAGAACTCAATTTT
Organism: Ambystoma mexicanum; assembly: GCF_040938575.1. NCBI lineage: Eukaryota > Metazoa > Chordata > Amphibia > Caudata > Ambystomatidae > Ambystoma > Ambystoma mexicanum. The sequence goes on along the minus strand of NC_090928.1, from coordinate 1,172,473,976 downwards.
ATTTGTAATTAGCATTAGGGTGGAGTGCTAATTTCAGGAATTGGTGCTGGTCTCAGACCCATCAAGATTTAATAGATACGTGGTTGAAAGGGCACATGAAGCACTTGCATCTAGTTCCCGGGAACACCATCAGAATTCTTCTCTCTGCAATCCCTACACTGAACTCTCCACCAAGTCTTTTCTCACCACTGCCTTCTTGATATCCAGTGAGTCGTGCTCGCTATGGCTTCCCACACTTGCCTTGTGCCCCACTGCTCATTCAAGATGAGTTGCAGTACACTGTCCGCTGCCAGATACCAGCCCCCAGCAATATGCCTTATGTCATCTCACCACAAATACCTTACCTGAAGGACACCACTACCACATCGCTTCCATGGCCACAGAGGAGGCATGCTCCAGGTTGTCCATTGGGCGCTCCACGAACCTCCCGCACTAACATTAAGCCACTCGCACACGGCAATAGAATAGCCCCTCAGCAGACTTAGAAAAGGCTACACTTCGCAATCAACTTATATAACACTTCCAGAATTAATGCATGCTAGCACCATGGGAACACGAAGCTCCCCTCGGAGCACAAATACCTCCATGCTCCCGACATTGAACACCTAAAGCTTGAAGTACTTCCGGTCGGCAAAGCTATCTTGCATGTTCAACTTCCAAGCCCACCTCCCGTCACTTTCAGATCTCCTTCAGTGCCGGAGACGACACAAAATGGCAGCGGTGTGCACTATACATACCAGTAACATAACTTACACATGTGTGCATTACATGCATAGATACCCCTGGTGGGCGTATGTCACCTGCACTCAGTAACAGAGGTGCCATGTGAAATGTAAATGCCTTTTCATGCAAATTGTTCTGAGCACTGCCTGCACCCTCATTATATTAAAGAAATGGGAATAGGACATCTTGTTTTGTGTGCAATATAGATCATCTGTATAAACATGTGTAGTACATCTCCCCTGTGTGCGTTTAGGCCAGACATGCAGTCCTAAAAGGGTTCCATGTAATAATGTCCCCGCAAAAATGTCTGCTTACAAAAAAAGTCGCTGTTATTTGTGGAGACGTTATTACATTGAACATGTGAGGGACACCCCCGCAACCCTTGATTTTTATTTTTTTTTATTTAGAAGGGGAGCAGAGGACATCCCTGCAACCCATCCCCATACATAATGTCACCATATATAATGTCGCCAATGGCTTTTTCCGGAGACATTATGTATAGGGGACATTATTATAAAAATTGCAGTTAAGCGTTCGCTTATAGTTACAAAAAAGTGTGAACCATGATTTGGATGAGAGCGATACAGTAACACGAGTTCAATAGGATTTGAATGCCTTCTCCAGTTGAGCCAGGGGCAATGGCCTCACCAAACTGAATAGACCTGGTTGAATTAAAATGCGATTGCATACATCTCGCCAGCTCTTCACAAGCAGGCCATACTACGAGTTTCTAGTGTTCCTATTTAAAAAGTGTCATTTTAATACGATTCTGCTTTGGGGATTATGAAATCAGAACGGAGCAGCCTCGCTGATCCCCTTCTGATCCAGTTCTGTCGTCATATCATAGCTGAATATAGGTCACCACCAATGCTGACTTTACTGGAAGCATGGAAAGTTGTCATTACGTTGTCCTCTTCCACACAATCAAGTTTGGATCCCTCCCCTTCAGCTTCGGTTAGTCACGGCAGAGGACAAGTTAAAGGGCCGTCATCAGCAGACGAGAGTCATCCCAAAGGATATAATTACAATTACCCAACACATGTGGTCTTCAAAGCAAAGAGACTGACTGCATCCATCTTTGAAGTGAAGCTAAAACCACACTCGAAGCTACCATGGGAACAATTGCTATTGTTTTCTTCATAGTAAATAGGCAGCGAGCCAATGCACAAGTTGTGCGGTTAGAACCGCAAACGGGCAAAACTGTAGCTATCAAAGTTTCCTCTATTTAGATCTCTGATGGAGCCATCATGAGGGAAGAGTATTTGAGGATTCGAGATCAAATACAGAGCAGAGCGTTAGCTGTCAATTTCAGGTTAGATAAATTGAGGGTCGAGGGCATCGGAAACCTCAATGATATGATATGATAGGCTATTTATAACGTGTTTAATACCCAGACTCGGACTCGGAACCTGCGTTGCTCCATCTTGCTTCCAAGACGAGCATGTTGCCCCTGAGATATCCTTCGAAGACAATGGCTCTACAGAGGTCCACAAGCTGTATCTCCAAATCTCAGACATCTTAAAATTTCACAACAGAAAAGCAAGCTCACTGCAAAGGAAAACATTGATGTCTAGGTAAATCTACCAATCATGTCAAGTGGCCTAAACACTGGTGATTTATTATGTGGATTTATATGGTCTTATCGTCCATTAAATTGGTCTACTGGTTTAATTCTGCGGTTTTATCCACGGGCCCTCACTCTTCTAAAGGGGAGCCTTGTGCTCAGACTGCTGCGAAGAGTACAGGCATTGGTAACTTTAAAGGAGCCGTCTATCTCAATGGCGTGTGAGGTTCCTTATTCATAAGTATCTCTATCAATGTGTTACCAATCGATAATTAGTAGTTTGGGATCAATTCGGGGATATGTGCAAAATGCAGGGTGCAGTAATCTTTAATAAAATTATATTATTCAATTATACGAACATTGAAACCGTCTCTTTTTAGACCACTGCAATATTAATTTCTTATTTTCACTTGAAGTATATGTTGCATTCATAATAATGTTACACTTACCTTAATAAGCAAAGCAACGTACAATGGTATCCAGTCCTTTGGACAACCGTTTCTTACCACACATTTCTTTCTGGGTTTTGGCTGTAAAAGTAGATGGTAGGCTTGGGTGAAGCAATATTGGATAGGTAGAGATGGGGTATTGGAAGGAGCATGATGGTGGGGTGTGGGGGGGTGGAGGGGGGGGTAGTCCCACTGCATGTTGTAGCTAAGAAAGTAAAAGAAAGTGCATTAAAAAATGATCATAACCAGGGTCGGACTGGGACATGAAACTGTCTCGGGCAGCAAAGAAAAAGTGGCCCACAGTTGCAAATGGGATTTCAAAACTATCAGCCAGATAGTAAAGTTACTCATCAAACTGACCCACATTGCCCAAAAAAGTGGCACAATTTGACCAAAACAATGGGCCCACACCAGCAGTTTGTGTTCTTGTTTCGGCCATGGGCCTATTACCCTATAGGCCAGTCTGACCCTGGTCAAGACTAATGTGGTGTCTCCAAGCGAATGGAACCTATAGAATGACAAGATATATGAGGTTCTGCTAGGAGGTTACCATTCCAAGATGTGCAGTCCGCTATATTCCTTTTTTAATCTTTCAAGAGGAAAGGGACAAATAGGGCCAATGAGGGTTTCTAGCCATTTTGCATAAAATGAAAACGCATTTTGTGAACTGAAGAATAATCACAGGCGCTTGCTTATATTTGACAATTATGTCTGTGATAAAAATGTAACAAGCTTCAATCTTTAAGTATCTAATGTTGTCCAGGCCTGCTGCTCATTTCCTCTTTCACAACGTGCAGCCGAACATTACATTATATGTAACCATGAACCACTCCTACTCATTGGGGTGCAAATCTGTAAACTCCTGGAAGAAAGGCGTGCCGAGAAGGAGAAGAAGGAAGAAAGAGGCGAAGGAAGAAGGGGGGGGATGGCCTCAGGATTTGGAGATAAAATGGCTACAATGGGGTGCAAGGCAATTTCCAGAGAATGTTACCTCACTCCAAAACTGTCTCAAAAGAATTTTAAGAGAGGATGGGCTAAGCAGGGCAACATTTCCTGTTCCAAATGCACAGATATGCTTATAGAATTATATACATAGTATATTGTCAGGTTGGTTTATCAAGCTTCTTGTGCTAACACTAAAGTCATCTCTATAAAACGAAACCCTGCTTGACAGAATGCATGACTGTGTTCATTGAAATGAAGATACAATGAGAGGCTGTTTGCGAGCGGACCCATTTCCCATTCTTCCCCACCCCACGAATACTATTTCATTCGTACATCTGTGCATTTTATTACAGCACAGATAATCCCAAGACGTGCCTAAAGTGCGTGATTATGATACTCTCACAGTGGTTTTGCTCTCCAAATGGAGAGATGATTTTGGTTACAGTGCGTGCTATTCAAAGGTATCTCGCGTGAGGATCACAAATGTGAGCCACTTACTGTTGTGGTAGTGGATCACTTTTCCTTTGCTGCCCGGGCTTATTGTTGTCCCACTCCGACCCTGCATTTACTGTAGCTCTGCATTCCGTTCAGGAATCTCCAGCCCTGGCTGGCGTGCCTGTGGGATAGGTGAGGGTTTGACACAAAACATAGTCCGCAAAGATGTTTCCATCTAGAGAGTGTCTGCTCAAGCAGACAACAGCCACTATCAACAAGATGGGGCCTATTTGCACAACAGGCATGTCATTTCAATTAAAAGAAAAACAAAACAGGTGATGACCGGAAGGTCTTAAATCAATTAACCTCTGGCATTGCTGCGTGCAACCCTCCAGGCCATCGTTCTTCGCCTGCCAAGCCATTAAAAAAGGGAAAAGAACATATGCAATTCAGGCTTAGTTCCACCCCAAAGGGACAGTCCAGCCTGAACTGCTTGGTGACATCCCTGCTGCATGAGACCACAGGCATCCCCAGACAGGTTTCAGCCTAGTTGGGCCAGGCCCAGCTCCAGGAATTTTCATCTGGGTGGGCCAGGGTTGTGATCAGAGGGGCCCACATTACATTGGGTGTGAGTCTAGGGGTACCCTAAACAAAGTGCTGGCATTGATCCCGATTTCACAGATCCATGATCCTGCAAAACAGGTCTTCCCAGATCTGCAAAAATACATTTGCACCCTCTATAAAAAAAACGTTTCTTAGCAAAAGAGACGCAAGGAAAATAGTGTTGCAACATCACTCTACCTATCGTCCCTTCCCATCTGCTCTCCCTTTTCTGTTATATCTGATCCTCATTCACCTTTCACCGTCCAGTCACCTTCCTCCAGCTGCCCTAACCACCGTTATATTTTACCTCCCCTCCCACCTATTCACACCAGCACCCAGCATGCCTTTCCTGACCTGGTTTGGGAGGATTGAGGGTGATGCCTCCTCCTCTGAGAGGGCCGAGCAGTGAGGCCCCCAGTCTTGGTACCATCTCAGATGGTATCTGCCCATTGATGCCTTCCTGAGAACTGTGGCTACTCACAGCAGGAGGAGATGCGTGTGCTCCCTCCATCTTGTTGTGAAAGATAGATCCCCCACTCAGAATACTGAAGCAAGGAATAGGAGATTTTGTTCCCTACAACATTACTTTTTTTTCAAACTTCTTTTAATTTCAAGAACAGAACATACCATGTCCAATCAATACGGGTAGTCTTGTTGATTTTAACAATATTCCGAGCACAACTGCATATCCTACAATAACATATACATGCATACAATCCTCCCTTCACCCACCCATTCCACAACCTCCCCCTGATCCTTTCCAATTAAACCCCTACAGTAGTCCCATACTGAATGTCTCCCATCAATGGTTCATGTCCAAAATTACATTTTAAACAAAATGTTATTTCTTTTTCCATTTGTGCAGCACATTTTAATTTAGTTGAGAGTGCAGAGGAGTGCTAGGGCTTTAAGGGCTGCATCAGGAGGCAGCCAGTGCTGGTTGAGGGGTTTGTGGCCTCCTGGTCTCGCTCCTAGTGGGGCATGCCCCTGTACATCATTGTCTGGTAGATAATGTTTACATACTGGTTATAATATGCAATTGTCCATGATGACTGTTTGATGTGTTTACTTTGATTTGCTATTGAATGACAATTGTTTTCAATAAATGTGGCCCGGATATTTTCAAAGTTAGATGCGTGTATGTCCTAATCCCTGTGCTGCCCATCTATCAAAACACGAGTGAGGCTTTTTGGAATAGCTTATAATGTGAATTGAATCACTTCTAGGGGCACCAAATTTTAACAGGTAACGCATAGTGAAATTACAAAAATATGCCCAGGATCACACACTTTGGTCAAGTGATAAAGCCATAATTTGAGCCTAGCCTGAAATTTAGATACTTGACCACACATCTTCTGAGCTCAAATTGGTACAAATATGTGTTGAAGGTTGGCTTTGAGTACCTAAAATATTACTAAATTGTATACAGATTACTTTAAAAAATGCACAGGTCACATGACAAACCAACCTGACAATGTATTATTCATCATTGTAGGAACATGCTGATGAAAAGATTACGGGGGGCATTTTGTTTAGAATCCTGAATTGCACAGATCAGAATTCTCCTGTTTGCACTTTTTTTGCAATCAGGGCCATTCATTAATTTTAATTGCTTTCACCAAGTACTGGAAAAGTAAAGAGTAAAACACAGGCGAAAATCACCTTTGCTCTTTACTTTACCACTCTGTGTCTGGAAAAGAGTAAATCACTTTCACAATTAACGATTGTGGGAGCATCCACAATGGATTCCTTTGGACACTGCCTGCTTTTTCCAGGTGTAAAAGTCAGACAGGTCCCATAGGAATCTATTGGTTTTCCGCCAACGTAAAAATACATGCTGGTGGAATACCAATCGGATTTGGCAGGTGACCTTGTTAAGTCTGATCTGCTCTCCAACTTCACCTTTCAAATCATACAAAATCCTGCAGCTCATAAAAAGTGGAGCTACATGCATTTGGCACCACTTCTTCCACTCTGCTTGACCTGGGAAATTATCCTCTATGACAGCAGCTTTATTTTCCCATTCCTAAATGAAACCTACAAGCTCCAGCATAGCAATTAATGAGAATTTACAAAAAATCTCATACAGACACAAAGTGAAATGAAAGGCATTACAGGGTTATTGTTTCACACAGCTTGTTCTGTATCCCCTTACTTACTAATCACCCAGCAATCATAGCTTCTTAAAACCCAATATCATTTTCTTTTAAAGTTCCACAGATATGTTCACTGCCTTTTTACCTTTTCTCATCTCTAATCACTTCCTGGTGTAAATAATCTGCCTCAGACACGTTACAAAGATAAGATCCGCCCTGCTGGTGTATTTGAAGGGAGAGAAAAGAGCAGGGGAAACATTGGCATTTGTCCCTTGTCCAAATGTTAAATCCACCTCTGATTGCACTCTTTAGAAAATATTTAAATACTTCTTTTTAGTTATAAAAGATTAACACCTTTTATACTTTGAACGCAACATTATAGAAAAAGCTCTTCTTTTTTTGTTATTTTACGGGTGTTCATGTTTCATTTCCGGCACTGCCTAAACACCCAGCACCCAGGATTTGCATCATACTTTCCAAACAAATCCCACAACACACATGACATTCTGTTTGCATGCAAACTCTGTAAAGTTACTCAAACTGAATGAAGTTATCAAGTCAGTACTTATCAGTTTGAATCATGAAACGTTCTGTCAGAGTAGACTAGGCTTCCAAACAAAGATACATTCTATTTAGGTCGGAGCCTCACTGGTAAGTATGCATGAGAAGATATGAAACTGGTCAATACTTGCCAACCTAGCCTTATCATTTTCATGTAGGGCCCTGTTGCAGCTTAGTGAGGTGCAGCTTGATTCCCTAGGCGTAGCAAGCAAGGCACCCACATCTGGGCATATACACATTAACTTAGGGAGACAAACGGAAGCCAACATGCATTGGCAAAGCCAACGTTTTGGGCTTTTGACTAGGCATGGATAGGCATTTGCCAGCCACTGCCATAAGGGTACCACCTGCCCATAAGATGGGAACAGCTGGGAAATGGTGGCAGTAACTGGGCATATGATGGCATTGTCTGACAAATGTCTGCTAATAGCTATACGCAAGCCAAAACTGCTGGCTTTGTGATTGCTTGTTTAAGACAGGACTTCAGTGAAAGCCACAGAGGCATTGACAAATGTATTGCTTATAAAATCAACTGGCTGAAGACACATTAAGAGATTTGTACTACACCAGTAGCTCATTCACAGAGGCAATTAAGTAATTAACCACTCAAAGGAATGCTTAGATATAACACTGGCAGGCCCTATACAGCAAGACGTTTGGTGTTACTTTCTGATAGAACTTGCTCAAAGAGTTCTAGAAAAGGTGCGGTTTTGGTGGTGAGGCATTGACAAAGCCACGGCTAGTCGTGAGGTGGGTAAATGACCAGACACACTCATAGGATGTGTGTTTCTCCTCACATTCTATTGCCATCCTATCTGTGTTCCACAGCATGTGTTCTGGTTGCACCCAATAGGTAAAAAGTCTCTGAATCAATGGGAACCACTGTCATTGCTCTGGCCAGCCTTCCATACCACTGTTTGCATATCAGCCTTGGCCCCGATCACTAATGTCAGAAGCCTTTCCCAAACTGCTAGACCACAGGGCCTAACAATTCATATGCTTGCTTGTGTTCCAGTGCAGATGGGACACGGCCTAGCAACTGAGAGTGAACTGCACGTTTTGGTGGCAGCACCAAAAGTAATTTGCTAATGGATTATCCCCTTCTCTAATCGCACAGACATACTACAGAATTATGGCATGGAATGTTGCGCAGAGCAACGGTAGTGGTACTGTTTAATTCAAAGCCTTGCATTTATCACTTTTTGATTTTACTAAACTATCCCCTCCAGAATGAAATTTTTGGTACTACCAACCTTATATTTTCACTTATACTCGAGAAGTTAATGCAGCAGAATATATACTTTGAATGTAATTTGTATGGGCCCCCAGTCAGTTGACGCACCTTCTGCAGAAATCTGTGTTCAAGCAACTTTACCTGTAATTTATTGTTTGATATAGTTAACCATTTTATTAAGCATGATGTGAAAAACCACTATATTACCACAAAAAATAAACATACTTTAAATTAAACAAACCAAAATTGTGATTTTAGGTTTGAGAAAATAGTTGTAGGCAGCCTGCTTAAATAAGTGTGCTACCTCACTTAGAGGCCAATGGTGCTCCTACTCCCTGGTCATTTGTACTTTTATGGCTGGGGGGGCATAAATCATTGTCTTGGGCAAGAAAACAAATCATGTCCAGGCCTCCTGCAATTCAGCCTCTCAGAATGATGTCTCTGAGGTTGCTGCTGAATGTTTAGAGTGACATCCACCCCCCACTCCCTCATTACCAGTGGTGTGTAACACCACTGACATGGCCTCCTTTCTAGGTGGGTCCAGAGGCTGGCTCTGGGGGTGCCTGGCCCACCTGAACCCCCTTCTGGAGTCGGGCCTGGTTGGGCCTCATTAGTGAGGAGTAGCTTAGGTCTTTGGGCCTAGCAGGCACGGGACCCACGTCTGGGCATACCCGTCGCACTCGGGGTGACAAAGCAAAAACAAAGAGGTGATGGCTGGAAGGTTTAGAATGAATCTTAACCTATGGCATTGCTCTGGGCAACCCTCCAGACCATCTTTCATCACCTGCCAAGCCATTACAGAAGGGGAAAGACCATAAGCAAACTAGGCTTAGTTCTACCCCAACGGGGCAGTCCAGCCTGAAATGCTTGGTCACGTCCCTTCTGCAGGAGACCACAAGCATCCCCAGACAGGTTTCAGCCTCGTTGGGCCTCATCAGTGAGGAGTAGCTTGGGTCTCTGGCCCAGCAGGCATGGGACCCACATCTGAGCATACCCGTCCCACTCGTGGTGACTAAAACATAACAAAAGAGGCGATGGTTGGAAGGTTTGAATCAATCTCAACCTCTGGCATTGCTCTGGGCAATTAAAAGGACATGTAACTAATACCAAACTATAAACAATCACTACTGGGGCTTAGTGGCTTCTGGGACAGCCGAGTACCAGTGATCGCAGACATCACAAGTCTAATTTCCTCCAGTACATTACATTAAGAATTCCTGAAACCCTTAGCATCATTGATCTAAATGCCCTTGAGTAGTCTTGGCGGAAGCATAGTTTTAAATATTAAATATGCTTGTGTGTTCTGGTTGATAAGTGGTCAACAAGAACTTTCAGAACACCCCAGAAAATATGCAGTCTATGACCCCTCTCAAAATGGTAGCTTTACAACAGACCAGGCTGGGATTCTGAGGGCAGAAAAGGAAAACATTTCAATGTTCATGTTCTTCTTCTTTGCGATCTGGGTTGTGAAACCCTGCCAGATCAATATATTGAATAGACTTCAATTCTACTTGTACGGTGTACGTTGGCGTGTACGAACAGCGAATGTCTGCTGCGAACTCGCGGAAAGACACCGATCTGACTGTGGGCTAGAACCAGACTACATCACCGACTGTAACTCTATCTCCAGTAATCAAGGCTCTTTAAATGATAATTCTACTACAAATCACAGCTATATGTTCTGTTTAGTCTCAAGTCTGCACAATTTGTCCAGGAAATCGCTAAATCCCTCTGAAAGGAAAATGGGTTTCATGCAGTGGAAATCAGAGTAGATTTCGAAAACCTAATAAAAATGCCATTTCTCTTGGAAAATCTCACACTTCGAAGCCGTAAGAATATATAAATACATTTAGAGCGTCTACATTCTGTTGTTGGGCTACAATTCTGCGGCGGTCACTCGCCAAAGTCGTGCAATAAAGATATATCTAGCATCAGTGTAACTAGTTTGCCGCTGCCATGAATTTAAGGACTGATAAAAAACATATTGCCCAGCTTGAAGTGATGTAATTACTGTGAAATCCAAGAGTCTGGCAAGAAACTGCCTACTCAGAAGTTGGAAAGAGCTGAGCAGTAAGGACAGTCAGAGCAGATCATCACGGAGCGGCGTGTGGATGTACAGGAAGAAACTATTTCCTCTTTACCCGGGACAACCCGCCCTTCCCGCCAGCCGCATTAGCGACTGGGATATTGTGACACTGATCAATCTTAGGGAAGCGCAAAGAAAATTGTACAGAGATGAGAAAGGGTGGCAAGGATTCAACCAAAACATTTGGCACTTTTTGGAAGAATTAGGTATTCATAGGGCATTGGATGTAAGTATGTATCTCTTGGTCTCTTGGAACTCTTTTGGATGCAGGCTCTACACTAAACCAATTTAGCTTCCAGGGGTAGGGCTTACAACAGAGGCTAGTGAAAATGTTTTAATTTCCTCCATTAAAATGAACGCAGTACCGAAGGAGTACGGTTCTATGAATCATTGCTGCATTTTTGTTCCTGAATGGCAACTTTGGCGAATTTGACCATTATTTAGCACAAACAGTGGGGGGGTAGACCCCTTGTATCCCCAGCTCACCCCACATTTAAATACCTTACCCCAACTTACCATATACTGGTTTGTGCTAAAAAATAAAAGAAATGACAAACCTACTTTTAAAAAATCCAACTCGGCATACAAGATACGGCACAACCGAATTTGGCAAAGTTGCCATTCGGGGAAAGTGAGTTGGCAGGGAGTAGAAATTACTCTATCGTGTTCAAGACCGCAGTCTCTCTCGAGACTCCAGAGGCCGTTGCCTGCTCACACTGCAGACTGTTGAAGGCTCACCCAATCACCATTATGTATATATATATGATGAGGATAGCTCAGGGGCAACACGCTCGCCTTGGAAGCAAGACAACACGAGCACCACAGGTTCGATCCCTGGGTCCGCACTTAGAAACCTCTGGGTATTAAGCGCGTTATAAATAACCTATCATATATATATATGGGTAGATATAGACAGGATCCCCCATTTCACAATACCCCACTCTCTTGCACCACCCGTAGCTGACCCCAGGCTGCCAGGAGAGCAGCTGGGATAAGCCAGCAGAAGAGTTCTGGGAAGGCAACCCCCTGTCCTGGACCAAAGGTCCACATGGCAGAGCAAATTTCTCAAGCTACAGAAAGGTGGGCGTCCGGACTGCAGCCATCAACATAGAGTGGTTTCTGATAAATGGTGTAGTGGCTTCCTCTGATCCAGAACAGAGAAGCCATGCACAGCGAACCTAGAACAGTTATCACCTGTCCAGTGCGATTTCATTCCCAAACAAGTGGCAAGTTCTTCAGACATGTACTGTGTGTAATGTTCCATCACTAGTGGAAGAATGAGGCCTAGGAAACAGAACTGCCAGACTGATAGGTGTGGTAATATAAATGCAACACACCGATATATGGGTTTAAACAGTCTGGGTGCTAGCGCGGACACGAGAACCCATCCTATAATCAAACTGCTTTACGGCCCATTCCTCCCGATTAAGGCATTTACACACATGCCCGAAGTGCAAAATCTTTACCTTTTTCAGGGTGTGTATGTATGTCCTAAGGGCATTAATAGGGTTATCTCAAGTCACTAGTGGCTCTTGCATACGAAAATGCCAAAAGGTCTAGTTCCTTTAAAAGGTCATGTGTTCATACATTCTAGAAAGGCTTCATGCAAAAGGCTGGGGCCACCATTAGACGTAGTTGCAGCAAGAACTGAAAAGAGGGAAATGCAATCAGCTTCTGGTGGCTGACTAGCAATACTTTGAGATCCTCCCAAATGCCTTCCTCTAGGAGGGAATGCAGAGGGGTGGGGTCTGACTGCCAGGAACAAACCGTACTGTAGATAGAACTTAAATCTCACTACTGAAAAACATAGACAGATTTCGGCTGACACAACATAGGATTTACTTTTCCATGTGAAATACTATGTCAGCTGGTGAGAGTTGTCGGGTTTCGGGGCATCTTAAACAAGGATATGTCAGAGGCGTAGACAGGGTAGGGCCTGAGTGGGCAAGGCCCATCCAAAATCTGTAAATGCCCACTCATGCGCAATGTGTGGGTATTTACAAATGTTAATGTCACTGCGGTGGGCCCACTTCTAAGACAATCCTGGCTTTGCGTCTGGATATGTGTGGAACGAGTCCGAGACGTCCGTTTCCATCCAACCAGAGCAGGAGCTACAAGGATCATTGTAGATTTCAGCCAGTCTCAGTAAGAGGGCATGGTGGAAGGCTTGGGGGAAACAGTCTGCCTGCCGCTTCTGGACAAAGCTCCCCAACAGAGAAGCTTAGGCTCTGCTCACACGGGTGCCACGCAAAGGAGATGTGCTGTGCTGCTTCTTAGGCATATGGCCACCTCCAAGACTTAAGCATTTGGAAAATGTCCCCTAGGATCTCGGCTCTACCAAAACAGTATTTATGCATGTACTTGTTAAACCCGTTACAGGTGAACTTCAACCCCTACTCTATGATGAATGCAGCTGCTTTGTTCAGTAATGAAAATTGATTCGGAAGGTGTAGCTGTTGATACAGAAACTCAATGAAAAATATAGGCAGTGGGTAAGGGCATATAAGTAGTAGGGGGGGGTGTTGGAAATAGAGTTTAGACTATAGGGGATGGGGTGGGTGGGGGGGAACCCCCCCCCCAAACAACTAAAAAAAAAAATAAAAAAAAAAATCGATGAGTTTTTGGGGAAAAAACAATTTCGGCAAAAAACTCAGTTTAAAATAATCTGGCGATGAAGCAACATAGAACCAAGACAACACCAATAGACAGGCCTCCAACATAAGAAAAGCATCCGAAATCAGGACTTGCAGACCAGTAGCCCAATTAAGACAAGTAATGTGCTATGAGTTGTGGGCTCCACCTCTCTTCCGATACTATTGTCAGACTGTAATTATCCTTCGGCCATGAGGCACTGCTGGCGTCCATGGCTCCTGCTTGGCATTGGATATGTGGTTCTGCAGTGGCATTGCCAACCATCTGGACTTTTTTTTTTTATCCCCAGTGATATTCCACTAGCATCCAACACGATAATGACATTTGCACCAAACTGAGAACAAGGGGGCACAGAGCAGCGTGTTCCCAGCGTGTTCCCAAAAACAAAAGCAGGCAGATCTCCAGATTGGAGGAGCCTCACAGCAAAAACATGGCTATCCCTAAATCCCTAGGGCACTTTGAAACGCAATTTCTTGATGTATAAGCGCCTTCCAAATGCACAAGAAGTAAAAAAATAAATGGGCCATCAGCAAGGACCAACAAGCAGCTGACTCTCAAGACTGGCTCTGGTTCCGATTCGATATTCATCGTTTGAAACGGGTGACTGGCCCCTAGAAAATAGGATTAAAGGGTCTGGCGATTAAAACTAGATCGAGCCCAGCAGAGCCCTTGACTGTTTGGAAGCAAGGGCAACAGTGGAAATGTTGCTAGTTGAGTATGCAGGGTCACGTGCGTAGAGGATGACCGGAAACATCGGTACAATGACAGCACAATTGCAGGGAGGATGGGCACATGATACTTTCCTTACAAGTTCTCCGCAAATTATTTGCAATAACAGCAATGTGTGTGTTTGTATATAAGAGGCACCTGCCACTACCTAGTGTTTGTATTCGTTTTCTGAAAAGCTTTCTGTTGTGGGGAGTCCTTCTGCCCACACACTCCAGAGTGGATGGCATCGCCGCGGGAGTGGCATATGAATACTGCATGTTGATGCTGTCTGTGTACATCAAGCATTTTGACTGAGAATAAAGACCATCTTAATCAAGTTGCAGAGAGAATTTCATCAATTGGGGACTCCCGTTACCCCACAATTTCAAGTTACCACACTGGCGACGAGTTGGGATCATATGAAGAGGCCATTGAGGGATTGGCTTCAAGGCCACCTCGGAAGAAGGTGAACCTGTTAAATAATCGTGGAACTGAAGGAAACAATCTTTTGGACCCTTCCGAATGAGACACTGCCCAATTTGTAGGAAGGTTTTCATTGCTATGATGAAGTAGTGAATAGATTGGAAGAACCTTTAGGTGTAATGAAAATTTGATGAACTACAGAGGTCAAGGGTATTGCGTCCTTTTGTCGACACCTGTTTCTCCGACGGGTGTTTTGCCCAAGATTATTTGTGGGGTGGTAAAGGGTAAATAAAGGGTTGTGGGGGGTATGGGAAATAAAAAAAAAAAAAATTAAAGGTGGGCTTTGGGAACCCCAAAAATAATTTTAAAAAACTTGGATGAACTTTTTTGGCAAAACATCTGAAGCAAAACACCTGTCGGAAAAAAGGGGGTCGGCGAAATGACATGGAACCGAGTCAAGGTACACCCAAAAGCAAACATCTAATGAAACTATTGATGATTATTGACTGGCCTCAGGTGTTGGTCATATGCAATTTTGATACAATTTCAGATTGTCAAAGACATGCTCTTACACACCGAAAAGATTTAAATATGCAGAAAAGAAATGTTAAGGCTGTAAAATCCCACATTGAAGGAGCCTCTAGCAGGTATTCAAAGAGCCGAAAGAGAGATATCTAACAGGAACACCGTATGTTGACGGGCGAAAGAAAATTAAAACTTTTGAAGTTCATGCTGTGTCACTAATAACTGTGCTTAGAAAGAACAGAGTCAAAGACATCCCAGAGGGATGTGTTTTGGATGGAGTGGGGTGGGTAGTGGGTGGGAATGTCTATAGGATCTAGTATGGCCATTGGCAGTCAGTGAGTGGGTCAATAAGCAAACCACACGTACATGCTGTGTGCCCTTCCTCACATCTATTCTCTCTTTGATCTTAACTTCCCATGACAATAGTTTCGGCTTCCAGGCAGCAATTTCAGCGCCACCTTATGGGCAAAACTAAAACGGAAATAATGTGTGGTTGCCACCACTTAGGGGGCAGATACATGAATGCAATTTGAGTACTGGAGGGATGTCTTTGGGCTGATCCCATTGCGTTGTCAATGTTCAGATACACCAGTTCCTTGCATTTCTTCAGCATGTTATATTTCATGAGCACCCGGGGGAGGGGATTGCAACCAATTAGGTTGCTTGGACGAGAATTGCCTAGCATTTCGGTGCTGGACTGCCCCAGGGCAGGACAAAGACTGACATGTTTGGGATATTTCTTCTCTGTGAAAGATAGTGAGCTAAAGACTCTGGGTAAGTCTCTAAAAAAAAAAAAAGTAACCAGGACTAATGTCTGGCAGAGGGACTCCCAGGACCCCCTTGTTAATTTGCATATTTAAGTAACTTTGGGTTTCACCCTAAGTTACTAGGGGAATCCAGACGTGGACCCCTTGCTCACTATTCTTAGAGAGGCACAGCTCCTCCCTACTGATGAGGTCCAACCAGACCAAAACACGTGTCTGGGGATGCTGTTGGTACTCTTGTTCAGAGGAGAATTGCCAAGCATTTCGGTGCTGGACTGCCCCAGGGCAGGACAAAGACTGATATGTTTGGGATATTTCTTCTCTGTGAAAGATAGTGAGCTAAAGACTCTGGATAAGTCTCTCGTAACCAGGGCTAATGTCTGGCAGAGGGACTCCCAGGACCCCCCTTGTTAATTTGCGTGTCACTAAGAAGACAGGACAACAGAAGGAGCCCAGAAAGGAAAGCCAGCCAGCAAACATGAGAGGAGAGTGAAAAACTGAAATAGTTCAGCTGTGGAGACCTCAGTCATTTAGCCAATGAGGTTTTGCCTCCGCACAAAGAGGCTGTAGGTGGAAGAGGAAAGGCCATTATACCAAATATCCTGAAGCACAACAGGTCAAAGAGGTCATAAGCGCACAACTGTCCAACAACAGTAAAACATTAGATAACACAGACAACCATTCAGTACTTGCAGACCAACATCCCAAATACATCCAAGAAACTAAACCATACTGCACGGTGGACGTGACTAACATTAAGTGATACTTCCTGCTGGCTGAAGCGCAGAACAAGAAATGATACCAGTCGCCCTGTTGAAATCCTATCTCAATGAAGGCTGGTTTACACAAATATAGTGTTAAAACTGGTGTGTATGCGCGGAGGAGCGTACACGGGTCTGGTGAGGAGGACCCCATCATGGGTTGGTAGGAGCAAGGGGCCATGAGGATGACGCTGGATCCCTGGAGGACAGACCAAATGAACTCTGTGGAAGTCAATGCACGACGAAACATTGTAAAGAAAAATGAAGCAGTATTTGTCAAAGGCATGGGGTGTGTTGATGGGTAGAATTACTTTATTAAAAATAAAGTCAGATACTGTCCCCGTCAAAGAAAAACTGGCCCCTGTGTTATAGGTCGATATTCACAAAAGCAAAACTCTCCCTTTGTCCGTGGGAGGATATTTCTACTTTCAGCCTTGTGTATTTTATTGTCTGGCTCTGCCCTGCCTTGGTAGTTGCTTCTCTCACCTCCTCCTGGGGTATTCAGTTTCTCAGCCCAGTGTGGGCTCCAGGCCTGCTCAGCACAGCTTTGGGTTCTCGCTTCTCTCACCCCCTGTTGGGTTATTTGGAATATCAGCCCGGCATGGACTAAAGACCCGCTCAGCCTTGTTTTGGTTCCCATTTCTCTCCTTCTCCTGGGGTATTTCAATTCTCAGCCCAGTGCGGGCTCCAGGCCTGCTCAGCACAGCTTTGGTTCTCGCTTCTCTCACCCCCTGTTGGGGTATTTGGAATATCAGCCCGGCATGGGCTAAAGACCTCCTCAGCCTTGTTTTGGTTCCCATTTCTCTCCTTCTCCTGGCGTACTTCGATTCTCAGCCCAGTGTTGGTTCTCGTTTCTCTCACCCCCCTCCTGGTGTCTTTGGATTATCAGGCCGGCATGGGCTAAGGACCTGATGAGCCCTACTTTGGCCTTGCTACTCTAAGCCACTTGTGGGTTATTCAGATTATCAGCCTGCCATGGGCTGTGGTGTGGCCTCACCGCCCTCCACCTGCTCCTCATATGGTGCTGCAAACCTTTTGTTTCAGCTGCCGTGCTGGTTTGTGAAGGTGTTCTCTGTGGCAATCGGTACTCTCGAGTCATCGCTGGACTGTGTGGTCAGCTTTTTCACATCCCTTCTTCAGGTCTGCAGCATCGGAAAGGTGGGAAGCTGGTGGAGTTTCTGCTGGTTTTGTTTCTCAGTAGCCACAGCTCATCGGGCTTCCAGGCTTGTTTAAGCGGCAGTGTTCTGCAGGCTGCCCTGGGTCTCCACCCAGCATGCAGATTGCGTGGAACTTTGGCTCAGCTCCTCTTGCGAGGGCGAGACTCACTCCTCTGTTCACCCGTGCAAGCCGCCGTTTCTCGCTCCCCAACTGATTCAGTCTCCTTCGCTAGGCATCCAGCTGTCTTTAAGTCCCTCTTTGGAATGGAAGGGAAGTTTCCATTGAATCTGTTCTTCAGTAACAGGCAGCTACAAATACAGAGCAGAAAACAAGCCATCCACTTTAAAGGTACCCTGGAAAGGACTGTTCTGTGCAGTTCCCATATAACCAACAAACCCTTGGGATTTTGAAGGGAAAGGTGAAATAAAATCCACACTTGGAGATTCCTTATTCCCGGGGTGGGGGGGATCACTGCATGGGCGATCTTGTTTGCCATGCCCCCTACAGAGGGCCTTGCATAGTAGGCTCATCACCCTAATCCCAAAGCAGAAGACTTTTCCATTTTGCCGAAGGGATGACTTCTCTGGAGTTGGACACCCCCCATATTCGCTATCTCAGCTGCATGCCATGGCTTCATTCCATTTAACAAGTAAAAGCCAAAAATATCTAGGTATGCCTATAGACCTACGATGGCCGGTTTATACACAGCTATCTATCCCAAACTAGTCACACAATCAATAACAGGTCTAGTTAAATGGAGTCCATATGGTGCTCAGCCACATTGTATAACTAAATTAACATCTTCCTGAAATGTTTGCACTCTTTCAGGCTTTACCGAACACCGTTTTAAAAAAAAGAAATTGTAAACATAGGTCTAGTCTTACAAGAGATATTTGATAGGGCCTAATTAAATCCTAAATCCATCCAATTGTCTTGAAGGTGCTGAACCAGCGCCATATAGGTGATCGGATCTACAACCTGTGGGAGTCAGCAAGAGGGGATAGGGCACCTTAAAAGGTGGGTGGAGAAACACACAGGACAACCAAAGTGCAGTCAAAGCATGGGAAGTTACCAAGTGGGGAAACGTAGGAGTGGGGATGGCTTACGTATATTAACAGCCCAAAGGGCCCATGTATAATTAGCACTCAATCGAGATGGGCGATCCTAAATATAACACTCAACAGTGAAAATCCCCAAGTCTGGGAAATTTCGCTCCATGCACATGATCAACATCCCTTTGGACCAGGTGGGTGGGTCTAAAGCTCATACAGCGCATCACTGGCAGACTGTGCAAGCTGTAACCTCACTGGTTGATGTCAACACAGGGTTGCAAGCCAATCCAGTGGGCACTCTGTGATGGCGGGTCAGGTGGACCTGGGCCAGCAATCCGTTGACAGGGCTACAAATACCGACCGGCAGGTGTTTATGTGAATGGAAGCTGAGCAGAGTGGCGTTCCTGGAGGAACCAATCAAGCCGTACGTTTTGTGTCCCTGAGAGGTGGCCAGCCTTCAGAGTATAAACTACAAGCACTACGAAGGCCAATATTCAGAGGGTACTCTGTGACCATCTCCCTTCCCACCAGAAGCAGGGTGTCTCGTGTCTCTTTCGCAATGGTGCTGACCAATGGCAGAATAATAAAGGCCCACTGGTCAGCACAAATGTTATATTACTAATTCCAAATTGTTCCGGGAAGGATGGGAATCAATGTGGCACCACACGGGAGGGATGTCTTGGGGATATTCTTCATCGGGTTGCTCCAAACAAGTTTCACTAATATACGCACAGCACTAAGGATATGACATAACACAGCCAGGGACTGTCCTGGAAACGATGGAAAATATGTACATTCTAACCCTAACAGTTTCAAATGCTTGGATGAGGTAGATGGCTGTGACAAGGAGGACTCTCAGGTGGAATGGAAATGGGTGTGTGTTAAAGGGTTACATATTAAAGACTCCATAGGTCCCAAAATCAGCACTCCAGAGATTAACAGAGATGAAGGGAGGTTTGTGTAATCCTTTTAAAAATGATGCACATCAATGTTTCATCTGACAGACCATTCCCTAAAGCAGGGTTCTGCAACCTGCAGCTCCCATCATTCCCCTCCATCGCCTGATGGCTAAGGCCGATGGTATTTGTAGTCCAACGCATCTGGAGAGCCAAAGACTGCAGACCCCTGGTCTAAAGTATACAAATCCAGTGCACAGCAGAGATGGTTTGATGTGCAATTTAATTCTGCAAAACAGCTCCTGCTTGAGGCCGATTACTTTCCATTGGGATAAGGTTGTATGAAATATGCAGCCTTCCAATAACCATTGGCAAGTCCCGAATGTGATTGAATATAGTGACTGTTTAGTTAGCTGCAAGACTTTGAAAACCTAATATTGAGACTGCCCAATATTTAGAGAAGATTTGAGAAAGAAAGTGGAATTTGTGCTTTGCGCTAACTGAATACATTTTCCAATGAAAGGTTACATTTTTTTGTAAATTGTGTATTTGTTCATTAGATGGACATGGATTCAAATTGTGTCTTAGAGTTTTGAAAATTCTCAGGACGCGTTTCCTTACTAGACACTTAGTGGTTCATCAGGAGAGTAGATCATACTTTGATGTTGATTCAAATCTAAAAGGTGAAAGTAAAATCAGACACACAATTTGCAACAATTTTCAAAATGTGCTCTTGTAGAAAAAAGAAACATTGTGCTTACTGTTAGCGAGTATACAATCATGAAGAAATAGAAATATACATATATATATACATATATATATATATATATCATCTTGATGTGGTTCATAGGAGTTGCTTTCTTTCTTAATTGGGTTTGTACTGACAGGAAAAATCAGTGATGTCATCAATGAAATTTGTGATGCCATCTTTCATGTCCTGGGTGGTAGTGTTAGCAGTGCAAAGTGGTGTGGGCAGTTGTGGTTACTTAGCCTACCATAACTGTCGAATTCCAGGGGTTTTTCGATTTTACTTTGAACCATAATGTCACGTTTATAAAGTTTTTTTAATGAATTTCACAGGTTTTTAGTAGTGCAGCTTAACCATAACGTCCCTCTAACAAAGTTTTTTTAGTGAAATATATATATATATATATTTTTTTTTAAACAATAACCTGATCCACAATCGAACAAGGAAAAAGTTGTCGGAATGCACTCCTAAGAACAGCAGAGAAAGCCAGGATGACTCTCCACAAAGAGGCAGGAACACCAAAGCAAGCCCATATTGACAATCCTTTTATTTTGTATAAGTCAGCATGGCAAGGAAAAAGACAGAAAACGGCACATTTCGCGGTTCACACACCGCTTGATCACGTTAGAAGTGCAGACATGGAAAAGGTGACTTTAAAAAGGCTCATCAGTCTCTATCCCCTTAACTGCAGATAAAGTGTCTCCATTCAAAGCTTAGTGCTTCTTTTGTTCCAAAAAGGCAGACATCTTTACACATGTAATAAACAGCAAAATTACTAGAAGCTAGTCCAAAAGTGTTCCAATCCCACTGCTTTACATTTGAACAGTTTACATTTTCACAAGCAATGTGGAAAATTCGTATAGTGGATTCCTGCCAAGAAATATTTATGCTTAGTGCACAACATTTGCCACAATCAGTTACCACCTTTAATTTAGCGTACATTAGCCCTCCATGCATGCCATGAATACCTGCATTGTAATATATCACTGGTTATTTCCAATTATGTGTGCAAAAAGGAACGTTGTAATGTGTTGCCCGTTGTTACTGCTAACACAAGAAAATGATACCCACTTCGATGGCCTTTGTATAAATACATGTAGCGAAACTGCTGGCCACGCTAGTGTGGAAGTGTCTACAGACTGAGGCAAGCATCAGTGAATAAAGTGCTTAGTGCCAGTACAAATCTGCAGAGTAAACAATCTGACTGGGATATATATTCCTCCCAGTTAAATATTTACAAAACGATAAAGTGCTAATTGCCTGTAAACATCTATTGTAAACATTCTGACTTGTGCAAACCAGCAAAAAAAAATTATATATATTTCTTCATGATTGGATACTTGCAGACATTCTTTTTTCTACAAGAGCACAACATTTTGAAAATTGTTACAAAATGTGTGTCTGCTTTTACTTTCACCTTTTAGATTTGAATCAATGTCAAAGTATGATCGACTCTCCTGATGAACCACTAAGTGTCTAGTTGGGAAACACGGGTTGAGAATTTTCAAAACTCTACGACACAACTTTAATCAATATTCATCTAATAAACAAATACACAAATTACAAAAAATGTAACCTCTAATTGGAAAATGTATTGAGTTAGCGCAAAGCACGGATTCCACTTTCTTTCTCAAATCTTCCCTTGGGACAATACTGGCATTGCAAACAAACATAGGAAATGCAAAGAGGCTATTGGAACAGCTAAATATAATATGCAGGAGAGAGAATGGGAAATGCGAATCCTGGCCATCACTCAAAGGTTCTGCAAAATATTGTTTTCTGGGTGGAACATTTTATAACTTTGCATGGCCCAGTAAATGGACCATCAGCAAGTGATGCATGTATTTGGCTTGGCGTGATTGGGAATGGAGAAGGACAATGGAGTGACTGTGTGCAGCAAGGGAGCCTTGAACCAGTAGGCCAACAGCTCTGAAGGAATCACTGTGCCTCGACAGCCAGGAGTCACCCAATCCGTTGTCGATTACTCTTTGCCTCTACTTAATGCAGCATCTTCTGCTAAATCCATGCTTATGTAGTCGGGGGTCCGCTATTTAGTTGGTAATAAAAACCACATACTCAAAAAATGGAGCACAAACTGTTTATTACAGTTGGGTGAGCACAAATCAAACAGAACAGTGGATTCGCTCTGATCGAGAGTCTGACATCTGAATGGACTACGAGGAGTAGTTTTATAACAAGAAATCCAATAGTCGGAAGTCAGGTGAAACACTTGCAAGTTGGAAAATTCGTTTTTTCGGTGCTTCCCAAGGATTTTATTGGTTTGCAATCTCCTCCATTTCGATAGTTACATTAATTAGTGAAAACATTATTAGAGCAAACAGGTCACCTGTTTCCCTATCACCACACCTCCTCATTTGGTACCACATTTTAATTAAAGCTCCCTACCCCCAAACATATTGTTATTAATGAAGTAACATTTGTGCTGACCCCCGGATTTTAATACACTACCATTGGTCAGCACGGATTACGAACGAGACACAAGATACCCTGCAGCTGGTGGGAAAGGGGACATTCACACGATACCCATTAAATAATAACCTTTGCAAATTCTGTGGTATATATTTTGATGGTTGGCCACCTCGTCAGAGCTCAAGAACTTACCGTCTGATTGGTCCTTCCAGGAACGCAACTCCATCCAGTGTTGTCTTCCCACAGCCATCTGCCAATGCGCATCGGCAGTCAGTAGACTGACGGATTGGAACAGAGCCTCCCTCACCGCTGCCATGCTGGGTGGCTTGTTTGGCTGAACGCCCTGCAGTTACCTCACCGAGTTCTGGTTGTGTTGTTAATTCCCATACGACGAGTAAATTGAGCCTCCTCCTCCTCCCTTTGCAGATCCCCGTCACTGTGGTCATGTGTTTTAAATTGAAAGTTCCTAGATGGTGCCTGCCCCAAAGGATTTTCCACTATGTGTATTTGTGATTGTATTTTTTTTTATCCCTCCCCTCCTTTTGCTAATCATAGAGCAGTGTTTTGGACCAAGTTTATATCCAATGTATCGTCACCGCCTACCATTCCCGGTGAAGTCCTTTATACGGTGTGTCTGTGGCTCAGAGTAGCATCTTTGTTATTCCCCACAATATGGCCACAGCTTCTTTACACCTGCATGTTGGTAGGTGCGTCCCGCTTTCTGGTGCTGAATTAACACCTTTAACACATTCCCCCCCTTCGATCGATTTTTCAATCGATACTTATGCCCCTTTCATCTCCTTTTCCTTTAATTTACGCACCCACACTCTTGTTACCCTGGTGATGTCCCCCTCTTGCTCATACCAGTCCAAGTATTCCCCACAAATCTATATTTTTGTCCAGTCAGGTGAACACTTCCCCAATAATGCATGGTAATTCTCCAGGTCTGGTGGTGGTGCTGAAAATATAATTTCTCACTCATTCACACTGGGTTGTCTCCCACCCAATACTTCCTGGACCTGTATTTTTTGCGTTTCCATTGCATACCCATTCTTGTGCTGGTGCCATTTACACCTCTGGTTGATCAGACGACCAATGAAGGTGACAATAAGGATCGTGATGAGTAGGGGGACAGTTATCTTAAAAATAGCCATAAGACAATGGGGTGCCCAGGCGAACAATGAATCCAACCAGGATACTGGTGAAATGTCTTGTGTCTCTTTCATCATTCTCTAGTTCACTTTTCTTATTTCCTCTACCGCCTCTGCGATTGTTCCATTTGTAGCGTCTACCTATCTTATGACACACTCCTTCCTCCAATGCCGTCATAAGATCGAGAACAAAACGGTTTTGAGGGTCATCAACTGTAAAGCCTGTAGTTCTTCACGCATCGCATTGAGTCCCTTTTCAGTTGCATTTGTCAGTTGGAGTAGTTCTTAGCGGGTGATTTGCAGCCATTTTGCATTGGCTGCAGCTTGCACTCTATGTACCAGAAGAGAAGTAAAGAAAACAGATGCCGAACTGAACAGTTTCAAATGAGATGCAGTGTTCTCTAGGCTCTTGGTGGACTCTGCTGAGATATAGTTTCTAATGGACCTGTTCTTCCTGGTTACCTCGTGTTGGTTGGTTTGTTTGTTTGTTTTTCTATTGCTGTTTTCTTCTTCGCTGTGGACAGTCCATTGAGCGGTCTCAAGTCTGCATAGGGCACCACTAATGTCTGGTTATGAAGGGTAACCAGGGCACAAAAACCTTTTGAATCTGGTGGTAGCTGGGCGTATGCTCTTGCACTGCACATCCACCAAGTGTCCATCACAGCGCCGCCCCCCTTCTGCAAAGCTGCAATGTCCATCATCCTCCTGCAGCCAGCATTCATCCGCAGCATTATTGTTCCATTTGCTCTAAAACAGAGAATATTGTGTTAGTGGCTTTTTGTTCCTGGACATGTGTTTTCGTTTATCCTCGCCAATGCATGTATATAACTGTTTGAAATGTTCTTACATCTAGCATTTATTTTCTGAACCACCCTTTCTTCAAAACCCAGCAGCCCTTCTGCATAGAGCTGTGCCATCCCTCGTTCCCATTTCCCATTGTGTAACACCAAACCCTAGATTTGCATTAAGGGCCTGGTGTAGCACCAGGGCACATCATACCCCATGGAGGTTATAAACTATATTCTTTTATGGACAGTGGCCACCTGTTTTCCCTTTTGGGCCTCCTCTGTTACCTATTCCAGAACCATGTGCTTATTATTCTCCTCATGGGCCATGCTTTCCAGTTCTATTAAGTTGTCCTTGTACACCTCCTCTCCCTCATCAATCCACTTTACTTCTACTGCATGTCCCTGGAACATATCCCTGGTTCTGCACAAGACCAGATGTACAAGACACCCTCCCTCTTCTGCTGTCGCCTCTTGGGGCAAGAATTGCTTTGGCGTTTCTGTGAGCTGTGGAATCAGTGAGCACACGTAGCAGGTATCAGTGGTGTTCCGTGTCCCACTGCCTTCATTTCCCCATACCATATTTTTTCTGAGGCCATATCTACTCCTTCGCCAACAGTGTTTAATAATGATAGTGTGCATGCCACACTTCTCTTAGTGCGTGTTTCCCTATCACTACCACCTGATGCACTCAATGTATCCTTTTGTGCTAAACACCAGAAAAGAAGGAGACAGAAAACAAATATGCAGAACATATATAATCCTTTTTACTTTTGACCACTCTTCTCATTAATCCTAGCCCCTTTTCTTTTTCCTGGTCCATCATCCCACTTCATTGTGGGTTTCCTGCAACACCCTATTATAGTACAAAATGTTACTGTAAATTGCGTTATACTTCCCGTCAAGTCACTCCTCCTCTTTCCAACGTGCTGCTGGGATCTTGAACATCGGTGTGATGAATCCATTGACCACGTTCTTTGATCTTCACTGCTGTGGGTGTTGAGAAGATGACTTCAAACAGACCACAAAACCGAGGCTCTTTCCACTTTCTTTGTGTGTTTTGAATGAGGATCTTATCCCCTGGATAGATTTGCTGTGTTTGTGGAAATGCTTGTGCACTCTCTTCTGTGTTTGTTGGCACGCTTGTGGATTGCTGGACCGGCTGGAAATGTAGCGTGGCACATTTGTCATCTCAGTCAGATAGTTTTCATTGCATTTCCAAGGATTTCTGAGCTAGGGTTAGTGTCTGAAATTGAACGTGAAGGAGGGACGGATGCATGCATTCTCCTTCCTGTTACAATTTCATGCAGAGTCACGTGGTGATCTGCTGAAGGTGTGTTAGAGAGCAAAGAGTGCAAGGGGAAGTCAAAAAAGCCAATTTTGATACATAGTATGTTAGCTTAGCCAAGCGCTCTTTTAGTAAGTCATTTATCCTTTCCACAATCCCCTTCGCCTGCGACCAGTAAACTGTGCAACGTTTGTGTTTAATTCCTAGGCGATGTGTTATCTCCTCAAAGAGATTGTTGGCAAAGTGCTGACCATTATCTGATCTCATTTCTTCACATATGCCCCATCTTGGGAATACTTCCCTCACTAAACATTGGCAGTGGACTTGGCATCATTCTTTGCACAGGGTCTCAAGCCAACTCGAAATTGGACAGACTACTATCAGGTACCTGTAGGAAGCACATCTCTCTTGCATGTTAACATAGTCGATATGCAAGTGCCGGAAGGGCCCTTACAGCCCTGGTATTGTTCCCCTTAAGGTTTTCAATGCGTGACCAAACAAACTGTTTGCAAACCATACAATTCCCCACAAACTCATTTACTCACTCATGCATGTTTGGTACGTACCATCCCTCGCTCAGCTCCGCAGCCATGCTTCCTTTGGATGCATGAGTGGGGAAATGCAGCTGTTCTAAACCTTCATTTAACAGTTTTTTGTGCTATTCTGCCATCAAATCAGATCTGTTGGTGACAGTGAACAACCTCTGTGTATCCATAATTCTTTTTCCTCTTTTAGTACTTTTCCTTGTAATTCTATTATGTGTACTATGAGGATCAGGTTTAATCTTTCCTCCCTTTCTTCCTCCCCACTCTTATTTCTTTACACTACGATCAGTGGCACCCTTTCCCCTTCCTCAGGATCCCCCTGTACTCCACCCTTCCTTTGAAAAATCTGGTGCTGCTTTTGCCGCTCTGTCAGCCATTTCCTTCCCCATTGACACCTTGTCTTGTTGCCCTGTATGGGCGGCACATTTTACCATTGCCACCTCTACTGCAATTAATTCCTTAAACAGTTCTGCATGTTGTACATGAGAACCATCACTTCTTCTAAATCCCCTCCTTTCCCAGCGTGCTAGTCCAGAATGGATAGTCGATGTGGCATAGGCAGAATCAGAAAAGATATTTGTTGCATGCCCCTCATACCTTTTTAGTGCTCTTATCACCACTAATTATGCTGCCTGTGCTGAATACTGTGCAGGAATCCGCTGCTGGGATTCTATCACATACTCCCCATTTATGCAGCATACCACTGCCGCACCAGCAGGTCTTCTTCCTGTCTCTGGGTCAATGTTGGAGGACCCGTCAATATATACCATGTCTTCCCCTATTTCTTCCTCTTTTACCCATACATTCTCTTCCATCCTGTCGTGTATGTAATCCCCTTCCTCTATTGGTTCCGCTAGGTAGACTGCTGGGTATACACTTACCACCTCTATGGCTGGGTTTGTCAGTATGACCTCATATCCTGATGCCCTTTGGATGGTTAGTGTGCTTCTTGATTTCTCAAGAACCGTATGAGTGTTCCACATACAATACTACGGGACAGGACACCCCATGGTAATTGTTGATGCATTCTCAATTGTAAACAATGCAGCCGCAAGCGATTGTTCACAAGGGAAGTGTCCTTACATTACTGTGTCTAAGCTTCCACTGTAGTAAGCTAGTGGTTGGTGCCCCTGTGGCTTCTTTTGTTTGAGACCAGAAATGTTATGATCCAGACCATCAAATTAAAGTCAATGGACTTGGGTTGTAGAATTGTATGTTAATTTATTTCATCCATTTAGCCCTCTACATTGACATGTGTTTCGGCCCTACAGCCTTTTTCAAAACTGGGCTACTTAGAACAAAATATTCCAAACATAAATGTCATTTCAACATACAATTGTATCCACAATATTTAATTTGAGACAGACATTGAGGGTTGGTAATAGGGAGGATTTGTTAGGATAAAGAAACCATAACATTACCACATTAGTTACATTCTTATAATTGCTACAAAACATGTTCATTATAATATTATTGACTAGCTATATATCTTTTATCTTATTATTCTCCATTTGTCAGTTATTGGGCTTCATGTGGTGTTCGAATTTCTTTACTAAATTCCAAGGATACCCAATGGAAATATTTAATTCTGTAAACCCACTTGTTATTCATGTGCCCTGTTTCACTATTTTTCCACATGTCACTGTGTCTACATTATTGTTTATATATTTACTATTCTCCTTTTGTCATTTAAAATTTACGTGACTATTGCATTGCTACTCACCCATTATATTCCTCCTCAAATCTTAAGCTGCTTATTCTTAGAGCTCCATGCCCTGCCCTCCACTCTACAGTTCCTGGGATAATCCCTTCAACCTGGAACATACATTACACCACCCAATATCCTCTACAGCTTCATTTATGACAATGCATTCTAGAAAACGTGCTTGATCACCGAGTACTGAACCTTGATCTCTCATTAACCTCCAACCTTACCATCTATTCTTGCGCTGGGGGTCACGTAACTAGTATTCTAGCGTCAGCCTTGGTGTTCGTTTTTTAGACATGGGAGCCATTTTGAATATTTAAATCGTTGACGTGGCAATCACGATGCCATACGCTTCTGCATTATGTCATCATGTTCGTGCGGCCATACTTTGCGACAGTGGTTGATCAACTTTACAATTAATTAATCCGCAATACCCACATGCGTACGGCCATACTTTAGGACATTGGTTAAGTTATTTAGCTATTAATTATGAATGCATTGCAGACGACATGTTTTTAAATCAAGAATATTTTGGAAGGTTATTGTGGTGATTCTTTGGGGGGCAGATGTTTCCTACATCACGTAACCTAGTTACTGCAGACTACACTAGGGATCGTAATTCCCCTTTATTAGTGCACCTTCATTTGTTTGAATTTCCTACTTATATTCATTGTGGACCTAACAGTGTCAGGGGAAACAGGAAACATAAATATGTCAGTTAGTCTGATTCCACCTTTTAACAGATGTGTAATTTTACTTGATTTGAATACATTCAACATACTTTTTGCAAACATCTCTCACCGTTATGATTTATCTTGATGTATAATGCTAGCATACTTCATAGAAATGAGGCCATCTCATTAACTTTATTCAGGACAAATTCTGTTGCCCGCAATTTACATATAATTTTGGCTTCCATTTGCCTTAATGCTCTTTCTTTGTCACTGCCTCTCTTACCCAGGGTAATCTTTTTAAAACCAATAAATCTAATATCTTTCTTGTTTTCTAATTGATGGGCAGATTGACAGTGATATGCCAAAGGGAATTTAGGATCCCGACTCCCAATGGTCGCAATATGACCGTTACACAGTGACGTGACGCGTACATAACACCCAGGATCACAGTGTGGTCAAGTAGGAAGAAAGGATTTGAGCAGCGGTTTCCCGGTTGTACAGTTTGCAATTCAGCAATCATTATTATAATTATTGATATTATGGTATTTATTGAGTGTGGGCCTATCTTCAGGAGGAGCAGGTTGCAAGCCATTCGGGGGTGGCGAGTACATACTGAGAGAAGCGCAGATACAAGGGAGCGGGGACAGTGGCGCCCCCAGACATTTTTTATAGGGGTGGCCTGATGAGGCCACAGGAAATCTTGGGGTGGCACACCAAAACAAAAACATAGCTGAATTTCCGGAAATCTATTATGCCGATATAGTATATAGACCAGTTGAAAACTATGTATATATGAGAGTTAAGGAATTCCATATTGATATAGTTCCATTTATTATTTAACTGTAACTAATTAATTTATCTGATGCACATAGACTAATATCAGTATGGTTAACATTTTGAGTTCCACAATCCTGTTTGTGCGAGACTTGTCCTTAGCCTCAAGCCCTGGGATCATATCTCTACGCCCCTGAAATCTCTTCATTGGCTCCCAGTGGCTGCAAGATTCAATTCAAGACCCTTTCCATTGTCCACAGGGCTTTCTGGGGCCTGGGTCCAAAATACCTTCAACTTTCCCTCCGTAAATACCTTCAACTCGAGCTCTTCGCTCCTCCACCTCCAACTCCCTCAGGATCTGTCGCTTCTCCAAGCAATGAGTTGGTGGCAGATCTCTTTCCTCAGCAGGGGCCTCCCTCTTCAACAGCCTCCCTGCCACTCTGAAACTTGAGGAGAACCATCTCCGGTTCCGGAAGCACCTCAACACCTTCCTCTTTGCTTCTACCTTCACTCCCCCTCTCCCCTGCTGATCTCTCTGCTTTGGCACAATGCACCTGCTGATTTTCCCACTGCTTTCGGGCCCAGGTCCATGCCCACCCAGCCACTCACCCGCACTGCCCCTGACAACACCTGCACTTGGGTCTGTATCTGTTACCCTACAGTCCCCTTACCTGCACTTACCAGACACCCCTTGTCTGCACTCAAAAACTGCACTTGCCACCTTGCTGACTGCAATACCTTTTGTATTGTTGTACCCCTTGCTCATCATTTTCCTCTTTTCCACTCTCTCTTGCACTTTCCACCCTTTGCTCCCTCCTGCACGTGCACATTCTCAATGTCACTGGGTCTAGTAAGATTGTTGTTTTGTCTTCCCTTGTCCCCATCCCTTGCCTCGTTGCGCTCTGAAACACTTGTCTATGAGTGCAATACAAATAAAATATATCATATCATACCCAGAGAATCCCCTAAATCCTCACTTATGAATTTTTAATTGCCAACATGTCTATCGAATATGGTGCACTCAGCAGGGTTTGACTTATGTAGGAATAGAATAATAGATGTATCTTGCCATTGGACTGCATTGACAATGGGAATGCACCCAGTGGTACATTTTACACATTGGTCTCCACAAAAGAATCTTAGGGAAGTCAGGTTGATAGTAAGATGAGGGTCTACCAAAAGGCTGATTTTCAGTTTCTGAAAGGGCAACTCTTCTGCTATCCCCAATTTACTTTTCAGAATGTTACTTGTAAGTTTGAGCAACACATCTTTCCTTTTCCATTTTCTGTTTCACTGAGAACACAACCCAGGTAAATTCACCACCTGTCAGTTTGCATAGAAAAACCCAGGCAGTTCAAAAGTTAGACTTTCTTAGGAATGCTCTTACTCTTCAGGTAGTAGGTGGGATTGGCCATAAGAATAATCATGGCCATGGGCAGTCAGTGGGATGGTAAATAAAACACCCTCAAGTGTCCCTCCTCACAGCCCTGTCATTCCTAATTGTACTCCAGTTCAGTAGTTTCAGCTTACAAAATGGAATGAAGTAAAACTAAGGTAAAATCCCTCCTTTGGTCTTTGGCTCTCTAGCGAGTTGGTGTCAAAAACAAGAAGCAAAACGCTTCAATTTTCTGTCAATCATACAAACAAGTACCCGAGCTACCTGAAACGCATATAACCAGTGCGCCACACAGCTGAAAAAATATCTAAAACGTTCACCGTACAGAGCCATATGTTTTAAGATCTGCAAGCATCAATGTTGTAACAAAGCAATCTTGGCCTTATCCCACTGCTACTGCATTATGGCAGAGATGTGCAATGGAAGACTCAATATCATAGCATAACAGGACATTGCAGAGTGTGGGGCAGTACTCTGGGTGGCACAAGCAACTTCCGTGGCTGGGAGCAACAGGGGAGAAAATGTAATGTTGGTTCAACCACAGTTAGTCTGCTATACTAGATACTCTGGTGCACTGACTGGCTGGTGAGACTGTCTGCCTGTCAAATCAAGTGATTGGAGATTGGGGAAGGGCCAGTGCAGCAATCATGAAATGATATGTGACAGTATTGGAGTCACTAGCAGAGGAGCACCAGGCTACACCAATTTGTCCCTACAATTATTAAAACTGTCCTATTGTAAGGGTGAAACATAATCACTGACAAGCACTCCAATTTTTGCAGTTGAAGTCAGGGTGAGATTGCATTATTTGCCCTGGATAACAAGCTTATGCTAAACAGCAAAGCAGGGATTTTAACCCACTCTCCAATTTAGGCATGACCACCTTCTTCCATGCTTTACTTGGAAGAAATAATAAAGCTTTGAGAGTCGAGGCCTACGTTGATACTGTCTTATAGAGTTTACTTGTAAAATACATAAATTGCATAATAAAGCATCATGACAACATGTAAATCCTTATAGCAGCATGTTGAGATAAAATAATATCAGAGTACCTTTATTTTCCACAATGGAAAACTATAAGATTCAAAAGGCAAACTATCTATTTATCCACTTTATTTTCAGTGCTTTAAGACGCACAATAAAAGAAGTTGTGTAGTAAACTCACTTAGGTTTGGAGATTCGTCACAAACCTCCAGTGTGTTGTGCATGGTTTTAAGAACATTCAACTAAGGACAACAACGCAAACTTTACTTTTTAGCAAATCAAGCTATTAGACATTTTCTTTTTTTCTTTTTATTGTGTCTTTAGTTATAAACTTTAACACATATACATATTTACAATCGTATTTAAAGGACAAAATCGATATATAAAAGAGAAGAATTAGCATTATCAAAAAACATAAAACAAATCAGCCTAATCAATATAACACAAAGGAAAGAAAACAGTTTCTTACTGATCTGATTATAAAAACTTTATAATGCCTTATCGGTCATGACCAGAAGAACAGGACACAAACAAGACCCTTGTCCAGGCTTATCAACAGTATCACATCGTCTTCAAATTTGCATATAAATTCATTTGCATGAAGCCAAATTTGGGTGATGGCAATTATCAGACTTTTATTATACCCTGTTATGCATCTAAGCCATATATATTGGTCTCATTTTAACACAGCAAGTCAATATATGTCTAGCAGATTCTATGCAGTTACCATCCAAGCATAGTCTGCATTTTCTCATCTCCTCAGGAATACCCGTCCATGCCCTCTTATTTCTAGGACATTCAGACGGTTAAGTCTTATGTCCATAAAGATTCTGTGGGTAGCAGGATAAGGAAACAGCTTTAGATACCTTTGCATTTTTTTATACTCAAAAGGCATTTTAGAAAAGGTGTGCAAGGATTATATATTCGCTACCTTATCATGGTTGGTGACCCAGTCCCACTTCTCAGTGGAATCCTTAACGGATTTTAGAAGTGCACCTTTGCCATAATCCCAGTTGGGAACCCAGCCTATTTTATCAAAGAATAGCCTAATCTATTAGACATTATGTGTATGAATACATATTTCAAAGGGTGCTTTATTGTGTTGCTTGCTTTAACTGTCACAGATTTGCAAGGTGACTGGTGGTCTTAGGTTAGCACAGACAACCTCTTCCTGTGTGGCATAAGTGCATGTGAATGAGCCGAGGGTAAACATAACTCACTGTGACACCCCTTCACTACATCCATTATCACATGTGGTGGATAACTGTGCCACCTCTTCTCATCCGATATCCACAAAAGTGTATTCCTCTGATAGAAAATCCTCATCTACCGCTAGCCTGGTTTGCAAGATTGCAGCAGAGTTTAGCCTTAGAGCTACCGTTTTGTAAAAGTGTTCATGCATATGCTTGTTCT
This sequence comes from Ambystoma mexicanum, assembly GCF_040938575.1. Classification (NCBI taxonomy): domain Eukaryota; kingdom Metazoa; phylum Chordata; class Amphibia; order Caudata; family Ambystomatidae; genus Ambystoma; species Ambystoma mexicanum. Next base: position 1,172,440,445 of record NC_090928.1, on the reverse strand, counting down.
GTTTGACCAACATCATCATATAGGTTGTCTCACATAGTCCCCTACATGCCTGAGTACCCCAGCTGTTAAAGTATCTAATCCTAATAATATAGTTAAGATAATTAAATATCCGTCAAAGGATAATGTTTTATGAAAATGTTCCTCTGGATGTCACTTACCTGCAAACTAGCGTTATGCTGGAGCTCTACAAATGCACCTATACTCTTAGCCATGATGCCAATCCTGCACAACCTACATGCAGCCTGAGGAGGAAATCCGGAAATAAACACAGCCTGGAAGTGCGAGCCAAGGCAGAAATGCACGCATCCAGGCTCAGGCTGTCTTTATTTCCCGGTCCGTCCGGCCCTGACTCCAAACCATCGCGGGCAGTTCCTGGGTCCCATGGCATAAAAGCAAAAAAATACACTTTTTTTCACACTGAACTGGACATGTTATTGTCCATGCACAGTTCAGTGCGGAAAAAAAAATATATACATTTTTTGATTGCTTTTTCGTGGGGTGGCCGATGGGGGGGGCCAGCATTTTTATAAGGGTGGCCATGGCCCCCCCTGGCCACCCCTTGGTGGCGCCCCTGAGCGGGGAGCGAACAATGGGTGATGGAAAGAGTGGGCAATTTTCAGCAAGGGATCTACAAGCAACCAGGGGAGGAAACAGAAAGGGGGGCATATTGCCCAGCCTCAGATTAGGTGGTGGGTGGAGGGTGTGTGGACCTAGGTGTTAAGGAGGGCCCATTCATTAAAGAGGAGCCTCTTGAGATCCTTCCTTACTTCTCCATTTCCTTCTTTAAATACGTGTGAAACTCTTGTCAAATTAATACAGATATGATTGCTGCTGCATCCTGATGTCTCGCGCTGCGGATCGGTTTTCACATCCGTAAACTGGCTCCATTGGCTTTCAGTGCTAGGTACAGTCATAAAACCTCTTTAAAAGGCTGAGAACTGCAAATTGCCTATGTGTGGCTTGTCAAGTCCTACCAGTGCGCTCTGTTTTTTTGGTAGTTGCTACAGCAACTGACAAAGAAATTAGAAATCCCAGGCTTTCCTTCCCAGAAGTGGCACAGTTAAATCGTCATCTGCAGGCAGTCTTTTAATCTGAAAAAAACCTGCATTCCTTTGATAGGTTTGTCATTCTAATTACGCAGGCGACAGCTGCGAAGTGGCCTTTCTGCAGACACTGAAGCCAATGACGTCTTTTGCTGGAAAGTCACTTTGTCATGAACAGTTCATTACCGCCTTAATCGTCCATCTTGTCAGGTCTTCACAGAACGGATGCACCAGCGCCGCCATTAAAGACACGGAAATGACCAGGTAGTGAACTAAGCCAAACCACGGGGCGTACACTGCACAGTGCAAAGAGCGGGAAAGAGTAGAAAAAGTGTCTTGGAAAAACAACAGTAATTGCACTAGGTGCATGCACAAAACTATATTTTTACTTTTGATTTCATATTTATTATTTTAGGTGTTGAATATGCATGGCCGAAATACAACAGTACCAAAAAACATCTACAAAGTTAACGGACATCATGGTAACACGAGGATACATCTGGAATTGTGTACTTTCATTAACCCACTTCTCGCCAAAATACACATTTTAAGAGAAAAAAATACCGAGTATGATGAGCCAAAGCAGTATGGACGTTAAAACATTTCAATTAAAAACCAGCTGATATAGAGATGAATCCCTTGGAAAACTCTTTAAGAAAGAAAAATATGAAATAAGAAGTCCAGCAAGCCTTTTGAACAGTTATGGGTGCCTGGAATATCCGTGAAAGGTGTTGTAATTACAGTTTAAGCATTTGAATCCAGCAGGAACGGACATCAACACTTCGAAAACATATTTTTGAATGGAAACATTTTAAATATAATGGGCTTTCATTAACACAGGTCTGTCGAGAACCTATTTAAACAGGAAGTATGTTTAGAACAACACGGTAACTAGAGGCTTCATATTATGCATATGAACTCTTTTACGGACAACCAGCAGCAAAGATTTGAATATGTAATAAATACCAAAAACAGGATATAACAAAGAAAAAAACAGACCCCTAGTCCAAGATGGCAGTCCTGGACTGTCAGCCAATCAGGGTCTTTCCCCTCCTATAAAGGTCCATGTAGCTAAACTTGCTACAATCACCACAAATCCTTTTCACCGCTATCCGCTGCCCGTCACAGCGCTGACCCAGTGAAACCATCTCCACTGTGGCAAAAACACAGCTCAAGAAGCATATCAAACCCTGACTACGCACTCAAACAGTGAAATTGGAGTAATGAGGCACAGGCTCGGTATCCAACAAACCACACTGACAGATCAAAACTGTCAGCAGGTTCTCTCGGCCCTCATCCTCGACCAGCAGTTACGTTTTCCCTTGCTCTGCTGTTCGAGCTATATGTATATGTTTATTACTTGGGTACAGGTTTCATATGTGCCTATTTTAGACTACATTGTAGTATTAGCATTAATAATGTTGCATTGCTTGTGATTTAACGCGCGTTGCATTTCACTGCGTTTGCTTTTGATGCCCGTTCAGGCGCAAGCATTCGCTCGTGTGTGCCGGGGCCTGGGAAGCTTTTTCAGCTTCCTGAGGCAGGCGTTTTCTCCTTAGTGGAAGACTCGATAGATCTCTCATTCGTTACGCAAGATCAGCAGGAGGGCCTTGCGTTGAGCATGCGCTCGAAAGCACAAATGCGCCATTTTACGGTTGTTACTCAAAGAGCACGCAGCTCCCTCACATTGTTTCTCGATACATTGTGTCCGCTTGACACAGTTTCTTTGGCTTGTGCGCTGGAAAGAAGCCTGCTCATCTTGCGAGAGCGGGATTAGCTTCTTCAGTGTATTGGTGCCAGTGAGGCTGCTGGGGTGAGACACTCGAGGTGTCTTGGGGTCACATGTGGCGTTTTATTGTTCGGTCCTGAGTCCTGTCGCCTCCCCCTATTTCTGCAATAAGTTGAGCTTTAAAGAAAACTATGTCAGCTCCTAGGGGTGAGGAGCTGCAGGTGGGGGAATGAAGGGGGCATTGTTATTAGTCAGGGTAGTTACTCAGAGGGAAATGAGGTGCCTGTAAAACAGGGTGGGGTTCAGCATGCAGACTGGAAGGGGGTGATAGACACCTGCATAGAGTGGTCCAGGAGTTCGTGAATGAGGCCTTGTGGGACCTCAACAATACATTAGCTTCCGCCTTTGATCGTCTAGTTAAGGGTATAGCTGATTTTCATGAGAAAGGGCCTACTGGTCCTTCTGAGGCCCCGGCTGAAGGGTCTAGACCTTGCAAGTGTTCAGAAAAGACTAAGCAGATGGAAAAGGGGTCCCCATCTGTGGTGTCGCGACTTTATTTGTTTAGAGGACGAGTACTCTGTTGCCATTAATTAGTGGGCTGTGACCCATGGGAGTTAAGGGGCGGGGTTACCGCCAGACAGTTAGTTCGAGATAAGCAGTTGTCCAATAAAGATGTGTTGCACCCCAGCTCTGTGTCGGCTCATCTTTATCGAGGTGTCCTATGAATGACACGACAGCGTGAGGCGGTCCTCTTAGAGGGATATAACACCATCCAGGAAAAGGTGCAGGAGCAGGGATAGGGGTTCTCCTGTGGCTTCTTCCTCCAAATCATTCATGTCTTCAGTGGATTTGGATTCCCCTCCTAAGAGGAAGAAGGTCAAAAAAGAGGTATCCCGGGAGGAAAGATAAGTGCTCTGAGATATGGTGGGGGAGCCGTTCTTTGATATCTTTGATATCCAGCGCCCTCCCTCAGCTGAGTTGAGGCCTTCGAAAGCCGTGTCTTCCATCATGCAGCATTGGGTAAGAAATGCTTATAACAAGTTGCGGTCTGAGTGCCCTCGTCCTCTGCCTGACAAGGTAGCAGCGACCCCCGAGATTGACCATTCAATGGTGGTTTTCTTGTCAAAGAAGGGTATGGACCCTAGGAAAGGCATAGATAAGGCCCTGAGATCCTGTCAGGACAAGCCTTTGGCTGTGCTGCGGTACCTCACCCAGGTCTTTGATATGCTGGAGGAGAGCACGGTATACGATACCCCGCAACATGTAAATGTACTCGGAGGTTGGATTCAACGCTGTGTTTGCCTGCTTGGCAATGCTAACATGGCTCTGTTGTCAGGGCGATGTAAGATGTTGCTGATGGGCCTGGACCCAAAACTGGCAGACAAGGCCCCGGCTGAGGCGGGTCTCAAGGCCCAGGGGTTACTTTTCGGGGAGAGGTTCGTCAAAGAACTCTGATCATTGTGCACACTTGAACTGCCCCTGACAAGGCGCAGAATAACCTCAAGAAAGCCCTCACTCCGGATGTTTTTGCCAAGGCCGGAAAAGGCACAGCCCACACCTCTGGCCGCCCATTTAAGGGCTCCTCCCATCCCACATAGTTTGCGCCCAGAGGAGGATGTTCTGGTTTTCGGTGCCACAGGCATCTCTGATACCTTCTTCCCGCAGCGAGGGACGCAGTGAAGGGGCCGCCCTTACAGAGCAGCAGGCCGTGGATGTACCGTTTCAGGTGAGGATTTTACAGCTAAGTGTATCTTCCCGGGGAGATCTTGGTTAGCTTGTTTTGCTCACAATTGGTCTCTTCTCACAGCAGACGTTTGGGTCTTGCCAACAGTACGGGGGTTCCACACAGAGTTTTACAGTCCTGCCCTTTCAGGCGGTTCACCCTTGTCTGTTGGTATTCAGTCAGGAGAGGCAAGCCTGGATTGATGCAGAGGTGCATAATGTCATCCAGAACGGGGCAGTGGTTCCTGCAGTGATGTCAGATTCTCCTTTTCTCAGTTTAAAATTTTTGGTGCCCAAACCAGACAGGGGCTTCAGACCGGTTATCAACTTCAAGGACCTCAATTACTTCGTGGTTTATCTTCATTTCAAGATGGAGGGGATTCATCTATTCAGAGATTCCCTTCTTCAGGGGGATTGGATGGGCAAGATGGACTTGATCGATGCATGTTTGGTGGTCCCAGTGCTTCCTCCTCATGAGGTATATCTGCAGTTTCAGTCGCAGGATCGGTTTTGGCAGTTTGCGTCTCTCCTCATTCCCATGGTGTTTCACAAAGCTGCTAAGGCTGGTGATGGCTTTCCTGCAGTCCATGGGGGTAAGGATTATCATCGAGCTGGACAACAAGCTCATCCTAACACAGGAGGAGAGTGTCTGGCTTGCTCAGCTTTGGCTGACTTTTTCTTGCTTAGAATCTGGGGTTTGTGATCAACCGGGAAAATTCTGTCTTCATTCCTGCACAATGTATCCAGTTTCTGGCCTTTGTTATAGATTCAAAGCTGTGCCAGCTTCTGTTGCCTCAAAAGAGGATGCAATACATTCGGTCCCAGATCAGGTCCTTTCTAAGCAAGGGGATGTTTTCCCTTCGACTTCTTGCCTGAATCATAAGCATGCTATCAGCGTCCATTCAGGCAATATTTCCAGCCCCTCTCCATTACGGTGCTCTTCGGAGCTAAAAGCTCAACACCTTCAGGCAAGGGCCCCGTATTCTCAGGTGGTGCGCTTGTTCCAAGACGCAACGTCTGAGCTTCATTGGTGGCTGCAGCACATGGAAGTGTGGAACGGGCGAGCTGTTTTTGGTTTTGCTCCAGATATGTTGTTAAGTTGGCTGTCAGTCTGTCAGGTTGTGGGGCACGAAAGCAAGGAGGTTTCTATGGGGGACAGTGGTCCCCTCTAGAACAGTTGCTTCATATGAACTGTCTCGAGCTTCTGGCGGGTTCGTTTGCAGTGAAGAGTTTCGCCAAGGACAAGGTCAATTGTTGCATCCTCTTGAGGATGAACAATGTGTCAGCAGTACATTATATCAACAAGTTTATGGGCACTCGGTCCAATAGGCTAGCGGACATAGCACAAGACTTTTGGCACTTTTGCCTCAATCATGGGATTGCGCTGCAGGCAGAGTATCTGCCGGGTCTGAACAACATGGCGGCGAATTGGAATTCCAGGTTCCTCCGGGACAGGAGCGATTGGAAACTGAACAGCGAGGTGTTTGCGCTTGTGACAATGGTTTGAGCCCTGTTCCTTTCGGATCTCTTCGCCGCTCGCCTCAACTGCCAGGTCCCTTGCTTCTGTAGCTGGCTTCCGGATCCGAATGCAGTGGTGGAGGATGCCTTTCTCCAGGACTGAGTTCATCTTCAAGAGTATGCGTCTCCCCATTCTCTCTCATTACAAAGGTCTTACTTCAGGTACGCAGGCAGGCAGTGTCTTTGGTCTTCTTGAACCCATTCTGGCCAACTCGGGTATGGCTCCCATCTCTCCTGGTGCTCATTGTAGACACTTCCAGATCCTTCCATACTTCCCACAGATAATCACAGACCCGAGGGGCATTTGTCATGAGTTGGTTCTACAAGGGCAGCAGCCTCTCATGGCGTGGAGCATTTCTGCGAGTCCTGGGCATTTCCAGGCCTTTTCGGAGCCTCTTCTCAGGTCTCAGGTTTCCTGTTCATCAGCGTGGTCATGCTGGGTGGACTAGTGCATGGAGAGGGATCTCCATCTCCTTTCTGCCACTATAGTAGAGTTAGTTAATTTCCTGGTCTCCTTATTTAAAGGGGGGTGAAGGCATATAGGACTATCAAAAATGTCCACTCAACTATTTTGGCTGGCATATTTTAGTCAAAGGGGAACCGGTAGGTTGCCATTTACTAGTGCGAAGAGACGTGCGGTACATCAGGCTTCTGATCCCTCCTAAGGCTAAGCATTCTGTTTTTGGGATGTTACCATGGTTTTCCGCTTGTTTCAGTCATGGGCGGCAAATGATTATCTTACGCTTCAGCAATTATCGGCAAAGTTGACCATGTTGTCATGCCTTGTCTCAATTAGAAGGGTTTCGGACGTTAAAACTTTGGATGTAGATAAAGTTTATTCCTCTGAAGAGGTGACCTTCCATATTTCACATAGGACATAGTGTTTGTCTATATCGGTTTCTTATCCTTCATTTGCAGAGGATCACAAATTGTGTGTGGTTCATTGTTTGCAAACTTATATCAAAGCCACTAGTGAATTATAAGCTTCTGCCACCTCTCAGCTGCTCATTTCCTTCAGAAAGCCCTTTGCTGCAGTTTCCTCAGCCACCTTGGCTCACTGGGTGCGTTGCGGTAGGAGAGAGGCTGGGATAGATATGCCCTTTTTTGGGGGCCATTCTGCTAGGGGGGCCATGCCCTCCAAGTCAGCTTTTCTTAGGGGGAGGTTTGAGGATATCCTGCGAGCAGCCGACTGGTCTAAAGAGTCTATGTTTAAGTCTTTTTAAAATAGAAAAGTTCAGCATGTAGCTAATGGGGTGTTGCAAGATCTTTGATCTTTCACAATCGGATGCCTCGGGTCTCAACATAGAATGGCTAACCCCCTGCACTAGAGGCGAGTATGATCTCTCTCTGCCTCCCTCTTATTTACATTTTGTTTCTGTTCCTCTAGGAGTCGTTTGAGGACCAGGGCGGAGGAAGGTCTCTGGAGAAGTGGTATAAGGTTCAAAGGTTCCAGTGGGATTCCATTTGCGGACGGTTGGTGCTTCTGGTGTGGAGTGTGGTTTCCGAGTCTGCTTTCCTCTCGCAGCTTCAGAAGATGAGGGCAAAGCTACATGGACATTTATAGGATGGGAAAGACCCGGATTGGCCGACACGCCAGGACTGCCATCTTGGATTGGGGATCTTTATCTTTTTTCTTTATTATATACCATTTTAAAATGTTTTTGGTGTTTAGTACATTTTCAAATCTTTGCCATTAGTTGCCAGTAAAGGAGCTCATATGCATAATATTCACCTCTGTGTCTCTTAATAGAATCTAAACCTCCACTCCCGTTACTGCGCGGAGTTAGCCATTTTTTATATCATGCCAATTGCAATTTGACCATTCCAAAATGGCTGCAAGAAGCACCTACTCTTCAGAGGAATGATTTGAAAAAGAACAAAGTGGAATAATATACATGTTCCTGCCTCAAACCCATTTGAAAGACATTTAACCAGAATATCCTGGAACAGAAAGTTGATTCTAAGTAAAGTAGTTCAGTCAATGTGAGAATGGCATTTATACTTTAGAATATATTGCAACAAAGAAATGTGCAACATTCTGCTTTTCTTAATAGTTTCCGTCCCAAATCGAATCTAAAAAACGGACAGTGCCTAGAACACCCCGCATTGAAATCTGGATAATATTGCTATCTCGACTTGGAAATAAATGTAGGAAAAGAAAAAAAACGCATTTCATAACAATGCTGCTTTAACGTCATTGTAAACAGGAAATGATGACCACAACACCTCAGAATGGCATGCTACTTCTAATTTAAGCATTCAAATCTGGGTGAAGTAGGGATCTAATTTTGGAAGAGAAATATGTTAGATGGGGTTAGCCGTTATTGTCCAAATCCCTTCTAAAATCAAAAAGTATCCAAACAGCCCGGCCGAGCATGGCACTTGTAATTGGAGCATTCCAATCTAGTTGAATGAGATTTCTGCTCTGTGGCGTAAAGTTATGGGAGAGAAAGATATGAATTTGGGCGAGCGCATTAACCCGTACCATCCAGAACCCATTTAAGACATCCAAAAGTGGCCAGAGCAGCTTAAGCATTCAAATTTAGGCGAGATAGGGATAAGTACTTTAGAATAACATTTTGGGAAATATGTGAGATGGGCGGATCTTTTTAAATGTTATTGGCCAGAATCATTATTTGATCCATAGCCTACTTCGGAAGGCCCAAAACAACGACCCACTGTCACCAGCACAGGCTAACACTGATGGGTACACCAACATCTCTTTAGTTTTGGCTGCGATCACGGTTGTCACCATGTGGCCTGACTCTGCATCTCAGCTAGTCCTGGTAGTTGGTTGCCCATGGGATGCCGATCCATTGTGCCTCATGGTGAACCCAGAGCCTGGTTTCTCGCTATATGGTAACCAGTTTTAACGTGTACCCAACAGTAATCTTGCCCCTGACACTTTAGAGGGAAGCTATGAATAGCGTACAAAACACCCAACATTAACACTCATCTTCCAAGATTAAACACACCATGCACAGATTAGCTGTGCCACACACACACACAACAATGTTAAGATTTTTATTATTATTTATTATTATTATCTCTCCCTTCAGAACATTAAACCGCTCCAACAATTTGCATTCCACCAACTTAGTCAATGCATCCCGACACCACAGGCACACAAGACTACCCTTTAAACAGAAAGGTGTCTATGCCCCTAGACAGACTGCACAGAAACAGACCCGCACACAGAGCTCAGGGTACTTCTGGACTGCAGCCATCAACACAACAGCAAACCTATCTTACACTGTCCCTCACTCCTCACTAAGTAACCTTCCACCCTCCCGCAAGAGCATCCGGAAGCCACAAAAATGGCAGTTAAGCAGAGTATAACACATCTCATAACCTAACGGAAAGAGCCTGGAACCCCCGGAGTGGCATGGTACCTTCCAATGTAATCTAGTGTAATAGGCATCTGTGCACTAGAACACAGGTGTGGAACACTGAAATGTGAAATACAGCAATCTCATTACCTGGCATTGTCAAAAACATCAATGGGTGGCCGGAACAGCCCCAAAACGGCATGCTCCTTCCAATTCAAGCATTCAGGTAAGTGAAATTGAGATCTTTACTTTAGAGTACTTTGCAATTGGAAAATGTGGAATACTCTGTTTATCTTTAGTGCCTATACGCCATTCTAAGCAGGAAACGTTGCATGGCATAGCCAGAGGGGGAGGGTAATATCAATATAAGCATTCAAGCCTAGCTAAGATGGGTATCTAAAATTCAGAAAAATGGTGGTGGACAAAAAAGTGAAACACCAAACATGTTCTACCCGTATCCCCATTTCAAAGAGCTAAAAGTAATGAGGCAGTACTTCTAATGCAAGTACTCAGATCTATGTGACATGGATTTGCCTACTTGCGAATAACGTTTTGGGGGTACGACATCCATCCGTTTTTATTTCACGAGATTGTTTGCCGCCAGTTTTTTTACCATCAAAAAATATGGGGGCGGTGGGTAAAGGGATATAAGGTGTGGGGACTAGATTTTAAATAGGTGGGACGGGGTTTTGATTGAGGGGGTAACTCCCCACCCAACAAAAACAAAATAAAATTTGATGAGTTTTAGCGGCAAAGAATCGGCAACAAAAAATGCTGCGGAAACAAACCGGACGATGGAATGACATGGAACCGTTCTGGTATGGAAAATGCGCTACCAACATTAGCAAGAACCACTCGACACATCAAAACATGCTTGGGCATTTCAATGTGAGCGGTGAAATGGGAATCTATACTTTAGAAAAATATTTAGGGACCAAGAAGAGTGAAACCGTATCCTGATTTATCAATTTCTTACCCTAAACCCATTCTTAAGCTCTAAATGTGCCACGGAAGGGCTTAGCAATCACAATGTAGACATTCATATTTAGTTGAACGCTGACTCTCTGCTTACAAAGAATATCTTGAGACAAAACAATGTGAATTAATAAGCAGTTTTTAACCACCTCATGCACAAAGCCAACTCCCGACGCCTAAAAGTGCACAGAAGAGCCCTGGATATCATTCTTACATCAGTGTAGGCATTCACGTTTACGGGAGACAGTTTTTTATATACTTTAGAATTTCTGGCCACAAAAGAACATTGAAATATGCTGTTTCTTAACAGGTTCTCACTATAAACCAGTGAGTTGGGTTCCAACTACAGCTCCTGGGTATCCAGCATTCAGCAGTAGCCAGGAGTTATCACTGGGGAACAAGAAGCTAGTACATAGCATTCCAAGCAAATCTAACTTTCACACAAGATGCAAACATATAATTGTTCCCATTATTTATGATCCCTTATGCTTTAAGGGTCATATAGATGTATCCTAATGTTTATTCATAGATTGTCCCAAACACACAGAGGTAAATTCACATAGGTGGGTTTTTTTCATCATCAGTTGGCATGGGGGCCAAATGTAGCTCCAGGTAACTGTTGGTGTAAAGCTAGCCAGGCTCTACTAGGCTGCAAGCAGGAGCTAGATAACTGTCAGCTCCCCTCAACTTTGAACCCTGCAAAGTGGAAGAGATCCACTAGAACCGGCAGGCCACTACGTCACCGGAAGGTATATGCCCTACCCATTATTCACTAAGGGAGGCAGGAGATTGTTTGCAAAGCCGCTCAGTCGGCTGCAGTGGTGCCCATGTCCTCCACCAATCCAAGAGACAGAAATGAGGAGAAATTACGTCTATAGACGCTGGAGTCTGGAGACACGTGAAGCGGCGGCCTCCATATTGTGCTGTCACAGTGGCCAAAAAAGATGTGTCTGATAAACTTCCAAAAAATAGATTGTATTGCCCGCCCCAGAGCAAACAGATGGGCAGCGGCATATGGGATGAACCCCGATTGCCACAACCCCACCCATGGTACAGTCTGGAGAATTCAGCACTCTTCCTTCCCCCATTCTACCTATTGAACACAGTGGGCAGCAGGTCTAACTCTGGGAATAAGGGGCGATGACTACACATATCAAGGCCATCAAAGCCTGCACTGCTGCATGTCACACAAACATGGCCACCGGAAGAACATTCTAGGACATGGACCCTGAAAAACCCAATACAATGATTCAAAATCTATGTGCCTTGGAGATGGGGGGGGAGCTAACCTACATTCCTGCTCTTCTAACGAACTGAGGAACCCATCCTACAAGAGGGCAGGAAGTCCCAAACTGCAAACTAATCTTCCCCAGGAACCAAGACCAGAACCCAATCATTGTACATCTAAAAATCACTGGTGCAAAGTCCTTTGCTCGCTGAGCACAGTTTTCCATCACTTGTAATCTCCAATCAGACCGTTCCTTTAACAGTACTTCACTTCCTAGCAATGCCATTGATATTTTAATCCTGGGGTAGTTTGGACTGTAAATGCAGCCCTCTCTAGGAGGCCACGTTGCGTTTAGCAGCTGCCTTGCCTGACTCTTTTTTGCCCCATGTAACACACTTATCATCTAGCAGAGAAATGAGCCCTGGGAGGCCAGAGACAGCAGCAACCTAGATAAACAAAGGCTGGGTGCAGGCAGTCCCATGCTTCCCCCTTCTATGACTGGATTGTGCATATGTACTTGACCGTGGATTTAATACATCATTGTTTTAGCAGTCCAAGTAAAATTACCTTTCTGCAACAGGCTTGGCAATGCTCTCAAACACGGACTCCTGTTTGGCATCTTGGTCGAAGGTTTTCTGGAACCTGCGAAAATCAGAACAAAGAAAGCGTGACGCGGCAGGCCTTGGCAACACTGGTCCATTCATGCAGCCGGTGTTGTTTTTCGGTCTTTTTTTACATCATGCACTAAAGAATAAAACAGCACAATGTTATTCCCGTACCATTTAGCACAGAGGACAATATACAATAGTGCAACAGTGTCACCCAGACAAGGCACAATGCAACCTACTGAGAAAGGCAGCAGAGCAGAGAACTGCATGAGAGTCGCTGTAGCGTTCGAAGCACAACACGAATTGGCGCCAAATGAAGCTGGACCCATAAAGCGAGGGCAACGGCTGCGGCCCGTTTAGAAGAAATACCAATTCGGACAGATTTAAAGAAGGCTGGCAGGGAAAGGTTAGGGGCGCAGAAACGTACAGTGTCTGTGTTGACCGCAGCTTATACACTTTTCACCCATAAAATCTGTCTGTAATGTAGGCGAGAAGCCTGAGGGAAGCCATGGTTAACATGGACAATCCAATATCATACACCGCCACAACTATTAATGGAGTTTTTAAAGTAGAAAAGTGTGCATTCAAAACATATTTTTGCAAGTAAATTAGCCACGCAATTGTCCGTTTTGAGATGCTCAATTTTTAACACTGCAGCAAACCATCAACACGTCGTCCCCAGCATATCATTGCCCTCATGTAGCCAGTACACCCTGCCCAACCCACAATTCAAGATGTCGGCTTTGTCGGTTTCAAACAATACAACATAAGCAGTTCTTAGACCATAAAAGCTTTTGGTAGCACCGACAGCTGGTGAGAGGGGAAAGGTGGCCATGGTGGGGGAGGAGGGGGTTAGGCTGGTGCCACCACCCGCTCTGTAATGCATGGCCCAGTGTTGGAGTGGGTATCAGGTTATATTAACCCCACCAATAATATCGCCATATATGTGGTTGTGGGGTAATGCCATAGGCAATATCATTAGTGGGGATAATTTGTGGGGTAAATACCGTAAATGGGACCTGGTTTGCGGGGGTGTCCCCCAGCAGGTTCCATGGGTTAATATCACAAAATTACGTGAAATTCTTGCATGCCGATATTTTTGCAGGGATATTAACACATGGAACCATTGGAGTAGTAGCGATCCCCGGGTCAACGCCCCTTCCCCAACATAAGTCCGGGGCACACCACATTAACTAGAACAAGAAATCTGCCCTTTAAAGAGCCCCCAAAGGATAGAAAGAAGTGCTGCTGCTGGCAATACAAGCTCTGCAGCCCCTTCAACGGAGACCCCCGCACCCCCAGTGAAGTTACAGTATTACATTTTCTCGGACAAATTGCAATGACCAAATAGCGACCAGACAGCATTCCCAGAAGGAGCTGCCGCCGGAGCAATGCGCGTCAGAGAGGATCCAACATAGTGGTTGATGTCATATAGTCTCCATTCAGAGGACACCGGCACCAGCTTTCCCCAAACACATACACCAGAATAAAGCATTTTGGGAAGACTTTTGCACGGACAAGATAAATCACGAACCTGTGCAGACCCTCTCTGAGAGACCATCCCAAACAGGGATGCATAAAAGGAAGCTCAAAAGGAGCCGAGGTGTGGGAATTTGACAGCAGTCAGAGAAAGGAGAGGCCAGTGTGGCAGAGGAGGCTGAAGGTGAAAGGAGCAGAGGTGTGGGAATATGACAGCAATGAGCAGTCAGAGAAAGGAGAGGCTGGTGTGGCAGAGGAGACTGATGGTGAAAGGAGCAGAGGAGTGGGAATTTGACAGCAGTCAGAGAAAGGAGAGGCCGGTGTTGGCAGAGGAGGCTGAAGGTGAAAGGAGCAGAGGTGTGGGAATTTGACAGCAGTCAGAGAAAGGAGAAGCCGGTGTGGCAGAGGAGACTGAAGGTGAAAGGAGCAGAGAAGCAGGAGGAGAGGATAGGATCTGTGCAGGAGCTGCTGAAGGGAGGAGTAGAGAAGCCGAAGGTGGGATTTAGAACTGGAGCGGAAGTAGTGAGAACATGACCCAAAGAGAAGGAAGAGACAGTGGAGCAAAGAGATGGCAAGGAGTTCAGAGGGTGAATGTATTGTATTATATTGTATTGTATTTATATAGCGCTTCAATCCAAAACGCTTTACATTTTAACAACAGAATACATATAACATATAACATTATAACAGTAGAAGCAATTTACAATCTTGAATCAAACCAACAAAACAGTAAGTAGAGCAATTAAACTGTGAGGGAAGGGGGAAGAGAGGGATGTAGAGGAACACACGGACCACAAGTCTCCATGGAAAATTAGAGAGTTGCGAGAAGGTACAAGCTTGCTTGTGGAGGAGCCGCAATGAAGCATACAAGGGGTCAATAAACAGATGTAGCACCAGATGACAAGTACAAGTAGGGCCCTTATCAATAAAGCCACATCCCGATGGAGAGGGACGCTGGCTGGGGAGCAATGGGAGGAAGTGGCCAAAAGCCCCACGAACAGCTGGAAAAACCGCAGAGGCTGCCTCAACGCTGGGAGAATCTGGTAGCCATTTGGACCAACGGAACTGCATTGGAGCCAGTGTTGAGAGCCGATACCTGCATCGTGCCTACCAGTGAATTACACAAGCAAAGTTAACCATTGAGGAATAATCCAGGACCAGAGACTAAGGACAATGAGTGATACCAGAGAGAGTCTGGATTAGACTTTTGAGAGACAATTGTTGGTTATGAAAGGAGACTTGAAACAGACACAGTTTAACTTTGAGTTTGCCCAACCTTGTTCAATTCTTTACTGTAGTTTTACTTTACTAACATTTATATAGCGCGCTGTAGACCCTCAGGCATGAAGGCGCTAGACAGTAACAAACAGATTAAAAACATATAACATTTATCATTTAAAACATAGTATAAAAGAAATCGCTGGCAAAGATGAAGGAGGTGATTAAGCAAAGAGGTAGGTTTTCCACTCCTTCTTAAAGCCTGTCAGTGAGTTCTGGAATCTTAATACTGTTGGCTGCCAGATAAAAAGCCCCCTTTTGGGATTTTTACCGATTTACTTCTTGGGAGGAAGAGAAGGTTTTACCTACTGGATCTTAACGCTCGCCCATTGGCTTTGTCTAAAATAAAGTTCTGCAGATATTGTGGCATTTTCTTCTGTCTGCACTTAAAGGTAATTATTAGAATTCTGTATGAAATGTGTGCTTCTATAGGCAAACAGTGCAGCGAGTGCCTTGCACTCGTGACATGATCTCTACTTTTGAGTCCAAGAATTGCTCTAAGCGCTCTGTACGGCATAATCTGTAGTCTGTGCATGTTATAGGTGCCGATACCTGCCAGTAAGCTTCCATAGTAATCCATGTTTGCACCGATGATGGCTCTAGCAATAGTTTCGGCGCTGGCCTGGGATATGAGAGGCTTGAGATGGAGTAGTTTAATATAGTATGCTGTTGCCGATACTATACTGTTATATTCTCAATACATCCTTATTTTCTTCAGACTAACCTCTGGATCACTCTCTTTGTGGGGACCACTCTACCTCCTGACAAGAACTAATAGGCAGAGTTGCTAAGGGTGCCATCTGAATAAATGTTTAGAACAGGAGTAATATCCATTCAATGTTAGCATGAATGAAACCATGTCTACTGGCAGAAAGCAGCACATTGCATCAGGCATCTGGCCTCATCACCGTGAGAAATGTGGGGCGACCTTTGGGGTTATATATCCACTCATTAAACCTTTGTACTGTGTAAGGTGAGAGCAAGTGTTGCCATTCACTGAGTAGAGTAGGAACTGTACTCACAAATGTAGAGTCCGTGTGGGTTGTCCCTGAATCCCTGTTCCAAAGCCCCTTGAACTACTCGCATCCTACCGTGGGCCCTCTATATAACAGCCTAGTAAAGCACAGATATGCAACCCCCACTTCCATCAGTGCCTTGCAAATCCGATTGAGTGAGTGCTCTTCTAGCTGCACAGAAAAATTCATGCATGCCCTTCAGACCCTTTTCCAATAATGTAGGTAATGTTGGGAAGGAACTGGGGTCATCCCGCACCGCAAACGCGTTAGAATTAGGAAAGACTTCTTTTGACTTCTTTTGGGTGCTATAATGGGGTGGGGGAGAGGGGCACTGGGAAGGCTTTTTCGTGTAAATATAATTACAGACATATGCAGACACTAAAGAAGGCAGTTAGTGTTTAAATATAAGGCACAATAAACTATTAGCTGAATACATTTGTATTGACAGATCCTAGGCAAATGTAAAATCTTAAGTGGTATAGAGGAGTCGAGTTCCATCCCAGAAGGAATGGGGCCTGCGCTAAGAAAGGATCGCAGGGCTCATGCAGTGTTGCGTCACTAAGGCTAGCACTGAACGAGCACACAAAGTGACTCATCATCTGTCCACTGTCTGTCAAGATTAACAAGGGGGGTCCTGGGAGTCCCTCTGCCAGACATTAGTCCTGGTTGCGAGAGACTTACCCAGAGTCTTTAGCTCACTATCTTTCACAGAGAAGAAATATCCCAAACATATCAGTCTTTGTCCTGCCCTGGGGCAGTCCAGCACCGAAATGCTAGGCAATTCTCCTCTGAACAAGAGTACCAACAGCATCCCCAGACACGTGTTTCGGTCTGGTTGGACCTCATCAGTAGGGAGGAGCTGTGCCTCTCTAAGAATAGTGAGCAAGGGGTCCACGTCTGGATTCCCCTAGTAACTTAGGGTGAGACCCAAAGTTACTCAAATATGCAAATTAACAAGGGGGGTCCTGGGAGTCCCTCTGCCAGACATTAGTCCTGGTTGCGAGAGACTTACCCAGAGTCTTTAGCTCACTATCTTTCACAGAGAAGAAATATCCCAAACATATCAGTCTTTGTCCTGCCCTGGGGCAGTCCAGCACCGAAATGCTAGGCAATTCTCCTCTGAACAAGAGTACCAACAGCATCCCCAGACACGTGTTTATAATTACAGACATATGCAGACACTAAAGAAGGCAGTTAGTGTTTAAATATAAGGCACAATAAACTATTAGCTGAATACATTTGTATTGACAGATCCTAGGCAAATGTAAAATCTTAAGTGGTATAGAGGAGTCGAGTTCCATCCCAGAAGGAATGGGGCCTGCGCTAAGAAAGGATCGCAGGGCTCATGCAGTGTTGCGTCACTAAGGCTAGCACTGAACGAGCACACAAAGTGACTCATCATCTGTCCACTGTCTGTCAAGAGCCCATGCAGGCTAAAATGGGATTATACATGCTCGATGCACAAAATGCAGAATTATGAAAATAAGGTTTAGAAGGAGATTATAGGACCAGAAAAAAACACGAGCAGAATGAGTGGAATATGGAGAGAAAGACTGGAAAATGTTTTTGTTCATAAAATATTTATAGATAGAAAAATGAAGAAAAGCATGAGCTACAGTGTATTATTGCATAGGTAGCAAAATGTAGAGTAGCATGTCCTGACAAAAATCGCTGACTATAAACAGAGGAATACTTTGGAGTATTCCTTGTATGGAAGGAGGAACGGTTTGGGATGGAGCAATGGCCCGTATCCAGTGACACAACCACAGCAAGCCAGGAGTATATACACTCCTGCCTGGCATCAGTGTGGCAGGAGAAAAGAATGGATGAGGGACAGGATAACACTGTTCAAGCAGCAAAGTTCTTTAGACCATCCTCATTCCTGTAAGGTTAAATGTGTTATCCTTACAAGATAGACTCTTTCTTGGCTTACTTCCCTAGAGGGGTGTATTTATGCTGGTGTGAGCATAATTAGGTACACCCTTACAAGTGGTGTCATTCCCGACGTGATCTCAGTCTTTCCCCCTTACTTTGCAAAGACCCAGGCCTAGTTACCAGGAAGGAGTCACGCCCATCTATAGCGACTGGTCACCCAAATAAAAAAAACTCATGGTTCCTGAAACGGTTTTAGTAGGAGCCATTTTAATAGAAATCCTCTCTGCTCACTAAATCGGGGCATGGCTAGAGAAAGAAAGACAGGTCATCATTGGGACTCTGTAACTGAAGAAAACTCAAGTGAACACGCACATGTGAGTATATTCATGTAAGAGATAACAAGGGAACATGTATGTATAACAGTATGAATGGATGAAGTACGAGGTCATGACAGATTGACTAGGACCTTTTGGTGATGTCTTAAGGTATAGATTGGCTAGGAGGGGGGTTGTGTATTGAAATTGTCACATATTTTTATTTTTCTACTTTTTATAATGGAAAAGGGAACCTCCGCGTATCAAAGACTGAGAGGAAAGGGAGCCTCAGAGTACAAAGACTGGGAAGTAAGGGATCCTCAGCCATAAAAGATTGAGAAGGTAGTATCACACGTTATTCTTTTATGACAATAAAAGCAAAGGGATCCTCAGCATATTAAAAAAGCTGGGAAGGTGGTACTACAAGGACATAAGGAAAATAAGTAGTGGCTCGGTATAACGAATGGACCTGGATTTTAGTCCATTATTTTTGTATATTTTCTCTTGCTGTCTTTTGTGGTAAAAAAGGAAGGAAGGTGGATGAGTCATAGTGTGCGTGTGAAAACAAAGTGCAAATAAATTAAAGGGGTGTAGGGGAAAAAGTGGGTTGATCTGTACTCGCAGCGGCTGCATTTGCGATAGAGAAAGGTTCCACGATTGTCATGGGGTACTCTGTTACCTTGTTTATGGAACATTCACTATTTGCCATTTTGGAAGGGTCTAAATTGACCTTGACAACTCTGAGATATTCTGCATATGAGATAATATCCAAACCTCATATTCATATAGTAATGTGTAGAACGATGAATCCCGCCACTTTTTTGAAGAGGTATCCAATGTTGATGACCTGAAAATGCATGACTGTGCTACATATGAGGGTGAAGAGGAGGGTAAATCTATATCTAGAGACTGTGCATTGACAGAAGGAGAGACACTATATGTTGATGGGTCATCAACAATTGACCAGGAGACGGGACAGAGGCATACAGGGGCAGCAGTGGTTCGCAGTTAAGGGGGGGCATGACGTTCTGATCATGAAAAGATTACCTATGCATTATTCAGCTCAGGCAGCAGAACGTGTCACTCTCATTGAGGCATTGGGAACCTCTCAAGGGCAGTGTGTCACCATCTACCCAGACTCGGCATAGGTCACGACAACAGTACATGCAGGTCTGTCTCAGTGGAAGAGGAGAGGATTACGGAGGGCAGATGGCTCTCCAGTAGAGCATGCAAGGCTGTTGGAAGAACTGATTGAAGCCTTATCATGGCCTACCGCTGTGGTAGTCATCAAATGTGCTGCCCATATTAATGCCACAGATGAAATCTCTAATGGCAACATGACTGCAGACCAGGCGGCCAAGTTGGCAGCCTATCTCCCAGATACAATGTTAATAGAGTGTACAGTGACCACCCAAGTAGAGAGCGAGGCCACAGTTCCATACACCGCATTGCACATATCACAGATTATAGAGTTGCAAGGGAAAGAGCCGGAGGAGGAAAAGGAGCTATGGTTGTGGAGGTAGGAGAGTTCTGGGAAGGTGGTGATGCCCCAAGAATTACTCTGTGACATTTTAGCAACTACATTTCCCCTCCCTGAGCTCCAAACATATTGTAGCAGATATTCAGGAGTACTGGTTTGTGCCAAACCTCCAAGGGAGCATTTAAAAAAAGCAATACATTGTCTGACATGCCAAAGTATCAGCACATGGATGACATTACGGACATTAAGAGGTACATTACCTCGCCCTATGGGGCCGTTCCGTGATCTGCATATAGATTATGCAGATATGAGGGAAAGGTGCAATGGATATAGGTGACTTATTGTGGTGGTTTGCCCCTTTTCAAGGTGGGTGGAGGAAGGACCATGTGCACACCCAGATGCGAAGTGTGCAGCACGGCTCCTGGTCAGAGAGGTGTTCCCATGATAGGGCGTGTGCAAAATATTAAGATCATGTAATGGCACACATTTCTTTAATGCGCTATTTCAGCATGTCATAGCGCTATTGGGCATAAAACATAGAATGTGCTCAATTTACCACCCTCAAGCTAATGGAATTGTGGAGAAGATCAATGGGATTTTGAACAGTAAACCGTCAAAATTGTTTTCCACGTTAAAGAAAAACTGGGTACACTGTTTGCCCTTGGCCCTCTTCACTTTATGCACACAGCCTAGTAAGGAACACCATTTGACACCACATGAAATAGTCACAGGCAGGTGCAAGCAAACCCCCATATCCCCTGTGAGGAAAGACTCAGATGCACATCAAGCAGCGACAGTATTAGGAGACGAATTTAGGGAACATTTAACAGCACTAACACGTGCTACCAAATATATCTCTCAACAGATTGGGCCACCCAGGAGAAAAGTACAGGACACACTGGAAGGGACAGCAACTGCAAACATATCCACCACAATTGGACCATTATTACATGGGGAGTTGAACAATCGATTACATTGATGGAACAATCCCAGGTTTCAAGGTCCTAATGAGGTGGTGTTCTGTACTCCTCTTTCTGTCCGCGTAAAGGAGTTAAGGTATTGGGTGCATCTCTCAGGATGTCCGAAGAGCACCCGAGACAAGGCAAAGCTTAATCAACAGAGTAAAGACATAATCAAAGAAGAAGAAGCTTAAGTAAAGGATCCATGCTAGGGTGGTGTTCAGTGGCACACGCCTGATTTTTCATTTTTCGTTCTTTTTTTGTTGTTGATATTTTTAGATTTTTTTGATTTTTCAAATTTTGAAGGTCCAGAACCCGGGCGGCCCTGGTGGGAAAAGGGTCTCCCTCTCCCTCCCTCTCTCCCTGCCCCCCGCTCTCTCCATCTCTCTCCCTCTCGCTCCCTTTCTTGATCACCTTTCTTCTCCTCTCGAGGGATAAGACCGACATGTTCAAACCTCTCTGTTAAGTAGGGATAAGGTTAAAATGTCTGTCATTTGTTCTAGGAATTATATGCCATGTTATTTTAGTATTATATTGTTTTGTACGATACTGGTCGTGGTGTTGGAGTGTATGAAGATATGTCTGTTATATAGAGTGGCCATATAAAAGGGGGCAATGGACAGTTACATATAAAAGGAAAATAAGGTAAATAATGCTAATGACAGTATGAAGAATCAAACAATGTCTCACTTTTTGCCAGCCACCACTACAGGTTTTCTTAGAGGAATAAAATGTGAAGTACGACTGACAAATGATCTATGTAAGGGGTTGGGCATTGATGCCATTTCTGACATGGAGTACTCAGAATCATCGAACAGCTGGTACTCCGATATGCATACTGCAGGAAGAAATGTGATCAATGAAAGCAGTTACGTGTGTGCACTTATCCCACATGCGTCAGGGCCTCCTAAAGGTTTTAGTTCCACATCCAGTCACAATTAGAGGCACAATTCCTGGTACATCTTGCACTCTGTAGTATAAAGGACACATTCCAGGCACACAGTGTGCAGTTGAGGAGCACTGATTTAGACCCAGCACTATGCAATGGCAATACGAAATACAGCAAGTGCCTACAAGTACCATATTTTTCCTTGGGAGGTTACTCACGTTAATGACAAATGGCAGGGCACCAAAGTGATGTGCACGGCAGATGGACTGATCGAGTACAGCAAAGAAACAATAGCCCAAGTAGAGACTATGTGTGCACAAATAGGGCCTGCATACATCCCAAGGCTGACATGGATTGCAACAATGAAGAAGCCAGTGCGAATACATAGAGACACAGACTGTGAACTTTGTTTTAGCAATGAAGGAACAGTTCCTGTTGGCGCAAACATACAGTGCAGCCACACTCTTGTGATCCCCGATATGATGAAAGGTACGTCAGCGGTGATGGATTATTACTGGGGCTGTGGCCGACAAGCCTACTTGCACCTCCCACCATCTTGGAGGGGTAAGTGTTCACTGGCCACCCTGCACTCAGTGCTATTAGTAATCCCGGAAGAACACCTGAAGAGAGAAGAAAAGCCTGTCAAGGTGCCAAAATATGAAACGAGAAAGCATCCTGCCACTTAAAGTTTACAACATCACATCATTTATGGATGCTAAAAGTTATTTAAAGAGTATAGTATCTTGAAGTATTCTGCTCTTGGCAACCAGTCTCAAGGCTGTTTTTGAGTTTGCAGGATTAGTCTACAAACAGATGCAAATACAGTTTGTTCTCATCTAAGCAGCTTTCTTATTGGCTGTTATTTTACTTTTTACTTTTTCTTTTTGTTTCTCACATAAGCAGTACAATAAATGTACAAAAAGTTGTGTTCCTTGTTCATAAGATACATACATACACAAGAAAACAGTAGTCACTATATGATACTCGGTGCAAAACAGACAAAGCCGTATAGAATGTGGGGACTGTCAATTCAAATTGAATTTGGTCAAATTGTGCATTATTCAAATTTGTAAACTTAGTACACCAAAACATATTAACAGAATGGTTAGGCATCTACCGATTGACATGTCCCAATTCATTATTTTGTGCCACAAAGGATCAGGGGCTAAGCATGTGTCCTTGTTTAAAACCTAACATAGGTTGAATAACAAACAAAAAAAAGAGACCAAGCCACTCCAGCACCTAAAGAAGCAGAAAGAAACTTGCAGATCACACAAGAATTTGGTATGCTGCCAGAAAAAGGATGATTTCAACAGTGGGGAAGAAAGAAGAGATCAAACTATGTCTCGGAAGACTCTTCTGCACTGCTCAGAGGAATACCTGGTGAGTATAGACTTTTTAGCTCAGCAGAGACTTTCTTCTCATGTTTTTTAGCTCTTGGGATAGAAGCAGCTGCCAACGCCCATTGGGTCTAGATAGTCTGATGGGAGCTAGTCCAGCTGGCCACAGAGAATGGGTTCAATGCCATCAATGTAGAGCTCTGTGCATTGAGACTCATGATGATGCAGAACCGCTACATGCTGGATTTGCTAACAGCCATAGAAGGAGGAATGTGTAAAAAGTTGGGAAGCAGCTTCTGCACTTTCGTACCCCCGGAGGATGCAGAGAATGGGTCACTATCCCACGTCATCAAGACAGTGTACAATCTAGGTGTCCAGATGAAGAAAGAAGGTGGAGTTCAGAACACGGATTGGCTATCGCTTGCCTTTGATTGGGTCCCGTCACGGCTGGGCCCAGCAGTAAAAATACTGGTGCCTGTATTGGTCCTCTTCTGCACGTGCCAATTAGGTCTCTGATGTTGTGTTAATATAGTTCCTAATAGTGCAAAGATGATGGTATCAATTGGGGGATCTAAAATACCTTGCCATACAATAAACAGCAAAACTCAAATTACTATTTCTGGGGTTGTAGAGATGTTGGGTGGTGATGAGTTTGTTACTGTAGAAGTAATGAAAGGGGAGAATGTTGGGAAGAAACTAGGTTCTTCCCACACCACAAAAGCTTTAGAATTAGGCAAGACTTTTTTAATCTTCTTTAAGGCGCTATAATGGGGAGAGGAGGGGCACTGGGAAGGTTTTTTCATGCAAATATATTCACGTGCATAGACATTGGCAGACACTAAATAAGGCAGTTAGTGTTTAAATATAAGGCGCAATTATCTATTAGCTGGATACATTTGTAATGACAGATCCTAGGCAAATGTGAATTCTTAAGCTCTGTCCCAGAAGGAATGTGGCCTGTGTTAAAAATGGATCACAGGGCTCTTGCAGTGTTGCGTCACTAAGGCTAGCACTGAGAGAGTAAACAAAGTGACTCACCAGCTGTCCACTGTCTGTCAATGGTATTTTACATGCTCGATTCACAAAATTCAGAATTATGAAAATAAGGTTTCAAAGGAGATTATAGGACCAGATAAGTAGAATGAATGGAATATGGAGAGAATGACTGGAAAAAATGTTTGTACGTATACCGAACATAACAATACAATGCAAATCCAGTTAAATAGCCCCAAATGCTATCCTCATAGTAACTGACATTTTAGAAACATGATATTTCTTTGCCGACCAATGAATTGCCCTTGACATATTATTTAACTATCATGAACAGGCAAACTTTATTTTGCATCTACTTCTCCAAATGATGAAGATATAGAAATATACAATCGTTTGGCATTATAATCTCATCTATTTTAGAAAACAAGCAGACAAATATTCCAAACTCTCAATTTAAAAATATGCATTTCTATCATCAAAAGTCTCTAAAACATGCACATTGTTGATATGCGAGTGTTCGAAAGCAGCCTCCTTGGACAATCGCGTAGGTCCCTTCAGTTAAGCTTTATTATAAGTTGTTTCAAGAAGTCAGAGCGAACCACTGGGTCCCAGCACCCAGGCTTCCTTCTCCCAACTGACTCTGGCTAGAACCTTGACATGACATTCACACCCAAACATTCCGCTGCAGCACCCAACATTCTCTCAGCTCATCCTACACATGCACACATAAGAAGCACTTCACAACAGTGGGAAAGCTGCTAACTAGCTCTGTTAAACAGCTTATCCACACAACATTGAAAATTGCATACCGTCTCTTTTTAAAATCAATTCGAAATAGGTGGTCTATAATTTGAACGCAGGAATAAAGCAACAGAAGCATGTATGGTAGGGGACCACCAATTATTATGATAAACAATTTTGGGAAGCCATATGACAACTAAAATGTCTTAGTGCTAAATATAGGTAATACATAGGGATAATTAACCCCTTGAGATATAGTCCAATATTTGGTGCCAAAGTGACTGTACTCTGTTTTCTCATTAAATTCTATGTTATGTTGCTCGGATTTAACCAATGCTGCTGCCATTTGCATTGTCAAAATTGATCTTCTCTAAAAGACAGTAAAGAGGTATTTATATAGAGATGACTCCATCAATTGCAAACACTTCCAGAAGAGATATTATACACTCAGAACTGTGTTCTGTATCTTAATATAATAACAAAATGGTACTTCATTTATTGACCTCGGAAGGATACCATGCTAAGGGCAGGCTACTCCCATGTCAAACACCAACACTTTATCTGTGTAACTAGCCTCCGTGGATGCAACCTTTTATTTTTGTTCCTTTTTTCTTCTATTTGTCTTAATGGCCAACAGGAAATGACTGCCCATAGCTGCTCAGGCACTGACATAATTTACTTTAATCATTTCAATGTACAAATCTCCATAATATAAACCTTTTACCCTTTAGCGGAGCAATCTGAATGGAGATGTAATGGGATTAGGGAAATAATTGATGTTTCTTTCATAGGACAACTAGTGCACACTCTATGATGAATTACAGTCACCGAAAAGTACCACATTTTATCGCCAATTTGTGTGATCTGAAAAAAACTGTGTGCCTTGTTATTAACAAATAATTGACATGAGAAATACTTTCATAAGCCTAAAAGCGGGATTAGATCTGTAGTTCCAGACAGCGTTCTGAGCAACCCGATTGGTTGCTGCCCCTGTCCCGGGTGCTAATGGAGAAAAGAACCTGTCAATCGCTAGCGGAAAGGTACACAAGTTACGAAAGGTATCAGGTGAAAGAAATGTTAGAGTGAAGTCAAGACACCAATTTGTCGGCTCAATGGGCTTGAATTGCAGCTAACTGGGTCAATTGTGAGTGTGTCTGCCCAGCTTTCATCAGAACGAAAGGAAGATTTGTGATGGCAGCCAAGCTCCACATCAATGAAATACCCAAAATTATGGGCTTAAATATTGAACTGTGTTTACACAAATACTATCTTGGCAAACTTTACCCAAATCAATTTGTCCTTCATACTCCCAATATATGTTAAATTCTCATGGATGCTTGTGCGCAATACCTTCTCAGAATCATAGCTAGGAAGAATCTTAAACAAATATTATTTTATTTATATATAATCAAATCAGAAAAAGAAATAGAAAATTAACAAAAGAAAACATTATTGTGAATCTTGACTTAAATGCAATTATTGACTTTAATGTATATGGATATTTTGCATTCCTGACTTTGTCCATTAAGACTTGTTCATAATTATCAAAGTGCATCCATTTATATCTTATTCTAAATTCATCTTCCAAATCAATTTTTCAAAGTTAATCCATTGGTGTCTTATTCATAATGACTCATTCTGATAGAGGATTGTCAATTGTTCAATTAAACACTTGATTCGTTCATCTTCTCTGTAGGTTTTGAAATGATTCAGTTAAGCATTTTGTTGGTTGGTCTTCTCTTTATATATGGATTATCTCTTTGATATTATATAGTGTATATTACTATATTTTCTTCAATCAAAATAGTTTTTTTGGGCATTTCAATATCCTTGAATTAATATAATCATGTCTGTCTTTGTAAATCAAAACAGGAATTTCCGGTAGTATGCTATGCAGCATTCAAATCCATAACTCCATTAAAAATAGTGCACTAGAAAATTATTATCCTGCTTCTTTTCAATTTATAGTCCCTATAAACAAGAAGGGCAGTAGGATGAATCCTAAGAACTATCGACCTATAGCCTCCCTTGATGTAGGTAGTAACATTATCACTAACTTGTTCCTAGCAGAAGTGTACGCCTGGCCTTAAAATAAAATACTAAAAATGTTTGCGCAAAAAGATGGGGATGAATATAAACGGTCTCATGATGAAACTATTATAAAATAAAAGCAAGTTCTGTCTAGAGAAGGAACACCAGTGTAACATGCATTAATCGATCTGGTGGCAGCTTTTGATGATTACTGGGTGTAGAGTGTGGAGCGGGTGTAGAGTGTGGAAAGAATGGGTGATGTATGTGGACGAACCGGGTGATGTATGTGGACGGCATGGGTGATGTATGTGGAAGGAACGGGTGATGTATGTGGACGGAACGGGTGAAGTGGATGGATCAAGTGAAGTATTATGGTTGGAACGGATGAAGTGCGTGGAACGGACGAAGTATGTGGATGGAAAGGGTGAAATGGGTGGATGGAATTGGGGGAAGTATGTGGATGCAACGGGTGAAGGAAGTGGATGCAACGGGTGAAGGAAGTGGATGGAACGGGTCAAGTATGTGGATGGAACGGGTCAAGTATGTGGATGGATGGAACTGGTGAAGTATGTGGATGAATGGAACTGGTGAAGTATGTGGATAAATGGGTGAAGTATGTGGATAAACGGGTGAAGTATGTGGATGAATGGGTGAAGTATGTGGATGGAAAGGACGAAGTATGGGGTTGGAATGGGTGAAGTATGCGGGTGGAACGATTGAAGTGGGTGGAACGGGTGAAGGGGTAGAACGAAAGAAGTGTGTGGAGAAAACGGGTGAAGTGGGTAGAATGGATGAAATAGGTGGATGAACGGATGAAGTATGTGGATGGAACGGAAGAAGTGTGTGGATGAAACGGATGAAGTGGATGGAACGGATGAAGTAGGTGGGTGAACGGATAACGTATGTGGATGAACGGAAGACGTATGTGGATGAACGGAAGACGTATGTGGATGGAACGGGTGAAACAGGGTTATGGAACGGGTCAAGTATGTGGATGGATGATGCATGGAGAATGGATAACGTGGGTACAACGAATGAAATGATCAGACCGGATGATGAAGGGATAACATGCATAGATCGGACAAAGTGCATTGATCAGAAGGAATACATAGAACTGATCGAACTGATAGTGTGCATAGAACTGAGCGAGTACATGCAACAGATGGAATGCACGGAACAGATAGAGGACACAAAATGGACACTGTACAAAAAATAACTAAAAAATGATTAGAGTGCATGCAACAATCTGAGTGCATAAAATGATCAAAGTGCATAAAATGGTTGGAGTGCATGAAACGGTTTGGAGTGCATGAAGCGGTTTGGAGTGCATGAAGCGGTTTGGAGTGCATGGAACGGTCGGAGTGCATGGAACTATTGAAGTGTGCTCGATCTCAAGCACCTATGGTAAACCACCATATCACATCTCCACGCTTACACTCTTCTTTACACCACCACTCAACTAGAACACAGCGATACTATGACACCATTCGGTATAGCTGTTCTCATACCATCACTTGCCTCATACTCCCCATCATCCTAACTAAACACAGCTGGTTACACACCTTCCAGCCTAGGTGTTCTCCTCAGGCCTAACGCAGCCAGAATCAGTCTGGATAACAACCTGCCAGAACAAACACATACTCTTGATCTCCCAGGCACCACATCTACAGCTAAGAAGCAGCTATCACACGAATGCCACACCTGCTGCACACATATCCGGTGCTCACACGCACCTTATGACTCTTTCTCTTCTCTTTACTGACTTGAATTTCGGTTCCTGAGGGCGTTTAACCTACCAGCGCCTTGAGATCATACCAAAGGTACATAAGGCGCTATATAAATGCAAAGTAACATAACATAACATAAAATAATCATTGATAGCAAAATGAAGGAAAGCATGAGCTAGAGTGTATTTTTGCATAGGTAGCAAAATGTAGAGTAGCATGTCCTGACAGAAATCACTGACAATGAAGAAAGGAAGACTTTGGAGCATCCCTTGTATGGAAGCAGGACGGTTTGGGATGGATCCATGGCCCGTATCCAGTGACAACTGCAGTAAGCCAGGAGTATATTAACCCCGGCCTGGCATCACTGTGGCAGGAGAAAGGAATGGATGAGGGACAGGAGAACACCGTTCAGGCGGTAGAGTTCTTTGCTACCATCCTCATTTCTGTAAGATTACATGTGTTATCCTTGCAAGATAAACTCTTGGCCTTACTTCCCAACAGGGGTGTATTTATTCTGGTGTGAGCGTAATTACGGACACCCCGTCAGTCCAGAAAAAACCAAACACCCCTTGAGGGTCCGGAAATTAATGATAATTGGTTGGCCGAAGACCAACCGCCTCATTTACAGTGTAAGAATATATATTCATTAGTCATTAGTTATTACGTAGCTATTAGTTCAACTAGAGTGAAGCCATTTTAAGGATGACCAGAATCGCCATTTTGTTTTCTCTCTCTGCTCTCTCTAACGTTGCCACTTTGCCTCATGTAAAACTGTTTTGCTGTAGATATTATTTCGCTTCAATGGTCCAAGGCTAAGAAACATGTTGAAACATTACACTGGAGAGCCAGACAGAAATGTCTGATTCCCTCCCTCACGTAACCTTGAAGACAGGGAGCAAGGCATTTAATCAGTACACTAATGCCAGCGAGTCTCCTGAAAGAATAGCAATGTACGAAACTAGCATTTAAAGAGTTGAATTATGATCTTCTTTACGGCCCCACTTTCTGAGCCCAGAGAGGTCCCAGAGAGCGGGCTGACCTCTAGAGCGAGAATCGAAACTTAGAGATAGTGAGGCCTGGTATGTGCCAGTCTCCTACGCACAGCTTGCCCATGAAAAACAGAAATGCTGTGTTCTCGCAAACAAAGAATGGTGTCTGTAAAACTGGAGATTGCAAACTGTTACTAAATATGGTGGTCTAAGGTGTCATATTTGTCACACTGGTCAATCATTGCCTCTAATTCAAAGGGAAATGAATTGGGGATGGCATCAAATGTGTCATTACTGATTGTAAGATGCTCCGTTTGTATATATGTAACTGATGTATGTTTCACGCTCTCTTGCGTCCCCCGAGGTCTGTTAGACACACGTCGCGGGGCGTGGGACCACTTGGCCAACTGGGATATTGTATTGCAATAAACCCTAGATTTTGGGAATGGAACCTCATGTTTGCGTATCTATTTGTGTGTGGTGACTGTGCCTTGTTTCCACATCCGAGGGTCCCTCAGGGGCCCCTTCAACCCTTACAATTAGGGACACCCTTCCAGTACAGTAGAGAACAGTGTCCAACTATTCTTAAATGTTCTTTCCTCCATAACTGGCCAGCCTTCTAAAACATCCTGCCTGGCAGAGAAAGCCTATGCCCTCTCCCCTATTGAGAACAAGGACCATATTCCCGGTAATCAGAAATGAAGCATCAAATACCATTCAGGTTCATCCATACTGGTTACATAAGCGTTACCAATCTGGGCAATTTGTGACTTTCTGCCCCTTTAACACAGGTATACTCAGCAGAAGGTCTGGGGACACATTTCATGCTAGACACCTGATCAACTGCCTGATGAGCAAACCAAGTCATCACATGTTGCAACATTGACTCTCAATAGTATTCCCTACAATCTGGAGTTCTTAGGCACCCCCCACATATAGTAACATGCAGATAGGGCCACCCTAGTCCATTTCCTACTTTGCATCAATTTGAAAATAAAGGTAGTCTCCTGAAGCTGCCATTCAGGACTGTAATGGGCATCATCTGGAAGACATATGAATCTAGGGATCGTAATTTTACATAAAGCAATCATGTCCAAAAATGGCATAGGAAATGAGAGCCAGAAGTCAACCTCACTATTTAGTTAGTGTGGAAGGTTGCCAGGTGCAGTGCCAGCTGTTCAGATTAGTTCAAAACCTTCCACCCATCACTTTTTCGGTTGTAGCTTGTCTTCCAATGTGAGAGAGGGTAAGCCCAGATGTGGGTCCCTTGCTCGCTACGCTATACAGAGCCAAGCTGCACCTCACTGATGAGGCCCAACAAGACTAACATGTCTGGGGCTGCTTGTGTTTCTGTGCAGAGAGGAACTGGCCTAGCAGTCCCGGCTGGGTTGCTCCCATTGGTGACAGTGCCTGACTGATTTGCAGACAGGCTAAAAAAACGGTGGTGTGGAAGGTTGCAAAGAGCAGTGCCAGCGATACAGATTAATTCAAAACCTTCCACCCATCACATTTCCGGTTATAGCCCATCCTATCCAGTACATTGCTCGTAATCACTATCTTCTCATCTACGCGGTCCCACATTTCCAGCTATTCAACAATCCCCCTCTGCTACTGCTTCCAGGGACCAGTAAGCCACTGGATACAAAAATGATTTCTCCCAATTCACCACTAATCTGGAAACCCAGCTCGCCTCTGATATGGCTTCTGATTTAAAAAGGGATAGCACTCCTTGGTTGGCTATTTACAGGAGAATGTCATTTACATAAACGCGATAAAGTGTGCAGGACACAATGGCTGATGAAACAGTCCCATCCGTGGCTCTGACAGACCATGCACTCCTTTGGTTCCCTCGCCAGAGCAACGTGTAATTGCGAAAATGAGACTCCCAACAAGTAAGGGCACCCCGTATATTTAATAATTGGTACTCTCAACATTTCAGCAATGTAAGCAAGCAAGTAATCAGTCTTTCCTTCTGGACCGCAGACAAGCCCAGATCAACAGAAATGTGATGTTCACCAGAATCTATTCCTATTGAAAACAAATGGTGCTGAGCTGTGGCTGTGCTAAGCAGTGGTCTAGACACAAGTCCTACTTACAGAGGACTCGCCATCTGTCTCAACACAATTGGATAGGCTTCCTCACTACAAGGCTGACTTGGTAATACAAAGTCTGCATTCAGAGTCTGTGGTGCAGGGATGAAATTGTGCCATGCACCCAACATGTAGGCAGAAACTGGATGATGATCCTGCCAGTGGGATCTTTCCCACTGCTGTGTGTTCTCCTCCCGGATATCAGTGGTAACAGTACACCCTGCAGTAAGCCTGCCTACTCTATATCGACCAATACTGTATGTTCTGTAACATGGCACTCGTACGCTTGAGAGCATCAAACCCAATGCAAGATAGGTCCCTTAACTATGGCGGACCAGACTTGATGCTGGTCTTAATAGCATGAGGCACATTATTAAATCAATTAAGACATAGAAGAAAAGTCAATCCAGAGAAC
The DNA here is from genome assembly GCF_040938575.1 of Ambystoma mexicanum. NCBI lineage: Eukaryota > Metazoa > Chordata > Amphibia > Caudata > Ambystomatidae > Ambystoma > Ambystoma mexicanum. The sequence goes on along the minus strand of NC_090928.1, from coordinate 1,172,408,677 downwards.
CCCTTTAATGCATTGCAAGGTCAGATCACAGCCAGGGCGGAAAGGGAAGGAGTTGGTAGATGTGATCACTAATTCACAAACTATGAAGAACCCCTGACATGAATTGAGCTGGCCCCTGAGCCAATCGGATACTCCACAGACAAAGGAAAAAGATCTGAAGGATCTGGAGGATCTGCTTCTGACATGAATTGAGCTGGCCACTGAGTCAATCTGATTCTCCACAGACATAGATAAAGGATCTGAAGGACCTGCCCCCGACATGAATTGAGCTGGCCCCTGAGCCAATCTGATGCTCCACAGACAGAGATAAAGGATCGAAGGAAAAGATGCATCTTTTACGAACAAAGCCAACACGGCCAAGATCACTTCCTGAGGAGGGGATATTTGCACTCCAGGTATTCAGTGCTAACCAATCTTACCATGTGGGCAGGTGGCTGAAGTATGGCTAACAATAGCCATTCTATCTCTCCCACAGCTAAAGGCCCAATAATTAAATGTGGATATCGGCCGACATGCCCTTCTTCAACCCTCAGGAAGTTGCAATCGGGCAATTACTGAAGGGTCAGTTGGTTAGTATGGACGACTCGGGCACGGATTTAGGAAAGGATATGCCTATGACCAAATAACTTCCCCATACAAGAGAGAATTCTCTGAATTAACTCCCAGAGGAATCACTTGACTTAATCCTGTCAAAAACCAGGACAGCCTCTGGAAAATAAAATTTAAAACAGCTGCATTTTTTGGCATCAGTAAATTACTCCTTCCAACTTGCCCAACTAACAATGCCCTCAGAACTGACAAAAAAGATCAGTCACGTTTGAAATTGGTAAGGATGGGGGAATTTAGGAGTGATATCTGGAAACAATAGGGACTATCCCTAAAAATAATATGAAGAATTGCACCTGTAAAATGGTTATTTCAAAGCAAAAGGTGCTGCATCATTAGAAAATAAATGAAAGGCAGGATAAGTATAGCTGTGACAAATGTAAAAACTGGGCTAGGAATCATAAAGGTATATGCTGTTTAAGGAATAATACCGGAGTAAAGAATGCCTAGGAGGCCCAGAGGGAAACGGTGATCATTAATGAAGGTGCCGATTCCGATGAAAGTGATCTGACACAGCCAGCATAATTCACAAACACAATATTAGAACAAGGTTGTCAGGAACGTGGACTGAATCTAATAGTATAAGCCTGTATTCTATCCTGAGGCCTGCACCTTTCCCGGTGTCTGCCATGTACCGCTGTGCCATCTCCCCTCAATCGCCTCCAATCCCTGAAAGACCCCTCTCCTCCTTCACTGGTCCCACACTTACCTGTTCCTAGTTCTCCACACCTACAGTAGTACCTTCATGCCTGATGACGTGCAAGGAGAATCCCACGTGGGAGAAGATGGACAGAAGGGGCTGGGAACAATGGCCTTGCATCCCTTATGGAGCAGGCAGCCAGTGCATAGGGTCTCGAACAACCAGCCATTTGGATATATACATTATGTAATTTATGTCACTGATGACTGCAAGGAAGGCATGGTATCAAAGTAAGACAGACACAAGTGATCGAGTTCAAGGGTGTTTATTAAACTGTATCAATGGGTGAGATAAACGCCTAATCTAAACCTAAATCTAACATGGGAGCAACCTACGACCATCAAATAATAATGTCGTCCAAGTGGAGTCTAGTCAAAATAAAAAGTGCCTATACTAAGAAAACCTATTGCCAATCCTTACTGCTATGCTAGCTAAGTGTGGGATAGTGTTCTCAAAGTGTTCACAAAATGATGTCAGGATGTTATGGCTGGGGTCTCCCTTCCCCACATTTTTAGCATCAGACAAGGCAGAACTCTTGAGCACAGCACACTCCTGGGCTTCTCCAGCATGAGGTTACAGTTCTTTCTCAATATCAGGACCTTCTGTGTCAAAGTCTCTTTCATGCAAAGTCTCTTACTTTAGAGGGCCTGATATGCCATAAACAAAACAAAAGTTCCTTCTACTAATCTTCACGTCGGGTGATTATTCTTCACCCTTGGTTCGCCTTCAGCCGGGCTCCGATCCTTCTATCAACATTAGCCCTCCTTAGTCGGTCTCAGACCAACAACTCACCGTGGACATCCCTCAGCCGGGTTCACGTCTGTCATCACAATGTTCATGGGTGTATTACTCTTCTCCCCAATTCGCAGGAATCCCTCAGCCAGGTTCACATTTGCCAAAATAACACTGTTCACTTCGTTTTCTCAAAATGCGGGATTCACTTCCCTTAGCTTAGCGTTTCCTCAAAGGTGGGATTCAGTTCCCTTAGTCGGGTTTACACTTTTATATTCCTCAAAGACTTCTGCAACATGACAAGGACTTTCGATTGTACAAGGGTTTTGACTTGACCCTTGTACGATCTACTCGACACCTCACGCCGGCCTCCCCTAAGACCTCTTGATACTTGTAGTTTCAACAACAACCGAAGACTTTCGACTGTACAAGGGGTTTGGCTTGACCCTTGTATGACCATTTCGATTTCTCACTTCAACACATTCTCCTTGTTCAGGAGCAGGGCATCAGTCAGAGTCCTTCGATTGAGCACCCACGTGGTGCCGGACCACTCTAACTGATAACTATTGTGCTTACAAAAGACCTTTGTGTTTTAATCTTCTTTCTTCATACAATGTTGCTCTTCAGAACCTTGAGCACAACACAGTCCGATCTATTATCAGCTCTTTCCGACTCGCCAGCTGTTGGCATCTCCTGCCTCTGGAGTCAAGGATGGTACCACAATGGCAATCACTTCACCCCGCCCTGGCTATCAATGCGGGAGGGTTCCAATGCCGCCGACATCCTTTGCATCATTCGCCAGCTGCAATTCCCGCTCTTACGTTTCCCTTCTCAGAGGCTCTGCGGGACTGGGTTGAAAAGGGCAAGGGCAATTCCCTGCTCGTCGTCCTTTTAGGTCTCACCGCCTTTCTCCTCTGTTTGAACTGCCATCCTGGAATAGCTGCTTCCTCATGCGTTTGGCTTTGCTAAGAGTGTGCTTTGTGCTCCACCTTTTATCCCTATGGAGAAAGGGAAGTGAGGTGTGTGTAATTCTCGGCAATTGCATGACTCTGCCTGACCCTTGCGTTGGGACATTTCAGGTATACGGCTCTGGTGTTAGTCCGTCGTCTTTCATGGTAATCTGTCTGTGAGAACGTGTTCATGTCAAGAAAGGGGGGTTGCATTTCTAGATATCCTACAGAGTAGGATAGGGAAAAGGTGTCATAAGGAAGGGGGTACCGTGTCTCACCCTTCGGTGTCCCACTTCCACTCCCCGAAGACCCTTCACCTAGGTGATCTTCCCGCACTAGTCCACCCCCAGGAACTGGCTCAAATAGTGATGGCCGTGTCCTGGCTACCTGGATGACACGTCCCCAGGGACTAGCGAGTGAGACAACTTCAGGTTTCTCACATGATGCTGTGTGCCTTCATAAAGCGTTGCTCGTACTGAATCTGACAGAGCATTCCATAGCAGCAGAGTGCTTTACTAGCGCATTTTCAATTTTTGTGGAATTAAAACATTCTCCTTGCAAGGGTTGTGTTGGGCCTTTTTCCCTAGCGGGTGTGAGCGTTGAGGGGCTTCTCTACATGCTACGGCTGGCTAAAGGATCCGTGCTATGGCTGGCTAAGGGACATGTGCTACGGCTGGCTAGGGGACTCGTGCTACGGCTGGCTAGGGGACTTGTGCTATGGCTGGCTAGGGGACTCGTGCTACGGCTGGCTAGGGGACTCGTGCTACGGCTGGCTAGGGGACTCGTGCTACGGCTGGCTAGGGGACTCGTGCTACGGCTGGCTAGGGGACTCGTGCTACGGCTGGCTAGGGGACACGTGCTACGGCTGGCTAAGGGACACGTGCTACGGCTGGCTAAGGGACACGTGCTACGGCTGGCCAAGAGACACGTGCTACAGCTGGCCAAGAGACACGTGCTACAGCTGGCCAAGAGACACGTGCTACAGAGGCCAAGAGACAAATGCTACAGTGGTGCCTGCTTATTCAAAGTCAAACAAGTCAAGTAATGATTGGGTCAATTGTTTGGGTTTGAACAATATGTCACTGACCAGCTAGGAGATGCTGGAGATTACAGATTTAACAGGAAAGGAGGTGGCCAAGTGGCCCAGTTTCTATTTTTTAACCGAGAGTAGAATATGCATTATGACATATGGACCCATATCTAAAAGGGGTAAGGTAAATCTATATTCCATGCATGAAAAGTGCTGTCGGCCATAAAGCCACGCTCATGAATTAGGCCCAGTGGGCCGCTAGAACGGCAGAATTCCACTGCCAGTCCTCGCCCACAAGTCTAAATGCAATGTAGTGCGGAAGAAGACTGGAAAAACAAGTTTAATTTAGACCCCTCATTTCCAAAGCTCAATGCAAAATACTGCATGGAAATGGCCATTGAAACGTGTATGTACCATAATGAAAACAATGATAAGAGGGCCCTGTGCCATGAATCGAATTCCGAAGAAATCTCGAACCAACTATGTGTGCTCTTAGAATTTTCTTGGGGCAACAATGTTTAATTACAAAGCATAAAATAAGCAGTGTCGCATTGAAATTTGCTATGTAACTCTGTAGTTTTGATAATCAAATGAACACTTGTGTAGCAAAATTAGCTATTTAAGTTGCCCTCTTCGATGAAAGCACAGCTCACAATGGAGGGAAAGTGCAGCAGTAATCCTCTCCTCTACTCTTAAGTGCCAAATGCATGTGTAGGAGTACAAGAATTTGTTTTTCAAATAATTGCAAACCAGAAGTAATCGGGATGATACTTGTATTACAACACTATCTTTTAAAAAGACAGTCATGCAGTGTCATTCCTAAAATGTAAGTTGTTAAATACATAATTACAGTATTGAGACTGTAAAACATTGCATTGATCCATGCTTTACAGTAAAGTTTAGGTTAGTGTATCTGCATTTCATAGTTTCAACTATATTTCATTTTGGGGAAGATGCATCATGTTGACTAGTGCACTTTTGGAAACGTACATTATCGCATGATCAAATGCTTTTGATGGCCCACCTAGTTCTGTAACCTGCAGGTTGCATACATCTTGCAACTGGTGCTCAACCCATGATCAAACCCATACTGCTTGACATTCTATATCACCCTGTTGCTTTATACCAGGTACCCTGAAAGTGAGATGACCACAGACTACAATATTCCACCTAGTTCTGCCTAGTCTTTATTTCCTCTTGCATAATAAATACACAAAGTGAGCTAAATGCTTACAAACAGTAGTGATCAATAGTTCGATCCAGTGTGTAGATCTACATATCTACTGTAGTTAGCCTTTAGAGCTCCTTTGTTTTATGATTGTATTATATTTTACCACCTGGAGGAGACAGCTGGCCAAACTGTTTTCAGAGCCTTTTTTAATCATATGTAATTATTTGTGCGATTCATGCAGCTAATCTTTTACATTTTACAGACACTCATCTATGGCTCCCAAAGTCGTCGCCCACTCACTCGAGTATATTTTATGAAGTGCGAGTAGCATTTACAGGAAATGTTTGAAACTTTTATTTAACATCTACTTTGTTTGCAGTAAATGTCAAACAAATGCTTAACTGTACATAGCTGGACTCTGGGTGGCAGCAGTGTACTAAACATAAAATGGGTTTGTAGTGACATGCACCATTTTACCGAAATCACATTATAAATTTGTTGTCCTCTGTTGCGATGTGTCAAAGTGTATTTCTCTTTGGTTGAATAGGTAAACTAAGTTACCCGGCGTGCAGGTCTAGCTGAAGTTTAAAGAATTTGCAAGGCCTGACTCCTCTCACAAATGTCTTATTTTAGCGGTAAGCAAAACAGCTGTATTGTTGCTCATTTCATGTCTATGGTACAAATAACATCTGGTGACAATAACAATATTAGTACAAAATTGCTAATCAAATGGGTCGGTTTGCTAATCAAAAACATTTTAATTAGCAAACTCTGCTTATCAATTTTTTAAAACTAATTTAAGCCTTGAATTACCAGCAATTCATGCACAGAAACATTGCACAATCGGTAGTTCCCACAAAACACTGCCTGCGTTCCTCATATTTACAGCAACACAACTCCTTCGAGGCCTCTTCAACAGCACTCCCATAGAATTACTACACGCAGCAAATACAGTCTCGAGCGCCCTTCTTGTTCCGCCAGTTCCTGCAGCAACCAATCCACGTGCAGATAGAGATCACGCTACACCCACCTCTGTCAATTATTTGGTTTTGGATTATCTTGAGCTGCTGCTTTGGGACGAAATGAACGGTTTGAAAATGATTATTTAGAAGAGAACTTTCCAGATCTCTTCTGGCTGAAATGATGGTGTCATTGGATTGCACAAAATTGAAAGATGCACCCGGTCCTACAGAGACTGGTCCAAACTAATAGTCTGAATCAAGACCTGAAGAAGAGCACATCGAAACATTAAAAATGACAAAAATAGTAAGAGACACTGTGGTAGCCACCCCTTCCATCATTTTGCACTTTCCTTACACGTCCTTAAGTGCCCACTGTTTCCTTCAGCCCAACCCTCTCTGCCTGTCATTTCCAAGCCCAATCACCTTCCTTTCCCCCACTCTAGCAATGTAACGGTTGCCCCAGTGGTGGAGCCAGTGGGTAATGGGGGTGACTGCCTCTTAGAGAGATCCCTCTGGGAGGGATGTAAGACTATCCAACCCAATGATAAGACCGGGATTCCAACCTTTGAAGAAGCTATGGAGGAGCAATCGGACCTCACTCAAGTGCGCAGGTAGGCTGGCAGCGAGGTACAGCGAGAGCCTTCCAAGAGAATACACGAACACGCTTATACTGAAAAAAATACACTTGCATAAAAACAATAAAATAGACCACAGACAGACCCGGCCTACTCACAAGCCCTACTCCCAAGCCGAGAGCATCGGGCATACATTGCCATACCAGACATGGGTGCACAGTACACACAAGGCAAAGGGGTGGGGAGAAAAAGGTAACACTGGACACCAGTAAAGTACCATTAAATAGTCGAGGCGAGGATCCAAATTACAAACACAGGAATGGTCACAGTAACCCCCGCAACCTCTGGTACACCGTTAGTTATTTTATGTATTGTATGATATAACTTATAATAAGCTTTTCATACAGCAAAAGAAAAATACAAAATACAGAACAGTAAAAACTAAGAAAAATGTCAATGCACACAATAAAAAAAAACTTTTATAACAATAAAATACATTTCATAATAAAAACTTAGCAGCAAGACCGTGAACGATGAAAAAGCCCCTCAATTCATAGCACAGCCTATTGTAGCATACAATTTTCATCTACATAGAAGATAAACAAACGTATAGCAGCAATACAAAGGCAAAGACTCGTCCTCTAATGGACCAAATTCATCCAACTGATTAAGTAGCTGATACAGTGTCTTACATCTAACAAACAAATGTTTTAAAGTTTCCACTTCTTTTTGGCAAAGGCGACATAGCCGTGTGCGTTTAGGTATTTTTAGCCTAGCACCAATAATATCTTGAGTGGGAAACAAGTCGAATGTTGTCCTTACCATCAAATCTCGACATTGTTTGGATGGATGCCTCAATAAAAAAAGATTGTAAAACATGAAACGATTTTATGTCATACAAACGATAAACAGTTTATATTTTTTAGGAACTAATTTAGTCTACTTTACTAGGTCCCACGCCCATGTGTACGCTGCTGCATCTTGTTCCACTGCGCTAACTGCTTTCAGCATATTGTTCAGCTGTCTTTAGCGCGCCATTTTACATCTTGTGCCTTTTCGAATCAGTGTTCTTCAATTACATGGGTAATAATTTGGCGTGTGTTCGCAGAGAGAAAAAGCACTCTCAAAGCATCTAAAGTGGAACTCCTTTATTTGGTGCAACATTAGATTCTTTCCTGACCCACAGAAAGACTATTTCCCAGAAGCCTCTACTGCAATTTAGTGAAACATCCGGTGCTTGAGCGCTGGCGCTTCTGAGCCTAGCCGGTCTTCGCCAGTCCTCGCCTAGACTCTAGTGAGGCAGCTATCTTGTATTTAAGTAAGTGGAAACCAGTTGCCAGTGCAATTGTACTCTGATATCAGCATACTGATATTGCTGGTGGCACGCGGATTACGACACTTTACCTATCGGGATTTTTCTGTAACCCCCTCTATCCATCCCATGTACTTCTTTAGTGCGCACCACGGCCCAGCAACCCCCGTACGGCTAATTTCCACCGTGCCTGCCACCCGCCTGATTTGTTCCCGCTCGTATTAACGCATGCCGGGCACTAAGGAACTACGGTTCCTATTAGCCTAATGGTTACTAATCTCGATGACGGGGTGTCTCGCAAGGACTGTGCTCGGTGCAACATGGACTACATCGACCGCAAAGGCACAGTGTATGCTGCCTTATCCTGTCAAATCCACCTGCAGAATATGTCCCATAGCCCCTCCGGCCCGCACTGAAGGACTTCAATTTCATGTGGACAGTTAAGTAGATGACACAGCTAACAATACACACTACGCTCATTCTGGGAACAATGATGCATCTAACTACACTTTCTCCCTCTCCCTCCTTAACACAAGATCATTGTTCAAGCATGGAGTTGAAGTGGCAGACTACCTCTCTGAATTTGGCCCGACTTGTTCGCCTTAACCAAAACCTGGCTCAACCCATTCATACCTAGTGACGCTACATTATCCATCCCCCCTAATTATGTGATCTTTCGATCAGATCGACTAAACAGCAAAGGGGGTGGTGTAGCACTATTGTGCAAAAAGCATCTTGGACTGCCATACCATTACTCACACTAGTCCAGATGACTACAAATCACTAAGGGTCAAGATTAAGACCTCGGCCAACTCTTCTTTAAGTATCTTAACCCTCTACAGTCCTCCCAGAGACATGGCACATTTTGAGGAACAGCTCTTGGAGCTGCTCACTCATGTTATCAAACCAGAAAACGCATTGATCATTATGGGTGACTTCAATCACTGGGCGGACGATCCCTCAGACAAACGGGCATCCTCACTCATCGACTGCCTGAATTCCACAGGGCTCACACAATGGGTGAAAGAGGCCACACAGAGATGGTCGCACGCTTGACTGGTTGGTATCCCAGCATTCATCTGTGTCATGCATCGAGGTCTCGTTGTGCCCATGGTCTGATTTTTGATCCACGCCACTGTGCATCTTCCTGCACCACCAGCAAAAATGAATACACTACCCAGAATCAAAGGACTGTCGCGCAACTTCATAAATGTGACCCCTGCTAAATTCACTGCCCTCTTTTCATCCAGTCTCAAGCCGCTTACTAATTTCTCTGAGTCCTCCCATCGATTGTAACATCATACCACAATTATAAAGCTGGTCATTTCAGTTCTGGCACCACTGAAAAGCAAAATAATCAAACCCAAGGCACACAAAAACATGTGGTTTTCCGACAACATCATCACCATTAGACAAAGACCCCAAGACTCGGTCCTTGGCCCTTTTCTTTTCTCTCTTTACACCTCCCTTCTCACCCCCATCATCTCTTCCTTCGGTATTTCTCACCACTTTTACGCTGATGACACCCAGCTTTTCCTCTCATTTTCTTCCTTCACTCCCGACCTCCATCTTAAACACTCTTCTAGTCTGCCTGCCATCAAAAACTGGATGTCATCCCACTTTCTCTCTCTCTCAATACAGACAAGACTGAAGTCTTATTCTTTCCATCCAACACTATTCCTCCTCCTTCTCCCCCTCCTTATATTCACTTTCCTCCCGCTAATCGTCCTCTCTGCCCATTCTCGTAATCTAGGCATTTACCTTGATTCCTTCCTCTCCTTCACCCACCATATTTCTCTCACTTCCCGCGCATGTCGCATATTCGCAAAGTACGCTCCTCTCTCACCTTCCACACCACTAAACTTTTAATCTCCTCCCTTTTCTTCTCTCGTCTTTTCTACTGTTCTTCTCTCCCCTTTTCTTCTCTCGTCTTTTCTACTGTTCTTCTCTCCTCTTCGGACTCCCTGCCTCTCATCTTGCCCCCCTCAAATCCCTCTACCACTCTGCCATTCGTACCCTCTGTCTTCTCTCTCCTCACGACTCCATCTCCTCCTCGCTCTCACATCTTGGCTGGCTTTCCTTTCATTCCCAACTCAAATTCCACTTCCTCTGTCTTGTCTTTAAATCTCTGCATCATCTTGCTCCCCCATCTCTCTCCTCTCTCATCTCATTCTACACTCCCTCCCGTTCCCTCTGATCTGCAGATCTCTTCCTTCTCTTTGTTCCCCCGTCCCCATGTGCCTCCTCTCGTTTTCGCTCCTTTCAGCTCCTTGTCCCACTCCACTGGAACTCCCTTCCTCCCTCTATCTGTTCCATCCCCACCTATTCCTCCTTTCGTGTCTCTTTAAAATCTCGTCTTCTCCACTCCCTTCCCTGATACTCTGATCCTCCGCTACCGTCCCCTCTCCCACCTTTTTTATCCTCCTCATCTTACCGCTCTTCCCCTGCCTCGTTTCCTCTTAAGTCCCCTCTCGTCCTCTCTCACCTTCAGCTTATCTCACTTCCTGTTCCCCACTCCCTTCCTCTCTCCACCCCTTCTTCCCTCATTTATCTTCACTGGCAACTTGTTCTAGTTGCTGTATTACTGGTTTGACTCATATTTTTAATTGCTTCTACTGTTATTTTTTTCTTGTTGTTATAATGTAAAGCGCTTTGGTGTAAAGCGCTATATAAACACAATAAACATAAACAAAGTGAGCACAAGAAAGAGCCCGGCGCACAAACCCCAGCCCAGCCACATTAGCTCACTATAAACAAGCAGTGAAGGAATTTAAAACTGTAATCATTACTTCCAAATCTACCTACTTCAATAACAGGATCAACAATGCACATTCTAATACCAGCGAACCCTTAAAGAGATTGACAGATTTTCAGGACACCCCGTCCACCAATCAAGACCTAATGAAGGACTATGCATGCTGCCAGGAAATCCATGATGGATTACTAGTCAATTTCGCGGTCCACCGACAGACCATTAATAAAATCCAGACTTCATCACAGGGATGTAAATACCTACACTAACATCTCCCAGGAGCCGACCCCTGTACCTAATAAAATGCCCCATCTTTGATTACTCCCACTGCTCAGAGGAACAATTCTCCAAAGTCATTCAAGATTTTAAACCCACCTAATGCCTTGGTGATTGCTGTCCGGCAGATGTCTTTAAGGATGCACAGGAGCCATTGGCTCCCTGGATGACGAAACTCAATCTCTCCTTCAATGATGCGTGGTCCCATCCTCTCTCAAGGAGGCTTGGATTACACCAGTACTAAAAAAGGCCAATGCCGACCCTTGCCTTATTGGCAGCTATCGACCCATTATAATGTGCAATAGACAAACTAGCTTATCTGCAGTTACAGAAACACATCTAAGACCACCAGATTCTCGATTCACGCCAATCAGGTTTTAGAGCTCAGCACGGGACGGAAACTGCAATGCTAGATCTTAAATCCACCCAGGCTAGCATAGCTGATGGAGGTCATCCCACCTTGTTGATGCTCTTGGATATCACTGCAGCCTTCGACCTGATGGATCGCTCTACTGGTTACAAGGCTTGGGGAGATCGCACAGTGTTCCGATCAAGCAGAACATTGGATATCCTCATTCCTTGGCCCGGGTAGCAGTCTGAGGAAAGCTCTCGCCCTGTTCTTCAAAATCTACAACGCAGTCCAGGCATGGATGGCAAGCAACTCACTCTCCTTGAACTGCAACAAAACAGAGCTTCTGAACAGGTCATCCAGAGCCCACCTTAGTACACTGGCCCCGGCTCAGGCCAACATCTGCATCACAGGTAATATAATCATGGTATCCAAAAAAGTGAAGACATTGGCGGTTGTTCTCAACGATGAACTAACCATGAGACTGCACGTCTTCTACATCCGATCCTCTTGTGGCTTCATCTCCAAGCTATTAAACTACATCCACCAGTTCCTTACCACCAAGAACTGCAGGCTATTAGCCTCTGCTCTAATAAACTCCAGACTCAACTATTGCAATAGCCTTCTAGCAGGTACAACATGCTCAAACATAAAAGCATTACAGGTTGCTCAGAATAACACAGTCCCGGCCATCCATGGTATGTCTAAATGCGCTCATGTATCCAACGCCAGGAGGACATTACATTGGTTGCCAGTTAAACACAGGATCACCCACAAGATCCTGACGCTGTCACTTAAATGCTGTGCCAATGCTTGTCCAACAAATCTAATGGAGTGAAGTCCCATACAACAGGGAGACAGCTCCGTTCCTCCGCCTACCCCACCCTCGCACAGCCCAGACACAATCTAGTGCACTTTGGGGAGAGATGGTTTCATATCTGGCACTATTTAAGAAGCAAATAAAAACATACCTGTTCAACCTTAACCCAGGTTGAACTTGGTATCTCCTCACTCACCTTCTGATCACTGATCCTCTGTTGCCTGACCCCTGTTGTCTTATGTGAGCTCTGAGGCCCATGGGCCTGTGACACTTCATACAAATTAAAATAAATAAATATGTACTTAATTTGAAACTCTAATCATGTAGAGACATTTTTCTTTACACGAAGAGGGAATTTGAGTAATTCAATTATCCATGAACCAAACTTGCATATTACATTCTCACACTCAAATACTCCACACAGATAAAACTGGACAGGAATTAGTGCTCTTGACATCATCAAAAAGAGTAAACAAAGAACCTACAGGGGAAAGCAGCAACAAATTCGGATATAAAAGCAAATGCCCCCAAGTCTAAGGAAATAATACCCAACATATGGCGAATAGCTGGCAAAGATAGAAATTGTTTCCAAATTCTTGCTTCCACCTTGGCCCAGTCTCTTTTTTCCCAAAAAGACTCTGCACCATAAATTAGTTTAGGAACCAATTGTGGGTGATAATATAATAGAACTGGTGTTAATGAAAATTAGCCAAATCTTAAATCAAGTAGGCGCAGCTGGAAAATTGCTGAAGAGGCCATTAAAAGAATGGACTGAAATGGGACCCGTTTCACTCTCTTGGCGGCGATAGTGACTCACAAATATTTAAACAGATCCACCTTTTCAAGAGGCCTTCTGGATAAATACCACTGTTTGTACCAGGTTTTCGCCATCACAGTTCTTTTTGGATTCATAACTAAAACCTCTGATTTCTCAACACTAAGAATTAGGCCCAAACCATTGCAATAATCATTTACAGCAATTACAGAAGATAAGGCCCACTGCAATCTAACTGGTGTAAAATCAGAAAAGACTGTCATCAGCAAAAAGCAAAATGTTTAGAGAAACTGAGCCAAGTTTGGGAGGATTGGTTCCAACATTGTCAAGAGTGGATTAAAAATCCAAAATGTACACGATAAATAAAATCCGGGCCAAAACACAACCTTGGCACAATCATCTACCCACAGAAATCCACTTTGTATAGGAACCCTGCTGACCAAGACGCACTCTCTGCCTGTTATTTGAATGGAGGGCAATAGGAATGTTAATTAGAGCCCCCGACAAGCTCCATGGGGCCATTTTCTTCCTTAACAGGGATCCGTTGACGCAATCAAATGCTTTAGAAATTACGCATGGAAGCCATAGCCTCAATGTAGGGCCGGACAGAGAGAAGGGTTAGTAATTCGCAACAACGCCCAGAGGGCCAGTAAAAGTCAGAATGGCATCAGTCAACTCCAGATCTACATGGTCTCCTTGCACTCCAGGAAACACAGGGATACACAATAACCAGCAATTACACACTGTAGCCCAATACATTTCCACAGGCAGGTGGATAGTGCAATGGTTTAATAAATACCTACTAAATCAGTGGTATCAGCTAAAAGTTTACTGTAGAACTCACAGTTCTCCAAAGTCACTTTGTTTGAATTCCAAAACTATAGAAAAAAGGTACTCATAGGATACAATGGAACACAAATCCGTAGGCAGAGTCGCTGTTGTGGGATATTGGCAGGTAGGCCTGTGATCCACCCACATGTACGGACAAAGGAGCAACAAAAACCAGAGGAGACACCTCTCAAAGAGATCCACTTCCAGGTTAATTAAGCATGAAGCAGAAGACCCAGGAAGGAAGCAAAGCAGGATTAGGGCCAATAGAGTGGGAACTGCAGAACCCCACTTCTACTGGGGAATCGGATTAATAACCCAGCAGAACCCACCAGCTAAGAGAAGAAGCAATTACTGAGAAGCCTCCAGGAAGATGTAGGAACCCAACCAAGCAGATCCTGGTGGCTTGATGGGGAAAAAGGAGCAGCCAGTCAAAAGAAAACGGTGCCACCATGAGGGCAATAGTAGTGGCAATCCAAGATAGCCCAGAGCAAGAGCAGAGAAGTGGTAGAGGCGTCCCACCAGCCTTCTTGATAATGGAAGCTTCCTACCTTGAGGCGCCAAGACCAGGAGGGCAACATGGGAAGACTGATGAAAAGACCCAAAATCAGCCCCAGCAAGTGAAAGCCAGCCCATCCAGTGAAGAGGGCCAGGAAAAGGACGACGAACAGCCCAGGAAGCACTTCCAGCAGCCAAAAGGTGAAACTGGAGCAAGAGAAAAGGGGAACCAGGGCTGAGCCGACTTGGACGAACCTGGTCCTCAAATTCAGCAGCCATTGGAGTGATTAAAGTAATAATCCAGTAGAATTGATGAATGAATGGTTTCTCAACATACAGTTTGTGTATTGGGATGTCTGGGTCAAAGGACCCGTCCAAAACAGTGTAGTGGTGGGCTGTGAGTGAGCACATGTTTGCAAAACAGCCATTTTAGGCCCGTCTTGTGGTTCCCAGGAAGAAAGCAGTGTTAAAAATTCAGGGGAGCTGGGAGCTATTTAGCTCTTACTTCTACCAGGAGATCCTGGTTAGCCTGAAACCAACAGTTACCAGGAGCTACTTTTGACTCCCCAGGCAAACTAGTGTCTTGGAAAAAGGCATATGTGACATTAACTGAGTGTTTGAGAATGTAAAGAAAGAAGAACTAGGACCCATTTAAATATAATGGATCATACATAATGGGCAAAGAGTTAAAGTGTGCATGTAATGTGGAAGTTAGATATGCAGTGCCCTGTGTACTCGCTCCTGGTTCACCAGGGGTAGCTCCTGCCTACTGAGTGATGCCCGACACCCAAGAGCTGGCTTTAGCTCCTGTTCATCAAATCTGAGTTTTGAACCTTGAGACAGGGATGACCAGGATTATGGCTTTAAAAAAAGCATCACTACCACAATGATTTCCATACTGGTTCTCTGTGCTACTAATGCATTCAAACTAAATCACAGCTGCCACCTGCTTTCTCCACAACAAAAGTGTAAGGTGATGTGATCATCCTAGGGCCAGAATGGGGTGCTTAAATCCCCGTCTAAGAAGTCATATGGCCTACTATAGGGAAGCCCATCAAAAAGAGATGCAGGGAACTTCTGGAGAACAAAAATAAGGTCAAAGTTCCAGAAATACCAAAAGACAAAAGCAGAAAGTTTGGGGGAAATATGAAATTGGATAGCAGAACCCCCAAAAACGGAATTCCAATAAGGCAGTGGGCCTCATTACACGGACGGCGGTGGACCAAGGTGCTATTAGCTATTAGCACCTTGGTCCATGCCGGTAAAATACCGGCACCGTCTTGGTGGAAAGGGGAATTACTGCCCTATTCCAAGGTTGGTGGGGCGGTAATTCCCCCTTCCCCCATTGCCCTTCCCCATGCCCCATAGGGCATAATGGGAATGGGGAAGGTGCTAATTACGGCACCGCAAATTGCGGTACCGTAATTAGCTCCCTGGTCCCTTTGCGGGTTGGTTTTTAACGCCTGCAAAAAGCAGGCGCTAAATTCTCCAACCCGCAAAGGGACCTCGTAGTAAGGCGGTAAGGGTTAACGGTCACCGGTACCATTAACGGTGACCGTTAACCCTTACCGCCGTCTGTGAGGCCCAGTGTCTCCCAGTCCCACTGCACGGTACACCCCTCTTGTCGAGTTGGTATGGCGCCAATGCGTTAGAGCACTTTTTTGGTTAACCAAATTCATGCGAGGCAGCGGTAGCAGCATGCGGGTGCCTATAGGTTTCTAGGCAACCGGAATCAATCCCCACCCACAGATTTTGTGGCTTCCCTTCTTTCTAAGCACTGCCTGAGACTCAGTCTATATAGACTGTTGGCACACTGGGAGAGAAAGAAAGAGGGAAAAAGAGGGAGAAAGAGGGAGAAAGAGGGAGAAAGAGGGAGAAAAAGGGAGAAAAAGGGAGAGAGAAAGAGAAAGAGGGAGAGAGAAAGAGAAAGAGGGAAAGAGAGAGAGACAGAGAGAGAGAGAGAGAGAGAGAGAGGAAGAAAGAGAGAGGGAGAGAGAGAGAAAGAGAGAGAGAGAGAGAGAGAGGTTATAAAAGTGCAATAGTGTTTATGTGCGCATTTGAATGTGTGCATTTTCTAATGTGTGTGTGTGTCTGCAGAAAGCCTTAGAATGCATGTAATGCAATGTGTTTGTGTGCATGTGTGCACTAAAGAGTGTGAATATGGGAATGTGTTCGAGTACGTTCAAGGGAGTGTTACTTGGCAAGTACAACTCTGTACAAGCACATATGAATGCGTGTGCTTGGTTGGGGTGGTGGGCATCAGGAAGGTTTTTTATAGTGGCAACGCTGACATATATTGTTGGTGTAGCATCCAAACAGACAATTCAGGTATATGTCGTGGGCGCGGCATTGTACAAGTCACGTGGCAATGCTGAAATATATTGTGGGTGCAGCTTTTGAAAATGAGTGGCAGTGCTCGAAAATATTATGGGCACAGCATCATGGTAATGATGTCCACAGGGTAGAACATCAAAATGGTTTACAACATATTCTGGAATGCTGAATCATAAAAGCGATGTGTAAATGCAACATATGTTGTTGCTGTAGCTGAACGAAAGTGGTTTGCAATGGCAATGCCGATATACAACTTTGTAAAATGTTGTAAACTGCTTCTGTGCACTATGGTGACCTATCTAATGGACTACTGTTTACCCTGCAGTACCATAATCCAAATAATGTAGCTTTACAGTCAATGGTTTGGCAAAATCACCCTTTCAACTCATTATTTTAAAAAGGGAATACCTTCCTGGAACCCCTACTATTATTTAGGTATCCCTTGCTACACCTGTTCACTGGTACTCATTCACTCGGGACAGCTGTTGCTGTATATCATAGAAAGTATTGATCACCAACCACTGACCCTGAAACATTCACAACGCTGGTGCCCTGCCAGGAGCTACCCACCGCCACCTCTGGCACGAAAAGCTGCCTCTAACAACAGTTGTGCCCGCCTCTTTCCCCAGCTGCATAGAGGGACGCCATTTGCGGGTAGCCAGGGGTCGCCCCTGCGACCCCTGTGGTCTCCCTTGCTACACCTAAATTGTTGTTAAAAAGAAATGTTTTTTTATTTTTATTTTTTTAATGGAAGCTCCTGGGCTGTGGCCAGCCAGCGCTATGTGCCTCTTCGTTTATGAAGTGGCTTGGTTTTTCTTGTACAGGCCTCTTAAAAAAAAATTAAAAAAAATAAAAAATGTAAAAAAAATGGGGGTACACAAGTGTAACACTTTCAGCAGTGATCCTAAATAAGAAAGAATAGGAATAACAAATAATTCGTCTTTTTGGAATTCTATAAAATAATTCCTAGACTCATTAAAGGTTTATTTCAGGCACACTTCAGGGGGTGAGTCACTGACTTAGTCTGTTCTTAACACCTCAAATTAACAATGCATACAGAAAAAACGTCCAAAATGCATTTAGAGTAAAATAAGCATCCATTTTGCACTATGTACTTTGTTTTTCGCAAGTTGCAGTTATGGCATGTTTTTTCTGTGGTTGTCCCGGTTCAGATCCTCACAAGACATTCCATCTCGGTTTCCTCGGTCACTTGACAAAATCCTTGTGCCTAAAAGCTTGTGTACAGTGTAAAAATGCTTGACAATTGCACATAAAGTGGCCCTTGATTTCATTGTGCCACAATTAATGCTTTGTTGTAATGTGTCTATCTTTCCCATCTCCCTGGCATGCTGGTCAGGATGTTTGTTTGCATGTATCAGGTTAAGAGTGCCCAGAGTACAGAATGCTGTGCGAGTTTGCAGCATTGATATGATATGATATGGCATTTGTAACGCGCCTATACACAAGTGTTTCAAGGCGCGACGAGGCAGGGAGGGGGGAACAAGGGGAAGACAGACAACGATCCTACTAGGCCAGGTGTCATTCAGATCGCGCAAGTGCAGGGGTAGGGGAGCATTCGCTGTGCTAATCTACATTCCTTAATACAGTGTTATGAACCCTCCCAATGATATGTATTTTGTCATCCTCTGAAGCCTGAAAGGTAGATCCAACAGGCTTGATATGTGACCAACTTGCACCAGACCTGCAGATGAACTGGCCTGCTGTTAAATCTCAGTTGCCATTTTAATGGTATCCACTACAGAGTGTAATTTGCTTTCTGTCTTTGAGAACTACATGTAATTGCTAATTTTACAATAGCTGGTAAAATACCTATAGCCGGTAAGATAGCTCAGTGGGTTGGCGCTCACTGCTGCGATGTGCGTTTGATCTGCAGGCTGCAGGTTTGATTCCAGGCAAGGTCAACTCAGCATTTCGTCCTTCTGAGGTCGATAAATGAGTTCCAACACAGGTTGGGTGATATTGTATGCATATTTGTTCTATATAAAGTGCTTAAGCGTAAGTGCTATATAATAACACATTATCATTTAGCCTTGGACGTCTGCTTGCATTCACGGTAATATAGGCCTATACACACTGATATTAACGATACATAGGGTGATCCATTCTTGTATGAAATGTATATCACATTACAGTGATATCGTAACCATATTTTCGTAGTGTACTTAGGAACAATGCTATGACATGTCACTTCCTGTTTTGTCAAGGGGTGAAAGGTCGTGTTCCATGGCTTTCGGTGATGCCACTTCAGGGTATGGTCAAATGATATCACCGCCTGTGATGTCATCAGAGGTCAAGGGTCGTGTGATATCACTTCCGCTACCCATGGCATTTTGGTGAAATGACGTCCCTGACTCCTCATAATGTGCCCCCATGCATTCGCTTTTCACCTTCGCGTTTCCACTTGCCCAATTTAGTTCCATCTCCTACACGCTTCCTCCTTCTTCATTTGCCACATGTCATCCTTGCTTCTTCCGTCAGCTGCCAACCTGCCTCCCTCTCCAACTTGCCTAATGCAGTAAATGTTGGAACAGGCTTCAGCATTTTACGGTATGCTCAAACTTCCCTTTTACATTTTTTTTTTTATTTTTCGTCACTGTAATCAACATAAGTTATTGCACAACCCGTACTAGAAATGTTCGTAACATGTAAAAAACTAGACATTTTTCACCCAAAACCTCGCTCAACATTTTACTAAAATGCCAGTCAGATTTTTGTTGTCTGTAAAACTCAGACAGGCTTTGTGACACTTTCCACAGATCTGTGATACAGAGAAGAGATGGTGGGACTGTTGGGTAGGGGTTTGAGAAAGAGTGAATAAGACACAAACCGTGGACTTTAGAGGGCATACCTTTACATCTGTTTAATATTGTCTACTAACTCAAAAGAAAAAAACATTTTCAGTCACTTGAGGGCATGACTATAACGCAGTATAATGGCGGAATTGAGGTGTACATTCATACCGATATATGATATGATAGGTCATTTATAACGCGCTTAATACCCAGAGGTTTCTAAGCGCAGACCTAGGGATCGAACCTGTGTTGCTCAGTGTCATCTTGCTTCCAAGGCGAGTGCGTTGCTCCTGAGCTATCCTCCCGAGACAAAGTACCAAACAAGTAATTTATGGCATAATGCACTTGATATGTCTGGGCAGGCTACATGCCAATGTACGGACTGTCCGGGCTGACGCAAACACATGTAGCATGACAGTGATATGGGCAGAATCAGGGAGGCTGGACAGCGAGAGGTGGCACTGTGTAAGGCGGGAGGACAGTAAGGAGGGGACGCTTGACTTCCTGGCAGAGAGAAGATGGTAGAGAGCAGAATCTGCTGGCCGCAAGCAAGAGGGAGATGGTCTGGAAATAACACAAAGCAGAGACCGCAAACACACAATTTAAAGAGAGTGGTAAAGTGGCTGGATCCCAGGCCTTTCCTGCAGGTTATATAAAACCTTGAGGGACACTGTAGCCCCTATTTTACAAGAGGCATTTAATAATGTTCAACTAACAGGGAGAGGCATATTTTCTTGGTGAGACTCAAGAATGGCTTTCATATTGAAATCAGAAAAGCCAGCTACAATGTGGTAGTTGCAGCCCAATCCCTTAAACCAGGATTAAAGAATAACGATGAAAATGTTATCAAAAGGAATGGCTGCAGTAGTAGGGCTCTTGATCCACACGTATAAGGGTTATCCCCAATAGATATTTACCGGAGTTAAAACACTCTGGGGCTCATTTTGGATTGTCTCCAAAATAGCACAAATAAAACTGTATACATTTTTTCGCCTTCCCCGCATGCAGCCGCCACCGACCTATTTTGACTCGTTTTGGTGTTAGGTGTAATTCTAACACGGAAATCCAGGGTGATCCAGATTTTTGCGTCTGTTTACCGCCAATACCAATGCAAATCCATAAATACTGCTCATCATGTCCCTGTCCATGCGTCCCAAGCAGCATTTCATGGATTCTTATGGAATCCATCTGCTATCTGTGGGTGCATAAATCAGGCAGATTCCATAGGAATCCATATCATTGCCACCCAATTTAACTCTTGTTTACGCATGCTTTTTTTGCACTGTTTTACTGATCACATCGAGGAAAATTTGTCCGCCCCAAACTGAATCAACAGGCATCGCCAATATAAGCAATGTCCTCTTGCAACGCTTATGATTGCTGTAAATAAAGTCTTTGATAGGATGAACTGGCACCTTCTTTGGGATCATCTTGTAAATGCAATGGTTTGGACTAATAAGTACCATTAAGACATTGTACACTAATACCCACATAGTGGTTAATACAAATCTAACATCTGAAATATCAATTAATAGAGACCAGGCAGGGCTGCCGCTTGTCTCCCTCAAGATGTTAGCTGAAATTATTAGGAGGGCAAATGACTCATTCTCTTGTTTCAATAGATGGGGGGGGGGAGGGTCAGCACGCAATGCACATTGATGATTGAATCCTCTAAAATGTACAGTTGCTTTGTACAGAATTATTTCTGAAATGGCAAAGTTTAGGGATAGCAGGATATGGAATTTGCAATGCGACAATCTAAGAGTCAGGTAAGATTGCTTGGAGTATTGATCCCAGTTTGCACATAAGAGAAAGCAGTTGTGAATTTTAAAATGTTGAAGTCATTGCTTGACTATAATTGGTTGCAGAAATATAATAAACAGATTAGTTCTTTGTTTAAAACAATTCCTTTTTATGCAAATAAAGATATTGTTAACTCTTTACAGAGCATTATTATTGACTGTATGAGGCAATTAAAGGTGACAGGTTGGTCTGGAAGAAGATTTGCAGATCAAATAAGGAAGATGGCTGTGTGTTGCTGGATGTTGAAATCTACTTCTGGGTAATAAAACTGAAATATGCAAGATCCCGATTATCTCAGCCAGAGA
The DNA here is from genome assembly GCF_040938575.1 of Ambystoma mexicanum. Classification (NCBI taxonomy): domain Eukaryota; kingdom Metazoa; phylum Chordata; class Amphibia; order Caudata; family Ambystomatidae; genus Ambystoma; species Ambystoma mexicanum. Next base: position 1,172,387,086 of record NC_090928.1, on the reverse strand, counting down.
ACTTAGATGTCTATGGTGCCTTACTGCATGATGAGGTGGCACAGAAAAATGTTTCTCCCACATTTTACAAGAATATAAGGTACATGATCCTACATATCGGATTCAGAGTCTGGTATGGCAACAAAAATAGATTTGGCATTACTTATTTTTCATGCTACCAACATCTCTGGGACCCTCCTGGTACTCCAGAGATTTTAGGGAATTACCAATTCAAGTAGAGAGAGCCTTACATATTAATTATCCAGAGAACATTTTGGATGAGAGAGGGATTCGGTGTTGGGAGACACTGTCACCCAGACTGCACTGGCTTACATAACTTTAATTATCGCATGGCATTACTCAATTGGATATTCCACCAAGGAGTAGCATGGAACAGTCTTTGGAAAGAAAGTAATTACTGGGGCAATCAGAAGTAAAAACTCCTCTTCATATTACAAGAAACATTCAAATTTGTAAATGACCTTGAGGTGGCCCTGTTCAGTTTGAGAAAGTTTCTTGCTAGCTCTGGGGATACAAATGTCTGGTAAGTATTAACATGCTAAATGATATTATTAAGCCTGCACATTGTAAGCCTGCACATTGTTAAGCCACTCACAGATGCATCAACAAAACCGCTCCAGCATACCTATCTGAAGCAATATCAAGGACCACATCCACTCGCCCCACCAGAGCTCAGTACACCAACCAGCTACACATACCACGCATAAGGAGAGCCACAGCGGGAGGTCTAGGCTTCTCCTATATTGCACCGAAACTCTAGAAGTCACTCCCGGCCACCCTTAGAGCTGAAACTTCCATCTCTGTCTTCCGCAACAACCTCAAGGCCACTCTCCTCAACTAGCAAGTGGAGGACTGTCTCCTCCACTTCTGCCATGTATATTGTAATATAACACAAATGTGATATAACTATATTGTAGCCTGCATATAAACTACTAATGACTATGTAGCTATATTGCAACCAATATATATTGCTAATGACCATGTAACTAAGTAACTAAGCTTTGTACTGTAACAAGTGCCATGATGTCCTCGGGCTGTTGTGCGCTATATAAATACGAATAAAACAAAACAAACATTTCAAGAAGAAACTTTTCTTTACTATCTGAAAGCTGTTTTCGAATCCAGAGAAACTGAAAAAGGGGCAGAATGGGGAAAGCGGGTTGTGTGAAATGTCAAGCAACCGAGGCAGATTATTGGCATCTATTTTCCGATCTAAAGAAGAGTTCATTTTGGAATGGTGTGACTTGGTGGAATCAAAGAGAGGGGAGTCCTTTCATAATATTTTTGGGATACAGGCTGTCTATGACGGTTTACCCAGTAATAATGTTAACTTAATCTTTAAAGTAACATTGCTGCGGAGAATCCTGATTTGTAAAGAATTGATTCAACCAATAGGTCCAAATATAAAATAACGGAAACAAATGTTTTTTTGTGGCAATGAATAAATCTTGGTAACAGACCCAGCAACCATGTGTTGTGGCAGACTATCATGTTCTTTCCCTATTACCCATTACTAAATGATGCACACACTCCGGGCCTGCCAGATGTCGCTTAGCCCCAGTAACCCGACATCACCCCTTGCCATTTTCTTCTTCTACCACTATTACCTTATTTGGTATTTACTTACGGTTATGTTGTTTTCTATGCAGTATATGCAAAAGTTATGCTAGCTGATCCCAAGTTACGAAAGGGTAGAAACCACAAGGCCTAACTGCTGTTTGGAAGTCATATGTTGTAAGAAACTGTTATGCAAGCTGTCTGGTAGCGCCCCCCTAGATTTGGGCCATTGTCACATTATATTACTGATCTGCCTATATAAGCCAATGCTTCTGTGTAATCCTCAGAGATGGTCATGGCAATTCTGTGAGACGGTCACACTCTCTCCAAATCTCAGCTGTCATGTGTGTCTAATAATCCACGATTGTCACCCAGCCTCATTCAATGTGTGTCATTATTTTGCATTATTTTTCACACAAAACATTTTCCTTTACCCATGGATGAGGAGAGGAAGGAGGAAGCGATGGTTGTTGTCTGCAGGAGTTATCACAAAAGAGGGCAAGCACACCCGATCAGAACGCAATGCAATACACTCCACACTCATACAAAGTTGGAAGAGGTGACAGCAACGTCCTACTGATGTGTTTTGTCTGCAGGAGTCTTGTGGCACTAAAGGAGATGTAGAAGGATAGGGCAAAAGGGTTTACCACCAGCCAATTCAAATGTTTTTGGCAACAGAAAATAAATTTGCCAATAAAGAATGCACAGAGGGATGTGGATCGGTCAATGGTCATAAAAATGTAATGCTTAGAGAATGAAGGGGAAGCTGGCTTTTGTTTTCGGTTCCCTTTTCTCCCTTTAGACTATTCTTCTAGCAGACATCACATACTTAAATTGACATTTCTATGTGGATGACTAAATTCATGTTTTCGTTGCTGACCTTTACTCTTGAAATATGCTAAACTTTGTGTTTACGTATCTCCGGAGAGCCTGATAATTACTTGACATAACCTCTGCACAACAGGAATTTTGTTTTACTCAGCATGAGATTTCCTGCAACCTTCACAATTTAACATATTTTCACCAGTCTTATGTGTATAAATTACCACTGTTTCCCGATATTCTCATTTTAAATAAAAAGCCCTCTTTGTGGACCATACAGTCTAATGTCTAATGACGGGCATCTAGTGTTTCGATCTCCAAAAATGCAATGTTATCAATCAAAGGTGGTGAAGGAGGTCCTCCATATTCTCAACCCATCCTCTACCCTCTCATGCAATGAGTACATTTCCACCATAAATGCCCGAGGATACAAAAGTAACTGAAATCCCCACCACTGGAATCAGTCCTTGAGGTTTCCCCATCTTACAGATTGTAGGCATCATTACTAGTTTGGTGGTAAGCACAGTTGTAAATCTTCCAAATTACCACCAAACACATTTACCGTTATCGTCACTCAGTCCTGTGGGTTTACTATGACATTACAAGTGGTAGTAGGGAGTTCTGTATCCCTATTTGTAGAGTCCATACGACACCATAGAGATTTTGGCAGAATTACTGCCTGGACGGGTTTACCTCCAGCATAATGCTGGAAGAAAATGCTCCGCTTTAAGGTCAAACTTATAGCTTGGCATTGTGGTAAAAATGACCACCAAAGAAAGTGTCTGTAACGAAGTTGCCACCAGTTTTTTCCTAGGCCTGTGAACTTCTAATGAACCCCTTTTTTTCTAATCAAAATGTAAGGAATGCTATGGATGTCCACATGTGTATATTCTATAGGCAACAATAATAGTTTGCCTGGTGAAAATTCTTTTGGTTCCCTTTCAGATGATGGGTATTTATGATGGTGCTCACTTGATGATGAACTGCCGAGAATGAGGCTAATCGGTATGATCTTTCAGTATCTAGAGGTTCATTCTAACCGGCACCTAGCGGCTCCTGCCTGACCAGTGTGCACTTATCAATGCTGTATACTGAAGTAGTGAAATCAACGGACAGTTCTGGAACAAGCATGGTGACGGACAATGGTTATATCAACAACAGGATCTACACTGGTGAGGGGAGTCTAGGTGTTAAGGGCTCCAAAGATGCAGTTGTCTTTTTTAGACTTGCACATTCCATTTTGGATGGTGGAAGCAATGTTGGTCTCTTCTTAATGCCATTGATAGTTTCTCAATGGCTGTTATTTTATTAAACAACATTATTAGGAAGCCGCCATGAACTCGGACCTTAGACCTTTCTCCTGAGCAAGATGTTTCTTCTCACTGTTATTGTTTTCACCTTTTGGCATATATCGGTAAACCAACCACCCTGTCTACCTATTCCGACTGGATCTCAATGTTAGCAACAATACGAGTCACCATGCGGATGTTAGAAATAGATGCAGTTCTCACGTGTGGGGGGGCCATGATCTATGTGGTGCTTACCACATTGTGTGCTAGCCCTGAAGAAGGACCTATTGATGCTGTACAGAAGCCCCACAGCTACTAGCCTGCTGGAAACCGATGTAAACAACCAGGAAAGCAAGCCCCAGCAGAGTGTCGGCAAAGCAGCGAGCCATCAAAACTAGCCAAGAATAGTCATCAACAGGTCCCTCAAATGGTTCCTCACTTCAAAGGCAGACAAACCAAGCAAGTGAAAGTCTTACAAAAAGTCAACACCAGTTGGAAAAGGAGCTTGATTTGGGAGCCAGGAAGACGTTAAAACATACATAGTAAAAGGCAATATGTTTAAGAATCAACATAGATCATCTTGAGCCCTAGCTCCATCATCTATGCATGAAATGAATGTAGATTGTAGCAACGGAAGTCAAAATAAATATACACTCACTTAAACTTGTAACTCTCCCTTTTGTTGTTTACAAATCCATCTGCTAAATCACGTGGGACAATTATTTCCAAAGTTGAGGCTGCAGCTTCTTCTTCGTCGACCGAATAGATCTGCAAGAGAGGGGACAATGTTAAAGATTGACATAATTCCTGGTACAGAACATGGTCTTTAGGAACTAGTATGTGGACGTCACCATGATGTGTACACGTATGCTCAGAAAGGCAGCTGACTTTGCAGCTTTACAGAAGAATACTGAGTTAATACACAGACATAATATCTCTCTGGCCATAGAGCTCTCGCTCAGAAGGCGCTCAGAACAAGTGTTCCCGAACAGAGGATGATCCTTAATGGGTAGAAGGGAATCGGTCCATGGGAAAACAGGACAGTATCTAGACAATAATAGTATTATTTGGGGTATTAGCATACTTGATCGCAAACCAAATTGACCTTTTCAATTTGACCAAATTCTTTTTTTTTTTTGGGGGGGGGGGAATTTTGGTTAATTTAAATATATATGTGAGGTGGGGTAAGGGAATATGTCAAGGTGGGGGGGGGAGAGTTTAGGGGCTCTCTGCACATTTTACAAACAAAAAACAAACAAAAGGTCAAGTTTGTTCGGTTATTTGGAAGGACTAAGAGGGCAGATATGTATTTATTTAAACTTGTATACAGTGCTGGTCTAGCCTGATGACCTCTAGGCAATTTACAAAGTTCAAAGAGAGGAGCTGAAAAAGAAGTTACAATTTTTTCAGGATAGGAAGATCAGGATAAAGGATAGAAGTGGGAAGCGGTCTAGCGGGATTAGGTGGGGAGAAAAGGTCAACAAGGATATTGTGTGGAAGGCTGTTCCAGGCTGTGGGACCCCATTTGGTGAGGGCCTCTTCTGCTGTGCATGTTTGACTGCAGTGTGGCATGGGCAGGAACGTCCGGTTAGCTTATCATGGACATGTGTGGGTGATGGGCACAATGGCAGATCACTGAAAAGGGTGATGTAATGCCCAGAGCACTGGCGGATCAATTGAGTTGGTGAGTATCGACTAGTTGGCCCATGTTTATATGTAACCCTTTTCAAGGTCAATTTCATAGCAACCTCCATTCTTGAAGTACAGCCATGACGGTGAATGCTCATCAATTCGTGTTCTATGTGTTCAATGATCATGACAGAGTAGAGTAAGAGAGGGAGAGAGAGCCGGAGTGAAGGGTTCTTGAGTGTCATTGATGGGTACTGAAGAAAGGATACTACAGCAGCAGAAGCCACTTGCAGGGAAAGGGAAGGAGACATTCGAAGAACCTGGGAGTGTTAGTGGGTAGGGGTTAGGAGAAGGGGTCAGCGGGTAGATGTTAGGAAGGGGTAGACGGAGGGAGATACAGAAAGGTAGTAAAAAGTTGCACAATGCGGAGAGAAGGAGGTGTATACAAATCACTGGATGAATTCATAAGTGAAATACACTTATTTAAAGATCATTGCACATATTCCTTATCCTGACTTCAAGTCAATTCCAAGGGATCATGCACTGAATGTCTTCTGCCCTCCCACAGAGAACACACACTGGGGGCATAGCGATTGTGCGTAAAAGAACACCTACGATGCCAGTCCCCAGGGTGATTTTAAGGATGGTCGCAGTGTACTGTGGGTGTACTAGGAGAAAGAGCTGCTTGTGTTGCACTGAACAGAGTAACTTCCTGCAACATGTGTCTGTCATATGTACTATGCGGTAAACAGCTAATGCCAGTAAGTGAAAGGAAAGCATTTGCAGTTGTTTGGTTAACCTTTCCCAGCAGAGGGTCCTTTTTATCCATTGTCCACAGGGGGGTCCCTTTCAGCATTGGCCTGCGCTGCGCCCCACTCTGCAGGCTCCCCTCCCACACACAGGACACGAGGTCCTGGAGCAGGCCCTGCAGGACGAGCCCCAATACCATCAGCGCTCCTCTAATGCAAGTCTCGGGAGGTCATCCTGAAGGCAGTGATTGGCTCAGTTCCCTGGACCAGTCTATTAAAGGGAAGTCAAGAGCACTGCTAAGTGTTTCCAGTTTATTTGTACAGAATGCGTGCAGCAGGCTCCCAGGGAACAACTGTGAAGATAGTAAAGAGGGAAGCCTCAGCACCGTGTAGGCTGAAATGGATTCTCTGTCGGTACAAGCATGCATTTCTAATATTCACTCAGCAAACACAGAGATCATGTTCATTATGGATTCTTTTAAGTTTCCATGTGCGTCTACTGTTCCTTGGGGTAACCAAGGGGTCAGTGATAACCAAGTGTTCACAAAGGCCATGGTGACGACAAAAGTAAACACAAATACATTATGGTCACCCCAATATGAGTCAGCTGTTTTTTTAAAACTTATTTTTATTATTGTAGAGTTGAGGAATATGTTGCTTTCGGGAACTGTACATTTTATACGATGCATATGTGTAATGATATATGTATTTTATTTTGATGGGCGAAAGGTTGCATATTCAAGCCAATCCGCTAATATAATTAAAAAAATGAGTCACTGACATTGTAGACTGCAGTTCCAGGGTAACTCCCTGCAGGAAAGGTTTAAAGGAGGGCTCACGTGACTTGCTGTATTCCATTTAATTAACAATGTGGACAAAAATATGCTCTGCTCACCTCATTAGTTATTTGGAAAGACAGTGTTCCTCGTGAGTTACTAGTGTCGCCATTCAGAAAACTCCCCAAGTACTAGACACAGTAATTTGTATAGGTAAACGTTAGCTTGTGTTTTCACACTTCTCAACACAAAAGAAATCGTATTAGTAACACTGGTCTATGGGTAAACATTTCAAGCTGTAAGCTACTATCCAGGCATAAAAATTCATTTGCCCCCTCAATTCTCCATGTGCTTACAGATAACCATTTCTTGCGCACTAAGGTGCTCATTATCAGTTACCCGGTATCGCGCTGGTAATTCTGGTGGGATACTGGAGAACTACTGTACCGTCTCTGCCACTCGATATCCCGGTATTACCAGGATACTACAGGCGGTGGAGACGCTGGGAACGCCCCATTCCATGAGTCCGAGAGGACTCCATGGAATGGAGCCAGTGCTGGAGATTCAGGCATTTATTTGCCGGTAGGGGCCTGAACTACCAGCAGTTCATGCCTGCCGGTAGATCAGAGCTCCTACTGGCAGACTTGGAGTTGGCCGGTCCGGAAAAGTGCCGGTATACTTTTTTACTGACACTTCCAGGCCGGCCAACTCATATTGAGATTATAAAGGGGTCATTACAAGTCCACCAGTATCCCGCCAGAAATTCTGGCAGGATACCAGGGGACTACCGTACCATCTCCGCCCTCCGATATTCCGGTATTACTGGGATACTACAGGTGGCGGAGACACCAGTAAATCCCCATTCCTGATTGCGATTCCGCAATGACCAGCACTGGTAATAACAGTATCAGTTATTGCAGCAACTGTCGGTCGTAGGGACAAGAGCTACCGGTAGGTCAGGACTGCCGGTAGATCACAGCCCCTACCAGCGGACTTGTAGTGTGCCAGTCCAGAAAGGTATACATTGTTGCTGGCACCTTATTACCAGACCGGCAAACATGTAATGAGTCCCAAGAGTCAATTAATACTGGACAACAGCTAGTGTCAAACTTTGAGGCTAATGTTTTTGATTGCTCTCATCAGCTTTGTGATTTCATTGGCCAAGCAAAATACGCCCCACAAATCATGTTTCAATGGGAAACATTTCACAGAGGGTCACCGAGCAAGTAACTAAGATTGCTTAAGTTTCTCACTATGTATCTTTAATTTCTGAGTTTTCTAGGACGTCTCAACTTCATCCTGCAGCCACTTCAGAACACTCGCAGATAAACTCAAAACATTAAACTGTTTATAAAGGAGTCCACCCAGATACTAAAGAATGTCTCCAGTCCAGCATTCCCGGCTCAATCAATGAGGATACCATAAAATAATTGAAGAGTAGTTTCTGTCGGCAGTTTGAATCCAGCCGGTATTGGGGTGTGTCCCCATTGCCTAATAAGAACTAAACAGCGCACCGCAGGCATATTTGTCTCAAGTGCATTGAGCAATAAGAACCAACTGACTACCAAAGGTGAACGGGATTTTAATGACTACGACTAAACCTGGGTGGTACAGTAGTTTGGACACGTCATCGGTGTATCATCAGGCAGACTTTCACCTGACATCACGCGCATTAACGGCCCTTATCACTCCTATGGGGGCATATCAGCACAAAAGAATGCTATTTGGGTTGGCCTTCCTCATCTGTGGTGTTCCAGAGGGTGATGGAAGATTTGCTAGGAGATATAACCGGTGTCAAATGTTTCCAGGATGGAATTCTTGTGGGGGCAAAAAGCAAGGTGGAACATGAGAGTTTATGAAGTATTACGCAGATTAGAAGGTGCCAACGGTGAAGAGAGCAAAGGTTGAACAAGTGACTCATTTAGGGCCAGTGTTTACAAAGGAAGGGCTGAAAACCAACCCTGGCCTGGTAGAGGCGATACAGAAAGTAAAGTCCCCGGAGAACAAAGATGAGTTAAGGTCATTCCTGTGGTTAATCGAGTACTATGCTAAATTTGTGGAGAATTTTGCAGCCAAGTGTTCGGTTTTGCGAAAACTATTAAATGGAAAGGGAGAATTTGTGGGGGGGGGGGTTGAGGAAGAGAATGCATTCAAATATATGAAGGAGGAGGTGATGAACACACCCATATTTTACTGGCTTGATCCTGCAGCACAGATGAGTGTAACCATGGAAGCATGGATGCAAGTTTAGGAACAGTGGTAAGTGAAATTAGGGAAGGCACATAGCCTCTCAGAATCAGAGGGAAAATATGCACCTATAGAAACGGAGGCTTTGGCGTGCAATTAGGCCTCCAAATATTCCAGTACATTTGTATGGGGAGTACTGTACATTATCATAAGTGACCACAAACTATGGATCCATCTATTACTACTCCAAGCGGGTCGGGCAGGCAACTCCCAGGATCGCAAGGTGGGTGGCAGCCATGCAGAGATATCATTTTGAGGTGGGACACATTCCTGAAAAATGTAATCCTGAGCTTGGAATGGCAAGAGTAGAAGGAATGATACCTCATACCGTTTTCATAAAAGACTTAATAAGGCTTGCACAGGATGGCCACAAGGGTAAGGCTTGCACAGGATGGCCACAAGGGTAAGGCTTGCACAGGATGGCCACAAGGGAAAGAGTTAAGCCAAACATATATTGAGGGCGATCTTTTAGTGGCCAGGGGTGGACAAAATGGTGGAGGAGGAAGTGGGAGCATGCGACCCATGTAGTAAGAGTGACAAGTTGTTGAAAACACAGACTCAGGAAGCGTGTAATGTTGAAATACCCAATTGTGTCTGGGAGAAAGTGGCAATAGACTTTATGCGTCCTACAAGGATGTTGGGACAAGAGAACAGAATTGCCATTGTGTTGCTGGACTGCGCCTCCAGGTTGTTCAAGGTATATTTTGTGGAAAACATAACGACGAGTCGAGTGATAGAGTTTATGGAAGGGCAGTTTGCTAGAGAGGGATATCCCAAAGTTGTATCCGACAGCTGGTGTCACACAAAATGCAAAGTTACATGGGGAAACATGGTATTGTAAACAAAAGGATTGCACTCTGCAATCAGGCGGCAAATGGAATGGTAGAGCGTGTAAATGATATATTAAAAGAGACCGAGTACCGTTAACATAACATAACAGACCATACAATTAGCATACGCAAACAGCATGAACTGAAAGGTGAAAGTTTGCAAAATGATGGTGGCATACAGCGACACACCCCCAACCCTACATTTTGAGAAAATGAGGGGAAGAAAAACAGGAGCAAGGGTGTACCCACATTCGATGTCCGATAGCGGTGCAAGGGTGAAAGAGAGAATGGACCATGTGGGCAAGAAGACAGGTGTTTAAAAGGAGTTGGAGAGTGAAGGAAAACTGGTAAGAGTGGGGGGGATATTGTGAGAGTGAAGAAGCCTTTTGGTGTACCAGAGAGCTGCTGTTATAATGATCCCATTGGTGCGAGTGAAGTGGGGAAATGACAGAGTGTAACTAACGATCAGAGGAGATAGAGCAGAGATCATGTGGCAGTTATGAGGAATGCAGAGGCTGCCAAAGGTGCTACTGAGAGAGTGAGTGAAAGTATGGATGGGCATATAGATCATAAAAAGGTGGAGGAATGGATGAGTAACAATGAGGCAAAAAGAACAAGCATTGGAAGAGAGTGGAGGGGAGAATGGAAGGATGAATGGGCACGAGAGAGAACATATGCAGGCAGGAGAAGAACAAGGTGGAGTGGAGAGTGAAGCTATGGAACATGGTGGCATACGGTAGGGAGAAGTGAGTTCACATGCCGGGCGAGACTGGCCAAGTATGATGAAAATGTTATGATTGAGGTGGAGCTCAGCTAAACGTATATCTTATCTTTTGGATGAGTATTTTAGAACGTATTGTTGTATAAAGTCCGATTTACTGATGACCTCTTTAAGAGCGTGGGCCTCATTACAAGTCCGGCAGTAAACCGCTGGTGCTACCTGCAGGTTGCCGTCAGACTGAAACACTGTTTCCGCCGCCTGATATCCCGGTGCCACCGATACAGTACAAGTCCCGGCGGCCGGGATAGTCCCCATTCCCCTGGAGCCCAACAGGACTCCAGGGGAATGGGGACTCTGAAGCACGGCACCGTTGCTAACAGTTGCTTCAGTGACAACTCCGCTTTCCCGGGCTGTTGCGTGCAGCAGGTCAGACCTGACAGGCCCACAGGCAAACTCATAATGAGGCCCTAGGTCTTTAAATGTCGTAACGATCACTATTGAACCTAAATTGAGTGAATGAATGCATGTATAAAGGAGAAGCATATAATGTGATATCATAACTGTGCCTGTGAGGACTTTCCTTTAGAATGTCATCACGCGCTCATATAACCGGATTAATCCCATTACTTACCACAGGTTTTTTCATGATGCAATTTTTCATGGTGAAATATCAATTGGCACCTTTTCAAAAGTGACAGAAGTTTACACAATGTGTGCAAGACGACTCCCTGTCTGCCTGACAACAGGGTCGGCACCTTTCAAAGAGGGCTGTGCATACACCGCTGAAACGGCCAAACGTACTTTCAGAAACGGAATGACGGCTTTATTTTTCCAGGGTCTCGCATGTGAGAGGCTTTGGTAAGCGGTACACAATTTCTCCCAGAAAAACGCACCAACGCAAAGCTTTTTTGTATAAAACATTGTAGTGCTTCATTTATAGAGGTTATGTAATTCCGCAGCAAACTTTTTATCCAGAAAATTGCTGATATTCGGGCAACATTTCTCACTCAGGTCTAAAAACAGTTAAGTATGTGGCTGACGTCACTACTTCCGCTTCTAATTATTCCTTGGCCCGTTTTCCAACGTTCTCAGCTGCAAAAACAATGGGCGCTACTAATACAAAGAAGTCAGCCTCGCCCATTGATACCAATGCTTTGGCTATTATTTATGAAGTACAGGTGTTATACGTGTAAGCAAAAAAATGAAAGCAAGAACAAATTACAATAGAAAAATATGTGGACTAATAAAAATGAAACCTAGATTGCTATGACTCGATTCCCGAGTCAGCTGCAGCCCAATGCCTGCCTTTCTACAAGAGGTAATCCCCCTCCCCTCCTTTCCCTCCATCTCACCCTTAAATATACACGAATCTCTCTTTCATTGAACTCTAGGGTGTGACTTTCAATTAGGGGACACTGCAATGTTAGACTTATTTTGTGCAGGTTTAACAAATGTGGGAATCAGACCAAATAATCTTCAAGCATACTTAAGGGCGCTATTTTGCAACAGCCACGCCAAAGACTGGCAGCCTGTGCTGCAGAGGCAATCTTGGAATAATATGCCCAACTGGTATTTATAGAATGCTTCATGCTGGAGCCCTCCCGCCCACTAAAGCACTGGAATACCAGGGGGCGTTATTACCCAATCCTTTATGGAACTGACAAGGGTGAACGGCTGAGTCGACCCTACTGCGATTGAAATCAGTTGCCACACCCATAAAAATAGATAGCGAGGAGGGGTGTTGCTCTTTCGTAAAAATGAACCTTTTTTCTTAGCATTTTAGGTAGTACAACGAAGGAATCTAGCTTAGCGAGTTAAGAACAAGGAACTACACATCGTTTCTTTGGTATTCGTGCATCAGATGTCAGAATGCCACCTTCCTGGACGCTGTGCCAGTCACAGAGGGGCAGCGGTTAATGGGTGGCAGATACAATGCCACTTTTGAAGTGCATTCTTGGGTAAGCTTGTGCAATCATGTCTTCCATACAAGAATGCAAAAGACAGGCCTACAATAGATGGGGTCGTCACTACGGCATACATCATATATTAATGCAAGTCAGGAAAGGTGTAGTAGATAAAAGTAGTTATGCTAGATGCAACCAATCCGAACGGATCTAGGTGATTATTTCGAAAAATGTTTTGATCGAAAACATTTTCAACAAATCCTACATACCGAAAAAATATTAAAAAATGGGTATTTGCCCCCCCAAACCCTTTCTTTCCCTAAGTCTATAACACCACCCCAAACCCATCCCCACACATTTTACTCCCTTAACCCACCCCCATATATTTTTTTAAACTTCAGTGTTTTTTCGGTATTTTGGATTCGTTGAAGAAGGTTTTCGGTAACTTCAATACGAAAATATCTATGCGATTTCTTTTAGGCCTGGCATAAAACGGGAGTGGCTGGCCATGTGATCATGATCAGGGCACCACTAGTTCAGATGGTATCCAGTGATATTTTTCGAATAGAAGTTACCGAAAACCTTTTTTAACAAATCCAAAATACAAACAAAAAAAAAAAAATCACTGATTTTTTTAAAAACATGTATGGGGTGAGGGAGTAAAACAGGTGGGGAGGGGTTTGAGGTGGGGTATAGACATAGGAAAATTGGAGGCTTGGGGGGGGGGGGAGAACCCCCCATATATATCTAAAAAAAAGAAACAGTTCAATATTCATGATTCGTTAATGTTTTCGATAAAACATTTTTTTTTAAAATCACATAGATCCTAAGAAATGGCACGTGGCCAGTTTGACTTAGTTTTTAATGTCCAGCTAGCAGATGGGAATGAGGACCAACCACATGCTACGCAATGCCTAGCCTGGAGAAGGTATACAGGGAGGGGGAAAGGGGGGGGGGGCAGTCTCCTAGATACCCCATCCCATACCTAGCCTTCGCTTGAAGGACAAGCCCTACTACAATGCTTGTTTATGGGATTTATAGAGTGAAAATCTAGCTAAGAGGCATTATAATACTATAGCTAGGAAACCCATCCAGAGGGTTGTATAGGTAGTGGGGGGTGGGGGGGGGGGGAGTGGGGTAGGTGGAGAAGGGGGTGGGATCAGTAGGGTTGTATAGGTAGTGGGGGGGGTAGGGGGGAGTGGGGTAGGTGGAGAAGGGGGTGGGATCAGTAGGGTTGAGTGGAAGAATCAGCAAGATTATCTTTCAAGAGTAAAGGTCTTCCAGTTATTCTGGATTTTTTACAGGGTAAGAAGCAAGACATAACTGTTGCGCTTTCGATCCATCAGCCAATTCTCGACATGGCCATGCTATTGGCAGGAAAATCTTGTGGTGATAAAATGCGTCTAAACTGAAGAAGGAGAAGTGAGCCGTTTCTGGGTCCTCCTCCTTGGGTATCTTTGAGAAGTCCTAGAGTCTCATTGGACAGAAAAGTGACTAGTTCGCGAGTAACATGTTTGCTGGACCCTGCAAATATCAGAATAAAGCCTGAGAGTATGCCATGGAGAGATTAAGACAAGAGGGTCCAGAGCCCTCAGGTAAAATTGCCAGAATAAGAGCCACTTGCAGCCAGATACCCAGATGGCGGCAATATGATCCGGAGCCTCAGCTAGCGGAACTGCAGGGCAGTCCTCAAACCAACCCAAGTGACATGGGAAAGCATTACTTTGTGAAACCATACACAATCAATCAATGCACACACTTGCACTTCTCACACAGCTGATCCCGATCACAGTTATGGAGGCCTGGCCGGAGCCTGGCAGCACTAATTAAGCAGAGCGGTGCTGTGGGAGTTAGGGTTCAGAGTGTGAAGATCCAGGTGAAGATTAGCGCATGGTGGTGTTGTAAAGAGGAGACAAAGCAGAGTGGAGGAGAGAAGAGAGCATGGAGATGAGAGGAGGTGAAAGAACAGGAGAAGACGTTGTGAGAGATTGGGGAAGAGCAAGAGTTGGAGGAGAGAGGGGAGAGCGAGGAAGGAGAAAGGGGGAACAGAGGAGTGGGACGAATCCAGGGAATTCGTTCCCTCTCCCCAAGGTGGAGCCATCCCCTTTGGGAATAGGGAGCTGAGCATGCTATGCTTTCCACCCCATAAGTGATATGGCAAGTGGGATCCCACTTAGTGGGACTCTCCCTTAGAGGACAAGGAATCCCCAAGCAAGGTTTGTAGTCATCCCCACTCACATACAGAATCCCATTAGTTGTTTGGCCTTAAGAGCGTTGAACAGGGCAATAATGTAAAAGGACCTTTAAAAATGGCTTGTGTGGTTTCGGAGCCTTTATTGTTTGCATCCTTGCATGAAGCACAGAGCCAATTGGTTGCCCCGTCTTGTTGCAGGGAGAAACAAAGAAACCGACACAAAGGGGACACAAGAGAGGACAGAGAGCTGTAACAAGGAGGAGGGAACATCCCCATTCGAGGTGGAGCCAGTAAGCAGCACCACGCGTACAGCATAGTGAGTGGACGAATGGGGAACCTACAGAACGGTGCTCTCTCCACCAAGGCAAAGCCTAGAGCCAGAGGAGATGGGGCCTGCCAAACAGAGAAAAAAAAACGCAACAAGTCCAGAAGTAGTCCACCGGCACCTACAGAAGCAGGCGCTGAAGTCATGTTGTGTACTGTGGCGAGGAACCAACAAGCAAATTGGCTAGAAAGACTGGAGGGACACTGTAGTAGCAGCACTGCAGCAGCCAAGAAGACGGCCTCCCCTGACGAGCGTCACCACAGAGCACAAGGTGCACTGCAGGACGGAGGAGGGCAGCAAGGTCTGATAATAGTCAAGGATGGGGCAAGATACAAGATAACCCAAGAAGGAGTGAGAAATCTGATAGTCTAAGAGTGGTCAAGGTACAAGATAACCCAAAAAAGGAATGAAACCAGACAACCCAAGGAAGGGTGAGAATTCAAAGAGGCCAAGAAGGAGCAAGTCGCAAGGTATCCCAAGAAAGGGCGAAAGACAGAGCTCCAGGTAAGGTAAAGGGAGAGAGAGGAAACCCTAAGGCAGGTTAAGAAACAGGAGGCCCCACGATGGGGTGTGAAAGGTCAAACACTGAGGTGGGGTGTGAGAAGCTAGACCTCAGGAACGGTGCAGACAACAATCCTCCCAAGCAGGGCGAAGGAAGAGAAACTCCAAGACGGGGTAGGAGTAACCACCATTCTAGACTGGGTAATTACAGGTTGACTCAAAGGAACAGACCCGGGTACCCACCACAGAAAGGAAGGCTACAGAGATACTGGACAGACCCGAAGCTTGCAGCATAGGACCTTGTAGGTGGCCTGGGAGAAGGTATAGAGGCATTTGGGTTGGGGCTAGGATTAAGAATCCCAAACAAAAAAGGAAGATTAAAAAGACACTATAAGCTGAATAATCAGGCTCAAGGCCTGAGAAAAGCCAGAGAGACATTTGTGTGGAACTCAGAAACAAGACCACATTGATGAGGTGGATAGAAAATCCCTCATAGACCTTTCTGGTTGAGTTTATACTATTTTTGTGTGTTAGTGCTAGGGACAGAATTTAGGCAAGATTATGCGTTGGATGGAGGACTGGATTTTAGATGCAAGACATCCTGACGAGCACCCATTATTTTTCCTTAGATAGGGCAAATAACCACCTTAGAAGTAGGGATAGGATAGGCCTTTTATTCATTGGTCTAATATATCTCATGCTGCACAACATTACCTCTTGTCTGTCTCCTGAGTATGACTTAAAACAGGAGGCCAAGAAGAAAAGGAAAGGAAGAGGGGGGAAAAAGGGAAAAAAATAAAAAATAAAAAGGAGTAGGAAGGGAATAAGGCAAACAAGGAACATCAGAGAAAAGGAGGGGGAGGGCAACATCTAATAACAGAGGAGAAGCAGGAGATAGAAAAGGTACCATGGTGTGAAGTGAGAGGAGGATGACCTGCAACAAGACTAAGGCAAGGCCATAGACTGTTGGAAGAAGAGAGTCTTTAGTCCTTACACCAATGTGAGAGAACTTGTTTGGCCAACCCAGGAGGGGAAAGGCGACATTACCCTGTGGTCCAAACTGCAGCAACACTGCCTGATGTCTGACCCACATAGGAAAACCCAAGGGCAGTGTATGGGGTTATCTGCTAGGAGAGTCTGGGAGGACAATGTGTGAACTGGGCAACCTCAGAAGAAATCAAGGATTAAGGGACCTTTTCCCTTGAACCTTGGAGAGAAAGGAAAGGACTGGGACCACTGTTTTGGTAGCCGCAGAGGCCTAAGGGCAGCTACAATGTACTACTTGTGCTGTTCCTAACCCCACCTCTTCGGAACAGTCACATCTAATAACATCTGTGTGAATAAAATATCATTTCTGAGTGAATCCATTACTGGTCTTGAGTTGCCGGCTGGTGCCTTGGCTGTGACAGCAGATAGGTTTGGGTTATACCAAGGCGCAGCCTCATGTGAGACGGCAATTTCTAAGACAGGCGTCTCAGACCCAAAATCAGTGTATGATTCTCACTTAGATACAATAAATATCAATCAGGGAATATGCAGTGTCATGTCACCCCAGATGACGAGATCCGTCCTGTAGGCAGAACAATCTAAATCTCCGCTGGCTACTTTTCCAGGGCCTGCTCCTCTCACACCTCAGGCAACGCGTCACGCCCACAGGAAAGTTAGGACTTTAGAACGTCACCCCAGATTAAGGATTTTCTGCACCATTTACAGAAACACAGTAACACACAGGACAGACCGAAACATCTCTGCACTGTTATATCAAACCAGCAAAAGATGGAATAACGATGTCCACGTTGCTAACAAAAAGACATGAAGACTTGAGCACACTCTTAGCATTTAGGTGGTTTGGATATATAAAATAGACCTAATTATGAGGTTTGAAACATATTTTTTATTTGCCTATTGATTAGTCAGAACCTTTACAAAAAAAGTTTGACAAAATGAATTTAAATTAAAACAAATCTAATACATTTATATATACATACATTTCCTTTAAAAACAACTACATGGTAAAATATGAATCTTAAAACCAACATGTTAACCGTAGTTATTCATGTAGAGTGTGCAAAAAAAAAGGGCCTGTACAAAGCGGCAAAACCGAAGATTTGTGCCCACAACATGAGAATTTGCTACTTAGTGCAGGATTACGGGAAGCACGAACCACATGATGGTACACAATCAGCCCTAGTAGTTCACATTTGGCATCAGTTCCTGAGTCATTAAAGTTAAAAGGCAGGTGAGAGCGATAATCAGTCAAGAGTGTTCCCCTCACATACATCTCATCCAGAGAACGGTTCTCGAGTAGTTAGCATCACCAACATTGTCCTTGCCAAGCGACTTGACTCTATCCGATTCGAAAAAGGATCATGTCGTTACGAGATGTTTCAGTGTTTCGATTTGATTTACATCAGAGCAAAATCGACACATGGAGCAGCCCTGTGCATGAGTAGGGCACCCAGTCCTGTGGCTTTCTTTCTGTGCCTTGTAGTCCTGTCCTTTAACGAGTACAAAAAAAACTACAATAATGAAAAGAAAAAAAAACAGGACTGGATATCGCGTGGCATGGGAAACCTCAGAGATCTGTAATGGCAGTTATTTACAGCACTGTAAAACAGCATACATTACAATAGCGATCACTACATAACACATTATAATAATGAAGCAGCAACGCTCTTGTAAGGAAAGAAAGAGTGAATTTGGAATATAACCATTGACCGACATCGGTTTGTTACATAGCAACAGTAAACAGACACCAAAATGCACCTATAACCCCATTGTGTACCTGGAATATATATATATATATATATACACATATATATATATAAAGCACCCTATTCCAGTGACACTAATACAGTAATAATGGTTCCATACATGAGAAAGAAAACAGAACTAAGGAATGTTACAGCATATAACAAAAAGACACTGCAAATGACTAATTGTAGTGGTAGTTAAACAGGTCTATGGCCATTCGCTGCCATGGATTACATTTCTTGGATCCCTAGGTGGACACAAGCAATACGATCAGTCAGGATAGTAATAAACTATCAATAAAGGTATTTCATGTACCATATATACACGATTTGGCCATGCCAACTGTTTGGACTTCTGTGTGGGCATTAGAAAGGCACTTGCCAGGCACTGCCGTAGTGGTATTAAATGGTTATTTATGGAATGCAGATGCACAATGGTGCGAGTAACTGGGCATATAACAGCAGTGCCTGGCAAATGCTCCAATTAAGTTATGAACTCTCAGAAGACTGCTCCGAAAAATATTGGGCGGCACTTTAGTGCAAAGTTGGATGGTAAGGCTTGATTAAAGAAAGCTAAAACAGTTCCTATGAGGAGCTGTTGTGGGTGGGGAGGGGGAAGAACTGGCTGGAATGCCCATAGGGGATTAGCAAGGTCATGGGCAGTCAATGGGTGCGCACATTTCCAAACCCCACCTACACGCTTTGTGTCCCTCCTCATATGCCATTTCTCCCTATCTGTACTCTAAAGCAATAGTTTCGGCTTATAGATGGCGCTAAAGCACCACCTAAAAGCCCCAACTAAAAATAAGTTGACACGTTTCGCCCTATAGTTAAATTGAAACCCAATCATCCATAGAAGATGTGAGAATTCTAGGTCTAATAACTTTTGACACATAGCATAAACTTTCCCCAACAGATTGTCTGGCTCGCCACCCCCCCGCCCCCCAAACTGGAAACTATATATGTACACACGCACAACAACAAGGAAACAGAGCCTAAACTAGGCACACTCACAATGAAACTCCGGTAGTAAATATACTTTAAAAAAAATCCTCGATGCCATGGCAGAAGTGATAAAATCATGGCTACAACGTGTTTCACCCTCACACAAGACGTGTCACAGTTGCAGACATACATGCCCATTTCTTGCTTCCATAACTCTCATTCGATCACATGGTTAAAAGAGCAATAGAGAGCACCATCTTTAAATATAATGATCCTTCAAAATGTAAATCTGCCACACCTTGTGTACAATTTTCAATCTAAACTTCTAGCATAAAATCATGTAAACTGGTTCAATTAATTGAATAATTTGCAAGTAAGAATAGAAGTACTAAGAAGTACTCCTTTTAACTTTTACATCAATCAAACAAGATTTATGGTACGCATAAAGACAACAGTTTATTTTAATTTATTTTATTTAAAAACATTGATTTTTTTGTATACAGTTTCAAAGAAACTTTAACAAAGACATAAGAACAGTCACCTCAGTACACTCATACATCAAAAGCTTATTAAATACACAACAGTTTAAATACAGCCCCAAAAACAGGGTTTAAATATAGACTCATTTCAAATTATAAAGAGCACACGCAGAATGTCAACTGCTTGACTTGTACAATGCCTTCGTTTATACATAGGAGGTCATTTGTATTTCCAAAAGCAATTCGGAAAAGCTGAAACCCAATGAACATCAGATTGCAAAATAATAATACTGGCTTTAAAGATGCTGAATCATGAAGTGCAAATGCATTATAAAGTAACACGTGTGCAAAATCCATCATACGGTGCACATACTCACTCAAATATCACATGTAAAAACAAATGATAAAACCTTAACAGCAGCTCTATATTTTATACTGGAAAACTCCAGTATTCATGTGATGTATTAACATGATAGTTCTATGGCCATAGAGCTCCCAGAATAGCAACACGCTTAATACAAATCTAATCGTAGTAGCATACACCACCTCCTCCCCTATACAATTCAGGTGAGATATTTTACAAAACAATTAAAGAAACATACATCAGAGACCATTCCTTTCTAAAAGAAAAGGCAACATGGTGGATTGTATTAAGAACTAATCTACACAAGTACAAAGCTTATGAACTATAATATTAATTAAAGGGAAATGCCACATAAATATATATTCCATATTTACTCCCCACAAATACATGGATATTGTGTCCATTTTGGGTCCTAGTATCAAAATCAGAATTTTCAATTCTTGAATGGTGCTTCCCCATACCACTTTCAACACTCAAGATAAAATATAGACCACATATTTGCTTTCACATGCAATATGCTGACAGATCAATACATGTCCAAAGATGAATATATTCCATCACATTTATATCAAAGTGGCATGCTTTGCATTTAAAAAATAAATAAATAAATAAAATCGCACAAATCATTCTTTTGTGGTCAACCACTCATTCCAGGGGTCTGAAACCTAGGGCTCTACAGATGTTCTGGATTACGAATACCACGATCCCTCACAATTGGCTATAAAGTCTATTGCCCCTTCTTTTCTTTGGACAAAATAAGGCATCCACAATGCCCGTAGAGATGGAGATTTGTTAAAACTCCAAGAAACAAACCGTTTTTATTTACATTCTTTAAATCTTTATCTTCTAATCATGTGGGCTTTGCCATTTTATGTCGCGATGAATCTTAAATCGGCCTCCTTCCTTTTCTTAGTCATGAACAAGTCGTGTCTTGTACATTTGCACGATTTATCGTAGGCCTCAATAGCTGCAGTTGTGGGATATATCCGTTTAATTAAACTTCTGACTGACTGGTGTGATTGTTTAACAATCGGAACAATTTCTCCACACCACGATAAAGTAGCCAAATGGTACACTCCACTTTAATTTTTGGGATGTGAATATCCGTGTGTAGCGCAGAATTCATTCTAGTCGCTTTTCTATGCAATCTATTCTGTTTACCATTTTCTCTAACTACGATTTTTAAACACTCCAAGGCAAGATCATCAAATATTTCTGGATTAGCACAGTTAGAAATAGCAGGATTTAACTTAGATTTACATTTCAGGCATAAAATCCAAGCACTGAGACCTGCCTTTCCCCCTCAATCCTACGAATAGGCACACACTCGCTCTATTCTTGTAGAGCCACATGAAGCAAAGCCACCAATATACCAGCGACTAAATCTGGGGATACCCCATCACTACACAACTGTCATCGAGGCAAAGCAGGGTTCCAATTGGCCAGGAGCCGTCCGCTATTTTGCTCTGTTTGTAGCCTATTACAACCTAGCTAGCTTGACACCAGAAGCTACATTGGACTAGCCAGGACAAATCCTCCCACACAAACATACCTTAGCACAATTTACTCTGTGTGTTTGGGAATGTATATAACGATGCATTAGGATACATTTAGAAGACACTTGAAGGATAACGGGTTGTACATAATGGACAGAAGGCTGTAGTGTGCATCTCATGTGGAGGTTGAATTTTGAACCTCGCTCCCCAGTGGCAATTCCTGCTTTCTGGCGATATCAGATGCAGAGGAGCTGCACTCATCACCTACTCAACAAATTCCTATCTAGATCCCTACTAAAGGTATTCAGGAAACCACTCAAGATATTCCGAATCTATAATTAACTTGGTTCTTAACATTGGTCTCATCTGCAGGAAAGCATAGGGAGCTCGATGAAATTGGTGCGAGATAAGATTCATGGGTGCTTTGCATGGAGCCATAGTAAAGATTCTCTAAGATGTCTTTGGCTCACCGTTTGGTAGCTTGGCTGAATTTAGGCCTTCATTAGGTGATGCGAGAGGAATGTTGCAACACGCACAATGCTCCGTTTGAAAAGATAAATAATTCAAAGTCCAGAAGCAGCAAACGTCAGCAAGCAAAGAAATACTGCTCAAAAGACAAGATGTTCATGTTTAGTTAAAAAAGAAATGAAAACATCTCCTTTTTGTGCACCCAGGTATCAATTGACAATCTCCTTTTCTTTCAGCATTCACATTAACTACCGCCTTACATTGCCATATACAGAATTATGCACCGCAACATTTGCATGAAAGCAGGTAATGTTGCCCGTGTTTATGCTGATCTACCCCGTGTACCGCCATACTAAGAATGGCTTCGTTTATTTCCAAGTTCAGCCGTCATATGTCAGGTGCACCCATTCATGCCTTCCCTCGGGATTTTTCCCGGAGACTCCGGAATTTTAGCCATTTCTCTGGGTCTCTCTGGGAAAGACCCTGGAATCTCAGGAATTTTTATGGGGGAAAGCTTTCGTTGATTGCTTTTTTTTGGTTTCGTTATGCTTGCAGGACTTCGCCACCATGGACTTTCAATGCGAATGCGCGTTGCTTTTGCTTTCGTTCTTTTTGCCCAGGTTAGGGTGGACTCAGCCCCATTGAACCACAGCCATCAGGTTTGCAGGCTGGACAACTCACCACTGCACTACATAACCTGATGAAAAACTACTAAGGTGAAATGTCCCATTTCGGTACTGCAAAATTCAGGGAACACCTTTGTATTGCTTCTTGGAGTTTACATGTGCACATTTTAAACTGTTGATTTTATGGAAGGCGAATGCCTTTTGTCTTATGCAATTTGGGTGGTTGTGAAAAGGCAATTTAATGAAAAATGCATCACATTACAACAGTTTACCTTTTTGAGATGTGGGTGGAGCCATGTGAAAATGGGCAGAGTTTTGTGTGACTGTGGGCGGGTCATACATCTCAGGAATTTTGATTTTCAAATGTAGGCAGGTATGGGTGCACCTTTACCTGGCCATGTACAGCTAGAACTCTTCAGCTACACCTTCATATTCCGCCGTTTACATGAGTATGCCAATGAAAGTGTTCAAATGACAAAACAAGTCAAAGGCTCAGGTTCAGTCTTTCGCGTCATGCATAGCCCTTGAGTCTAGAAAACATGTGCCAGAAAGACGTTCACATGCGGCTCAGGTTCAGTCTTTCGACCATGTATAGCCGACGCGCCCAGAAAGACGTTCACATGTTCGGGTACACGCTTCAATGCCCAAACCAGAAACACCTTTGCATTGCCTATTCACCCCTGCATGCCCATGTATTGCCATGAAGAAGCCTGATCTGCCAAATCCAGCACCCCTCTAACCTCCAATTCCCCGTACACATGTGCAGCCTCCCTTGCAACTCCCTCCAGTTACCGGGCAGACCTTAAAGTGCACTCATTTAGGCGCCATTTGCGAGTGTGTACTCCATTCCGAGAACGATATAGCGTCAAGTAGGCGCAGGAAGGAAATGGAGAAAAGGTTCAGGATTTATACGTCTCTTGGTCAGGTGGCTTTCTCTGGCCCGTCCATCAGAGCCTCTGATGGGAGATTTGAGAATAGAAGTGAAACAAGACAACGGGTGTTACCCGAGGGCTCCTGTCACAGACCAGGAATGCCACATGTTACCTAACTGTGGAACATGAAGGCGGGAAAGCAGATGCTCTGGATATGGGCAATAAATTACATGATTTGGTGCGAGCCTCCTGCTTTTAACCTTTAATACAATGTGGAAAACTGGATCAATGATGTGCTGTTTGGAGTGCAAAATAAACTGGCCAGCACATGACCAGATCCTTGGGTTTAAGTAAAAACAGAGATAATCTGGAACGTCCCCGCAGCATGGGCACACAGCGATGATCTGGAACGTTTCCAGAGCATGGGCTAACAGACAGCGATAATCTGGAACGTTCCCGGAGCATGGGCCACCAGACAGCGATAATCTGGAACGTTTCCAGAGCATGGGCTAACAGACAGCGATAATCTGGAACGTTCCCAGAGCATGGGCTAACAGACAGCGATAATCTGGAACGTTCCCAGAGCATGGGCAACCAGACAGCGATAATCTGGAACGTTTCCGGAGCATGGGCTAACAGACAGCGATAATCTGGAACGTTCCCGGTGCATGGGCAAACGCTTGATGGCGGCTGAGCATTTGCTGGCCCAAAAAGAAGAACACGAACAACCAAGGCGGAAAAATTAATGCTGCGTATGTCAGTGTGTGGAAAAGGTGGCCCTTGGACTAAACTGCCCAAGAACACCCAGACTCGCTCTAAGTGGAAAAGGTTGCTTTAATGTGACAGGCCACAGCTTACAAAAATCGCTAACCTGGCTTCTCAGCCTAACAGACTAACCAAACGATTGGCACATACATATGCAAAAACCTCTTCCTCCCATTCCATTCTCTCCCCTCAAACTCCCCCCCAACTCGCCACTATGTTTCCCAACTTTACCCATGTTATCTCTCTGAGCCAACACCCATCCTTCTTCACTCCTCTTCCCCTTTCTTGCAACCCAGGGCTAGCCTGTCCATTCGAAGCAGCGCTAACCACTCTCTTTACAGCGATAATAATCTTCCTGATTCCCCCAACCATCCTTCAACCGACCTTGTCCTCGACTTCCCTGCTCCCTTATCTATTCACCCCTCTGTCCCCACACACTCACACTTCCCACCAGAACTTCGAATGCCAAACTCGACCTGCCACATCAGCAACAAACAAGCACAACTACCACATAATTCGTACCGCAGCCAGTCACACCAAAACCACCATATCTGCCTTCAATCCGCCCCCTCTTTGTCACCTGCTAACACCAGCAACTATCCCGTTACTGAAAATAAAGGGTGGATGGGCAGGCAATGTGTAAGGCTTCTCCCGCCAACTGTTACCAGACCTTCGCTACCCCCCCCCACTTATATAGAGTGCATGGGCACTCTTTCCTGCAAGCGGCTCAGTGGCTGCCTGTGCAGCGCCCAAATATCCCTGCTGGGAGAAGCGTGCCCTTTTGATGGAACAAGATTTGGTACTCCATCTTCACACAAGTCAGACACAATAAGCTCACTCACGATTTCCAAGACCACACAAGATGCCCTGTGGCTCTAGGGGGGACCGGAGAACCTCTGGGGTTCCTGGACATTGTGCAGGTGGTTAGTTCACGGGGTAAGTGCTCGACGTTGATGGGGTGAGCCTGAACTTTGCAAGAAAATCCCAGACGGGCCAGCTCAGCCCTTCACGCTACTCAAGTCGATAAATTGAGTAACGTTAAATTGCATTGTAAAGCAACCATTATTACAGATTCTACAAGCAAAATGATTATGGCATTAAGGTTATATACAAAGCATACTACATAGGTGGAGCGTAACTGCATGCTATTTCAACCATTTTGTATTCACTAGGCAGGGTGGATTTATGGAACGTTTGCCAGCGGTTCTGTGTTCCGTTTGCTGAAGACCTCCATTCACCAAAGGTGGCAAGTACTTAGCAGAGTAGTGATGTCAAATGTGACATGTTGATCGCTGGTTACCCAGCTTTGCAGGGGGTGCCTGTCTCTGAACTTAATGCACAAACATGCGCGCGCGCACACACACCACGTCCCCCCCACACGCACACACACACACACAATAGGAGCCTATGCCTTCAATCCACACCAATCAGTGACACTGTAGTGCACATGAATTTAGCACCCAAAGTATACTGGGGGTCATTCCGAGTTTGGCACTGTGGTAAAAAAGTGTTGGTAACGGAATTGCTGGCACTTTTACCATACCGCCAAATTTCAAGTTTGGAGAGGTTTGTTTGTTTATTAAATTTCTAATGCGCTCCAGACCCAGAGGTAACAGGGCGCAGCAATAAGAAGGTGCAAGGCTTACAAAGTTACATAGTGAATAGCAATATGACATAATAAGTTTCACTACAAGACAAGGTGTAGATAGAAACATTCAGTTAAAATACAATTTCAATACAGTGAGTTCCAGCAATAATGTACAATAATTTACAGTTAAACCTCCTCCACTTGGCTGGAGGTATTGAATTACTGCCGGTGAAATGACCACCGGCGAACATTCCGCCAAACCCCAATGGAGTAGTATGGGACTCCAAAATGGGGCATAACACCGCCTCGGAATGGGGCATAACACCACCTCGGAATAGGGAAGATTTCTGAAGTGGTACCCCAGCGGTAATTCAGTTCAGTGGATTTACCACTGGTAAAGCTGATAAACTGGGAATAAGTCAGAGCATGTTCTAGCCTGCTGCAACACTTCCACGGCCCCCCTCCAACTGGACTGCACGTGGCAATTGGCTGCATAAAAGTGAGGCCCACATATGAAGAGTTGTGTGGACACAAAAACAGACGACCGGATAATATGTCAAAATGGTTCTTTCCCGCGCAAAATCGGACTGGCACTACAGGATGAGATCCGGCTTGACTTGTAGGGCCATTGCCAACCCTGCTTCATAGGCAAGTGGAGCTCGAGGAATGGGCACCAAAAAAAATCTCTTTTTAAAAGACCTGCATTGCACATAGGGGATGAGTAGCCATGGAGAAGGAAGTGAGACAATAAGTCTTTTTCAGTCAGGACATCTATTTGTGTGTCTTTTTTTATGGGTCTAATTTTGAGAGTAGGTGGCAATGTGAAGGTAACTATGTAAGACTGAGGTAATGTATTAGGAAACACAGGGTTACATTTACAACTTTATTAGGCATTATGGACCGAGATTCTCAGAGCTAGGGGAGCGTATGTGCAAGGTGGAGTTCACAGCATATTGTATTATCTGTGAATGGAAATAAAGCAAGTGCCACCTCTCCCAAACATTAAACTGCACCTTCCTAAAACCAGCATTGATGGTTGCCTCAAAGGGTGGCAGCAATGCGGGCAGGGGCAGTGTGTTAGTGGTGGGTATGTATCGGGGTCTTAATCCTCCATGCCTGATCCCTCGCCTCTGTGTACTTGAGGAACGCCCAGAGGACACAGCGGCTTAGGGAGGACACAAGGGTGTGCTCCACGGGGGGGCGGGAGCGGGGTGTTCAGGAGAGGCTGCCTGGGGTGGATGCATGGAGCCTAGGTTTTTAATACAAGGATGTACATGAGATGAAGCATGAGAGTTGCCTCTTAAGTACGAGAGGGCTGCCGAGTCAGTGTGAGATGGTTCGGCGAAAACAGATACAGAGGGTCAGCCCACCAAATGCTTTCCAGCTCTGGATAACCCTTTAGGAGACTAGACTACTGGGGTATTGACCCCATTCCCGCATAAGCCCTGCCATTGTTTCTTTTATATGTCTCTGTATAGTCATCATCAAAGTTCAGCCCTGCTCATGTCTGTTATACCCATGTGGTATACCGTGTTCTAATTGGCAAAGTCATATTTTAAGCTTAGATTGTGGTCTTCCACCTGAGTGGCATCCCACACTGTTCTCTGCTAATCACAGTGAATCCGTCACCTTGGGCATTGCCCTACTACTACCTTGCTCTTGCATTGTGCCTTCTAATCTTGCACCTAGTTTTCCACTTCCGAGACCTTACCCCTGGGCTGTGCTTTGCTGTAATTGTAACTGGTTATTTATAACGCGCTTAATAACCAGAGGTTTCTAATCGAGGACCCAGGGATCGAACCTGTGTTGCTCTGCGTCGAGCACGTTGCCCCCGAGCTATCCTCCCGACCCGGTTATCTTGCTGCCGAGTGGTTGCTCATTGTATTCCTGCTCATGGGTCACACCTTGTTGTGTACTGCTCATAGGTTGTTTTTGCATCTGCTCATCACCAACTGCATTTCTGCCCCTGTACGATTGCTCTCGGCTTGTGCTACCTTTGTGAGTTTTTCTATTTCCTTAATTGCATCTCCAAATCATCTAATTATGAACAAGAGTGTGATTGGGAAATACTTCAGAGAGAACAGTATCAGAATGTATGATGATATCAGAAGCTTACATCCATTCAAATTCAGTCTTCATGCAAGAATTTACACACAATTATACCAGTTTGCCAGTAAACAGCATACACCACATTGTAAAGTATAAGGCTTCATACAAGCATCTATGGACAATTTTATCAGTGAGGCCTTTATTTAGATTTGGCAGCTAACATCACGTGTAACAAAGTATCTCCTCGTGACACCCTCATTGATAGACTCACTGTGACGGACTGCATCTAGCAAGGATCTAGAATCCCCCACTTTTATTTGATTTGTATTAATTAATAAAATCATGCAGGTAATTTAATCTCAGAAAGGGCGATCTGCTAACCAGATTGCCCTTTTGAAAGATCCATGCCAAAAGCATAGTGTACACATGTGCCCTGCTGAATCAGTATCCAGATCTACAGTTACTGCCCCTCCAGTGGCACAGGGCACGTCCAGAGATCATAGGTGCCCATTGACCGCTGATGCGGTACCCAAGTCACTTCAGCACAAATGGAGCATTCAATGTCTGCACCTCTGTTCCAAAACCACAAAACATACCTGAGTTTAGGGAATGGTGGATAGTAATTCACTTAACTACAAGAGGCCATATCAGATTGCTGTCATACACGTCAGCATTGTTATTCCAGGCCAGCTGTGGAAGGACTGGTCTGGTCTTATTACCTAATATCTTGTACCTAATTGCACTTACTCTACTTATAAAGATTAGTGTTATCTTGCATGTAGCCCCATTGTGTAAATTACCCATATGCGCATTTAACCCATTTGCTAGATTAACCATGTTCCGCATCTGGTCTAACTGAATGGGCGAGCCTGTGCTCCCTATGGCGCCATGAGATGGACATGGTGTAGTGTCTGTATCGTGCGGTGTCCCACTCCTCAAGGTGGAATGTTGAGGCGAGATGTACCACACTTAGATGGATTGATGGGAACAGTAATGTGTCACACTTAATGGATTGCTGGGGATAGGCAATTTATTGCTAAATAACATAGCAGAAAACTCACCATTCTGCATACGCACCCTCAAACTCTGAACTAAACACAACCATACCTCTACTGCACCACAAACCGCACCCACCTCACACCACCCAACATGAAACAATACCTCACACAATCTTACCACACCACCACATGCCAGCTCTTTTCCCGCACAATCCGACTAACAGACCCCACTACCCCCTTGCATTGCGGATCCAGTAGAGGGCCACAGGTGGCAACAGAGCATGCTATAAGATCCTTGAACATAGCATAACATCTATGGGCCCTAAATACTGGCTTGGTCATCTTATATCCATTTTTGCACCAGAACATATCCTTTAAAAAAAGCATTGTGGTTATTTATTGCCTTCCTTCCTGTGTTTCGCTACCCAGCTTGCTGCAGCTTTCCATCTCTGCATATTCTTTGTCATTTCCACAGGCGAGTTTGTGTGGTGTTTTTCTATTTAGTTAATATGGCAGATGGTGTGCTCAATTAACGGATATATATTTTCATAAAACCCTGATTGGAGATCCCCTTTATTTTGGATTATTATACTTTGCGTTTTGGGTTGCTACTGGATAACATTCACACCACTCCTGAGAGTATGGTCTTCCCCTAGCCGCCTTCCACAAAAGGAAAAGGAGGTATATCTCTTACACACACCACATTCTGAATATCTCTGGCAGAGCACAAGACAGAAGGACACCGGACAAGCCGTTGGCTCTGAGTGCATGTTATGACATCAGGGTTCGAAAGTGTGGGGAGCTGGGCTGGGAGCTATTCAGCTCCAGCTGTATCCTAGGAGAGCCTGGTTACCTTGAAACCAAGAGCTACTTCTAGCTCCTCTGGCCAACTGGTGCCTTACAAAGATTCTTAGGTGGCCTCAAATTTGAGTAGGTTAATAACAATTAAGACACATCTAAACACAATGGATCAAACATAATGGGCAAAAAGTAGCATCTACCGGTTGCTTCTGGTTCGCCTGCGGTAGCTTATGCCGACATGGGGATGGCCAACACCCAGGAGCTGGTTTTAGCTCCTGATCATCGAATCTTAATGTCGAACCCTGTGTCATACATGTCTGTTCAAGAACAATGCAATAGAAACAAGCGCAGTCTACTTATAAAACGCAAAAGCGATTGGAGCCAGGTTCTCCAAGACATCCTGTACAGTGAACCTTTCACTATTTTGTGTCGCATTTTAGAGGAAGCGCTACAGGGCTAGCTTAAACTGTCAAAGGGAAACATGCCTTCCCTTTGATAGTTTCTGTCCCCCAGCACACACGTTCAAGGGACCCTGCAATGCCGCAGTGTGTTACTTCCCCATCCTTGCACAGCTCATTAGGGAAGCAGGCTGGAGAACAGCACCTCTCAATGTGCCTAGGGGGTACTCCCTGTAGCTCCTCACATATTCAGACAGTTTGGGGTGGTGAGTCAGAAGTGCTGCTGCTCTGGTTTGCAGGCACAAAAACCAGAAAGCACTCTTCTGTATCTAGTTCCTCTTCGCGTGGTGCATGACCCAGAGGGCTGCCGGCTAGTTCTCTGGGAGGCAGCACGCAGGGAGGAACTGACAAGACAAGGGCTAAAGGCAAGAATAATGTATTTTGTATGTGTGCATGAAGGAATAAGTCCATGGACACATGGGTGGGTGTGCGTATGAATGAGCAGGAGAATAGGCGTGCGAGAGAATTAGCAGGTGAATTGCGTGTGGCTGGCCCGGGCTGCTGATTGTGGCTGATCAGCACTTTGGGAGGAAAGTGGGGTATGAGCAAGATGGGCATCTGCAGGGTTGGGCTGGGAATGGGGCAAGAGGAACATTGGCCCCATTGAAAAAGACAAAATCTTTAAAAATCCAGCCTACCACAAAGGAAACCAGTGCATCCAGGCCTGCTCGGCTTCTGTGTAGATGGGTCGAGGCATTCGTCTTGATTTCAGCAATGTTGTAGAGGAGACTGGGTTGCTCCCACACATGGGTCTCCAGAGTGAGCGAGCGTGTGAGCAGAAGGAAATTCTAGACTGAAAGGGCATGTTCAGGCCGCCCAGCAGTAATGTACACATTTAAATGGTTCTGTTATCCTGGATGGTAATGTTGGCGCTAGAGTGCCCCGTACACCATTGGTCTGTTGCCATCCACAGCAACTTGTCACAACTTCTACTTGCCAAGGAAGTAAGACTCCATATCTGATTAGAGTTTGTCCTTGGTTTCATTCTATAAGAATGTTTCTCCAATATCCTGGACGATTTCCCACCTTTTCTGTCCCACTTTTGGCCGTTTTTTTTTGTGGTGGAAATTTCATTTTATATCCAAATTCCATTTTTTGTGTAGTCCGAAACAAAGACTTTTTAATTTCGGATGAAAACTAAACTTAAAAAAGTGGTTGGGGACAACCATTTCCTGCCTAAAATGTCATTCGTACAAAAAATGAAATTTAGAAAAATGAAATTTCGGGCAGGAAAAGGCCCCAAATTGCAAATTCCGATCTGTGGGTGAAATTGGTGGATTTGGTGACATTTGCCAGGAATCCTCCAATGTTCAAACAGAACAGAATTAGCCTTGTTTGCCCACCCCTACTAGTATGTAGCCATGCAGGTACGAAGGAGCATATGAGAAGTGGATCGGCAAGGCACAACAAGCTAGGTTATTTATTTGATTTTATTTGTCATTTGTAACACATGCAAAACCTATAGGAAGGAAGGCGCAGTTCACACAGGAAACAATAGCATAAGAATATGATTGCATAGTCCATTAGGGTGTAGCTGTTTCATTAAGATAAGTAAGTGTATCGCAGTTATGCACTTTGAAAGTTCCCAGTTTCATTCGGTGCGGAGTGCCGCCGGGGTCCAGTCCTGGTCGAATAACAAAGTCTTAAGGTGCTTGCGGAAGACCCAGTATGATTGTTCTGCTCCGAGTGCCAGCGATAGGGCATTTCAGTTCCTAGTGGCTAGGACTGGGAAGCTCAGCCCCCCAGTTCTTTCTAGTCTGAATCTGGGGTTGATAAATTGATGAGTGTTCATGGAATGGGTAGCTCTCTGGCTGAATTAACTTTTGTGAACATAAGCGAGGGTATCTTGGGATACGTTTGCAAGACGTGTGTGTGTGTAATGGCTAATGTTATGTAATTACATCAATGAGGCTCCCACTCTAATGCTGTTCTTCCTTGTTAGTACTGATATATGTTTTTGCATTCAAATTCAGAAGATTAATAGGTTTCCCTCTTGTAGATACATTGATGTTTTGAAAGCCAGATGTATTGAACATTATAACATTTTAGCCCTTGAATAACAACTTTGCATAATGCATTTTTTCGGTTCTAATATTGAAGACGCTTTAGGACAAGTCTTCCTGCTCTCTTAATTGGAAACTGTGGAGCCAGGAAGACGCGGCTCAGATCCTGACATGAGGAAATCACTTTTTATCACTGTGTCTCATTTTCCTTAAAAATCTGTAAAGAAATTCTGACTCAGAGGAGTTCATAAACTAAAGTGTTACCCCATATATAATTAGAATTGTAACCATTTATATTATTCATACTGCTGGGGAGACAGGATGCCATGCGAGGATCTTATGTTGTGTGGGTGGTGGGGTGGATAGACAGGGTGCAAGATGTGGGTTTTGTGTTGTGGGCTAGGTGGGGTGAAGCTAGCGCAGGGACAGCTCATGATTGGTCCCGAGGGTGAAGCTGGACACCCTGGTTCAGCAATGGCTTTGCTCTACCAATAAATTCTCTAGCTTTGTCACCTCGTTACATTGTTCTAAAACTAAAGATGTGACGCGATGGGAAGGGAGGCGATGTAGCCTGCTGTCAAATTGCAAACTGGGAAGATGAGGAAAAGTGCTCATATGCCAGCCCTCCCAGGCCAAAAGTTGCCAGTCCTTCACTGGGCATTTGATAAAACAAGTTATTACATGCCTACACTGGCATTTTGGTGCAGCCATTGTAGCTATTTCTTTGGCATGACATTTTTAGTGAGCATCTATAATAAGGCAAGCATGATATCTTATTACATGGCTATTTCAGTGCATCCAGTTTGGTCATTTCTCCATATTTTGGCATAGCATTTTTAATGGCAAAGATTGGATGTTCCTCGGGCATTGAAGACAAGACCCGGGCACTGAGGCAAACCGCCTGGTAAAGTTTGTAAACAAGTTAAGTGGTGTAGTGTTTCATACAAAGGAATAAGTACATTTTGCGTGGTGTTTTACAAAAAATCATAAAACATATTTATACAAGGATAACAAATTGTCTTTTTCACAAAAACAGTGCCTTGAGCAATATACAATGAGTACTCAACATGTGGTAATAGACATTGGAAAAGAGAACGATTTTTACATACTTCACAAAATGTCTTCTCAGGCTAAAGTTTTTTTAAAAAAAAGAAATCAACAGGTATGGGCATCAAGAAAATTGTATTACAACATGGGGGTGGTGTGTCCTTGTTTTTATTTTCTTGTGCATTTACTGCACGTTTCAGGGAATGATGCTCTTCGTCAGGTATATAATATCTGTCTTCCTGGCTGCAATATCAATCATAACGTGTATGAGTTTCATGAAGTTGGTATGGAAGAGGTTATCCTTATATAAATATGTTTGATCCTTTGTAAAACCCATGTGAAATGTATTAAACACGAACACTGTCCGCTGCTTGCAGCAATCGCCCCTTGCCATCGCACATTGTACCTCACGCCTCATCATAGAAAACCAAGGTAAGCCCAACGTACTCCCAAGTACTGCCGGCACTCACTTATTGTCTCACTATGTTTT
Organism: Ambystoma mexicanum; assembly: GCF_040938575.1. NCBI lineage: Eukaryota > Metazoa > Chordata > Amphibia > Caudata > Ambystomatidae > Ambystoma > Ambystoma mexicanum. The sequence goes on along the minus strand of NC_090928.1, from coordinate 1,172,353,340 downwards.
GCAGCCTGCCGCATGTTCATGCCATACTCCCCTGCCATGCCCAACCCCTTCTCTCCATCCCGCTGTTACTCCCGATTCTCCCAAAAACAATCACCATAATTCACATAGTATCACCAACGATTGCCCACTCATAGCACCAAGCGCATCCAAGCCCGCAGCACTCCATACCTACCGCCGCAGACACACAAGTTCTGACAACATAGAAATTCTGCCAATCCCCCACCGAAAAAGCTTCCATCCCTCTCTACCTCTGAGGAACTATCAGCATCTGCCACTGAAGAGACGAGCCCACCTGCTAGCCTCCTTATACCTAGACATGCCCTTGAGTCTTCCATGAGTCCTGTGCACATCCGCACAAATCCCACTGCCCCGCCTTACAAAGCCACGCCTATACCACTCATCCCAAACCTGCCTACAGACCACTAAGAATGCCAGCCGCCTCCCACTGATCCTCATGACCCAACTACTCATGCCATGCCACGGCTGGTGGGCCACACACCGCCATCCCCGCCTCATGTCAAAGGTCAGCACTACCCAACGAGCTAGCCCACAGCTCCTCTACCGCCCCACTTACACGACACCCACATGAATGCTCAAATCCACACAATACACCTCCCCAAGGAACGCCAAATTGTGCGCTCGTACCACCAGGAGCTCACCCACACACCTCCTAGCCTCTATGTTATTCAGAAACGCTCACCCGAGTGCTAGATGCAGCACCAAGCACCACCTCTCCCAAACACCAACCACGGGCCCCACTCCTAAGTCAGCACCCAGTTCACCGACTCACATACAATTACCAACCACTTTATCTTCACGCCACCGTCCCAACCCAGTCCCAAACAACTCCCACCCCACTACCACATCAGGACCCGTGGCCTCAAAACTAAAAACAACTTCCGCCGCTATTCCTACCTTAGAATCACCCCCTCAAACATCCCAACCACTCCACGGTGCCCTCATTAATGCTAGGTCACTCCCAGCCCACGCCCTAGATATAAATTACCTCATCACTGCCCAAAAACTAGACCTCCTAGCCATCATGACTCCACCAGGCTTCCGGGCCTGAAATATCTCTAGGCTTTCCACCAGGCTACACAATCACAAGATGCGACAGGCCAGACTCGAGAGGGGGCGGCATCGCCCTTATCTATAGGGAGTCCCTTCAATTTAGACTCTATAGAAATTCCACGGAGGAACACTGAACACCACACACTAAAACTGACCACATCCCCAACAGACTCCATCAACCTACACATTCTCTACCGGCAACCAAGACATACAGTTGCTTTCAAGGAACATATCAACCACCTGCTACGCAGCAACATCAGATCCACCACCAGTGCCATAATCCCAGGTGACTTCAACCTGGGCCTACACAACCCCTCTGACGCAGCAGCCACCACTGCAGCAAATGCACTTTCAGACCCTGGCTTCACACATTGCGGATCCTTTCCCACCCACGACAAAGGGAGAGCCCTCGACTGGATAGATGACCTGAACAGCCAGGTCACCATCTCCTCCAACACCCCATGCCCATGGTCGTCCCACCACATTATCAGCGTCTCCTTACCGCCCCTTAAACAACCGATCAGCCCACCACCTACACAGCCCCATAGCTCTAGACCAGGGGTGCACAACTGATTTTGACAGAGGGCCGAAAGTACCTTACATGAGGGCTATAGTGGGCAGAAAAGTAAATGTGGGTGGGGCGGTAGGCGGGGCGTGGCAGGAGGCTTTTTAAACCCCCAATTTGTACTAAACACATGGAAAAAGAATGTTTTTGAGGGGTAACGATTTTTATTTGCATTTCAAACTTACATTTTGTACTACACATTTTCCATTGTATTAATTTATTTCTATTTAGTTATTGTATCTCGCCTGTTTAATTAACTTATATATATTGTATTGACCCTAGATACACTATGTCCCATGGCCCCCTCACCCCAACCAAACACTATGCCCCATGTCACTCACCCCCAACCAAACACTATGCCCCATGGCCCCCTCACCCCCAACCAAACACTATGCCCCATGTCCCTCACCCCCAACCAAACACTATGCCCCATGACCCCCTCACCTCCAACCAAACACTATGCCTCATGGCCCCTTCACTCCAACCAAACACTATGCCCCATGTCCCTCACCCCCAACCAAACACTATGCCCCATGGCCCCCTCACCCCCAACCAAACATTATGCCCCATGGCCCCCTCACCCCAACCAAACACTATGCCCCATGGCCCCCTCACCCCCAACCAAACACTATGCCCCATGGCCCCTTCACCCCCAACCAAACACTATGCCCCATGTCCCTCACCCCCAACCAAACACTATGCTCCATGGCCCCCTCACCCCCAACCAAAACTATGCCCAACCCCCCAACTCAGCACACACACAAACATGCACCAATACAGACCCGAACCCCCACCCCCAACTCAGCACACACACAAACATGCACCCATAAAGACCCGAACCCCCACCCCCCCAACTCCAAACCCCCCACACAGCAACTCAGCACACACACTCAAGCATGCACCCATACAGACCCGAACCCCCCACCCGCCAACTCAGCACACACACAAACATGCACCCATACAGACCCGAACCCCCACCCCCCAAACTCCAGACCCCCCACCCCCCAACTCAGCACACACACTCTCAAGCATGCACCCATACGGACCCGAACCCCCCACCCCCCAACTCAGCACACAAAAAACATTCAAATCAAAACATTCATACACATCCGACAACCCCCCCACCCCCGCATCTCAACATACACACAAAAAACATTCAAATCAAAACATTCATACACATCCGACACCCCCCCACCCCCGCATCTCAACATACACACAAAATACATTCAAATACAAACATTCATACACATCCGACACACCCCCCACGCCCGCATCTCAACATACACACAAAATACATTCAAATACAAACATTCATACACATCCGACACACCCCCCACCCCCGCATCTCAACATACACAAAAAATACATTCAAATACAAACATTCATACACATCCGACACCCCCCCACCCCGCATCTCAACATACACACAAAATACATTCAAATACAAACATTCATACACATCCGACACACCCCCCACCCCCGCATCTCAACATAAACACAAAATACATTCAAATACAAACATTCATACACATCCGACACACCCCCCACCCCCGCATTTCAACATACACACAAAATACATTCAAATACAAACATTCATACACATCTGACACCCCCCCACCACCGCATCTCAACATACACACAAAATACATTCAAATACAAACATTCATACACATCCGACACAAAACCCCAACCCCAACCCCCCCACCGCAACATACACACACAAACATAAAGCAAAACAAACCCGACACACAAACACAAACAGACCACTTACCGGAGACGTGCTGGAAGGCAGGTAAGCGTCAGGTAAACTGGAAAGCTGGAATCGCACTACGGCTGGCGTGGTCCAAGGCTGAAATGCCTTCCGGCATCAAGCCTTATGGACCACGCCAGCCGTAGTGCTGGCCCTCCATTGGTGCAGCACACACGCATTACGTGGCTCGTAGGAGCGACGTGGTGCGTGTGTGTGTGCTGAGCCAATGAGGGCCAGTGTTTTCACCGGCCTGGAAGACAAGACTTTCCTAATGGAGGGTGGCCGCGAGCCGCCCTCCATTAGGAAAGTCTTTGTGCCTCTTGGGCCGGACAAAAGGTCATGGCGGGCCGCAACTGGCCCGTGGGCCGTATGTTGTGCACCCATGCTCTAGACTAATCACCAAAGACATCATCTCCCCTCACTCAAGCTCCTCACCTCAGTACCTCCGGGGATAACCAACCCCCAAGACCTAGATGACATATATGCCATCACCCTCACTAATGCCATCAACCTGGTTTCCCCACTCATCCCCAGAAAGGCTAAACCCACTTGCCACCTCAAGCCCTGGTTCACCGCAGGCTTTCAAACCTTGTGCAGCAAGAAAAGACAAGCAGAAGGTCTTTGGAAAAAACAGCCCACAAAGCCACTAAAAACGGCTTCACAAAATTGCCAAACAATACAAGAAAGCTATCACAGCTGCAAAAGCCCAATTATACAACACTAGAATTGAGAATGCCAACTCAAACTCTAAGGAATTGAGGAATTCTTCAAAATCCTCAGAGAACTTGAGACACCCACCACAGCCCCTAATCCCATTGATAAAGACGAACCATGGTGCACAAACATTCAGAATGCTATGCGCAAGATAATCTCCCTACTACAGAAAGAAATTGATCAGAAACAGAAAAAACAGCCCCTCTTACCCCCGACACCCCTCCAAAGTACATCCGGCATCTGCCTTCAAATTCAGACAATTATCTGAGGCTGAAACAGCCAACATCCTAAATAACCTTAAACCCTCCAACTGTAAGGGTGACATCTGCCCAGCAACTACTATCAAAGACTGGTCAGAGCACCTGGTCCCAATCAACACCAAATTTATTAATGCTTTGTTCACCAACAACACAGTTCCAGTGAGCCTCAAGGAATCCTGGATCTGCTCACTACTTAAGAAACCATCCCTGGATGCTGCAGCGCCAAATAACGCTTGCACCATAACGACAGTACCTTTCCTCCTGAAGTTCTTAGACAAAGCAGCATACAACCAGATCCAACCCCTTCTCAAATCCAACCACATCCTAGGTATGCGGCAATCAAGCTTCAGTCCCAGGCATGGCACCGAAACAGCACTATTAGACCTCAAGATCCAACTCTATTCCTTCAGAGACAAGGGCAAACCAGCCATCCTTCTCCCGCTAGACCCATAGGCTGCGTTCGACCTTGTAAACCACCGCACTCTAGATCACCACCACATCACCTCAGCCAATTTCTCCCCCGATGCCACATCTTGGCTAACCTCCTTCTTGGAAGACAGAACCATGAGAGTCTTCTCAGACACTGCCAGCGCCCCCTATTCCTATCCCCTGTGGCGTCCACAAGGTTCCTGCGTCTTTCCTTCCCTCTACAACATATTCACAAAACCTCTTTTTTGACATCCTGGATGAAATCAGCATATCCTACACCAACTATGTCAATGACACCCAAATCTTCCTACCCTTGTCAGGCTTCTATGAGACACACGCTTGCTTAACAAAATCTATTCCATGATACAATCATGGATGGCAGCTAACTACCCATGTCTAAATGATGACAAGACCGAGATCCTACTGGCAGGCCCACCTGCAATGCTGCAGAAACTCAGTCCCCAATACACTACCTTCACCATAGACGGATGTGAGTCTAAGATTGTATCATGTAACTGGTCTCGCAACAGCACCCTGGTGCCTCAGGGTTTGTGCTCTTTACAAATGTAAAAAATAGATAAGTAAACCCCTTAACCTGTTTATGAGCTTTACCAGGCGGTTTGCCTAACTGAGTGTCCGGTTCTTTTCCTTAATCCCTGAGTAACATCCAACCTTTACAATTTTACAGCCCAGTAGCCAGGGTCTGACCGGGAGCACCTTAAAACATTCTCACAATTATTGTCCTTAAACTTTGGTTGAATCAGTTGTTAATACATGGTGTGCACCCCCACACTCCTCTTTCTTCATGTTTAATGGCAAAGCCAACAGGCGCATGTTCTTACGTTGAGATACTACCATATATTGGCAGTACCAGCGTGGCCATGATTTCTCATAGTATCATTACAGGCATTAGGTGCAAAGCAAACACAAGTATGTTCTTATATGGGAATACTGGCATATATTGGTGCAGCATGGAAATGTATAGAAACAACCAGAGTGGGAAAAGAAATGTATACTGGCATATAGCATGGGGAAAGACATCATGAAAATACATTGGGAAATGATCCTGTGCACTGTTGGAGACTTGCAACTATTTAATTTTTTCATGAGTTGCCTTACAAAAACCAATTGCAAGCTTTCTACCCAATTTATCATGTTAAGTGTCCTGTAATGTATTAAAAAAAAATTCTTTGGGGAGAACCCACTCAAAACCCTTTGGTTGGTTTGTGCTCCTGCGCTAATCTCGTTTGATCTGTCATATTTGTTGGAAATATTTACACCATTCAAATTTAAAAAAAATCACCAGCTGCCACTGGACCCATATCAAGACACACACACCTCGTGGTTTAGGCCACATGGCAGTTTGCAAATCTCAGGTTTTCCTGTGTGAGAGTGCATTTCGCATTTTCTGTGTCATATGCTAAGGTGCCGGTCTCATTTTATTTTTCACATATTGTAAACCGGCATGTCATATACTCTGACACTGAAGTTAGTTGCATTGTGCATGCTTGTGTGTTAGATGCCAGGGCTCATGTGTCATGTTATTCTGTGTATCACATTCCACAGAGTGAGGATGTTAGACTCATTGTATGCAGTCAAATGCTAACTCCGTTTGTCACGTTAGGGAACGACTATTTTGTCTGACACATTAATGTACACAAAGTATGCCTTTAACATACATGTAACCTAATCTCCTGCATGCTTTAAACAAAAGGACACATGCATCCTGTGGCAAATTGGGTCTTTACTCTTGAATCAACTGTTTAAAGACGCTGTATTGGCAAGAGCTTGCAGCTAAGCTTGCTGGGATATGTAGTGTCATCACGCCACGGATGCGTAACATTAACGAAACCAGCAAACCTCATTCCCAGATCACTAGGACAGAATCTTATAGGGTGGCACGTTTGGGTACTAGGAAATAGTTACTCCCTGCACGTGGGCGTCTCACTTCCCGCAGATACTGCCCTAGGGCAGGTAATCACAAGGCGTCAAAGCACGCGGCGCCGCACCTACCCCGCTCTGCTTCTTGGTGGGCTTGACTCGCGCGAAGATCTGTATGGTCTGCTTCACCATGGTCCTTTCTAGTGAACCCGCACACACAAGAAACTTCAAACTTAAAGTACAATCCCAGCCACACACGCAAGGCGCCCTTAACAACTGTTGCTAGGGGCCATACCCGGCATGACACCGTTAGTGCAAGAGTGACTGGCTGTGCGGCACGCCTGTCAGGCGAAGAAGGCGGAACCTGTAGTTTAGCGCACCCAACGTCATGACGCAATTCTTTCCGGTCCTCGGAAGAAGAGATCGGGTTCCGGTCAGGTGAAGTAGCCAAGCCGAGAGCATCTGCCAGACATACCCGCGGGGGGCGTGGTTACAGATACCACCTGTTCGCCCAGCATTAAAGAAAGTGCGCGCGTGCGCAGAGAGAAGTGGATGCGTCGGGGATGGATGAATAGAAACTTCCCTTCCTTATGTTATGAGGCTTTGAATCGTAGCAATGGTATGATGCCAGAGCTCCGCATCGATTGTCATATGGGTCATTAATACTAGAACCCTAATTTGTTCAGACACGATGGCAGCTCGCCTGCTGGAGCGCGTCTTACATATCGCCATTTCTATGAAAACGTTCTAGCTTTGTAAAAATGTGTATCTATAGACTTGCGTGGAAGTGCAAGGAATTGGAAAGTCTTCCAAACATGTACAATCTGGAGTCTCTTACTACATGGATTTGCTTGTAGACTGTTAGTGCATTACACAAATGTAAAAATAAAATAAATATTTACATCGTAGAGCGTTGCTTTTGGACACTGGTTTGAAGAAGCAAGATGGAGATGTTGCCTTTTAGTACAACTGTTTGTTTATTATCTACACCAATAGGTAGGACTCATTACTTCCACGTCCCTAATCCTTGCCCCAGTGCACACTTGTGAGGTCACACATACTTGCCAACCCTACCGATTTAGGAAGTAGGATACCGCTTTTTAAGCAGTCCTACCGCCTACTGACTTAGTGGCAACAAATACCGATTTGAAAAAAAATATGTATATATATATATATTGGCCTGGATTTAGCAGCCTGTTCAGCCATGGTTGCAGGGTGCGCAAGTACACAGAATCCGAGGAACGTTCTTCAGTGGGGATGTGTCCAAGCTGCTGCTTTTATAATTGTGTGCTTTTACTGGCAGCAGTTAGTAGACCAATGCGCCAGTGCAACCTCTCCAGACTGTCAGAGGCGCTTGTTAGATCCACTCCAGCATTTCTGGATATCAACAGCCACATGGTTCACCGTACCTCAGGCTCCCTGGTGCCAGACATCTACATGCTAGGGTGAGCCGCTGAAGCAATGGCGAGCCACTCCTAATGAGTTCTGACAGGTGTGAGCTTGCGCCAGGAGCTGGGTGGAAACCGCACCTTTCAGCCCCGCCCTGCGTGAGTCTCGCCACTTCTACCCACCTGCAAGTGGAATATGCTATTTCTTCAGCGTAGCTGCACAACGCAGCGCCCCTCTCTCCGGCACCTGCTACATACTTGCCAACTCTACCGATTTAGTTGGTAGGATACCGCTTTTTAAGCAGTCCCACCGCCTACCGATTTAGTAGCAACAAATACCATTTTTTTTCAACATTATTGAAACTTTAAGATTCCTACAGATTTTTGGTCAGAGAATGTTGGCATGTATGGGTCACATACCTCTCAAGTTTCCCAGGGTTGTGCATGAGACCGCTGTTGTGGGCCGGCGTGATCACACAGAGCCCAGAGTAGAACAAGGATGCAAAGACAGTTCACTGCATGTGCCGGTGTGACATCCTTTGGTTGGCGCACTGTCATGATGCTGTGATGACAGTTTCCTCAAGTGGCACCACCATACTCCTCCTTTTTCATAACAAAGAACTGAACAAACTTACATAAACCTTGTGTAAAGGAGCAGCAGGCACACTCTGAGCAGCTACCCAGATTACCAGCAAGAGGGTACTGCTATATTCTTATGGCCTTGTTCATAGGAATTTTGTAGGTTTGGATGTGGAACATGGAAGATTGGGAGAGAGTTCTTTTGAGAGATAGTTAAAGAGCAGTAGGGTATTGGATGTGTTGTGTGGATTTCGTAGTGTATTATATAAAACTATCTTTGTACTTTAATTATAAAGGAGCTAATCATCAACCTTCTTCCCTGTGAGGCAGCTACTTCAGATGGCGACGAGGATGGGATCACGTGTCATACGTTCCCATTGACTGTCCGCTCCGCATTGGACCCATGAAGTGTAATTGTTGGTACTGCACAGCACTACACCAGTAAGGTGACCCCCCTTATCAGCTGCAGCAGCACGTTATCATCCTTGGGGATAATTGCAAATTTGCTGGCAACGCTGCACGCACACGTTCCTATCATCTCTGTTGGTGTTTTTTTCGTTCTATGCCTACTACTGTGAGTGCGCATGACGCACCGACACATTTGAAGAAAGAACCAGCCTTACATGCTGCCATCTTGCATCCAGGCAGTTCTTGGAAACATTTGGTTAAAGGCCATCCTTCACTTTGATTAGGTTACGTGGCATAAGAAGTGCTACATTTCTTTTCTTTTTCATTTTCTTCCCTAACTTTAAGAATAGACTGCCTGCCTTGCAGAGTGCAACATTGTTTAACTTTATTGTTGTACTGGCACATTATTGAAGGAAAATCAGCACCATAATAATTGTTGCCTTGTGCAGTACAACATATTTGACACATGTAGTTTCCCACCTAACTACCCTCCAGCAACATGCAAGGAGTAACCATCCATTCACCTTAACCGTTTTTGGCAACAGCTGGAGAACCTCCAATTCTTTGGAGGAATAGAAAGAATATTGGGGTAACTACATTGACATGATTGAAAATGAGGATTTCACTACCGCAAAAAAGAAAAAGTTACTTTTACATTCATTGGGCCCTGAAGGGCACAGGATCTACAGGCAACTGCCTCCTATTAGAGTGGAAGAATGAGTAGGTGATGGAAGTGATGAGTTCGAACACGTTCTGAGAAGGATTGATGCTTACTATTATCCTAAGACTAACAATGAGGTGAATAGATATTGCTTTTATACAAGAAAACAGGAGACTGATGAAACTGTGGACGAATATGTCAGTGCTCGGAAAAAAACTGGCTGTAACTTGCAGTTATGGTGGAGGTGTAACCCAGGATGATTTGATACGTGATCAAATAATAATCCATACCAATAGTAATGTCTTCCGAGAAAGGTTATGGATGTGCTGTGATCCTTTGTTAGACTAGGCTATTGCCATTGCTAAAAAGGTGGAGCACACAAGGACATGCAGCAAAGCAATGAAGGAAGAGACAAATATTTGGTGGCTAAATTGGCTAAGGTTAGTGTTATAATGCCCCAAGAACCAGTGAAAGAAGCAGTAACGAACAGAGGCAAGGATTGGAAGAGCAGGGAGCCGTCAAGACCTAGCACACCGGAAAATGTCAGAGAGGAATATGGGACTTTGGGGGGAAAATGTTTTCGCTGTGGCAAAAATGGGCATTATACTAATTCACAATGGTGTCCCGCTTTAAATAAGAAGTGCACACATTGTGGGCTCAAGGGTCATTTCACCATTGTTTGTAAGAATAGAAAACAAAATCTGAAGGTGAAATGTGCACATGAGGGTGATGATGAAGAACAGGAGATAAAGGTAGTCACTATTGTGAGGGGTCGCAAAAAGGTGCCCCAAAAGCGTATTTTGCATTGATGGTATTAATCTGAGCTCATGGTGGACTCAGGTTCACTGTATACTATAATCACAAAAGATAAATGGCAAGAGCTGTGCAAAAAAGGGTATGGTCCTAAACTAAATAAACCGGACATTAAGAATCCTGGAGCTTTTGAGGACTCAGTGATCAAAATGTTAGGGTACAGGGTTGCGTTAGTTGAATTTAAAGGCAGGTTAGCTGAAGTTAAAGTATACATAGCACAGAAATGTGTTAATGTGTTAGGCTGGGAGGACCAGGCTAAATTGAAGATTAAGCTTTACCCAGGTTGTGAAGAACCAGCGCATTGAGGCCACACAAGTGGGGAAAGAGTGCTATATAAATAACAAAATACAATACAATACAACAGTTACAACCAAGAGTATTGGGTACATTTCTAAGTTTGTCAGAGGAAAAGAGAAGGAATTATTTCCCCAACGTATTTACAGAAAGAATTGGTAAGCTGGAGGGTTATAAGCATAATATTGTGCTCAAGACCGGTGTTAAACCTATGTCACATGCTGTCAGACATATTCCTATTGCCCTGAGAGATGATGTGAAAAAGGAGTCACACAGATTAAAGTTGGAGGGAGTAATAGAGAAAGTGGATGCTTCAGAATGGGTTTTCCTGATTGTAGTGGCCAGGAAAACAAACGGAAATGTGAGAATCTGTATGGATTTGAGAGAGTTAAATAAAGCTATAGTAATAGAAAAGTATTGCCTACCAGTGATCTCAGAGATGTAGAATCGGGTTGCTGGTGCTGGTATTTTCTCCACCATTGACCTCTCTGCGGCCTATCATCAAATACAATTACACCAAAATTCTAAGAAGTATCGTACATTTATTACACCATTTAGAATGCCATTTGGATTGGCCTCAGTGGCTACCGCATTTCAAAGGATTATTATGCATCTGTTGGGGGATTTGTCCGGAGTGTATGTGTTCCAGTATGACATTTTAGAGTGTGGACGTGGAATTGAAGAACATGATGAAAGGTTGTGCAGGGTTTTGAAGAGACTGGAGAAAAAGGGATTGACTGTAGAATATAGTAAGTGTAAATTTGGGTGCAGTGAAGTGGATTACTTAGTACATGCACTGTCAAGGGTGGATATAGGCTCAAATTTAAGGCAATGGAAGCTATTGAAAGAGCACCTTAAATCTGCATCAAGGAAGAATCACATTCAGTTTTGGGGTCAGCAGAGTATTATAGTAAATTTGTGGAACGTTTTGCAGTGATTACTGAGCCGTTAAGAGAACTTATGAAAAAAAGAATGCTAAATTTACTTGGTGTGAGGACCACGAGAGAATTGTTGATGCAGTGAAGAAATGTATCAGGGATGGAGATTGGTTAGTTGAGGAAAACTATATATGTAATACTTAGGGGTTAGTACAACAATTGGCTAGCCATATCTGGTGCTCCTCCTAGGACCACCTCTAAATGTTACAATTAAAAAGTTGCAGGTTATCAGGGAAATTATTGGTCACTGCAACATAGTGTGCTTAATACAAAAGGTAGCTACGGATTGGACAGAAAATGTCTTCCCAGCCTTGGGTCCCTGGACATCTACCAGGCTGATTGAAACTATTCAAGGCAATCGGTACGACCACAAAGGAGCTTTGTGTTCCCAATAAGTTAAGAACAAAAAATAGTACCCAGTTAGGGAACTCCCGTCTCCTGCACACTTTCAATGGCTGTTATACAAGCCAAACAGTTTGGAATACATCATAGTTTTATTTGTGCAAACAATGTCAATAATACATTCACAATTTTGGTAAAAATAGTACTCTTTACCAATAGGTTCTGATTTCATAGACAATTTATTAATACAAATAATATGGCACAACGCGTTTCGAGACAATTCTCTTCTTCAAGGGCATAAAATATTTTCAAATATAATCTATAGAGAAAAATTAAACATAAATTCCAATTATTTAAGTATTTAAATCTCATAACATTTTATTGTACATTACATATAAAACACATCCTTTGTGGACCTAAATATATTCTGACATATTCAATGTCACAGTAAGAAATCTGCAATAAAGCAATTTGTAATGGCCCCAGTTGCCAGCCAGGAATTCGTAACCATGCTAGTCATTTGTACTGTTTTGCTAATGAAGAGACAAGGTTAAATGGTTGTTACAATTGATTTTTTTAAAACAAAAAATATAAAACACTCTAATCCCGAATTAAGTATCTCTAGTGCTAATTTTTTCAGTCATTAACCTTTTTTGTTTCCTATGCAATCCTACGTGAGTAGGTATAATTGGATGAGGAGTCTTCCTCCATATCCTGCTCCTCACAAAGGATAGGATGTCAGGAGAGGCAATCGGCAGCCTTGTCAGTCCCTAGTGGGTAAGTTAGGTTGATGTTGTATTCTTGCAGGGCCAATATCCATCTCTCGATGAGGGCCGGCGGCTTCGCCGAGGACCCTGTGTGAAGGCATCATGAAGTTAGACACAGACAACAGAGTAAAGTTTGTAACAAGTTTTATTTAACTAAAAATAAGGGTTGGAAAAAGGCATAACTTGCCCTATGCTAAGGTGGGATTTCCCTACCTAGATGAAACTAAGGATAGTCTGTGTCAGGAGGTCCAGAGAAAATAACTGTCTGTGTCCAAAACCTACACTTGCCCTAATATCTATTTCTATACACTGTGTGGAATTCTCAGAGTCAAAAGAATAAGTAAATGTTCAGAGCTTCTTCCAGCTCCTGGCTTGAAAAGGAATAAATGTTCAAAGGAAATGCTCTGAGCTTCTTCCAGCATCTGGCTTGCAAAGGGGTTCCCCTCCCCTGGTTTCAGAAGCATTCACAATGCCAAGGGGTTCCCTTCCCCATGCCTACTGGTTCTTCCACACTATACAATATCCAGGGACACTTCCCAGCTCCTCCTTACTTTCTGTTTCACATCAAACGTCCTTTATATTCAATCACAGGTTTATTGGCAAGTCACTTACATGGCTTTTCAGTAGGGGGGTGTTCTCAGTTTGTGCCCAATTGTCAGACCACATGGTCCACCCATTACAGGTCACACAACTGATACACTGTACGTGTTTCGTTTTATCCATTTCTGGTATGCCCTATGCCACTCCTTCACCTCTACAGTGGTGCCTGGTTTTCTTGCCTGCCAGATGAAGGGATGCCTGTTATTTCATATTTTCATATTGCTTTGCCACTGCTTATTTGGCCCACTTCTCACTTGTTGCCACCTCATACCCATATATTGCCAATCTTTGGTTTCTCAGAGCACACAGTTTCCAATGGCTCTTGCCAATGCTTGTTTCACACAGTTTCCAATGGCTCTTGTCTTGCCAATCATTTGTCTCTCAACACACACAGTGTCCAATGGCTCTTGTCTTGCCAATCTTTGGTCACTCAAAGCACACAGTTTCCAAGGGCTGTTACCAATGCTTGTTTCACGCAGTTTCATTCAACACTACAGTTTTTATTCAGATTGATATTCACATGTAAATGCGGTTACTCTACATCTTTATAGACGCCCCTTGATTGTGGGCAATGCTTTTCAATTTATTATATTTGTTTGCAAAAGTCTTTCTTTCTCAATACAAATATCAGTATTCAAAAAGGTAACTTTGTTACAAGTTTCCGGAGCGTCCCGGTATGAGTATTTCCTTAGTTTACACTCACTGGTTGAACAAGGCAAGTTCCTTCTGTTTGCTCTCCTTATCGACGGTACTCTTAATGCTCCGTATTCTGCTTCCACGAGCTACCCCTTCACTCCTGGCAGCCATGGAGAACACAGCTCGCTCCCTGGCTTCTTGCGGTGGCTAGGATTCATGGCAGTACCACAGTTCCTGCTGCATGGATCCAATAGGGAGGGTAGCAGGTCTTTCAGTCCGTCTCGTGACCGGCCTCAGCGTTTCTCCTGCGTGACACAGCTCCCTGCTCCTGTGTCTCCAGCTCCCTTCTCTCCAGTCTTTTCCTCTTTGCTCTATACAGCGAAGTTTTTGTATATCTGTGAGGAGTGTTATGTAACTTCAGGTGTTGGTCATTAATTCCAATTGCCTGTCTATGGCCAAACCCATTAGGTGGACTTGCCTGGTTGTTCCACCTGTATTCCTCTGTAGCCCTCTTCTTCGTCTCAGTACCAGAATATTGTTTGGGTATGTCTGAGTTAATAAAGGAAGTATGTATACGTTTGTGTTGTCTCCTCCTAATCTTAGTACCTGACTGATATGTGTTGGGAGACTGTTTTCTGGAAATATAGGGACATGATTGGTAATACACTATAAAGGCCTGGGGGACATTTGACTCCTTGTGTAAGAGAAATGAGGGATGCCACGTCTCATCTAAGGGTGCCTCATCCCCACTCCCCAAGTCTCCTCCACCCAGGTGATCCTACCTTGCATATCCGCCTCCAGGGTCAGGATCCAAAAGCAATGACCTTACCCTGGCCCCCTGGGAGGAGAATTTATTGGAAAAGAAGTGAGGACGCCCTCAGATTCCCGGTACCTGACAGGATCTAAAGTAATGGCTTGTAGTTCGTCACCACTGTCACTGCCTTTCCATAGATACAGAGATGAAAGTGCCTGCAGTTCCATAGCACTGCCAGCACCTTCCTCTCAATTCGGGAGCACCACTGTTCCTTCACCGACAGAGTCCTGCTGGTATAAGCAATTGGTCACTCTGAGAAACCAGAAGGTATCTCACCCGTTAATCCTCAGGGATTTGTCATCTAGGTGGCCAAGACACAGCCATTGCTTTTGGATCCATTTCCTGCAGGTGGACCAGTGCAGGAGGATTACCTGGGTGAGGGGTCTTTGGGGAGTGGGACACCGGATGGTGACACACAGTATTCCCTTCCCTGTAACACCTTTACCCCATCCTACCAGGTAGGATATTTCACACGGACAGCCCACTATGAGAGAAAATAGACTAACACCTGAGCGCTATACTTGACGTGTCCCAATACAATGGTCAGACGAGGTCAGGCAATTACTGACCATCACACACACCAGACTTCCATTAAGCTCCCCCAAATGGATAAAAGGCAGAGCACAAGAGCATACTCTGAGTGAGGCAAAGCATACGAGGAAACAGCAGTTACGAGACGGCAGCTGAACGAGAGAGGGAATAGGGCAGAACAGAAGGACATCGCAAGGAGAGAAGTTCCCTTCACCTTTTTCAACAAGGAACAATTACTTTCACGAAAACCTTTAGAATAGAAACGGTAAGACCAGGAAACCAGGCTGAAGAAACTTGCATTGTGTGTCGGAGATACCCGGTGCTCTCCTGCATCAATAATCAAGGCAGGGAGAATCACCAGCCGCCCTGCGACTGTCCTTGACTCCAAGAACAAAGCAGCGTCAGTGAAATCAACAGAGCCGGTGAGTTGGTGAGACTGATAAAAGACTGGTCTGTGTTGAAGCCAAGGTTGCAAGCAGCAACATTGTATGGCGAGCGCTGGAACGAACATTGTGAAAACACATTGGATAAGAGACGCAAGTAAAGTTGAACTGCTGATGAGTGACTGAACTTTAAAAGCAAGATACAATACCATGGACAGAGTGGTCCGGCATTGTGTGGGTGCTCAATTGAAGGTCTCTGTAAGGTATAGAGCTGAGAAGGGGCAAAAGTGAATGTGAGAAAAGGTTATATCAAGAAGAGAATGAGTAATTGTGAATGAAAGTCTTCCTGCGATGGGTCAAGCAAAATCCTGCGCACAGTTGAAAGTCTTTGATTTTGATGAAGTAGAGAAAGTTTGGAAAAGTAGATAAACTTGGTCCGAGCCCGACGGAGAGAGACCAGTTGAAAGTTTGTGTTCAAGTGGGGCTGAGCCCGGAATATGGGGACCCCGGGGTGAACAGTAAATCACCTGAGAAGTTGTATATGTGAAATCCTAAGAATAAAAGAACTTTCATGTTTGCCGTGTTGCATCAGGCCCTCTGAAATAAGAGACTTTGTATGGCAAAGAGACTTTAGCACAGAAGGCCTTGATGTTGAGGATTTGAACTGCATCCTCATGTTAGAAGGCCAAGAGTGTGCTAGGCTTGAGTGTGTTGCCTTGCCTTGTGCTGAAAATGTGTGGAAAGGAAGCCAACGGCTTGAATATCCTGACATACCATTTCTTGAACACTTCTCTTTTGCATAACATTGTTTCCCACACTATTTGTATTTAGATGTAAGGATTGGTAATAGGTTTATTAGTATAGGCCCTTTTATTTTGACAGACTCGACTAGGACTGCGTTATTATTATTTGATGGTCGTAGCTTGCTTCCATCTTTAGATTTAGGATTAGATATGCATTTTTCAAACCCAATTGAAGTTCAATAAACACTCTTGAACTGTGATCACTTGTGTCTGTCTTACTGTTTGACACCATGCCTTCCTTACATCACACTTCCCATTGGTTGTCATGCTGGGTGAGCACCTCTCTGAGTCCGAACGGGCTTGCATCAACAATGATTTCCAACGGTTCCCTGTGAAGAACGCCATCGCATTTTCATCCATCAAAGCGTCTTTCAGGTTGTCGAAATCCACCTACTCCAATGGCGTCCATTGCCACACTGTTTCTTTTTTTGTTAATCTCCCGAAAGGCCAGGACATGGTAGCGAAACCCTTAATGAATCTACCACAGTATGTGATCATTTCCAGAAAACTGCGGATCTCTTAGACATTCTATGCGGGTTTCAGGATTTTAATGTCATGCACTTTGGCAGGGTCTGTTGATATTCCACCTGCCTGGAAGATGAATCACAAAAAATTGATTTTTCCGCTGCAGGAACCTGCATTTCTGCTTGTGGAACATCAGGCCAATGTTACGCTCACCTGGTCTCTGTGGAGGTGTTGGGGCACGGTTGCAGCCCTCCCCGGGGGTGAGGTCCCTCGGGTCCGACTTCGCCCTCTGCGCTAATGTGGTTACTGGTGGTAATAGGTGATGCTGCTCGGGAACTGCTCCTGGGTGGAGAATAGGGGGCATGAGTATGCCAGCTTGTGCGCCTGATCCCCTTCCAGACCCCTTCTCCCAAACCGTGGTACCCGTGGGATGCATTGTCCTTGGAAAGCTCACCTGTTGATTAGTTTTGGCGAGCACTCCATCCTGCTGCTTATGGGCGCTTGTATGATCTGGACTGAGTCCCTTCACTGGTCCCTTGCACGTGGTAGTCCAATCCTGCTGCGACTAAGCCACTATACTTCAGGTAAGTGTTCCTGTTTGCCTTTGTCTTTCCTCATCTGTTTTTGTTGTATTGTAAAGTTTGTTGTCTTTTATTGCTGTCTGTTCCACATTTGATGTTTGCTCTTTTGATTTCTTCCCTTGCAGGGGATGTTGCCGGCCCGGCAGAAGCTGGGTAGCTCGAGGCAGCAGCTGGAGGGAACTAGGAACGAAGCTGCAGCAGTACAGTAGCTGGTAAGTTGTTAACTAGGGGGCGCGCAGGGTTCAAAAGCGGCACGGCCCTAGAACGGATGTTCTAACCTTGTCTTTCTTCTTCTTCACAGGGTCCGAGTTCGTGGATGTGGAGCACAGTGCTGCGGCATCGGGATCAAGATTGCTGGATGTCAGGAGATGAGTCTGCAGATGAAGCGATGAATCACCGGTTTCCTGGAGGTGAGTATGCAGGAGAACGGCTGATAAAGGTAAGTAAACTGGTCGAAGCGGCGGTGAGCGCCACGTTGCACACGAGTGCACAGTAACGTGAAGCACCGCCTTAAGGATGGAGCACCTTATATAGCTGAGCTTCTGAAGCCATGCCCACCAGGTTCAGCCTGTCTGCCACACCCTGCCACACCCGATGAGTCAGCAAATGAAGACCAGGCCTAGGGAGCCCCACCTGATGAGTCAGCACATGAGAATGTATCAGCTCCTGGAAAGTTCTTGTAAAATAAAAGCACTATTGCACTGAAATAAAGTAAAAGCACTCCTGCACTGAAATAAAGTGTTCCTGCTCACATCTCTATATGAGCCTGACGGTAAAGGCGCCAGGACTGAGTCCAGCCAGGGCCCCTGTGTTTATGGGTCCCAAAGGGACATAAGTGAGTCAAGTGACCCATTGCCCCCATCACTAGATGGTGTGATTTTTGTGTTTTTTGTGTTCGGGGGCCTGTGACAATGACAGCCAATTAGCCTTATTCAGTTAAGTACTTTTTCAAGATGTTCTATATGTTCGGCCTCAGAGGGAGACGAAGATCAGAATATCGTTGCTGTAATTCCCCATGGTGCACGACATTGCCAGGTGTCTCAACCTCCCATGAAATGCGTTGAGCATGACATCATGACAAAACGTTTGTAATCGATATTTTCAACGGGTGTGAAGTATTCTCTTTGTGCAACATTGGCGGCCTTGTATGAATTATCTTGAAAACCTTGTGGACAGCGGGCCCTGCGGAGTACAACAACATGGGCTTTTTTGCATGGTCATTTAGTTAACCCGTAACATCGAACTACATTTCGAGTCGTTCCACTCATAGGTGCCAGTGTGGACCTATGCGCGAGTGGGATTCTTACACGTCAAATTCTATTCGGGGGGCCACTGCTCCTTGTTGGTGAGGCATTTTGCCAGCCGCCGGTGCTCCATCCTCCTCATCTGCCAGTGCTCCATCCTCACCATTCACCATGGGGACAGTGCTGGGTGCTCCAAGGAGATTTCCTGCCTTGGACGTGCCATGTAGGGTTCAAACACCTTTAATTGATACTGTTTTGGTATGTAGCTGTGGTTATGCAGGCCCTCATGCGGTCTGTCACACCGTCCTCCCACTCCTTAATACTGGGGCTTAATGGATGAGGCCAAAACTAGAGTGTGTTCTAGTGTAGTCTCCCTTTTCAGTAGCAAGACTTTCCTTTTCCTTCCTGTAGGGGACCACGGCGCACAAACACTCCACGTTGGATCTGTAACCCTGTTAGGTACTACTAGGCGCACCTGTCAGGTGAGCATGTGTTACCCACCATCTTGTAGACAAACTCTTTTCGAACAGGTGCAAATGTGCACCGCCACCAACAACAACTTCAGGGATCAGACTGCGACGACACACAGCACAGGCTTGGCAATTGCAAGCATGCACTGCTGCCGGCAGCCACTGGGATGAGGCCATGACAACAAGCTGCCCATGCAACGGGGTCTGCAGGTCACGCTTCGCGCTCCCCTCAGGATGCGAGCAGCACGCTGGGCTCGAGTGACAACAACCACTTAAGACCACTTCATCGACATTGTTGTGGGCCGGCGTGATCACATGGTGCCCAGAGTAATAAAAGGACATGGAGATAGTTCACTGCTCTCTGGGCTCTGCTGCCGCACTGAGTCATGTGCCGGTGTGACACCCTTTTATTGAGAACCCGTCATGACACTGCCATTTCTTACAGGTGCAACGCCACAAAGGCCATCCCATCATGTATGGCCCTCTCACTTGTGGCCACAGTTAACTTGAGAACTCTGCAGGTCAACCACCACAAACTCTACTCTTCTCATTTTTTGTTCTTCTGTCCCACTCCTCCCTGAGGATATAACCCCCTATATTCCCAAAAGACCTCAATTAAAATAAAAGTCCCGTCCCTGCCAGGTTAACGTAAACATCCCAGGAGGTTTTCTTCTCTTCGTCTCCTTGCGGGGTGTGCAGGGGCAATGTTTATTTTTCCATGGATGGACTGTCCCCCTCCTATCCCTGGCTGGGCTTGGGGATCTTTTGCATAGTAGATGAGGCTCGGGTGCCCCTGCTGGGGAAGGGGATGCCGGTGGAGCAGTGGAATCCGCACTGCTGCATATTGTTAGGAAGGGGGCAGCCCCACCCCCTAGGCGCTTTAGAGTGAGTCGAGATGCAGTTGAAGCAGTATGATGGGCCATGGGGGAGGAGGGACGGTGAGATTACCAACTCCCAATACAAAAGGATCCCACTTCAATATAATCAAATATAATCAGCCCACATAGTATAGAGTAGGGCGTGAGCAGCATTGCTATTTTTGCGTAGATATTAGTAACCAAAGGTAGAAGGGAAGGTCTGCACAGTGAATGCATCATTGTATGCCCTAGGCCCAAATTGCAAGACAAGGGAAATCTCCAGCCACGCCCGAGCTCCCATGAGGACAGCCCATCCCCCCCAACCGCCACAACCCATATTTGTTGTTCTGACAGTGTTGCAAAGATGTTTGAGAGGAATGTGCACTAAAAGGCCATGTTCACAGACCGGCGCCTGGTGTGCATGTTATCTCACACTGGCCAAAGCATAACCCGGCCCATCCCCAAGCGACCACGAGTTATAGTCCATATAAATGACTAAACCTTAAGATCCCTGAATTCCATGGCACCAGGTGCCCTTTGACCACCAACCCCAAAGTAACAAGTCCTAAAATGTTCAAAGAGGATGGACAGGGCACATTGTTGAGCGACAATCATGTGATTTGTATTGCGAGGTGCTGGTAGGGATACATTATAGTTCAAAGCGTGGCTGGAGACCTTGGAGCTGGATGGCGCTGAAGGGAGTGAGTGAAATGTGTGTGTGAAGTTTAAAGTGCCCCGGAACCTCCTTTGTGCCCATTTTAAGGCTGACCAGTTGCACAGTATAGTGATAAAGTAGCTGTATGTTACGAGTATAGTTCATTTGTTCTTTGACCTTCGACGTGAGAAGAACATGA
Source organism: Ambystoma mexicanum (assembly GCF_040938575.1). Taxonomy (NCBI): domain Eukaryota; kingdom Metazoa; phylum Chordata; class Amphibia; order Caudata; family Ambystomatidae; genus Ambystoma; species Ambystoma mexicanum. Next base: position 1,172,332,242 of record NC_090928.1, on the reverse strand, counting down.
TCACCACAGCACCCATGTGACAGAGGACAGAGGGATTGGGCTGGAACCAATGGCCTGGCATCTCTTATGGAGCAGGTGGATCACGTATAGGCACACACCAACCAGCCGCACAGGGTTTTACTATGTGTATTGCGTCATCTATGATGATGTTTTCCTTTATAAGATTCTGCTTGTACTACATTCCGGGAGAGCGTTCTTAGCAGCAGAGCTCTTTGCTGTTGCTCTCCTCTGCATGTGAGATTAATACTTGTAATCCTTACAAGATCGACTTGGGCCTTTCTTCCCTAGCGGGTTGTATTCTCTCTGGTGTGAGTGTTTAGGGGCTTGCCTTCAATAGCAACCACCTCAGTATTAAGCCAGAAAGTCATGCCGGGGCTAAGAAGACGTTCAGCAGCATAGGTACTGGTGCAGTCTTCTAGGAAATAAGTGCTTGATGGCAAAAAGGGGATGCAAGCGTGGCTACATCAGTCTTCATAAATGGGGTGCTCAGGGCTACACAAAGGAAAGCAGCACTGATCCATGACAACGGAGCACCAGATTTTGTCTGCGATGAAGGTAAGCAGATGGACGGAGGGATCAACCCCTAACGTCATTCCTAAAGTCATTGTTATGGCGATGGAATGTCACCATGGTAATAGAAGCCATGTTCAGCGGTTCTAAAGTGGCACCCTTTTCAATTGGGTAGAGAAGAATTCAGGAAAGTAGTACCAAATTGTGCTCTGCCCGTACTTAGTGAATCACAGGGAAACACAGTGAAAAGAGGCACTACCAGGAGGCTGACTCCTCTAACTCCCAGTTTCCAGAGTGGCCTAGGGAAAAGAGACACTCTTGGACATCTGAAATAAAGCTGCCTGAACTGCTCAGGAAGGCCATCAAAGAGAAGGGGGTGACAAAAGAAACATAGTGTCTCCCCGCCCTCCCTTTGAATCCTCCCCTGCCTCCTCATCACATTCATCCTCTTCGGATTCCCTGTCCAACCCCGGCGGAAGAGTAGAAAAGGAAATACCGACATTAAGTAGGCAGTGGACTCAGTGTTAATCCAGGTGGCACATATGTGGGATTTTCATACTCGGATGCTCCACCCCTGGAGGTGGTTACCAGGGCTCTCTGTCCCCAATTTAAACACATGCTGAAGGCTAGCCTTCCCCTTCTAACAGAGGTGAAGGAGGAAATATTAAGGGGATGCCAGGAGGCTGACAAAACGTCTGTGCCTAGGTTTTTAGTTAAGCTTTAGCCCTTGCAAGAGAGGAACAATGCTAACTAATTATCTAGATTTGCTAATTGCTTTGACAATTGTGTAGCAGCCCTGACTATTTAAATCACCCGGTCCAAATAAAACACAGCTCACCCTGGATTCTTTTCTTGCACTCAGGGCTCTCCCCTCCCCCCTTCCTTTGCTCACTGAAATTTCAATAAGGCTAGGACATGTGTGAGAGTGTTAGCCAGGAAAAGCTGTTGAATTTTAAAATAATTGCAAACGAGCAGTAATCTTGGTGATACTTTTATTAAACTAACTATATTCTGTTTTTAACAAACCAGTATGGGGTCATTTTACTATTAGACTATCCTGCAATTCCATTCCTAAAAATGCAAATGCAAGTTGTTGCATCACGCATAATTATTTCTAAAACACTGCAAAGCCCTCTGCCGATCCGTCCTCTCCAGCAAACTACTGCCCGATCTCCATCACTCCTTTTCTGGGCAAACTCCTGGAAAAGCTGACCCTCTCCCAGCTTACTATGCATACTGTATGTGTTGGTTGTCTCCATGACCATCAGTCTGGCATCAGAGCAGCCAGAAGCACGGAAACAGCTCTCATGAACACCTGTGAAGACTTGCTCTCTGATCTAGACTCTAACCTTCCTTCTATGCTCATTTTCCTTGATCTATCCTCAGTATTTGACATGGTCAACCACGCCATCCTGCTCAATCATCTCTGTGACAACCTGGGTATCACTGGTCAGGGCCTAGCCTGGTTGACCACCTTCCTCTCCGATCGACCCTCCCAGGTCCAACTTGGGTCCTTCCTCTCTTCTATCTCTCTCTACAAGTGGTGTTCCCCAGGGGTCTAACCTCTCTCCCTGGCTCTTTAACCACTACCTGGCACCTCTGGCTCATCGCATCTCTACATTCTGTTCTAAGTTTCAGTGTTATTTGGATGACACTCAGCTCTCCTTCAGGCTCCCCTCAGCCTCCTCTGCTCCTTCTCTCATACCTGACTGCCTGTCTGCAATTCAGGAATTATGTGCCACCAATGATCTCCGCCTTAATGCCAGTAAGACTGGGATCCTCTTCATTGGGACACCTGCTCCCGCGTTTTCTCGCCCACTCTGGCCGCCCACCCTGGGCCCCCTACCTGCACTTTCCTGTGAAGCTATGAACCTTGCTGTCATCTTCGACCCCACCCTCACCTTCTATCCTCACATCTCTGATGTCTCTAAGAAGTCACACTATCAGCTGTAACTCCTCAGAGGTATTCTTCCTTTTCTCACTTTCCCCCAGAAGCTCACTGTCACCACAGCCCTGGTTCTCACTAGGCTGGACTACTGCAACAGCCTCTTTCTAAATCTGCCTGACTCTACTCTTCGCCCTCTACAACTAATCCAGAACAGGACTGAAAGACTTGTCCTTAGCCTCAAGCCTAGGGATCGTATCTCTCCAGCCCTGGAATCTCTCTACTGGCTCCCCGTGGCTGTAAGGATCAAGCACAAGACCATCTGCATCGTCCACAAGCCAGTCTGGCGTCAGGGACCACACTGCATCCAACCTCTCTTCCTAAGCATCTTCCTTCTTAAGCATTCTGTTCATTAACCTCCAACTCTCTGAGGGTCAGACTCTTCTCCAAGCAGAGAGTGGGGGTAGATCTCTGTCCAAGGCTGGGGCCTCCCTCTGGAACAGCCTCCCTGCCACTCTTAAACTTGAACAGGACCACCTAAGTTTCTGCAAGCACAAGCAACTCAAGACCTTCCTTTTTGCTTTTGCTTTTCCACTCCCTCTACCTTACTTATGCTCCTGTCTGCTGCACAAACTGGTTACCTGGCCACCCACTGAACTTATGGGACCAGGCTCTTGCACAACCAGTTGCCCTTGCACTGCCTTCCGGTCTCCCAACCACTTAGGGACTGTATCTGCAACATTACAGTCCCCTGACTCCCTGCACTTATGATCCACTTCTCTGGCAGCACTTACGCGTTACAATGCACTCTTCCCCCACCTCCTCGCGGCACATCTCCCCTTCCTCCACCTTACTTGCGTGATCTGAATGACACAAGGCCTAGTAAGATTGTTGATTTTGTCCTCCTTTTGTCTTCCCTTCCTTGTCTTGTCGCACCTAGAAACACTTGTGTACAGGCGTGTTATAAATGACTTATCATATTACATCATATCATTGTCTCCATGATTATCAGTAAAGTTCAGTTTATGTTAGTGTTTCTAAATCTCGCAATGTGAACTATATTTAATTGTGTAGTGGAATGTGCATCACATATGACAAACACGAGAAAAAACCTTTGAAAATGTACATCATCACAAAGCATAATGGAAAACAGTTGTGTGGCATGTTGGTTAAAAATATCTGTGCAGTTGGTGCTCAACCTATGAGCTAATCCCAAATTCCTTGACATTCTATCTCATCAATCTGTTGCTTAAAACCAGCTACACTGAAAGTGACAGACGTCTGCAAACTACAGTTTGTACCTAGTTTGTCCAGTTCTCTGCCTGCTACAATGTCATCCACTTTGCCTGGGACTTAAAGGCAGTGTTCTTTCTAAGCTTTCCTGCATGTTTATCGGCCGTACAATCCTTGTGGCCCTTGTGCTCCAGGGACTCTTGACATAACATATGACCTTTAAAGTGGACTCACATGGATGTGCCTTTTGGTGTTAGTCGATGTGCCAATCATGTATGTGCAGGTGGCAAAGGCCTGAAATGGTTGAACACGTGTAGTAATATACCTCTAGAGTCCCTGTAATGTACGAAGATCAATTATAATTCATAAAATAATTACAACTGTGTGGGGACTGTAGGGGAGGCATGGTATCACAAGTATGACACTGACACAATGGATACAATTTGTAAAACCTTTATTGAGATTGTTGGGGCTGAGAAAACTCCTACTTTGCCCTATAACTAACATGGGAGTAGTCTCAACCATCAAACGATAAACAAAACCTAGTGGAGTCTGTCAAAAGAAAATGGCCTATGATAACAAAACCTAATGCCTGCGCTATCTCTTGTACAGAAAGTGTGAAACAGAGAAATATATGCAAAGGAAAATTCAGTGTTCAAAAGAATAATTGTGGTTGAACCAGCTCTCCTCCCCACATTAGACCTCAAGGAGTAATGCTTTCCCAGTAGGCAGGATGTCACACTTTGGCTCGGTTTTCAACACAATGAGCAGTTCCATAATGTAGATCGAGGCTTGTCTGGCCATCCACGTTAAAATCTCTTTTCCTGACTTCCAAATACTGTTTCAACAAAAAGGTCACAAAGGCCCCCCACTGTCGGCTCAGACCCTTAACAGCAAAGTTCACATAGGTCCCCCTCTATCAGGCTCAGACTCTTCACAATAAAGTTCACATAGGTCCCCCTCTGTTGGGCTCAGACCTCTCACAATAAAGTTCACAAAAACTTGCAAGGAGGGCTCCCTTCCCAAAGCTAATTATAAGACTTTCAAATGTGTGTGGCTTTCTTTACTGACCGTCGCAGGACCATTTTTTTGACTCAAAGTTCACAGTTTAAATTTAACTTCACTTTTACTATTCATTTGCCTTATCGGTTCAAACAATGTACCTTTCACAGAGACTTTCGAGTGGGCTACTTCCTTTCGCCAGACCACTCTGTTACTTAGTATCGCTGATCTCACTGCCGTCCTTACTTCAAAGTTCATTCACAGGTCTGCCTTTCTTCATGTCTCATCCACACGCGTGCACACCGGTCTCTCAGGTCGCTTGCCAATTCACCAGCTGTGTCCATCTCTTTTGTGGTTTTACGATTTCCAATTCAGGGATCAAGGTTAGTACCAAAGGCTTGGCCTCACCTCCCCAATGGGAGGGTCGCTGGCGTCCTTGAAACACAATGCAGCCTTCTGATGTGGGATCTGGCCTTTTGCGCCTGTCGGAAGCAACAACCTCCACTAGGGAACTCTTGGGGTTTTTAACCCACTGCTCTCATCCCTTGGTCCGTAATTCTGCTGAAGTAGGTTTCCCTTTGTCCCAGAAGTTCTGCTCGTACTCATGTTCTGCCTTGCTCAGAGTGTGATTCTAGGTTCTGCCTTATGTTCGTGTGAGGAGAGCCGATTGGTATCAGGTGTATGCACTTAGAGTTAAGTGCCTGACTTTGCCTGACCCAAATAGCGGGACATGTCCAGTACAATGTGTGAAAGTTAATGTTGTTCCTCTCAGTCACCCTCTTCCTTGGCCCAGTGTTTGTTTAAAAGGAGGGCAGGGTCGACACCTCAGAGTATCCTAATAAAATAGGATGGGTTAGATAAACAAAATAGGGGGGGATACCAGGTCTCACCATCGGCTGCCCCACCCCCTCTCCCTGAAGACCCCTCACCCAGGTTATCTTCCCGCACTGGACCACCCCCAGGGTCTGGATCCACAGGTGATGGCCGTGCCCTGGCCACCTGAGAGAGAGATACCCGGGTACTAAAATGTGACACTCCCTGGTTTCTCACATGAAACAACCCTCAATAATCAATAATCATTCAACGTTCTATTAACCGAAGATTATAAAAACATTTTATTGTCTAGAACTTGAATACTTCACATTGACAAAAAGTAGTATTAGTCAATCCTAATTATTTTGAGATTGTTCTGAAATGTCTTACATTGCACAGTTTGCAGCACTAGTGGTTCTTTAATTGCACAGATGCATATATATATATATATATATATATATATATATATATATATATATATATATATATATGTATATATATATATGTATATATATATATATATATATATATATATATATATATATATATATATATATATATATATATATGTCTGTCAATGTATTTCTGTACTGTTGGTGCTTTGTATAGTATTCAGAATTATGTCAAAATAATTATATTTGTCTAATCAATGTGAAGTATTCAAGTTTCTAGACAATAAAACGTTTTGATAATCTATGGTTAATAGAAAGGTGAATCATGATTATTCATTGTTGAGGGCTGTGTCCGCACACAGTTGTAATTATTTTATGAATTATGTCTTTGGAACTAAATGTGTGAGCCAAATTACCAAGATATTTTGTATTTGTATATATGGTTGAACAACTGCCCGTCATAGAGGCCTTGACCCCATCGTAGGCTAGATATGAAATTATTTCAACCTGAGTTCTGACTAACCAAACATCAGCCTGAAGGCCTTTGGAAAGTGACTTGTGGACTTCCAGTGCTGTTTCAGCTGTATACAAGGAGTAAGTAGCTGCTATATGTGCTTCACCTGTCTTTTTTTTTATGACCCAGCCACCATTTTGTCAAAGGTGTTTTTTATGGCTTCTTCTGGGGCCATGACAAATCTGGCCATTAGGCAAATGAGGACAGTTTCCCCCTGTACTGACTGAGCAAGATATGCATTTGTTTTCTAAAATTGAGTGGCAGAGATGGCTAATTACAATTTTCTTAATTAGCAAACAAACGTTTGTCTTTTCTCTTACAGTATGAATACACACATCTAACTAGATGTTTACATGATATCCTCCCTTTACGTGGCCAGAAACACTTCTTCAACACTTACCCCTTCAGCATTCACTTTGTCAGACATTTACTTCTTCATGCAATTTCTTCTTACATTTACTTTGTCTGCATTTTCACATTGTCAAGGTGGCAATGCATATGGCAAAGTTAGCTGTAAGTTTAGGGTTGGCGTCAAGGAGGGTTAGGGGAAGAATATCATTTGGAAAATACGAGCGAGACAGAGGGTCTCCCACTGTAATGACTAAGTGAATGTTCGAATAAGTGAACCACAGATGAAGTAAAGGTATGAAGAGGTAAATGTGGCAAAGTGAATGTATGGTACAGTGAATGCAGAAGACTTAAAGACATACATCTGTTTACACAAAGTAATTATCTGTTTTTTTATCCAGTCTGTTCATAAAGGACCTACTACAAGCCGTGCAGTGTACTTAGTCTCCTGACCTATCTTTGACCTTTGGTTATGACTGTAATAAATATTAGCACCTGGGCAGAGGCACTGGCCAATCAGGAGGCCGCAATGCAGGCAGAATCTGCAAGTACCTGTCTGCATTCCATTTCAGCTCCCTGCACCCCTTCCCCAACCATCTTCTTGGTTAGGGTACCAGAGTTAAAGTCTCCACTGGAACCACTATCCAAAGTCCCCAAGCTCACAACCCATTCCCCACTCACTTGCACTGCCACGAGGCCCTGGAAAAAGTTATTTCCAAATGCAACATTTTTAGTTTGTAAAGTGAGCAAGCATGTGTGAATCACGCTAAACATTCATGAAAAAATGAAAAATATTTCAGCACTCGTGGTCCTATTAGAAGTAAATACCACTTTATTTTGCAACCAAGGCTGGAACGCTGCTCCCGGGCCTACCTGGCTCGGGCTTGATGGCGGTTACCGGCCCAGCCCACCCCTAAATTGGTATTTATTGCTATATTGATATCGGTTGTGTCAATGAAAGGTAAGAGAGATCTTATCCATCTGACCTTCTGAAATTGCCAATTACCCTGCCTGCTGCAACAACATATTCTGTACTTTATATCCAGCTCTGACTTTCCTCTAAAATGATCTACTTTGTGGGGTTCAATGATAGCCCCAGAATTACATGAACGGACGGCCAGGCTAGGCTTTTATAGTGAAAGATATATTGTTAAATGGAAAAAAAGCACATGGTGAATATCAAAAGGAAATGGCAGCCTGTCAGTTTCAGCTGCCATATTCAAAATACTGGAGTTGTAAAGCAAGGGAAAGCACTGATGCAGAATGGCCTTGCATGTAGTCGATAAGGCAGAGAAAAAGGAAAAGTATGATTCAACACGAAAAGCAGAGTTTTTAAATACTGAAACGGCAATGTCCAGAAGTGTGTGCATTTCACAGCATTAAATAAAGACTTAGGGATAAATGATTGCTTGCTAAAATGAACATATGAGTAAGAAGGGCATTGAATAGCAATGGCAATAGCAAGATGCAAGTTATTAAAAGAAATATAAGGCTTCACATGGAAAACGAATGCACCAATTGAAAAAGGGTATTTTCTTTCAGAAGCAACATGTAAATCTCTTGTGGACCCAAGAACGACATGACTTGAGCTTGCCTGGCAGAATACTCTAATGCAATCCCCAATTGCAGGTCTGCTATGCTCTTTATCTGGAAGTCAGATCTCTTTGAGAGCTGAGCAGAAGGACTTGGCTCATGCATGACAGGAATGTATGAGGGCCTGATCAACAACAGAGCCAGCCTGGGTGTCTGCAGTTCTGAAAAAAATACAAATTCTAGATCTAAAACGTGATGTACTCCAAATGACAGCACTGCCTCATGATGTTCAGAGGGCAGATGTGCAACCATGTGTCTTGAAGCATAAGAATATCGTCACCATTAGCCCTAAGGGAGCACAGGCTGAGAAATGTACTCCAGCCTTAAATCTACACTGGAACAGATGCATTGGCCTCCCTGCAACTTAAATTGGCAAATGAAACTACACGTTATCTATGCTAATTATGTAGCCTTAGACTTACATTAGAAAGGTCATTTAACTGGTAACCTTTGAACCATGATACTTACAGAATTACGACATATGTCATTTTAAAGCTGATATCCAGGTGAGGGTGTTGATATAGTTTTCATCCAAATTTGAGTTGCGGAAGTTAAGTTATAACCAAAAATGTGTTTCTGGTTTCCCGAAAATGCTCTGAATCTGAATGTTGGGGAGCTGATGGCTTATGAAATTAGAAATCTGGCTAGAACATTTCACATTCCTAACTATGATAATCTTTGTGTAAAGGGCAAAAAACCATAGCTCGCACATGCAATACCATGCCGAAACTAAAATAAGTTCCACAGATCTGTTATGATTAGGGAATATAAATAGCTATATATTGTGGAGTTTATTTGTAAATAGCACATTTTTGCCATTTAGAGACGTTTTTAGTGCAGAACATGAAATGTAAAAAAATGGAAATGACGGTTGGTGTGTATCTCTTCACATCACTTTAATCCAAGAACTCCAAGGACCTATCAGTAAAGGGGGGGTTGAAACTTAGGGATAGAAGAGGGCTGTAAAGGTCCAATGAAAATTCAAGGCTACTGGTCTTAATATTCCATGGGTGGGGTTTAGGCATTAAAAACTTGTTATACCAGCCAGAGAGAAACAAACTTGCCATAATCCCTCTGGGTGAATCCTGAATCTGCAGCCTGCCCTTACTTGGGTGGAGAGGCCTCAAAATTGATGGAGACTTAACCTTGCATGGGTGACATAAACTGTGAAAGCCTAAAATAGGACTGGGCCCTAGGATTAAGGAGAGACTAATGAGGGATAAATGCTGGTGACTATCTTTGACTGAAGTGTTCGATGCTGTCCAAAGAGGAGCCCTGCTGTCTTTCCTGAATGCTAAGTTTCCATTGTGAGTAGATTATCCAAATGAAACCAAGTGTGTGGCGAATCTGCCTGCCTTAATATTTTCCCTTAATAGTAGATAGGGGGAAGGGTGTAGACGCCTAACATATTTGAATTAATATTAATTTAATTAACTCCCAAATATATTGAAGCAGGGGGGAGCGTAGGGGGGTTCTAAACCTCTGCCCTCCTTCCAAGTGGGAGGATATAGTCATTATAGTAATTGGGTACATTTATTTTCCTGTCAACCCCAGACTTCTCCATAGAAAAGAGGTGTCCTTGTCTCAAAATTAAATTCCTAACTGTCCCCAGTCACCAGACCTTGGGCCTCATTGCAAGTTTGGCGGTAGCTTTGCCGGTAAAACCGGCAGGCTGTCGCCAAACTTGCAAATAATTCCAGCACACGCAAATGGGCAATTACTGGGTCATTACAGCCTTGCCGGACCTGGCATTTGCCCATTCGCGGGCACCGGAAAAAAATGCTTCCCATTAGGGCTCAATGGAAATGGGGAGGTCGGATGTACTGGCACCTTTCAGAATGGTGCCGGTGCATCTGACATGCTCTGCTCGCAAGTGCTGGTACGCCCCCCAGGTCAGACGTGGTGTGCGGGAAGGCACACGCGACCAGTACTCGTAGTTTACTGGTCCGGTAACAATGGTACTGGCAGGCTTACCAGTTCCATTGTTACCGGACTGGCAAACTTATAATAAGGCCCCTTGTCTTTATAGCAAGGGGTTCCCTTGGACCAAACAAAATTCCCAACTGTCCCCACTCCCCACACCTTACCTTCACACCAAGGGGTTCCATTGGCCCAAAACAAAATTCCTAACTGCCCCCAGTCCCCAGATCTTGTCTTTACACAAATGGTGCCCTTTGCCCAAAATGACATTTCTAGCTGTCCCTACTCCCTAGACCTGGCCTGTAAACAGAGGGGTGCTGCATATAACTGATGCCTAGGTTTTTGGTGCAGGGGAGAGAAGTGCTTTGCAAAGTGATATGTAGGTTGTTGGTCCCTCAAAGAGGGGAGGGCAGGAAGAAAAAAGAATGGAAAGGGAAGAGGTGTTCCTGGGAAGAGATGGATGACCTCATGAGGAAGCACTTTGAAGAGGAAGAGCAGGCCTAGGAGTAATGAAGATTGCCAGTATGTTTTCCCCGCATAAGCTTCAGAAGATTGTGTTTTGTATGCCGGCTGGGGCGCTGGTGAGCTCTTGCATTCTTCTCGGGCTTAGTTGGAAGTGGTGCTCCTGCTTGGTAATCTTGCATGCATGTATGGTGCCCTCTGCAATACTCCCGTAGGCCCCCTCCTCAGTGATTGTTTGACACAGAAGTTCTTGGAAGTGAGAATTTGGTCACAACATACCTCCCCTTCATTAGAAAGGTATTTTGTCTATGTATGTAGTTCAAATTATATTCACTGTGCGTTACAGGTAATATCTTTACTCTACTGAACCAACCCGAGGGCTAAACTTGAATTACTGACTCAGAAAACATGGAGTCCGTAGCAGGCTCATTGAGGAACATCTTGGTATTCTCAATGCCTTTGTCAACTTGAATTTCGGACTGTTTCTCATGCTGACCATTCTTTGAAGCTATTTCAAAATCTGTGTATGGGGTTTCTACCACGCTCCAACACTGGGTTCACACTTTTTTGTTGACTTTCCAATGTGCTTTCGGAGTGTGTCACAATTGGACACATGAGAAAACCTTGTGTTGCTCTCTTTGTACAAGGCAGCATTCCTGCCCCACATTCTGAACACGCTTATCTCCTGTGACAATGTGATAGATTATTACACATGTCACCTTCTGGGGAGGGAAAAACTTGGATGGGTTGTCTGGTGCATAATCTTTAATTTTTTCCTTGATCCATTCTCCTAAATTAAAGGGCGAACGTCTCACTGATTTATCTTCATCACATCAAAGTTATCTGGCCCGTTTACGCATTCTTCACCCTCCATAAGATATGCTCAACTGAAACTAATTTGTTCATGATAATATCTGTCAGGCATGGTGATATCAATGTGGACTATTCCCTTCTTCCCCTCATCACCTGTAATGAGGAAACAATGGTGCTGAGTTACTGGACCCCATTGTCAGTCACCATCTTTATAGGTATGCCTTCTTTGGGAAGATTTCCTTGAGGATGTTGATTACTTTGGATGTGGAAATGCTAAACACGAATGTGTGTTATAGCTACTTTGAGAAGTATTAAGACTAGAGCAATTCTGAAGTGATGTTCTTTATCCATATTGTTCAAAGGGCCGATTAAATTGAGCTTTACCTTTACCCATGCGGCTGATGGATGTTCCACCTTTTGAAGTGGAGCTTGCCTAATCAATAATTTTGTATCGCTGTTAAGAGAATCATGGCATCTTTCGACGGCTCTTGTGACATTATGATCAAACTGGGGCTCCCAGCAAGCTTCTCTGGCTCTCCTTTGAGTAGGTACTTCACAGTAGTCCTTTAGGACCTTTGACTTTTATCTTCCTTTTAATTCACACTGGCGGTACTATCTTGTCGATTCTGAACAGCATGACGTCCATTACCACAAGTACTGGGCCTATTTATTTCATAAAGGTGCAGCATAGGTGGGAGATTGAACCGCACATTGCTTAACTGTGCTGCTTTCTATCACTGGCACTGTGGGATTTTTCACTGCGAAAGTGGTGTCATATATGAATATGTCCCATAGTGTGGCCACAATAACTCAAAGGTATCTGCAGGGTCATGTGGTTCAGGAAGTCTGGACATACAGTTTCTGTGTCCCTTTCACCAACCAGGCACCTGTTGCATCTTGAAAATGTACTTTGTAAGTTTGGTGACACGCCTTGCATGTCTCGATGTGGGTGTTCGGGTGTCTCCATGATTGAACAAATGGATCAATGACTTATGGGCGGTATGTTGGCCATGGTGATGAATCACAGGTATTCCTCCCTTCTTTCCAAGGGGAAGCCTCACCTTTTGAGGCTAGGGAGGTGAGCGCGCTCTGCAAGACCCTCTCTAGGGGTCGGGCAAGTAGGACCTCACTGGGAGAGACTCCCCCTTAGAGGACAAGGACTGCTGTTCGTGTAAGGAAATCCCTAAGCCCTCCACCATTGTGGCGTGCATAGAACTATCGGATATGAAGAGTATTGCAAGTGCCAGAGACCTGGCTGAAGCTAAAACTGAAATAACTGGTTATGTACAAGCAGAAGGGTCTGTCTCTTTAAGAGGAGACGAGTATGCTGGGATGCTGGGAGAGGAGAGCATGCTGAACCAAGGTGCAGTGCGAGCTGAGAGAGACCAGCGTAGGCAGGGAAGGGCGTAGGCAGGGAAGCCCCCTGTTAAGGTTATGCCTTGAGTCAGAACCAGAGAGAGCTGAAGAGCCTGCGACTTCCAAAGGAGTCCTAAGCTGCACAGGGAAGAGCGAGCATTCCAGAATTCCCAATAAGCACGAATAGGACAGGAAACAAAGCAGTACACTGCTGGTGGCGTGACCATAGTGAATCCATAGTGGGAAGACTGCCCGTCTAACAATGCCAAAACCACACAGTATGGGAGTGTGAGAGGCACCCTGCTACCCGCAGTCCTACCTGTGGGATGTATTGACCCACTTTTGCTCTGCTATGCTGCATCACTCCGTTATGATGGTGGGGCCAGAAACGGCAAAATGGCCGCAAAACCTTTGTGCGTGCCAAAATCCCTGAAAATTGCGCTTTTCAACGCACAAAAAGATGGCTTCCCAATCTGCCACGCATGTTGTCAGTGGTGGAACAGAGCTCTCACTACTGAAATGTGCCACTGGGCTGCACAACAACTGAAAGTGGGGTGCAGAAGGAAAAAGTGGTGCTTTGCTAAATGAAACTCCAAATCTTGCTTTAAATCACCTTTTCTTTGCTGATGAAACTCCAGAATGCCGGTACAGAATACCTTTCACATATTCAAAATTCTTGCTGGGTGCAATTCACGTTAAGGAATCATTGTGAATTTACAAGGTCCTGAAAAGCTGAGAGCATAAAGAGGTTTCCACAGAAAAAGTGGCCTGCCTATGGATCTGTCAAAAATCTCTGTGCAGCAGAGATTTTTGACAGAGCTGTCATCACAGCAGAGGGCTGCTGTGATGACAGCTGTCAGGGCACTGCCTGAATAAACTTTAACATGTATAAATTGAAAATCAAATGTTTGCAATCTAAGAGGCCTGTTACTGATAGTAACTCATATTGTAATTGTGTTGATCCCATGGGGGTAACATCTTGAATGAGAATTCTAGCTGTTATTTGATACAACAAGTTTGTTTATGCTAAAAAAAGTCAACAGAGTTAAAAATTAAATTGAACCTGGTTGAAGCTACCAAACTGGAATAGCAGGTTTTTCTCACAGAAGGAAGGTCTTTCCCCCAGCAGGAAATCACGGAGAAGTGTTAATTACAAGGTAGGAAAGAACCTGGTCTACAGATGCAAAAGGAACAATGACCAGCTGCAACTAAGGAAATGTGAGGTGTGAAGACAATTGTAAATGGCCTCTGCAAGGAACAAACAGGGGGTTGGCTCCTTGGCTTCCAGGGAGAGACCGAGGGGTGGAGCCAAACAACCATTTGTTGCTTAACATGGACAAATAATACATTTTAAAAAGACTGATCATTTTCTATTTAAAAGTGTGAAAAATATAAAAATAACAGAGTTGTTAATGTAATTCCTGGCTGCACGGGTGAAGAGGCGCCAGAACTGTGTGACATGTTCTGTACAGCAGTGGCAAGAAATGTGATTTACCGCAAAATGTATTTCCGCTAGAATTGTGAAACTTTATACACTTATTCACATGTTAAACACGCACACTTGCAGAAATTTGTTTAACAATTGGACATTGTGTTCCTAGTGAAAAGGGCATAATTCTGTGAAAAGCGGAGACAAGATCCCACAGCTACAGGGTTTTGAGGTATAGCTGCTAGGTAGAATATGTAATCTGTATGTGTGATTTTTATAGACGTTGCACATGTGGAAATATGTATTTTGCCAAAAGTAGATTTGGTGTTCCAGGGCTAGGGGTGGATTCTCAGCCTCATAAAAGTGCACCATAAAGATGACACTCCGTTGCTCTCCTCCTATCAAGGCAGAGAGTAGACTCTGACCCAATCACCTTTCAAAGGGGCAAGCTTAGGCTAAACCAGCCCACACACCCCCTTTATGATGTCATTTCATAGCATAAATAGAGACAGCTCACCACTCATAAGGACAGACAGATTCACTCACTATCCTGATGCTGGCAGAGAACCCTGCTGCTGAACTCTACATCTGCCTTGCTCCAGACTCCAGAAACTTGGCAAAGAAAAAGGCCTATTGCAAATTCCAGAACAGAACCCCACAAGCTTAAGGGGAAGCATCATAATACAGCCGGGCTGTGCTGTTACTGCTTCCCTGCTGAAAAGAAATAACCACAGAACCAAGATGGGCAGATCCAATCCAGTCCTGTGCCATGCTGTGACCAGAGCACCTTACTAACCCTGTCCAGTCCTGTGCTGTGCGGTGACCAGAACGCCTTGCTGACACTGACCCGTCTGATGTGCCCAGCCGTCTGTCCTAACCCAGATCCAATTCCCTGACTAGAAATGACGGTCCCATTTAAAAATGTATCCAGTGAGTATAAATAGGAAGAATTGTGTCACTAGCATATGTATTTTGCATAGTCTTGTCCCTATCTTAGACCCATCCTATCTTGTATTCAAAACCTGTATTGTTAGGAGTATCTTTGCATTTGTCTGAACCCTCTCTCTCCAAATCATCCTATCTTTCCTCCAGAACTAGTATAGTCAAAACTATCCCTGCACTGATCTTTTCTCATCTGAAGAAGGCATGTTTCCTTAGCAGGCAGTCACCCTGATCAAGTGACTGTGTTCCTGTGTGGTATTTGTTTTGTTCATAGTCATCCTCTAGTGCAAGAAACCCATTTGTCATTTTTAAAAGTGCATTCCTGTTTTCCATTCTTGCGCCTATCTAAAAAAAAATGACCTCTACTAAAACGTCTGTAACTCCCTCAGTGTTTGTGCTAGAAACAAAATTTCAACTTCTGCTTGTAGCTAACATCCGCACCATTCCAGTTCTCCTGTTATAGCGAATATCGCGCAGTGAAAAGTTTGCCGCAAATTTTCATTTTGGGAAAACAGCTTTTAATTGCTTCTGACTTGAATTTAAGATTTTACATGTTTATTTTGGATTAACTCATTGCTCGTGTTTGTGTGCAACTATCCAAAGCGGTTCCCATAAGAATGTATAACAATTTCAGCAATTGTGACCATATTCTGTGTTTTTGCTCAGTCCATTCTAAAGATCACTTTAAAAGCCATTCTGACAGCATGACAGTCAATTCCGTTTTTCTCTTGGGTTTGCTGGGGGAAAGTGGGATTGATATTCTGTTTGAATTCTGCCATTCCTCCTATGTCTTTACATTACCTATTGGGGGTTGAGGGGTGAGCAGGGGGAACCTATAACCACAGTGCTATTTGATCTGAACCAACACAAAAGTATTATTTTCTGTGCTGAATTGTTTTGCTCACTACTTAGTCCTCATGTATTAAAGAGATTATTCAGTGTTGCATCACCCCATTGGTGATTGTTGTGTACATATAAAACCCATTTTGATTACATTTTAAATACACAAATAAATATTTAGCTTTGCAAACCAGCCTGATACCTAATTCAGTGTGACCGGGCTGGGTCCAGGAGAAAGTTTTGCACTACATGCTAGGCGTTGACTTGGGTGTGTGCCGGATTGAAATCCCTTACATACCCGGTCATCACATATTAGCAGATAGAGTGTGAGATACTGACCTAGAGGAGAAGCATGAGATACCGGGACCAAGACCAAGAAGAGAACCCAAGCGAAAGCCGAGCCCGAAAGCATCCCAATGTTGTTAAGGTCCAGATTCAAGGATGCCAAGGGAAGGGGGGGAATGCACACATTATTTGTGCAAGTAATGTGGTGAGTGACATGGAGGGTGTCATCGGGAGCAGGGACGCTATTGAACGTGGTGCAGGCTGCATAGGCATAATTTAGTGTGTTATGGCATAGTCCCACGAGTGAACGCAGTGAAGGGTGGGTGATTTGGGTAAAGAAGTGCGTAGATGTATAGCGCAGGCAAGAGGTGAGCTGCAAGGTGCTTCAGGGGTAATGTGGTAGGAGGGCTTTTGAGCAATATGTGAACAGTACAGAAGGCCTTTTCTTGCAGTCCTATATTAGGAAAGCATTTTTCACAGACAGCTCATAATAAAGGGATTGCAGGTTTTTGTAATGGCAGTATGTAGTTTTGAACAGTCAACAGAAACAGTGTGCAGAAATGTTGCTAGGCTGACATTTCCCAAGAGAATGCAGCCCCATCAAAGTCACTCTAAGAGATACTTTCGAGGCCAATGAGTTAGGCACCTGGGTGCATGAGGAGAGTTTGCAGAGACATAGAAATCAAATAGAGGTATTTAAAATTCAGCCACTGCATGGTGCAATTTTTTCAGACTACTTTTGGCAGCAATGCGTGAAAAGGGAGCTGTGTGGTTAGAGCGCTGGGTTAGGGGTTAGGGGGCATCCGGCCAGGAGCCAATCAGGGGAAAGAGGTTCCTGTGTCCCTAAAGTGCAAGATTGTACAGTGTTCTCGCTGATGTCAACGGGGCACATCATTGGTCAGACACATGGTCGTCCCTTGCCATCTCAAGCTGTTCCGTCAAATCTGTATGCAGCAGTTCATCTATTTGTATACTGGGCATTGCCAACCAATGACAAAGACATGTTTTTGACTGATCAGCACAATCACATAATTGTGGGGTGGTGTTGGAAGGTTTCTGACATCATGAGGGGTGATAATGTGATAATGGCCAAAAAATGATTTACCCAATAAGAGTCACTTAACATATACATTCTTATAGGGGACTTACATACTTCCACAAATCAGCTCCTTTCACCTGCCCTAAAAATGTAACTAATATGTTGTATGATAATTCTGTAATTTGGGTATAAAATGTGTAGCCACAGTGGCAGCCGTTAACATCTCCTTTCATTCAGTTCAGTTCCACGGGGCTGTCTGAACAGTGCTTCCCCGCTGTTTGTGTCCAATTAAATTGCGCTACTTATTGCTTGGTGTACGCTCGGTTTTTGGACTACCTTTACTTCCCTGGAATTACTTTTGGCAGAGGTCCCCTTGTACGTAACGCCAAACACAAAGGTAACAGAAAGAAAGGGTATACTGGGAGGCCGCCGGGGCTACGTTATCGAACAAGAGAAACTCGTCCCAGTGAAATTGACAAAATGCCAAAATCATAGCCATTAAAGTGGACCTGTATAAATGTAATCAGGAGTATAATAAAATAAGGCCCAAAAGATGTTATTGAGGAGTGGGCATGAAGAGAAACCTGTCCCAGTGAAATATACAAGACATTAGAGATGCAAACTGTAAAATGGAGAGTGGACCGATTGGTCCCAAGAGTTACGAATAAACCTGAGAAAGCAAGTGTCCAGAATGGGAATCAACCCCAGGAACCGGTGGGGAAGTAAAGATATTAAATAGGAGTTTAGAAGCACTAGAGTTAAAAGAACATTTAAAGGCGAAACAAAGAATAATCTCCAGGGAAACCGAAATCCCTCCCACATTGGAACATGTATGCAGGGCTAACAGAAGAAATTAGTTCGAGAGCAATTTCACTAGAGAGCGATCCTGCATTTCCCAGGCCAATTCAGAACATCATGTGATTTTTTTGTACATGAAAGGCAGATTCACTTCTAATCTATTGACAAAGTTAACCCATTCCTATCAAATAAAATGTTAATGATTTACACTGCGAATAAGACTGCGATGGTTCATTGTGAAAACATACCGACATTTTAATATATAACATTGCAGGTAAATAATCAGCTGATGTTGTTTTCAATTTTAATAATGTTGTCCTGATTGTAGAATTTGGTGCCGGCTTTCTGTGTCTTTCAGCATACTGTCCCCATGTGGCAAAGCACCCCTTTAAATGACTGCAAACATTTATACTTTACTACAATTTTCAGCGCTTCTGGTGTGTGACAAACTGTATTAGTCTGGTGCGATCTCTCATAGAAGCAAGGAACTACCTGATTCCTGCAGGTACACCCTGGCCATTGAAAGAAACCTTCAAATGCGAATGAAGCAAGAGATTATGGGCCTCGCAGTAGACCTGGAGGTGAATACCCAACTTTCTGCCAAGCTCATAGTTGGGGAGAGAGGTAATGCAGCGGTAATAGCGTACCCCGGCACTTTTTAACGCTCTGCCCAACTTGTGATGAGGCCCATAATTCTGGCATGTCTTTCACTTTAAATTTAGACAATCTCCATGTTTCTCCTTGCATGCGGTCCACTACATGAGGGAACACCTACTTCTATGTTTTATCAGCACAATAGTTCTCCTTACAATTGAATCGTATGCACCACACTTGGAAGAAGCAGTGCAGTTTTTCAGCATCTCATGCTTAAATTGAATACTTTTGGGTGGTTCCATTTATTATAACATGAGGGAATGGGGAATCAAGAGGGATCAAATGTATGAGGGAGAGAAAAGTGCTTTGAGGAGGCATTGAAATCAGGGACCCTCAGCGGCTTGGATGTCCTCTAGACCTGCTCCTGACGGTTCTTGTCACACCATCTGGCTCTGATATGTAGACATAATTCATCATGGAACCTAATTGTGCTAGTTGGTAGTGTTTTGTCATAATAATAGCGTCCAAAAAGATTTTCTTTATAGTTTGTTTACAGGGGATACAACTGTTCCTCTTGGTAACAACTCTTAAAAAAGTGGATCAAAACCACTAGTGTCGTACAATTGCTAAATTGAAGAAAACTTTCTCAAACATTTGTCAAACTGAAAAGAATTCGCGACTGGTCAACACGTGTTTCTCACTGCTTGCACTAGTGATTAATACACAAGTTAATTTCTTCTTCAGGGACTTTATTGCTTGTCATAATACAGTAAATATAAGTTGTGTACTTCCTGAAATCTGTATTCTGTTGCATAATGTTTGCAATGTTAACGTATTTATTTTGGTATTATGTTTTATTTTACGTAAAATATTTTTAAAGAAGCCTGTAGGCATGTGTATTAAAAATAAGGTTAGTAAACCGCGTGATTTTGGCGTTCACTCCACATGCCTCCAGGACACTATTGTTATGAGTAAACACTATTTACTAAAAGGTGCATGTAGGGTTTGTGAAGAATTTTGTCTATACAGCTCAATTTAAACCTGCAGATGGGGTTTATGTTTGGGTTGACATGTGCAGCTGTCCTGAAGGTGCACTCAGAGTAGAAAGATAGTATTAGTTTAAAAGAAGATGAAATAATTATTTCATGGTGCAACAACCAAAGAATACCACATGTGTGTTGTTTTTGTTATACAGATCTGGTATATGTTTAAGCTTGAGTGTGTGTGTTATAAGTAAGCTCAGCTGCATCTAATCCTGTCTCTGGGTGTATTTTAAGTATTTCCAGATACTACATTGGCAACAAGTCTCTGAAGACCCTGCACCACCTGTCCTTGCCGCCGTGATGCAAGTTGTAACACCTCCACCTCTGTTCTTGCCAGTACAGGGCGAGTCTGTGGCGCCATGGAACCAATGGCCACCGCACTTCATAAACCTATGTAGCAGGCAGGGCACACAATTTTCACTAGCCATTGCCTAATGATATTTGACTCTTGGCGAGTAAGAAATGGTGTGCCGTGGGTATGTATAGAATTGAGACGACGAGTGACATTTTCTATGGCAGGCTAGGAGCTTGCAACTTGAATTTCTGCACATTGTAGAAGCAATAGATGGTATTGACTACAGTGCACAAAGGAACAAGGCCTTGGATCGAGGTGGAAGTTTGCAGGCTTCCCAACCGGCCTGCCCTCTGGGGAGGCTGATAATGGCACAGTCGATTTTGTGGCGATGAAGAGGAAAAGCACACTTCCTGAACCAGGAAGATGTGATGCTACACAAGATAAAGTTCTACCTGAAAGTGCAAAGTTTGTTGAAGCAGGCAGATTATGTGCCTCATTACATGTTTGCCGGTATTCTGCGGGTATTAATGGCGGGTTACCGACAAACTGTAATACCGTTTCTGCCACTTGGCCCTGCTGGAATTACCGTCAGATTCCAAGTGGCGGAAATGCAGGTAAATCCCCATTCCATGGAGACCCATAGGACTCCGTGGGGGGATTTGCCAGCATTACCGGCAGCGGTATTACCATGCCGGCAATTCTGGTAGATTTTCTTGCTGGTAGGGTGGGGGATATACCTCCAGCTCAGAGCTGGAGGTAAATCCACCATCCTAGCGGTAAACTTGGAGTGTGCCGGGCCGGTAACAAGCCGGTCTGCAGTAATACCGACACGTTATTCCCGCACCGGCACACTCATAATGAGGACCTATGTCATTAAACAAAGCTGTCTGCATCGTGTGATTTCAAAAATCAGTCTGGTTTATTAATCATACACATGTTACTACTCCACACAAACAATCATAAAATGCAGGTCAAAATCGTACAAGAAAAGGATGTTACCTTAGACAGAGCTTTGAGAAAGACTGATGTGAAGGCCAGCAGGATGAAAAGCAGCTCAACATCATAAAGAAAGACAGAATTGCACGCCCTCAACTGCTAAAGAGGCGCAGGGAGGGGAGAATACAATGCCCGGGTACACACACCCCAAGTATGAAACTGAAACCTGTAATTGATGTGGGAGTCACAACCATATAGCCAATGATTTCACGTGCCCAGCCAAGATGAGCGACTGCCCGATAAGCGGTCACATCGTCCATTTTGCCACCAAAAGCAAAGGAAATAATGATCCGCAATGGGCAGTTGTTCGGAGGCTCCAGCTGCCCATCATCCTGAGGAGGAACCTACAGTATTAACCATAGAACCCAGACCCATGAAAAGATGCAAACCTCATTGCATAGTGAAAGTAGATGGGAACAAAGTCGACTACGAAATTGGAATGAGACTTCCTGGTTATACCCACAGACACAATCGAGTCAGTCAAGATGGCTGAATGCCTAAGTTCAGTAGTATTGGTTAAGAAAACAACATCTAAGTCCCTACGTTTGTGTGTGGACCTGCGCAGCCTAAATAAAGAAATTGTAATGGACCGTTACCCACTACCCAGAATGTCTGAACTGATACTTATGCTATGTATGTGATGCATGCATATTTTCCATAATAGCATGAGAGATGACTTTCATCAAATCAAGCTGCATGGAGTGCCCAAATCACTCACTGCCTTCATAACTCCATTCGGAACATACAGGTACTACCGCATGCTGGTTGGGTTATCATCAGCAGCATTTGTGTTGCAGCGGAGGATGGACTCTACTTCATGAGATGCGTGACATAGCATACTTTGAAGATGAAATTTTAATATATAGAGAATGAGAAGCCAGCAACAATGTGGCCCTCAAAACAGGACTGCACCCTCTAATGTCAGCTGCTATCAGACGGAGGACAGTGATACAGGTGGAACATTTAGCACACTCTCGCCACCGAATGTATTAGACCCAAGCGCAAAGTACTCATGGCCATCGCGGAAGCTCCTTCCCCATGTCCAAAGAGGAGCTGAAGTTGCAGCTAGGAATCGTAGAATACGGTGCCAAATGTGTGCTGTCCTATTCGGGAAAACCTCAGTAAACAAGAGATGTTCCATCTTGAAAGCTCCCTATATATATTTTAAATATGTATTACTTAAACTACAGCGCTAATACTGAGTCTGGCTTGTATACAAACAACCAGGTGTAACTTAATGTTCACTTCGTATTAATTCCAAAGAAAATGTTTTGTTACATTATTTATATGTATATTTATTAGTTATATACGAAGACATGAAATCATATAAACATTTTAACAAAAACACATTTAGTGATGCAATACATTAATCTCAAAGTCTGCATGTTAAAATATAAAATGATATAGAAACAATGTTAACCATGGTAACAATGTTTCGGCATCATTGTGAAGTTCTTCTATGCCTTCATCCACTTCTGTACCATTATGACATACAATTTAGCATGGAGACAAGGATAACCAGTTACTTTAATCCTTCTCTGTGTACTCAAATCTGTAAAACAATGATACTGCGATTTGTGCAAAACCAGAGGGTGTTTCACCCGCTAGTCCCTGGGGATCTCTCTCTCAGGTGGACAGGGCACGGCAATCGTCTTTGGTTCCAGACCATGGGGGTGGACCAGTGCAGGAGGATCACCTGGGTGAAGGGTCTTTGGGAAGTGGCGGTGAGATAGCCGATGGTCAGACAAAGTATTCCCCCCTCTTTTGTTCATCTACCCCATCCCATTTTTTAGGATTTACTGAAGTCCCAACCCCCCGCCCCGTTTACACAAACACTGGGCAGAGGAAGATGGTGACTAAAAGTAACCAGACAAACTCTCAAACTTTGTACTGTACATGTCCCATTAATCAGGTCAGGCAAAGTCAGGCACTTTACCCTAAGTGCATACACCTGATACCAGTTAGATCTCCTCATACGAATAAAAAGCAACACGTAAAGGCACACTCTGAACATATTACAGACGCTGAGTTCCCGAAAGGTCTACCTGATCCCTTGGGAGTGGCCCACTGCCCCGGGTGGTGCAGACATTCGGGAAAGGTCAAACGTTGTGGGAGTTGGCGGATTGAAATATATGTTTGTGCACCCTCAATTGAAAGCTCAAGGTGCAGTACGGTATTTGATGTTGTCGGATTTTCCTTTCTCTCTTTTATTATTGAGTAGTGCAATTAGCGCAGAGACCTCCCCGTAGTTGGGGAAAGGCCGCGTCGTATAGTAGTGTATGCGGATTGGAAAAATGGATCTCTCCAGAGGTGGAGAAGTCTGGCACGGCACAGTGGTGTATGAGGATTTGGTGAAGGGATATTCTCCTTTGGGAGGAAAGATATCGTGATGAGAAGTGTAATATTGTAATACATTATAATATAATATGTAGCATAGTAGTTCATGTGGATTAAGGACATGGATGTCATATGGGGGATCCCTGTATAAAAAAATGATTAAAATGAAATATATTTTGGTACATTTTACTTTTTTTTAGATCGCAAGCTTGTAGGCTACGGGTCAGGCATTGGTATAGCAGGGCCCGTGTGCCCCTGCAGCCCCCATCAGCGCACCCATACCCCCTGCCAGCAGCAGACACAGTACCAGCAGGGTGAGGCCATGAGGGTCAGGCAGGGATGTCTTCCGCCTTCGTTTCACATGCTGCATGCATACGCTGCAAGCACATGCAGTTTAGGCAAGAAGGCAACACTTGCCTGAGCCTCACGAGCCCAGCCGTACCTTGACACCACCGACAGAGGAGCGAGGCTCCAAAGGGGCAGGAGGAAGTGGCACTGTGAAACAGAACTCCCATGGCGCCGCCCAATAAACAGTTGTTGTTTGAGGGAGTCCTCAGCAGATTAGAGAACAATCCAGCAGGGACATTGCGCTTGCAAATGGAGGTGTGCCAGCCTGCTGCTGAGTGACTGTGGGGGTCATTACGACCTTGGCAGTAAGGGGTTAACGGCGCCGGTAAGAGTTCACCTTTGTGGAGGCGCCTCTGACTCTCCAAAGAAACCCTGCGGCAATATGTTAACAGCGGTGGTTTACCATTAAGCACACGCATTTCAGCACTATAAGGAAGGTTATCTGCAGTCCTCTTCTAAGGGGAAGAAGGGCCATTCACCATGAAAGCGCTGCAGCCGCTCTCTGTCCTCCTGCGCCTCCTCTCCTGCCTCCATGCATTGCAAGTCACTACTGTGAGTGTCTTTGCTCTGGAATGTATGTTATGTTATTTCGAATACTTATTTTTTTTTTAATTCTTTTTTGGTATATTGCCAATCCTGCCACTAAATAGAGTCTACCTGCGAAACAACATCTTAGGAGACAACACATTAAACGCATACCAATACAGGAGATGACGGGGATGGGAAATGTGTGATTTTAATACTGCAGAATATTGGGTACAGGCAACTGTTAATGGAAAGTCGCTGAGGTTATCAGTCCAGAGAGGGCACGGATGAGAGGGAGGGAGGGAGGGGTGTGTGTCATAATGCACCACTTGTCGCACATGTGGGATATAAGAAGACTTTTGTAGCTCCACCTATGGTATTTTGGACTTATTTCATGAAATAATGCATAACTTTCAAGTGCACACCAGTGGGCAAAACGTAATAGGATTTACACGCCACTTTAAATTGGGGTTTGGGGTTTTCCTGGTTCACTTTATGAGAAATGTATGGGCAGCCGTTGCATGTTTTAGCATGTGGGAATATTTGTCAAAACCTGACGACAGGATGTGTAGGTAACTTGACAGAGGCGCAATGCGCCCCATGGAATTCTGGGAACATTTGGTGGCAAGTCATGCATTTTAGCGCACATTGGGCAAGCACATGGCTGAAAAGGGCATGGGTTCCAAAGTAAATTCTGAACAGGCCTTGATCTCAGCAGGCAAATCAAATTTGTCATTGGTACACATCACCACCACAGCAGTCCAAAATCAGAGCTTGTATCTGCCAATGACTAACCATGCTCCTGCCAGAACAGTACCGTACACCGGCAAAGCAGTACCAGTTCTTATGTGACACCCAAAAACTTTGATCCCCCAAATCAGTGCTGGAAGTTCTCAGCTCCCAGCATTATTAGCTAAAAGAACAGTATCCCATTTCAGTACACAATAGTCACAGGTCTGCACATTGCCCTTGTCAGCACTGATAGCCCATTGCTTACATAAAAGTATCACATTCTGTTATTAGTGCCTAATACAACAGTTCAGGTTGTTGTGTTGGACGTCTGCTTACATTCACAGTAATTTGGTAATATGGGTCTGTGCACACTGATATTAACGCTACATATGGTGATCCATTCTTGGATGAAATGTATGTCATATTACAGTGATATCATAACCATATTTTTGTTAGTGTACCGAGGAACAATGCTATGTAATGCCACTTCCTGTTTTGTCAAGGGGGGAAAGGTTGTGTGCCACCACTTCCGGCGATGTCACCTTGTGGCGGGGTCAAATGACATCACTTCCTATGACGTCACCGGAGGTCAAGGGTGTGTGAAGTCCCACTCCCTCAACCCTTCGCTTTTTGGTGAAATGGCGTCCCTGATTAAGGAAGGGGATCGTCATAGGCATGAAAGATGACTTTCTAAAAGAGTAGCGTTGACATACTGATGTCGAGCAATTCTTGTGATAAATAGCTACCACGCTGCGCAGAAGTGATTTTTTGACTTGTGAAGGATAACACGAAGTAATTGTGGTGTTTAGAAGTGTATAATTTGGATGTGCACTGTTGTGGCTACAGGTTTGTTTTAAATGTGTAAGGGGAGACATGTGTTATTGTGTTAAAGGTAGGACTGGGTGAGGTATTTGCCTTTGGTTGGATTTGTGGTTGATGAAGTATGTGTGATTGGAGTTTGATGGGATGTGTGTGTATGAGGAGTGTGTAAAAATATGCGTTGTGTGCATTTGAAGAAGTGAGGACGCACACGTGTGGTGTGTGTTAAAAACATCTAGAAAACAACCGGTTGACAATTCGCATTGTGAAATTGGGGATTTAAATCGACTTTTGGGGGTTGTTAATGTACATTTGAATTCAATCACATTTTGTATTGAGAAGGAGGGAACACACAGAGGGAAGGGGTACCGGGCACTGCTGGCACAGTGTTTAAAAGGGGTCACATGGGCACTATGGTGGCTCCATTGATGTGATATGATATGAATTGACGTGGCATTTATAATGCGCCTGTACACAAGTGTTTCTAGGCGCGACAAGACAAGGAGGGGGAAACAAAGTGACGACAAAATAACAATCTTACTAGGCCTTGTGTCATTCAGATCGCGGAAGTGCGGGGAAGAGGGAAGGGAAGAAGTGCCAGGGGGTCAGGGAAGAGGGAAGTGCAGTTAACTCACAAGTGCAGCCAGCGGGTGGCTCATACGTGCAGAGAGAAGGGACTGTAGGGTTGCAGATACAGACCCTTAAGTGCTGGGGAGCCCGGAGGCAGTGCAAGGGCAACTGGACATGCAGGAGCCTGGGCCAGAGTTCAGAGGTTGACCAGGTGACCAGTTTGCGGAGCAGTCAGGTGCATTAGTAGAGGAGAAGAAGTGAGAAAGCAGAAGCGAAAAGGAAGGTCTTCAGTTGCTTCCGGAATCAGAGGTGGTTCTGCTCAAGTTTGAGAGAAGCAGGGAGGCTGTTCCAGAG
Source organism: Ambystoma mexicanum (assembly GCF_040938575.1). Taxonomy (NCBI): domain Eukaryota; kingdom Metazoa; phylum Chordata; class Amphibia; order Caudata; family Ambystomatidae; genus Ambystoma; species Ambystoma mexicanum. Next base: position 1,172,305,455 of record NC_090928.1, on the reverse strand, counting down.
GGAGGCCCAAGCCGAGGAGATAGATCTGCCCCAACTCTCTGCTTGGAGAAGCATCTGACCCTCAGAGTGTTGGAGATGGAAGAGGGGAGAGCTCGAGAAGGAAGATGTTTTGGAAGAGAAAGTTCGAGGTAGAGCGGTCCCAGGCCCCAGAAAGCCTTGTGGACGATGCAGAGGGTCTTGAAGTTGATTCTTGCAGCCATGGGGAGCCAGTGAAGACATTTCAGAGCTGGAGAGATACGATCCCTGGGCTTGAGGCCAACGACAAGTGTTGCAGTCCTGTTTGGATAAATTGTAAAGGTCGAAGAGTAGAGGCAGGAAGATTTAGAAAGAGGCTGTTGGAATAGACTAGCCTGGGGAGGACCAGAGCTCTGGAGACAGTGAACTTCTGGGGGAGGGTGGGAAAAGGAATAATACCTCTGAGGAGGTGCAGCTGATAGTTTGACTTTGTAGAGACATCAGAGATGTGAGGAGAGAAGGAAAGGGTGGAGTTGAAGATGATACCAAGGTTCTTAGCCTCACAAGACAGAGCAGGAAGAGGGCCAAGAGTGGGCGGCCAGAGAGAGAGAGGAAAGGAGGGAGCTGGTGGCCCAATGAGGAGGATCTCAGTCTTATTGGCATTAAGGCAGAGATCATTGGCGGCACATCATTCCTGAATTGCGACCAGTTTGGTATGAGAGAAGAAGCAGAGGTGGCTGAGGGGAGCCTGAAAGAGAGCTGAGTGTCATTCGCATGTGCAAGATAATCCACAGCACCAGGACAAGATATTGAAGTATCATTTTGAAAGGGTAAAGGTCACAGCAGGGCAACTTTTCACACCATGGCCCGGAGAGGGTACGCACTAACGAGATATCATAGGGCACATGTGTAGAGGAGGTCCCAAACACGATTCGCACCCCCAGCGCCCATTTTGAGGTGACAGGAACGTTCACACTGAGATATGTCACGTATGATGAGCAAATGAACCAGCAGAGAGCAGCAGCGGGGCTGTGCTAAGTACCTATCAGACTGACAGCACCTATTGAAGTACCTGCACCTAAGAAACCTTGGACAGTAAGCTACCCATTGAGAAAACCATATCGACAAGTGAGACAGAATGACGATTGTCAAAATGCAATACCGGAAGAAGCCAAGGAAGTCCTAAAAGACGACGAATGGTGATGTCACAAGAACCCGGACTGACTCACATATAAAAGATATGATGACCTATGAATGATGAAAAGAGACGAAACACCATGGATAAGTGACATCCTCAGTTTAAAGCGAAATAACAATGTCAAATGTTAGATGCTTATGCCATGAGCGTGATGCAGATATTCAGCCAGCTTACACGTGTACATATGTAAGGAACCGCAAGAAGCTAAGAAAACCGCAAGGCTTGCTAAAGACTAATAGTAAAATAGAGTGCGGCAAGCGCCACCTATACATATCTACCTCAAGAAAAGAACAGTATATAAGTATAATTCCACTATGCACAAGCACAGAACTGACCAAAGATTACTTAAGGTCTCACGAGGAGAGCTTCGCAACAGGAAAATCGAAAATTAAGGACAGACAGAAAATGAGACGAAGACAAGTCATGCCAAGAAGCCAAGGTCGTACCAGCTAAAGTAGGCCAATAGTAGATACATTTAATGAAGAGAAGAACAGAGTATCCTATTCTGAAAGGTCAATATAAGCCACAGGAGGCAGATGGCTAACAAAATGAAATCAAATGCACGAATTACATGGAGAATAAGATGACTTTCACGGTGTCGGAATCACGTGACCGAGCCAGCAGAAGGGATGAAACTTTCACACCTACACATGGAATTGTGCCATGCCCATGCGCCTTCACTTTTCCAGACCAAGGGCAGTCTCAAGGCCAAGATACAAAGAAATAATTGACACATGACCACTGAAGTGATGATTGATTGTTGCAATAATTGGAGGGAAACTGAGGGAGCGGACGAGCTCCCTGCATCTGGCCAGCTATTCTGCACGCTGCTAGGCTGGTGGAAAAGTATGAGTGGGGATGATGCCAACCCAATCATAGTGGACCAAGTAATCTAGGGTCGTACAGTTAATAGAACCAATGAGACGTTATACTTTTAGTGACGTCTACGGCAGCCATTTTGAAGGAAGGGCTCAGATGCCCCACCTGACATTGTTTATCCAAGCCCCTCACTTTGTTACCATATACAGATATAGTACCTACATTAAAGTTACTTTCCTATAACCAATAGAATTGCATGCAACATTTTAAGCGTTACACGTCAGTGATGATGAGTTTTCATTACAAAAGATGTGTTTTTTTATGAAGTTCGTTGGAGTTGTCAAGCGAGACGGAAGATCGAGCGATTACTAATGTTCTTGAACTCCCTGTTTTTTGTACTTGTCATTAAACAGACTCCCTTTGCCAAACTATTGAGTTATCATTATTGATTCAGTGCGAGAGTATTAATCTGCATCCCCATCCATCTCACGGATGCTGCTACTCATCTTAAAGTGCTATTGGGTAAGCCCAGCTTTAGGGGCCAGTCGGGGTCTTAGTGCACACTTGGTAGCATGGAGAAGATGGTTTATCGACTATCGATTAGAGAAGACACCCATTGACCGTCGACATAAGTAACTCTAGGTCCTCAGCAATATCACGAGTCCTTTGCCATCCGGTTATGTAGACCGAGAAGCTCCCCATAGATAGTGGCTAGAGTAAATTATGAAATCTGCAGTTGAGGTCTGAAGGAACCTGTGTTTTCACCCAGAAATCCCTTCACACTTCTACGAGCAGCCTTCCAGAAGAAAAGCAGGAGAGGCGGTGACGGTGGCGGTGATCCCGAGGATCCAGAGAGGAAAAAAATGCCGTGAAGAAAGACTAAATGCTTTGGCAAAAAGTTGCATGCTTTAGAACAAGTAAGGGAAGGTAACGGAGGGAGGTGGGAACACAAAAAATAAAGTCTGAAGTAGAGTAGAATGTATTTCTATATATATATATAAAAGGGGAAGGTAATATTGACTCAAGGGTGACCGAGCAGAGCAAAGAGGATACCGGGAGGATACCCGAGCTAAATAGAGGATACAAGGAGGATACCTGAGCAGATTGAGGATACGCCCAAATAACTACGCTTTGAATATAGCGATTAGAAGAAGCCTGCATTCAAAGTTCTGAAAAGATAGGGCAATAGGAGACCGAAACGGTTAAAGACGTTTTCGAAAGGAAAGGAATGGGCTTACACTCCATGTCGGAGTAAATCATAGGGGCAGGAGATCTATGTAGCCGGCTGGAGTCTGTCACGTCTGTCTTATGGTTTTTTTCTCTTTTTCCTCTGACGTCTTAAAAAATAAGATATTTTTGGAAGAATTAGCACGAAAATTACACGATTGTTTAACTAAGATATTGTATAATGTGAATTGATGATTGTTTTGGGAAAAAATATTTTTTTGTGAAAAACTGGATTGGAGCTTGCGATGATTGGTGCTCGCTCATATTGTTGATTTTGTTTAAAATGTAACAAAGTGTTGTGTGAGGAGAAGATGAATAATTTTAAGTATGGAAGATATTACACTGCTAATACACTTGTGCAAACAGTGGCCGAATCATGCACCTAAACTGAAAAAGTACAGTGCAGAATGGGTCAAAGGAACCACCCACAAAATGTTTATGCCATGGCCTCAGGGTGGATCGCTATCTAAAGCAGTCCTGCAACACATGATGTCATATTTGCACGCCACATATACTGGGAAAAAGTTAGACAAACGCCTAGCTAGTTTAGAGCTTTGGTAGATGTACCAAGTGGAGAAGGAGGAGAAGCCACTGGTAGATTGGATACTTAACATATGCACAGAGGGGGGTGAAACGCCTTCAGGCCCACCCGCCCCGTTTGAAACAAAAAGCAAAACCAGCAAAGACGAAGGATTATATCCATTAAGAGAACTTAAAATAGCCACGGGATATAGCATCCCGGCATATGTGTCATCTACACAAAGCAGTGACGAAAACCCAGACAAAGACTGAGACAGAGATATCACCTCCAAAGTCCCGAGGGACAAAGAGAGGCGCGAGAAAGAAAAAGGAGTTCAGGCACAAGCAAGTACATCTATAGATACAAATAGAGAGGGAAAAAGCTGGAAAGGCGATGCAGACAGAACTGATAAGATGGCATTCACCCAGAATGAATGGATGGGAGGTCAGATTCTATTGAAATTTGATGGTAAAGGCAATGAGGATTTGAGACAAAAGGGAGAGCCAGACGATTCACAAAGAAAAGAGAAAGAAAGGGAAAAAGGATTGAGAGACGAAAGGATCAGGAAAAAAGATAGACAGAGATGAGAACAGGTGTATCGCGAAGATCAAGAAAGGAAACGCGATCATATGCTAAGAGCAGCTAATGATCAGAATGGCAGGAACAACAGAGAATAGAGGAAGAAGAACAAAAGATAAGTGAGAAGAGAATAAAAAGACGAAGGGATGAGGAAATAGGAAGGGCAAATGAACGTAGAGATGCAATGAAACAGGAAGAAGATAGGATCAGAGAAGAAGCAAGGAAGCACAGAGAGTTCGATGACGACATAGAAGGTAAGCGAAGACAGAGAGCACGCGATCTTGAATATCTGGAAAGAGAGGTTAAAAAACCTGATCCAGTAGTAGAATGGGAAGACATAGAAGAATTCTTTCTTGAGTACGATTCAGTACCAGGCACGTCTAGGGCAATATCAAAGATTACTTCGACACCAGAAGCATCAGACAGACGATTGATAGAATATATGATGAAATGGGGCTCAAACAAGTACCCTAAGGGAGAGGGGAGGATGAGTGCCTTGAGAGCACTCAGTTGTATGATGCTGATGATGCCTCCCGAAGTAGTAGAAATAGAGAGCTGTCCCTAGATGGGTTGACACTAAACAGAAACGAGGAAGATGAGAGGAGTTACAGGAGTTGGGCACAGGCAATATCAGATGCAGAAAGAGAGGAATACGAGGAAAAGGAAGAAGAGAGAAGATGCCAAAAACACTTCTCTGGTGGAAAAGGAATAAGATGATCAGATTCTAGCGACTCTGGACATAAGGTATCAGAGTCAGCCACACAGTCAGACTGACACGAAGAAGCATCTTATGGTCAGAGAGGGGTGTCTCCACCACCCTATGTGAGCCGACTGAGGACATTGGCAGGTAGACGGCGATGCAGGACTATAACCCCTGCAGTGGATAGAAAAATTATGATAGAGGAAAAAGAGTGCCATGTATTACAATTCCCGTTGCTCGAAAAAGGAGGAACGAGGCCACAGTATATTCCATGGACACACAAGGGCCAAGAAAATCTGAAAAACAAGCTTCCAATGTTAACATCGGGAGCTGGAAAATGGATACATGAGCTGGAAAAAATGACAGGAGGGAACACGTTGGCCACAGGGGATATTAAGGGTCTTTTAATCGCCATACTTGGTGATCGAGCTGACAACGTGTGGACACGTGCTGGTTACCCTGGTATAACTGCAGTTAATACTGCACATGATGGAGCTCCATTTAACAATTGCAGAGCCGCGGTATGGAAAGCTTTACGATTGCTATACCCGGATACGTCTGACATTGGAGCTATAAGGACCCGCAAAATGAAGGAGTCAGAAGATCCGTTGCTTTACATTCTGAATTTCTAAGACGCATGGGTGCTGGAAACGAGGGAATCTTGGGGGAAATCCATACCCGTGTTTTACCACATATTATGCCAAGGGCTGCCAGATCAGGTACAGAAGCAGCTCAAGAAACTGGTAGGAATTGAGGCCAAACCATGGTCTGAGATATAATTGACCATAGCTCACTATTGCAGACTTCTGCAAGAAAAGAATCGCAAGAAAGAGACTACACGAAAAGCTGAAGAGGCAAAGTTAGTGCAGAAGAAAATGTCAAAATATGCCATTGAAGGGGCAATGATAACTAGCACAGACGGATCAAACATACAGCAGGTCAATAATCAACAGCAGGTTAAACAGGGCAGTAATGGGTTCTACCCCAGAGGGAGAGGCTTTCGAGGAAGAGGATGGCAGAGTAATCAGGGAGGTTTCCAAGGTAATCATGAGGTTTTCAAAACATGCAAAGTGGCAATCAAGATATAGCAAATGGGCAATTAATCAAACCACCGCCAATATGTTGGACTGTTGGACGTGTGCGATGACAGGGCATCTAGTGCGCACATTCAGAAGTCAAGACATGGTGCAAACAGACCAAGGAATCAGAAGAAGAATGGTGACTCCACCTGTGTTTTTACAGCAGGGTGGAAATGGAGTAGCACAGAATCACACGGTGCAACAGCAAACGCCAGGAGCACAACAAAGCTTGCAACCTCAGAACTTGATAAGTTTTCCACAAGGACAGTTTCAACAGTCGCTGATGCAACTGTCACAGACAACAAGTGCAGGACATGCATTTAACTCTGGAATGAGAGCCAACACTGGTGATGGAGGAAGTCCATTCACGCAGCATGGGACAAGGTTATATGTGGACTAGGACAGCTCACTGGGAAACCTGATGTGTTCTATCCTATCGGTGACACCAAACCCTCATGAGGAACCAAGGGTGGATGTCGTTATAAGGAATAGAGAATATTCCTTCCCAGTAGACACAGGTGCACCGCGCTCGTGTATACATGAAGGTAAGTTTTCTTTGTCCGGTGATGCCATAAATACTCAGGGCTTCATAGGAGCAACAAGTCATGTTCCTTTTACAAATAAACTTCCAGTCTCTATAGGAGAGTGTGACATGAAGGTGCCATTGCTATATTCAAGGCAGACCGCAGTAAATATATTGGGCAGAGACTTAATGACAAAGTTAAACATGATAATCTTGTTCATGGAGAAGGGCATAGTATGTTCAACTCCAGGAATACATTATTTAAACATCTGCGAAATGATTAGAGTATACGCGGGACAAACAGGTATTAGAGCTGTCCAATTGGACCCAGAAATATTCGCGTATGGGATACGCATACTAATGGCAGGGCTACCAGGCCTCGCAGAAAAAACCATGAGAACCCCAGATGAGTTTCTATTTAGGCCAAGAATACCTATGCACAAAGAAAAGGGACAAGTATTTCCCTGGGCAATATACACAGCCATAGTGCGAGGGAAAATGGCACTGATCAATGGTTGCGATGATGAAGGCAGACAATTGTGCACAGTAATCGCCATTGAGGAAGGGTACAGATTGACTGACATCACTGATGACAATCTGTTTGACGAGCAAAAGGATGTTGAGGAAACAACAGTTGAGGTAAATCTCATGTTTTGGGTGCGGATGATCAAAAGAGAGATGTCCCAGAGAATTTTGCTGGCACAGAATCGTCCTAAATATTTTGATGACGACATGGTCCAGGTGCCTGTCTCAGTGTGGACGACAGGCCCCTATGATGTCGGCTTATTGAAAGGAGTCAGAGAAGTAAGGATTAAATTGAAACCAGGAGCAATATTCCCAAAAGCATGACAATATCCCATGTCTAGGGAAGCAGAGTCGTCATGCAACACCGCAGTTTATCCGATTAAAAAATCAAAGGGAGGGTCGTGGAGACTAATTCAAGATTTATGCCTGATAAATTATATTGTAGAGTCCGAGTTCCCTCTAGTCCCTAACCCGGCCACAATCCTATGTAATATACCTGTTGAGGCTAAATATTTCACAGTGATTGACTTGAAAAATGCATTTTTCTCAATCCCATTGCACAAAGACTCACAAGATCTGACGTAATTTCCATTCAGACAGATGAGTCTGAAAAGCATGAGGTTACTCCAGGGGTACTGTGAGTCTCCTACGATTTTTAACAGAGTCCTGCAGATGGACTTAAGCAATATTGCATTAGATAGTGTTGTCTTACGATATGTGGATGACATCTTAATTTGCAGCACAACAGAGGAGAGATGCAGACACGGTTCTGTTCAGCTATTGACCATATTGGCTGAGAAAGGATATAAAGTTGACAAAGAGCACATTGACATCTCAGAGAGCTTCTGCTTCTGAAGTGATCATATCAAATCCATCGATTAAGATAGTTTGATGCAAAATAGTGAACCCAGTTATGTTCATAGCAGAGCCAGTCACTGAAGGAGAAGCGATCCATGACTGTGCCAATTATGAAGAATTCTATGATGATTCCCAGAGTGAAAGAAAACGCATTGGCAGAAGGAGAAATTGTCTTCATTGACGGTTGTTCGAGAATCGATCAAAATGATGGGCAACGATATAAGGATGCTGTTGTGATGAAGCAGACGGCAAATGGAGAATTTTGAGTACTCATTAATGCACGATTACCATCTTATTATTCAGCAGAGGCTGCAGAATTATTGGCGTTGATACTCGCCATTGAGAATCACGCAGACCAGGAAGTGACAGTGTACAGTGACTCTGCCTATGTGACATCAACGGTTCCCGCAGGCTTAGCGCGCTGGAAAAGGAGGGGCTACCTCCGAGCGGATGGCACGCCAGTACAGCACGCAGCCCTATTGGATAGATTCATTAAGGCACTACAGTTCCCAGTGGGCATAGCGGTTGTAAAATGCCCCGCCCAAACAAAAGGGACAGTTTTGTATATCACATGGAAATCGAGCAGCAGACACAGAAGCCAAGCGTGTGTCCACCAAAGACGAAGTTGTAATAGATGTGGAAACAACTGATGTGCATCCGAGAATGATTGTTGCACGAAGTGAACCTGACAGTTATAGTGACATGGGGCAAATTCCAGTTAATGGACCTCCAAGGGGAAGCACCACAGGAGGAGAAAAACCTCTGGAAGCGGCAAGGGTGTTCTTTAAAACCCTCCGAAAGCTTGTGGTGACAAGACAGCACTGGTAAACCGGTGATGCCTATAGCCCTTTTGAACATAGCAATGGAGCAATTGCATTATCCAGCACATATGACAAAAGAAAATCTAGCAGCAAATATCGCTGAAGACTGGTTCATACCGAACTTAGCGGAGCATGTTGCATTGTTTATGGTGAACTGTATTATCTGCCAACATTTCATGGCTGGGTACACACTAAGAGTAATTAGAGGAGTCATCCGAGGGCCTAATGGACCTTTTCAGCACTTGCATGTCGATTATAACAATATGATTCAAGTATGTAATGGGTACAGGTACCTAATTGTTGTGGTGTGTCCCTTCTCTAGATGGATAGAAGCAGGTCCATGCACACACCCAGACTTTACCTGTGTGGCCAAATTTCTGGTGAGAGAGGTATTTCCCAGGTGAGGAGTATGTGAATTCATGAGGTCAGATAATGGTTCTCACTTTGTTAATGCAGCATTTGAGCAGATCAGCTTGCTGCTTGGTAAAAAGCACAGGTTCCTGTCAGCGTATCACCCGCAAGGTAATAGGGTATGTGAGAAGCTCAACAGCTTGTTAAAGGAAAGGATAGCCAAGTTGAAGCTTACTCTAAAAAAGGGATGGCTACACTGCCTTCCATTGGCACTGTACGCACTCAGAAACCAGCCTGGTTCTGACCATCATTTTACGCCGCACGAAATAGCAACAGGCAGAAGGATGCATACTCCACTGACACCCCGAGCTAGAGTTAAATGTGATGCCCAGCCAACAGGAGAAATCTTAGGGCCTGAAATGCAATATTACTTGAACTGCATGCCATCTTGTCTTACTGTAATTTCAGTACAGCTGCAGCGACGACCAAAAGGGTGCGGGGCAGGACAGAACACAGAAGGAGATACTACAACTGACCCAATTCAAGGACTACATCTACCACCAATCTTTCCTGGAGACAAGGTCCTGGTCAGAAACCACACGAGAAAGAAGTGGGACGAGCCAAGGTTCAACGGTCCATTCAGAGTGGAGAACGTTACTACCTCTGCAGTCAAGCTAGAAGGCAGAAGAGCTTGGCTCTTTCTGGGTGATATCAACCATACATCGGAGAAGGCCCCCTGATCCATGACGAGAAATAAGGACGCTTGACCAGCAAAACAAAGATGAGAAACTCGGATGCAAATTGTGGCTTAAAATTGAATATTTCCTCTGAGCAAAAAAGGGGATAAGGACATAAAAAACAGACACTCTATGCATCCTAGTTGCAGGGTGAAGAAGAGAATTGCACGTATAAGCCACAACCTATTCTGTTGACTTTGGACTGAGGCATGTTGAAGCCTTGATAATAAAAGGATATGCCAAATTTTGATCGAGGACACACAAATTGGAAGAAAATACAATATCCGGTCTCGTTCCAAACAGAAGCATTATTTGGACTCACTTATGGTGTCCCACAGTAGCGACATCACTAAAGACGTTATGAATTATTTTGACATAGTCTAGAGGTCATACCCGTCACTAGTGGGAAGGCTCATTAGCATCACTGAATTTCTGCAAGACCCTGAAATCGAAAAGACAATAAGAAGGTTGCTCACTGTGATCGCCGAGCAGTTCCTCCTGCTTCCGGAATACAGGAAAACACAAATGTACCAAGCAGAAGAAGAAGCAAATAGGCTTGTTAGCATACTGTTCTTTCGCTTAATTGAAGACTGCCCAGATCTTGAGAGGAGACAAACGGACGTCTTGACATTTCTCCGAGATCCTGCAAACACAGAAAGTTTGAGCATAATCCTGAACGGAATCGTAATCCAGGTTGCTCTTGAAGCTCACCGAAATCACAGAATCTGCCCACAGTGCAACAAGGACAAAACCAATGTCCTTGTCACCAGAAGACAGCAGATTGGCGAGCAATGTCTTCTTTCGCCTAATTGAGGACTTCCCAGAACTTGTGGGAGGCCTGCCGGTGTTGACATCCTTACTTTCATCAGAGACCCAGCAAACTCTACACAGATGAGCCTGCTCCTGCATGGTATTGTGATGCAGGTTGAACTTTTTAATCATCATCAGAATTTCCCAAGGAGACTGTAAAACTTTCCGCCGAGGGACAGATCGAGAAAGTGTTGCCAGAGACTTCACTCTTGTTTATACTATCAAGGCCACGACATGTCGTCCAGAGTGAAACAGATAAGAGGAACAGACTGGGTGCTTGTGTATTTTGAACACGTACAGTAAAAAAGGACTTGCTGAACTTAAGTGCCTTAATTTCGAATACAGAAAAGAGAACTGTATCCAGAGACAATAGACACGCCATTGTCTAGACAAAGGAGGATAATTGTTCATGTACCTACAACCGACAAACAGAAGCAGAAGAATCCAGAGATATTGTTGCATAGAATGTATTCAAAGTTCGTTTTCTTTCCTTAAAATGATGGAGATGGGCAACTGAAGGAGTAATGTTGTCATCCCTCAAGAGGAAAGGCGCTCATACTTCTCCAGAACTAAGTGTTGCCGCCTAACCTACAGAGGCATAATGTACCTATGTATTGTATTTATCATTGTTCTACTGTCACTGACGATTCAAACTGCATTTTGTATTGGTGCACAAAGTATTCCGATTTCAGTGCACCCACCTAATGATGTACGCATAACACCCACAAAAGTACCCAGACCTTTTATAGTCCTTCAAGTTCCTAGACAAGCTGACAAAGGGGTGAGTAAGCTTGAAATGGATGTTATTAGCCATGACGCACACACATATTTGGTAACAGTGAGTACACTTGCACCAGGTCTAGTGTCAATAACTGCAGAACCACAATCCAAAGCATGGGAGAAGAATAGACTGCCTACTAGGGGAAGTTCTACTAGAAGTGAAGTAAAAAGACACATGGAAAAAGCTGAATTTTTAAAGAGACAAAAGAAGGTGGAGAATAAACCAACAGAGACAGCATCAATAAGCACACATGTTCCAGTGAAGAGTACAAGTACAAGTTCTACACTAAAGCCATATACCGGGCTAATAGCAGAGTGGATATGGACATTTATAACCAAGAGAAAAAGGATGCAAGAGGAGAAGGAAAGGATTGCCAGACTTCCGTCTACTCCATTAGTACAGATGAAGAGACCTGAACCATGGATTGAGGTACCTGAGAAGCTACATGGATGCTATTAAGGGTGTGATAATAGCAAACTACATGAAAACCTTGAGAATAAAGAGGAGCATAGGAGATGACAATAAACTAAACGATTACCTGGACAGCACAGCACACTTGGGAAATAACATATGGTACCAACACATGAAAGACGTTGGACGACGTAATTCAGAAGGGGAATGCTTTGTTTGTGTACTCCTACCTTACAGCATGGAGAAGTCAAAGATCTTTGTAGCTGTGGAAATTGATGTCCAGAGAGCACACTGTCTATCACACGTCGCAATGTGCACGACCAGAGGCCAGTTCATGCGAAGTGATGCCTCACTGAAATGGGCAACTGAAGCAACTGATCCAAATGAAGATGATTATGTTCAGGACATAAAGACAAGAAACAATGGAAAAACAAACACATTGTGATCCGAGACGAGAAGCCAGGGGGTAAAGGAGCAGCGATCAGATGAGAAGCAAATCACAAACTAAACGTTCAAGGAAAGACACCAGAAGAGGCTTGAAAGTGGAAAAACAGAGGCCAAATGCAAATTTGAGGAAAAGTGTGTTCACCAGACGGATGGGAGAAAGGAGTAGTGATATGCAGAGCATGGATGGTCTTCGGTCCCTACGAGCCCACCATCAACATAGTGCGAAATGGATGCAAGCCATTATGGCCAAAACTTGCTAAACTATTGACATGGGTCGAAGACAGAGGAGGACCCTTACAGATAATGCCATTAGAGAATCCAAAACTGTGCTTCAGAAACAATGGTACAAGAAAAATGGGAGAGAATCAGAACTGAGTCTTTGACACTCCAGGAATGGTACACGGTAGTGCAGTGATCATGGATCAATATGGGGCATGTGGATCCAAAGCATATATCAGACTGCCGAGAAACTGGGCAGGTATATGCACAATAGTAAATGTCCATGTTCCAGCACTGGTGATCCCAAAAAGTGATCTGAATATTGACAGTTTCCCGAAAGCAGATGCTCACCTGAGGAAAAGGAGATCTGTGGAACCGATGAGCCGAATGAAGCGAGAAAATTACTTTTCTACCAAATCCATAGAAGCTTTTGATGATATCCCCTTATGAACATAGGCTGTTCAGTCAGACTTCTTCAGTGTTCACAACAATTTTCATGCCGAGAATTCAAGTTGGAGCAAATACTAAATGGTTGCAGATAACCAGATGGGAGTTACTGCAGACCATCAACACTACCATAAAAGGATTTAATGCGATCAGAGAAGAACTGAGGGCAATTCTACTATTGACTCTACAGAACAGGTATGTCCTTGTCATGATCACAGCTATGGATGGAGGAGTTTGTGCAAAAATTGGAGAATCATGTTGCACATTTATACCATCTCACGGTGAAGAAAATGGAACGTTAACAGAGGCTATAGGTATGTTGATGAAATTACAGAATCAGATGATCGATGAAGCTGACGAAGTAGATGACGACAGATGGTTTGGATCACTATTTTCCTGGATTCCACAATGGATGGCAAATGCATTCAAGTTCCTAGGAGCCCTACTAGTGATGATATTACTCGGATTCTGTGTTATCAAGATAATAATCTCTCAGTGCCACAAAACTGCGAAAAAGGCCATAGGAATGAAGATCATGATCGATATTGAACCAGGATGTAAACGCAAAGACCTGACTGATTAAGAAATAAGAAACTTTGTGAAAGCTAGCATTCATGCACCAGAGGGAACCAGGTTTCGGTATCCAAGGAAACACACAAACTATGTGGGAAGATGGATCTATTGCAGTCCAAATGGACAATGTCAACTTATGACATGGAATAAGGAAAAGCATGTGAGAACAGCAGGAAGCCTGAAGGGAGTCATAACAATATGGACTCCAAAGAGACATTTCTTCAGACCTTCATGTGTGTACCCAGAAGACAAAGTAGAGATGGATCCAGAAGATGAAGTGAAAGTGAATACAGAGGATCCAGGAAAGATGGACACAAATTAAGAAGTGAAAGTGGTTGATGAATTGTCCAGAGGAGGGAGTGTAGAGGAGGTCCCAAACATGGTTCACACCCCCACCGCCCATTTTGAGGTGCCAGGAATGTTCATGCCGAGATATGTGACGTATGATGAGCAAATAAACCAGCAGAGAGCAGCAGCGGGGCTCTGCCCAGTACCTATCTGACTGACAGCACCTATTGAAGTACCTGCACCTAAGAAACTTGGGCAGTAAGGTATCCATTGAGAAAACCATATTGACAAGTGATACAGAACGACGATTGTCAAAATGCAATACCGGAAGAAGCCAAGAAAGTCCTAAAACACGACGAATGGTGACATCACAAGAACCCGGACTGACTCACATATAAAAGATATGACGACCTATGAATGATGAAAAGAGATGAAACACCATGGATAAGTGTTTGGTCTCTTTTCACCGGGTACAGGCTCCCTCGATGTGACTCTCCTGCATGATACAGCACTTTCAGTTTTCACCGTACGCCTCAGTCTTCTACACTCCTGCACTAAGCACGTTTGTAATTTCTGTGCTGCAGCATTACGACCACGCCACATCAGTTTCTCCTGGACTGATCTGCGGTGTTCACAGCATTTTTCTGCCCAGCACTGATTGATACCGTGCTCCAAGTTGTTGGATTTCCAGCACAGCAAGCAGAAGTCTGTGTCCAACAGGCCATTTTCACAAGCAGTATAAGGGTCCCGACACGCCGGGATAGCAGCCCCGCGGCATTCCCCTGCCCTCCATACATTCATAGGGGATCAATCACTGTACCACATCAATTCTGCCCTGAGGAAGGCTCTGACCACAAAAGCCTGTGTAGGCCTGCCGAAACGTGTTTTTCCTTGCGCTTTGTTCCCCTCCCTTCTGGAAGCACTTTGGGAACAAATCTTCGATATTTCATACACATTGGCAGTTATTTATATGGCAAGACAACCATATGACCTAAGTTGATTGTGAATGATTTCACTCTGTCTAAACCAGGGTAATTTTTTACACACCCTGGTGATATTCAGCCCACAGGTACAATTGCTTTCCTGTTGGGCTCCCGTTTCTTTCATTAATTGTTTTTCTGCATAACATCCTATTTCATTTCTTTGATGAAATTAGAATGTACACATGATGAATGTTATGCTTTATGTTTCTGTCTCATTTTTTGATATGTCTTTTAAACCTGTGTAAAAAGCATTCTGAAATTCTCAAAAAAATGTGTTTGTTTGTATAATAAATTTATTTTCATGTACTCCTATGATTTTTCTTTGGTTTTGTTGTTTCTGTGACTTTCTTCGAAAGCACATTCCTTATAATAATATGGAGATTTAACCGAAATTATTGACAGAATTTAGGACTGTCATAGGCGTGGGTACCTTTATTAGGTCCCTTATTTTGAATGTTTATACTGCCCCTGCCCACGCATGCACAGTGGGGTACACCTATTGTTTGTATTTACACCATGGATAAGTGACATACTGAGATTAAAGCGAAATAACGATGTCAAATGTTAGATGCTTATGCCATGAGCGTGATGCAGATATTCAGCCAGCTTACACGTGTACATATGAAAGGAACTGCAAGAACCTAAGAAAATCGTGAGGCTTGCTAAAGCTTAATAGTAAAATAGAGTGCGGCAAGCGCGACCTATACACATCTACCTCAAGAAAAGAACAGTATATAAGTATAATTCCAATATGCACAAGAGCAGAACTGAGCAAAGGTTACTTAAGATCTCACGAGGAGAGCTTCGCAGCAGGGAAATCGAGAATTAAGGACAGACAGAAACTCAGATGAGGACAAGTCATGCCAAGAAGCCAAGGTCATACCACCTGAAGTAGGCCAATAGTAGATACATTTAATGAAGAGAAGAACAGAGTATCCTATTCTGAAAGGTCAAGATAAGCCACAGGAGGCAGATGGCTGACAAAATTAAATCAAATGCACGAATTACATGAAGAATAAAATTAATTTCACAGTGTTAGAATCACGTGACCGAGCCAGCAGAAGGGATGAAACTTTCACACCTACTCATGGAATTGTGCCATGCCCATGCGCCTTCACTTTTTCAGAACAAGAGCAGTCTCAAGGCCAAGATACAAAGAAATAATTGACACATGACCACTGAAGTGATGATTGATTGTTGGAATAAATGGAGGGAAACAGGGGAGCGGACAAGCTCCCTGCACCTGGCCGGCTATTTTGCATGCTGCTAGGCTGGTGGAAAAGTATGAGTGGGGATGATGCCAACCCAATCATAGTGGACCAAGAAATCTAGGGTCCCATAGTTAATAGAACCAATGAGACGTTGTACTTTTAGTGATGTCTATGGCAGCCATTTTGAAGGAATGGCTCAGATGCCGCACCTGACACTGTTTATCCAATCCCCTCACTTCGCTACCATATACAGATATAGTACCTCTATTAAAGTTACTTTCCTATAACCAATAGAATTGCTGCAACATTTTAAGCGTTACACATCAGTGATGACGAGTTTTCAGTATAAAAGATGTGTTTTTTGTGAAGTTCATGGGAGTTGTGAAGCGAGACGGAAGATCGAGTGATTGCTGATGTTCATGAACTCCCCGTTTTTTGTACTTGTCATTAAACAGACTCCCTTTGACAAACTATTGAGTTGTCAATATTGATTCGATGCAAGAGTATTAATCTGCATCCCCATCCATCTCACGGGTGCTGCTACTCATCTTAAAGTGCTATTGGGTAACCCCCAGCTTTATGGGCCGGTTGGGGTCCTAGTGCACACATGTATGCCTATCTTTTACCCTGGGGATTTCATCATAGAATTCTTCATAGTTTGCACAGTCATGTATCGGCTCTCCTTCAGTGACTGGCTCTGCTATGAACGTAGCTGGGTTCACTGTTTTACATCAGACTATTTTGATCGATGGATTTGATATGATCACTTCATAAGCATAAGGTCTCTGAGATGTCAATGTGCCCTTTGGCTTCTCTAAAATGGCAAATAATGAGTGCTCAACGTATATATGTAAAAAGGTATCAGGGATTATCGAGAGATGTGTAGTAAACTACATACTTCATCACGCAATGTAGTGTTCTAAAGAAAATTCCATTGCAGTGTTCTTTCTAGTAGAGGAACCTACTCACACAGAAATGTAGGTATTGGCTGCAGCATTCACCACAGAGGTGCTATGGTTGAAATTTCCCAAAGTTATATAATAAAACGGTGAATGCTTCTGTATCAGACTTTTCCGGTCTGTGAAACATGCACTCAGTAGCTAATAATGCATCACTTACTACATATTTCTACCAAAACGCACAACATATAAATAGACTACACTGCATACAAATATGCCGCCTTTATATGGAGAGTAAAGCAAGCAAACAAGAGGCAGTATCATTATCAATTGTGTATAATCTACATGATTGTATTCATGCACCAAAATGAGTGCTGTGCAGTAGGCCTACTTCTTCCCCTACATATATACATCATAAGATGCGATTAATTTCTAAGGAAAGTAGTGTAGGAACGTGTGAGAATAGCACTATCTATAAATGTAATATCTTTTGAAAGTTAAGTTTCTGACTGTCAGTAGATAAACCCACCTGACCTACTTATGTCAAGAAACAAAAACAAGTGGCTCAGATATGTGATGTCATCAGTGATGTCATGAATGATATTTGTGATTTCATCTTTGATGTCCTGGATGTTAGTCATAGCAGTGCACGGTGGTGGCGCGAGTTATGGTTGCTTAGCTAGTGTTAGTGTTAGCAGTTCACAGTGGTGCAGGCAGTTATGGTTGCTTAGGCTACCATATATATATGGCAGTGTACAAAAACAAAGGGGCTAAATATGTGATGCCGTCAGTGATGTTGTCAATGACATTTGTGATGCCATCTTTCATGTCTTGGATGTTAGTGTTAGCAGTGCAGAGTGGTGATGGCAGGTGTGGGTGTTTAGTCAACCATAATTGGCGAATTTCAGGGGGTTTTCGGTTTTATTTTGAACCATAGTGGCACGTTTGGAAAAGTTTTTTAGTGTAGTGTACAGGTTTTTGGTAGTGCAACTTAACCATAATGTCCCGTTAACAAAGTTTTTTTTTGAGTGAATTTTACAGGTTTTTAGTAGGTCAATGTAAGTATAACGGCGTGGCAATAAAAAAATGTTGTACTGAATGTCACAGATTTTCAGTAGGACAACGTAACCATGATGTTCCTTTAGCAAGGGTCTTTTGCTAAACTGTATAGACCTTGCGAAGAAGTCACATGACAATATGCAGGCATACAGCACGATAGCATGTCCCAGAATCAGCATACACTTAACAGAAAGATCTGTGTCTCGTTGACAGTGTGGAAATATATTCGGTATTGCTGTCGGAACGTTCACCTTCAACATTTACCTTACACACCGCTAACACGTATTGGTACGTAGCGATGTTCCAGAATGAGTGTACACTTAACAGTAACATCTATGCCTCTTGGACAGTGTGGAAATAGATTTTATATTGATGTAGGTATGTGCATCTTCAACATTTCCCTTACAGAGCGCCAACACGTATTGGTATGCAGCGATTACCAATGCACTGCACATTATATATGTGTAGCTAAAGTTGTACTTATGTGAAAGTGACATCAGCTAAAGGCATCCTTCCTCCCTAAGAAACAGTAGCAGTGCTGAGATGAAGAAGCTTGACAAACAGTGCCCCTACCTTCTAAATAACATACGTACAAAATTTGCGGCCGTACATGTACCGACCCATATTACCGTTTGTTGCCTCTTTGCTTGTGGCCGTTTGCAAATTGCCTTAATACCTGTCGTACCAAAAAATAAAGTCACCCATAAACAAAGTTAATAAAGCGTTAATAACGACCTTTCACGGTGTGAAAAATGTGTGTAAAAAATTTTGCATACACTTGAAGTACTGCATATTTCTCACTAAAATACATAGACGTCATAATCTTTGCCAGTAATAGTCTAAATTTGCAAAGCACTAACGTGTGCTACTAAAAAAGAGGATTACTTGTTATAAGCCATGGCGGCTTTGGCAGGTCGGTTTACAAAAGAAAACCCTTGCTCAAGATGGCCACCATAGAAAGGGAAGGGGGTTATTTTATACATAGTCCCTCTTCCCTTTCCATGGTAGGCTGCAAAAAGCACAAGTACATCACGTGACGCAGGACCTGTAAATAAACATACAGCGATGTGCAACCTAATAACTGACATTTCAAAATAATTGAGAGCACTGTAAAAGAAAACGTGAACATTTAAATATGCATATAGTAGGTTTATTTAACAACAAACTGACAAACTGTCAGAGACCATCGGAGTAATCACGTTTTCAATGCAATGATAACAATGGTTGTAAGGGCGACATTGGAAATGTCACACGTTGGTTGTTTCGCATACAAACATTTTCGGTTCTTGGTTAAAGCAGCTGCTTTGTGTTGTGATTTCCAAGAAGGTGCCATGTCCTTGAGGCTACACCACCATAAATGTTGCTCTGAATAGTGAGTTCTGCGTACAGACAGAGCGGGCTTAGGGTGTCATCCCACATAATTGTTATGGACAGGCAACCGCTCACGAGCAGTTGTATTTGCAGGCTGAAAAAGCCTTCACTGGGCAGCTGAAACCCATGGCATGGTTATTACGGCAATATATACCTATGCAGCAAAAGTAGCAGAAATTCCGTGTCAGTAACCAACCTGTACCAAAAAATATCAAAAACGACACAAAAAATGTGCAAAGTAATACAGAAATGTAAGTGGTCAAACATGACAGGTTACTGAAATGTTACTAATGACCATGTGTAACTGTAGTAGGAAAATAAAGGGATAAATAAAAAGTTATTACGTTTCGTCATTGCAAAGAAAACCGAAATAACGTGCAAACTGATACACAAAGCTATGTGGGCAAACCTAACGTTTGAAACAAAAAGATTAATGGTAAGAAAGGATGAGTGTAGCCATAGTTTACTAATGTGGAACCTGTGCACTTTGCAATATTGCGGGAGAAATGTAACAGTTTGAAAAGATAATGTCAGTTATGTTGGCGCAATTAGATTTTCGGTAATGGAAAAAGTAATGGAAAAAGTAAAGGGCATGTCGTTGTAGAGTGGTCAAAAGTAAACTTACATAATATTTATTGCCTCCATTGTATTCGCATCGAAGAGTGCTTGTGGACTGATGTTGCATGTCCCTTACAAAATTTTATAAAACATTACCTTATCAATTCCTATTTTTTTCAACACTTTCATTCCGTGAAAATCTTCAAATGTTTCCCTTTCGCTCAAAGGTCAAAAAACAATAGCCCCTTATACGTTCACTCGGATGTGCGGGCGTATTGAGCGTCCAACCGAAAAAGCAACTCATATGACCTTCACTGAGAAGCCAAATACATTCTTACTTTGCAGCAACATATTGAAATTCAATTATGAGAACCGCTACTCCCATACACCTCCAGAATCGCTTTTCACAGGAAAGAGTGCAGATGGTGGCCTTAGTTTTCAAAACTTAGGACTCCAGTCTGATGGCAATATTTTTGCAAAAATATTTTAACCCACACACACTAATTTGTAATGGTACAGTGAGCACGAACTGAAAAGATAGGGGGAGCACTGAAGAAAGGTAACGTACTTAATGCTGTTTCACAAGTAATCAGGGAAAGCGCCACATGGTCATGGGCATGAACTTTTTCCCCCATTCAGTGTAAGGGAAATAGAGACGTTT
Organism: Ambystoma mexicanum; assembly: GCF_040938575.1. Classification (NCBI taxonomy): domain Eukaryota; kingdom Metazoa; phylum Chordata; class Amphibia; order Caudata; family Ambystomatidae; genus Ambystoma; species Ambystoma mexicanum. The sequence goes on along the minus strand of NC_090928.1, from coordinate 1,172,284,845 downwards.
TGAAAAAAAACCCACGTTATAACTTTCCACCCCCTGAACTAAACCCAACTGTCCAAAGAAATTCAGAGTGTCTGACGTATGTTTTTGGCAAACTTTGGTGAGGAAGCGTTCAAGTGGAGCACAGTTATAAGGCAACGAAAACGTGCCCTTCCTACGCAAATAGCAACTTCAGCAGAACAACGCAGCCACAAACGTGCCTGTCTAATATGCTGCAGTGGTTGTGGGCAAGACCTAGAGATGTGGATGTAGGTGCATAAATATTTGAATGTATGGGTGTACAGCGGCTTATAACTGCACTGCTTGTAAGGTCTTTTCACTGCTTGTAAGGTCGTAGGAAACGGCCTTACACTGCTTGTAAGGCCGTTTCCTACGGCCATGCATCCAAGACTCTAGGCCCTGCCCACAACCACTCTAGCATGTCACACCCATGGCGCTCTACTAATCAGTAACACACCCATAGGAAAAAATTATGTAAAAACGACATGTACGCAATTGTAATGGTGGCTAACATCACGCATGTCCTTACAACAATTTCAAGATACATGTAGACAGAACGGACACAAATACTATCCTTATTAGACCCCTCATTTGCTACATGTACAAACATGCCAAACAAGGTGGCCATAGAGAGTACATAATAAACACCTGCTGTCCAAACAAGTACAGTATTTCACCCACCTCTTACGCTCTGACCCTCCCAAAGCACTGTAGCAGATCAAAATACATTTCAAAACAGCATTGCAACTCTGGTTGCGACTGTGCTCACTTTGGATCCAAGATGTCTGGCGCATACACACATTTTGACACACATTACGGCTCGCTGTAGCCAATCAGCGAAGACGTTGCGTGTCCGCGGTTATGACGCCACTCCCTGGCGAATTGCTATCTTGTCCGCGGAGCGAACAGGGAAGTGTGACCGCAGAGTGGACATAGATATCACTCATTTTTTTAGACATATTTTGGGTCTTAACTAGTGAACGGAGTGTGAGCAAATTTACAAAAGCATGCTTTTGAGACCAAGCCCCTGGCCATGCCGCAAATTTGGTGAAAATCCGTCCAACGGTTTGCCCTGTAGGCGTGCGCAAAGTTTGTCCCCCATTCAGTCTATAGGAAAAAAATACATTTTGGGACCCCCCCTATAACTTTACCCCACCGGACCAAACATCACCAAACTTTGCAAAACAATTCAGAGTGGGCCTTATACCTCTTTTGCAAAGTTTGGTGAGGATTCGTCCAGGGGGAGCAGAGTTATAAGCCGCCCAAAAAGTGCTCTTACTATGGAAACAGCAACTTAACCATAACTACACAGCCACTACCATACATATATATATATACATATATATATTTGGTTATTTATAATGCGCTTAATACCCAGAGGTTTATAGGTTTCTAAGCACAGAACCGGGGATCGAACCTGTGTTGCTCCGCGTCATCTTGTTTGCAAGCCGAGCGCATTGCCCCTGAGCTATCCTCCCGAGACGAAACACCTTTAACAATAGAACCACTCACACGTCCTTCTTTGTGTTTCAGAACATGAGGCATCATTAAGATGGGAGAGGATGAGGATTTCACCAAGACGATGGAGCCGCTCGGTATGCAAGAAGGGACCTCTACTGTTATGGACCTCTGGTGGGCCGGTGGGATAACACTTATCTCCAGTTGCCACCACGTTGGGCCAGCTCATGCTCTCTTGTTGCACTACACACCCCAGCATTGGTAGTGCCTCATTCAGACATTGCCCCTTTCAATGTCCACATTGTTGCCGAACATTCAACTAATGCACATTCTTTTGCTGGACATTTATTTGCCGAACATTCGGGTACCAATGGCTTGCCTTTCCAGCAGAATATCAGACATTTGCAATCTAGGCGTTCCATTGAAGGTCTATCGAATGCTATTGATGAATATTCGCCTCATAGGCAACTTGTTAATAATTTTTGGAATTACAGTTTTACTGGTGATAGAATACAGAAAGGAGAAAAGGTTTTCCACAATGTAAGTAGCAGAATGAGAAGGAGGAAAAATAAAACATCTAAAAGAATATCACAATTGTTGCATGAGATTCCAGCTGAGTTTCAATTATTTTCCTTGACAGTGACCTTTTTCGCGTCTCTTTTAGCACCAGGTGTTCAGGCAGCTGTCAATGCAAAATGGCTCCAGATTACACGTTGGGAGGCATTGCAGCTAGCAAAATGCAACAGAGAGGGGTTTAAACTCAATACGAGAGGAGTTTAGGGCGTGAGATTGATGACCCTGCAAAACAGGTACGTCTTAGATGTGTTGACAGCTATGGAAGGGGGTTTGCGCAAAGATCGATGCAAGCTGCTGCACCCGAAGACCAGCTAATGATCAACAAAATGGTGGTTAACAGCAGCCATAAATGCTTTACCCAAGTTATACATGAAGATGGAAGAAAAATCTAGCAGGCTCATCAAGGAAGATTGGTATAATGCCATTTTTTCATGGCTGCCCATGTGGTTGGCTCTGGTCCTGAAGGTACTGACCCCCATCCTCATAGTGGTGCTCATCATTCTTTGTGCCACCCAAGTAGCATTGGGTTGTTGTGCCAGGCAAGTTGGGGAAGAGAGTAGGGAGTACATTTGGGAGGGGGAGCCTGTTTAATTTGGGAGTTAAGGAGTTGGAAAAGAGAGTAAGAAAGGAAGATGGAAAGTAGGGGAAGAGGAATGCTGGGTTAGTAGTGGTGAGAAAGATGGTTACTAGCTCAGACATACAATTTATGGAATCACCAGATATGGAACATTCTGAAACGCACTGGGTGCATTACATTCTTGGAGAGGACTGTCTTATCCTCCCCGAGTTGCTAGAGGAATGTGTGGAGGATAGCTACAGCATGGAGGGTCTCTGGAAAATGTGGGTGAAGAAGAAGATGTGAAAGGAGGGACATGGGGGAGTTGTTTGTTACTGACGTACCAAAAGGGGGAGCATTCAGATGCAGGTGCATCGCCCCCTATGTGAGCACAGGTACAATCTGAGGAAGATCATCTAACAGGGCATCAGGACCTCGGCAGTGACATAATGACCACGTGCCATGAGGACATTAGCAGGGCTCATAAGTTTAGGCTAACAGTCAAAAAGGTCACAATATAGCACACTGTAATAGGTTTTTGCTTTTCACATAACATAGGCAGTGGTTGCATTATTTTGCAAAGTTTGGTTGCTTTTGCTGGCATTGTGGCACATAACATTGTATTGCTTGCATGCACTGCACATTATAGTGAGGATACAGCACATAATTTTTCATGTAGCACATTGCCACACGTCTGAGTATGATTCAGAGAACACTGCATGACACCATACTTACCACTCCTTGCCTGCACAACATGATTTCAGAAAGTACATAGTTCATGGCATCTTCCATTCTGCAACCCTTTCAGCTTATCCAGAATAGGGCAGCAAGACTTATACTCCTTGTTGCTGCACAGATTAAATTCAATCCCTCTGCATAAACCACAAGGCTTTCTGGGCCCAGGGACCACACTATCTTCAACTTTATCTCACTAAATACTCTCCCTCTAGACTACTTTGTTCCTGTGGCACCAACTCTTTGTGTGTAAAGTGTTTTGCTATACAGAGGGCCGCTCACTTTCCTCTGTGGACTCCCTCCTCTGAAGTAGCATCCCCCTCCCCCTGCACCTTGAGCAGGATCTTCTCAAATTCTGGAAGCTCTTTAAGACTTTCCTCTTCTCCTCCTCCTTCCCTCCTTCTCTTCTCTGCTAATCCCACAGTTGCTTAATTGGTGTCCTTGGCCCTTATGCATCCTCTGGGCCTTGACCTTCTACACCAATTCTTCCCAGCTCCTGTCTATCCACAGCACTTTGCATCTGCACACCCTCCGCTCTGGCAGCTCGCACATACACCTCCCGTGGCCCAGGCCATGTAGCACTCAGCATTCCTAGCACTTCGTCTATGGCTCACCCACAAGCCAGGACTGCCCACCACTTACCATCTCTTCCCTCTTCCTTTCTACATTTGCACGTTCTGAATAATCACAAGGCATTGTAGGTTCATCCCTCCCCCTCTGCTCTTAAATATTGTGTTATAATGTATTTCCCACGCCTGCTCCCTCCCTGCCCTGTGGGGGCTTTGAAACAGTATTTTATTATTTTATAAGCACCTACAACGCAAACAATAAATACATAAATAAATGGCGCCACATTCCCGCATGCATCATACTTCATAGAAAACACACAACACATTGTGTGACACATCTGACCACAGCCCAGCTCATGACACCACATCTTCGAGTTACATGGCAGCTGGACAGAAGCTGCATAGCACACAAGAACACTTTCATCATCTGGCTCAGCACACACACAAAGCTCAACACATTATATTTTTTCACATGATAGGTATGTGCACCTTTTGTTTTTGGTACTTTTAGAACTCATAGTGTGAAGCACATGACACAGCATTATTATGCCTTGTGCCTTTGGGGATGCAAGACGCTATTAGCAAGAGCATTCGCCTCATCCGATTATGAAATAATTGATAATGGCCATGAAGGCCACAGTGAGAGTTCTCAGGCAGCCACAATATGAATAATATGGTGAAATTAGCAGGAATTATGATCCAGGAGCGTTGCTCAGCAATGGACCGTCACTTTATTTCTAGGAGGCCATTCATTGCAGGGTGGTTACTAGAAGAAGGTGTACCAGGCCTGGAAATATGTAGCAAGATAGGGAGTTACATAGTGAGCAGGTGCAGGTGGTGGGAATGGGAAATGAATAGATGAGGTGTGTGCCATGCTGGTTCGTTGCACATTGACCCATCTTGGTGGGACGTTGTGACCCCAATTGTCTGAGGTGGCTGGTCCAATTAAAATGAAGCCCTTTATCGAATTGTTTTCCCAGTTTTGTTGGGCTGATCAAGGGGAGGGTGACCATGTTGGGTGGGTGGTGTTCTTTTTGTGACAAAATGGTAACTGCCAATAGTTTTTGAAAAATATATATGGTTATTTAGGTGTCTGGTGACAACCAGCCAATGATAATGTTAGGATGATATTTATTTCTACATGTCTTCTGTGATATGCTAATGTTTGATTTGTGGTTATAATATGTTGAGCCTGCAAGGGACGGGTTGAAGTTGGCTTGTTCTGTTCATCTTCCCGGCTGTGATGTACAAATATAAACTGTGGTTTTCCTGCATGCAGTGCACTCCTTTTGAGTTTTTGTGGGTTGTTTTTTCTATGTTTTTGGCCTGTGTTAGGAGCACACCTAGCTCAAATGCCAAACCAGGAGGGGTTTGGTGGTTCTACCCAAACAATTTTGGTTTCCACTGCTGCCAGTTTTGAGGCACAATGGCAAATGACATTAAGAAGATGTGGAAGAATAGACATTTTCGTTTGTAGAGAGATTTGGGAGTTGAGAAAATCGACTGTGCCAATGTATAAAGAACTTTGAGCCAATAATACCGACCACAAAAGTGATGGGATCTTAAGAAAAATAATTGATTTCCACAAGGTTTTGACAACTTCACAAAGTCATCGTTAGAAAATGATTGTAACACCATGCATTCATGTCCCGCCTATGAGTAATTAATTGCCATTGGTTGGCATTATTGTTGCATTTTAAGCTCTGTTTGACATATGATGCTAGCACATACTTGTGTGTGACAGTATGCAGGGGAAGACTGGGAAGGGGGACAAGGTGGCAATTGCCCCCTAGGCTGGCTGGTCTTTTGCTCCTTGGTCGGGAACTTCAAAATGTAGAAAATAATTTAAAAAAGGAGAAATCCTTTAGGATCTAGCCTGCCCTGAAAGAACCAAATGCTCTCAGGACTGCCCAGCTTCTGTTTAGATAAGGTGAAACACTTGTCTTGATTTCGGCAGTGTTGCGGATGTGCTTGGGTGGTCGCCACACATGGCCCACCACAGTGCGTAAGTGAGAGCAAAAAGAGCCTAAGCAAATGGTCATGTTCCTACTGCCCAGCGGCAATGTACTCATTTAAACAACAAGATTCACTGACCCGGGTTAGTAATGTTGGCACCACTGCGGGCTATACACCATTGGTCTGTTACAAACATCAGCAGCTTATCATGACTCATCCTTGCCAAGGAGGTAAGGGTCCATATCTTAGAGTTTTTCTCCAGTTTTATCCTGTAAGATTTATTCCCCCTTGCTCTGGTGAATGTCTTGATCCCTGGTGAGTTCATTACAAAAATACTTTTCTAAACTCATGAGTAGCACCGGTGGATATTACTATACAGGGCTAACATTGAAGTATTCATTATTAGTAGACTACAAACTAAGGGGGGTTATTCAGGGTTGGGTCATTTTTTTCCGGTATAACGTTATTTCATCCATGGGTGAGTACACCTTACCCAAAAAACTCATCACAATATATTGTGGGGGGTTGGAAAAGTATGTATAAGGGGTGGGAGGCTTGGGGGAGGAACTCCCCAACAAATAAAAAAAAAATGTCAATTATTTTTTTCTGTTAAACATACTCAGAAAAAAACACATCGATATTTCACCCATCGATGAAATGACACAGTACCTTTTTTCATGAAATACTGCTGGAGAAAGTTACCATCTACACCAGTGGTATTTGTGAAAATCTGTCCAATTCTTAATTTACCACCGCAGAGATGGTATTTTTGAAATATTTCTTGAGGTATTTTAGAAATACCTCCTCTGGAGGTGGTAACATAAAAAAACATTTGTTTTTAAGGAATGTCAGCCATTTCCACTTTCAAAGAGAAAGTGCAAATGGATTATGAACATTAGTGGTTTATACCACTAGTGTACATTTTTTATGCCCAAAAGTGTCAATTTTAAAATCGGTGGTAGTTGCACAATATTGTTGATTTTACCATTACCACCCAACTCTGAATGACCCCTCTGTTTTTTATTTGTTGTCTTGTCTAGAACATTCTTATCTGACCAACACAAGACACACTTATAAATCAACAACATTTTCACATATATCCCTAAAAAATGTAGATAATAATCGAAGATGCGTCAAACACTGTTTTCTTTGCTGTCAGTGTCTTCTTTTATTGTCTCACAACATTGTGTTCTGAAAAAAACTCGATGCCTCTAAACGTGTTTCACTACCTTAATTACGTGGCTCTTCAGGAAGTCTTTGTTATTTTGTATTTTATTATATTTTATTGAATTTATACAGCCCTTTAATCCAAAGTGCTTTACATGAGAACAAGAAAAAGTACAACAAGCATAAGATGGCAATTAAATCACAACTCGAAAACAGTATAAGGAACAATTTACAATACTGCTGAGGTGATGAGGGAGTGGAGAGGGGCAGAGGTGTGAGAGGGAATGGGAGGTATTAGTGGAGGTAAAAGCGGAAATAAGAGGGAAGGCGAGAAGATGTGAGGAAGAAGAGAGGAAAGAGTAAGACTAGATAAGAGCTGGAGGTGGGGTAGAAGGGAGAAGAGAGGCTGGAGAGGGTAAGGAAGTACAGGACTAAGTGGTAAGGCATGAGGTGGTGGGAGAAGTAGGAGAGGAAGCGAAAGGTGTTAGGGAGGGGAATGGAAAAGAAACAATTTTTGTCACAGGTTTCCTTTTTTCTCACCTGTTTTTGCTGCCTTGCGGGATCCTTCGCCAGGGTTTTCTTCCGTGCTGTTCGGGTCTTGTATAAGCCCGCTCGTCCGTCGTCGGATTCCAGGATTAGTTCAGCTTCTTCGTCCGGGATCCAGGAAACTCCAGGAAGACCAGGAAGGAAGACCGCACACAGGGGCGGTCTGCGCAGAACGCAGATGGATACAGGTACAAGGGAAAGGGAAGGAGAAGGAGTGGGTCTGGGAATTCGAGCAGCAACTCAGTTCCGGGAGCCCGACTGCGATGCATGTCTAGCCTCAGCTAACGATAGCGTTGAGACGCGCAGAGCCGCAAGGGCGTGTTTAATTTATGGAACGTGCTGCATGGGCGTAAAAGTCGATAGACCGCGTTCTGTGAATAGGGCCATGTTGGGTGTACTACAGCGAGTAACCCCCGACGTGCCAGGGACCAGGAGGACCAAAAGGGGCATGATTGATGGATCATGACAGCATGCCCCCTTCTAAAACTCGTTCCACTGGGTTTGCCTGGATGTTTTAGATGGAACTTTTTGAGCAATGTGGGGGAGTTCTGATTAAGACTGGTTCCCAGGTACGTTCACTGGGTGGATAGCCCTTCCATTCCACCAGGTATTGAAGTTGTCCTCGTCTATATCTGGAGTCACATATTCGAGACACTTCATATTCTAGCTGGTCATTGACAATCACAGGACTGGGTCTAAGATGAGTCCAGGTGGTTTGGATGTAGGGCTTCAACAGAGATTTGTGAAAAACTGGATGGATTTTCTTCCACGAGTCTGGTAGTTTAAGTCGAAAGGCCACAGGGTTAATTACTTCTTTTATAGGAAAAGGCCCATAATATCGAGGAGCCAACTTATTCGGTCTGACTTGTCGGGGCAGTAGCATTGAGGATCGCCATACTTTATCCCCAATGGTGTAAGAAGGCCCTGGCCTTCTCCTCGAATCTGCATAGTGCTTCGTTTGAATCTGTGCCCTTTCTAGATGTTCCTTGGCTTCTCTCTGTACATTGATGAGTGTTTCAATCCAGGAATCGACTGTTGGAACTGGTGTCGGGTGCGGAAGGACTGAAGGTAATACTGCAGGGTGGAATCCATGGTTGCAAAAAAAGGGGCTGGTTTTAACAGCCGAATGGTCCGAATTGTTGTAGGCGAATTCTGCCACTGGTATTAGAAGCGACCAATCATCCTGGACCTTAGTAGAGAAACAACAAAGGTATTGTTCAAGGGTTTGATTCACTCGTTCTGTGACTCCATTGGTTTGGGGATGATATCCTGAGGAGAGGGCTTGTTGGATTCCTAGTATCCTGCAGAGGTGTTTCCAAAATTGAAAGATATACTGTGGCCCTCTGTATGATATAATCTTGGAAGGAAGTCCATGCAGTCGGAAGATGTGTTCCAGGAAGATTCCAGCAAGTTCTGACGAGGATGGTAACTTATATAGCGGTGTAAAATGAGCCATATGAGTGAACAAGTCAATGGTGACCATGATAGTGGTGTACCCTCTGGATGGCGGTAATTCTACAATAAAGTCTGTAGCGATGACTTCCCAAGGTCTTGTTGGTGGTGTAGGCTGTAATAAGAGTCCTGCAGGTTTCTGGTTGTCATGTTTGTTTTTGATTACTGACGGAACAAGATTGAATGTACAGTTGAACGTCAGCCTTCATTCTGGGCCACCAGAATTGTCTTTGTATTAGACGGAGGGTGTTGGAAATGCCACGATGACCGGAGTGAAGGGTATCATGGCAGAGGTTTATTATCTTTTGTTGTAGTTTCTGTGTGGGAATGACCAGGTTGTTATTTTTAAACAGTTATCCATCCTGGGTTCTCAGATCCCATTGAGTCCTTTTTGAAAGATCCTTCCAGAGTTCCGAAGTCTGAATTTGCATGCAAATGTCTTCCAGGAGATTGTTTGCTTGAGCTACAAATATTGTATGGGGAAACATCTTGGGATATGCCCGATCTCCCAGAGGTTCATAGTCTGGGCATCGAGAGAGGGCGTCAGCTATTAGATTTTGTGTTCCGGGAACGTGGTGAATCTGGAACTGGTATTGGGCAAAGAAGAAGGCCCACCGAGCTTGACGGATGTTCCTACATTCCAAGGCCTGCAGTACTTGTAGGTTTCGATGGTCCGTGCGGACCTTGACAGGATGCTTCACTCCGAGGAGTAGATGACGCCACTCGGTGAAGGCTTGACGGATGGCTAGCAGTTCCTTTTCCAAGACTGAGTAATGGGTTTCACTGGGAGTTAATGTCCGTGAAAGGTAAGCGATGGGGTGCTCCATCCTGTCCCCGAATAGCTGTTTGAGGACGGCTCCAATAGCGTAGCTGGAGGCATCTGTCTCTACTGTGAATGGTCGGTTAACATCAGGTTGAGCCAGGATGGGAGCTTGTGTAAACTCAGACTTCAAGCGTTGGAAGGCTTCCCCTTGAGCTGTGGTCCAAAGGAAGGGAACGTCTTTCTTTATCAGGGCAATGATTGGTTGGACTATCTCGGAAAAGGAAGGTATGAATTTCCTGTAGAAATTAGCTAAGCCCAGGAAAGACTGGATTTGTTTCACAGAGGTGGGGCTTGGCCAGGATAATATAGCCTTAACCTTGGATTGATCCATTCCGATGCCTTCTGGACTAAGGACAAATCCTAGGTAGTGTACAGTAGAAGCATGGAAGATGCATTTCTCGGGCTTGCCAGGAGCTTGTTTTCGCCTAGTCGCTGTAACACTGCCTTTACATGTTCTTCGTGCCTGGAAATGTCCTTCGAGAATATTAGGATATCGTTCAGATAGACAATCACGAAAAGGAATAGTATGTCTGAGAACACCCTATCCACGAAGCGTTCGAAGACCGCCGGGGCGTTATCAAGTCCAAAGGGCATGACCAAGTATTCATGAGGACCAAAGGGTGTTCTAAAGGCCGTTTTCCACTCGTCTCCTGCCCTAATGCGAATCAGATGGTAGGCACCCCTGAGATCCAACTTGGTGACAACAACTGGGCCCCTTACTGCCTCCAGAATGTCTGTAATCAAGGGTAACGGATAGCGATCCTTAAGGGTGCATTGATTTAGACCTCAATAGTCCAGACACGGTCTGAGTTCCTTGGTGTCTTTCTTGGGAACAAAAAACAGTGAGGCCCCTGCTGGGGATTTAGAGGGTCGTATGGTGCCATTTGCAAGATTAGTATCCAGGTATTCTCGAAGGGCTTTCTTTTCAGGTTCAGATAAGATGAACATCCTTCCAAAGGGAATCACAGCGGATGGTTCCATTTCTATAGCACAGTCTTCTGGTCTATGGAGAGGTAACGCCTGGACAATGGCAGAGGAGAAAACATCAGAATATTCCTGGTATATCTCCGGGACCCGGATAATATTTGAGACAGAGATTGTACCTTGGTGATTCGTAGGAGGTCCTTCTGATGGTGTCGGAGCAAGGTCTGACATTATGCAGTTGGCCATACAAAATTCTGAGCCCAGGAACAAGGAACCCGCTGCCCAATTGATGTACGGATTGTGTTTTTGAAGCCAGGGCATTCCCAAAACCATTGGGTAATGGGCCGACTTGATGATGTCAAATTTTATCCTTTCTCAATGGTGGTTTATGGCAAGTTCGACGTCCTTGGTCTGAAGGTTTATGGGTCCTGAAGAAAGGGGTCTTCCATCAATTGCTTTTACAGGTTGCATGATAGTCCGGGATTTGCAAGGAATATGGTGTTTTAGAACCCATTCTTGGTCTATGAAAATCCCCATAGCTCCACAGTCCACCAGTGCCAGGATGGGATGTGTTTCCTTCTTGGATGGTGATAAGAAGGCCTGTAAAATCACCAAAGAATTTTGTCCAGGAGAGTTCAAGGATGGAATTGATGTGGAGCAGGCATCTCTCTCCCAAATCTGTGCTCCATTTAGGATCGGGAGCTGGCGTTTCCCGAGCGCCGTGGGGGGGCTATTGGGCACTCTCTCACTAAATGTTTGTCTGATGCACAATACATACACAACCCAGCATGGATCCTACGCATTCTTTCTTGGGAGGATATGGGTCCACAGAAAGCCCCTAGCTGCATAGGCTCAGGCTTGTTACTCAAAGTGCAAATACCTTCGGGGTTCAACGGTATCCCAATGGGGTTCTTCTGGAGTGGCGACTTGCTTTTCTTTTTCTCTGCCTTTCTCTCCTGAATGCGAAAGTCAATCTGCAGGGCAAGATCCATCAGGGGCTGATAAGAACTTGGGCGCCACTCTGGCTAGTTCATCCTTGATGTCTTCGTTTAGCCCTCTTCGAAATAGTGTAAAACAAGCTTCAGAGGACCAATCCGCTTCTTTAGCCAGCTGTTTGAAGCCTGTGACATACTTAAGCATATCCTGGGTACCTTGTTGAAAGTCGAGTAGACGTTCCTGGGCACTGTAGACCTGCTCTGGGCGGTCAAACATGGTCTTAAGGGCCTGTATGAAGCCATCGTAATCATCCAGGAGAGAATCCCCAGAGTTAACCAGTGGGGTGGCCCAGGTCAAGGCATTGCCGGAAAGATGCGAAATAATAAAGCCCACCTTAGCCCTGGGCGTAGTAAAATAATAAGGCTTGAAAGTAAAGTGGACCAAACATGAGTCAAGGAATCCACGAAGGCTCTTGCGGAACCATCATATTTATCAACAACGCCGCCCAGTATTACACTCTCTTTCGTGGCAGATTCACGGGACAACACCAATTGCTTTAAGGCACCGTTCTCTGCCTTTAATTTTTGCACTTCAGTCATCAACTCTTGCATGCCAGGCATAAGGTCCTGGATGGCCGCTTCCATGTCTGTGTCGAATTCAATCAGATGGCGTCTCAATCTGTCACAGGTTTCCTTTTTTCTCACCTGTTTTTGCTGCCTTGCGGGATCCTTCGCCAGGGTTTTCTTCCGTGCTGTTTGGGTCTTGCATAAGCCCGCTCGGCCGTCGTCAGATTCCAGGATTTGTTCAGCTTCTTCCTCTGGGATCCAGGAAACTCCAGGAAGACCAGGAAGGAAGGCCGCACACAGGGGCCGTCTGCGCGGAACGCGGATGGATACAGGTACAAGGGAAAGGGAAGGAGAAGGAGTGGGTCTGGGAATTCGAGCAGCAACTTAGTTCCGGGAGCACGACTGTGACGCACGTCTAGCCTCAGCTAACGATAGCGTTGAGACGTGCGGAGCCGCAAGGGCGTGGTTAATTTATGGAACGTGCTGCATGGACGTAAAGGTCGATAGACTGCGTTCTGTGAATATGGCCATTTTGGGTGTACTACAGCGAGTAACCCCCGACGTGCCAGGGACCAGGAGGACCAAAAGGGCCATGATCGATGGATCATGACAATTTTAGAGAAGAGCGAAAGGAAGGGTGGGAGGGAGAAGAGTGGATGTGGAGGGGGAGGCGGTTCCAGTGGAAGGGAGCAAGGAGAGTTTCATTGGTGACAAATATATAGTTGCTCTCTAGTGTTTTCGAAGTATAATTGTGGCCATTATCTGGAACACTTGATGAGGGAATCCCATGTTCCTTTGTTTGTTCTAGATGAGACGTGGATATGATAGTCCAGCGTTCACTTTGTCATGCTACAGCCACACATTATTCACTATTCACCTTGACTTTCCTGATTCGGCCACTGGACTCTTACGCAGCCTCTGTGACCTTCTTTCCCTCCGGTCTGACGCACTCAGCCAGACATTCCTTGGATGCTCTCATCTCAGCAGGCATCCCCATCTCCAACCCTCTCACAACACCTCTCTCCTGGTCTGACCATGATCTCCTGTCCTCTCACCTGGATCTCTTAGGTCCCCTGGATAAGCCTTTGCCTGCATTGCCAGTCTCCTCCTCCATCACACTGACTCTGCCCATGCTAATCATCTCTCTATCACTAGCACCCTGGACATCCTTGCTCCTGTCATGAGGATCCGCTTGAAGCCTGCTTCCAAGCACAACACTTGGTATTACTCTGGCCTAGCCTCTCTGAAACGCAAGTGCAGAGTTGCTGAGCGGAAGTGGCAGGCCTCAGACACATCCTCTGACAGACTAGCCTGTCGCCTGCTTCAAAGGCAATTCAGACTCTCCATGTGCTCGAAGAAGATGGCCCTTGTCCAAGCCTGCATCTCTGGGGCCACTAACAACACGGACAAACTGTGTAAAATCTGCATGGAACTCTCCAATCCTTCTGCAGTCTCCACTTCTCCCCTGCCATCCCTGACCCGCTATACTTCACTGGCCTCCCACTTCTTAAACAAATGTCAGGACATCCTGTCCTCACCCTCCTCTACTCCCCTCCATAATCCCTCCACAGCTCTCTGGCCTCCCTTGGCCCCCCTCTCCACTTCCTCCTCCTCTCCTTTTTCTCACCCATGGCACCAAATGAGTTCACTAGGCAAGTCCTCTCTATAAAAGTATCCTCCAAACAGGTGCTCCCCTGCTCCTCCGGAACTATCAAAGACAACATTGCCTCCCTTACGTCAGCCTTGGCCGATATCAGTAATCACACTGGCTCTACCCCGCAAGCACTCTCTTGTGCATCCTCTCCTCAAAAAGTCCCCTGCCGACCCCACTGCCCAGCCAACTACCTCCCTATCTCCATTACCCCCTTTCTGGGCAAACTTCTGGAGCAGCTGGTCATCTCCCAACTGATCCAACACTGATCCAACACACTGAATCTGCTGGTTGTCTCCACGATCACCAGCCTGGCTTCAGAGCAGCCAGTGGCACGGAAACTGCTCTACTGAACACCTGTGAAGACTTGCTCTCAAATCCCGATTCCAACTTTCCATCCATTCTTTTCTTCTGGATCTTTCCTCTGCTTTTGACACAGTCAATCACGCCACACTGAAAAATCGGCTCCCTGACACCCTTTGCACCACGGGCCTGGCACTTGTCTGGTTGACCTTGTTTCTTTCCAACTGACCTTTGGGCCCTTTTCTCTCCCCTATCACACTCTCCACTTGTGGTATACCCCAAGGCTCTATCTTCCTACTGTGGCTCTCCAACATCTACCTTGCCCATCTGGCTCACCTGATTTCCTCCTTCTTTCCTCACTTGCAGTGTTATGCTGATGACACGCAGCTCTTCTTCAAGCTTCCGTCTACTGTCTTCTCTCTCTCCTCTTTCATCCTGACTGCCTGACAGCTATGCAGGCATGGTGTGCTACAGTTATCTCTGCCTCAATGCCAGTAAGACTGAGATCTATCTCACTGGGACTCCTGCTCCCTCCTTCCCTCCTACCCTCTGGCCGCCTTCTATGGGTCCCCTCCCCTCACCCTCTTGTGAGGCAAAACCGTTGCTAACAGTGCCAGTGCTTCTGTGAGAACCATGCCTGCAGGGGCCAGGACCCTGGGCATATCAGACCTGCCGGGAGCAACGTCCCCTGCAGGCATACTTGTAGTCTGGCGGTCCGGGAGGTGTGCTGGTACGCTGTTACCGGCACCCTTATTTCCAGACCTCCAGGCTTATCATGGGGCCCATGTTGCATAAAGAAAAGGGATATGAATGAGTGTGTGGGGGAGAGGTTGGTGTTAAGTTTAGTTGCTCAGTAAGTCGGAGACACTGCATTGTGGGCTTTGTCCACTGCATAATGGGCCGTAAAAGTATACTTGCCCCTCAGACCAAAAGTTGCCAGTACTCCCCTGACTGTATGGTACCTCATGCATGGTGACTATCTGTGCTGCCTGAACAGATAGCTCCAAGATATAGTGCTCCCCTCTCACATTTGGCCAGCCTACCCATTTGCAAGTTTGAATCCCACTGCAAGGCGACTTCTCCTTTCATCCTTGGGAGCCCGATAGTGAGTACCATGAAATGGAAAAATAACAACACCTGTTCTAACCTTCACTCTTTCAAAGTTAATATATTGAGTACCAAAAAATGGGCTAATAGTAAAACCTGTTTTACAGTACTGAGAAGCAGGAAGAATTTAGAACACAAATTATGATGTTTTATTTATTTTTTTATATATTTTACATTTATAAAGCGCTCACACAGCCCACAGGCATCGAGGCGCTGTTACAGGAATTGTTTGTTTTTCTTAGTTGCGTAATTGTGTTTTTTTGTCTTAGTTACGTATTTATAATGCGCGATCGAACCTGTTGTTGCTTCATGTCGTCTTGCTTCCAAGACGCGCACGCTGCCGCTGAGCCATCCTCCCGGGACAACGATACCATGCCTATGAGGTTTTAACTGGAATTAGGTGATATTACCAAGGCATTTGAAGCTTCCCTTGGCACACAAGGGCAGCGACTAAAAATGTGAGGTCTGCACTTTACATTGACACTATTAACTGGCATTAATTCGGCATTTATATTATGACAAATGATGGCACATGACGCTGCACAGTGCATGTATTTGAGATATTAACTAGCACTGGATGGCATTACTGGGGCATTTGAGGTTGAGCTTGCATATGTTGGCAGCAGATCCACATGTATTGATGCACATTCAAAATAAGAAAGTGCTGTTTAGGTGCCAACACACACAAACTAGGTTTTCATTATTTATATACCTCAGTCTGGAACTTGACCCTGTCCTCAAAGTTGATGGGAAATAAATAACACTTCCAAGATTCAGCAGAGAAACTGCAACTTCATCAAGCAGGTCCTCATCAGCTTCATTTCTGCATGGCCTGGTTTAGTGGCAGAAGCAGGGCAACAGTGAGGTCGGGCAGGAATCCAGCAAATGGTATGTTGCAAGTGACCTGTGGGCCGTGTAATATATATCCCCGCTCACTATATAGTAAGGGTGAGTCAGTGTTCAGGAGGAAGAGGTGTGTAGTGTCATTCAATGATGCAATGCACACAGAACTGTAAACTGACCCGCGACTTGAGGGTTTGGCCCGCAAACAAACTACAAACCCTCAAGGGGCAAACAGTGTTAGGAAACCCACCAGCAGGGGAAGCTGAGAAAAAAGATCATCACTCGTGACGATCCTTTCATCTCAGTACAATGCCTTTACTGAGGTCCACCTCTGCCAGCGACAGAGCTTTCACCTCTTGTGATCTCCTGCAGCGAGCAGCCTTGCGTATAGCCTTGTTGTCACATGTCCAAGAAAAGGTGGTTTAGGTGCTCTGGAGTCACAGAAGGTAATGGTTGGGTGGGGATGAAAACAATGCTAATTTCTGGGGGTAAAGCATGCACTGATATTCAAGTGTTCACAATTAGGTTCATTGTAAGTACGGATAATTGTGTTTGCCCATTACTGATGTTTCGAATTGTCAACAAAGTCAATGCCAGTGAAGACACATTCTCAGAACAGTTTTGCCCAAGATCACAAGGCACTCCAGAGCAATCCTATCACTTCTAATGACCTATTAAAGGGTAACTCGAAAACACAATGCACGGCGCACTGCTGGGTGATGCCAATAAGATGAAGTTCTTGTATTTCAAAAATCACAACTAATTGCCACCTCTATTGAGGACATATATATCTATGCTCTTAAACACTATTATTATTATTTTTTAAATAAAAGGTAACTGTGATTGTAATTCTAATGAGATTGTCCTTAATGGCTTGGGCTCACAGCACATTTTCTCCTTTTAGTGAGGTGGGCAAAGCTATACAAATTAGGCACAATTTTGGAGTATGGGCCATAGGAGTGTGAGCAACGCATAAGTGACCCTTGAGCCCACTGTGAAAAGTTGGCATCCGTGTGCCATGAGTGTTGCAGCGTGGAGTAACATGTGGGAGGGAGTGGGGAAACATGGGAGAGAGTGCATGTGCAAAAGAAAGAGACACGCTCACTGAGAGCAAAGAAAGAGACACGCTCACTGAGAGCAAAGAAAGAGACACGCTCACTGAGAGCAGGGGCCTGCAGAAACACAGACGTCCTCTGGGCTTGATCCTGGTCATTTGTGTCACTGTGTCCAGATTTGATATATGTTTATGTTTGTGTGTGGGTGTTACTAATTCATCTTTTATAACGCGCTTAATACCATCAACAATTCGAACCACGGTTGCTCTGCATTGTCTTGCTTCCAAGACAAACGCGTTGCCTCTAAGCTATCCCTCCCGGATAAAGATAATAGGGCTAAACTGCAACTAGACCAGACACTACAATATGCGCTTACCCTTACATTCCAGGGACTTCCCAGCACCACCCCAGGCAGTTCCCTCTTGCACCAGCGAGGGCAGAAGGTTCATGAAGGGTAGAGCACAGCAAAAGATGAACAAAGCAGGAGTTACCTGCCTGAGCTCTCGGTGTAAAGACCCCCACAGCGTTGCTTGCTCGTTAACTCGATAATAAAGAGATCTAACTTGACAATGTATATAATATCAGTCATGGTTGTACCCTGGCAACGCCTCCATAGTATACTGTTTACACTTGTTTTATTTATTTATTTATTTAGGCTTGTCTGGATAAACCAACCTAATAATTTTTTTTTGTAATGCGCCTAATACCGTGGACCCGGGATTCGAACCTGTGTTGCTCTGCGTTGTCTTTGCTTCCTTTCTAAGTGTGGACCCGGGATTCGAACCTGTGTTGCTCTGCGTCGTCTTTGCTACCTTTCTAAGCGTACACCCTGGATTCGAACCTTTGTTGCTCTGCGTAATCTTTGCTTCCTTTCTAAGCATAGACCCTGGATTCGAGCCTGCGTTGCTCTGTGTCGTCTTTGCTTCCTTTCTAAGAGTAGACCCTGGATTCGAACCTGCGTTGCTCTGTGTCGTCTTTGCTTCCTTTCTAAGAGTAGACCCTGGATTCGAACCTGCGTTGCTCTGTGTCGTCTTTGCTTCCTTTCTAAGAGTAGACCCTGGATTCGAACCTGCTTTCTCTGCATCGTCTTTGCTTCCTTTCTAAGAGTAGCCCTGGTATTCGAACCTGTGTTGCTCTGCATCGTCTTTGCTTCCAAGACCAGCGCGTTGCCAATGAGCTTCTTGGTTTCTTGTCAGATGTGGTTTTCCTGCCAGGAAAAGTGCATTGTATGTGTCATGATGTGGTCATGATTTACCAGGTGACTTTGGACAGGTGCGCCTTCCCAGCTGACTTTGTGTTTCCCATTCTCTTTTGTGTTCTGAGATTTGTTTGGAGCGCTGTCAGTTCCCGCTCTTGCGTCCATTTATCACTGCGCAGCTTCTGATCCTCCCTTGAAGTTTTGGGAAGGAGAGCTTTCCAGTTCTGCCGTCCAGATGTGTAGCCCCTTGGTGCCAAATCCCTGAGCTAATTTCAGTAACTGCTTAGGTCGGAGCAGGGATGTCTTCCCCAGTGCTCTCCACACAGCCCAGACACCACTCTTGGCAAGGAGGACAAGCTTGGACGTTGAGATGGCCATCATCCCAACAACCCCCCCTCCCGTTGCTTACGTTATGAGGTATTTATAAAGTGCAACCGTGTCTGCCATTTGCATGGCCTAATGGCGCAGGCGACTGTCTGGGATCCACAAAGAGTACATGGCTGCATCGAAGGCCAGAAACATGTCAAATTTCCAGGATACCACTTATTAATATTAATGAGATACATTTGCATACAATGATTCTAAACGTATGAAATTAGTTTTTTCATGAATATTAGTGAGGGTTATATCCTGAAAACCCGTCAGGTTTCTGACCCTCGAGGCCTGGCGCTGGACAGCCGCGGCCTAGACTATGAGCAGGTCAGTGTGGCTTGACTTAGTGCTGGAGACCTGTTGTAATAACCGCGCGTGTGAATTTCACCGCTCAGACCAGCGTGGTCCCTTGATGCCTATGTGTAGTTGGTTAGGGGTGTGACTGCTCTTGACAGATTAGTCTACTTACTAGAAGCTGTATTGTGTGCTCAATGGGGGGGGGGTCATGCGTGACCATGCAGGGCCTCCACAATGATGTGTGTCTCATCAAGTGCTCTCCAACGCCCACCCGCCAGTGTTATGTGGCCAGATGTGTTATTTTGGGAATATATAACATGCCATTATGCTGGTTATATTTTGGAACTACCTTACTGTAGCGCTGACACGGTGAGTAAGGTTATGAGCAACTGGGGCAAGAGCATTGATTACTGTTTTGAACTGTGTAGGGGGTTTGGGTGTTGGCAAGCTCTTGTAGGTGTAGTGATATGAGGTGGCTCTGCTCATCTGCAACAGTTAATGTTAATGTTAAAGGATATTTGTACCGCACACTATCACCACCGGAGTGGTCCCCTGGAGCTCTGGCGGCTCTGAAAGAGGGAGGGTCAGTGAGTTAGTGGGAATAAGCTTGAAAAGTGCAAGAGAGCAGTGATTTGCTGTTGGTAGCCTCAGCCCGGTGGGTCCGTTGGCTGGGGTTGGGGTGTTTTACGGTCGGTAGTCGTTGTGTGCTGTTGTGCAAGTCTATGTGCGGTTTGTTTTGTTGTTGCAGTGTAGTGAAGTTTGTGTGGATTGCTGCATTTTAGGCTTGTGGTTGTGTTTGGTTAGAGTGTGAGAGGTGTATGCAGAGGGATGAAATTGTTAGTGGATTGGTTAGTTGTCCTTTCTGTCCTTGCAATTATGTCTAGGTGTGATGCTTGCTATCATTCACTATTCCATCTGAGTGTGTGGCGCTTGATAATTTCAAAATTCTGTCTAGATGTGAGGAAGGCTAGTGATCATTATTCCATTCGGGTGTTGCACTTGTCATCATTCACAGTTTCATCTAAGTGTGGTACATGCTAACATTCAGATTTCTATCTAGATGCGACAGTGCTGAACTAAATGTGATATGTGTGCTCATAGAAAGTCCATAGATCCCATGTGTCATTCCACTGAAGACTAGTGTGGGCTTTAAATGTAATGTAAGCAGTTTGACAGTGTGTGATTTACTGTGATGGTGGAGGCTATGAGATGTTGCATTTGGACGAGGGAGGCACCACATGGCATTGGGGCGAGTTGTTAGCTTGTGTGCCCAGGCAGTGTCTGTCTGATCACCTGTGACTAGTAAATAATCCATGTTTTCTGCTCACGATAATCAAATTATCCATGTTTTCAGCTAATGTAAATCAACGCAATTAAACGCTCTCTGCAAGTGCTCCTACGCTTTGATATTTTGCAAATCGAAATATATCAATCCTTTGTCTATCTGCAAATGTTGACGGTCTACGACAAGTGAATATAGCCTTAGAATGGTACTGTATATGTTGGCTCTGGCATAGCAGTAAGCAAAAATTCCGCCCGCAAAGCAAAAGTGAAGAATTCACACCGCTTCTGCATGTTCCGAAAAATCAGCATTACGGTTCTGCTGCCACTGAAATATCACCCTTTTTTTGCGGTGTCACGCAGAGCGCGGTGCTTCGTTCTTATGTTGCTTTCGTGCAGCGCAATGAGAAACTTTGAACAGGTCTTACGTCCTGTGGGTCTTTTTACGATCCGTGCTAGTTTTGCACAGCAACATGAGAAACTTTATGTAGGTTTTTCTTAAATCTGTGGTAGTTTTGTGCAGCGGTACGAGAAACTTCACCTGGTTTTTCCCGATCCATGCTAGTTTGGCACAGAGGCACGAAGAACTTTGCACGTTTTTTTTTTAACCATGCTAGGTAAGCGTAGCAGCACGAGAAACTGCACAATTTTTTTTCCGATTCTTACTAGGTTCGCGCAGCAGCACTAGAAACTTTACAACATGAGGGAACCCCTTAATGTGCGCTACTTGGTACATTGGTGTGCCTCAACATTTGATCAACTTCTATTTTAATTTACTCTGTATATCCAGTTTCACTGTTTTAGGCATTCCATGCTTCCATCATTAATCTCTCAACTCACTCATTCTTAGCAGTTGATCAAGTTTAATTTTATTGGTTATTTCTTTGCCAATAGAAATGCTACATTGCCTGTTTAGTGCTAATGTGCATGTTGCATATTACATATTGATATGCACATTTTAGATTTCAACATCAATGACCCCCTGGTCTTTGTCACTTTATCAAAAGGGCTTTTTCAAACCAGTGGGGTTATATTTACGTTAAAAAATATATTATTATACCACGAGCCCTAGGTGCTGTTTGTGCAGCCACCATCACCTCGTGACCTAAAAGGTATTTGATGTTGAAATCTAAAATGTGCATATCAATATGCAATATGCAACATGTACATTGGCACTAAATAAGCAATGTTCTATTGGTAAGGAAAGTAAGTGACTTAATTGGAGTTGTAAACGTGCTACGGTGTAACACAAATGTCTCAACCAGGTCTGCCTTCAGCCACTCAATTTATAAGCACTATACTTGTCCTCCACTGAAGTCCTGTTAAAAATACTCATTGGCAAAGCCAACCGTTTTGACTTGTGTATAAGTATTGGGTATTTACCAAGCACTGCTATTAGATGCCCAAGTACTCGCACCATTTTGCACCTGCTACCATCAATGGTGCCAATTAGTACTACTACGGCTGTGCCTGGCAAGTGCATTTCCCATGCCTGCACAAAAAACAAAACTGTTGGCATTGCCAGTGCTTGTTCTGATCAGCTTTTGGAATAACTGGTTTGTGTATAATCTTGATTCTCTTCTCTTAGATCTGTTTCGGGATAGATTCATCTCTGGAAATGAAAGGTTTCTTGCGTTTGTGTTGGTTTTGGTTTTAAAAGAGCTTCATTTGTTAGGTAATGAGGGAATGGTGAATGTTCTGCCAAGAATCTGAGAAACGTCCTTCCCTTGTTTTCTTTTATAGCTTAAGTATTTCCATGTATGCAAAAATTGATATATTTGTATTTTGATCTTTTCCTTTTTTTCTTTTCTATTTCTTCTTTTAAGTCAATGTGTAAAAAGTCAAAATTTCTTTTTGGCTAATGCACAATAAATAAAAAAATAAAAAAATAACCGGTTTATGTTGATGAGGAAACTGAATTATTTAGGACTAGTTTTGGCATGACTCCTTTCAGATTTGTGCTGGATAGCGATTATTGGCCGAGTGGTTGTTATGGATAAACTTTCTGGTTGAAGGCACTTTGTCAGCATATTGATGAACTGAGATGCCATGGTCCTTGAAAAGAGCTTCTAGAATCTCCCTGCATAGGTTACAAATAACCAGTCAGAAATTCCCAACCTGGACCAGCTGGATTCTGCTCAGCAAGTTCAGCACAGAGTCAGTGAATCCGATCTGTGTGGCGAGAAGTGAGAATAGGGTTCTTTGGACGATGGCATTGAATGCGGTGGAAAGGTCAGGTAGGAGTAATATTCACAGTGTTGAGGGCATCGGAGAGATGAAGGGAGAGAATAATGCGGTGTGAAGGTGGACACGTGGTCACAGCCAATTCTGTGGATGCCAGCTACGGAATCCTGATTCAATATGGTCACAGAGTAAATCAGAAGGTTTCTTCAGACTAAGAAGAATAGTGGCTTGCTTGCATATAGTATAGAGGGAGAGGTTTAAGAGGGGAGAGAGATGCTACCAAGGCTCAGGAAATGGAATTGTGGACCACTCTCCTAAACCTTTAAACTATATTATAGTCACTAAATCTCTCTCTTACTATTGGTGCATGCACTTACGAACTTTCAGCTACCGTGATACAGTTAATGAGTACCATCATGGTCACAAACCATACATGTGTGAACAAGGCTGCACACTACTCAGGAATAATCCTCATAAGGTTTCTAATGTTGAATTAAATATAGAATCCATTCAGAAGAAATATATATCAAAGGCTGTTTTAAACAATAAAAGGTATTATGTACCTAGAAAATTGAAAATCAAACCTAATTTAGTTTGCTTAACAACATCAATTCGAGATGAGTTAATGGATATTGTTATAATTCTTAAAAAGAACAGCTAAAGTATGCTCCTTTTCTTCAGTCTACGTTTATACTAAATATCCTGAGTTGGTATAATCTCGACGTGTTACGGATGTCTGAGAACCCTTCTTCAGGAGAACAGGAATCTATCTTCTCTAGCCATCTATGAAATAAGTAGAGAACATTTTATCTTCATAACTATATTAGCCTATTACTATGTCCATGATTCAAATTCTTACCCCCAATGACTTAACTAACTTTAGTCTCAAAGACAAATCTTCTAAAACTCCAACAACTGTTGTCTTTAACTTCCAAATGTTATGCCTTTTTCTTCCAGATGTTACTTCCATCACAACGTATATGTCCTGAATGTATTTCTGAAACAACCTGGATATCTAATTGAAACCTTATGGATTTCCGATGTATCTGCCTATAAAATAAGTACAATATTTAATGTCAAGGACTTTGTCATCCACATACATTGCTCTGATTACACCCAATGAGGACAACCCCTTTTGGGGTGGGACCAACCCGTATTTGCATATGGTATTTCCCTTCTTGTTTAATGACTTTGCAGGCTGTAAATCGATGGTCTGGAGATTTGTGTAGAGCAATTCCTGTGGTTATTATTAATTCAAAACATTTCAACCAGCACCATTCAGTTTTGCTTGTATATTGGAAGTACTCTGTGCTCTGCCTGTGTGATGGCTTTCTAGGTGTGATGTATTGGGAGCATCATGGCCTTTGCACCCAGAAAGGAGACCTGGTACTTGCAGTGTGGTTGTGTGATTGACAGAGATTGCACATGTCAGTTGGTGTTAGAAATGTAGAACGGTGTTGTTTGGAGTCTGGGGGCAGGGTATTCTTAAACTCTGTATGCCGATGTCTACTTTGAGTTTGCCTGTCGTGAGTAAGGTGGAGAAATGTAGGGTTGGTCTATGGAGGCAGAGGTTGCTTCTGCAGGTTTTCCATATTGGGTGCAAGCACAGGCCATCTTTGCCGGTTGTATGCTGACTAGAGGTGTTCAGCTTCTTTGTGGTTGTAGCAGGCTGATGTACCGTGTATCATTGTTGATATTGAAACAGCTGAGTGCCATGAGCTGTTTTGGAACCTGGTGGCCGGGGGCCATAGCGTGTGTTTGTGCTTGGGAGTTGGTCGATTGGGACATTTTGTTTCAGGTGTTTGTTGAGTGTTGGCTAATTTCTGTTGATTATGCATTGAAAAGCCAGGTGTTTAGATTTGCCCTGAAGTTCAAGTGGGGTTATGTAATGTGCTAATTTCCGTGTCCCCAAACGTAGACACGAAAGTGGAAATGGCAGAGTTCCAGTGTATTTCTCTGCAGAATCTCCTGTGTTTATTAGCACATCGTTTCTGAATCTTAGTTCTCTAGTTGGCTTGTAATAAAAGATTTTGCTTTGGATGAATTCTGCTCCTTGAACCAAAAAATGGCTGTTATTTGCAGGGACATTATTACATGTAACATGCGGGGGACACCCCTGCAACCTCCAATCTCTTTTTTTTTCAAGGGGACTGGGGCACCCCCGCAAACACCGGCCCCTCTTGACCCCATATATATGGTCACTATATATAATGTCGCCACAACCTTTTCCCAGAGACATTATGCATGGCAACCATATATATGGTCACATTAAGGCATAAACTTGCTAGTGCGTCTAAAGTCTCAAAATTGTCTTTGCGCAAGTTTATGCGCACCATGGACCTTTGTGATGTTATGACTGTGTGTCAGAAAGAAAAGGAAGACATCGCCCATCCGATATATACCTCTGAGAGTTGCAAGACATCTAGGCCAATAAACAAGGAAATAATGAGTGAGAATAAGATTCCTGATGGTATTTTGTATTTTGTATTTTATTTATTTATATAGCGCAGCCAGGCCCAAGGGCAACCGGGCGCATATCTTGACATGGTAGTGTAATACAGTACTGGTTACAGTTAAAGGTGGAGAGTTGATGCAATAAATATACATACAATAAGACATAATATACAATGTAATGTGCAGAGTATTTACAGTCGCAGTAGCGCTATACATAGTTAACAATGTGTTGTACACAATATCTACAGTTAGCAGGAATACATACAGGCGAAGGCAGTTAAGAGCCGAGCGAGAGTCCTGAAATGAGTTAGGTCATTTAGGCAACATTGTTAGCTAGCCATAATTTGGTTCTATGTTTGAAGAGGGTAGGAGAGTGTTCAGATCTAATGGGTAAGGGAATCGAGTTCCATAGTTTGGAGGCAAGGACAGGGAAGATGATTCCCCCAGCTTTCTGCAGTTTGTATCTGGGGATGGTCAGACAGTGTGCTTGAGCCGATCTGAGTAGTCTGGCGGACGTGTAGTGAGAGAAGCGAGAGGAGAGATAGATGGGGGCCTGATTTTTCACACATTTATGTGTGAGGGTAAGAGATTTCAGAGCAATTCTTTGCATCACTGATAACCAATGTAAGCTTCTCCTTGTCTCAGAAATGTGTGAAGATCTGGAAATGTTAAGGGCTGCTCTAATTGCATTGTTTTGCATAACCTGTAGTTTGTTCAGGTTACGTTGGTTAGTCCCAAGATATAGGGCATTACAGTAGTCTAATTTGGCCATGACCAATGTCCTGGCCAGGATAGTACAGTTCTGTGTGGTGAGGAAGGGGCGACATGCTGTAATAAGCTTATATATGTAGGCGGATGCTGAGACAACTGCATTAGTTTGTCTATTGAATGATAGGGTAGAATCGAGGTAAATTCCTAATGTTTTGGTGTCGGAAGAGACTTTAATGGTGTTACCATCAATGTTGAAGGTTTTGAAGGCCGGGTCGAGTCTGTTTAGTCGTTGTTGAGAACCTAGGATGAGGAGCTCTGTCTTATCATCATTAAGACAGAGCTCATGCTGAGCCAGTAATTGGGATGAGTATCTGGGTGTCATCAGCGTAGTTGGTGTAGGTGACACCCAGATAATCAAGAACATCAAACAGTGGTTTTGTGAAAACGTTGTAAAGCGTAGGTGAGGTACAAGAGCCCTGAGGTACCCCACAAGGTACCGGAGTGGGTTCTGCAGAAGCGGTCGGTGAGAATACCCTCATCTGCCTGTTGTCCAGGAAGGAGCTGATTCATTTGGTAGCTTTATCAGAGAAGTGTACAGCCGATTTCAGGTGGCGACAGAGGATTTGATGGTTGACAAGATCAAAGGCTGCCGATAGATCGAGGAGTAGTGGTAAGGCCAGTTTACCGTTATCTTTTAAGTCCTCAATTTGGGTTTTCAGATCTAGTAAGGCTGTTTCTGTGCTGTGTTTGGGCCGGAAACCAGATTGACTTGTGCCAAGTAAGTTGTTGTTGTCTAGGTAATTTTGAATCTGTAAATACGCTGCCCTGTCCAGAATTTTCAGTAAGAAAGTGACTGTGGTGATCGGCCTATAGTTAGTGGGGATACTCAGGTCCAGCAATGGTTTTTTCAGCAGTGGGATGACCCAAGCGTCCTTAAGGTTGTTGGGGACAATGCCTGAGTGGAACGAGGAGTTAATAAAGGCAGTGATGAAAGGAGCCAGTTCATGGGCAGATTCCTTGATGATGGGAGCGGGCTAGGAGTCGCCTTGACAGTTGGATGGTTTCAATTTACTAATGATACTTTCCACCTCGTTAATGGTAAGAGGGGCAAAGCTGAAGGGAGTGTGCTTAAAAATTGGGTTTTTAGGTTTATTGGTCAATGGTTTGCTAAGGGAAGAGGTTTGCCGGCAATTTTGCTTGATATTAATTTTGGCTTGTAATGTAGTTATTTTAGTAAGGAGAGCTTTTTGAATATTCTCACACCAGTTGCTATCCTTATTGCAGTTGTCTGCGGTGGAGGAAGGGGCTTCTAATTCTTTCAGAATTTTGAATAACTCCTTTGTGTTAGATTCGGCCTGTGAGATACGTTGGTTGTATGTATCTTTTTTGGCTTGTAGAATTGCTTCCTTGTAATTAAAGGTTGCTAGGATGAGGTTGTCTTTGTTAGTCTCGCAGCGTAGACTTTTCCAGAGTGCTTCAGCGCTCCACTTTGCTTTGTGGAGAGATGAAAGATATGACGTGAACCAGGAATTGAGGTGTGCACGCTGTTTGGGTTTTCTAGTTTTAAGAGGTGCTATGGTGTTGATGGCTTTAAGCAAGGTATGGTTGAAGATATCCACCAGGACCGTTGGGTCATCTGGTGAGAGAGCATGATTATTAAGTATGGGCAAGATCAGGGGGAGAAGTTTGGCCTTGGTAATATCCTTTTTATTTCTAGTAGGGATGGATGGTGCAATATTAGCTTTGGTGTGGGGCTCGTGGCTGGTATGTTAAAAGCGATGATGTGGTGGTCAGACCAAGCACATGGATCGTTAGAGATGATATGCGTGTTGCAATTTAAGTCGGCAATCCAGTCAAGCGTCCTCTCTTTTGAATGGGTAGGTTCAAGAATGCGATGAGAGAATCCTAGATTAGAGATATTACTGGCAATCTCGCCAGCATGTGAGTCATTGGGATCAGAAAATCCAAGGTTGAGGTCACCAAGTAGCAAGACTTGGGAGTTAGGTTTGGTGTTGTCTGCCAAGATAGTAGAGATATCTATCGTTGGAGAAGGTAGCAAGTGGGCCCTGGGGTCTGTAAATGAGGTGCATAGTGGCTGTATTGTTGTGCGAAAGAAAAAAGTTTGACTGAGATGGACTCAGCAGAACTGAATTGTGTGTTAGGGATCAGTCTTATGTTAATGTCATCTTTGTGGATGAATGCAACTCCACCTCCTTTGGAGAGGCTAGAGTTGCGGTCATTTCTAATAATGGAATATTCATTAGGAATGGCAAGTGCCAGTAAAGGGCCTGAAGCTGCGTGAAGCCATGTTTCCGTGATGGCAATAAAGTCGAGGTTTTGTGTGGTAATGAGATCAGCGATGTCAAGGGCATGGGCGGTGAGGGATCTAGCATTGATAAGAGCACCCTTCATCTCATATGCGTGATGAGTATTCTGAAGGGATCTCGAGGTTGTCTGATGCACTTAAGCACAAAGAAACCTCTGAAAGGATCGATAGGAACCTAAAAATCATGGAAAGAGGGGTTTTGGGCATATTTGATATTTTTAAAAATCCTGATGTAGCGTCACGCACCAATACGCCCACATCTGCAGGACCGGGTGGTTTGAATCAGACACAAATTACGATGGATCAAATTTCTACCAGTGCTTTGGATGTGAATTATACCGGTGTGACTAATAATTCCAAGCAATGCTGATAGGGGCATCATTCAAGCAATATACCCGGGGCTTTGGGGATAGATGATATGAAGTCTGGCAAAATAGAAAATTTGTGTGAACACGACTTGAAATCTGTACAGATAAATGGTTTGACTATTGATAATGGTCTATCATTTGCATCAGTTAGTACTCTTATAGAGAATCTAATGAACAAAAAATTGCAAAGAGATGAACCAAACTATACCTAGCATTCAGATGCCCGCATTAGGTAAAGAGATTCTGGATATAAACACCCAAACAAGCCGTTACTTGAGTGGGGAAGTTAATGGTAGTAATCAGAAAGATCTCAAGATGAATGAGGGTGACACACGATGTAGTAACATGAAATCCACAGAGGTAAAAGAAATACAGCAAATTTTACCAGTTTCATTTAGGGAGAATGATTCTAATAGGATACATTCAGATTGCTTTAGAGCGCCTGCATTCCCCAATGAACCAAGTCTAATTATCTATAGTGTGTTTGAAGAAGGTGGACCAAGGTCACTTAATAGGCCAAACATATTGAATTTGTTCCATGAGATACCAGAACTTAGTCTGATATCTTCGGCTGATATTCAACTTGTCGATTTCATTCATAATCTTAGGTACGATTATGTCTGATTGATAATCGTATCTCCATTGGTGATGTCCCTTATTGTGAAGGAGGTGTGATCCCTACAAAAAAGGGTTTTGATGTCATTCCATTTTGTAACCAAATTAATACAAAAGCGCCATTAAAACCCAAATACAGGCACTGAGAAGAGGGGATGGCTTAATCCACAACTATGAAGCAGACTCTTCGGTTGTGGCAGAAGCAAGGTCCCAACTGAAGGATATGCAAGAGTGGCAATGGCTTGCCCTCTCCTTGAGGGAATCCATTGAGTAACTTAAATCAGTCAATAAACCGCTTTAGCACAAATATCCCATATAGTCTTGTATCCTGGAATACCAGGGGCTGTTCTCAAATTATAGCAAACTGTAAGATATGTAAAATACTTGAACAGTTTGATTTTATTCTCTTACAAGAGACCATTGGTTCTTTGATGTGGGATGGTTTTACTATAATTTGTTTACCTGCAAAAAAAGGTACAAGAGGACGTCCCAAAGGTGGTATGGCATTAGCATATCGGGATGATGCATCCATTGTGTTGGAGTCAAAAACAGTGATTATATACTGTGCCATTATAGCATCATTTGAACTTATAATCAAAGGTGGGCAATTCCATATCATAATGATAAACATTTATTGGAATAGTACAGAATCACCTGATTCGGAATTGGAACATTTGTTTGCAAAGTTAAATATACTTGTACAGGATGGCGGAGCAACCTCTGACGGGCCCATGGGAACAGAGCTCACCCTCTAGTACTTTAAGACGAGATAGCTGCACCTTGAGGAGGATGGGGTGCAGGATTCTCTTACTCCAACACCATTCAATAAGGACAACTCAGTAGTTTGGTAAAGGGAAGTCCGTTTAATGACAAGTACAAAAAACGGGGAAACAAATGGAAATCAACAGTGATGCGATCGCCCGTCTCGCTTCAACTCCCAACATCTTCATTCAGACAGCAATTCTTATAGGCAAAATTCGTCATGATTGACGTGTAAAACTCAAAGTATGTCATGCTATTCATTTGGTCGGGAAAGGTAACTTAAGTATAGGTGATATATGTGTATATGGTAACAGAGTGTGAGGATTGGTTAATTCTTATTGGTTGGGCGTCTATGCCCATCCCTCTACATTACTCGTGATAGACGTCACTACAAGTACGACGTCTCATTGGTTCTACTAGCTATAGGACCCTAGATTATTTGCCCTGTTGTGATTGGGTGGGATTACACCCCTAGACATAAATCTCCACTTTAATTAGCAGCCTGCAGAATGGACACCCACATGCAGTGTGCCCTAAGATTCACCCAGCCTCCCTTCCATCATTCAGTACTTTAGGGCTATGTGTCAATTAGTTGGTTGAGGATGGCCTCGAAATTGTAGCTCCTTATCAGGAAAAGTTATGGCATCCTCGGGTTCTGGGTGACATCAGACGTTGGTACTTCTTCGCGCTTGGCTGGTCACGTGTCCATTCACCATGAATCTGCTTCATTTTCCCTCTATTTGTATATTTGATTCTTCCTTTAGCCTTGCCACCTGCCTGGTTCTCCTTATGTCGACCTTCACTGGCTGGCTGCTATGCTCTTAAGTTTTGTTTCTTCGAAGTTGCCGCTCTCCTCCCTTTCTGGAGTTGACCTTGGATTCCTAGGCATGAGCTGCTTCTTACTGAGTTTCCATTCTGCTCCTTCGTCTGGCTTTCAGCAAGTATATGAATCTTGGCCTGTTTGTCCTCCACCATCCAGGGCTAAATTCTGCTTTTATAAAAATGGAGTCGCACTTGTATAATGTGCTTTTTGAGGTAGATATATAGTTGGCACTTACCGCTCTATCCTTCTACTAAGCATTGCAAGCAGTACCGTTTCCTTAGCTTCTTGCGTTCCAAGCCTAATTACAGGCATTTAGCCAGTTGCTAAACTTCATCCTTCCTTCATGGTTACGTTCTTTGTTTTGCAACATCGTTTATTCTTTTAAGTTTATTACACCATTATTCCTTATTTTTCTTCTTTTCGTGTCGTTCTTTGCTTGTCGTTTCGTTCATTAGTATGCCTGTTAAGTCCCTTGTGTCATCACCATTTGCCTTCCATTAAGGCTCTTTGGGTCTCTTCGGGGACAGTTTGTAAGTAGTCTTCATTTCGTGTCAACTGCTGGTACGGTTGTCTCAGCGGGTACCGTGCTGCCCATGGTTGTCTGGTTATAGGCACTCCAACAGGTATTGCTCTTCTGATGGGCACTGGGCAAAGCCCTATTGCTGCTCTCTGTTGGTTTTTGTTGCTCCTCATATGTCACATATCTCAGTGAGTATGTTCCTGGTTTTTCAAAGTGGGGGGCTGGAGTGCAGACCATATCTGGGACCTCCTCTAAGTACTAATAAGCAAATGGTTTGACATCAATCCCAGTGGTAACATAGTTCTAGCCGGGGATCTGAATGCTGATTGCAATATGCTCAGTAGTGATGGTATATGGGTCATGGCTTCCATAGGGTCTTCTATTCGGGCAACTGGGAATAAAAAACACAGAGGAAGCTTATGGTTAGACTTTGCAGGAAGTTGGGGGCTGCAACCCATGTTTAATACTACCCCTACATGGTATGCAAGAGGGTACAGTTCGATAATTGACTACATATTTGTGAGTAATGATTTACAGGATTCCATAGGTAATATGTGTGTGCAGAGTTGTGATGTGAGTGATCATGCAATGTTGACCATAAAACTGCCCTGGGCAAAGACAAACAATGATGTTTGCTTATTTGTTGAGCAAGTTGAGGTGAACACCGCAGGTACACATGTTAAATGGACCCCACATAACATAGTGAATCTAAACACTAACATGTTGCATTCACTGCAATACATATCCACTTGAACATAAAATGGAGACTTATTCAGCCACTGCCTTTAATGATTACATCGAAGTAATACTAGAACATTCTAAAGTCATGTCTCTTAGTAAGGCTAGCATGGTAAAATATAATAAACATGGATATGATATTGAAATAAAAAATTGTAAAGCCTGTCTAAGAGAAGAAGTCCATGAACTAAAAACATGGTCTGTTATTACAAAAGAGGTGATCAATAAGATAAAACAATGTAAGCACAAATATAAAAACTGGCTGATTGCTCATAGATCATCGATTGCACAAAAAGACGGGGAATTAATGTTGCAAGCAATGATAGGAAACCGAAATTGTGGTCAATTATAAATAGCACCAAAATTAGTCAGATTCAACTTACTAAAAATCCTATTGACTCTCAGGTGTGGACGTCATACTTTGAAAATGTATACAAAACTCTGTCTAGCGTATATCATCTACCATATGGGGCGGATTTAGTATTACAATAAGGAATATAACAAGACACATTAGAAAAGTGAAACCCACAACCACACCAGGCCCAAATCATTTATCCTTTGCGGTTTATAGTGATTATTTCGAATTGCATTATTTCAAATGCAAAAATGTCGAAAAAATGTTACCGAATTTTTTTGTTTTTTAATTTCTTTTTTGTTGTTTTTTGTTTGAAATGGGGGCGGGGGTTCGCCCCCCAACCCCTCCCTTTTTTAAAAAAACCCTTTTTTTTACTCACAAAACAAAAAAAACATGTAAATGAAAAAATAATACATTCTAAATTTTTTTTCTTCTGTAAAATGTTTTCGACATTTTTGTCATTCGAATTTTTTTTTTTACACATATTAACTGGATACCATCCTTTGCTAATATGAAACACAATGTACCACTGTGGGCGGGGCTCCTTCATATTATGTTTAAGGATATTATTGATAAAAAGATGATACCCGTATCGTGGAAGACATCTAATGTCTTGCTAATAAGGGAGATTGTTGATGATCGATGAATTACAGTCCAATAACATTGATGAATGTAGAATCCAAGATTTTTACAGGAATTGTCCTGGAGGAATTAAATATGTGGATTACAGATCGAGCCATTCTAGACTGTAGACAAATAAGGTTTAGGAGTGCAATGGAGACGGATGTAGGTGGGGCGATTGTGGCACAACTAATGAGTAAGGCACAAAGTAAAGGCCAACAGCCAATATATATTGCCTATATGGATCTAACAATGGCCTTTGATATGGTCGACAGGCCTACTCTCTGTAAAATGCTATTGGATTTAGGTTTGGAGACAGGGTTACTCCATTTGATAATCCACTTATATGCCGATACGGTTATGAGAGTAAGGTTGAATAACATGGATCTGCTGTCAAATGAAATTTGTACATATAATGGTGTAAAGCAAGGGTGCAGACTTGGTGCTACACTTTTTAATGTATATGTTTCTCAAGCAGGTAGTGTATGAGATACAGGTGGACTGATTGCTCCCAAGATCGGTGGTGTGTACATGAAATGGGTTGCCTACGCAGATGATTTTCTGTTAATGGATTGCACAAAGGTAGGCCTCAAGCGAATGATCGTTGCTTTTGAAAAATTCATATGTGAAAGGAAATTATTAATAAATCCTCGGAAAACAGTTATATTCCAGACAGGTGTTAGAGTATGTAAACCTTCAACTCTGATATGGAGTTGTGGAGGTGTAAGAATCAAAAATCATTCATTGTTGAGGTATCTAGGTTATATATTTACAAGCTCTCACTCATGTAATACTAGTAAAAATAATTTAATATCAAAAACAAAGGTATCTGCAAACCAAATAAAAGCCATTAAAAGAAGATACAGGAAATTTACAATGATGCCTTGTATTCAATTTTATCAAATGAAGGTGATTTACCATCTATCGTATGGCTTAGAATTTTTATTTGGTACTCTAACTCCATTCCTAAAAAGAACCGAAGCGATGCAATGGCGTAATGTCTTGTTTTATTTACCAAAATGTGTTCCTCTTGAAATTATACAATAGGAATTAGGGTTGCATTCACTTAAAAGCTTCATGTATTGCAAAAAGTTATCCCTGCTGAGAAAATTGTTACTGTCTGACAAAGAATCAATGTATCATTATTTAGGTAACGATTTGAATGGGTATTTTATAGCAGCCTTGAAAATTGAGGGTGAGAACATATTAGTAAATTTGGGTTTAACAATTGAAACTTTGATAAGGAATCCTGCCAAAATAAAAGAATTAGTGAAAGCAGTTGACTGGTTAGCAAATAACATAGTTGTGCGGATCTCGAACCTGTATTGTCAATTTATCTCATTTTGGAAGTGGCTGCCAATCCCAGAAAATTATATTGTCAAATATCCATCTCGGTCATTTAGAAATGGCACCATTCGATTTAGATTCAATGTGTTAAATACATATGAGGTTATGAACATTCGCGCAGAACCTGGGGTATTCACCAAATTCTGTCGCTTTTGTAAAAAGAAAGGTGCAGTTGAGTCCCTAATGCATGTCTTACTGATTTCCCGAATCTGTTGCCTCAGAGAATATTGTACTTCTCACAATTTGTGGCTGATTTATCAAATGTGAACCGTGAAAATTCAAGGCACGAAATGTTGCATGGTAATTCCGCGGCCATGAAAATAAGAGTAAATGCATTTCTGAAAAATATATGTGCTATAGAGTAACGAGTAGGGAGATAAAATGTTGGGTATTATGTGAAAAGTGGTATTGGTTGTAAAGTGTAGAATGTAAATGTAAAAAATGTAAATGTGTGTAAATGTCTTCAGTTTGTGTAAAATGTGGTATTTGATAATGTGATGTTTTTAAAGGTTTTGTAAATTGGAATATTTTACCTTTTATATCATTGTAGTTGTGTTATAGTAATTTTTGTAAAGGTTTAAAAGAAACCAAAAACAAATAAAGAAATGAAATGATTATGGGGACCTTATTTCAGGATACCTGTGAATGTGAGAATCAATGACACCCAAAATCTCACCCCTTACTTATTTCTCCTATATATTTGTGGGCTACAAGTGAAGGGGGTGTTTGACATTTGGTTTTTACTATAAAAAAAACACAGCAAACAAATAAATATATACCCTTCATTTAGTGTTTCCAAATGTGTAGTATGGGTAAAAAATTATTTGACCCCCATATTTTGGTGAAGGTTAAAATTATGGTGAAAACCGTCAAGGTTTAGGAGGTGTTTCAAGCCCTAATCGTGCAGCATTTACCAGTGTCATTGTATTTCAAACTGCATAAGGGGTAGAGTTGTTAAGACATGTTTCGTTTTTGAAGTAACCTCTGCTCTTATAAACACTGGCATATTGAAATACAGCTCCATGGTGCTTCTGTTGATCTTCAAATCAATAGAAAGCCGGGCATGGGTTCACCATGGTGAACTGCGGCCGATCCCGCAAAATAGGCCGTGCCCATTAAGCTTGTGATATGATGTGACATTTATAACGCGCCTGTACACAAGTGTTTCGAGGCGCGATAAGACAAGAAGGGGGAAACAAATGGAGCACAAAATAACGATCTTACTAGGCCTTGTGTCGTTCAGTCACGCAAGCACGGGGAAGAGGGAAGACAAGAAGTGCCAGGGGGTAGGGGAAGGGGAGCCCAGAGGCAGTGCAAGGGCAACTGGACATGCAGAAGCCTGGCACCGAGTTGTGCACCAGTTGAATACAATTCTCTGCCTCATGTCGGCTCCTAAACCAAAACACCATATGCACAAGAAGATGCAGGCTTGCCAGTCTGGTACACAGACCCAACTTGCGTCTCACTCTTAAGATCTATAAAAAATGGAGGACTTGGAAGTGAGGCGTTGGTGCATGGTACATTGGACAGCATACCTGGACGCATTGAACTCAAGCGATTTGCAGATCCTTTCCTGGGCAGAACCCTAGAGAGTGGGCAAAAAGTAGGAATTCAGAAGGAAATAAAAAGATCCTGGCAGCATCGTTGGCATGCCTAAATGAGAAAAAGACGCAAGGAAGATGGGAATCTCTGTGTGGAAACAACAAAGGGATGTCATTAAATATAGGAGAGAGAGCACATCAAGTAAAGATCTTGAACAGAGTATTTTGGGCACCGGTCCGAATGCATAAGCAGGGATTGATTCTGACAGACACTTGCCGGGGGTGTGGCTATGCTTGAGGCTATGCTAGTCCACCAGCACCCATTTCTGGAACTCCTTGTTTATTTCACCATGGGGGTCATTTTACAGTTACGTTGCTGTTCCGCTTTCATTTCCCGCAGCAGCTCTTTTTCCTGCCATCCTGAGGTGTGGGAGTGCAGAAAGCAAAGATATCATCACCACGTTACTTTCCTCCTCTGTCTTAGGAGAGCATTTCGTTTTTTGTTATACGTCTCGGAGAGTTTTTCATGCAGGTGTATGCCTCACATAGGCACCTGCTAAGTTGGATTCCATTGGAATCCATTACTAAACACGACCTGCAAACACGCAAGCTCTATGTCTCAAAGCAAAGTAAAGGCCGTTTCTCCTCGTTTTACTCTTTAGAGTCACTCTTCGCTTTGAGAGTGATGAAAATTGCATGAAGGGGACCCTTGCTGCTCAGCAGACCGGTCCGACAGGACTACAGCCCCCAGGTACCATGGAATGCGTGATGCCCCACACCTTCTCCATCCCGTGCCCAGATCCATCTCATCCTGCCCACAACTGGAAACCTCTTTTTCCATGCACCAGTCGGAGATCCTCCGCCTTCACAATCCCCTCAGCATTGACCACCCTCACCTGAGCCCTCCTCCCTCCCCTCTCAAACCAACCCCATTCCCTCTCCATCAATCTTCCTCATTCCCTCACCCTAGCTTTTCCTCCCAAAAGTGGTGCAGAGCAGGTTCATTACTGCATGTTCCAGGGTTGTATAAAACGACCAAATAAATAAATAACTCCATATTGAGTAACTTTTGAAGTATCTGTCCACCACCCCCTTTGTAAGCTACCAGCCTGTATCGGTGTTCATAATGAGTGATATGATATTTTCATATCATAGTGCTTCCAAGTGTGTGACTGAGAAGACAAGGAACTCTGGGAGCTATGATGGATCAAAGCATCTTGCTCCCCATTTTAAATACATACTAGTGTGAAAGCCAGTATACACGGGCCAAGGTGCATGAAGAGAGACATTTTCAGAGTGTACATACATCTGGCCTTATATGTTTCCTAAGGCAACAGCTCCTGGCAACAGCGACAACATGCGAAGCGGGCAGTCTCTAATGCCCATGACTGCATCGGAGAAACATACATCTAATATGATATGATATTTTATTTATATTGCGCACGTGTTTCAAAGCGCGACCAAGCAGAGGGAGGGGAACAAGGGATGATAAAAACAAACAATCTTATTAGGCTCAGTGACATTAAGAACGCGCAAGTGCATGGAAAAGGGGGAAAGTGCAAGGAAGGGGGAGAGGTGGAAAGTGCAGCACAAAGGAAAGAACAGAATAAATAAGTGCAATAAAAATAAATAAATGCAATAAATAAATAATAAATGCAGGCTAAGGAAAGTGCGTGATTTGTCCGATGGGGTATATCTGATAAGTGCAAGAGAAGAAAGGGGGTCTGTATGGGTACAGATACAGATCCCAGTGCAAGGGGTGGCTCAGAGGCAGTGCAGGAGGGTGAGCAGGTACCTGGGTCAGAAGGAAAGTGGGTGGCCAGGTGCACGGTGCTGAGAGAGAGAACCGATCAGCAGGGGAGAAGAGGGGCAAAGTCTGAAGCAAAGAGGAAGGTCTTGAGGTGCTTCCGGAATCAGAGATGGTTCTCTTCAAGTTTCAGAGAGGCCGTGAGGCTGTTCCACAGGGAGGCCCCTGCCGAGGACAACGATCTGCCCCCTGCTCGTTTCTTTGAAAAATGGCTGACCCTGAGGGAGTTAGAAGTAGAGGAGCGATGGGCTCGAGAGGGGAGGTATTTATGGAGGGATACTTGAAGGTATTTTGGCCTTTTATAATATTGTGTATCGGCGATATATAAAGAAGAAAGCCAACACAATTACACTTGCACACACCAGTGGAAGTGGAGACCTTTTATTCACTGTGGCTATCTCTATCTTGTCTGCAGTATTTCATGTGACTGTGGACAAAGCAGGATTCTTCAGCATGGCAAATGCACAATACAACCATGTTTCTCCTTCTTGCATTCTGCTGTTGCCGTTGTTGTCTATCATTCAAGACAAGGTGGGAGCAGACTGCGCTTGTGAGTTAGACTGAGGGGCGAGCGCATTCCCCCTCCTAAGTCATTAAGTATCTTTAATTCTGTCGCAGTCTCTATCCTTGAGCAGCATCTGGCATCCTGACTCGCTCCAGAGGCTCTGATGGAATTAGCTACCAGCAGCCTCTATCTTAGGGGGCATTCTCAGTTACAGCTTGATTTGAGGACCCTCACTGCTAAAGCAAAGGGTGGACGGGCAGGGATCCACATAGCAGGGGGTCCTCTGTCAACAGCTTCATTCAAGCAGGTCTGGAATCAGGATGGAACAGGAGAGAACAGCTCCGTGGCACATCCACTGAGCTTGGAGACGCCTACCCTCACTCCAACCTTCTCACATCTTCCCATCCTCTCCTTGAGAGGGAGCTTTTATGCTCTTGCTGGTTCGTAGGAAACTACGATGCCTCCTGGAGCCGTTCACTAGTTCTATAATCGTCTGCAGCTGCCCTGCCCCTTGCCTTGGAAACAGGCACAGCGCAGTTCAAGGAGTGTAACTGAGCGACCCGTGTCACTGTCATCTTTCTAAGTCAGTGATCCGGAAGCACACGGGTCTACTGGAGACAGTCTTTACCCGCCTCTTCTGTAACAGACGCCCAATGGCTTAATGGATGATATGAATACATGGATGGCATGTCTGTTTCAGTCACATTCCAAGGTCAGTTACATGCATTGTTTATGAACAGAGTTTGAAATAGTAGACATCAGAATGAAGTTTGTTATTTCATATTGTTTTAGTCAGTTCATGAACATGTAAAAGGTATGTTAGCGTAGAGTCATGAGCATGCCTTCTGCACCCAAACATTCCCCTAAAAAAAACTATGTGCATCTTCATTTAAGTGTTGAACTTTTTTTTAAATTAACATTTTTTTTTTAACTTAACCCTCTCCCCCACGCCCCTCCCGGCCCCTCCCACGGGTCTCTACGTGGGTGTGGACTCACCCAACAAGCAAAAGCCCAGCTAGTGAGGACAACCAACCATAGCCTCCAACTGCTTGTTCACTCCACACCGTGGCTGGTTGGCAAGGTCCCATTACTCTACCACCGTGGGTCAAGCAAAGGGAGCTGCTCGGCTTCAAAAGCTGAGATCTTCCTTAAAGGAATCCCCTTACCGCCATGAAGGCGAGTATTGAGACGCACTCAGCAACATGTTGCGTGCATTGCAAACACTCTAAACATACACATGTAATTAAGAAAAGCCATGCATTTGCCAAAACTAGTCACTAGAGGTTGTCAAGCCGAGCACCTGTCTCCTCCATAACCGCTACGGCAAGGTGGTTTGCGTTGGTTTGCAAGAGATAGAGAGAGTTTAGGCCCTGTTCACCTGAGTGCTGGGTTATAGATTGGACCAGTTTGTACAAAATAATGAAAATAAATGGATGCAGTCCAATGAGATTGTGCTGAGTTTATTACTAGTTGTCAGCCGACAAGCGCAGGGCGCTCTCTCATGGCAACCCCCGCACCAGCAGCAGGGTACTCACCTTAAACCTACTGTCAAGCGCAGTGATCAGCCAATTCTAGTGCCCTATCCCCTACCTGGTTGCCATTTGTATTTGCCGGAACATCTCCATAACGATTCAGGAGATCTTCTGGGCCAATCAGAAGTCAGGTGATCCCGCCATTAATTCGTGACGCACTGCAGAGATCCACTGCTATCCTACGTCATGGGGAGGAGACACTGCTGTGCATAGGTCTTGAATCGGTTGGGGCATAGTGTACGAATTACTTTGCTTAGAATTGGTTAAAAATAAAGGACACTACCATCATTTTGATGGTTGAACCTTCGTAATTGCAAGTAGTTCTTGTAAGGACAAGATTTACAAT
Source organism: Ambystoma mexicanum (assembly GCF_040938575.1). Lineage (NCBI taxonomy): Eukaryota > Metazoa > Chordata > Amphibia > Caudata > Ambystomatidae > Ambystoma > Ambystoma mexicanum. The sequence goes on along the minus strand of NC_090928.1, from coordinate 1,172,244,922 downwards.
AAAACAAACTGCATAATGTCATGAGTTCTTGCTCTATCTCCAGTGTTGCTTCCAATTAAATATATTTTATCCTACGAGGAACTAGAAACTGAGGCCAAATCAAATGTCCATGATGTCACTTAGCAACTGGAGTCACTTCTACATAAACAGTCTGGAAATGCCGGCTTTCTGTTAAGTTTCCCATTATTCGTTGCTGTCCTAATCTCACCTTGCTGCTGGTTGGCTGCCCTCGTGGCCCCCTGCCAGGGGTGACAGGGAGCTGCTCTTAGAGGACCCGGGCTGGTGTCCTTCAGCAGAGCAGCTGCGGAGGCAGCAAGACTCAGTGCTCTCCTGCCAGAGAAAGAGTGTGTGACCTGCACCAGGGTCCTGGGAACCAGAAGGCTGGAATGCAAGTCTCTCAGAAAGGCAGGCTTTGGAATGGAGACGCTCATTAGTCCCATCTTGGGTTAGGAGGAGGGAAGTTGGTGGGGAAATGGAGAGGGAGTTTGAATGTTGTGCTTGCTACTCAGTGGGAGTCAAGACTCTTGTGACTGGGGTGGCCCAAATGGGCATTGACTTATGCAGGGGTGGCATGAAGTACAAGTGCACACACACAGAATGATCATAATTTAGGATAATGGGGTGGCACCTTGGGTGGCCAATCAGATTCCAGGGGTAGCACGTGCCACCCCAGGCCATTCCCTGGACAGGCCACTGTTGCTACTCCCTGGTGATGCTATGTCATTTGCGAGCTCACAGGAAAAATATGTTCTTCAAACTGTTCCTTTTGAGCTGCTTAGTGCTTTGAGGGATGGATGGATGCTTCATATCAATGCATGATTAATGTAGGAGGAAGCGGTGCAAAGCTATCGTAGACTCTCCAAATGGAGAAGGATGTCCTAAACTGCACCCCTGCTGCAGCGTCATTGCAATTCTTCCAATTACTGCCTGAGTGTGTGCTTTAACATTTCCCTGGCAGCTCTATATGGCAGAGATAAAACATGATTGAATTCCTGGTTTGCGTCCGCAGGACCCAGGGTTCCCAAAGTAAGGGATTACCCACATACCCATTATTTGCCCCATATGAGGAACCTTGTCTGGCTGCTTTCAAGGAACCCGCCTGGTTAGTGAGATTTCTATGATTTTCAGGGACTACAGAACTGGCACTGCTTCGAAAACCCAGTGGCCGCATCCTTCAGTTGGACATTATTGCTATAGATATGTGTGTGCAAGTGGCATATGGCTGTACATGCTCAAGGATTGCCCGGGATGGCCAGAGGCATTGCACTCCAGGACCATTTCTGGCTATGCTCTGTCTGAAAGTTGGGGTGAATCCACATCCTGGCACTTTCCCCTCTGCCCATGAAGACTGAGTATGCAGGAAGCTTGAGTGTTGGAAGGAAGGCAACCATGTTGTGAGGAGTCAGAAATGAGAGTCGGACACAGGTTTGTCATGTTTCAAAACTGTTCTGTGTCCAATGTTCTATTCTGACCCTCACACAAACCTAACTCTAAGGTGAAAAAGAGAAGTGTCTTTAACCTTGAGTGCTTAATACAATCCTCTTCAATTGCCTGATATACTCCTCTGCCAGGACTTCTGTTTTACACACTTGCAATTGCCTGGTACTCTCCTGCCAAGATTTCTGATTCACTCGTTTTAGGACCGCCTGGTGTGCTCTCCTTCCAGGACTTCTGTTTCACATACTTGAGATTGGCTGGTGTACTCTCCTGCCAGGACCTATCACCCGCCCCAAAGGTGTCTGTATATAGTATTCGATAATGTATTTTCCTGATATATTATTTTCTTTCTGCTTTCTTCGCATTGACACTGTGTACACTTAGACATTAGAAAGGGGTTTATTTGTGACTCAAATTCCCTTCTTTTCATATGTCCACCTCTTTTCTCTTTCCCACATATGTAACTTTCAATTGTTTGCACTTAGCCTGTTCTCCGGTATGCTGTGGTGTCCCTGTTGCTTTTCATTGGTATCTTTTCTTGTGGTTGGCCAGGTAAGGATTCCATCTGCTTCCCTCTCGTGATCTTCTTTCCTTTGTCCGCTGGTCCTCGGCAGCTTCCTCTCAACACGCCTGCTGCCCTGTCTGGTCCGGTAAGCGACATGCTGTTCCCCTGTACCTGTGAATACCCAATAGTTCTTCCCTGGCTCCTGGCGTTCCCCCAGTGAACCTCGGCTTAGCAGTTCATTCTTCCCCCGGTGGTGAGCCACCTGACTCCACCACGCTGCTCCTGGCTTCTCAGCTTCCTGCTTCTCATAGAGAGGTGAAGCCCTCTCACACCAGTTGCCACAGCAGCTGCCTTCGATTCCCTGTTTGGGCTGCTTACATTTCCCAGGCACAAGTGAATGCCGGCAAACACTAGCACGTTCATAGGTTTTCAGTCTATTTGCTACACATTTTTCGATCCTTATTCCTCTTCGTCTCAGTATTTTGTGAATTCTGGGAATAAAAGTCCATTGTGAAATTTTGCCTGATTGATTGACCAGTGGAATTGAAAGAAGTCATTTCATCACATTTGCAAAAAAACAAGTTTGGAAGCTTGGTCAGTGGATTTGGTAAAAGGGTTTTCCCTGCTCTTTATAAGAAAGGACGTAGATACTTGACAATAGGCAATAAGGGTTTCAGGTATGGGGATGTTATTTTCCTGGGAGAATGGGGATACCATGTCTCATCTGATGGAGCCAGGACATGCCCCCAGAGGCTGTCTCCCTGCATGTGATCCTCCTGTCAGCAACGGCCTTACCTTTCATACCTTGGACTCCTTAGGAGCGAAGAAGTAAGGCCTGTCTCCCCAGGTAGCCACTGTGCTTCCTGTCATGCAATAGGAAAGCACAGAGACCACTCCAAGAGAACAAGTCTCAGGTCAGAGGAAAACCCCTTCCAGGGAAAAACCTCAAGAATGGAATATATGGACCAGAACATGGGTGAATTGGCGCGGAACTACAGGCAGGAAGGCTGGAGTCCCTGAAGTAACTGAAGAGAACCAAGTGAATCCAAGTGAGAGCGATAGAACTTGAGGTGGGAAGGGGCTGGAGCGAGGCAACCAAAGTGAGGAGAGGATTAGCATAGAAGATAGGGAAAAAAGGACAAAGAAATGAGCATCGTGCAATTGGGGAAGAGAGCAAGATTGCAACGTGCGGCTTACCGTTCTGAAGCGTCCTTTGTATTGTTTCCTGCTGGAGTCCATGTCGTGCCATCTTGACGATCCGACATCAGCGTACCGCCACGTAATGCACATTGCCGCCATCTTGGAATGTCAAAACCAGGAAATGGTCTCGTCAGGAAATTATTTTTATATAGAATTAAATTCTCAATGAATCATTGGTGTTTATAGTTGCAGAGTACCTGGTATATTACGCTCATTCCTGAAAACCGGAATCAAACACCGGATAAAATGGAAACATCGCAGTATTTGAACAGGCTATTCATTGTTTTCATGCCTTGCATTTTGAAAGTTATTTATTTAACAAAATGTTCAATTAATATAATATACCTTTGAACAAGCAAAGAAAAATAAGAGCAGTAAAATATCAAGTGCTAAGAGTGACACAAATGAACATACTAAACCTAAAATGCACATACTTAGAAGCAAAAAATACTTTCTCAAAACAGGTGTGAATCAGTCCGGTGGTGGAAGATAGAAAAAACAATGTGTCCAAAGAATACAGTCTGTGTTATTTGACATGACGCCAAGCTATCTGACTAGACACTTGACTCAACAACTAAGAGAGACCACGCCGACCTAATCACAAGCTCAGGGGTCGACATACCATCAACCTAATGATGGGTGAATGGGTGAATGTATGCGTGTGGCCCTAAACTAGCGTAAACTGAAAGTAGGTCGACGTGGCTTTCCTTAGTTGTTGAGTCAAGGCAGGGAAAACAGGACAAAGAAGCAAGCTCTGTGCAATTGGGGAAAAGAGCAAGATTGTGACGTGCGGTTTGCCATTCCGAGACGTCCTATGTACTGTTTCCTGATCGGGTCCGTGTCACACCATCTTAACACTCTAAGGGCAGCGCACCGTCATGGAATGCACATTGACGCCATCTTGGAATGGGCATTGGTCCCTTCCAGCGCCTCCATACTGGATGGAAGCAGCAAGTTGCCAAGCCTGGGAGCGGCAGTCAGAAAGCATAACACCGCTCTCATATAGCCACTCCCAGGGTCAGGATCAGGTAGTGGCTGCCGTCCCCTGGCCACATGGGAGGATGTTACTGCTGGGGAATCAGTGATGAATCCACCCGATTCATTACACTGTGTTTTAGGTTTGGGGGCCTTGGCGTTGCCTCAATGGCCATAAAAAGGGAACACCCTACAGTAAATTGTTGTCATCTCGCTGGTGGAACTGGGATGAAAGCAACGTGCAAAATCCTGCAAAGGAACCTCCAAGCCCCCCTACCTGGAAAGCCCTGGTGCTCACTTCCCCTGTCTCCCAAGATCAGCTGGGATTGAGCTTGCACTGCAAAGAACCTCCCGTTCTCACTCAAACTGAAGCGGTATGTAGAAAACTGGGAATCAGGAAGGAGGGGGGAAAGTGAGAGGAGGAGGGAGGGGTGATGAGTGAGGAAGATTATGAGTGATGTCTGAGGAGGAGAACTAAGTAAGAGGAAGAGTTAGATGGGAGGAGTAGGGAGTATTACTGATGACTGACGGTGATGAATGAGTAGGGGAGAATTGAGAAAGAAGAAGTAGGGAATATTGCTGATGAATGAGGGGTAGGAATGAGTAAAAGGAGGAGTGAAATATGAGGAGTAGGGAGTATTACTGATGACTGAGGGTGAGGAATGAGTAAGGGGAGAAGTGAGAAAGAAGAAGTAGGAAATATTGCTGATGAATGAGGGGTAGGAATGAGTAAAAGAATGAGTGAAATATGAGGAGTAGGGAGTACTACTGATGACTGTGGGCAATTAGTAAGGCAAGGAGTGACATATGGGGGTTAGATCCTATTAAGGTTGACTGAGGGTGAGGAATGAGTAAGGGGAGGAGTGAGATATGAGATGTAGGGAGTATTACTGATGACTGAGGGGGAGGAATGAACACAAGGAGGAGTGAGATATGAGGAGTAGGCAGTATTAATGACTGAGGGGGGATTTTGTAGGAGATGAGTGACATATTTGGCATAGGGTGTATTAATGAGGATTAACGGTGAGGAATGAATAAGGGGAGGAGTGAGATATGAGAGGTAGAAAGTATTGCTGATGACTGAGGGGGAGGAATGAGTAAAGGGTGCATTGAAATATGAGGAGAAGGGAGTATTGATGTTGACTGAGGGGGGAATTAGTAAGTTTGGGGAGTGACATATGAGCAGTAGGGATTATTACTGATGACAGAGTGGGGGAAATTAGTAAGGGGAGGAGTGAGAAATTAGAAATAGCGAGTTGTAATGATGTAATGTGCTCGCTCCCTTCTCGTACACAGGTGTTGCCTGTTTTGCTTCATTCTTCTAGCCTGCTCCCCCTCCCCCGGCTCCTCCCCTCCAGCCTACTTCTGCAGGAGTCTGTCCTGATACATTCAAGTTTCACCATCACAGTCTTGTGGCCAATGATGGATTTGACTTTTATGGAGTTCATTGTTTCACTGTACGTCACCCTTTCTCAACTTTCATGCTGGACTTCCTTTGCATCTTGTACTCATGGTGGCCCTGAATCATGCTGTTCCCATCTTCATCTTGTATCCTGGCTTGCAACATTATGTGTTACTACTGACTTCTGCAATTGTATTCGCTCTCCCCTCATGCTTCACCACTCTTTTTGACTGCTTACTCTCTGTCTTCTCATCCTCTCCCTCTCTCCTCCTCTTACTTTCTTCTATGCACTTACTCTATCAGAATTGTCCCTGGACCTAGTATGGTAGCAAACTCGTCTGTCTCCTCCCCCTCTTACTTGTATTCCCCCCCAGCCCCATTCCAGTACTATCTGAAATCTCGCCAGGCCTAGTATGATAGTCACTTGTTTTGTTCTTCCCCTCCCTTTCTGCACACCTCTCCCTCACCTTTTGTTTTTCTCCGGCTCTACCAGAAATGTTGTCAAACCTAGTACGGTAGTCGCCTGTCTGTTTCCATTTCCTTCCCATTGTCCCTTCCTTATCCTTGTCTTAGCTCTGAAATGTCGCCAGGCCGAGTACGATAGTTAATTTCACATCCTTACTGTTCATGGCCTGTAAGAATGTCATTGTATTTTCCCTTGTTCCCTCCCTTGCCTTGAAGCGCTTTGAAACACATTGTGTATAGGCGCTACATAAATAAACTATCATATCATATCATGAGTGAGGGCGGTGAATAAGGGGACTAGTGACATTTCAGAAGTAGAGAGTTTTAATGATGACTGAGGGGGGAACGAGAAGTGGCATCGGAGAAGCAGGGAGTATTACTGATGATTGAGGGGGAGGAATTAGTTTGGGAAGGAGTGAGATGAGAAGTAGGGGGTGTTACTGGTGACTGAGGGGGAGGAATGAGTAAAGGGTGGAGTGAGATATTAGGAGAATGGAGTATTGATGATGACTCGGGAGGAAATTAGTAAGGAGTTGAGTGACACATGAGGAGTGGGGAGTATTAATGATGACTGAGGGGGGAATTAGTAAGTAGAGGAGTGACATATGAGTAGTAGGTATTATTAGTGATGACTGTGGGGAGGGATTAGTATGGGAAGGATTGAGATATGGGAAATAGGGAGTGTTACATATGACTGAGGGGGAGGAATTGGTAAGGGGTGGAGTGAGACAAAAGAAGAAGGGAGTTTTAATGATGACTGAGGGGGTGAGATAAGTAAGGGGAGGAGTGAGATATGAGAAGTAGGGAGTATTCATGATGACTGAGGGGGGAGAGTAAGGGTAGTAATATATAAGAAGTAGGGAGTTTTAATGTTGAATGAAGGAGTGGAAAGATGCTAAATAGGAATAGTGATGAGAGATGTTTCAGTTGTGAATCAGAGATTTAAGGTATGAGGTCTTAGTACAGTAATTGATGACTAAGGAGAAGGATTAATTGAGGAGGAAAATGAAGAATTGGATGACATTCGGGGGCGACGAGTGACAATGTTCTATAAAGCACAATAAGCGACAAATGATGTAGGAGGTGGATGAAACATGAGAAGGAGGCATAAAGAGTGGGGACTGATGAGTGAGGAGGAACATTGAGGAGTAATCAGTAGAATTGAGGGTGGGAAATGTGCATTTCTAAAGTGAATGCTGTTCATATGGAATCTGTGAAAGTGGTAAATCAGATGTATGAATCAGTGAGTGGCGTAAAAGAAATGTTTAATACACAAGTAACATGCACAGGCGTTTCTTGCCAATGCTACTGGGGGCTCTATATTGCAGTTGTATTTAATAATGATGTGTTATTTATATAGCGCCTTAATCCAAAGTGCTTTACAGAGCACATATTTACATACAATATCACCCAACTGAAATTGGTACTCATTTATCGACCTCGGAAGGATGAAAGGCTGAGTTGGCCTTGCCGGGATTCGAACCTGCGACCTGCAGATCATGCTCAGATCATCTTGTTTTCTCCCAGATGGGAGAACCAGTCTTGGGGGTGGGAGAGGGCATGGGACAAGGTTTGCATTCACCACAGGATCAAGAGTCACAATGGCTGTTGTGATGAAGTCACGTGGAATATTTCCTCTTTGGGACAGAGGGGGGCTCTGCATACCAGGGATGCACACCTGCTAAACGAAGAGCTACCTGGAGGTGATATAAGGCGAACTCCCCAGAGTCCCCCAAATCCCTCAATATCTCCTATATGATGTGAGCAAATTTAAAGGTGAGTCACAGCCTCCAGGATGAAATGTTATGTAAGGGGGAGGAGCTCCTTCCCTTTCCACCAGAGTAAGCCAACTGTCCTCAATGCGGCACACACACAGTCCTCGGAGTAGGAGGCATGTCTGCAGGCTACTGGCCATTGAGGATCTCAATGTTCTGGTAGGGATGCATCTCTTGATGAGGCTGGCTATGTAGAGAGGTGCCATTGTATGTCTTGTTTTTGAAACACAGGGGATTGAATTCTGTTCACTTTCACAGTGGAGGTCATTGCTTCAAATCAGGCCTAATGTGGTCTTGCATTTTCAGTATCAGGATCAGCCTGTCTGCCTTTATTCCTTATCCATGAGAGGACATGTCTGAAGTCTTTAGGGAGACCATTTTACAGGCTCTTGCAGTGTTTCAACATAACTAGTTCCATAGCCTTTGTAACCTCTACTTTGTGCTGCATAATCACTAGTGGAAGGATCTGCTTTCGCAGATGCAAGTGGAAGTCACACAATAAAAAAGAGATCAGATTCCCTGCAGTGAGTGTCACAGACTGCCCGCTGTAGTAGAGGCAGGTGGCTTTTGCTTCATTAGTGCCACGAGGGCAGAGATTAACACTAGAACAGGAGGCTCATCCATTTCACAAAATGGATGCCTCCTAGTGCTTGAAATTAAAGGGGTTTAAACATTATTTGTGCAAAATTTACATAGGAACTTTCTTTCAAAAGATGTTCAATATATGTTTTTTTTATTATTGCCCATCTTTTAAGACATTAACATTTTTGAGCGCACTTTCCCTTTAACAACAATGTTACTGACAATGTGCTGCTACCTGAAGACATTTAAAAGGGCTGGACAAGCCCACTATAAACAGAAGACGGTACAGGAGGTAAATAAACCACCAGTGCTCCATCCGCACCAGGGCTTTATCTGCAGCTCGACACACTGATGCATATCACAGAAGCAATAAAAGGATTTCACCTAGCTCTGAGCCTTACATGGATGCAGATCAACCCTGGGCATAGGACTGAGCGCACTTCCTGTTGTCTAGGTTCCTTTCTCTGACTGAAGAATGGTGGACGTTCATTCTGAAATGTACGGGCAAGTACATCCATATTAAGAGAGCTTTCCCACATGGAGCGCTGTGCCATTAGTGAAGACAATGGGAACCGCGTCAGAAAGACCCTGCTGCTAAACCAAACACAAAGACAACTAATAAAAGTGATATTCCCTGCCCGACCCATGCCTTTCACTGGCAAAACCTTTATTCATGGATGCACAAATGTTAGACATATTATGCATAGCACCAAGACACTTGCATATGCCAAACAATGATTACAAGCAGGTGACTATCACACAGGCTCTTCTGGGTTGTGTATAAACCTGTAAGCGGCGAGCGAGTTAAGAGGCGCGTTGGAGCAGTCACTAGTTTCTTTTGAACTTCACTTACTCGGCACTGCGAGCTCGAGGCTCTTTCTGCATCTAATTGCAAAAGCGCTTCCTGGAGGAGGCGTGGTGTGTATTGCACGTGACTACATCACGTGACTTGGCATCCCTTCAAAGCCCGGAGGCTGCCGCCCGCCCAGTGTGAGCGAGTTAAGAGGCGCGTTGGAGCAGTCACTAGTTTCTTTTGAACTTCACTTACTCGGCACTGCGAGCTCGAGGCTCTTGCCGCATCTAATTGCAAAAGCGCTTCCTGGAGGAGGCGTGGTGTGTATTGCACGTGACTACATCACGTGACTTGGCTTCCCTTCAAAGCCCAGAGGCTGCCGCCCGCCCAGTGTGAGCAAGTTAAGAGGCGCGTTGGAGCAGTCACTAGTTTCTTTTGAACTTCACTTACTCGGCACTGCGAGCTCGAGGCTCTTGCCGCATCTAATTGCAAAATCGCTTCCTGGAGGAGGCGTGGTGTGTATTGCACGTGACTACATCACGTGACTTGGCTTCCCTTCAAAGCCCGGAGGCTGCCGCCCGCCCAATGTGAGCGAGTTAAGAGGCGCGTTGGAGCAGTCACTAGTTTCTTTTGAACTTCACTTACTCGGCACTGCGAGCTCGAGGCTCTTGCCCCATCTAATTGCAAAAGCGCTTCCTGGAGGAGGCGTGGTGTGTATTGCACGTGACTACATCACATGACTTGGCTTCCCTTCAAAGCCCGGAGGCTGCCGCCCGCCCAGTGTGAGCGAGTTAATAGGCGCGTTGGAGCAGTCACTAGTTTCTGTTGAACTTCACTTACTCGGCACTGCGAGCTCGAGGCTCTTGCCGCATCTAATTGCAAAAGCGCTTCCTGGAGGAGGCGTGGTGTGTATTGCACGTGACTACATCACGTGACTTGGCTTCCCTTCAAAGCCTGGAGGCTGCTGCCCGCCCAGTGTGAGCGAGTTAAGAGGCGCGTTGGAGCAGTCACTAGTTTCTTTTGAACTTCACTTACTCGGCACTGCGAGCTCGAGGCTCTTGCCGCATCTAATTGCAAAAGCGCTTCCTGGAGGAGGCGTGGTGTGTATTGCACGTGACTCCATCACGTGACTTGGCTTCCCTTCAAAGCCCGGAGGCTGCTGCCCGCCCAGTGTGAGCGAGTTAAGAGGCGCGTTGGAGCAGTCACTAGTTTCTTTTGAACTTCACTTACTCGGCACTGCGAGCCCGAGGCTCTTGCCGCATCTAATTGCAAAAGCGCTTCCTGGAGGAGGCGTGGTGTGTATTGCACGTGACTCCATCACGTGACTTGGCTTCCCTTCAAAGCCCGGAGGCTGCCGCCCGCCCAGTGTGAGCGAGTTAAGAGGCGCGTTGGAGCAGTCACTAGTTTCTTTTGAACTTCACTTACTCGGCACTGCGAGCTCGAGGCTCTTGCCGCATCTAATTGCAAAAGCGCTTCCTGGAGGAGGCGTGGTGTGTATTGCACGTGACTACATCACGTGACTTGGCTTCCCTTCAAAGCCCGGAGGCTACCACCCTTGCGGCTTTAAGCCCGGCGGGGTTAAGCCCATTGGCTGTTGTGCGGCTGTTGGGGAGCTGGTGGGGCTGAAGTTGTGAAAACATTGTGCAGTGGTCAAGTAAGGGCATAGAGTTTGATGTTACTCCCTTGGGGTATTTATCAAACGAATAACTTGTATAGTATTTTAAAATTTTAGTCTAAATATATTTTTTGTATGGGATTGCTCGAACTGTTTACTTGTATTCATTTTTAGTACTGCAGCGTGCTATGGTATTATATTTTCGATTTCTTGTATGGTCAAACAAATGATTGGGTAGGACAGCTTCTAAAAAAATTTTTTTTTTTTTTAACATCTACTTTATTCAATTCATATTTATATTTGATTCCTAGCTTCATAAAGAGTGGTGACTCTTTTGGGTTTATATAATGGGAGTCACACTCAGAAGTATGGGAAGTATCCCAGAGGAAACCACAGTACAGGGGGGTAGAGTCCCACCACAGGTGGTAATCTCTCTACCACATTTTTCTCAAGTGACACAAGCAGTTAAAGTGGGTTCAGTTCCTTCCATGGGAGAAGAGACTCTGGTAGTTCCTCAGGGAATTTCCACTTCTTCAGGTAAAAAGGCCCCCACGGATTTTGGACCAGAGCAAACTAATCAAGTGGACTCTATGGTAGAGGTGGTGGGAGTTATAAACCGTGCTTTGTTAAACATTGAGTCAAAGATGAACTTTTTGGCTGACGAACCAATGGCGGCGGAGCGAGATTTAGTATCAGATACTTCTATATTAGCTCCACTGTTGTCCCATGAGCTTTCTAGGAAAGTGCACGGCCCAAGAGACCCTAAATGGAAGGATTCAGTAACCGCAGTCTTCTCACCTAAAGAATGGGGTTATAAGGAGAAACTGTCACAGTACCAGTTTAGTCATAAGCAAGAGAGGGAAATTGGTCGAGGGGATGAGGCTACCTCGCTAATAATTCGGGATAGTGAAAGTGTTAAATCAGGGGACGATGACTCCATAGTGGAGAACCCAGAGACTGAAGTCGAAGAAATAGAGGCTGAAGAAATAAAAGAAGTCTCTCAACAGGATCAGCTACCCCCAGTAGATGAGCTATCATTCCCAGTTCTTTCTAGAATCATGGACTCTATGGATAGAGGTTATGATACATTGGATTATGAAATTTGGGAACTTAGACAATCAATGAAGGAAGTACCGAGTAAAGTGTATTTATTGGAAGGTTACATAATGGCAGTCTCAGTCTTAAATACTGTAAATCCAAAAAAGGTGGACAGTGACGAGGCTGGGGTGGTACAAGGTAACAGAATGGAACTTAAAAGTATGGAAACACAGGGGGAGAAGGTCGAGTTAAAGGGAGAAAGTCTGTTGGTAGTACCGGAGGTATCAGGAATAGCCCTCCCGTCGGTATCAATGTTGGGGAAGGAACAGGTACAGGAAAATAAGCTGCTGAGTAGTAGCCCAAAGGTGAGAAAATTTAGTCATATTAACAAGCAGTATTCTCAGCAAAAAAAATCCAAAAACTGTAAGCTCCCTCCATCACAACAGAATAAAGGGTCACAGAAATTCCTGTGTAACCTAAGGTTGGCAGTGGACAAACATATGCAAATTGATAGAGATATATTAGATCAGAGAAAGAAGGACTTTTTTACAAACAGGAAAGGGGGTATAAACAAGGAATTAGTAAGGGTTAAGGAAGCTGATAAGGTTTCATCTGTGTTGGAAAATGTGCAGGAGGGGGATAGTCCTTCCTTCTATCTAAGTAATATATCCGTTTTTCCAGTAGACATGGAAGAGGTAGAGATTGAAAGGACTAAGGAATTAGAGGTCCTAAAAAACATTGAACCTGGAGTTGGGAAAGGAGTTGGTAAGAGTTGTATTTTGGTGGAAGGATTGTTGGTCCCACCGCACACAACAGTAGGAAGGGGACTGGTGAATCCTTTGGTAGAAGTTCCAGAAAGAGGGAATTTATCGGCTCCTAAGTTGTATGCAATTTTCTCGAAACCCGTGGTGGAGAAGACGGACTTGGGGAAGTTGCCTCCGCTAAGGGTTTCTCAAATAGTGCCTTTTCCGACCCCAAGATCAGTGGAGGAAGTGGGTCTGGGGACTCCAAAGTGTAAGTTTTTGGATTTATCGAAGGGGATGGGGGAGAGTATGGGGCAAATAAGATCGCCCAAAAAATGGAATTCAAGGCAAGAGTCCAATTTGCAAAAAAAGATGCCAGTTAATGGTGAGCTAACTATCTTTTTGAACCGTTTGTTTGAAAGTTCAAATAGATACCCTCTAAATAGACATTATATCCTGGCCTTAATGCAGGAAATCCCAAATCTGAAATTGATATCCTCAGGGGACATTAAGACTTCATTTAAGGTCGTACTTAACAAAGGAAATAATAATGGGGGAGAGAGAGCGCTTCCTAGCCCTTGGTTTTGAAGTAACAGATACAGGGCCCTCAATTTTATCAAGTTTGGTACCCATCCACGAAGTAAAGAAAGGCAAGATACAAGATGAAAGAGAAAGATATAATAAGGAGATTTATAGTTCTAGAGGGTATACACAAGTTCCATTTGGTAGAGGGGTAAATCAGGAAAAGGAGGAAAATCGATTCCAACATACATGATGGTCTAACTGGTCATTAATTACATGGAATTCAAGAAGGTTTAAGAACATCATGAACAATCACAAACTTTTCTTAAATTTTGATATTATTTGTTTGCAGGAAACTTTTCTGTTAGATACACCCATGATAGATGGATTTAACACAGTCTATGTCAAGGCCCAACGGGGAGCGAAGGGTAGGCCGTTTGGTGGACTTTTAATAGCAGTTAAACGTTCTTTGGGACTTTCAATGCAGGTAATTGATGTAGACAGGTCAGATATCCTGGTTGTACTTTTAGAATGGCAGGAAGATGATGAGAGTCCTGTAAGCAAATGCTTTTTGGTAAACGTTTACTTTAGTCCCCTAAAGGATAAGTCGGAAGAAGCCTTGATAGCAATCTCTTTCACACTATTGGGAGAATTTCCAGACGATGGGGCCTCAGTGATAATTGTTGGAGATTTTAATGCAGAATGCCTAGATGAAAAATGGTATCTAGAGAACGATAGAAAGTCTGTCTGTAAGGAATCCCGGGAGAGAGGGAAGAGGATCATCCAGGAATTCGAGGCATGGAACTTAAGTATAATTAACGGCAACATACAGATGGACATTCCACCAGCTTTTACATGGCAGAATGGGTTGTGGAAATCAACAATAGATTATATTTTCACTTCGCATGATCTAGCCATAAAAGGAGTATCCCTGGAAATAAAATCCCTGAAATGGAGTGACCACTCCCTTTTGGAATTTAAACTGCTTGGTGCGGTAAAATATGTTGAAACAGACACTGTGGGAGTGGAAATAAACTCAGGAAAGAATGAGGTTAAGTGGGTTCCTAGAATTGCATCTGCATTCTCGTCTGGAATCGTAAACTTGCCAGCAAATAAGATGGCTCGCCTATGTACAGCAGAAGGATTCCCTACCATGGTGAGGGAGTTGTTAGGTAGGTTAACAACAGATAGGGGTTTAACCCAGATGGTGGCAAGTAGGAAGGGTTCTCACTTCTTTGATGTAGAAGTTCAGGTACATAAAAAGGAACTACATCGAGAAGTGAGGCATTTTAGGAAGTCTGCACCTCCGGGTTATATGGAAAAGGTGAGGAAATTAAAATAAACATATAGGAACTGGGCAAAAGGTAGAAAGTTCATATTATACATTAAAGATGCCGAGAGAATGCTGGCTTGTATGTCAGGGAATAGGCCTGGTACATTTTGGGACCTAATTAAACCAAAAGGTATACAAGATTATCTTCAGGCACAGGCGGTTAGTGACATTGGCTGGGTGAAACACTTCACTGATTTGTATAGGGTGGAAGGTTTGGACCAGTCAGTCACATGGCCAGAGGCAGATTGGAGGGGTGCTATAGAATGGGAATTGGAGGATTTAAAGAACTTGATAAAGAAAAGCAAGTCCTCGAACGCACCGGGTCCAGATGGTCTCTCTAACCTGACCTACAAAGGTAATTTAGCAGTTTGGTCTCAGGTGTTGTCTGCTTTGTTTGTAGATATTTTGGCTAATAATTTGTTTCCTTCTACTTGGTCAGCAGCAACCCTAATCCTTATTTTTAAAGGTGGGGACAGGTCCTCTCCAAATTATTATAGACCTATATCCTTACTGGATGCTTCTAATAAAATATTTGCGAAAATACTGCTGAAAGCTTTACAAAAATGGGCTGAGGAATCTGATTCCCTAGATGCTTTTCATTCAGGTTTTCAGCAAGAGCTGAGCACATCTACTAACTGTATGGTGTTAGATCTACTAGCACACCAAGCAAAGGTCCAAGTACAGCCAGTATTTTTCGCCTTTTTAGACATTAGTAAAGCGTTCGACATGGTTAATAGGGCTCTTTTGTGGAAAAAACTGTATGATAGGGGGTGTCCGATAGCCCTGCTAAGTATTTTGGTGGCTCTCCACACAAATACAAGGATTAGGGTAAGGGTGGATGAATTAGGTAATTATTCCCCCTGGATACAGACAAATAGGGGCTTAAGACAGGGGTGTGTCTTGGCACCCTTTCTCTTTTGCCTGTATTTACTGGGATTGGGAGGCTGTATGGAATCTGTAAAAACTTTCCCTCCAAGATTGGGTGCTATGGTTGTTCAATATTTACTTTATGCAGACGACATTGTTTTATGTGACCTTACAGCTATCGGGCTCCAAAGAGCATTATTAGTCGTGGAGGGGATTCTGGAGAATCTAGACTTAACACTAAACACTGTAAAATCAAAGGTTCTGGTGTTTAAGGGAGGAAGGAAAAGTTGTAAAGTAATGCCCTGGTATTTGAAAAACGGCAAACTAGAAGTTGTAAATAAATGTATGTACCTAGGGCTGGTAATTTATGACAAGTTCTCTGGTCCTGAATTACAGGAAGATTTAAGGGCAAAATTTGTAGGGGCCGGGGTACAACTTCGAATTTTCGATGGAAAATTCGGTAGATATTCTCTTTTACCAGTCCTAAAATTATACAAACAACAATTAACCCCAAAATTAATTTACGGAGCTCAAACTCGGAGTCAGCCGATTAATTGGTCATTATTAGAGGGGGCATTGTGGAAAGGTTTGCTCCAACTTCCGCAGTCAGTCCCTTTAGCAGGGATTCTGTTTGAACTAGGTTTGTTACCAATACAGACTATGGTAGATTGGGGCAAGTTTCAGTTGTTGGTAAATATACTGAACCCACCAGTGGCGTCAATATACAGGGTGGCTGCAGGGTTCTCAGGGACTGGGTTTCGAATTGTCAATTAATGCTTCAACAGGCAAATATTCCAATGGAGGAACTGGAGTTGACACCAAAGGTTGCAAAGCTAAGATGGTGTAGACATGTATGGTCTAACTTGAGAACTGAGATAATGGAGTATAAATGCTTTGGGGAACATTTTCTTTGGTCATGTAAAAGTTTCAATACACCAGCACCTTACCTTGAAAAACATCCGTCGAGATCCTTCAGGTCACAAGTGCTAAGGCTCAGGTTGAACTTGTTACTAACAAAAGAAGTACTGGGCCGTCGGGCGAATATTCCGCAAGGACAGAGACTATGTCGGCATTGTAACAAAAACATCGAGACTTTAAAGCACTTGTGTGTGATTTGTCCCAAACTGATTGATTTGCGGTCTTGCTTCTTAGTAGGCTTGGTTTACTCCTCCGAGAATGAACTATGTGGAGGATATTGAATTGTAATGAATTAAGTTTGACCATACATGTTTTCGAATTTTTAAGGAAAGCTGCAGTAATTTTATAAACGTTGGATATTTGTATGTTGGATTGTGTATTTTGTGGATTGTATGTATATGTGTTAAAAGTACCGTAGTACTGTGGAACACAATAAAATAAATAAATAAACCTGTAAGAGGCAAAGCCGTACCTGGGCTGCGCTGCAGATTTTGAGTTGTAGCGGGTCACATGTGGAGTAAGAAACCTGCTCGGGCATCTGGGGCCACAGCATGGTGCGTGATGCCCTGCATTTATAATGTGGAGAGGAGTACAACATGGCTTGCGATGCAAAGGCAAAGGGCTTATCCAACATGAGCCGAGGGATCTGTTTTGGGATATTTGTAAGAGACAATTGTGTGCATAAAGTAGAGATGTTAGGTGGCAAAAGATTTTCGTCATTACTACCTTTACCAGGATTCTGAATTTCTACAATGGTTCATATTCAACAATTATCTTGCATGCATTGTGCTGCTGCGTGTCACCGTAAAAACCATGCCCATGCTCGAATTCTGACAGGACCCTCTCTTTCTTTTATGCACCCCTAATCGAATTTGATCCGAAATGTATTTCACAGAACGATGATTGCCAGACTGTGTTGAAATAAATCCGGAAGTTACGTGAGCGGATGGATCATGTTACTCATTTTGCAAATTACACCTGTAAACTGGGGGTGTTGAAAATGTAGCTGGTTTTCTTTTCTTTTGTCCATGCTACAGCATTCTACACAAAGGTTTGTTAATTCCCCTTATACGAGAGGGCCACCATCTCAAAATGCAAGAAGCCCTGATGTTTCTTCTTAATCTAGATAATAAATCACAGTTATATTATAAACTGGTAAAATAGCTGAGTGGGATGAGCGCTCGCTGCTGCAATCTGAGCGTGATCGCAGGTTCAAATCCTGGCAAGGCCAACTCCGCCTTTCATCCTTCCGAGGTCAATAAATGAGTACCAATTTCAGTTGGGTGATATTGTATGTAAATATGTGCTCTGTAAAGCACTTTGGATTAAGGAGCTATATAAATAACACATCATTATCATTGTATAGACTGGCAAACTTTATGCTAATAGCCGTTTCAATAGATTGCTTAAGATCAACAGCTATTCTTTTTAGGTCCTTAAGGAAGTCTCTTGTTAATATAGCTTGTAGTTCTATTTCTCTCTTTGCAAAAGTGTTGTAATAATTTCTTTTTCAACTTTTTAAATGTTTAAATGTTTAATATGTGTATGCTTTTATGTTCATGTGGCATATGGTTT
Source organism: Ambystoma mexicanum (assembly GCF_040938575.1). NCBI lineage: Eukaryota > Metazoa > Chordata > Amphibia > Caudata > Ambystomatidae > Ambystoma > Ambystoma mexicanum. The sequence continues at coordinate 1,172,227,177 of NC_090928.1, read as the reverse complement.
TATGGAAGACCACTTCTGAAGTAAACTTGAACGTGAGCAGTAGTTATAGAGACTTCAAGGTGGCCACTCCTTTTCAAATTCTGCGAACAGGGCCTGTCTATCGAAGGTGGTTCTGGGTGACGTGCCCAGATGCGAGATGACCCGATCCAGACCGACAGATCACCCGACTTCAGATAGACCCCGACCTTGAGGAACCTAGATCATGTTTACAGCCTTGCCTCCACATTGCTCAAGACAAGCACATTTGGCGGCTATCACGTGTTGCCCGACGTTGCCTTCTTTGCATGCAATTCTGCATGATCGAGTGAGACCATGCACTTTTGCCATTCAGCTTTCCAGAGTACACCTTGAGGCAGAGCCATGACTTTGGTCTCTCTCAGACATTCAGGTCTGAGGTGTCCTTACCTGGCCGGTAGGTGTCTGTCCTAGTCTGCTCTAAAAAAACACCACTTCTATAATACTCTTTCAAGAGTTTGCTATGTCCCCATGATACAGTGGCACATTGTGTTTTACCGTGCTGGACCAGTATATGTCACGTGCCTCCTTATGTAGAGAGGCACAGGCCAGACAGGCCACAGGTAGCTTTTATTTATTTATTTACACATTTATTTTATGTAGGCCAACTAGAGCAACACGTGTATCAGAGTGCTGTGCAGATCATCTCAAACACATTTCAGAACATTTGAAATACAATTACACAAAATACAATAATCAACAGTTTTAAAATCAGTTTCTAAAATCACGACGCAAGCTAATAAATCTTCGCTAAAATCAAGAAAACATAGTCAGGGCAGATTGTTTCTGATTACGATTGGTCACGAAAACTGCCTAATTAAAAGCTATTTCCCAGAACCACGTGTGGGCAGCTTTTTGGAATTTGAAATACTCTGAAATCACTCGTATCTCTGGAGGCAGTGAATCCCAAATTTTTTACAGCAGCTCCAGTAAAAGACTACATCATATTTAAATCTCGGGGTTTCCCGATGTAATGATTCTTGACTCTGAAGGTCTCGTGTACCTTTGCTGATCCGATTCGCAATCCAATATATAACCATAACAATATATAACCATATATCTTGCCAGGGCTGAGGTGTCCTCTAGCTTGTGCCGATGCCTAGCGGCTATAGGGGGTGGGGGGGTGGATGAACAGAAATTGGTTGACGTTGAATGGGTACAAAACAGCGATTCTGTTGGCGGGCTCCCCTTCTAATCCCACTCTTTCGACTCCTTCCTTCTGGCCCTCTGCACTTGGTAATTTCCCTGCTCCAGTGATGGGGACGAGAAATGTAGGGGTCATTTTTTCTTCAACTCTTCCTATGGCTGCCCAAGTTGGTGCGATCTGCACGTCTGGTCATTCCCATCTGAGGATATTGCGTAAGGTCTTACCATTTCTTCCTTGTCATCTGCATCCTAAAGTTGTGGCCTCATTAGTCCTTAGCAGAACAGACTATTGCAATGCCTTGTTTCCGGCTCAGCCTGTTGGCCTTACTCATCAATTATAGGTGTTGCAGAATTTAGCTGCTTGTGTTGCTACCAACTCTTCTTAAGTAATTCACATTTCTCTGACTTGGCGGTCTCTCCATTGGCTCCCGTTGCCTAGGGGAGTGGACTTCAAAGCCCTCTGCCTTGTCCATCAGGCCTATTATCAGCAGGGGGCAGATTATCTTCGTGATTCATGTGTTCCTTATATTCCTAGCCAGGCCCCCCGTTCTGAAGATGCGTGTTTGGTGGTGGTGCCTAGGTTTCGTCTTGCTAGAGTGGGAGGCCGAGCCTTTTCAATTGCAGCTGCTAAACTGTGGAATACGCTACCGCCTGCCCTGAGACGCACCCAGAATCACCTGGAATTCAGACGTCTGTTGAAAACTCTACTCTGCTAGGTCAAATTGCTAGAAAACCTTCTGTGTGTTTCAGCGCCAACATGCCTTTGGGCCTACGAGCGCCTTATACTTTTTATTAACATAACATAACATCATATAACATAACATATCCCCGAGCCACGGTTCACAGAATCGCGCAATTTCCGTTCTCCACTCATCGTGAATGTTTCCTTCCGCATTCTCCGTTCACACAGCCTACTCTTGACTCGGCATAACATATCCCCGAGCCACGGTTCACAGAATCGCGCAATTTCCGTTCTCCACTCATCGTGAATGTTTCCTTCCGCATTCTCCGTTCACACAGCCTACTCTTGACTCGGCTACCCTTACAGCCAGTCTGGGCAGTCTCTGAATTTGTATTCTGAAATTTGATTTCGGGCCAATAATTACAAGTCCAAACAAATTAGCCTCCCTGCGACAAGGGTCCTCGTGAGCACATCTCCGGCCCATCATACAACCACACGCTGCTTCTAACAATGTGAGTGTATAACCCAGAAACTGCCTGCACAAAGAATTCCCTCACCAGGACAGACACAAGATAACTTGTACTCTCAATGTGTGACTTGCTGTGCGATCCACCCTTTGGATCTACCTGCATCCAAAAGCCCATTACCTTGCTGTCAGTCCTGCTTGCGTTTCTCCAAAACTCCCTCTGGTCACCTAACCCTGCACAACGTTGCACCTCTCTTACCCTCTTTTCCTTTGCCTCCACAGATCACGTTTTGGCACCCCTGGTGGGGCACAACACGCCCAGACCCAGACAGGGTTTGTGCTGTGAAAGCACTACTTTGGTGATTCTGCACAATATGAAGCTTTATATTGTAACATCACATACAGAAATAAGCTGCATGCCCTTGTCAAATAATGACTATAAGCAAGTGCCCTTTTGGCGCAGTTTCGTTTGCCATCTCTCTGGAAAGTACAGTAGTAAAACTTTTGAAAGATTTTGTTTCCTTGCATCACTCTATGTTCTGGTACAGCAGAGATGGCCATCTTGTTGAATTGTGTCTCTTAGCTAGTTAAAAGTATACGATAGCCTAAAGTAGTTCAAACTTTGGCTTTGCCCATGGGAGTGTGCCAAATAGAACAGTCTGATAAAATAAAGATACTATTTTTGTTGTCTTGGGCCATCGTGTTTAATGTGCAGGCAAACCCTATAAGGAAATCCTGGCTTCACCACTGGGAGTGGGGGCTCTTTTTCTGGGTCTTCGTGTATAATGTGCTGGCTACGCCACTGGGAGGGAGATTGCAAGGAGTGAACTGGGCATGATCAAAAAGTGAGCTGAGTGCTATATTATTGAGACTGTGAGTTGTAGTAAGAAGCATCTACATGCTATATCCTTGGGACTGTATTTGTGAGTAGGGCACCCTGGGAAGACCATTATTCCCATAGTTGGGCCTTTGAGGCACTTTGAGGTATGCCACCCTGAAATCTTTAACATAGTGTCAGCTGCAGAGTGATCTCCCTAGAACCTATGGGAGTTAGTGGCAGCCATCCTGACAAAGTTAATTAAGATACTTGACTCACGTGTGCTCTGTTCATCCATTCTCAGTGTTTACTCCTCTGGGGTTCATGGACTTTAATGTCCTCTGCATTGGTTTGGAATTTCTGGTGCATTTCTTTGCTTCTTTGCTCAATGCTTTGACGTCTGTTGTCCTTATGTGGTTGTTGCTTGTTTTCTCAATTTGACGATGGGTTCTGGATTTGTACAGCCTATTTCTGCTCTTGGGGGGCATTCTTATTTTCACCCAATCGCCCTGAGTGGAATTGAGGATAAGTAGTAGTAGTTCTTCTGGCATCATGGGTTGCTTCCCTTTGTCTTTGTGGATTCTATTTTGGATTTGGATTGCAGGGGGAATTTCTGTAAATGCACCTTTTCCATCCACCATGTCATTGCCGGTGTTGTGTGTGCAGGGTGCTTTCTCGTGAACTGGACTGGGGGGATTCCCATGATACTGCTAGGCAGGACTCTGTGTACAGTAATGGCTTTGTGTACCCTTCCAGCGCAGCCCATCCTTGCTATATGCGAGGCTTGAATGTTACCTGTGCGTGCCTGTTCACTCTCTCTACTTGACTATTGCCCTGGGGTTTATATAAGGCCATTTGAAAGGGAGTGATGCTGCACCCACCTATTTACAAATGCCTGTTGCACTCCCTTGACAGTGACGATTATAAACAGACTCCTATCCCTATGCATGACTCTTAGTTCGATATGGTTGATAGTTGTGTTGGAGAGATCCTCCGTGAATTTGATCCCTCCCTATTTGGAGATTACTACACTGCTCGGAATACAGCCCACCTATCTTCACACTTCATTTGTTCCTTGGGACCTATACAGTCAACTCCAGCTTTGCTACCGGCCTTGGCCATGCTAACATTTGTAGTGGGACAGATTTCGTGGATAGCCCTTTACCACTTTCAGGACAGTCATGCCGATTTGTCTATCCATAGCGGTGTTTATTTGGGGCCACTAATACTTTTTATTTCATTTTTAATAAGAACGTCTCTGTGTCTCCTTATCCCAGGGCGATTAGTTGTGGTCTGATTCCTGCAGGTGGAATGAGCACTGCATTTCCCATCAGCAATTCCACATTGTAGGACAGTTTCTGGTTTGACTATCCGGTAGCTCATGGTGTCTCTCATCAGGCCACCCTCCTTTCACATGTTTCCACAGTGAGGTTTGTTTATAGTTGGTTTGCACGTTCTATCCTCATTTGAGGGGCATCGCTTTGCCTCCCGTGAGCGTCCGCAAGCTGGTGATGGAGACGCTCTTCTTGCAGTATGTCTTTGTTTCCAGTTCGCGGAGCGGTCATCGAGAGAGACAGTCAGGTTCTTTGTTCTGCGACCATGGGATAATTTTGATCATCTAACTGAACCCTTGCATTTTCAACGCTAGCCTCGACATCTTTGGTGTCTGGTTTCCTCAACTTCTTGGCTACAACCGTGGCTTGCGGTCTTCCCACAACCTGTACTTCCTGTCCCAAGGGATGACATCAATGCCCTTTGATCTCCGACAGCACCTTGGATGCCCATGCTATAGTCTGACTGTGATTTCAGTTCAAAGTCTGGATGTAGGCTCAGAGCTTATTGCAGTCTAGGCTTTGATTGTTTCAAAGTCTTTGTGAGGCTGCTCTTCCAAGTTTCTGGGTACTCCTTTTCTTAGCCATGCTCTCTGATACTGTTTCTGCTGAAAGGCTTCTTATTAATGTAGGTTAGTATTCTTCCATTCGCATGAAAGTTTTCAGTTATCTCTAGACGTGAGGTTTGGGGCCCCTCGTATGCCTTTCACTTGGCTTTCTTCGGGCTCCTCTCCTGCTCCCAAGATGGACTACTCTAGGAAGTCTAGTTGAGTCTGTAGGGATTTGCATGTCTCTCTAGTGAAATTAAAGCCACACCTCCTACTCTCTGCAGCACTCTGCCTAATATCCACTTGTAAACGTGATCAGTCATCCGTTCCATGTTTCATTATCACTTCTTAGAACTCCTTTAGTGATAATGTCATGTGTCCCTGAAGTTGTGGTGCTGCTGATGACAGCCTGAAGGGCATGAGGTTTATTGGTACACACCTGAAGGTGGCGCAAAGCCCGTGCGCAGTTTGGAGTTCAGATGTAACATCACTTGATAATAGGTACTTTTTACGCCCTCTTTTGTGAACACTTTGAACTGTGAAGTGAGAATACCAGTTCCATGAAGTTAGACAACAGGACGTTGTCATAGGCAACCTCATGATTGTGCCTTCTGTAAGGGTGCAGAAGTAAGGCCCGGACGCAATGGTGGCATGTTTTTGGATAGAGACATATCTTAATAATAAGAGGGTTGGAAAAATGCCTCTCTACCCCTAAAGCAAAGAGGGGTTTTCCTGCAGCAAAGGAAACTAGTGGAATTGTCAGGAAGTCCGAAACTAAAATGTCTGTTACTGTCGTGTCCAAAAGCCTACTACTGTCCCTAATGCTGGCACTCTAGCACAGCTGTGCAAGAATGGCCTTTTCTTAAAGTAGAAAGTGTTCTTTGTGCTCTCAAACAACAGAAAGGTTCCCAGTCTCGTTGGTGATAAAGTGACGCAAAATAATGTTTCAAAATACAGGATTTCAACAGGGATGTCATTTCACCAAAATGACAGGGGTAGTCTAAGTGATGTCACATGACCCTTGACCTCAGATGACATGACAGGAATTGATGTCGTTTGACCACACCCCAAAGTGACATCATGGGAAGCGATAGAACATGATCTTTCACCACACTAATGAGTCTAGCAATTATTGTATCGAATTTCAGAAAGACACATTTTTTGTTATTTATATTCTGTCTTATTTGGGGTCACTGTTCAAAGTGTTATACTTGCAGAACCCCCTGTTTTCTTCAAGCGGCCTCAACATAAATTCAAGCCACTCTACAAACAAAGAGCCACATGGCACTGGCCACAGCCCAGGAGCTACAATGTAAAAAGAATATATATATATCTTTTTTTTAAAGTTTTTTATAGGGGTAGCAAGGGAGACCACAGGGGTAGCAAGGGATGATGTCCAAGGATTCCAAAAGCTAGGTCTTGCTCTTTTTACCTAGACTTATTCTTCTCTTAATGCTCTGGATAACTCACGAGGAACTGTTGCGTGCCTTCACAGTTTCTGCATCCTTCCAGTTTAGCATGCTTCCATGCCAAGCAAGTGTTTTCTCTTGCAATGTCTTGTATCTTCTTTCTGGGTCTTAGAGCCTCTTTGCTTCAAACTTTGCCTTCACATATGGGTGCGAGCCCCAGACTCGCAAGGTTGCGTTGTATCTACTTGGTTCACTCTCCTGCCAAGTGCACAATTCTGTTATTTCAGCGTCCCACACCCTCTCTTTCATCAGGGTGATAGACCCTCTTGCTTTTGGGTGCGGGTGCCAGAGTTGCACGGTTGTGTTGCATTCATTTGGTTCACTCTCCTGCCAAATAAAATTGAATCCCAGACCCTCTTTTTCTCTTGGGTCCCAGACCCTCTTTCTCTTGGGTGCGGGTCCCAGACTCTCACCTTTGCATTGTACATACATGGTTTACTCTCCTGCCAAGTATGCAACTGTCTCTGCTTGGTTACAGGGTCCCATCTCCTTTCTCTGCTATTCCTGAGCTCACGCTGATGCTTTCCCAGACCGCTCCTAGCTCCCGGACAACCTACGTACCTGTTTGCATCCCTCTTCACGGTACCAATGGTTCCCGGGCAGCTGTACTCTTCCTGGAGTCTCTGATAATGTTTGGGCGTCCACCATGATCTGCAGTGTCCCTGACGACTGAGACATCCCTCTTGTTGCACGTTCCATGTTCCTCACGCTTCGCATTGCGTCCAGGTAAGTCTTGCGCTATTCCTCTTCCGGGAAAAGCTTTCCCTGGCTCGCGTATCTGCAGCACGTTCGTTCCAGACTGTGGCCTCCTTTGGAACTCGCATGTCGGGCTGATCTGTTTGTTTGAGCCAATCGCTCGGCATAGAAAACTTGACTGCTCGCTCGACTGCACGTTAGTAATCTTTGTACTCCTGGCCATCTTCTTCATCACATTATCAACTTTTAAGCTACATGCATAATACGTTGAATGGTCTGATCTTTCAGTGTTGTCTTGTAAGTTAGTTTGGATAACTTGACAGCAATATATATTAGCCCTATCCAGGGAGGGGACAAGAGGATTTAAAGGGAGAGTTGGATATGGTGAAGAGGGGAAATACTGCATTCTCTGGTGATGACCATCTCCAATCCCATAGTGAAATTCCCTCCCCATATGATCTTCCCTTGGTGCACCACCCCTATCGGGAATATTGTGCTGTGGACGCACCACCCTTCCCCCATGGGAAAGGTCTCCCCCCAGGGGAGAAGGGATGACATCCTCAGATAAGTCACACTACTTACATCTTTCCCATCTTTCTTTACCATTGTTAGGATTTGGAATCACATCCTATGGCCTCCAAAGTGCCTTTTCTACTCCTTTCTTGAGTTTGATCCCCGCTCTACCCTTGCTGTCACTGGGACTGGCCTCACGTTCTGCTTTACTGGTGTGGCTCTGTTCTTGAGTTTGATCTCAGCTCTTCCTTTGCTGTCACTGGGACTGGCCTCACTTTCTGCTTAACTGGTGTGGCTCATTTCCTGAGTTTGATCTCATGTACATACTGTGAGAAACCTGAGGGTATCCTCACTCCTACTCCCTCTGGATCCTCTTCTTAGGTAGCCAGGGAAAGGCCATCGCTTTTGCATCCTGACCCTGGGGGTGGAGAAGCGAGGGAGGATCACCTGGGTGAAGGGCCCTTGGGAATTGGGAGTGGGGCACCCACAGGCGAGACATGATATCCCCCTTTCGCTAATTGAAAACCAATCTACCACTGCCTTTATAGGCTATTGTAACACACCTCCCCTCATTTTCCCACACTTTACCTGTGGCAGTACTGGGACAAGGAAGAGGCCACTGGGAGTAATGAACATTAGTAACTCCTTTCACCACTCTAGTACTGGGATGAGGAAGATGCCTGCCAAGTACTGTGAAGGTCAGGCATGTCCCTCTCACTACAGTCAGGCAAATCCAGTTGAGAAGTCACACCTGCGATCTGTCAAATGGTTGCAGGTGTATAAGAGGGGATGCAAAGAGCAGCGAGAATATGACAAACAGGGAGGCTTGTGTAGGTGGGACCAGCAGAGGACCTTGCGTTTGAGGAGGCAGTCATGGTGGCACCTGAGAGAAATCCAGGACACCGGCAGAAGTCCCATAGGGCCTGTGGAGCCCAAAGCGAGTTGGGTCGTTCGACTTCCACTAATGTGGGAGCCACCCTAGTCGGGAGCGAGCGGAGGATGAAGAACTGAGCAGCTGGCTTGTGCAGTGAAGCACCCAGAGTGCGAGCGGGGCTTGCAGTGAGCAGCTGCCATCCGGCGAATCAGACGTGAAGCAGCGAGGCCATCGGCGTGGAGCGCCGAGGATCGACGAGTGCATGGAAATGACACTCCAAGCAGGGGCGCTCCTAGGGGCTACACATAAGTAACATAGTGCTGTGTGACTCAAATTGAATACTAAACTGAATGAAAACTTGAAGCAAAGCAAAATCACACACATTGAAAATCGAACTGCATAAAAACTTCACAGGCAAGCTATTAGCTGATGAAAGTTAAAAGGGAGAGTGCCCATTTGAAAATCATCTACGAAATTAGAGCGCACTTACGAAAGAGCATGACAGAAAGGTGAGGAATAACAATAAGACCATCACAGAGTGAACTTTATGAATGGATACAGTGAAGCAAGGCCTAAGACTGGCATGAGATGTATGACATGTGATGGCAAAGCCAAGAAGCTAACCAGGAGACCCCAAGAGAGAGTGAACCTGCACAAAAAGGCAAGAGGCCGAAAAGGAGAAGCTAAGTGAAAGTGAATCTGTACACAGAGCCAAAGACAGAGGAAACTGTGTGGGCTGAAGAATCTACAGTTCCTGGTTATGCAACTTGTGAAGGGTAGACCGTGTGGTCTGACAACTGCGCCTAGAGCAGGGAGCCCTAAAATTGTGAAAGCCAGAGACATTGTGAAACAAACCAAGAAGGAGCAAAAGTGAAATATTGATGCAATCCAGAAGGAAGGTCAAATTGACCTGGAGTTGTGTTGAATATTGAGAGACAGAAACAAGTACAAGTTGCTACGTTTAAGTCTTGGGCAAGCGAACCATGAGATTCGATGAACTTCAAATGATTTTCTCGAGGACTGAGCCTCATCCCCCTTTTCTTTTGGACTGTGTTGCCTTGAACATAGGCAAGAGAACCGTGAGGATTGTGTAGAGCTGTATTGCCTTGAACTTGGGGAAGGGAACCTCAGGGATTTGTGGAACTTTCCTGAACTTAGAGAAGGGGAGCTGAAAAGGAAGCTAAGATCTGGAAGAGGCTCAGAATTTTGTTTTGATAATCACTTCTTTGATTATTGACATCCCTACACATTGGTTAGCTTTAGTTGTGAGGGCAAGGATAGACAGACTATCCTTAGTTTTGTTTGAGTAGGGAAATCCCACCTTAGCATGGGGCAAGTTAGGCATTAATCCATCTTGAAATTTGATTTAATAAGCCATTTGATTTTGATTTTTTAATCTTTTGTCGGTGTCTTGCTTCATGGTGCCTTCACAATACCTTTTAAGTGCACCAATGGAATTCTTCAAGACTGTCTCGCTCTTCTGCAGCATATCTCCTTGGTACTTGCAATGTACTACTGAGACCTGCCCAGTCACTTTGAGGTCACATTGTATGCATATTTTATTTTGTTTTTTGTGACCATACTAGTTGAGATTGCTTCAGTAGCTGCCATTGTTGAAATACGTGTGCTCAGTTTTCTGCATTCCTTGGCCCACATTTTTGCAAAGGTTTCTTGCCATTACAGTCATATGTGGCAGTATGTAGTTTGGTACTTTATCCACCCATTGACTGCCTTGTCCATGCTAATCCCTTTGGACATTCCCACCCACTTCCTGCCTCTCCCAGCCCAAAACACATCCTCCTGAGAGCTCTTTGAGCTAGCTCTACAAAGCCTTGCCATCAAACTCTTTGCTCCAAGTGCCTGCTAGTGTTCAAAGCACTATACTGAGCGTTAATGAGTTAATTGGAGCTGCATACACTACTGATGTAATAAAAATATCTTAACCAGGTCTGTCTGCAGACACTCAATTTATAAGCACTGTGTGTGAGTGTCCTTCACCAGCATGTTTGGCTTGTATATACGTATTAGTGAAATGACTTTCCTATGCCTACACAAAAGCTAAAACTGTTGGCAATACAAATGCTTGTTTCATTTACTTCACAGTTCTTCAGTGACAAAACCTTGTGAAATTTCCCACTTTCTGGCAGTTTGTGCACTTTCTCTCCCTCACCTGGGATTCTGTAGTGTTGCCCATGGTCATAACACATCCACATCTGTTTAAATCTCTTTGGTGCCTGCTGTTTCCTAACTGTTGTGGCTTCTGAGCTCTCTTCTTACTTAATTGACTGCAGGTTTTACTTTTTCTGGACTGCACAGTCTCCCTCTATAATCACCAGCAAGGCTTCCTCCATTAGCTGAGCCATGGACACAAGATTGACAAGTGTGGGATTTTTTGCATCGCAATAAGTTCTTGTGTGACTTTGCTTCTTTAAATCTCCTACCAACAAGATGGCTTCCCTTCTCCCTGGGACGTCCTCTATTTCCATCGACATCAGGTACACTTCAAAGTTGCCTTTCAATGTCTGCCACAGCTCTGTTAGTGTCCACATGGTTTCTGCCATGGTCACATACTTGCCAACCCTACTGATTTAGGCAGTAGGCTACTCCTTTTTAAGCAGTCGTACCAACTACAGATTTGGTCACAGATCCTGCATCTTTTCGGTCACAGAAAGTCGGCAAGTATGTGGTCATGCATGCCTATGCCGCGTGCTGTAGCATTATAGGCACAGGCCTTCCTCTTGCTCTTCAAACCTCTTCAGGTTTGGCTTCTTTCTTGTTTAGCTTATTTTCTTAGTTGCATATTCCCTAAATGGCCCCAAAAGTATTTTCAATTTCTTTAACTATACAGAATAGAATTTCGGTTACTTCCTTCAATAAATTGAATAAGTATGTACATGGTGCCACTGACCATTTTACACATTGGAAAACATGAACAGTAGTGGTATGAACCCTTGCTGTGCATTAGCCATTTCCACCACCACCTTGAATGCGGAAATGGACAGAAAAATTATAAAACTGTCATTTGTTAAAACTATCTGCAGTGATATTGCTAGACAGCCAGTGGTATTCCAGAAATACTGCGACAGGAAGTGGTAAACTATGAATAGGGACGATTTGCAGGAATATCAGCTTGGAGGTTGTATTTATTGCTCCTAGTATCGCACCTAAAGAATCTGTCAAACTCATAAGGCCTTGTCAGAGTTTGTGTCACAGCCCTTTGTGTGGGTGTTGTGATGAATCTTGGGATTCTGTCACTTCTCCCCAGGGGGAGTCTTTCCCTGTCAGGTTAGGGAGGTGAGCCTGCTACGCAATACCTAGGGGTAGAGGCAAGCAGGACCACACCGGGCGAGACACCCTCTCTGGGGACAAGGACTCCTGTTCTTATGAAGAACTCCCTGAGCCACATATCATTAATACACCTTTAAAGACATCTCTTGAAGAAAGACATGAAGAACAAGCCAGAATGTGTTATTGTAATCCAAATACTGTAATGGTACCTGTGTAGGAAAGATTGTGTGATACTGGGACGAAGAAAACCATGGGAATAATACAGAATGCAAATCAAACAGAAAAGAAGGACTCTCACGCCGTGATGGCAAAGCCCCACGGCAGCCTAATAAAAAGGGGAGGTGGAGCCGTTGAGAGAGAGAGAGACCCCATGAGTTTCAAACGTACTCGCCGAGGTGCAGAGAAGGAAACTTGGACGTATGACATCCGTTGCGGAGCAGAAGCTAAGTTGCAGCTTCAGACGTGTGATATTGAAAGGGAGAGGAGACGCAACAAACTGAGAGGGACAGAAGGGCCCTCATTACAAGTCCAGCGGTAACCGTGCTGGAAAAACCGGCAGGTTGCAGCCGGACCTGCAATGAGTTATCAGCGCTGGACTTGACGGAATTACTGGGGTATTACAGCCCTGGCGGTCCGGTAAATCTGGCGCCGGCAATTCTGTTACTCCCCATTCCCGTGGAGTCCCAGAGGACTCCACGGGAATGGGGTCCGTGGAAACCCTGGCACCATGTGGTAATGGTTCCAGTGTTTCCATGTCCATCTGCGGGTGGGTGGCGTTATGCCACCCGCCCGCTGAACTCGTAGTTTGCTGGTCCGGAAAACGGTGCAACTACGGTTTTACCAGCATCATTCATTCCAGACCGGCAAACTTATAATGGGGGCCAAGGTGTCCCAGTCCTGAGTGAGGAATAAGCGGTGGCGTGACCATAACCAAGCTGTGGTGGACCAGCAGGTCCCTTAACAATGCCGATACCACTTCCATTAATGAAGCTCAAAGTGAACCGAAAGAAGGGAGAACAGCAAACCCATATGGAGGAACACAGAAAAGCAGAACCTGGCAAGTAACAGCCTGTTGTGCAGGCCAGTGACGGTATCACTAACCAAATCAGGAAACAGGGAAATTGGGAGACCCAGGAGGGGAACCAAAGATAATGATTGGATCGCTCATATTCGTCCCAGTCAGGATGAAGCGTTGAGAATACCTGAACAGATTAAGAATCATTACTGGAATGCTCATACTCATCCCAGTCAAGAAATACTATTAAGAATACCTGAAGAGAGTGAGAATTATTACTGGAACACTCATACTCGTCCCAGTCAAGATAAAGTATTGAGAGTAACTGAAGAGAGTGAAAATCATTACTGTAATGCTCCTATTCGTCACAGTCAAAATTGTACCAACAGTCTATCAGAAGAGTGATAATCATTACTGGAATGCTCATACTCGTCCCAGTGAAGATAGTGTATTGAGAATGCCTGAAGAGAGTGAGAATCATTACTGGAATGCTAATATTCATCCCAGTCAGGATAAAGTACCAAGAGTCTAGGGCAAGAGTGAGAATTATTACTGGAACGTTCATACTCATCCCAGTCGAGGAAAAGAGTCAAAAATATCTGAGGAGAGTGAGAATCAATTCTGGAGCCCTCAAACTAGTCTCAGTAAAGACAAAAAGACAAAGAGTGGACATTAAACAACAGGAAGTTCTTACGTTTGAATGAAGAGCAAGGAACAAACTTGTACCATGAAAGGAGAGGGGAAAAATTTACTAGAACAGAAAAAGAGGATAGCTAGAAGGAAAGAAAGAATAATCGACTGAAAGATACAGCTGAGACTTGGAAGAACCCAGCATCAGAACTGCATGATTTCATAAGAGTAGTTACAAAGAACTACCAACGGATACTTTATTGAAATGAACTTGGTGGAAAACCAGCCCACAGGAAAAGGGAGCCATTCTCTTCTACTTTTGTTCTTCTAGTAGTGGCTTGGTCAGGATAGGTTAGTTTGGACACTGGACTGATCTTGATTTGGACTCTCACTGATAGCTGAAGGGCACCTTAGTTAGCTTTGTTAGGTAGGGAACACCCTTAGTATAGCGAAAGATAGGAGTTCCCAGATTTCAGTTAATAAACTTCAGCATTGCTGAAATTATCTTCCTTCATTGTGGATGGATTGATTGTGTACTGTTCTATCAATGCCTCCCTTAAACCAGAGTCTCTTGTGGATCCTGCTGGGTTCACATTTTGCTGCCACCTCCTGCTTCAGGTTGATCAGATGAGGTTATTGGAATATCTTCCCATATTGGAAAAAGATGATTTGATGTAGCATTTAGTAATTTCTGGGCCTCACGTCTTCCTGAATTTGGTACACCAGCAAATTGGTCAACTGGTTTTTGAGGATGTATGTTTCTGACTCCCATTTTTAACCTAACTTGTTTCAACCTTGTTATCCCAAGCTGCCGATGATGCACTGCCCTCACGTTGGAGAGCTTGAAATGTTAGTTTCAGGTCATATCTGCTTGTTCTTTCGGGCATTCTTCCCAGCAGCCAAATGGGCAAGTTGGTAGGCCTGCTACAGCCTAGTCTGAGTTGTTGCTTACATGTCAAGTAGTCAGTCACCTGGTGATACACTGAAACACAAGCCACACATGGTATGGTATCTCTTTCAAAGAGGCAGCATGGGAGTACCTAGTAGAATTTTATCTGGTACAGTTATAGCCAAGGTAATATGTTGGTTCCATCTGGTCTTGGCTTCTAGTGTCAGTCCTAACTCCCAGAATTCCAACATTGCTCGAAGAATGTTCGATTTGAAATCGGCAACTTCGATGGAATGGGTGGAGTATGACTACCACAGTCGAACTTTGGCAACAGTGCAGCCTTTTGGTTCTTTGGTTAGTTACCAATGGGGTGTTTTGGATGCCCTTGCTGTCCATTTCCAGACACACGCCAGTGCAGAGTAAGTATATTGGACTTGAGATTTCCAGGTGGGGCAAGTTGGCAGTAGGCCTAGCCTCAATCTTGCAGAAAATAAATCTGTAACTGTTCTGACAGTACTCGCCACATCTCTGGTCTGTTGTGTCTAGGAGATGGAAGTTTGGCTAGTTCTAGCACTCTATCCATACACAAATAGCCACTTTGATCATGTTTGGAGAACACTGCTGCATGCTGAGACTTTTGAGGCTGAACAAGTCTGGTAAATAATTACATTTCTTTGTACAAGATGTCACTCTTCACAACCAGAAATGTCCACTACTTTAGCAGGTGACGGATATAGAAGATGATACATGGGGAAGACCACCGGGGGCGCGGGACAAGATGGCTGCATAGCTTTGCAGCTCCCGCACCCTCCAGCGATAAAGGGGAAGAGATTGTGCAGTTTGTCCGTTAAACATAAGATATTCGTCTCTGTCGAAGGCTGATGGCAGTGGAGACGCGTACGCCAGCAGAGACGCGGTGTGAGGGCAGTGTGCAGCGAATCTAAGCAGAAGAAAGGCAGAGCATCCCAGAGTGGAGCAACGAAGGAAGCAGCTAGGCCAGCGACCCCACAGCAGCACCACTCTGCTGAAATAAGTGGTGGACAGGACACGAGCAGGACGCACCCCAGAGACCTCTGGACCTGGGCTGACTGGTGAAATCGGCCCGTGACGACCGCTCCCTCAGCAAGAACGGACTCGAGTGGTGACCGCAGCGTCGGAGGAGTGGAGACCGCTGGAGTCTGGGACGGAAAGAGGCCGGACCTGCAGAGACACACGCAGCCTCAGAACTGAGATCGGATAGCACTGCGCCCTGGAAGCCTGTCCCAGAGGATAGCAGAGGCAAAGGAGGCCGGCTCGGTGTTCCAAGAGAGGAGCCTTTCCAAAGAGTAAGGTATGCCTGAACCCCCCACCAGCCACCCCCCCCTCCGGTGCTAAGCTGTGCGCGCAGAATGCAGAGGGCACTACCCTCATAAGGAAGGCACAAGGGAGTGGGTTCCTTGGGGAGGAAGCGTGGACACACGCGGAAGGCCCCACCGCAGCCCATAAGACAGAGGGAACAGGCCAAGAGAGCTGAGCACAGGAGACTATCCAACTTCGAACGCAGCAGCGCTGGTGAGGAGGTGATCATGGTTGTGGGACAGACCCGGGGAAAAGAACGCTGCTGCGCTGATGGACTAGGGGGCCAGGAAGTTAGTGAATTAAACTGCTGGAGGTGTGCGGACCCCTCAAGCACCCCCACTTGGGTCGGTTGGAAGTGGGGAATATGGTGAGACCACACCACTATACAGTTGGTGCAGGCCTATTCTGGACAGGCCTAGATAAGATCAGGAGGCCATAGTGAGGAGCCGAACCGGTGAAACCACGCGCGCAACTTTGCAAACTCTAAGCATTTAGACGTCCTGCAAACTCTGAGCAGCCCGGAGGCCACTGTGGGGGCCTGCAAAAAGAATCACCCCTACCCGAAGAAGGAGAGGGGGAAAGGGAGGAAAGGGGGGGAAAAAAGCAGACAGCGCTGTGCGGGGGTGACCAGCGAGCAGCACCACAGCCACCAAATAGGACCCACTCCACACTTCAAAAGGTGAGAAAGGGCACAGAAAAAGGGAGACCACAGTTGTGAAGCGGGCCACAGCACCGCCCGGAGTAAAAAGAGAACCAAAAGAGCCCCCCACAAGAGCAGCGACAGCGAAAAGAATACTGCTATACCCCAAGGGAAAGGGGCACCACGCAAAAAAGTAGCGGACAGTCCACGCAGGTCACAGAGGATAATCACCCTCAATTGAGAGCCGAAAAGAGACTGAACCGGACCCACCCCTACCACCAACAGTTGCACAGTGGTACAGGTTGAACAGAGAGCTCTAGCATCCGGGTCAGGAGGGCCCAGTTGGAAGCAAAGAACCAGGTGATCCATAGCGTACTAGGGAGACGGCCAAGAAGAAGTGGAGACCCGGCCAAGCGAACAAGGGCCAATGGCAAAAAAAGTAGGTGATAATACAAAGAAACTACCCACCAACATGGATATGTCCACATTCTCCACCAAGGAAGACATAGGCCACATACTGGCAGAGACTAAAGCATTCAGGGGGGACATACAAGCTTCAGTAACGGATCTGACGGAGAGAATGACCACAATCGAAAACAAAGTTGAGAACTTGGAGCACAACCAACTGAACGCTGATATGGTTGAGATGAAGCTGGACGCAAGAATGTCAGAAATAGAACTCTGTGAGGAAGAAGTCATTCTCAAGATGGATGACTTGGAAAACAGGCAGAGGCGTAACAACCTTTCGGATACTCTGACTTAAGGAGATGGCGAGGGGAGGGAAACCCTGAGGCAGATGGAGGAGAAAGTACAGGCACTAGTGGACCAGTTCTTTGAGGTAGAAGGAGGAGGAAAGACCGTGCAGATTGAGAGAGTGCACAGAGGAGGCAGACCTTATGGGAATGGCCCCCGCTCGATAGTGGTTAAACTCCTCAGATATACAGACAGATATGAAATTTTGATTGGAGAGCCAAATAGCTGATAGAAGTAGAATTCAAGGGGTCCAAAGTGTCTGTTTGTTTGTTTGTTTATTTATTTGTAGAGCGCTCCGGACCCGTGGGTAAAAGGGCGCTTAAGGAATCGGTTACAGGCATAAGATAAGCATTTACAGATACAGAGTACAACAAGTTACAGGGAGCATTTACAATTACAAAGTACATCAAATAGAGAGCATTTACAATTACAAAGTACATCAAATAGATTTACAACGTACAACAATTTACGTATAATACAGGTGTGGTTACGGCTGTTAGAGTTTCGAGATGAGGTTAAAAGCTACTCTTTGTTCAGTAACCAGCCTATAACAAGTTTCCTAAAGATAGGGAAGGACTCAGTGGTTTTAATGTTGAGTGGTAGGGTGTTCCAGAGTTGGGAGGCTAGTACAGTGAAGCTGGCGCCTCCTGCTCTTTTTAAGGCAAATCTGGGCACTAACAGGCATAGGGAGTTGGACGATCTGGTGGTTCTGGGTGTGGGTTTTAGAGTGAATTTGTCAGAGAGGTACAGTGGGGCTAGGTTATTTAAGGCCTTGTAGGTGAGGCAAATAGTTTTGAGGTCGATTTTTTGCTGTATGGAGAGCCATTTACACGCTTTCCTGGTAGTGGAGATGTGCGCACGCCATGGGATGTTCAGTGCTGCACGCAGAGCATTGTTCTGAAGAACCTGGAGTTTGTTAGTTACGGATAGGTTGGCTCCTAGGTACAGGCTGTTGCAATAGTCTAGTTTGGATTGAATGAGTGCTCTGGCCAGAGTGAGGCAGCTGTCGGGGGATAGGAAGGGTCTGCTAGCCCTGATTAGCTTGCCCGTATAGGCGGTGGCCGAGGCAGTTGAGTTGATTTGTTTGGAGAGGTTGGTGTTGGCATCGAGGTGAAAGCCTAAGGTTTTCACACTTTTAGCAATAGGGATGGTGTGACCGTCTATGATAATATTCTTGTAGCTAGGACTGAGTTTAGACAGGTTATGAGGAGAGCCGACCAGCAGAAGCTCCGTCTTCTCATCATTCAGGCAGAGGCCGTGGGTGGCCATCCATGCCTGAATGATGGAGAAGATTTCGTTGATCCGGGAGACGTCCGCGTTGTAGTTGCCTGAGATGGTGAGGAGGATCTGGGTGTCATCTGCATAGTTGGTGTAGGTGACACCCAGACGGTCCAGTTTGTCGAATAGGGGCTTCGTAAATATATTGTACAGGGTGGGGGAGACACAGGAGCCTTGAGGGACTCCACAGGTAATGGGGATGGGGTCAGCAGCGGCTGTAGTTGAGAAGACTCGCATGGTTCTATTCGCCAGGAAGGATTGTATCCAAGCGGAGGCAGAGGAGGTGAAGTGGGCTGCGATAGATAGGTGGTTGCATAGGATTTCGTGGTCGACTAAGTCGAAGGCCGCTGAGAGGTCTAAGAGAAGTAGGATAGCTGCATTGCCTTTGTCTTTGATTTCGTCAATCTGGCTTTTGAGGTCAACCAGAGCGGTTTCAGTTCCATGTAGAGGTCTGAAGCCAGATTGACGTATCCCTAGCAGTTGATTAGATTCCAGGTACTCCTGAATCTGGATGTAGGCAACTCTGTCCAGAATTTTTAGCAGAAAAGGGACAGTGGTGATGGGTCTATAGTTGGTTGGTATGGCAGGGTCTAGGGATTGTTTTTTTAGGAGGGGGAGCACCCAAGATTGTTTTAGGTTGTTGGGGACAAAGTTGTTTGCAAATGACAGGTTGATAAGCTTAGTGATGAAAGGGGAGAGGTCTCTGGCAGCGTCTTTTATTATTTGGGCGGGGCAGCTGTCCCCTTTGCAATTAGAAGGTTTTAGGGAAGTGATGATTTTTTGGACTTCTAGGATAGTTACTTTCTTAAAGGTGAAGCCTGTGTTGGGTTTGATCGGTGTTGGTGGGCTTAAGCTAGGGTTAGTGGTTTTGTTGCTGAAGAGTTGTTGACGTTTGTCCTCAATTTTGGTCTGGAGCCCTGTGATTTTATTGTTGAGGGCATTCTGGATGCTAGAGCACCAAGGTTTGTCTTTTGGGCAGTTGTCTAGGAGGGGAATAGGGTTTTCTAGCTCCTTTAGAATTTTAAATAATTCTTTAGTGGAAGAACCTGCCTGGTTAATCCTAACGTTGTAGGCATCTTTTTTAGTGCGAATAATCTCACTTTTGTATAGTGCAGAGGTGGTATTTAAATTGGATTTGTTTACAGGTGATGGGTTGGTTTTCCATAGTAGTTCAAGTTTAGCTTTCTTTTTCCGGAGTATTTTGAGTTCGGGAGTGTACCACGAATTCAAGTGGTTTATTGGTTTACTTTTGCGTAATTTCAAAGGGGCAATGGTATCGATGGCGGTGGCCATGGAATTGTTGAAGGTGTCAACTAGGAGGTTAAGGTCAGCAGTGTCCGGTAGAGCGTTAAGGGTAGGTAGGACCAGAGGTAATAGTGCTTCGGCAGTGATGTTGCGTTTGTTTCTGGTTGGGCAAGCTGGTGCCAGGGGGTATTTCTTAGGCGTGGACTGGTTGAAGTGAATTTCCAGTGGGATAAGGTAGTGATCCGTCCATGTTAGAGGTTGGGGGTCTTTACAGGTAGTGTTGCAGTTAAGGGTTGCTACCCAGTCGAGAATTCTGCCTTTCTGGTGGGTCGGTACGATACTGAGTTGAGCAAGTCCGTGCTCAGTTAGGGCGTTTGCTAAGGATGCAGCTGGTGCGTCTTTGGGGTCATTGTAGCCTAGATTGAAGTCGCCAAGGATAATAATTTGTGCTAGTGGCTTGGAGTTTTCTGTGATGAGCGCTGTAATGTCTTCTTCGAAGGTTCCAGGCGGGCCTGGGGGTCTGTATATAAGGTGAAGTGTGATCGTACTTGTGGGGGATGTTTGTAGCTTGATTGTGAGTAACTCACATGATTTAAGAGATAGGGTGGTGACTTGTCTGCAGCCAAGTGGTGTTTTGTAGATGAGTGCTACGCCTCCTCCCTTGCCATTAGGTCTGTCAGCTCTGAGGATGGAGTAGTTGACAGGAATGGCTAGCGATAAGTGTGGTCCTGAAGCCTCGTGTAGCCATGTTTCCGTTAGGGCAAGGAAGTCAAGATCATGGGTTAGAATGGTGTCAGCAATTTCAGTGGGGTGTGCGGCCAGGGATCTGGCATTGAGTAGGGCTCCTTTTAAGGAAAGTGGGGCGGGCACTTTGGGGGTCTTTGGTTTCTTTGAGGTTTTGGTGTTAAATTTGGCTGGGGGGATGCTATTTGTGAGGGGCAGCCTAGTGCCTAGTCTGTTGTTACGGGCAGTGATGTCTGCGATGGTAGAGCGTGGGGGTTCTGGAGATTTCAGTATGGGGAGCACAGTGAGAGATGGAACACTGAATGTACCGTGAATCCGAGTTTTGTTAGGGGTCACGATGGCTGGGGAGCTGTTATCTCCGGTGGAAGTAAGGTGAGAGTGGTGGTTAGGTGGAAAAGGCGGCTGGGTGGGTAGGAAGGGAGTGGGGCAGGGGATCGGGTAGTGCCTAGGACAGCCAAGATTGGCTAGGCCGTTGTTGACGGTTATGAGGATGTTGCCAGTACAGTGTATATTGTCCGGCATGATGCAGAAAGGGAACATAGTGAGTGTAAGCCAGGTGATCATGGTCAGGGCGCACGGCTACACAATGCAGGTCTGCAACACGCTAGGGCTAGGTTGCAATGGGACTGGAATTTTAGTGGTACACCCAGCGGATAGTACTGTGAGGTAGCAATTAGGGTGCATGCAAGGCAGGTGTAGGCAGGCGCAAGGAGACACTAAGAGATGAAGCAGTTGGGAGCTGGAGCGGGCTAGTAGAGGCTTTACCTAATAGCATGAGACATGAGTACAGCAATGTTGGGGCAATACCGCCATGCCAGATGATAGGCTGGTGGTGGGCTTATACATGCCAGAGTAACACTACTGAGAACAGCATATTGCTAGAGTAACACTTGTGATAGCAACATAATGTTTACTTGAATGTAAGATCCGTCTGACACCGTATCATGTGCCATGCATCGGATACGTGCAATTAGTTGTACAAATAGGTTGTGAACAGATGTTAAATTTAAACATGCATGGAGGAGCAGCTGGGAGTAGAATGAGAGAGCAAATAAGTAAAGGCTCTGTAAAGGGGCTGTGAGCAAAGACAACAATGCAATTTAGTTTGGACACACGTGGATGAGCGGCTGCGAGCAAAATAAACTAACAGTGTGGCAGGGCTCTGTAAGGGGCTGCAAACCCAGTCAATAATACATTAGAGTTTAGGCACACATGGAGGAGCGGCTGCGAGCAAAATAAACTAACAGTGTGGCAGGGCTCTGTAAGGGGCTGCAAACCCAGTCAATAATACATTAGAGTTTAGGCACACATGGAGGAGCGGCTGCGAGCAAAATAAACTAACAGTGTGGCAGGGCTCTGTAAGGGGCTGCAAACCCAGTCAATAATACATTAGAGTTTAGGCACACATGGAGGAGCGGCTGCGAGCAAAATAAACTAACAGTGTGGCAGGGCTCTGTAAGGGGCTGCAAACCCAGTCAATAATACATTAGGGTGTAGGCACACATGGAGGAGCGGCTACGAGCAAGATGAAAAAGCAATAGAGCAAGGCTCTGTAAAGGGGCTGCGAGCAATGTCAACAATGCAATTTAATTCGGACACACGTGGATGAGCGGCTGGGAGCAAGGTGCGGCGTAAGGCAGTGTTTTAAAGGTAACAGTGTAGGAGACGGTGATCTCATTCATAGAATAGGATTAATGCCAAATCGTGCAGTGAGATTTACTGCTTAACAAGTCATGCAGCTGATGATGTGACCACACATACAAGGAGCCTTTAAACGAGGGCGGTAGGAAGGTAGGTGATGTGCTGTGTGCTGGCAAGTCAAATTGCACGCAGAGTCTTACCGATCGGCGGCAGCAGGTTGGTGATTTCCCGATTTCCCGGGACACAGGCACAGGATGTAGGCAAGGAGGTGGTGAGAAAAACGTGCAGGGGGTATCGGCGAACGGTGAGGAAGGCTGAGGACAGGCAAGGGACAGGGAGCCTTTGTGGGTCGAGCCTTCGTGGAGAGGGCCGGCTCTCGCCTCTCGGTTCGGATTGGCTGACAATATCAGGGCAGCAGCCAATCCGGCGACAGAGAAGGCAGCAGCACTAGGTGAGCAGGGATGGTAGGGCTGCAATCCGGCAGGCGGCCATCTTGGAATGGTGGTAGCCTCGTGGCATCTAATGGAGGATCACTTTGCAGATGGTAGTTGCTGGTAAAAATCAGGCAGTAAGTTTATAGTGAGGACTACTGCGGTATTAGGGCGAAAATAGCGCCCGCGATTCCGGCGTCACGAATTGATTATTGGATTCTTTCGTTTCAAAGGGAATGGCAGCACAATAAGCCTATTGGCCTACCTTGCAACTATGTGGTTGCTTCCAGTGGATCATCATGGTGGTTACACTGCTCCCGCAGTGTACGTCTGGGAGCTCCTGCTCCTACCAGGGTGATGTGATCAGTCCATATAACAGGATCTCTCAAACTTCACCCTGGCCAGGCGCAGAGCCTGTAGACCCCTTACTACAAAGCTGTGCGGTAAGGGATTAGATAGCGATGGGGCTACCCGTTCTCATTGGAATTTGAGGTGGAAAGGGTGGAATATCGCCTAACCTCAGCAGGTGAAGATGAACAGGCCCTTGGTCATCTGAAAGCAGACTTGGGAGCGGAGCCAGGAAGCCCACAGGGGCCATCTATGAGCAACGAGAGGTCGAGACCAGCCCCGGGCCCACAAAGGAGAAGAGGGCAGACAGGGAGGAAATACATGAGGCTCAACGGACCCTCACCCCGCAAATTACCTGTCAATCATGACAACAGAACGGAGTAGGAATCAAGGGGACGAAACACATGAAGATTGGATAGCAACCAAAATGATATTGGGCAAACACCCACGAGACATCTATTGATTAGCCGGAGGGAGGCAAACATCTTCGCTCCAAGGTGACCCTCCATACGGAGGAGGGTTTCTTCAAGATCATGACTGAACTCAAACAACAGTTGTTCTTAGTTTAAAAGTTGTGGGGGGTTTGTCTGAAGGTCATAGCTCTTTGGATAGAGATAGTACGAGAGGGATACACCGCTCCCATGTCGACGATAGATACGAAAGTGCTGAGTCACTTATCGAGCTGAGGTTAGTCATTAGCGATGCGAAGGGATGATGTTAAAAGAGGTCTGTTGGTGGGTACGCTGAATGTAAAAGGGCTCAACTCCCCAACCAAGAGATCTCTAGTCTCGAGGGAATTCCGCAAAGTGTGCCTCGATGTGCTCTTGCTGCAGGAGACATGTCTAATACCTGGGGAAGAAAGAGCGATAAGAAGGGCAGGTATTGATCAAGTTCATTGGGCATCGGGTACTGACAAAAAGGGGGGAGTGGGCATGGTGATTCACAAACAATGTAAGCCAAGGGACTGCAGGGCCACCTACCTATTGGAGGGAAGATTATTGATACTCAGGGGGATCCCAGATGGGGCAAAAGTACTCCTGGTGACGCTATACAACCCCAACCAAGGGCAAGCACAATTTATATCGAATCGAAAGCACTAACAGCAATACAGGAGCAGGAAGTAGACATCTACATAATCGGAGGGGCTTGAACTCCTGGGCAGACAAGTCTAAAGATAGGAGAACCACAGGGTATGCAGCACAAAGGAAAGGGGAGGCCCGGCCAGGACACCTGGGAAGTACACTAGCGGCCCATTGCTTGCTCGACGTTTGGAGGGAGCAACACCCGGGGGAAGAAGGATATACATTTTAATCAGCCCCACACCAGACATACACCATGATAGATTATATTCTCTTTAACATGCACCAGTGGACGAGAATAACACACAGTGAAATCAGACCGGGGGCTGGAGGGATCACGATATGGTCCTCATGTCCCTAGATGTCACCGGGCTTTACAGGCCGGACAATAGCTGGCAGTGCAACAAAACCCTTTGGAAAGACTCCCTCTTTGCCGAACAACTGGGGGGGATAATCGCTGAATACTTTCCACTGAATGATAACGGGGAAGTGAATAGTGGGGTGCTCTGGGATGCGGGAAAGGCAACGTGGAGGAGACTACTCATTAGAGAGGAGGCGAGACGTAAAAGGGAGAGGAACCTCAGAGAGGAGAAGTTGAGGGAAGAGATAGTGGAAGGGGAGGGGAGAATAGACACAATGGAGGGAAACACAGAGGTGCTGAGAGAACTGATACAATCCAAAAGAGCTGAACTGAAGGCACTAGGAATGGGAAAAACCTTGTGGAAGCTGCAGTACCTCAAGCAGACATATTATGAGAAAGGGGATAAAGCGGGAGCGCTGCTGGCAACGAGGCTCCGTGCACAAAGAGCGGAAAGATGGGTATCATCCCTGGTTGGCCAAGGTGGGGACAGAAGGGATTAACCTAGAGAGATAGCGGAGGGATTCGCCCAGTACTACGAAGCCCTTTATAAATCTGAAGTGCAGGGGGTGAGGGGGGAGCTGCAACAAGGGTGTACCTAGATATGATTAAAATGAACACACTTATGAATCTAGAGACGGAACATCTGGAGAGCCCCATCACAATTGAAGAGTTGCAAGATGCAATATCCCATCTCCCCAATGGTAAGGCCCTGTGGGAAGATGTATACACTATAAGGTTTTATAAAAATTTCTCAGGGACCTTGTCGCCACACATGGTACAGATATACAATAACATCCTGGAAACAGGAGAAGGCACACAATGCGCCTCTTACCGCCCTATTTCTCTGTTGAATGTGGACAAAAAGGTCTTTACACGCATCCTAGCACCACGCTTCGAGGAAAAAATGCCACGAATAATACACCCAGATCAGATGGGGTTCATAGCGGGAAGACAAGGTCCAGATGCGGTTAGGGAGGCGTTGGATCTCATGGATCTCATGGAACATGTGGGAGGAAGCCAGGGGGACCACGCACTCCTAAGCTTAGATGCGGAAAAAGCATTAAACTGGGTGGAGTGGGGATTCCTGTTTGCAGTACTACAGAAGTTAGGGGTGAGAATGTGCAGGGCTATCCAACCTATCTATGCCAGCCCCAAGGCAAGGGTAGTGGTGAACGGAGTGAAATCTAGGGAATTTGGACTAAGTAGGGGCACTAGGCAGGGCTGCCCGCCCTCCCCGCTCCTATTTGCCTTGGCGATGGAGGCCTGAGGTGAGTAGATCCGAAATGATGCACAACTGAGAGGGATAAAGGTGGGGGAAGTGTCCCATAAACGTAGCATGTATGCAGACAATATCATGGTATATCTCTCGGAGGTGAAAGAGGCAGTGCCAAGGGTACTCAAGGTGGTGAAGAAATACAGGAACCTCTCAGGTTTCAAGATAAATGTTAATAAGTCTATTCTCCTTCCACTGGGAGAAGTAACCGAGGAGCGGAGAAGAGGATGGGAGGGACTGGAAATACAGATAGGAGAGTGTAGCTTTAAATATCTCGCGGTGAGGATTCCTAGAGTATTGGACACTCCATTTGAAGAAAACTCCCCCCCCCACCACACCGTCTTTTCAGAGACCTTGAAAATTGGGTGAAATTAACCATTTCAAGGCTAGGACATCTAAATGCACTTAAAATGGTCCTCCTTCCTAGGGTATTGTGTATTTATATCAAAGATTCCTGATAGAACTCCCTAATGCCCAGTTTGGTGAACTAAAACGTTGGATGGTAAATTTCCTCTGGGAGGGGAAAAAACACAGGGTGGCCTACAGAATGTTGGTAATGCCCAAAGAGAAAGGAGGTGTCAGACTCCCAAAAATGCATACATACTACAGGGCAGCCCAATTCAGAGCCCCGATCCCCCACCTGAGGTGAGATAAACAGAAGCAGTGGGTAGACATTGAGAAGCACCTATTCCGCCTGGTGACGCTTGGAGAATGGTTGTGGGCACCACGTGCTGCCGCCCAGAATAGAGTACGGAGACATAGGATCTTGGGGCCACTCTGGTCCCTTTGGAGAGTTAAGAAGGAAATGGTAGGGGTAACAACATGGCCCTCACCCCTAAGCCATATCTGGGCACCACCCATAAGAGACCGAATCCCCGGGCATGAGAGATTCCAGGACTGGTTTGAGAGTGGAGTGGAAAGGGTGGGGCAAGTCCTGAAGAGGATGTTTTTATGAGGATAAGCAAACTTGAAGACGTGTTGGGGGTGGGGGATCACAGTCTTTAAATATTTGCAACTCAAAGGGGATCTGATGTCAGCAGAGTGGAAGGAGGACCTGTGGAGGGACTTGACCCAAACAGAGAAAGTGTTAGATACGGGGATGGGGACACGCGAGAGCTCATATCTCCTTTATACCAGCCCTTGCTAGAAGCACAGGGAGGAGATATAGAGGTTTACAGAAGGAAGTGAGACAAGGACATGGAGATGGAAATGGAAGACAGTCAATGGCGAAAACTATGTGAAAACGCCCAGCGAACCTCAATAGCCTGCCAATACAAACTCCATGGGTTGAAACCTTTCTACAGATGGCAATGGGACCCAGCAAGACTTTCACTAAAGTTCCCGGGGGTTGATCCCCAGTGCCAGAGGGGATGCGGGCAGAGGGTAAACTTCTGGCACATGTGGTGGGCCTGTAACAGGGTGCAGAGATATTGGAACAAAGTGCTGAGCTGGATAAGGTTACTGGATGGGGTAGACAGATGACTGAACCCTCCTCCTGGTGCTGTTCGGAATAGAGGTAGTGGAAGTGGACTGGGTCAAGCTTCCACATATGCAATTTTTTCTACTGGCAGCCAGGGCGTGACTAACGAGGGGTTGGAAAGTGGCAAAGCTCCCTGGTGAGAAATAATGAGCCACCAAGGCCCTGGACATATACAGAATGGAGAAACTTACCGGTCAAATACAGGGTCGCACCCCATATGGATATGGAATGGGCCCCGTTCCAAGGAAAATACGACCCCGAGAGGCCACCAGCTAATTGATCGCCAATAGCTGATGGAGACCGAGAAGGAACTGCAAATTGAAAGGGAAACTGGATGCCGGGAAGGAGTTGGGGGAGAAGTTTACCATGAAAAGAGGGGAGGAGAGGGGGCTCTGAATTGATAGTAAAGGATCCCACCACAGACCTCTGAAGGGGAAGAAGTACATGAACAGAGCCTGTTACGAGTGATTCTCAAATATATGGAGGGAGCAGAGGGCACTAGGACCAGATGGATCCTGGCCTCAGCAAGCAATATACATGCCTCATCCAAGAGCCTGACTGTTTGTGCGGGGGGAAGGTTGAAGGGGGTTCAGAATCAGGAGGGGTGGTTGGGGTGATGAAGCTCTTTGAAAAAAGTACAAATCTTCTTCGTGGTACGAAGTAGAATCAGCGAATGTTTAATTTGAACCTGATCTATATTAACCA
The DNA here is from genome assembly GCF_040938575.1 of Ambystoma mexicanum. Lineage (NCBI taxonomy): Eukaryota > Metazoa > Chordata > Amphibia > Caudata > Ambystomatidae > Ambystoma > Ambystoma mexicanum. Next base: position 1,172,199,482 of record NC_090928.1, on the reverse strand, counting down.
ATAAAACCAATTTGAAAAAAAAGATGACACTTGAGCGTGGTGAAACATCTGTTCTAACACCATTAGCAGTCATTATTTCTGCTTTACTTGGTTCTGCCACCTGGGTTTGCCTGATGTTTTCCGTTTATGATGGTGGCCTTCCTACTGTCGAGGCTGGTGACATTTCAACATGGTACAACATCAAAAGTGAGCCCTACGTAATATATTATTAATGCTTGATCTTCTGTCCCTTGCATGGAGGATACACAGACCGCTTTTATATCTGGAGCTGGCACCGCAGCCCATGACTACATATTCTTGGTACCATGAGGTCAGTAGGACTTTGTGACTGCATGAATGTTGGTCCTGCCAAGAAAGTACTGTAATTGAAAGTCCTAAGCTGATAAGGAGGCAAACCATTAGTTCCCTGGGATTTCCAGTTTGGCGGACTTTGGCACTTAGGTCAAAAGACTATTGTCTGCTGGAAAGGTGAATTTAGTCATGTCATGTTTCAGTTACTGCCTACTTAAACATCTGAAACTCTGATTTTGTTCTGATACATTGGCCCTCATTACAAGTGTGGCAGTCCGGAACAAACGTGCTGGTAACTTCGATTACTGGTACATATTCAGGACATATTCAGAACCATCACGCTACGAGAGGGAATGCCGATAACAACTGTGCCAGCAACAATGTACAGTGTGCCACCGTACCCGGTAGCACAGGTAACGGAAATTGCGGGACCCACGTGAAGCAGTGCCAGAAAAATGGCATTACAACCCCAGATTTCCCAGAAACACCAGCACTGCAGAGCAGTCGGTAAACTGGCCCAGGTGTGCAGGAACAGCACCCAATTGACCCAGCTGCACACAATGAGCACAAGGACTGCAGAAAAGGACCCAACCCACACCACACACACCCATGTGCATCATTTTATGGGGGTGCGAGGGTGTTTGTCCCCCCCCAACTTTCATGGCACACAATTTTGTCCCAATTCATTTGGCTGGGGCACCTTTTCATCAGATGTCATGTCCCTCACAACATTTTCAGCAACGTTATTCCACTGCACACACCCTCCAACAGAACCATGCTGCCACTCGTAGCAGCAGCCATGGGCATTGAGGTTCTGTATGCAGGAGTGCAGCACTATGTGCCCCAGAAGCATGCACCCATACCTCGCACAAGGGCCACACCCTGGTCCCTGACTGACAGGCCGATACACACATTCTACCGCTTAAACAGAGAGACCATCCTTCTAATAGTGAACTTCACCCAGGACAACATCCAGAGTGTCATTGGCATCTGTACTGTCATACTCCCCGTTGAAGGTGGTGTCTGTGCTGTGACAACAGACAAGGTATTGGTTCAACCACTGCGCATAGACCATTGCTCAATCCTTTCCTTAATATGCAATTTTATCAATAGGTATTGGTAATATTTCCAATTTTTCACAAGTCAAAGTTTTCAATTGTATTCTTCACGTTCAGTTTTAATTTCAATTGGTGATTAATATGCTCCATCCAACACGTGTTTCGACCTTACAGAACAAAGGTCTTCTTCAGGGCCAATGTATCACCTTTCTTCTAAATGTTCTAACTATATAAAATAATGCTGTCCACCAGTTTGCAAATAATCTTGCTGGCTGGACTAAAGTGACTAGTCCCAAATAATTTTTTAGAAGTTTTTCCTTCACCTCCTTGGATGTTCTTAACCTTTATAACACTTCCAATAGCGTGTGCAATCTGCCTGCAGTAGTCTGCTACGCGCGTGTCTGTGCTGCATTTCCTTGCCATCGGCACATTCCAAAACACAGTCGGACAGCTGAATGGACTCTCCCAGACAGCATTTTCAAAAGTGCTTGTGCAGGTCCTGGATGCCCTCCTGCGTCATGTGTCCCATCACATTGCCCTACACATGATGGTGTGCAGTCAAAAAATCGAAAACATTTAATCGAAAGTCATAATATCGAAAACAAAAAGATCGGAAAAAAAAGTTGAATGCCCTTTTTTTATTATATATTTATTTTGGGGTCCGGGAATAAAAAAAATGGGTAAAACAAAAAAAAAAAAGAAGGGGAGTTGGGGGGGAGAGGGACCCCCATTTCGAATAAAACGCAATTTTTAAAAAAATTCGAAATTTTTGTTTTCGAATTTTTTTTTCTCAATATTATGACTTTCGAAAAAATGGCATTCGATTATATCACTATAAACCACACATGACACTAGCACAGGTGAACACCAACAAGGTCCATGCAGGCATGCATAATGTATTGGGAGCACTGGACTGCACACACATAGAGCTAGTGGCTGGCCACGTCACAGAGGAGGTTTATCAGAACAGAAAGCTGTACCACTCCATGAATGTGCAGGTCGTCTGTGATGCGGACCTGACGATCACACACTGCTGCGCACGTTTCTCAGGATCAACACATGACTCCATGGTACTGTGCAATAGCAATAGCAATAGCACAAGCACAATGCCTGCGTTATGGTGCGTTACAGTGGACAGCAGACCTGGCTTTTGGGTAAGTCAAAGGATCAACACACACATCACAATCCATGTGCACTGGGGCGGGGGGATGTTTACTGTCACCAGTGCACGACCCACAGGCACCATGCAAATGCAGGGACACACTATGCATGCCAGAGTGACTGCCCACAACTGGCATGTACCACATGAGTACACGGAAGGACACACTAGTACAATCTGGCCACAGATTGACAGGCACATGTAATGCCCCACAGGTACCGGAATGCATCACTCCCATTTCATAAATCACAGCATATCCTCACTATGCCCCACCCACCACCACCAACCCATCCTTGAGAGTCAGATCCCGCACATGCCCCAACCAGCATTACCTGTCATATGGTGTACCGAGGTGATTGATGGACCGCAACTACCCCAACTACCCTCTCCCCAACCTTCCCCCACCCACTGACCCTCGCTGACTAAGCCTCCAAAACACACCATTCCAAAAACACCCCCTAGGTCACATCAGGTCTGGAGCTGGCTCACTCTCGTGGCTTCTTAACACCTGGCCTGCCCTTTTGAGGAGAGCCTGACAGGCGCAGGGATCTGAGCAGCAGGCTGCTCTATTGTGAGCTGGCAGGCATGGTGACAGTTGAGGGAGCTCCTGAACCTACCATGTCCCTGGGCTCTTGTGCTACCTGCAGGGGAAGGGTGCCAAAATGGCCTCTTTCCCTCCCAGACCATCTGTGTGAGCAGGACCATTGTGCATGATGATCATCCCAGGGCATGTGCATAGCACCAGCCGGTGGCCTGCAAGCTCTCAAGGATTAGGCTGGTCTCCTCCCGCATCAACCTGGCCTCCTTCAGGTGCTGGTGCATGAGGCTGGCCATCTGCTTGTGCCGTTCCGCGATGCGCCATATGCATGCATCCATTTCTCTGATGCTTGGGATGGGTGGTAGAGGTGGGCTGTGGATGTCAGAGGGGCTGATTAAGGGATGGTGGTAGGGGGTGTGTTCAAACATGCCCTCCATTGTGACGCTGGCATCCTTTCTGGCATCGTCATCTGAAGACGCGTCCATGTACATGGGACACAGGTGTTTGGCGGGTAATGGTCATCCTGTTGGTGCCTATGCTGCAGCAGCAGGAGTTGTGACAGGGTCTGCAGGTTGTGCCTCCATTTGAGCAGCAGGAGTTGCGACAGGGGCTGCAGGCTGTGCCTCTGTTGGACAGCAGGAGCTGCGACAGGGCTGCAGGCTGTGCCTCTGTTGGGGAAGGCGGCATGCTTACGAGGCCTGTAACTTGCGTAGTGAGTGCTGGTGTTGTCTATGCATCGGTTCGGCGTAGCATGGCTCTCCTCCTCTGTGAGGTGCTTGGTCCACCTTGATCACTGTCAGCTGATTTTCCTGGGGGGGGGTGAGATGGACATGCCATTAGTCACCTCTGTGCCATCCTATGGCCTTGCCACATGCAGTTTAGACAGCCTGTGACATGATACCAGTGTATGGTGTCAACAGTTCATGAAATTAAAAATCGTATGGCCCATATATACAAGTGTTACCAGGTGCCAACCGCAAGAAGGTTGTGGACAAATTAGGAGATACGGCTGTACTGGGCCTTGTGTCATTGCTACTGTGCATGTGCAGGGAACAATGTCATGCAGGAGGAGTGAGGCTGCTGGCATGGGAGGGGGTGTATTGCAAAGGGGTGATGGCCACAGGAGGGAGACTGAGCATGTGTTGATGGGAGCCACAGGGGCAGGTGCAAGTGATGGGAGTGGGAGAGAGGAGTACAGTGTGAAGGATGGGGTTGTCCAGATTCTGGCTGTTCCAGGCAAAGGCGGCCGTGGGCAAGTCCTGGTGAGGGATGCTGAGGGAGATTTGTAGAGGATGGGCTGCCACCAGTCTGACTCATGCGGGACCAGGCCCCAGACATCCTTGTGTATTTTGGAAGGGGTCTTATAATTTGAGCTTGTGGTCACAGGGATCATGTGCAGTGATTCCAGGGCTGGAGGGAAGCAGTTCCAGGACTTGGGGCCTCAGTTGAATCATGCAGAACTATTCTGGATTTGCATGAGGGATCGAAGGGAGGTAAGGGCAGAGTGAGGGAGGGCTGTTTCTTTTGTCAGGCCCAGTGGGAAACTGTGCACTGGAGACATTGGCTTTCTGGGGGTGGGCAAAGTATGGGTGGGTGCCCCTGAGTTGGCTGTGCTGTAAGTTGGACCTTTTGCCATGGTCTGTGATGTGCAGATTCATGGTGTGGAATGAGTCAAAGGTGACGCTAAGGCCTGTGGGCTCTCAGGGGAGTGTGTGCAGGTGGCCCATGGAGTGTGGCCAGGGAGTGGGTGGGTTATAGGGTGCAGGCATCACAATGAGTGGCTTCTCTGTCTTTCTGGGATTGAAGCAGGGATCGCCAGCAGAGCATGTTGCATGATTAGCAGTCATTCAATCATGTATGAGGGAGGATGGAGAGGTAATACAGTATGGAAGTTCGTAGGTGGGCGATGTGACATGAGCATTAAACTGGGAGTGGGGAGGAACGGTGGTGATCGTGTGAGCCAGAGGAACAAAGTAGATGTTGGAGAGCCATGGCGACTGATTGGTGCCCTGAGGGATTACACAGGTGGGGAGTGAGGTGGAGGTGTAGGAAGGGCACTTTTGCACTTGGGGTGTCGGTCTGACAGGTAGGCAGTCAACCATGCCAGGGCGAGGTCCGTCAAGATGGATTGGATGTGTACATTCATGTGAGTGTGTCACAGGTGCACATTGCACCTGGTGCATGCATGCCACCTGGGGGTACCTTGTGTATGTGTTGGTTCTCATGTCGTCAATGCCTGCACATGCACAGTCCTTATGTGAGCATATGTGTGTTGGGATGTTTATGGGGGTAATGTTTGTGTGCCCTTGGCCAACGCCCATAGTTCATTAGCCCCTGTATGGGTTGGATGTTGTCTTGTGTCATGCAGTTGGGCATGTCTCTGTGCCTTTTGCACTGCATTTGCCTGCCCTCTGTGTTTGTTGTGGTGTGGCATGTTGTACTCACCACCCTCTCCAGGTGTCCCTACTCCAGCCTCTGCTGTTCTGACTCCCTCAACCCCTTTAAGGTGCAGCACACTGCTGCACTTCTCCTCCCATGGCATGAGTTTGATAGGTGAGCTTGTCCCACCGCCAATTGTAAAAGCATATTTCGCATAATACCGCCTGATAATGAACATTGGCCTAAGCGCATTCGCATCGTACTGTAAATCGCATTTAAATGAACTTGCAATAAGCTGTCGGTGCCGCCATCTTCAAGTTAACTGCCATTTTGATTAACTCCTGCTTTCTGCCCCATGCTAGAAATTGTGTTTTTGGCTCCAGCAGAGCAAAATGAACTTTGTACTGTGTCAACATAGATAAGCATGTCGAAGCTGCTAAGGTGGAATTGTTTGTCCTGCACTAAGAAACCTTGGAGCTAAACACGAGGCGTATTTCAACAGTAATCTAGAGACCATCTGTATCAATAGTGTCTTCTCCGTTCAAACAGTAAAACAGAATGTTGAATAGCTGAATATGTGCTTTTGCAGAAATCTGGGTTTTCGCTCCTTGAAACTAAGCTGACTTTAAACTCAAGAACAAACGATAGGCAAATATGAGTAAATGAAACAAGGACTGTTACCTTTGTGTCCAATATTTGAAAAACATATGAAGTGTTTAACAGAAAACAAATAGCTATTCAATAATGTTTAAACCTGTATTAGTTATGTGAACTGGCCACAAACCCTAGTGAATGGGTAACTCAAAGATGGGCTGGACGATGTGTCCAGGATTGTGGGAGAAATGTATAAATATGCTTGCTTTGTAATATCCAGCACTCTCTCATCTCACGGTGTCCACTACCACACATTGCAAGGTGTTGAGAGACCAGACAGCTGTTCTTCAAAATAAAAGTGTACTTGTACCATTGTACTCGTGCCTGGCATATTTCTATTAAGTGGTATTAAGCCTCGATATTTCTTTAATCTTTCACAATGGCCAGGCATTCCTTGCGCTGGGGCGACATCAGGTTGTGCACCCTCAGGCGTAGGTCATCCCACCACTTGTGGAAGTCATGTACTGAGTGAGGTACGGGTCCCAGGGCTGACACCTTCTGAGCCACTTCCTCCGATATGGCAATCTTTCGGATTTGTGTGCTCTGGAGGTGGTCCGTTGCAAACAGCTCTCTGGCACGTTGTATGGTGCAGTCAGTAAGGATGTTTAGTTCCTGCTCAGTGAAGCGTGGCTTCCGCTGTTGCCTCTCAGGAATGCGGGATGCCATGCCCGCTAGTGCAATGCTGGTGTCTGCGTGTCCGGATGGCAACAGAAACTGTGTGATTTTAAGTGTATTGTGTTTCCCAAAATGTCTGCTGGTGGATTTCCTGTTCCGGCGGTGACGTTGTTTCCGGTGCTGGTGTTTCCGTTACTGTTGTTACTGGCAAAGGCATGCCGTAAACAGTGCCACCGGCTCCACGGAATCACTGGCAAAATACTGCCACACTTGTAATGAGGGCCATTGTCACTGAGGGTGAAACCAATAGGACTTGACTCACCGCAGCTCTTCTGGTAGTGCATGGGAATGCATCATGGTGGGTAATTGAGTTTTGACTTAGGCTAGGAGTGATGCTTCTGTGAGTGTCTGTATAATTTATTAGCTCACATTTCTCACTGAAGACCTCTCGAATCTTGAAAAGAGGGTCTCTGTTTGCAGGGACAGTTGTAACACCCTTCTTTGTGGTAGGCTACCTTTTTGTTAAGACAATGAGAGGTTGACTGATATTTGCAATGCCCAGTACGAATCTCTTTTAGTTGTTACAAAAGCTCTGGAATTTTTGAAAGTCTCCAAGTGTCTGAGATTTTGGCCAGCTGCTGAGTGCCTCCATTTTGGAAGAGTCAACTGTAGTGCCCTCAGTTATGCTTTTTACACAACGTACATGATGCTACCCCTTCAGAACTAATACTTCTGAAGCGACACGTTGAGGTCTTGGGCCTGAGATGATGTAATGCTTTCAGGCATGTACTTCCACAGGAGTTCAATGTTTAAAACTATTCTTTCTATCAGCTGCTGGAAGGTCACCAGGACACCTAAGATCCTGTGCAGCATGTAAGTGAATTCAAAGAACGCAAGTGGACAAATGAAAGCAATGTCCTCCTAATCATGGGGATCTGGTGATGCCCACCTTTTAGATTCAGGACTATCGGTTTACTCTGTTGAGGAGTGGTGTGCTGGTTTGGTATAGTGCGGCTGTTTAGCTTGTAGTAGTCGATGCACATGCGTGTGTCGTTGTTCCAGTTCTGGGCTTCTAAGTCTATTGGGTAGACTTAGAAGCCCAGATCCCTGGATGAGGCTGACTCAGTGTAACTCAACAAGATGTTCTCTGACTTTTTCAACATCTCCTGGTAGGCCCGCTCCTGGAAGGTGGCCTTATCGGTCACTCTGATGCCGTGCTCATACCTATAGGATTTTCAATGCTCCGTACTCAGATATAAATGATATTAGCTTTCTGCGCGAACTTGTCTCTGTCAGATAAGGAGATGCCCACAAAGTTCTACTTCTGCAGGTCAAATAGTGTCTATTTCTGGGCACTGACACTTGTGCCAGAGTAACAGCTAGATGCAAATGAGGTATCTTGACTTTCCCAGACAGGGAGTTGCCATGGAGTGTAACATTGTAGAATGGGAACCTTGATGCACTTCAATCTATCAGTTGCAGGTTATTTGGGACGAGTAGACGTCCGGGAAGGGCACCATTTTCTGGAGTTTTCATGATTAATGGCCCTTGTTGGTGGCTCTGAGCTGGCTGAACGAACCCTGACACCGTTTGTGTAGTCCTCTCAAGAATGGTGGTGTATCCAGAATCATTGGTAATGGCGTCCCCTCCATCTCCAACAGGCAATCTTTGGCTTCCAAGTCTTTCTTGAGGCTCGCCTGCAGAAATAGCAGTTGCATACTCCAGGTTCTGGCATATTGTGGTCCAGTCCATACATGGTAAGTTTATAACCATTGCATGTTATATTTAATGCAGACACACGTTGTATGGATTCTGCCAGACACTTGTGGTCCTCTCTACTCCTCTGCGGTGTTCCTTGGGAATACTATGTGTACCTTTTAACTAGGAAATTATAAAGCTAAGGGAGGTGGTTTAATGCCATCTGCTCTTGTTATATGTGAAGTAAGAAAGGAGGAGGATTAAAGTGATGTGATGCGAAGGGAATGCAAGAGTCTGATTGGGGTCTGCTGCTTGACGGAAATCATGTGTAAGTCTGGGGTCAGCAATCTCACCGATGAGTGAAATGTAGAGGACAATATGTGTGACTTGTGCCTACAGTCTGACATTAATATCTACATAGTTGTGTTGATTAATGTACAGATAAGTGTCGGTTACCGCTACTGCCATTGGGACAGTGCGTTTACCATGAGATTACAAGTGGTGGTAGGGCGGTGTCAGTCCCCATTTTTGGACTCCATAGCACTCCATTGGGGTTTTGGCAGGATTACCATGAGCGGTAATTCTGCAGTGGTAAACACACCCATCTTTGGCTTTAAAGTGGAGGATTTAGCTCCAGCATGACGCTGAAGGTCAATCCTTTACTTCAAGACCAAGTTCAGGATTTGGCAGAGCGGTAAAACAGCAGTAATTCCATTGATGCCAAAAAAAGTGCTGTTCATGGAATTACCACTTTTCTACCTTGCCACCAAACTTGGAATTAGCCCCTATGTGTTATATATTTCTCATTGCAATTATTAGCCTGTTGGGCAGTAATATGAAGGATGTAATACTTGGACTATTGGGCCGCCTAAGGACAATGATGGGGTCCAAAAGACTTCTAGGAGAATGTGATGGTTGTACGTTAATTTATTTGTGCTCCCATGCCCGCTATTCTCTTCTAAAAAGGGCAAGAGGATGGTCTAACCTGCCGGCTTATTTGAGGACAGCGTCAACCTGTTTTAAATGGTCCTTGGCCATGTTATTTCATTTGGGGCTCTGGGCTGGATGACAAGAGGGTTCATTATTGTGATTTCCTAATCCTGGGTTGTGACAGCAGTGTAGATCCAATCAACAGTCTGCCTAGTGCTGCAGTCAGAGGCCATCGGTGAAGGGGGCAGTGTTGTAAACGTAGAACTACTTAACAGGTCTGGAACCGTCCATCTTGAGTGACAGGTGAAAGGACCAATAAGAGGGTAGAAACAGTCAGAAGGTGAACTGACAGCTGGGTCTCTGTGGGAGAAGGACAGGAATTGAGCATGTGAAGAAAAGTGAGCTACTGGTAGGAGGGACACATCTGAATATCTGCCAGGCCTAAAGGGGGCTTCCATGTAAAACTCCTGAGGCTTCCACGTCGAGTGTGGAGGGAGCCCTCAACATGGAATGCTTACTGATGCTGACTTGTATGGCTCTCGGTCTATCTGGTCTGCCTTTCAAGCGGGAGAATACTGGGTACGTATGCCACTATGGCATGGCTCACTGTGGGCCACAGAGGAGGGACATGGGGGCCACCATCCGGTTGTGAAGGACAGCCAAACCCCTGCCCCAGTATAGAGTGGCATGTTCTGCAGCATAAAAGTGTATTTTCTGCAGCGCATTTCATATTGAGTTGAGGGTGAGAGGAAGTGCTAGGATGCAGGCGATAGGGCCAGGCTGCAAGAACAACAGCCACTGGATATACTCCCAAGATCTGCAGATCCACGGTCAACCACACATTTGTGACACACAAATGATATGATAAGTCATTTATAACGCGCCTGTACAGAAGTGTTGATCCTCTGCATGGTGACTGTGAATGGCCACTTTGATTATAAATGGAGCAGCATTAGTCTAGACAAACCTGAATGAGGCTTTTGGAAGTAGCATGCACTGTAAACTGAATCTCTCCTGGTGACTCACAATTCTGGCAGATAAGTCACAGTAAGACTACATGATTTGACCACTCCATTTGAGATCTTTTAACATCATCACTTTTGAAAGAGATGATGTTAAAAATACACCTCACACATTAAACCAGCCTGAAAATATACAAATGTCTGTAAAAGCATGTTGAGTGTAAAGAGGAGGAATGTAGCTTTATTATTCCAATCCTGAATGGAAGCCTACAAGATCGAGCATGCAAACTAAGGTCAGTCTACAGAATCTCTTCTGCAGGCACAACGTGAAATAGAATGCATGACAAAGTCATTGTTTCCCACAGGTGCAGCTTGTTATGTACCCCCATAATTTCCTATAACCCAGAAATTGAACTTCAGTTTCCTATGAAAACCTCATACAAGTCAAAGAATACAATACGTAAAACAGACAAACGTGGCTACCCATTTCCTGTTCACACCAGTAACTGCTTCCTGTGGTACATGGTCTGGTGAGGAGGATGTGGGCAAGCCCTGGCTGCTTGTCTTTCAGGTGACAGAGACAGGGCGGGGGCTTAGCAGAGGGTCCCCATTAGTATTTGCTCCTTGCCCGTCTGCTAAATCCATCTCGTGTGATTGAACATCCCAAAATGTGTCTGTGGGTAGCTTCGGTTTTCCGGTGAGATCCCACCAAGTTTTCCCAAGGTCTGAACCCCAACTCGAGACTTAGGGCGGGGCTCGATTCCTCGCCTTCTAATCGGGAGTCCCGAGACTTGAAAGAAGTGTTCAACCAGCCAATCAGAGATTCTAAAAATAATGGAGGGTCTTTATAAGTCCCAGCTTGCATCCTGCTTTACTTGTGGGGTTTCCTTGACTGCTGAAAGGGGAGTGGACAGGCTTATTCACAATTGGAGGAGGGGGAGTTGGAGCAGTTTTGGGATGTTTTGGGGTCTTTAGAAGTGTTTTGGAGGAGTTTGTTACTTGTTTATGTTATGTGTGTTGTTCGTTGATGCCTGTTTGAGGCCCCCTTTGGCTGTTTAGTTTGCTCGTGGTGTTTCTAGCGTGAGTTATTCCCTGTTTTATCCTCTATGTTCTGTTTGTGTGGGTTATAGGATCTCTCTGCAATCTGTTCTTTTTAACTTTTCTCCCTTGTAAAGATACATTTCCCTTGTACTTTCCTCTGCTCCTTTTACCATTTGTGTCAAACTAACATGTATAAAAAATAGCTTACTAACACATTTCCCTTCCTCTGTAGAAAACCGTGTGTGAACCTGAGACGTCTATTTGTGCTGTTTATCAGTCACTCACTTTTCCCACTGCTTGTGTGTTGACAGAACATTTTCTCATTGTGTGGATCTTGCGTGAATCCTTCTATTTGTCATTGTCACTTGTTTTGTGTTTTGCATATTGCCATTTTTGGCAACATGCCAGTTTATTTGGAGGGAGTGCTAAGGGGAGAATGTGTGGAGCTGTTCTACTCCTCAACCTTTATGTCGGAGGGTGAGGTAGTTATTATAAAGCAGGATCCTGGAGGCAGCAGGTAAGCTTTGAGGGAGTTCCTTCATTTAGCTTCATAAGGTTACATCAATTAAGGATAGTAACATGACAAGAGCTGGAGCAGAGCCCACTGGCTCCCACCACCCAGGCTACATGGCTCCAACTGCCTGGGCTGGAACACACACTCATACAGCACCACACCAACATTCCAGACACTCAATGAACAGTCTCTCCATGACAATACTCACTCCAAACAAGCAGGATGACATGATACAACACACCTCCCTTCCTTCAATATATCCAACAGGACACATGCACCCTGAAGGGGAACAGGATACAACACTCCTTTCTTCTTCACACATACGCAACAGAACACATGCACATCGAGGATACAACAGTAGTCATCCAGGAGGTGGTGGGAGGTTGAGATGGTGCATGAGGAGGGACTCATGGAAGAGGCTGGTCCGGGTCTTTGGATTGGTGAGGAATAGAGACCTCGGACCAGACTTGGTGGTCGAAGGATCTGGCATAGTGCATGCCGGGAAGGATGTGATTACCACAATTTTACCCTTGCACTGGGCAGAGAGGGATGGATCCCCTGCAGCAAGAGGGGCAGAGAGAGGCACTAGGGAGTATAACAAAACAGTTCTAGGCACAGCTCAATTTTGTAGGTGGGGGACATGCGGCAGCTTTCTTAGGCTGACATACTTTTTGTAGGTTGGGAGTATAGTAAATGAGTCTTAGGTACGCCCGAATGTTGCAGGTGTGGAGAATGCCAAAGCAGTCATAGGCCGACATGAAATGTGTAGGTGGGGAGTATGTTCAAGCATTCTTATGCACACCTGAAATGTGCAGGTGGGGAGTATGTTCAAGCATTCTTATGCACACCTGAAATGTGCAGGTGGGGAGTATGTTCAAGCATTCTTATGCACACCTGAAATGTGCAGGTGGGGAGTATGCCATGGAAGTCTTAGATCCACCGGTATTTCGTCTGCAGGGGAGTAAAGCCACAGCAGTCTTAGTCATAAGTCATTTTTTTTTGGGTTGGGGGTACATCAAAGCATTATTAAACACATGTGGATGAGCAGAATATGTGTACCCTAATCAGCAATATGAAGTGATTTGTTTTTTATATTAAGAGAATCTCAAAAAATCAAGCCAGTCAAAACTGAGCAGCACACCTCACCCTAATCCTATACAAATGGGTTCACATTGCTGGAGCCCTTTGCAATATCCATTGCCTGCCCATCCAGTCCCACATAGAATTCAAGCAGCATGTAGAAGCTGGAACTTGGCTTCCACATACATCACCAATCTCGTCAAGAAATAAACACAATCTGAATTCTAGTCCAACTAATGGACCCATCTAAGTAAGCATGCGACATAAAAATAGTGTAAGGAAAAAATACTCAGTACATGCCCTGAACAGCGTATCTTTGTACCTTATACTGAAACCCAATCACTTCCTTTATTTATTTATTTTTTGTAGAATCATATTATAGTTTTTTAAATTGTTTTATTATTTAAAGTGCAGGCCTAGCTCGAGAGCAGCAAAGTGCTGTACAGAGTGTAGGTGCGGAGAGCCAGCATTTTGGATGCCATCTTTTAACAGTAGCACAGTACTGTGAGGTCTGTGAGTCGGTATGTTTGTCCATTGGAATTAGTCCTTGGTCAGGTGTTGTTGAAAGACCTATGTTTTGAGAGATTTGCGAAATTGGAGAATTGTGGGGCCGTTCCGAGCAGACACCAGGATTGAGTTCCAGAGGGTGGGTGCATGACGAGAGAAGGATTGTTTGTGCATCCTCTCTTTGTGTACAAGTTGTCATTCAAGCCGGTTGGTCGATTGGCTGTGCGAGGAGCATTTGCCACCAGAGATGTTGGTGCTTCACTGCAAGGTACACTGGTTGATAATCGTGGCGTCTTTGTAGATGATACATGCAGTCTTGAACAGTATCCGGAGTTTTGGAGTGGAAGCCAATGTAGTTTGCCGAGGATGGGGCTCATTTGGTCAGATTTTCATGCTCCTGTAATAAGACGCCCTGCAGCGTGGTGGACTGCTTTTTGGGGAGTCAAGCGAGCAGCTGGGAGTCCGGTCAGGAGGCCATTTCCCCCTTTGTTGTGCGAGAACACAAGGGCTGGCGCTACAGTCCGGAAGTCCTGCGGTGGGATGAAAGGTTTGATTTTTCAAAGGGTAGAGATTCTGAGCCAGGCTATTTGGGCCTTTCTGGAAGGATCGGCTGCTGTTAATGGTGAAGCCTAAGGATATTGCTGAGTCTGAGAGTTATGGATCAAAACCTTCTATGCGCATATCATCGAGCCATTGTTGGACAAGTTGTTTTTTAGCAGGTGGACCGATTAGGATGAATTCAATCTTGGATGGGTTTAGTTTGATGTAGGCAGTCGACATCCAGGACTGGACGATGGCAAGGTAATCGAGGAGGCGAATTATGTCCTGCACGCTATTTACTCTCATGTACAACTGAGTATCCTCCGCATATTGGCAGATGGCTATGATGGGCTTTTTGAGGATTGTGTCCAAATGCTCCATGTAAAGGTGAAATGGATTGGTGAGAGGATGGAGCCTTGGGGGACTGGAGTCAGTTAGAATGCAACAAGTTCATTTGAACAGCCTGGTGTCTGCCCGAGAGGTAGGAGGTAAACCAATTCGGGACAGTGCCAGAGAACCCCATCCTGTCAGCAATGAGGGACAGAAGGTTGCACTGGTCGATGGTGTTGAATGCATTTGAGAGGTAAAGGAGGATGAGGAGGCATGAGTCACCCTTATCTATGATTTGGAGGGCATCATCCACCACCTGGATGGTAAGTGTCTAAATGCTACACTTGGGGGCAGAACCCTGTCTGATAGTCATTTAGGAGGTGGAGTTGTTCGATTCTGGTAAGTAGTTGTGTAGCAATGACTTTTTCCAAGATTTTATCAATAAACGGGAGGTTCGTAATGTGCCAGTAGCTAGTAGGTCGCCTGGATCTAGGATCGTCTTTTTTGAAAGAGGTCGTATGAGACCAGTTTTGAGGGTGTCTGGGAATTATGCTTTTGTGAGGGAGACCTTAAATATGCTGTGGAGCGCATTGAGCGATGGGCCCGTCAAGTTTTTAATTGAATGCGGGCGGAATTATATCATCAGAGTAAGAAGTAGGTTTGAAGGAGGCAATTATTTTTAGGAGATCTGGGGGAAATAGAGGAGAGAATTTGGTCCAGCAAGGCAGTGTGCGTGCCAGGGTGCAGGGGATGCTAATGCTGTGAGTGGTTGATTCAATGGTCTCTCGGATTTAGTCTATTTTTTCAATTAAAAAGGTGTTGATTCCATCGCATTCTTTCTGAGTTGCTGGCACCTCGGGTCAGGTGAGGGTTTGGTACAATGCTTCACTACCTCAAAGAGGGCTTTGCGCCTGTTGGAGGCTGCCGCAATGGTGGAGGAATAGTCAGCAGTTTGGCCTCAGTAATCAGAATCCTATGGTTTTATGGTTTTATGCTGAGAGATTTGAGGTTGGTGAGGTTGTTGGAGTTATCTTTGTTGCGCCACCTTAAATCTAGGGCACTGATTGAGCATTTGTTGATATGATATGATATGGCATTTGTAACGCGCCTATACACAAGTGTTTCAAGGCGCGACGAGGCTGGGGGGCAAGGGGAGACAGACAACGATCCTACTAGGCCAGGTGTCATTCAGATCGTGCAAGTGCAATGGTAGGGGGACTGGGAAAAGTGCAAGGGGAAGGGGAGAGGGGAAAGTGCAGTACATGGTTAGTAGAATACAAGATAAATAATACAGCCAGCTGGTGGCAAGTGCAAGGAAAGTGCAGTACATGGTTAGTAGAATACAAGATAAATAATAGGGCCAGCTGGTGGCAAGTGCAAGGTAAGTGCCGGGAGAAGGAGCTGTAGGATACAGATACAGTCCCGTAGTGCAGGTAGGCAGTGCAGGGAAGAGTGGCTGGGCCAATGACCGAGATCGGTGAGTTGGAGACTAGCTCAGGGGTGTACCATAGGGTGGATGGTTTGGTCTTTGGCCGGCAGGATTTTATGGGGGCATGAGTGTCCACCAGTTTGATAGCATAGTTGCTGAATCATGCCAGGAGGCCTGATGCATTCCCTGTGGTGGGGAAATCTGCAAAGTTTGCTTCCAGCTCATTGACCGGAAGGTTTTGAATGAGCGGCATTGAGTGAGGGGGATTTAGCCTGACCTTTGTGAGCCGTAGTCGTGTGGATGACTGATAATGGGATGGCAGCGTGGGCAGACCAGTCAAGTGGGATTGGGTCTGTGCAGGTGATGCAGAGGGTTGATGTGAAGGCGTGGGGGAAGAGCACAATTTACTTAAGGTCCATGGAAGCGGTCAGTGTGAAAAGCGTGCTTCGAATGTGGTTGTCAGCCTGTGACTCAGGGATGTTAAAATCACCAAGAAAGACATAAATAGAATGTGCTAATTTGGCAGAGGAGAGTAAATTGGAGATGTTTGCAATAAAAGAGTCACTCCTGTGAGGTGGTCTGTAGATGAGGTGGTCTGTAGATGAGGTGGTCTGTAGATGATGTGGAAGGTGATGGATTTCTTGTGTGATAGAGGAATCTGGCAGGTGAGTGGTTCAAATGAACTTGTTCTGGGAGAGGGGATGATGGAGCATGGCCAATCACTCCTGTGGATGATAGCCACTCTGCCTCCTGCCGTTCCTGGCCAGTCAGCATGTTGGATGCAGTATCCTTGTGGTAGGAGTTTGTCGAAAACCTCTGGGGTTATTTCCCCAGTTTTGAGCAAGTTCATCACTAGGGGATTTTACTTGAATTCCCCCGAGACAATGGACTAAAGAGACTGGTGCTATGTTGCGAGAAACATGTAAAAGCATGTGGCAGAGGTGGGTAGGCACAGTTCCCTTCTGTGTTTTTAAGGGTTCTCATTTCCTCAAACACGTGTGTTGGGCTCTGAGTGGTTCCCTCCTCCCTCTCCCCCTTCCCTCTCCTCCTTCAAGTTCCTTTGCTATTACTCATTTTATCATAGGGTTCTAGAGCAAAATGCCAAATAAATAAATAAATAAATATTCCTCTGTAAGCAAGATTACATTATTCAGGCAAGCATCAGAAGGCTTGGTGGAAATGGATTCATGATAGGCCTCTTTGAAATGTCTCCTATTGGTGGAATAGGATAGACATTTGTTTTGGGGAAAATCAATTAGGATTGTACAGGTTCAAGGAATAACAGCAGGTGGACGGGGTGGGAACATTTCAAATTTCTTTCTTTGTAATCTCTATATTGAGAATTTTGCCCTGGGAGTGGAAAGAAAAGCTGACCAATTGCCACAGGTCAAGACTGTAGACAGCTTCCAAAAGGGCATGAGCTAAAATATCTTCAGCGGTGTTCCAGGGAATGGGAAGATCTTGGAAAAGCATCTTTAAAGAGCGGAAAGAAGCAGTGTGAAGGATGAATTTACAAAGCCATCAGGATTCTGTTCTGGTAGGGTGGCGGGGGTTAGGAGATAGTGGAGGAGGGGCAAGGGGGTTGCAAATCAAGTATAAATAGATGGTCCAGGTGGCAGAGGCATCCCATGATGTAGTCAGTAATTCAAAGGAATTAAACTCATTAAAATGTATAGTCTTACATTTACAATGATCACTGAAGATGACTCCATCATTGCAAGACTGAAATAGCCACAGGGGTCTAATAGATCAATTACGGATCTGGAGATTGGTTCCCGCCGGAGTTCGGTGATGGACTGAGCATCCCACACGTGACATGATCAGATCCTGAAATGCAACCGTAGAAGGACACTTTTATGACATATATTTTAAGACCACCGGCTAGGCAGCGGAGCTATCTGGACCACCAGGGATGGGGTGGCAGTTTCCATTTGGGAGCATAGGGCATTATGTGTAAAATGATTGGTTCCCTATGGAAATACATGATTATTCTAATCTCTTCGTTGACTGCATATGTCAGAAGAAACCCTACCAAGCTCGGGATAGGCACATAACCGGCAGAGCAAGAGTAGCAGAAGGGACCTGGCCAATGTGTGCCTTGCACTCCAGGATTACTGGTGAGGGTGTCCACCGTGGGGAAAAGTGACCATTGGAGATACTGTTTTGGGTGGAGGGCATCGGCGGGTCTTATATACTCAGTATATACTTTACATCGAACTAATAACTGCTCTAGAATGTTTCATCATTTCTACAGAAACATCCACCGATCACTTGAACATTGTCAGCGGAGAGCCAATCAGGCTCTGGCAAGAGGGAGCTCCAAGAAGGAGGGTTGGGGGGGTCACTGCCTGGCACCTGAAACGAAACAAGTGAGCATCAGCAACTGGCAAGCAGGGTGTGGGTCTCATTCCACGTTGGCCGGTGCGGTGCTAACATGCTGGTTATAACGGCAAATCCCCCCATTGAGTCCTATGGGACCCTATGGAATGGGGATTTACTGCCCTTGTAATCTGGTAGTAATTCCCCCAGACCAATTGCTGGTAATGGTAATATTGTTTGGTGGTATCCTGCCAGGACTACTGGTGGGCTTACCACCAAACCTGCAATGAGGCCAGTGACTAAAAGGAAGCACCCCTTGGGCCCCAATAGCGTAGCATGGTAACTGGTCAGCGCAGAAGCAACCAGGATCCATCGAACACCCTCTAGCTCTAGAAAGAGGGTGATTAAAGATGGAAGACCGACACTGATTGGCGCCGGTAGGTGACCATTAGGACAGCACCAGGAAATCTGGAACCAGGCAGTCACCTGTGCTAGCTGGGGAACCAGCAGTATATCTTCATGTATAATGTATTTAATCTTTAAATATTCAAATAGGTCTGAAGCCACTGACACCATTTAGTGCGTTACCAGAATTAGAAAGAATACTACCTAAACAGGAAACCTTAACTAGGATTTCTATCACTAACTTGTACTGCCCGCCCCAAGTACTATGCGGAATTATCCTGCTGGGCATAATAAGATCACTTCTCACTGAAGACAAATCTATAGGTGTTATTTTTCACACGCATCTCCATCTATAGATGGGATTATTTAATAATCTGATGTAGGACAGAAAAAGCCACAGTGGTAGCAGAGTGCTTCTCCAGAATAATACAGCATTATCTAAAGGTTATGATATGGTATGTTACAGAGTATGTATATAGCACATCTTTGCCATTGCCATGGCATGGCGCCTCTGAGGGCTCGCTTGAGTGGTCTCTGATGAACTGGACAGCAGTAGGCATGCCATGATGCAGGCCTAGGGGTTGGTGAAATGACGAGTTGGTACACATGGGTCTTTCACACCTCTTTCAGGTCCAGCCTTGGTATATAGTAGTTGATGAAGGAATTTGCCTGAGTGGGGGGTGGGTTCCTCTCCAACACCAGCCTGTGATCAAAAAATGAAGGATGGACAATGTGGTAGTATTGCATTATTTGACATTTCTTTTGTGAACGCCAGAAACTCTCAATTGGCCCTTGACGCTAAATAATAAATAGGTTTTATTACTACCCAACTCATTGATACTCAGTTTATTAACCTAATCAGGCTGAATGGCTGAGTCAACCTGGCCGGTATTCGAAACTGTGATCGAAGGTTAGACACACATCTCAGAGCGAGCACTTAATTCACTGATGTATGTAACCAGGACAGTTCCTGATTGAACAAAGCATTAGGCCCGCCCAACACTCAGTGGCACAGTGAGATGTTAAGTCTGCGCTCAAGTGCACTCTTTCTGGTTGGAGCATTGAAAATAGCACAGGGTGTAACTGCCATTGGTTGGGCCTGGGGTCTCCAACTCCGGTTTACAAGACCACCAGTTATCCAGGATAACTATTGACTATGCATTTAATGCTAATTATAAAGCATTAGCAGGGATTATGTTGGAGACCCGCATATGGACATAGCACTGTATCTGAAACAATTCCCTAAACACTACATCCGGCGGGAGTGCATGAACATTGCATTTACCCTGATAGACACACTGGAAGTTATTGGCCCCAGACTGGTTTTGGCCAGAGAAGCGTGCAAGTGTAGATTGTGCAAAAGTGAGGAGATTTAAGCAGCTAAACACTTGCTGTGCCTCTGTAGAGCTCTAACAGATTTGAGAAGAAAAACCTTTTAGCCACGGGGTGAGGAGTCAACCCACTTTTTGAGGGAGATTTGATCTGGAAGTTGTATCTCAAGGGAAATCACATTCTTCTTATGGTATAGCGTCCTTTCATCGACACCCGTTTTTACGACAGGTGTTTCCCGCGTCATTTTTGCTTAAAAAACTTTTTGGGTGTGTGGGCAAGGGCCTATTAAGGGTTGGGGTGGGAAATAAAAAAATGACGAGGGCACTGGGGGCAGGGGGAACCCCCAAAAAATACTTATTTCTGCACGCAGCAAAACACCCATCGCAAACACAGGTGTTGATGAAATGACATCGAACCCCTCTTATATACCACTCGACCGGTTTCTGGTTGTACATTAGAAACACACTGCAAGAGCCAGAGTGTTTGCATAAGGCTACCTTTTAATATTATTATTAGATTAAATAAAGCAGGAAGAGCATGGATTGCCAGGCTGGATTGACTAGAGGGGAAGGATTGTCTTCCTATTTCGGATTTTATTTGATGTATATTGTCAATTGATGTTTATTTTAGCTTTTTTATCTTGCAATCTGGGAATATGGCTTGGCATTGATAAAAAATCATTTTTATGGCTGTATTATAATAAATAAAATATATACCTGCATTCTGCTCAACCGCACGCCCACCCTAGACATTCAATTTATAACAGGTGTCTCAAACCCCATCACACAGCTATTATCCCTGATATGCTTCACTGCATGTTCTCCTCCACCACAGAGACCACCCACACAAACAATGTGGTGGCATTTCCATCATATACAAAGATGCACTCATACCTAGCAACCCCAAACACCCTGTATACGGCTCTCTCTCCCTCTTGCTCCTTTCCATCCCACCCACACCCCACCACTTATTTACCTAACTTGACACCCTACAACACACAATTCCAACTTCAACACGGACTGGAATAACTTCACAGCTAACAATCACAGCTCCCCTGCATCAATATCTAGCTTGGCACCTTCAAATGTGGTCGTCCCCATCCAGACAACAATCCCATACTATTGTAAAGGCATCATGAAGAAAGATACAGCCAACAGACTTATATTTCAACTAAAACACTGTATTAAATTAAATGTCACAATGGTTAAATGCCTATCTTGCCCTATGCAAAGGTGGGATTTACCTAACTTGAAAGTCTGTCTGTGCCCACAACATATACTTGCCCCCACCATTAGGACTAACAATGTGTAGGGATGTTAATAACTAAAGAAACAATGTTCAACTCAAAGTTGTTGCTTCTTCTAGCTCTCAGCTCTATTTCCCCAAGTATAAGATAGTCCCACAAAAAGTCTCAAGATTACTTCTCTCGTGCTTCAAGCCACATAGTTCAAGATAATCATTGGGGTTCCCTTCCCCAAATCTCATGCATCACAGTTCAAAACGAAAAGGAGTCAAGAGACCTCGCTCTCAAGACAACACAAACAGGATTTACAGCCTCAGGGTTCCCTTCCCCAAGACTTCAACTTCACCTTTTCTACTTACTTTAGTTCGTTTTGTCAGTTGGTTTTCCCAATATCCTTGGTCTTCAGTGTACAGGGTTCGCTGGTTTAAGCAAAATTGTCAGACTTCATGGTCCACCCATTACAGGTCGAGGACCCAGGATCCCTGGACTCTTCAGCTCTGCCAGTTCCTTGGCACTTGCTCCTGGGCACAAGGGGTTCCTTGGCACTTGCTGCTGTGCTCCTGTTCACCAAGGCTTTTTGCTTAAAGTCTTTTAGTTGGCCACCTGACCTTATGTACAAAGTTTACCTCTTTTTGGCTTCTCCTTGTTAGCCTCTTGGGATACACTTTAATATTCTTATTGTGCTTCCTAAGTATATTGCTTAATGGTTTTAATATGCTTTGAATGTAAGTCGCTTTCGATTCATTAGTTACTTGTGTTGCTTAAGGTTTAAGTTGTCATTAAAAAAACACTTGTTATTTGAAATGCACTCTTGTAGTTTAACTTGTAGTTTAAATATAAGTTTGCTTTCAGTTTGGTATTCGAAATATC
Source organism: Ambystoma mexicanum (assembly GCF_040938575.1). Lineage (NCBI taxonomy): Eukaryota > Metazoa > Chordata > Amphibia > Caudata > Ambystomatidae > Ambystoma > Ambystoma mexicanum. The sequence goes on along the minus strand of NC_090928.1, from coordinate 1,172,177,588 downwards.
CTTTTGTAGTTAAATATAAGTTTGCTTATAGTTCGGGATTCAATAAAGACAGACTGGCACTTGCCTGCGGTCTGCTTCAGAGCTCCCCGGTGCCTGTGTGCCCTTCCGACACTCACCGGCGGCCCAGCTGTTCTGGTTGTTTCTCCTCTGCTTCTGGAGCCTAGAAATACCTGCCGTCGCAAGCCCTGCTTGCTTGCCGGATGCTTCTTTCTTCGCTCCGGTTCTCTGCCTGCTTTTCAATGGACACGAGCGGTGTCCTCTTTAATCCTGGTCTATCAGTGTCCTGGTACCGTTTCCAGTCCCACCACAGCTGGCTCCTCATAGAGCGGGTCGCCTACTGGTCTCTGCCATGCCGGCCTCCCTGCTGCTCACTGGGGTGTTCCCAGTCTCTCATTTTATATACCTGCAGTATTCTAACAGGCTGCAGGTGTGCCTGGTAAATTATATCTGCCTGACCATAATTAGGAAGACATGTCTGACTGTTACAATGCTCTGGAGGCAGTTTCCTCGTCCCAGTACCTAATTGGTACAAGTGTGTAGTGCACATTCCTCTTAGTCTCCTCTTCCTCGTCACAGTACTGCCACATGTCACATTGGGGAAAGTGAGGGAAACAGGCTTACAATAGCCCAGAAAGGTTAGGGTTATGTCAGGTTGGTTGTTGGTAGGAAAGGGGGATACCATGTCTCTTCTATCCGACCTTTGATCCTTTTCCTTTTCCTCCTCCTTTTGGTTCTTGCGGACCATTGAGACTTCCTATATTCTTCTTGGTTAATGGAAACATGGGGAATACTATCCCATAACTGCCTCTGGGACAGGAGTATCATCCTGGAATGGAAAGGGGCAATACTGTGTCTCACCTTAGGACATTTCTTCCCTCTCCCAAATAACCCTCCACTCCGGTGATCCTCCCACACTTCTCCACACTACCTCCTTCACAGAAACTATTCATCATTGTGAAATCCATTGCCAAACCACCATTCAGCACTTCAAAGCCATCAAACATTCCGACAGGCACGCCCTCATCGCCCTTACTGCCGAAACAAAACATGCACACTTCCTGGATGATGCACGCCGACCTCAATCAATGTCCAATTGCATCACCACCCTCACTCCTCACTTGCTCAGCATCAGCATCATCAACTCCTGTCTCTCACATGGTACGATCCCCTCGGCACTCAAGAGTGGACAAATCTCACCCCTCTGAAAAAGAAATCTCTTGACCTCACTCCCTCCAAATAACTACAGCCCCATAATTAGTCCTGCAATACCTCACTAGAATCATGGAATACTTTGTCACTTCCCAATCGTAACAACATATCACCACAAACAACCTACTCAACTCCTTCCAATCTGGCTTTCCACCTGGACAATACATTGACACTGATACTATTTACATCCTTGATGACCTCCACTAGATCACAGACAATGATACACAGCACTACTCATACTCATTAACCTCTCTGCAGCCTTTGACACCAACCCCACCATTCTACTCATTATTCTATCAAAGAAGATGAAACTCTCAGGCACTGTACTCGAATGGTTTACATGCTTCTTCAGTGACAGAATACACTTTGTCACCATGCCCCTTTATCAATTAGATCCTACCACCCTGGTCAAGTACGGGGTCCTGCAAAGCTACTCCACTGTTCTTTTGACCTATATGTAGCATCCATTGGACAGACACAATGTCCATTTCCACAAATACACAGACGGCACGCAAATATACTTCCAAATATTATGTCCTTCACAACTTTGCACCCAAAAAATGAAGTCTCTCCACCATCTCCACATGGATGACCACCTACCTCCTCAAGCTCAAACCTTCCAAAGTAGACTACCTCTTCATTTGCCCTCCCCCCAAGGCACAAAACCAACCTCATTTGCACATATGTCCCTCCACACCTGTCAAGCCCCTTCTCCAGCAGCACAAACCTCTTCTTCACAAACCACATAGCTGCTGTCACCAAAACATGCAATCAACAACTACACCTCCTACGAAAGATCAGACACATCCTTCCTTCTAACAAGTGCCACACTGCAATCCAAGCGCTGGTTCTGCCCAGGCTGGAGTACGCTAATGGTCTCCTAACTGGACTCACCAGCAGCACAATTGACCCCCTGAAAGTCTCACAAAACACAGCAGCCAGGCTCATCCTCCACCTACCAAAACATTCAGACATTGCCCCAGCTTTTGTCAAGCTACACTGGCTCGCTCGTCCTTTAAAGGACTGCCCATTGTATTCATAGCCATCCACCTCAAAACCCCATCCTACCTTCTCCACATTCCACTCTCCAAACTAACATGCATACAAAAATAAGCATTTACCTAGTGGGCATCCAAAGCATGGAATACCCCACTAGCTCACATGCACAATGCACCCTCCATCACCATCTTCAGAAAGAGCCTTAAAAAAGCCATGTTTTCCCACACATGACTCTGTTGCTCCACATCCCCTGCTAGCACTTCTCTATCCTAGTCTTCCTATCCTATCCTGAAAACATTGTGTAACTTCTAGTTCACCTCCTACCTTTTCAAACTTTGAACCTTGGAAGGCACACTAAGACACACTGGTAGGGACACTGCTAAACACAAATTCAAATAAAATAAAAATAAAATAAATGTAAATAGGATGGTGGAACTATTCCTTCACCTCACCTTCCCATCCTGTCTACTCAAACTCTACCAACTTCCCAGAGAAAGACTATGTTTTTGGCATATAGCATTTATCAAAGAGGGGCCTGATTAGTAAACCTCCATTTAAGTAACAGAATTACCTGCATCATTTTATGTCATTAACAATAATAAAAACTCGGGCTATCTCACCCTAAGCAGATGGACATTCTGTTACACACACCCAGTGACCAAAGGGACCATCTGACAGACACCCTGCCCCTGCAGAACATGCTTCAAATGTCACTGCCCCAGGTCACCCAACACCGCCACCACCAACCCAATAACCTCAAAAACAGGGAAGAATGTGTTTAGGCGGTCCGCTGGCACCCCCTGCCGCTAAAGCCACACCTAGAAAGGCTAAGACACACGCCAAGCCACACCACGGTCCCTCGGTCATAAAAGCAGCAGAGATTGTACCACAAGCAATGCCTGTGCAAACAGAAGGTCCATGTCCCTTACCTGCATCTTCAATGCTACCTTCCACCTATCTTATGCCTGTTGGGGTCGACCAAGATGTCTTGGGTCTCATTTGAACTCTCAAGTGTTCCATTGGACATTGGGGATGGCCAGAGAGAGGAGAACACCACCAATCCACTTTGCACACCTACTTGAATCTGCACAGATGATTCTGATGGGGACCAAGAAAACACTGGAGTGTGCTCACTTGATGTCCATGGCCGTGTAAAAGTCATAAAGCCTCCTCCCCCAGCAGCACTCTTGCCAGCTGTGAGAGCTCCATCCCTATGCACAGAGGACATCATAAAGGTTCAACATCAGAAGGTCATGCAATGTCACTGAGAAATGGGGACTCGACTACAGCGCCAGGAGGACATTTCTAATTAATCCTATCTTGCTCTCTGAAACATCTGGAAAGCCACAGTGGGTCATGGACGGAAGACAAGACAGTACAGTTCACATGTGTGGGATACTGGACAGCAAGGTAGGTGATATCACCCTCCGACTCCAGCCCACAAGGGAGAGCAATGACCCAGGGTTTTGCACACATGCATGGGATTTTGGGAAGTTTGGAGATGATGCTAGTCCAATTTTACTCCTTGGCCACCTATGTACCAACACCATCCACCTCCATCAACACCACTGATGAATCTTTCCCCAGTAGCTCACCCAATAGGTCCAGACTCTCACAACCCCAAACCCATAGCTCGTCTGGCAAGGCGAACAAACCCGACCAGAAATGAGAACTGTTACTTTGTGTACACCATTGTTGGGGAGTGTGTTGGGGTGGAGGGAAATGGCTTAGGGGTGTGTTGGGAAGGGGGTGACTCATGGTAGTGGGATGTCTTGGGGAGGGGAAGGAGGAGATGATGTATTCATGGCTTGAGGGGATGTTAAATAAAGGGTGTTGTACTGGCAATTGCATATGTGTCCATTTTTATTTTGTAATCATTAGAGTCATGGATTGAATCAGGTTGCATATGTCGATGTTACAGCTTTCCAATCATAGTTCTAATCATCAGGCATGCATGCGTGATACTGCAAAAATATACACATTAATGTACCATTGTGATATGTGCCCACCCACACAATTAGAAAAATTAGGCCACTAGACACGGCCTTGTGGGTGTACAAATGGGTCGTCTTCTTCATCCTCATCATTATCTTGTGGAGGATCAGGGACGTAATTTCACCAAAATTCCATGGGTAGCAGAAATTACATCACACGGCCCCTTATCTTCGTCTGATGCACTTTCATCCTTGATGTCATTTTCTACTGTAACTGCGGTTATCCCACAAGATAACAGTCGTTATACAAAAATGTTCAAGCTCTTAACTCGGTCCCAAGACCCCCCCAACGTGGTGTCATCCTTACTCCTCCCCACATTCCATCCTTTTTCCTCCTCCAAAAGGCTTTTTCCACTTTTTGTTTTCGGCTAACCCCGAAATAATAGAGGTTTCTCTTGCATCGAGCAAAAAAGAAATGGCGGCCTTTTCATTTCTGAAAGATGCTTCAGCGATCGGGACTCGACCATGAGCTGGACTTCAGATCTTCACTCGTTCAGTGTCCTCGGAACATCTCTGTCAACTTTGGGTGCCGGGAAACCCACTGGTGGACTTTCCTCTGTAGCCTGTTACCTCGACTTTCTCCGGTGGGACAAAGCAGTCGACGATGATGGCAAAGGAGCCCTTCGTTCAAATGTTCTTAGGCAAGGCGGAGCATTGTGGCTCCGGTCGTCGAGCAGCACAGCGTCAAGGTATCCCTGCTTCTGGGTCGACACGCTTCAACGGGCTTCCAGCAGTTATGGAAATCCTCCAAACCCCGGTCGACGGCAATGGACTTCGATGCCTTGATGTCCTGGCGCTTTACTTCAAGATTCCCGGCGGACCCCTTCTCCGGTCGACAGCCTTTCGGGACTGGCTTTTAGGGTGAATCAATGATGAGCACTTTTTGCATGATGGTCCCTCGTAGCTCGGGGAGAGGTCTCCTAGCCAGGTCCCCTCTTAGATCATTCCTTGACAGACTCAACAGCTTTTAGATTTTGTTGAAGGAAATGCATCAGCAATTCCTCTTCTTACAGCTGGGCTTCAAGGATGAGCTTCAAGTTTCAACTTCAGCTTCTGTACAAATTGGGAAGTGAGAGGTCCCCAGATATACACATCTGTCACTCATGCACTCTGGCTAAGCCAAGCTCAGTCAGCCAATCACACAGAAGGGCATTCATGCAGGTAGGTTGCTAATCAAGCTCATAGGCATTCAGACTATTCACTTCCACCCAGAAACCAATAACAAGGAATGTGGATTGGGGCAAGCACTGTGGGATGTTTTTACCCATGCATCCAAGCCCTACCATAAAACTGTGCATTACTGGCATTGAAAACATCATGATGCCAGATCTCCCCAGGGAGTGCACAGGGAAAACATGAAGAATAGACTGCCACTCATTTTTGCCTATGTTGTGAGCACAGGAGGGCACTGCCTAAAACCACCATTGGGATACACACACAGTAGCCTGACACCATTGGGAATGGCAATGCTGATTGCCAAAAGCAACCCAGAACTGTGGGGAATTCATTTTCTTAATGTCAAAAATGGATGCAATACTGGTGCTCACCACTATCAGAAAGCCGGTGTTTTAAACCCACCAGACATTTGTTTAGAACTGAACAAATGAACCCAAACCAGGCCAAGGAAAGACTTGCTAAGAGGTGGATACAATGTAAAACTATATTCTGAAATGACTTGAAGGAAGTAATTATTTAATGTATATATAAAAAAATAGCTGGGGATGTCAGCAGCTTAAGTGAATTTGGGTTTAAAGCCACTAAAATCGAAATGTTTAGAATAAATGAGTGACCTATTTGTGAGCGTCACATAGGTTGCAATTGTTTAAATGTCATAGTTTTGAACTTAGAATCAGCATTCTAGCTGCATGTGCAAAAATTGTAAGTTGGATTTGAATGTAGAAAACTGGGAACTAAAGTGACATTTAGCTGAATTCTGCCTGACAACTACCCCCAACAGGAGTTGAACTGGCTCAACAACTCTTCCCAGGCCTGGCTGCATTCTGCTGCCCCTGCCAAAAGGAGATGACACCTCTCTGATTGGATTAGGGGAGTGGTACCTGCAGACTGCAGGAAGTTGAACAAAGCCCTGTCTTGGACTCAGGCAAATGTTATATTGGGGGGGTCGTAAAATGGCTTCTTCTTGGGAGAAACTGGGAGGGGCAGTGCCTGTGAGAAGCAAGCTGAGCTTGGGGGACGTGGATAAACCAGAAATTCCACCATGTGCTTTGGAAAACCACACCCCTTTGGGGCCAGAGCATGATTTTAAAAAAGATGGATAATACACAGTGCGGACTTGTCAAAATTATATAAATAACATCATCATTTTTGTGATTTTTCTGTGCACATTTTAAGAGGTGTCAGGACCCTGTGGTATTTTCTTGGGGATAGCAGCAGAAAAAAAGGTTGTTACTCCAAATGTATGCATGTTAAAAATCTGACACTTTATCATCTGAAACCCTGGTGCATATTTGTGTAAAATCTGGAAAGGTTTAGAGGTCGTTATCTGGATGAAAAGGGGAGAATTCTGTCATCAGTGGACACGACATTGTACAAAGACAAGGATTGGATGGTTTGGTGCTACAAAAAATATGTTAACTGGACCTATAATATTAGAAAAATGGTACATAGATAAATATGTATGTGGGTCAGAAATAGATTTGTGTGCAATTTGACAAGGGGAGGTTCCTCTGACCATAAAACCTACAGCATCACTCTGACACTCCATTTCTTTCCCCCAATCAAGGGAGAGAGGAAAGCTTGGCCAATGATAAGTGAGAGGGGCAGGCTTAGCTGGGCCCAGGCACACACCCATTTTCAAAACACATAAAAGGAACATTGAAACCCAGGTAGAGAGATTCACTTTCCACTTTCTTGCGGGACGCTTTGCCGGGAGACTTCAGACTTCACATCCAGAGATCCAGACTTCAAATCCATCAATCTCCAGAGACCAGAAATTAACTCCAGAATTTGTAGCAGAGAGGCCTGAATCCACAAGCTGAATCCTCTTCAGCAGGCCTCAAAACCAACCAAACTATTCAACAGCCGGGCGAGCTGTTTGCATTCTTTGCCAAGAACTTTTGCAAGAACCTGTAGCAGTATCCAGAAAGCAGTGCTGTATCCGGAACCAGAGAGAACCACAAACCAGACCGTTGTGAGCAGAACCGGTGCTTGACAGACCCAGAGAGCAGAGCTGACCCAGATAGCCAGGACTTCAGAACCACCCACCGGAAGTCCCGTCCAACCTGACCAGAACTTGACGGCTTATTTCAAAAATATAGTGTGAGTACTCACTGTTCAAAACTAATCGCTTAGTTTAAAATAATCTAATCCAAACTATTTTAGCCTATTAGAACTGCCTCCTAAAATCGTGTCATTCTGTCATTTTTAAAACTGAAAACTGTCATCTGTCATTCTAAGCTTTAAAATTTCAAATCCGAAAAACTACATTTACTAAATCGGCCGTATCTCCGGAACCGTTTGGGCTAGGAGCGACTTCCTACTCCTTATAGTGCCTCCGTAATTGCGCTCGACGCACGCGACTAAATTTGCCGCGATTTGACATTTTGCTTAATTTCAGCCATGTGTAAAAATATTTGTCCTTGCTTTCCTTGCTGAAATTCGTGTGCAACCTTACAATTACTCATAGAGCATTGCTAAAGTGATCCTGAACTGATTCAAAGTATCTATCAACTACCCTGACCCCCCTATAGGGAATTAAAAGCCTTTTTAGCATATTTTTCACTTAATTGCAACCACATCAAAGTATCTTGCCTGTGTTTAAAACTCCTACCTGTTTTCCTCTCAGCTTGCTAGGGGGGGACTGAATTATATTTGATTGCATTCCTGAGAACTGTATGCTCTCCTTTTCATCTCCTTACCTTGCATAAGGGGGGGGGTGAATTGTCAAAGAAAAGTGATTACATTGTCTTTTGTTGAAGTCATATCAAGTTTATTTTCTGTACTGCATTTTCATTCATCATTGCATTGTCCTTGAAGCCATAAAAGCATTCTCAGCTACTTTATCCTCTTTATATCACTTCTAAGCCATCAACAAGAGTGTGCCACTGCAACATTATCCATTGTTGATCACTATCATCCTCACAAGTGTGCTATCAAATATTAATTTACTATAAAAGTGTGATAGATATACATATTGTTTAATTTTCAATTAAACCTTTTAAATTTGCAAAACAAACCTACTTCTTGGCTTAGCGGGGCCGGGGGGATTCTGAGAGAGGGGTGTTATATAAGGGTTGTCATCCAGAGTAAGTGAACTGGACATAAAAATATATCAATAAGGGTTTCCCTCAGCATCCCAGACTAGGCATTAGTGTTGAATTGAATCCGCTTACAAAGTGGGGGCTCGTAGCCGGGATATTCTGGATTACATTTACCACTTGTGCAGCTTGATACAGTGTGTCAACTGACCGGATACACATATCCGGTTAGATCACCACGCTGTTTTACACTGTGAAAGCACCCCTCAAAGGAACGCTCTAAGGAAACGGTCTGTTTTGTAAAATAAAATACAAACTTCTGTAAGTCAGGAAGGAACTCAAATTCCAGAATGACGACACTGGTAGACATCAAAATAGCCAGAGAGCACTTCTTACATAAGCTATTTGTGAGAGGTGAATGGACTGAGCAGGGCCAGGATGCGTGGTTGCAGGCAATCACACGACAGGTCACTGCAACTGGGTTAGATATCTGGAGAGATCAGGGTCCCTTACATGTGGCCCTGAGTGAACTATACATGGCTCCTAAAGCTAAAGATGAACACGACAACATGGTTAGGATAGCGGCATATTTGTATCTATAAATGGGAGCCATGCAGGACAAATGTGCTGAAGGCCAAGATCTGGCAAATAGGCAACAGATCGCGTTAGAGAAGGCCCAATCTGACCTGGTCTCTTCTGAGCAGAGGATGCACAGAATCCAGGAGTCAGAAAATGAGAGCAGACAGTATCTCATTAAAATCAAAGAGGACATGTGTATCCTGCAACAGGAAAAGTGTGACCAGGATACCAGATTTCTGGCCTTGCAGAAGGAGTACCAAGAAGGTTTGGACTCCCTACTGCAGAGCCAGAAAAAGCTGGAGCAACAATTAGATTTCAATAGGGCATGTGCTGAGCAGGTAGTCACCCTGCAAAGCCACCTAGATAGGGAAAAGGCAGAGAGCAATAAATTGATCCTGAAAGACTTGGATACCCAGGCCGAGTTTGATCAGGAGCGCCAGAAAGCTGGTACCCTTCAAAGGCAAAGGGACGACCTGGTGGCACAGATGCAGACTCTTAGTCAGGAAAGGGACACCTTAGGCCAGGAAGTCTGCCATTTAAAAAGAAAAACTGAAGAAAATCACTTGGCCCTCCAATGGCTGGGTGACCTCCAAAAAGAGCATCAGAACCTGTTAAAGCACACCAGGAGGGTGGAAGAGACTCTGGCAAGAAAGGAGCAGGCCAGTAGGGATGGGACTCAGGAGGTAACCCTCCTGCAGCAAAGACTGGCCCAGTACTCCAGGACCAATCAGGAGGCACACAGAGAGAATGAGGCTCTCTGCCAGCACAATGATAGGCTCCAGCAACAGGTAGCCATGCAGAAGAGACTGATAGAGTCTAGTAAGGCCTTAACTGAGGAACTGAAAGCGCAGGCTCTTGCATTGCAACAGGGAGCAGGGGCTGATAGAGATGAGGTTCGCTGGGAAAGGGAAACGCCTGAGCATAACCTCAGGAGCCCTAGTACCAGAGGCCTTCATCTCTCCCAGTCCCTGGACTCTGCCACCCCCATGTCCCCTGGCGCACATGAGCACAGGGCCACAGGGATGGCAGATTACTATCCAGCCAAAAGGATGGGGCTCATAGGCCAGTACCACCCAGGAATGGATGGGCGGGCATCCGGGTATGGGCACCTAAGTACAGTGCAATTTAGTGGGGAACCCCAGGAGAGTAGGCCCACTAAGGGCATCCTGAAAACCTCTGCCCAGTTAGGTCAGTGCGGGGGGTACCCATTAAATCCTGGTAGCAAGGAGGGATCTGAAGACTCCTCTGAGCGTCACAGGAACCAGGAGACCAGGTCCCCACATTCTGCCAGCTATTCCCAGGCGCGCAGAATCCGGGAAAACCTGGAAGATCAGACGGGCACCTCTGGGAGCAGTGCTTCTGAATCAGAGGATGAATGGACCAGGGTTACCCGAACCAAAAAGGCCAATAAGGTGAAAAGGGCCTTGCTTAAGGACCCCTTAAAACAGATTAAGGCAATCAGGAGTTTTATCACGCCTTATCATAAGAATGCCAAGTATTCTGTTTGGGAACACTTGGAGCTCTACGAGCAAATGATGGAGACTTTCCATTTGAAGGACAGCAGTAGCTGCATCCCGTACGTCCAATCGTCATTCTCTCCTGAATACTCCAGTTTCTTTGCGGGGCTGGAGGACCAAAACCATTCAAGATGGTCCACATATAGGGCAGCCATCTTGAAACATTTTTCTCTACATAGAAATCCCCACGAGGCTCGCAAGGCAGCCTACAATTTGCAATGTGGGGAGGATCAGGCCCCACAAGAATTTGTGCAAGAGTGCCTTTGCGCAGACCACCAGAAGGGTGCGCACTGACAGCAGAGAATTCATCAACACATTTTTCCATGCTCTTCCCAAGTACATAATGACCCAGCTCGTGAGAGATTTTCACGTGAAAAGATCTTTAGACTGGGTCATTGAGCAAGCCACCCGGATCCATGAGGTGCAGAAGCTCATAGAAAATAAAAGTAATGCGCAGAAAAACCCCAAAACCAACAGCACTCCTGCTGCTGCCAAGATGGCAGAGGTAAAGGTTACCCCCATTTTAGATTTGGAGATGGGGGCCTAAAAACCTGCCTGCACCAAATAATTCACAGCCCAGAAGGCCCTCGGGCCAGTCACAGACAGGGAGTCGAGGAGGTAGTCCCACACATGGGGTCCCCCGCTCCCCTGACTATGTAAGTCCCCGCTACAAGGGAAACCGACCAATCCTGGGTTATGTGTGGACTCCTCCAGCCCAAGGGGGGGATCCAGCCAAGCACCTGACCCAGGGAACTTCCCTCCTAACTTCCCACAGGAGGGCAGAAATTCCTCAAACACTGGCCAGAACTTTTTTCCCAGGTATCCACCCAATTTCCAACCCCAAAACCATCCATCCTTATTTCCCCAATTCCCTGAGCCCAGACAACCTAATCCGGGAGAGGGGAGGCCAAGGGTGGAGGGGTACCCATATCATCCCAATCCGGGGTATTACCAGAGAAGGGATAGCTACCATTCCCGGGATCAGCCCAGGGGAATAAATAGAGCCCTGTATCAGCCTTAGCGGGTTTCACAACTTGAGCGCCAGGTCCAAAATATGGCACAGGATCTGGGTCACATACTGAGGGCTCAACAAAACCCTCAGATGAGCATGCCACCGCAGAATGCCCCAAACTCTGGGCCTGGTGCACCAGAACAATGACGGGGGCAGCACCCCGATAACCCACCGGTTCCCAGGGAGGAGGCACAAGGGGAAGGGGGGTGTAAAGCCTTGGAGGAAGCTTCCTTCCCAACTTTTAAACAGCCCCTAGAAAACCAGAAACCAGAAACAAAATCTCCTACCCCTGAATGTCTGCCACCCAAGGAGCAGAGAGGAGGTAGGAGAATCAAAGGACCCAAACAGACCCACTTTGTGGAGGAGGTACAGGTCTTCCAATTTGAGGGAGAGGGATCCTCGGAAGATCCTGGGAATAGGATCTTCTCCTTCAGAGATGGGGGAACTCCTCCCAAGGAAAAATGGGTCCCAAGAGATTTCAATCCAGACTGGGTAGATGTGGGGATTGAGCTGTCGCCGCCCATCATTCTATCCCAGAACAAACAAAACCAAAAACCCCTGGTTCAAACCCATTCTGGTGACTGCCTCCCAAAAGGCATGGGCGGCCCAGAACCGGAACCAGGGGAACCTAAAACCGAATCAACAGACTGGGTAGATGTGGGGATTGAGCTGTCGCCGCCCATCATTCTATCCTAGAACCAACAATACCAAAATCCCAAAAAGGGGGCTGCGGCCCAGAACCCGAAACCATTTCCAGTTGCCAACTTTTTCTTTCAGATTCCCCAGGCTCTCCCCAGAATTCTGCCCAAATCTCTTCGCTAGCAATGTCCAAAACCAGAAAGTTAGCCCACCAGTTGTCCAAAATGTGCATTATCTGTGCCCCCTTGAGGAGAAGTAGGGAAGATATTATGCCCCCGTACAAGTACATGGGCAGGGTACCATTTCGGCACTGGTGGACACTGGATCCCAAGCTACCCTTCTGTCCAAAAGGTCCTTTGATGAACTAAATGCAGGAAGGGGGGAGAATTACCGTATTCCTCTCACCTCTCTTCCTGGACAACTGCAGAAATTTGACGGGAAGGAAATTCCTGTTGAGGGAACTGCAGATTTGGACATCAAAATTGGGCGACACAAGGTGAAACACCTGGTCATAGTAGTGACTCCAGAGGGCACCCCTTGTTTACTAGGGAATGACCTCCTGAGAAGGTTGTCACCCCTAATAGATTGTGTAAACAAGGTCCTCTGGACCCAGACTAGCCGACCAATAAAATTAAAACAGAGTGTGAACCATGTTAGTTTAAACGGCACGTGCCACATGGGTGAACAAAAATCTGACCAAGTAGAATTTCACTTCCAGAACAACCAAATTCCAGATGTGACAGTAATAGCAGTAGGACAACAGACTGGTGATGGGGGGTCCTCTCTATTTCTGAAAATCAACCTTCCTTCCAGTTTAAGGTGGTATTCCACACTGGAAGGAAACACTCTGAAATTCTTTACCAACCCACAATCAGACACTCCCACTCCTATAGTCCAGAAAGATGTGAAATCAGCTCAGAGCCTGGCTGATATTCAGCAAATTGGAGATCAGTTGTTCATTCCTATTCAGTTAAATGATGGGAAGGACTCTGTTCTCGCTCGAGTGTATGTGAACAACGGTAAGAGCTTCATCAGCGAAGCCATGTTCCGCCAACTCCCAAAAGATCCAGCCATTCCCACATTCAAACTGATAGACAAATGGGAAATGGATCTGGAAACACCCAATTCGAAACATCCTGGTGTATGCTCAAAATCTCCATTGGCAACAAGAGCATAGTCCATAATTGTTGGGTCGTGCGAGACGTCACTGCCGCCTTTTACTTAGGCAGTGACATTCTCAATCGCTTCACCATTAGTTTGTACCTAATCAACTTCAAAGCTTGGTCCCGATTAGCGGATAATCCCATGGGCTTTGATGATCCAGAAAAAGCATTTAGGTCAGCTCAATTGCTACCTTATGCAGTTGAAATTCAGATCAAAGAGGAAGTCACCATCCCAGAAAGGACCCGACAATTCTCCCTGGAAGTGAAAGCTAAAAGAGGACAATATTTGCAAAACCCTGATGCTTACATACATCTAAATGCTTCTCTCCAACAGCAAGGGTTAGGGGTAAACCCAACACCATTAGTCAACATAGAACATGACACCATTCCAATAGAGGTGGATAACAGCGACTTACAGAGTATTACTCTAGCCGCAGGCACCATCATTGGAATGGCGGTTGATGACCGACATTTCTCCATTGATTTAGGAAATTAACTTTTAGGACAAATCCCCAAGGACTGTTTTGACAGTGACAGTGATGACAATACAACACCAGACAGGATTTTCACCCGGCATGGGGGGAACTTCCTGGTGTACACTTCTTGCCCTTATGGTAAGGAAGATGTGACTTGTGAATTCAGGAGGGATGAGGTGATTTTCTAGGTCCATGAGGGCTGCCTTTCCCACCTGAAGCCTCCAGTCCAAATCAGCACTCTGACTAGGGACTTCTCCACCCAGCTGGAGGAGGCCACTGAGATAGCCAAACCAGAAGTCTTTCCAGGCTTTAGACAGATGGTGGAAGAGAGAGTCAACCTAGCTGATGCCTGTGTGACTCTGGAACAGAAGCAAAAGTTGAAACAAGTTTTCTTGGATTTCCAAGATCTCTTTGCGGTAGACTCATATGACTGTGGTCGCACCGACATCCACACAACAACAATTCCCACGGACCCTGGCATGACTCCAGTGTTTGTGAAGCAATATCACTTGCCTCTCGCATCCATGGAGTCCCTTACTGAAATAATTAAGAACCTTGAGTCCCGGGAATAATCTGTCCAGTACACAGCACCTTCAATAATCCGGTGCTGGGAATATTGAAGCCAAACGGCCAGTGGAGACTCTGTGCCGACCTTCGGGAGCTCAACAAACGGGTCCATACTTCCCGATGGCCTCTGCCCTACATTGACCAAGGGCTGGCCCAGATTCAGGGGTCACAGGTATTCACTGCAATAGACCTGACCAATGGATACTGGACCGTGCCTGTCAGTAGGGAGGACCAATACAAACTGGCTTTTACCTTTTGGGGCCAGCAGAACACATGGACACGGACTCCCTTCGGATACCTCAACTCCAGCAATGAATTTAACATTTTCCTACATAAGGCCATGCCTAACCTGGGTACGAGGGGTAACCTGGCTTATGTAGATGATGTCCTCATCAAAAGTTCATCTGTGGAAGAATACATAGCGGAGATCCGTTATGTTCTGACACAGTTGAGGGCCGCCGGAGCAAAACTTTCTTTTCAGAAAGCACAGTGGTGTAGAACCCGTGTTAATTTCTTGGGGCATGAGATTACTCCTCAGGGTCTCTGTCCCCAGGAAAAGAAAATGGAAGCACTTCAGAAAATGAAAGACCCCACAACTCTGCGGGAACTAAGGAGCCTCCTTGGACTGACTAATTACAGCAGAAAGTTCATTGAGGGCTACACAGAGATCACTAGACCCCTGATTCATCTCCTGAAGGGGGGGGGGTCAAGTGGGAATGGGGTCCAGAACAAGCCGAGGCAGTAAGACAACTCAAAAGAAGCCTCTCACAAGCGCCTTGCCTAGCTTACCCTGTCAGAAACAAGGAGTTCTTCCTGGCGACAGGGTTCTCTAATACGTGCTTGATGGCAGTATTATACCAAAAACATGACAGGGTCAATAAAGTAATCTCCAATGCAAGCAAAACTTTATCCTCTGTGGATGAAAAATTCAACGATTATGAGAAGGCACTCCTGGCAACGGTGTGGGCATTGAAGAATTACCGCCCGTTTATCCAGGGGGAACACATCATAGTGGAGACTCCACACCAGCCTCTGCAATATCTCCAAAGTGACAGAATCCGGGCCGGAAATGTGAGTAATTCCCGAATTACTTCCTGGATTCTGTCAATGCAAGGCTTTCCTGTGGAGGTCAGGTATGGCCAAAACAAGAAGAGTCCCCTCGCGCAAGGTCTGGCTGACTTGCATGACTGTGCCAGAGAAAACTGGCTTGAGGACGAAAGTCTAAAAATCAAGGACAACATGGAGGCATACCTTAATTCCCCACAAAAAGTCTTTGGAGAAGACAAGTGTGAGGGAATGCCCACTGTCTATGTGGATGGATGCTCTTACCATGTTGACACCAACGGGGAGAAAGAACTGGTGGCCGGCGTAGGGAATGCATGGGTGAAGGAGTTTCCAGAACCCTCCGCTGGGTACAAAATTGGTCCCCGAAGTAGTGAGGTGGCAGAATTGATGGCTGTGCATCAAGCCATCTTCACTGCTGTCCAACATAAACTCCACGAACTGGTCATAATCACAGATTTGGATTATGTACGGAACGGGTTCGTGGAGCACCTGGTTAATTGGAAAACCAGAGGCATGCTATGTGCTAATAACAAACCTTTGAAACATGGGAAGTTAATTCAAAACATTGATGATCTGGTCACCTCGAATGGGATGACCATCTACTGGAAGAAGATCAAGGGTCATTCCAAAGTAGAGGGACCAGACAAAACTGGAAATGACTTAGCTGATCAGCTGGCCAAAACCGGGGCCATCCAAGGGGATCTAATAGAAATAGAGTCCCTGTTGGGGGAAATCCAGGTCACTATTATCACTAGGTCCCAGACATATGCTCACAATGATCTTTCAACTGCACAATGGAGTAAGGAGACCCATGATGCTAATTTGATTACAGCTCAGAAGGGGGATTCAATAATTGGTATGTTTTACCAACACATTGAGGACCCTGAGAACTTTCCCCTGACGGACACTGATTACATTGGGAAAGAGGACCTAAGAGTGTTAATGAAATGTCCAAAGATGTTCCGAATCCAAGACGGTTTGTTGGTAACGAAATCCCAAGCTGGCCATGATCAGGGGGAGGTTCCTACCTCATTCCGAAGCCTGATGTTAAGTCACGCCCATGATGCGGCCACCGCCGGTCATAGGGGGTTTCATACAACACTTGAAATCTTAAGAGAGATTGCATACTGGCCACATATGGGCCAGGACCTCAACCATTACTTGAAGGGGTGTCTTGTGTGTGCACAATTTCAGCCATCATCCCTCACACACCGGGTGCCTCTCCAAAAGAGGGGGATGACACTGCCATGGTCAGATTTGCAAATCGACTTAGTAGTCCCTGTGATTTGCTCGTCTAGAGGAAACAAGTACATGTTGACCATTACATGCTTGTTTACCAAGTGGGTGGAATGTCTCCCGGCCCCAAATTGCAAGGCAGAAACAGCAGCTGCCCTGATGATTAACCACATCTTTTCCCGTTTTGGTCTACCTCAAAGGATTGAGTCAGATAGAGGTAGCCACTTCACCAGCGAGGTAATGACAAAGATGTGGGAGATACTGGGGGTCAAAAGGAAGTTACATATTGCTTACTGGCCAGCTTCTTCTGGAGCAGTGGAGAGATACAACCAAACCATTGTGAGCATATTAAAAAAGTTTGTGGCAGATTCTGGGCCAAGTTGGGATATCCGATTACCTCTGGACCTAATGGCCATCAGATCTACCCCTTCATCTGCAACTAAAATGTCACCATTTGAGTTGATGACCGGATGCAAGATGGTGCTTCTCCAGCATTTGCGCTACAGGACCCAAGAGCAGACGTTGATAAAGGCCTCCACAACTTATGAGTATGTGGAGAATTTAAGGAAACACCTTCAGCATGCTTTTGCCTATGCTCAGCGGAATCTAGAAAGATCAGCTGATAGCATGAAAACCCACTACGACCTGAAGTCCACCAGGAAGGAATATATTGTGGGAGACCGGGTCTATCTATACAATTTCCAAAGGAACCAGGCCAAACAGCGAAAATGTTTGCCTACATGGAAGGGACCGTTTGAAATTATAGACAAAATCTCCCCTGTAGCCTATAAGATCCGCATCCCCAAAGGTAGTCCGGCGGAAGGGGAAGACAAGTGGGTGCATATAAATCAGCTAAAGTGTTGCCATCCCAGGCACACACTGCAGCAACTGGAGGAGTCCTCTGCAATACCACAGGGGACCGCTCCAGATTAATTCAGTTCCCATCCTAAAATATCCCACATATAGTCTCTAAAATATTATGATTTGAAAAAAAAAATGTTTCATGTTACATCTTGTTTTAAAATAAGACTGCAAAATGTATCCTGATTTATAAAATGTATATGCCGCCCCACTATATCAATAGTGGTGGAAAAACGTCTATGAATAGGTATTGCCGCTTTTGCTTTATCATCCTAGGAGAGATGAAACCATGGAGACTGACCACGGAAGGCGACCTGGGGACCGGGAGCGAAGATCCGAGGGGCCCGGGGTACCGCCCAATCCTCCCATCAGGACCAGCAAGGAGAACTGATTGATCGACTGGAGGGAGGAAAAGATGCTGAACTGTGCCATCTACGGAATTGGAAGAAGATGAGGCGAACATCCCAGATCTTGCGAGTTCCATCAGTGAAAGATCAGAATGGCCATCGCAAGAGGGGGGGGCTTGTGGGATGTTTTTACCCATGCATCCAAGCCCTACCATAAAACTGTGCATTACTGGCATTGAAAACATCATGATGGCCAGAACTCCCCAGAGAGTGCACAGGGAAAACATGAACAGTAGGCTGCCACCCATTTTTGCCTATGTTGTGAGCACAGGAGGGCACTGCCTAAAACCACCATTGGGCTACACACACAGTAGCCTGAAACCATTGGGTATGGCAATGCTGATTGCCAAAAGCAACCCAGAACTGTGGGTAATTCATTTTCTTAATGTCAAAAATGGATGCAATACTGGTGCTCACCACTATCAGAAAGCCGGCGTTTTAAAACCACCAGACTTTTGTGTAGAACTGAACAAATGAACCCAAACCAGGCCAAGGAAAGACTTGCTAAGAGGTGGATACAATGTAAAACGATATTCTGAAATGACTTGAAGGAAGTAATTATTTAATGTATATATAAAAAAATAGCTGGGGATGTCAGCAGCTTAAGAGAATTTGGGTTTAAAGCCACTAAAATCGAAATGTTTAGAATAAATGAGTGACCTACTTGTGAGTGTCACATAGGTTGCAATTGTTTAAATGTCATAGTTTTGAACTTAGAATCAGCATTCTAGCTGCACGTGCAAAAAATGTGAGTTGGATTTGAATGTAGAAAACTGGGAACTAAAGTGACATTTAGCTGAATTCTGCCTGACAACTACCCCCGACAGGAGTTGAACTGGCTCAACAACTCTTCCAAGGCCTGGCTGCATTCTGCTGCCCCTGCCAAAAGGAGATGACACCTCTCTGATTGGATTAGGGGAGTGGTACCTGCAGACTGCAGGAGGTTGAACAAAGCCCTGTCTTGGACTCAGGCAAATGTTATATTGGGGGGGGTCGTAAAATGGCTTCCTCTTCCTCTTGGGAGAAACTGGGAGGGGCAGTGCCTGTGAGAAGCAAGCTGAGCTTGACGGAAGTGGATAAACCAGAAATTCCACCACGTGCTTTGGAAAACCACACCCCTTTGGGGCCAGAGCATGATTTTAAAAAAGATGGATAATTCACAGTGCGGACTATTTTTCTGTGCACATTTTAAGAGGTGTCAGGACCCTGTGGTATGTTCTTGGGGATAGCAGCGGAAAAAAAGGTTGTTACTCCAAATGTATGCATGTTAAAAATCTGACACTTTATCATCTGAAACCCATATCCCTGGTGCACATTTGTGTAAAATCTGGAAAGGTTTAGAGGCCCTTATCTGGATGAAAAGGGGAGAATTCTGTCATCAGTGGACACAACATTGTACAAAGACAGGGATTGGATGGTTTGGTGCTACAGAAAATATGTCAACTGGACCTATAATATTAGAAAAATGGTACATAGATAAATATGTATGTGGGTCAGAAATAGATTTGTGTGCAATTTGACAAGGGGAGGTTCCTCTGTCCATAAAACCTACAGCATCCCTCTGACACTCCATTTCTTTCCCCCAATCAAGGGAGAGAGGAAAGCTTGGCCAATGATAAGTGAGAGGGGCAGGATTAGCTAGGCCCAGGCACACACCCATTTTCAAAACACATAAAAGGAACATTGAAACCCAGGTAGAGAGATTCACTTTCCACTTTCTTGCGGGATGCTTTGCCGGGAGACTTCAGACTTCACATCCAGAGATCCAGACTTCAAATCCATCAATCACCAGAGACCAGAAATTAACTCTAGAATTTGTAGCAGAGAGGCCTGAATCCACAAGCTGAATCCTCTTCAGCAGGCCTCAAAACCAACCAAACTATTCAAGAGCTGTTTGCATTCTTTGCCAAGAACTTTTGCAAGAACCTGTAGCAGTATCCAGAAAGCAGTGCTGTATCCGGAACCAGAGAGAACCACAAACCAGACCGTTGTGAGCAGAACCGGTGCTTGACAGACCCAGAGAGCAGAGCTGACCCAGACAACCGGGACTTCAGAACCACCCGACGGAAGTCCCATCCAACCTGACCAGACCTTGACGGCTTATTTCAAAAATATAGTGTGAGTACTCACTGTGGAAAAACAATCTCTTAGTTTAAAATAATCTAATCCAAACTATTTTAGCCTATTAGAACTGCCTCCTAAAATCGTGTCATTCTGTCATTTTTAAAACTGAAAACTGAAAACTGTCATCTGTCATTCTAAGCTTTAAAATTTCAAATCCGAAAAACTACCTTTACTAAATCGGCTGTATCTCCGGAACCGTTTGGGCTAGGGCCTAGAACCGACTTCCTGCTCCTTATAGTGCCTCTGTAATTACGCTCGACGCACGCGACTAAATTTGCCGCGATTTGACATTTTGCTTAATTTCAGCCACGTGTAAAAATATTTGTCCTTGCTTTCCTTGCTGAAATTCCTGTGCAACCTTATAATCATTCATAGAGCATTGCTAAAGTGATCCTGAACTGATTCAAAGTATCTATCAACTATCCTGAACCCCCTATAGGGAATTAAAAGCCTTTTCAGCATATTTTTCACTTAATTGCAACCACATCAAAGTATCTTGCCTGTGTTTAAAACTCCTACCTGTTTCTCAGCTTGCTAAGGGGGACTGAATTATATTTGATTGCATTCCTGAGAACGTTATGCTCTCCTTTTCATCTTCTTACCTTGCATAAGGGGGGGGGGGTGAATTGTCAAAGAAAAGTGATTACATTGTCTTTTGTTGAAGTCATATCAAGTTTATTTTCTGTACTGCATTTTCATTCATCATTGCATTGTCCTTGAAGCCATAAAAGCATTCTCAGCTACTTTATCCTCTCTATATCACTTCTAAGCCATCAAAAAGACTGTACCACTGTAACATTATCCATTGTTGATCACTATCATCTTCACAAGTATGCTATCAAATATTAATTTACTATAAAAGTGTGATAGATATATATATTGTTTAATTTTCAAATAAACCTTTTAAATTTGCAAAGCAAACCTACTTCTTGGTTTAGCGGGTCGGGGGGATTCTGAGAGAGGGGTGTTATATAAGGGTTGTCATCCAGAGTAAGTGAACTGGACATAAAAATATATCAATAAGGGTTTCCCTCAGCATCCCAGACTAGGCATTGACTTAGCTGTAGTGTTGAATTGAATCCGCTTACAGCACCCAGCCTTTCAGCACGGCACACTGCATTCATGTCATTTTCCGGCGGGGCTGTCTCATCGATTGGGTCACACACAGAAACCAGACACTCATAACATAGAATGCATATTGGTCACACACTCTATTCACACAGGTCCCACCCCAAGGGTGTACCCACAAGATACAGTCACTGGGAAGGATCCTGCCAGTGTGGCCTGGACTTCCCCACTATACCATACATGGTTCTTTTACTCAACAGCAGTCAGGGGAAGGGACAGAGTCAGGGCTTCCTAGGACTTTGGGAAAACAAGGTAACAGGCAATAGAAACCAAGAGGCCACAGGGGCCACCTTGCCTTCTATCAGGAATCCACTGATTCCTATGGCAGGGCCTTGGTATCCCAAAATGGAGGATACTCAGAGTGCCTGTCAATTTCAGCCACCACCCAAACCTTGCTCTATGGGCAACACACAGGTGCCCAAAAACATACACTAGGTGTACTGGTTGTAACCCCACCCATGGGTGCCATAAGGGTATGCCAGGGGTTACTGTTCACCACAACCAAAAAGAGGAATAGCTGCACTGCCAGGGGTCCCAACTGGACTCCTGTGCAGAAAACAACACAGCACACACATGATAAGGAATGCGGTACAGGACAAGGACATGGAGTCCCTGTCCCTCCAATACATATCCAGCATCACACTATGTATCTCCATACTCAACTATATCTCTATAATATGTATAAACCACAATAGCATAACATACCAATTTCAACTTCCTACATGTGTCCTTTTAACAGATGCTTCTCCACATGTATTGCTCTTTATTTAGACTATGTATGTGCTGTGTTCCAAATCCCTTGTGTCTTGAAAAACATCCTAAATACAGGCAGCATGGTAGACATAGACACAATGGAAATTACCCAAGCTTATTATTCAGTGTAGTCTTGGATGGCTCTATTAAAGATACAGAGGTGAGCATTAAATTTTACTTTCTTTAATTCTGCTCCTTGGCAGCCTTTCAAAATCTAAACTTTTTCTTTTTTTTTTTCAAACTTAAACAAAAGCTCTCAAGGGACTACAAATCGATATAAATCCCTTGTTCTCTGTAGTCCCATGCAAATTCATGTCCAGCAATCCTCGCTCAGATCCTGCTAGGGTCCCTTCCTCTTTTTTTATGCTTCGAACGATCGCACAACACTGAAACAGAACTCAATGTGTCACACAACTGCAACACCAGTGAAACTTTGAAGCGAGAGAAAGCTCTGCTAAACACCCGAAACTCTCCCCTGCACACAACCTCCAACGAGAAAAAACAGCAGCACTCCACCTTGGCTTGAAGACTCACAAATTCTTCTGGTAATCACGTATGAGGCAAGACAAAATCATGCAATTAGGGTGGGGATACGCTAGGTGTTACTGAACACCCAGTATAATATCATACCAGCCAACAGTATACCATCCCAGCGTATCACGGGTGCGATAATGCTTGCCGCTGTGTCTTTGTATAGTTTAAGACTCCCCTGAGCAATAAACTTGGGTAATCTTAATTCTATGTCAAGACTGGAGGCCAACATTATGATTGTTCAAAGCTGCCTATTAGCATTGCTGCAATTTCTGACACTGGCTCAAAATAAAAGGTCTTAAATGTTGTGTCTGAAGACCAATCTGCTGATTTCATAATATCCTGCAAAGACACACCAGCCACTGAAAACAACTTTTCCTAGGTAGCGTTCTCACATGTGTTGTAGCCGTTATTGGGCGGTACTATTGCTTCACTCTAATCTCTGCGTTGCCGGCTCTGAACTGATGACTGCTCGGCAAGCGGAAATTGCGTGGGACGCGTCACAACCGTAAAATGAGTCGGTTCATTACGACTGCGTCCTTCGGTCCTAGCGCTTCCGGCTGCTCACGACGGTGCCTCCTCTACAAAATCTGGAAGCACAAACACTGCCCGGCAGCCAAGTTTCTTAATGAGAGTGTGGGACCAGCGGTCAAGGGTGAACGTGATCGCTCATGGCTCTGGTCCGTGCACTGTGGGAAATGAAACGCGCATCACCGTAATGGCTAGATATACCACAAATAAATGCACTTACTTATATCAGAAATATCAATGCGCGCTTCTACCTAACACACAGACAAATAAAAGTAAATAACTCATGGCAATACACAAGCACCAAACACACATGAATATATAAGAGTTACACGAGAATGTTACTTATCAGCTGAGTGAGCAGCTAAAGAAAGAGAGAGGGACCGAGCAGGACGTGGGTCATAATATGTTATTTATAACACGCTTAATACCTAGAGGTTTCTATGCGTGGACCTGGGGATCGAACCTGTGTTGCTCCGTGTCGTCTTGCTTCCAAGGCGGGCACATTGCTCCTGAGCTATCTTCCCGAGTCCTGATCGTGGCAGGATCTGAGCCGAGATTGGTGGACAGAAAATTGCACAGGACTTTAGAGAACAAGGGACTTAAGGGGATTTATAGTGCCTTCAGTTTTTTTGTTTGTTTTAAGTATGAAAGGTTGATGCGGAGTGGAATTAAAGAAAGTAAAGCATAAGGCTCGCCTCCAGTCTTGACATAGAATTATGCACACCTCCTATCATGTTTCTGATCTAGAAGCAGGTAGTGTGAGCAGACAGTGAAACAGTACACACTTGTGCATTTGCATTAAAAAAGATTGTCCTTTCTTGGACAAAAACAATATTATTGTTCGCCGCTGTGAAGTCACATTAGCCGTTTTTTCCAGCTGTTGAAGAGATTTGCCGAAATAAAAGCTCTGTCCAATGCTTTCATAAAATCTCAAATACTTTGGTCCACGCCAATCAGTCCATGATTGCTTCTTTCATATTTATTTATTCGTATTTTTAAAGCGCACATCAGCCCGGGGGCATCGTGGGGCTGTTACAGATATACATTGCTGGTTACAGGAGAATGCATAGTGGTTACATTAACAGTTACATTTAAGATTCAACTTTGGGTTACCTTGTGCGTAGGAGATATCATATGCTTGTACTTACAGTTCATCTTGGGGTTACATGGTACCTAGATTAGGGTAAATACAGTGCAGCTAAAGGGTTGGCCAGGTGAGGGTTTAGGGTATAGGGAATGTTAGGTGAATAGTGTGGTTTTGAGAGCTTTGGGAAAGGCGGTCAGGGAAGTTTCTGCTCTGAGTGCATTCGGGAGGGCATTCCAGAGTTCCGGTGCTATGTGGGGGAAGCCAATGCCGCCGGCATTTGCTCTTTTTATGTAAGGTACGCGGAGTTGGTTAGTCGCATATGCATTTAGGGCCATGCTCCTCAACACTCAGCAGCCTTGTGCAAGCTTGCACATAAGAACCAGCACATTTTTAGTTTTAGCTATTAGATAGTGCTTTAGCACCAGATACAATCCCAAAACTAGGTCGGAGGGGGATGGGATGTCAGTAGGGACACAGAGCTAGTGGGTGTTATTTGGGTTTTACCCACCGATTGACCCCCCCCCTGTTGCCTTTCCAATCCCTCTGGCCATTCCCACCATCTGTCCGCCCTCTTTACCCAGAACACATCCTCCTGGAATATCTTTGACTACACTATATCATTCAGTAACACCACACTATGTGCTTTTAAGGGACTGCAGTTGTTATTTTTAAGCATTCTTCTGAAAAGTAATGCCTTAATTGTAGCTGTAAACCAGGTGTAATAGAAATGTTTAAAAAAAGTGTGCATTCTGCAATTGATTTATAAACAATAACTATGACTTGCATTTCTTCCTTGCAGTGAATTCCTATTAAAAACAAGCATTGGCAAAGCTATTAGATTAGTACCATTATGACAGTACCTGGAAAATTCCTGTCCCATCCCTACACAAAAGTCTAGATTATTGGCTTTGCCAATGCTTATTGGTAGACCAGTCAACAAAAGTGCACATTCTCATAACAACATTGCAGCAGGCATCTAATGGCGTCTGCCTCAAAAGTACTAGACAATGTGCAACAGAGTTACAGAACTTGCACAATTCCTTTTCTGCAAAACAGTACTTTGCAATCTTTATATAGTACAAGCGACCTCTAGCTGAAGCGATCTGCCTTATAAATATATACAGAACTTTCACCAAGTCACGTGACCCGGAGGACAGCATGCTTCCAGGTGCTCTGCAATGGATTTGTTTTCAACTATTTCTGCACCCAGCACAGGAAGAGGGAACAGCATACATTTGGCACGACCTCATGCAATCTAAATTTAAGCAGCTGATCACAGAGGCGGCGGCGGCGGGAAGCGGATATGGCACGGGCGGTTCAATGACTTATTGCAGACTATGAGCTCAGCTGCTTCTGACTCCCAGAGCAGCGTGTTTCTCATTTGGAGCCGTCAGCGCAAACGTCTCTGCTCGCCAGGACTTGGAGGTGAATCACGGCATCCGTTTGCATTCTTGCTGCACAGCCATATTACAGAAACTTTGCATTGATGCAAGTGCAATTAGCACATGTGCAAACATTGCCCTGGTGAAAAAACAAATTTATTTTCCGCCAGGACAAAGGACTAGTACTAACTGAAAGGGTGTGGTGGTACCTCCTTTAATGTCCAGGCACCACTGGCTTGGAATGCTCTGCCTCCCGGTTTGAGAAAAAGAACATCTCTGGAGAATTTCAAGAAATCAAGACCCACCTCTTTAATCTTGCATAACTGAATAACTCCTCTCCGTTCTTCTTCTGAACTCCAGTTGTTTGTCTGTGCTTTCATGTGCGCCCTCGGGCCTATGCGCGAGTGGCACGTTCTAAAAATGTCAATAAATACATAAATAAATAAATAAATAAATAAATAAATAAATAAGAGCAACAATGCTCTGGTGCAAAATTGAAGGAATATTCTTTTACAGTGGTGCAATGTTTGCCCTACTTGTAATTGCACTTGCACCAGGGCAAAGTTCTGTGATGTGGCATCGGCCTGAGCACATTGAATTAGGACAAGCCACTAGATTTTGGCTCGATGCGCCCCGCTTCCGTTGAGTCATTAGACAATACAGCTCAATCGAGATCGTTCACTACTCTGATGTTATGGTGATAAACAACCGACATAATTGTGATGAACGCTCTGTGCAGCTCAACCACAGCGCTGTTCATTTTGAAAATAGAAAAAATGGTCTCATGGGATCAGCGCTGTCCTTTATTGAAAGAAAAAATGATTGGTCGCCGCTGTGAAGTCACATTAGCAGTGTTCTGCAGCTGTGGAAGCGACTTGCCGAAATAAAAGCCCTGTCCAATGCTTGCTCAAAGCTCAAATACTTCAGTACATTCTGACCTCTGTCCTCTTCTTATAGCCTCTTCCTGTCAGCCACAGGGGGAGGAGTATAGACTGTCACATATGTGCATGCCTGGTCTCTCCCTGCGTTATTATACCACTTAGGCACTTCCGGGTCACTCCGACAGCCCTTTGGTCATAGTGTCTAGAAGCGGGCAATGGTGAATAGAACGCTGGAATCCAAATCCATTGCCCTCACCCCATATTGGCCATGGATTAGTGGTGAGTTCAAAGGTAATGGCTCAGCAATGTTATGTTTTGTTATAACATTTGTATAGCACCAAAAGCCCCAGGGCATCCAGGCGCTCACTTACAAACAAGAAACAAAGAACAGAGGCAGTTATGGTAGAAGCTTACATAAACAATGGGACCGGACCTAGGCTAAGACTGAACATTATTTTGTGCGTTCATAATGTTGCCATCTTGATTAAAAGAGTAGGAGACGGGTATGCCGGCAGTGGAGAGGTAAAAATTCGAAGTGCAAGCAAAATCATGCAAACACAGAGGACGGTGCTCACTGATTTTGAGCACTGTCGTCTGTGTGTTCGCTGTATTTTTTATATAAATCACATTGTAAACTGAAATGACAAATATATAAATACTTATGCAAACCAAAAATAGTATGACAGTAACTTTGTTTCCCTATTTGCAATGGAAGAATGCAAGTATATGAATGCCAAATGATGTCAGCCTAAACAAATCTATTTGTTATGCAGCTTTTCAGTCAAGTCATGAAGACACACACAAACAAAACTGTGTGGCAATGCTATCTGTTAGTAAACATCATGGGACTGATTCGAAAAATATTTTTTCAATGGGAAAATCAATGTGAATGCTTCCAGAATAAATAAATTAACTGCTTGTAGAAGTGCCTTCATACCGCTTTGGAAATGTCGTTTAAACATTCCACCTGCTTGTGAAATGGTAAGCAAGCATTTCTGTTGGTTTAGGGTAAATTTGACCTTGCTGAGTGGCACCCCTTTTTTCAGCAAGCAAGTCTCTTGTCTATGGTGGCTTTTCACCTGTTCTGAAGGCAAAGACCACATAACAGATATGAAAGGTGTGGCTGGTGAGTATTGCAGGGAGGGCAGGGCAGCCCCCGGTACATGTTTGCAAGTTGCACTTGCTTTCGTGTATCATTGATTAGCCAGCTCTTTGATTGAAACAAAATAGAGTTTAAATGTTCATATTCCCCTCGCCACTCAGTTAGCAAGGTGTGTTCCCCCCTGACCCCGCGGTGACTCTGAGAACCCGACGAAGACATGAGGTTCAACTCTTGTTGGACCTTCACCTGAAGACACAGGAGACGTGAACTCCAATTCCCTCCACAGGTCAGGTGTGCAGAATGACATTAAGTGGCCAGGGTGGTTATTTTGCCATTCTGTGATGAAGGTAGGATTTATGCCGGTTACCTGCAATAAAAAATTGCAGTGAGACTTGCACGTCTCACAATGACCCCCTGCCCCCATATTATTGGCTTGCTTGTGCAGCAGTGGTCTCTGGTGTAGCGCTTTCCTGGTAGGGACACTCTTAAAGCAGGCGCTACATGGATCTTGTTTTCTCCTTGGCAGGAGAACAGGATCTCAGAGTTGCTTTTGTTCCAGTCAGCAGGCATTGCAGGCCAATCTGGAGGCATGCCACATGTCCAACCCAGTTAACACCAGGACAGGAATGCCTCAACCTATCTCTGCACCTTTGCTGCTGCTCCAAGGCTGCACCCCAATAAATGGCCATACATAGATTAAGGACAACCTACATTGGACATTTTTAAGTGCAGGTAGGCAGTACGGCCATCTTCGCTTAGGATGTCACCATGATGGGTGAAGTGGTAGAGTGGAGGCAGAGTTAGGGACAGAGGCAGGTTAGAGGAGAGGGAAAATGTTACCTTTGCTAGTTAGGATAGATGGCTGGGTTGAGCAAATGCTACTGACTGAGCACAGAATGTGAATGACCAGAATTAGGACAATCACGTTTCGAGATATTTCTTTTCTTTTTCGTAGAGCAGAGCTGACACCTACGTTTTTCTTGCAGGCGCAGCGGCAAACGCTCTTTTGGTTGCTAGCTGAACTTGCAGCCAAGGAGAGCCCAGAGCCGATTACATGAAGTTGCGGGTGCTTCCATTTTGGTGCATTTTGTTGCATCTCTTCGGATTGTGTGAGTGCCATAGGTTGAAGATGACACAAAGCTTGTGGGTGTTTGGTTATTTGCCCACCAATTGATTGATCATGTGTATACGAATTAGGCATTTCGTGGGCACTGTTATTAGATGCCCACAAAAGCGCAAACTGTTGGCATTGCCAATGCTTGTTTATCTAAGTAAGTGTTGGACCCCCAGGACCAAATGCACCCTCCTATTGAGCTCATAACACCAGTATGCAACAATTGCTTTCCACACAGGTGTCGAATAAAACATGAACTGACAACTCCAATAATGCAAAAATGAAACTTTTTTTTTACTTTTCCTGCACGTAAGCGAGGTCTGGTATCAATATATGATTTTAATTTTTATTATTTTATGGTGCTGTCTCTCCTGATACCTTTTAATGAGTCTGAAATACTGTTTATGCAATCCTGGCCCTATAGCCCTTTAGCTGTAGTTAAGTGACTGTTCCTAGCACAGTTTCTGCATACTTTGAATTAAGGTGTTACAACCATTCCCCCCTCCTCCCCTTCCCCTTTGGATTTGCTAGAATGTGTTGTGGGACAAGAAATATAAAGGTTAAAATTCAGTCTGCCAGCAAAGACTTGGAACAGAAATGAGGATCCCTTTCAAAGTGCAAGTGAGACAAGCAGCCTCTGTTTCAGGTCGCATAAACACCCTGTTTCAGGTGGCATGAAGCCCCTGTTTCAGATGGCATGCAGACCCTTTTTCATGTGGCACGCAGAGCCTGTTTCAGGTGGCATGCAGCCCCTGTTGCAGGTGACATTCAGCCTCTATTTCAGGTGTCACACATGGCCTGTTTCGGTAGGCATGCAAACCTTGTTTCAGGTGACATGCAGCCCCTGTTTCGTGTGCCATGTAGCCCCTGTTTTGGGTGGCATGCATCCCCTTTTTCCAGTGGCATGCAGACCTTATTTCAGGTGGCATGCAGCTTCTGTTTCAGGTGACATGCAGCCCCTGTTGCAGGTGACATGCAGCCTCTATTTCAGGTGGCATGCAGCCCCTGTTTCGGGTGCCATGTAGCCTATTTTTCGATGGCGTGCAGCCCCGGTTTCAGATGGCATGCAGCCACTGTTTCAAGTAACATGCAGCCCCTGTTTTGGGTGGCATGCAGCCCCTTTTTCCAGTGGCATGCAGGCTCTGTTTCAGGTGTCACACATGCCCTATTTCGGTTGGCATGCAGACTTTGTTTCAGGTGGCATGCAGCCTCTTTTTCAGGTGAAATGCAGCCCCTGTTTCAGGTGACATGCAGCCTCTATTTCAGGTGGCATGCAGCTTCTGTTTCAGGTGACATGCAGCCCCTGTTGCAGGTGACATGCAGCCTCTATTTCAGGTGGCATGCAGAGCCTGTTTCAGGTGGCATGCATAGCCTGTTTCGGGTGACATGGAGCCTCTGTTGCAGGTGACATTCAGCCTCTATTTCAGGTGTCACACATGGCCTGTTTCGGTAGGCATACAGACCTTGTTTCAGGTGACATGCAGCCCCTGTTTCGTGTG
Source organism: Ambystoma mexicanum (assembly GCF_040938575.1). NCBI lineage: Eukaryota > Metazoa > Chordata > Amphibia > Caudata > Ambystomatidae > Ambystoma > Ambystoma mexicanum. The sequence goes on along the minus strand of NC_090928.1, from coordinate 1,172,147,515 downwards.
CCATGTAGCCTATGTTTCGAGTGGCATGTAGCCCCAGTTTCAGGTAACATGCAGCCCCTGTTTTGGGTGGCATGCATCCCCTTTTTCCAGTGACATGCAGACCTTATTTCAGGTGGCATGCAGCCTCTGTTTCAGGTGACATGCAGCCCCTGTTGCAGGTGACATGCAGCCTCTATTTCAGGTGACATGCAGCCCCTGTTTCGGGTGCCATGTAGCCTATTTTTCGATGGCGTGCAGCCCCGGTTTCAGATGGCATGCAGCCACTGTTTCAGGTAACATGCAGCCCCTGTTTTGGGTGGCATGCAGCCCCTTTTTCCAGTGGCATGCAGGCTCTGTTTCAGGTGTCACACATGCCCTATTTCGGTTGGCATGCAGACTTTGTTTCAGGTGGCATGCAGCCTCTTTTTCAGGTGAAATGCAGCCCATGTTACAGGTGACATGCAGCCTCTATTTCAGGTGACATGCAGCCCCCGTTTTGGGTGGCATGCAGCCCCTTTTTCCAGTGGCATGCAGACCCTGTTTCAGGTGTCACACATGCCCTATTTCGGTTGGCATGCAGACTTGGTTTTAGGTGGAATGCAGCATCTGTTTCAGGTGAAATGCAGCCCATGTTACAGGTGACATACAGCCTCTATTTCAGGTGAAATGCACCCCATGTTACAGGTGACACGCAGCCTCTATTTCAGGTGACATACAGCCCCTGTTTCGGGGGCCATGTAGCCCCTGTTTCAGGTAACGTGCAGCCTCTGTTTCAGGTGGAATGTAACCCCTGTTTCAGGTGACATGCAGCCTCTATTGCAGGTGGAATGCAGCCCTGTTTCAGGTGGAATGCAGCCCCTGTTGCAGGTGACATGCAGCCTCTATTTCAGGTGGAATGCGGCCCCTGTTTCAGGTGACATACAGCCTCTATTTCAGGTGGAATGCAGCCCTTGTTTCAGGTGGAATGCAGCCCCTGTTGCAGGTGACATGCAGCCTCTATTTCAGGTGGAATGCGGCCCCTGTTTCAGGTGACATACAGCCTCTATTTCAGGTGGAATGCGGCCCCTGTTTCAGGTGACATACAGCCTCTATTTCAGGTGGAATGCAGCCCTTGTTTCAGGTGGAATGCAGCCCCTGTTGCAGGTGACATGCAGCCTCTATTTCAGGTGGAATGCGGCCCCTGTTTCAGGTGACATACAGCCTCTATTTCAGGTGGAATGCAGCCCTTGTTTCAGGTGGAATGCAGCCCCTGTTGCAGGTGACATGCAGCCTCTATTTCAGGTGGAATGCAGCCCCTGTTTCAGGTGACATGCAGCCTCTATTTCAGGTGGAATGCAGCCCTTGTTGCAGGTAGAATGCAGCCTCTGTTGCAGGTGACATGCAGCCTCTATTTCAGGTGGAATGCAGCCCCTGTTTCAGGTGACATGCAGCCCTTGTTTCAGGTGGCATACAGCCTCGAAATGCAGCCCCCTCCACCAGTTTGTCACTATAGAGCTTTCGCTTTTGCGTTTGGAATTTAAACTGTACCATAATGGTTAGAACTGTTCAGTGACACCGCTCTGGTTCAGGCCACTGCACCACTGAGTTCTGACATTGTACCAGGCACAGCCTATTCGGCCTTTGATGTTTTTCTTCGTTGTGTGTACTTTTGGATCCAGCAGCATTTGATATGCGCTACCACGTGCGAGCTACAGTCAGACATTATTGTATCACACTCACTACATCAGTTCCATTAATAATCTACTTTATCACAATGGGCTAGGCCCGAGGTTTACATACACACACCTACTGCAGGCAAATAATCTTCCATTTGTGGACCCTTAAACATCGCTATTCCATTCTACAAGATTGCCATGAGCATTAAATTACAATCCAAGGGCGCAAACGCGCACTGTGTGTACGAGCCGCTGCCATGGCAACTCCGTGTTACATAGCAACCGGCCGCATCGGACCGTGGTTGCTTTTCCAGCAGGGAAGCTTGCGGACACTGGGCAAAGCTAAGCTGCACAGCAGTAAACGGGGCCCGTCCCCCGATCCCCCTTTCCATCATACTATCCCTCTGTTTAGTTCACCCATACATTGGTTGTTTTTGTTCCAACGAATCACCAACGATTCCCGGCTTTGCAGACGAGACACAGCTACAGTACAGGTAATTCGGTGCTCACAATCCGCGGGGCATGCCTTGCTATGTTATTATTTTTCACACCGTCCACTGTGGACACATTTCCATTATTCATCTGGCCACAATCCTCCCTGTTAGAGATACCAACTTGACAATCAATATACAATTGAAACTGATCCTTAAGCAGAGCCCTCGTTTCTCCATGGCACAGAGGTTATGCTACGCCTCCTCTCTGTTGTGATGCGGTCTCCGTAATGACAGACTTACTCTGTAGGACGGTTCATCAGTTTACTGCTTCGTGACCACATCTGTTCATCAGCTAAAATCAGTTATCATCAAGAGAGATCTTGTGGAGAGCCCACTGGCTGCCGCCACCCAGGCTACATCTTCGTCAACTGCCTAGGTCAGAACTCCAGCCACACAACATTCTGCTCAAGCACACAGGGTGCCACGCTGACATCGCCACTCACCAAGACATGCATACAGGGCCAGGACACAGATACAAGACACTTCACCCGTTACCAAAAGAAATGTGGAAATATCACACTCACACTAAGATATAGCACACCTCCCCCCCCCTTACCAAAAGAAATGTGGAAATATCACACTCACACTAAGATATAACACACCTCCCCCGTTTTACCAAATGTGGAAATATCACACTCACACTAAGATATAACACACCTCCCCCCGTTACCGAAAGAACAATAGCAACGTCACCCGCACACTCAGACATCACACTTACACTCAAGTTTAGCAAACACCATTCAAACTACTCGAACACCTCCCCTGAGACCACAATCGGTTCTTCACAATGAAACAGAGTCACCCAACCAGGCGTAACTAACTTGCTACAGAAGGCAGCATCATAACCTAAACACTACAAGCTCTTATAAACACCATATAACAATATCATGACTCCTCTCATCCATTCCTGCCACAAATGAACATCTAGGCTGCCACCATATAGCACAAACTTGCCCCTCTATGGGCTACTAAACTACGTTCCTCCGCCACCTGTAAAACAAAACAAACACCTTCCATCCATCCAAGCCACAGATGGACCTCCAGACTGCCACTCCAGAGTACTACCTTGCCCCTAGGTGGGCTAATACGCTGGCCCTTCTGTACCATCAAGAAACTATACTAACTTCTCCAACTACTCACTTCACACTAACACGTCAAACACTCTGACACTCATACTCATACCCACGCAGACTCAGCCACATGAGAGCAAACGCAGAAAACACTGCGCACATTCAACTTGCAAGCGATCTCAATGTGCTAGCCAGGCACCATTGAAATCCATCAAAAGCACTGAAACACCCACGCTCCCAAAAGGCAGAAGGAAAGAGTGAACAGAGATCAAACTACACACAGGACCCGGGGATGGGTGGTGCATTTGATCCATCCAAAAATACACATACAAAAAAAATCTACAGATCCAAATCATGACTTGAAACTCCAAATGTCCACAAGTCACAATATGCTATTAAAATTCACAACACACAGATTGGTCGTCGGGCGTCCCCAATCGAACCCTAACCTCTCTCAGCAGGTGTGTGAACATGCCTCCTAAAATCCTTTGTCGCAATTGCTAACGCCCGCCAACATCTGCACACCTCCTTGGAGTGCACGACCCAATCACTTCTCACACTCCACATTGCACTAAAATTCCACAAAGCACACCCCATACTTAATAACACACTGCTTGTGACAACAACCTCATTCTAAACTGTGACGAGTATACAATAACTTTACATGCTTCTCAAAGCATTACCCTCACGGATGCATATCTCCACTTCACCCACACTGCACTTCCTCCATCAATTTCATCTCAACACACGCGCACAATACATTAAGCATTTTACCCTTACACAAGGATGCAATTCCCCAATAATTGTCAATTCTGTCCGCACCCTACCCACTCTACTGTACTGAAATGGAATTGCAAACTTCTAATGTATCACCATATCTAAATAACAAAATATTGTCCAGTATTAAAAAAACAATTGTCCAAACTACTGCCAACTCGCTGGTAGTAATTCCTGAGGGGTTGCTGAAATACCTTGTAGAGGAGGTCCCAGACATGGCCTGCACCCCTGCTCCACATTTTGAGATGCCAGCAAAGTACTCGCAAAGATATGTGACGTACAAGGAGCAGCTGAACCAACAGAGAGCTGCAGTGGGCCTTTGCCCTGTGTACGTTAGAAGATCAGTACCTGTGAAGTGCCCATAACCAGACAGCCCTGGGCTGCACGGTACCCAATCAGACAACTGTACCTGCCATTGGTACGAAACGACGAGTATTTACAGACTGTCCACGAGGAAACCCCGAAGGCCTTAATGGAAGGTCAATGGAAATAGACTAAGGGCCTAGGCAGCCCCGAGAACAACCAGAAGTGGCTACTGAAAGCTAGAATGCCCGTACCAGTGACTGCTAGAATAAATGTAATGGACAGAGAGGAGAGATAAAGTTAAAATGTAAGGAAACGTTGCCATGAGACAAGATGGAAGCAACCGCCCTATCGAATGTGTGTAAATAAGCTTGAAACGCAAGATGCTCAGAAATCGATACTGTCTGCAATGCTTAGTAGAAGAATAGAGCGGCAAGCGCCAACCATATATCTACCTCAATACAGCACAATGTACACGTGCGACTCCATTTTGTGAAAGCAGAAGTCTACCCAGGCGGCCAGGGGCCTAACAGGCTGAGTTTCGAAACCTAACAGAGGCCAGGGAAGAAGCAGGATCGAAACTTAGCAAAGAGAGGCTCATGGTGGGGAAAACGAGGTCAACCAGAGAAGGGAGGTGAGCATGAGCTCACAAGACTCCAGCTTCAGAGCATGCCAGCCCGCCCGTGAATGTCAAGATAAGAGAGGCCCATGCAGGTGGCCAAGCAAACACAGAATTAAATACACAAAAAGATGGAAAACTAAAGCAGATTCACAGTGAACTAGCACGTGACCAGCCAGGCGCGAAACTGTACCACCGCCTGATGTCATCCAGAACCCGAGGATGCCATAACTTTTCCTGATAAGAGACTACAGATCCGAGGCCATACCCAGCCAACTAATTGACACATAGCCCTAAAACACTGATTGATGGAAAGGAGGAAGGGTGAATCTTGGGACACTAGGCACCTGGGTGCCTATTCTGCATGCTGCTGATCAAAGTGAAGATTTATGTTTAGGGGTGTAACTTGCCCAATCATGATAGACCATGTAATCTAGGGTCCTATAGACACTGTAAACAATGAGACGTCGTACTTGTAGTGACGTCAATCACGTGTGTTGTAGAGGGATGGGCATAGACGCCTACCCGATAAGAGATATCCAATCCAGTTGCTTTATTTCCATATACAGATATAACACCTATACTTAAGTTACCTTTCCTAACCAATTATGCTGCATGATGATTTTTTATGGAAGTAGACGTCAATGATGAGGAAGTTTGCCCATAAAAGAGGCTGTTGTACAGAAGTTCGGGGAAGTCGGGGTGAGGCAGGTATTTGTGATGCTGCTAAACTCCATATGCTGATGTATGTATCATTAAACGGAATTCCCTTTGCCAATTTACTGAGTCCTGATTATTGAACCTTGCTGGAGTATGTGAATCCCGCACTCTGTCCTCGCATGGTGCAGCTATCTTGTATTACTAGTTTTCGAGGGTGAGTACTGACCAATGGGCCCATCAGTAATTTCCTCTCCTCATCAACACTTGGTAGCAAGAGGATGGTTTCGGCCATCGATTAGTGATAATCGATTGATATAGTTATAAGACACCTTTTAAACCGACAGCATAAAGTAACTCTGGGCCTTCGGTTAGATCACGAGTCCTTTCGCCATTCCGGCTGAGTAAACTGAGAAGCTCCCCGTGGACAATGATAGTGTAATTATTCCCAAAAATCTGCAGTGGGTCTGAAGGAACCCACTTTTACAAGCATAACTCTTCTCATTCCCACGGGCAGCGGATCGGACGAAAACCATAAGAACTTGAAGAGGAAGGGGCGGTGATCCTGAAATTCCAGAGGGGAAAAGTGACGATCGGTGAGTGAAACAACGAAAACCCGTATGTTGGCAAAAGTCTTATATGCCTTAGAGAAAGAAGGGGAAAGGTAACGGTGGGTGGCGGAGAAAAATAATATAGCTAGAAGTAGGAAGGACTGTACAAATATATATGGGGTAAAGACCTAGGCACTTGATATCAAAATTGTAAAGAATACCGGGGGGGCACCCGAGAGAAAAATGGTAAGGGATACCGGGAGGGCACCCGAGACAAAAACTGTAAGGGATACCGGGAGGGCACCCGAGAGAAAAACTGTAAAATTCGCCTTGTTCCTGCGCTTTAAAGAGTGGTCAGAAGGAACATGAACCCAGAGCCCACAGAGAGGGGGATGCTAGGCTACGGTGACGTTTAAAGATGTCAGAAAGGGGTAGTTGAAATCCCATGTCGGGGTATTAATTGGAAAGCAGGTATATGTATGACCGGCTGGTGTCTGTCTAGTCTGTCAAGCCTCTGTCATATATGTCCTGTGTATGCTGAATGTGGAATAATTGTGTTATCAAATTAATGGCAATGCATTTTTGCTTTACGCGATTCTGTAAATGAGAGGGAATCGCCACTGAATTGATGCGTTTTGAGTAGAATTGTTGGTATAATATTGCAGAAATATTGGATTGGAGCTTGCGTATGTGGTGCTTGCTCATAATAGCGTAACATTGGAACACTGTGCGATTATTGTAGGTGACGAAGGTGAGAATGGAAGAAATTACCCCACTCGCACATTTGTGCAAGCAGTTGCCAAAGCATGCTACAAAACTGAAGAAATATAGTCAAGAATGGGTTAAGGGCACCGCAAATAAAATGTTTATGCTGTGGTCCCAAAATGGGTCATTGTCGAAGGCTGTTTTACAGGATATGACTACCTTCTTGCATGCCACATATAGCGGGAAGAAGCGTGAGAACCGCCTTGCTGTTCTCGAGCTATGGAAAATGTTTGAACAAGTGAAGGAAGAAGAGCCCCCCGCAGATTGGATATTAAACGTATGTACAGAGGTAGGTGAGACGGCTACCGCGCCACCAGCCCCGCCGGAACCAGTTACTGAAGGAAGTAAGTCAGAGGGTCCGTACCCAATAAGAGAACTGAAGGCAGCCACAGGGTATAGCAACCCTGCATATGAGTCACCTGCGTGTAGCAGTGATGAGACGAAAGAGAAGGAACAGGAAATCGACACGGCCTCCACAATCCCCTCGGACAAAGAGAGGTGAGGTGAGGAAAGGAAGGATCAGGCACAAACGTGTGCACCCCTTGATAGAGGGATAGAGAGAAAGAAACGGAAAGGAAGCAATGAGTTAACATTTGCAAAGGACGGATGGATGGGAGGGCAGATATTATTGAAATTAGATGGAAAAGGAAGTGATGATGCAAGGCCGAGTGAATGGTCTGATGAGGTGAAAAGAAAGGAAAGGGAGAAAGAAGTGGAGATGAAGGACGAAAAGGCACAAAGAAAGGAAATGTTGAGACGGGAACAAATATATCGCGAAGAGCAAGGAATACCGCTCAGTCGCACACAATGCGCTGCCTATGAAAAGTACAGGCAGAACATGCTAAAGTTAGAGGAAGAGAAGAGAATGCACGAAAGAAAGGTAAAAAAGCGAGAAGATGAGGAAGACAGAAGGGCAAAGGAACGTAGACATGAATGAATGAGAGAAGGAGACAAGGCTAGAGAGGAAGTGAAAAAGCGAAGAGAAATGGATGAGGAAGAAGAGCGTAAACGCAGGCAAATGGCGCGAGATTTAGAATATTTGCAACGGGAAGTGGAAAAACCCAATCCTGTAGTAGGCTGGGAAGACATAGAGGAATTCTTTCCTACAAACGATGTGGTACCAGGTACAAGCGGGACAGGTATTGATGATGACTTCGACACCAGAACCATCGGGGAAGAGATTGATAAAATATATGATGAGATGGGCCTGGAACGAATCTCCCAAGAGGGAAGGGAAGATGAGCGCTTGGAGAGCACCTAGCTACATATGACACTGAGGATGTCACCCAAAGTAGTGGGAGTAGGGGACTGTCCCTAGATAGACTCTAAGTCGAGCAGAACAAAGATGATACAAGAAGCTGTGTGAACTGGGAATATTCAGAGTCTGACTCCGAAGGGGAAACGGAAGAAACAGTGTATGACGAAGGGAGATGGTGCGAAAAGCATCACCCAGGGAACCGAGAGGTACGATGGTCAGATGCTAGCGGGTCCACAAGTAGGACACCGAAGTCCGCTGGACAGTCCAGCCGACATAAAGAGACACCCCACGGTCAGAGGGGGGTGTCAGCCCCTGCCTATGCGGACAGGCAAAGAGCATTACCAGGCAGGCGGCAAGGTGGAAACGCCACCCTGGCAAAAGACCAGAAAGATAGAGAGGACTGCGCATTCCAATTTGCGCTATTAGAGAAAGGGAGAGCAAGACCGCTGTATATTCCTTGGCCGCACATGGACCGCGAGAATCTTAAAAATAAGCTTCCCAGCTGACGTCTGGGGCTGGGAAGTGGATACATGAGTTAGAGAAAATGACAGGGGGTGTCACTCTAGCCATAGGGGACATTAAGGGACTCCTAATTGCTATACTTGGCGAAAGAGCAGATAATGTGTGGAAAAGGGCAGGCTACCCTGGGGTGACCATAACTAATACCACTCATGACGGAGCGCCATTTAATAACTGTAGGTCAGCAGTGTGGAAAGCGCTGTGCATATTATATCCGGACACATCAGATATGGGAGCTATAATGACTCGTAAAATGAAAGAGTCAGAGGATCCGTTGCTTTATATTCAAAATGTTCAGTACGCGTGTGCACTCGAAACGCATGAATCTTGGATGAAATCTATCCCTGTATTCTACCATATATTGTGCCAAGGGTTACCAGAACCGGTGCAAAAACAGCTCAAAAAATTGGTAGGAGTAGAGGCTAAACCATGGGCCGAAATCCAGTTGACGATTGCACATTATTGTGGATTGTTGCAAGAAAAGAATCGGAAGAAAGAGGCAACACGTAAGGGATATGAGGCGAAGCTAGTGCAAAGGAAGCTCTCAAAATACGCTCTCGAGGGGGCTATGTTGACAAACCCAGTCGATTCGAGTGCACAACATGCAACTGAACCGCCGCTGACCGATCAGGGTAACACAGGATTTTACCCAAGAGGGAGAGGTTTTGGAGGAAGAGGATGGCAGAGTAATCAGGGAGGGTTTCGAGGTAACCAAGGAGGTTATCAAAATGTTCAACGTGGTGTTCGGAATGCACAGATGGGCCATCCAAGCATGCCAGATGGACACATGACCCGACCACTGCCAGTGTGCTGGCTATGTGGAATGACAGGACATATGGCTTGCATGTGCAGAAGCCAAGGAATGTGGCAGAACTGTTACGCTCACCTGACTCCCACGGAGGCGCAGGCCTGGTTTGGAGTACTGTTGCCTCTTCTATGGTGAAACGCAGGACTCAGAAGATGGACAGGACCGGACCCTCAAATCTGGCTTGTCTGGCTCGCAGAATTATCCTTCTTAGGGTCTGAAAGGACGAGCTCTCCATCCTGCTCTGATGCAGGGGCGCGTTGTAATCTAGTTACTTCACTGGATCTTGGATTGTAGAGAGTTCAAGTTTGCTTGACCTTCCCAGTAAAATACTGTGAGAATTCAGTTTATAAGTATGAGCCCGAAATAATAATTGTCCATTGTCTCTATTTCAGGTGAAGAACAATGATTCCGAGATGAGCAATGGAACCGACGAAGGAAACTCAGGTGAGTTGTTTGATGAGAGGTTCCTTTAGTGTCCTTGCATTAATGCACTAATCCTTGTGTCTTTTTTCCCCATAGGGGCCGGGGTTCAGAAATGCCGGAGATATGGCACTGACCCGAAGTGAGAGGTGCAGTTCCAGTAGATATCAGTTAAGTCTTTAATGAGCATTCAGGTAATGTCTTAGCATTCGCTCACTAACGCTGATGTATCTTTTTTCCCCTTAGGGGCCGGGGTACGGAAATGCCAGGATGCGGCACCGACCCGAAATGAAGTGGGAATGACCCAACAGGTAAGTCTTATGATGGAAATTAAGGTTTTCTTATTCTCTTCCCTAGCTCACCTTTGTTCTTGTCTTTTTCTCCCTAGGCGCTGAAATGTGGCTGCGGATCCAGATGGTCTCTGATGAACATGGAGGCGCCCAGTAAAGGTGAGTGGAATGCGGCGCTGCAGTGATCAATGCGATGTGCTTTTAAAATGAATGTCTTCCTTTTCAGGATCGTCGCCGAAATGTCTCCGAGATGCGGATTTAGCAGGTAAGGACTCTTCTTTCTTCAATTCTCTTCTCTTCTCCCTTTGCAGGTGTTCCAGGATGCTGGCGGGCATGGCAGAAGTCAGGATGCAGGAGCAGACACGGTGAGCGTCCAGCTGCTAGATGCAGAACAACGAGAAGCGTGAGTTGCTGCTTGGGCGTGGCTTAAATAGCCTTCAAAGTAGTTCCAGGTATGTATCCTTCCTCTCAGGTATGTATTCTTCCTCCGGCCACACCCGTGTGGTTAAGTAGTCCTCAAAGATAAAGTAGTCCCATTCAGGCCTCTAGATGGCCTGGATGTTGCAGCATGGTCTGCATCAGGTAAGTTTACACCAAGCACCTTGCTACACAAAGTCATCTTTTATGAGCCTGGCGCCTATGGCGCCAGGACTGTTGTCCAATATTAGCCTGGCGCCAAAGGCGCCAGGACTGAGTCCAAAGGGCCCCTATTTGGGGCTGCTGAGACTTCCCTCGGGGACATGATGTCTGCCTCTGGGGTAGCTGGGCCTGGTCTGGCTCCTTGGAGGTAGGCATCATGACAAGAACAACCAAGGGATGGGGGCAGGCATGGTGAATCAACCTATTACCCCACAACAGGGCAATGCGCAAAACTATACTGTGCATCAGCAGGCACCTAGTTCACAGCAAGGTGCGCAGCAAGTAGTCCAGCCACAGAACATGGGGAATGTGCGGCAGGGACAACCCCAGCAGGCACTGCCGCAGTGGCTCCGGGCACTAATTCAGATGGAGGAAACCCATAGGTATACAATGGACCGAACCTATACATGAAATAGGACGGCTCACTCCGGGCACTAATTCAGATGGAGGAAACCCACAGGTATACAATGGACCGAACCTATACATGAAATAGGACGGCTCACAGGGGATTCTGATGTGTTCAATCCTATCAGTGACACCAGACCCTCACAGGGAACATAGGGTAAATGTCACCATAGGGGGGAAAGAATATTCCTTCTTAGTTGACACGGGTGCAACGTTCTTGTGCATACGGGAAGGCAAGTTTTCCTTGTCCGGCGAGGCAATAGACACCCAGAGTTTTACTGGAGCTCATAGCAGAGTTCCCTTTACTGATGCACTCCCAGTCTCTGTGGGGGAGCGCGAAATGAATGTACCGTTATTGTATTCATGTCAGTCCCCTGTAAATATCATGGGTCGGGACTTAATGACAAAGTTGAGTATGACCATCTCATTCACTGAAGATGGCATATTGTGCTCAACACCAGGAATGCATTATTCAAACGTGTGCGAAATGATCAGAGCATATTCTGGACATGCAGTTTGAGAGCTGTACCACCGGAACCAGACGTATTCGCATATGGGATACGAGTACTCATGGCGGGGTTACCAGGCCTCGCAGAAAAAACTATGAGAACTCCGGATGAGTTTCTATTCAGACCAAGAATACCCATGCACGAAGAGGAGGGACAAGTATTTCCCTTAATGATACACTCTGCCGCAGTGCAAGGAAAAGTGGTATTGGTTGAGAGATGCGACGATGAGGGCAGACCATGGTGTGCGGTAGTCGCCATCGAAGAAGGGTATCGAGTGACTGACGTCACCGATGACGATCTGTTTGAAGAACACCCCTACCTGGAAGAGACGTGGGTGGAAGTGAGTCTAATATATTGGGTCAAAATGATCAGGCGGGAGATACCGCAGAGAATGATGCTAGCTTTAGTACGTCCACAATACTTCAATGATGACATGGCCCAAGTGCCAACCAAAGTTTGGACTACAGGACCCTATGACGTAGGTCTCCTGAAAGGAGCCGGCGAAGTAAAAATTAAGTTGAAACCAGGAGCAATTCTGCTACGGGCTCGACAATATCCTATGTCCAGAGAAGCGGATGAAGCGATTGCCAAAACAATCTCCGCCATGATGGAGCAAGGCATCCTGGTGACGTCAGAATCACCTTGCAACACAGTGATTTATCCTGTCAAGAAATCAAAGGGAGGGTCTTGGCGTTTAATCCAGGATTTACGAGCCCTAAACGACATAGACAAAGCCGAATTCCCTCTAGTCACCAATCCATCCACAATCCTGTGCAACATACCCACTGAGGCGAAATACTTCACGCTGATCGATTTGAAAAATGCATTCTTCTCGGTTCCATTGCACCGTGATTCACAAGACCTGACATTGTTTACTTTCAGGCAAATGCACCTGAAAAGCACGAGGTTGCCACAGGGATATTGAAAGTCTCCATCTATTTTCAACAGAATCCTGAAAATGGACCTTATCAATATTGTGGTGGACAGTGTTGTGTTGCAGTACGTAGATGACATTCTGATCTGCAGAACCACTGAAGAGCAATGCAGGCGCGACTCTGTCCAGCTATTGACCATATTCGCTGAGAAGGGATACAAAGTGGACAAAGACAAGCTGCAGTACTGCCAACAGGAGGTGTTGTACATAGGGCAGCTAATCTCACATGAGGGGAAAAGGGTAACCCCAGAAAGGGCTGAGGCTATCATGAACACGGCCATGCCGCGCACGATAAAACAAATGCAAAGCTTCCTAGGCCTGTGCAACTATGTCAGAGCATGGATCTTTGACTTCAGCTCATATACCAAGCCTTTGTTGCAGGCGCTTAAACAGGCCCAGGCGACGCGAGAAGAGATTGAATGGAATGAAGGAATGGAGAAAGGGTTCACAGAACTTAAGGGGGCAATTAGTAAGGCCCCAGTTCTCGGGATTCCTAATTATGCTGAGAAATTCTATCTGTTTTCTCATACCGATGGCAATTTTATGACCGCAGTGCTCACGCAGCGAACCTCACTGGGGTATAAACCCCTAGCATATTACAGTGGGAGTCTGGACCCGGTCATGAAGGGCCCCTTCCCATGCGAACAAAATCTAGCTGCCGCCGCGTTTGCCATTGAGAAGGCGTCATCCATTGTGATGGGGTGCTCCATGGCACTATATGTTGAGCACTCGTTATTCGCCATACTGGAAAAGCCAAAGGGCACGCTGACTTCTCAGAGAGCATCACCCTACGAGGTGATCATCTCTAACCCATCAATCAAAATAGTGTGATGTAAAACTGTGAACCCTGCTATGTTTATAGCTGAGCCAGTCACAGAGGGAGAACCTGTGCATGACTGTGCAAACTATGAGGAATTCTATGATGAGATCCCCAGGGTAAAGGAAAATGCCCTGGCAGGTGGAGCGATCGTCTTTATTGACGGGTCTTCTAGAATCGACCAAGAAGATTGACAAAGATATACAGGCGTGGCCGTAATCAAACACATGGCAAATGGAGAGTTCCGAGTACTTGTCAGTGCACGAATACCATCTCATTATTCAGCGCAGGCTGCAGATCTAGTGGCACTGATACTCGCCATTGAGAACCATGCAGACCAGGAAGTAACAGCGTACAGCGACTCCACCTATGTGAGGTCGACAGTACACACAGGATTAGCATGCTGGAAAAGGAGGGGCTACCTCCGAGCAGACGGCACGCCAGTGCAACACACAGCCTTAATGGACAGGCTGATCAAAGCACCACAGCTCCCAGTGGGCATAGCGGTTGTTAAATGCGCTGCTCATAACAAGGGGACAGATTTCGTGTCACATGGAAATCACGAAGCAGACACGGAAGCCAAACGTATGGCATCCAAAACTGAAACAATCATGGACGTGGAGGTGGCACGTACCCATGAAAGAATGATGGTAGCACGAACCACACCAGAGGCGTATAGCAATATGGGGCAGTCACAGTTAGTGAAGCTCCAGGGGAGGCACCTCAGGAGGAGAAAAATGTATGGAAGCGTCAAGGGTGTTCTTTAAACCCCTCAGACGGATTGTGGAGGCAAGACAGCACTGCTAAACCAGTAATGCCTGTAGCCCTTCTAAAGGTAGCTCTAGAATAGCTCCACTAACCTTTACACCTGTCGAGAGAAAATCTTGCTGCAACTCTCGCCGAAGACTGGTTTATACCGAATTTAGCAGAGCATGTGGCATTCTTTATGGTAAATTGCATTATCTGCCAACAATTCACCTCTGGGCACACATTAAAGGTATTGAGAGGAGTCATCACTAGACCAAATGGACCTTTCCAGCACCTGCACATCGATTATGTTGATATGATCCAGGTGTGTAATGGGTACAGGTATTTACTTGTGGTGGTGTGACCCTTCTCCAGGGGGGTAGAAGCAGGTCCCTGTACACACCCCGATGCTGCCGGTGCTGCTAAATTCCTGGTGAGGGAAGTCTTCCCTAGATGGGGGGTGTGTGAGGTTATGAGATCAGACAATGGGCCTCATTTCGTGAACACAGTGTTCGAACAGATTAGCTTGTTGCTCGGTATAAAGCACAAGTTCTCGTCGGCTTATCATCCAGAGGGAAATGGGATATGTGAACGAATCAATGGCTTGCTTAAGGAAAGGATAGCCAAGTTGAAACTCACATTAAGAAAAGGATGGATGCACTGACTACCACTGGCATTGTATGCTCTTCGGAACCAACTAGGCTCCGACCACCATTTTACGCCACACAAAGTGGTCACTGGGAGGAGAATGAGAACCCCTCTTGCCCCCCGAGATAGAGCCAGATGTGATGCCCAATCTAATAGGGAGAGTCTGGGAGCAGAAATGAAGGCGTACCTTGACTGTCTCATAGCCAGCACCTCTATCATTTCAGGCCAGCTGCAGCGACGGCGGAAAGGGGATAACACAGCACGAATCACAACAGATAGTGCTGATGAAGGCACAACTCTCAGCCTTAACGTTCCTCCTGTCTTCCCGGGGGACAGAGTTCTAGTGAAGAACTTTACGAGAAAGTAATGGGACGAACCAAGGTTTAACGGCCCCTTCATCGTAGAAGACTGCACCCCGTCCGCTGTCAAGCGTGTGGGAAGAAGAGCCTGGATCTTTTTGAACGATGTCAAACCCTTTGTAGGGGAAAGCCTTCCTGCTGCACTCAACGAAGAAGAAACTACAGACAAAGAAGACGAACCGCAGCGTGTACAGACAAGATCTATGGCGAGGATGAAGGACGCATGAGCAGACAAGCAATCAGAAAGCAAGAAAAGTGAAACTTGTAAAACAAGACATTTCCACAAGCCAAGTGAAAAGTGTCAAAAGAACAAGCACAAACAATCAGTATAGCCATAAAGAACGTTGTGAAAATTGTGTCCACGATTGAACTTTTTTATGCACGAAAGAAACAATAATAAGCAAGCAAACACTCTCTGCAGCCAAAAGTGCAGGGTAAATGAAGAAAATCACGCATTCATATCGGCAAAAGCGTTAATCTCATGAACATTTAAAACCGCACGAAGCATTCATAAGCCTAAGACTCTGGTAAGCAACAGAACCGGACATTCCTGAGAACTGAAACTGTTATCCTGAAGGACCCAGCATAAAGACTTTGTTCACGATCACATGGTTCGTCCCAGCAGAAGCCTCAAGTGCGATGTGCTCACCTATTTTCAACTAGTTGTATTGTCCTATCCGTCACTTATAGGCAGATTAACCAGCGTTACTGAATTCTTTCAAGACCCTGCGAACAAGAAAATAATCCGACAACTACTGACAGTCATAACAAAAACTTTAATCACACTGCTCGAACACAGTGGAAGAGACACAGATGCCTCCACCACAGGTTATCATTGACGAGATCACCTATACGTTGATGATAAAGCAAATTATGTACAGTTGAATTTAATTAGTAGTGAAATGGATGCACCTGAAATTATGAATGACGAGAAAAGCTGGAGACAGGGTCAGCACGGAATGAATGATAACAGCACTGTCCACAGCACACACCCACACACTGAGTGCACACGAGCAAGGGCAAGTATTAATGGCTATGAGATCCCACGCCGAACTGACAGAAAACAAAAGGATACCTGTGAAACGAACAGCTCCAGAGAACAGAGAACCAAGCGAGCAACAAGACAGAGATGGCATGACAAAATCCCTCAAGAGAACAGAGGAGGCCACAAAAGAACTCATGGGGAAGACACATGCGGTAGTCAAGTATGTGTTTCCGCTCATACTAAGAGCAAAGAAACTACATGAGGAGCTGAGCAAGAAAACTGCAGCAACTGTGATAACGAGCACACCTGCTCCACACCAGAAATAACGACCGAGCTTACGACACTGCCACATGTTGGAAGGATAATGAGCCATATGTGGAAGGAGGTCTACGAAAGAATGCATGAGGGAAGAAGAAGAAACACAAGACCTCCCCATAGTACTGCAGGGCAGGAAATGAAACCTGCCCCTCCAAAGATAATACCTGAGAGCCTGCCGGAACGGAAGAGCAGTACAGATGCATACGAGACATAGTGATAGCTAACTAAAGAAAAACACTAAGGATCAAGAGAAGTCCATTTGATACCGATAATGAGCTAAACGATTACTTGGACAGCACAGCCCATCTCGGAAACAACATAAACAACATATGGTACCAGCACATGAAGGAAGTAGGACGAAGAAAGTCAGAAGGAGAATGCTTCATCTGTATGTTACTGCCATACACCATGGGAAAATCCAAGATTCTTTTGGCTGCAGAGATCGATGGCCCCACAGCATGTCACACGTGGCAATGTGCAACACCAGAGGACAATTTATGGGAAAAGACGCCTCATTGATATGGGCCAATGAAAAGGACTACCCTGATGAAGCCTGGTTTGTCCAGGACATCAGAACAAGAAACAGGGCGTACACCAAGAATCACGTTATTAGATATGAAAACTATGACGTCAAAGGATCAGGAATAAGGTGGGAAATAAACTCAAGACTGAACGTCCAAGGTAAAAAGGCAGAAGAAGCTCAAATATGGAGGAACCGGGGACAAATGCAGATCTGGGGATCAGTAGTTTCCCCTAACAGAGGGGAGGAAGGAGTCGTAATCTGTCGAGCTTGGGTGGTCCTTGGAGCCTGCAAGGAAGCAATAGAAAACTCATAGAGGTTATGTAAACCTCTATGGTCGAAGTTGGTGAAGCTGTTAACATGGCTCAAAGACAGGGGAGGGCCCCTGCAAATAGTACTGTTGGAGAACCTGAAACTGTGCTTCAGAAGTAATGGCACAAGGAAAATGGGGGTGAATCAAAACTGTTGACGAATATATGAGGCACCAGGAATGGCACAAGGAACCGCAGTCCTGATGGACTACTATTGGGCGTGTGGATCCAAAGCATACATAAGACTGCCAAAAAATTGGGGGGGGGCATATGTACATTGGTCAATGTCCATGTTCCCGCACTGGTGATTCCAAAAAACAATCTGAATCTGGACAGCTTACCAAAAGCAGATGCTCATCTGAGAAGGAGGAGATCCACAGAGCTGATATCCAGAATGAAGAGAGAAAACTACTTTTCTGCCAAATCAGAAGAAGCATTCTATGCGATTCCATACGAACACAGGCTGTTCAGCCTCACTTCAACAGTATTCACCACAATGCTCCTGCCACACATTCAAATTGGAGTGAATGCTAAATGGTTGCAGATAACCAGATGGGAGTTACTGCAGACCATCAACACCACAATAAAAGGTTCAATGCGATCAAAGAAGAGCTGAGAGCGGTTAGACTGATGACCTTCCAGAACAGATATGTGCTTGACATGATCACAGCAATGGATGGAGGTGTTTGTGCGAAAATCGGAGAATCATGTTGCACATTTATATCGCATGATGAGGAAAATGGAACCCTCACAGAGGCCATAATCATGTTGACAACTTTAAAAAACCAGATGACTGATGAAACTGACGAAGTGGATGATGACAGTTGGTTTGGGAACCTATTCTCATGGGTCCCGCAATGGATGGCAGATATATTCAAGTTCCTAGGAGCCTTGCTAGCCATGGTACTGCTAGGATTCTGTGTTATCAAGATAATCATCACTCAATGCCAGAAAACTGCAAAGCGAGCCATTGGGATGTAAATTATGTTCGATGTTGAGCCAGGCTGGAAACCCAGAGACCTGACAGATGAAGAAATGAAGGACTTTGTGAAGGCCGGTGAATTTGCACCAGAGGGAACTAAATTCACTTATCCCAAGAAACGAAAAAGGTATGAAGGCAAGTGGATTTACTGCAGTCCAAATGGACAATGCCAGTTGATGACCTGGAACAAAGATGAGCATGTGAAAACTGCAGGAAGCTTGAAGGGGGTGATAAAGATATGGACTCCTAATAAACTCACCAAACTGGGCTAAACAAGTCCATGGCAGGCTGAGATACTGAGTAAACCAGAAGCGGGAGAAAAGCACAAAAGATACAACAGGGCTGAACGATACCTTGGCCCATGCAGGGCAGAGAGATCAGACTTCCCACAAGGGGGTATACAGAGAGAAAATACTTATGGGGCGAAGCAGACCCACAGCCTACACAAGGTTAAGAATGAGAAGCAAACAGAAACTAGGAAGAGCGAACTTTGTTTGTTGTCTTGGGAATACCAACCTACTTAGGTCAGGAGAATACAACCCCGAGGAAGGTATACGAGAGAAACTATTTGGGCTAGCTATTGAGGTCATTGCATTATCCAAAGCTGAGAGATATTTCTTTTTTTGGTTTGGATTTTGAACTGTCTACAAAGCCAAAGGCTGGTAGAGTCTGTTGGAACACTGTGGGTGGGGGGCAGAAAACCAGCCACCACTAATTTTCACAAATGGGAGTAGGACAGGAATAGGTTAGCATAGTTTGGACAGAGGACAGATTTTGTTTTTTCATAGCATAGATATTTCATTATAGAAATAGGACCTGGGGCTTCCCAGATTCCACATTCCAATGCACCTTAAATAGTACACAAACGCAGTACGTCAGGATGCTACACATCTCCCTTCTTTACACAATGGTGAAAAACAGCAATAATGAAACTCAGGATGCGACACACCTCTCTTATTATTACCAATGTGAGAAAAGAAAATCTCAGGATGGTACACACTTCCTTCCTCAAAAGAAAGCACAACATAACCAACCTTTTCATGTCACACCTCTCACCATAGAAACATCTAAAACCACTTGCTTATCAAATAGTTTATGCCAGCAAAACCTGAGATACAACACCACCATCTCAACCATCAGATGATGTACTGAACACCTTTAATCTGCCACTCCCACTTCCAAATCTCTAGTCTGCCACGCTGGGGTACTGTCATTCCCACTGTGACTACCACACAACATACTGAGTCAATGTAAATATCAATTCCTCCCTTTACTGGATCTGCCACACCCAGGCCCAAAGCTGCCCCTTTGAGCGCTAACCAGTAGACAGCTGAAATACCTGACCTCGAGCATACCGCACAAGCAAATCAAACTAACTCACACACTTGCTCTTTTCTTTTATGTTTCTTGGTCTCTTGCTCTACTGTTACAGGCAACTCACACCAACATATGTTCCAATATCACCCATGAGCTCTCCCAAAGAAAACACTGAAAAGACAGAAATCTATAGGAAAGCAACAAACACCACAAAGAAAGTACACACAATACACACAGGAACAGCAGCACTGTAAAGGAACAGCCCATTGTACATCACACCAACAAAGGGAGATTTGTAAAGAAAACCCTTCATTTGCATACAAACTCCACACAAACAAAGCGTAATTTGTATGAAAGATGGAAAATTGCACACGAAAATATTCCTGCCTAGAATTTTCCTTTATGCATAATCTCTAATCATTTCACTCCAATGAACTCAATTGTGCATGACATGTTATCCTGTGCTTATGGACATTCCACCAACGCCTGCACGTTGTGTCCGAAGGATAAACATCAGCTTAACAACCTCTGCATCCTTAATGCCAGAAGTAAAGTAAACCATAATACAACTGGTGAACCAGTATCCCACAGCAAAACAATCTGCACTGGTGGTGCCAGACTAAAACACATCACTGGAAATTTTAATTTTAGCCTTTATTCTTTAAATACTGTGCCTTTCACTGATCAGGGTTCACTCTACTTTTCCATCAGTGGATTTCTTCTTTCTTTTCACACAACATTGGGTTATTAAATAGGACAGCTGAAAGTCCATTGTGGTTTATTTCACAGTGGGTCTGAGTTGACACAGTGCACCACTTTTTGATGGGTGGCAGTTTCAGTGAAAATGATGCATTTCTCTCTCAGCCAACAACGCAATGTGCTTTTCCAGTCTGCACTCAGATTACATTTTTTTTCTTCAGCTTTCTCTGGGTTTCAACTGCAGAAAGACACCCACATAGTCTGCCTTAATAGGCTCATTTGTAGTGTGCAGGTTTTTGAAGGCCGGCAGGTCATGTTTTCAGTGGGCGCTTCAGTTCTGTTGGTTTGGAGCTTTTGATAAAACCCCACAAGAGACAGTAGAGCCTATTGGCCCAGATTTGCAGCTATTCCTAAAGCTTTTGTTTTTACAGAATATATGGTTTCCTTAGAAGCAGGGCTGATGCCTTTCTTGACCTCTGACCAGTGATACCGAAGAGATCCTGAACATCAATAAAGCGTCAGATATGTGTTCTTCTACTCTTGGGCAGATAAATGCCTTTCGATCTTATCTAATTGAGCTTGGTTCATTATTATTATACCCTGGGAATATTAAGACAAGCTGCAAGTCAAACTGTAAAAGTGAAGGGGTGGAAATAACACATTTTAGAGTGAAAAAGAATGAAAAAAGTAAAATCAAAGAATTTTCATAAGAATTGTTTTTCCTAAAATAGATGAAATCTATCCACATATATGTATTCTGATTAAAATATATCAAACTTATTCAGTAGTTTGGGGAACCCACTGCCTCTACCCAAGCTCAATTCAACACCCCTTCTTTTTCATTTACTTATGTCCATCTGTGAAGGTGTACCTCACCCAAAAGCCCTTCAGCGTTGTGTTCAAACCTCTTCCGCCCTCCTCACATTCTAAAAATCATAAACTTGACCAAACATGATTTTCTTTTTTTGTGGTACATTTTATGTCATATTATGAAAAATTGAAGTTTGCTTACTTTTGCTCTCTTCATTTTTTACATAGCTTTTATGACTAAAATAATTTATACTCTTCCGTTTTTGGTGTTCTTAATTTTTGCGACGTCATTTTATTTGAAACTAGCAAAAGGTAACCGTACTCTGCACGGGTTCTGTAGACAAACATGATAACACTCTCATCAATTGTTGAAAATCAATGATCCTACAGGTCGCTGTTCCGAGTCGCATATCACTTCATGGGCTTTGCACTCTGAAGTAAACTGCACTGAGAATGGTAGTGGCTGGTTAACATACCCTGGAGCAGATGTGGAGTGGAGGCAAGAGTTGGTGTGCTGCTGGATACTGGGACCTTCGGTACACTCTCACCACCTGTCACAGAGCAGTACGTTGTGGTGGAATTATCTCAGAAACGGTGCATCCTAGGGCCAATCTTACCCTATTGCTGTGAGGGTATTTCTTGCATACATAAATAACTAAGGTTCTCGTCAGTCATCAGAACGTCTCCAAATAAAAATAGTCTGCTGTGCAAAAACGAGTTCTACTAGGCTCCCTTCTCTTAACTGGTTATTTTCTTAGAGTTTTTTCTTCACTCCAAAGTTTATTTTGTAGGCTTTTTTTAAATAGTGTCTTGTCACCTTTTGTACCAGTTCTTGCAACTCTTTCCTCTTCACAGTGCATTTGTTTCCAATATTTAATGGTCTCTCTTATATGTTTATTCCTGATTTTCATTCTTACATTGTTACAATTCCAGTTTATCACGTTTTTATTCCATAACGTCAATTTCAATTTACTAGTTTTTTCAAATATATAACAATTCCCCGGCGGCCTCCTGCTTCTCCTTTTCTCCCAATTATCTCTGGGTTGGCTGGGAAACATCTCAGGGAATGGCACTCACTCAGGTTTTAGTCTTTGCCAGTAGATCACTCTCTTGCAATCCGCCGGTAGCCTGCTCTTGGTGATGTTCTCTGTGATCAGGTATGGCTTTGAGTAACCGCTCACCTTGCTGTACGCTCAGCGTGGTGGTTTTGGTGTTGCTTGACAGGCGCACTGCCCACCATGAGGCTGTCGTAGTCATGCCACCACCAGGACTTGGATTACTGTCTCGTCGGGTTGTCAATGCCTGTAAACACTGGGCCTACAAACGTTTCACTCCTGCGTTCAGACCACTTCCAAATGTCGCGGGCTCCACTGCGCTCCTTGGCTCCACCTCCCTCTGTTGTGACGCCATAAGGTGGCTTCCCCTGTTTATGCTTTCTCTATGCATTGCCTCTCGCCAGCGTGTCCGCCTCTTCACGTCTACTCCTCTCAGTTAAATTGAGGTTTCTCCTTAAAGGGACATATTCTCTTTCTTGCTCGTGATGAAATGTTGTGACTTTGTCTTCAAATCTCTGGATTTCATAATGTTCTTTATTTCTGATGGCCCATATATGCCATTAAATCGAATGGCTTAGGGAGTTCCTCAGAGGAATGGGAGTCCTTTTCCCCAAAGGGTGCCACTTGTCTCGACCCGTAGAAAGGGTGTCGCTAAGCAGGCTCACCTCCTTAGCCTCACGGGGGGGATTCTCCTTGGAGAGAAGGGACGAATTCCCTGGATTCTTCACAGCAACCACCTGTACATTATTGTGTGATCTATTTCAAATAAAAGGAATTGTTGTTACAACACAGCATAGTTATTTTCCCAGTGGGGTCGAGAGTGAGGTTGCGATGTGCAAGACCATTAGACTGAGTCTACCTTTGTCAGTTAAAAGCAGCTACATTATTTAATTGCATTAGTCTGTTGGGTTTGGGTTGTTAAATATTCTCTAAATAAGGCCATGCACAATTGGAGCTGTTGCAGTTGTGAAGGCTGCAGAGGACCATGAGAGGATGCCCACATCCGGGCAATGAAATATGGATTTGGACAGGGAACACAGTAGTCACAGAACCAAGTAAACACCTAGTGCTGCCAAAATCCTACAAGGATCCCCCAAAACAGGGATCTGCAACAATGCTGCTTTCTAGATGTCTTGGAGTATGACTCTCATGATCCCTCTCCATTGTCTAAGCTGGCTATGGCTGATGGGACTCGTAGTCCAAACATCTGGAGACCCAAAGATTGCAGGCCCCAGCTCTAGATTTTATAAAAATAACAGTTGTGACAGTTATCAAACAGAATCACACTCATTTTACCAACCTCAGAAAGATTAAATGCTGAGTCGCTCCTAACAGACTCCAAAAATGTATTTGCAGGTGGCACGCAGATCGCTGCATATCTTTTTTTTATTTTTTATTAAAATGTTTTGGTTTGTCTTTCAAACCTTTCATTTTGTCTGCTTATCTTAGTTCTCTTCCTTTATTTCACCAGTTTTATGGAGTACTGAGCAATGTGCCCAGTACTATTGCACTCAAGAAGTTTGTTTCTTTCTTTCTTATTTCTCAGCCCATCTGTGCCTGCTCCATGATGTTGTTCCAGTACGAAACTACTGCGTATATCAGTTTTTTTTCTTTTCCAGCTAAAATGAGTGTCCACCGATCTTCGGGCGAGAGTGTTGTTTGATTCTGTATGAACCATCCTACAGATAGTTTTCTTTTCTCGTTTAGAGCTGGGCATATCATTATTATGTGGTGCAAGCTTTCGGTTGTTGCACCGTCTCTGCAGAATCTGCAGAATTTTTCTTGATCTGCTATTGTTTTCCTAGCAGCCATGACTTCTCTTGTAAGAAGGATGTTCAATATCATTCTCATAAAGGTGTCTCTGATTTTCGATGATGGGAATTGCTTTAGGTATTCTGGTGGTTTGTAATTGGTCTGATGTCTAGATTGCACGGCATGTCCAATGCATATTTAGCCTTGGACTCATTTGTCTTTATCCAGTCATTTTCTATCAGTCTCTTTTTTGCCTTCTGGGGACTATTTATGAGCTGTTCTCTGGATATTCCTTCGGCTTCACATTTCTATAAAGTTTTTCCAAGATTCCAGTGGTTGTGCTGTCATCCCACTGCTTCTGTTTTGTAAGATTTCTAGCGGCGGAGAATAGTTTTCACTCATGATCTCTCTGTACAAATCCATTTGTTTCCAGAGGACAAGAGATTGAAGTGATTGTAGCTCGAGTTCGGCTCGGATGGGTGGCATGGGAAATGATGTTGGCAAGTTTAAAACTTTCCTCCAAAACTGACCTTCGATCTGTTGCCATATGGTGTTTTCTATGTTTAGCATTGCCTCTGCGTCATATGTAATTAATGCCGGCATTTTCTGTTTATAAAAAGTTATGATTGGTATCATGGAAAACTTTCCATATTGTGCATGTAACACCTTTGCTTGCCGCTCTAATGCTAGTGTTTTATCTTTGAGGAGTAGTATCGATTCTGACTCGGTTGGGGATTGATTTAGCCATATTCCGAGATATTTAACTTTTTTCACTTCCTCAATTTCTTCCTTTCCAATATAGAAGGCATTGGCTGACCCTTTCTTGCTGTTTTTCTTCTTCAGAGTCATGATTTTTGGTTTTTTCACATTTATTTCCAGTTGGTTTTTGTCCATGTATGTCTGTATGTTTTCTAAAGCTATCTGCAGGCCCCTCGGTGTTTTTGCTAGTACGACGATGTTGTCTGCATCCATAATGCACGTTAATGTTGTGCCATTCAGCTTTGGAGGATTAATCCAGGGTGTGTAGATGCTTTCTTCTAAATCAGCGGTGTAAAGATGGAATAGCGTGGCTGCCAATGGGCACCCCTGTTTTAGGCTTTTAGTTGTTTTTATCTTGTTTGAGAGAGTGCCATCTTTGGACATTCTTATCCTTATGGTGGTATGCTGATACAGTAGCTTGATCGGATCCAAGATGTTACTCGGACATTCCCAGTCGCTAAGTTTCTTCCAAACGTGATTTCTGTTGACTGAGTCGAATGCAAGGTTTAGATCTATGAATCCTGCATAGATTTGTGTCTTAGTTTGTATGGCTTGATGTTTTAGCAAATTCAGGATAAAAGGTTGATGTTGGTTCCTATGTTTTTTACAAATCCAGTCTGTCGCTTGGCATATTTTTTTTCCTTAGTAGCCAAGTTGTTCAAGCTCCTTAGTAGGATTTTCGCCAATACTTTCCCTAGCGGGTCTTGTAAGGCCAGTCGGCGATAATTGCTTGGTTCCTCCGTTTGTCCATTTTTATAAATTGGAATTACGGTGGCTTGCTGCCACGTTTCTGGTATGTTTTTAGTTTTCTGTATGAGTTTTAATATGCTGTTGCATATCAGGCTCCAGGGTTCTGGGTTTTGTTTGATAATCATGTTGGTCAAACCCTTCGGCCCTGGTGCTCTTGAAATACTCAAGCTCTTTATTGCTTCGTTGATATCATCCGGATCCCACTCAAGATGCCAAGTAGATTTCTTTGTCCGCTTTTCATTATCTTTATTCAGCATCTTTTCCCCATATAGATCTGTGAAGTATTTTATCCAGCTTGCCTCGTGGACGTTTGCTGTCATAAAGTCTTGAGTCTGTGGCTGTGCATTGAGCAGTGACCATAGCTGTCTCGTGTTCCGGTTTCTCATGGCATGTAACATGCTCTCTGCATCTTCTTGCAATATCGTCACCTTGTTGTTTTTTATCCAGTTTCTGTGTTGTGTCTTTACTCATTTCACTTTTTTTGTCCAATCTCTGAAGTTCTCTTTTTTCATTACTTTTGTTGTATATCTCATATATTTCTTCTTTTGTGCAACTTTGTGTTTATATGCATGGGGATATTTCTGCGTTGTTTTTTTATTTCTTGTTGTCTCTTTCCTGTATGGGAATAGTAGCCAAACATAATTCATTTTATGTATGTCCTCCAGTTTTCATTTGGTCATTACGCTTGGTAGCTTGGCCACATTGTGCTGGCTGATTCTTAGTCTGTTTATTCCTTTGTTTATCTCCATACATGGTATAGGGCGGGTTACTTTCTTTGTGGGAGCAACATTCAATATTCTTTTCAATATGTAGTGGTCACTGTTCAGATTTTTGAGATTGGTGGAATGCTTTATCTCTTCATATATCCCTTTGGACATGTAGATGTAGTCTATTGTTGCGTTTTTTTGCCGTTTGCCCAGGTTTCAATCGTTCGGCCTCCTGCACTATCAAAGCAGTCTGATCTGAGCAGTTGTCTGTTTGCTACTTCTTTGTTCCATTTTCTTGCTCGATTTTCTAATGCAAGACTATTTTGTTTGTTGCCTTCTTTATTATACAGATGTATGTTTAAATCACCGCAGATGATGAATTCTATGCCTGAATGTTTGATTTTCGCTTGGTCGATTGTTGAGAACACAGTATCTATGAAGGGTTCTTCTTTTATTTTGATGGGGTTCCAATGTACGTTGATTATACACCAGATGAGGTTTTTCCCGGTGCCTGTATTAGAGTTGGCCTTGGGTTTAGTATTTGTTAATTTGATTGTAGTGGCCTGGACCCAGGGGAGGATGTTTTCTGGCTCAGTTGTTTCCATGTTTGCTGTACACTTTATCATAGTCAGGAGTCCGGCTGATGGACGGCCCTTTTTTCTTTGTATCGCCGAGTTCATCAATACCGTGTATCCGTCGCATATAGGTTGATCTGTTGGGGACAGGATTCCTGTATGCAAACTATGTCACAGTCGTACTGGATTTCCCCTGTATCTCTAAAGAGGTGTCTGTGGCCACGCGTATTCCAGGAACATATTGAGAGTGATGTCATCCTCTGGTTCCTTCATTATTATCTTTGGTTATTGTGGATGTCCTGTTCACTTATATCTGAATCTTCGAGTTGTCTCCATATTCCTTGTTTACTCCGTGAGCCCTGCCACTTCCTCTGTATTTCTTCATCTGATCTTCTATCTGCTCTCTCTCTCCTTGTTTGCATCGTCTCCTTGGGTATATTTTGGATTTCATTTCCGCTGTTGTGTTCTTTATTTTTCTGGTGTGTCAATGCTTGATTGTCAGACTTCACTCTTTGTTCTCCACTCCTTGTCTCTTTTTGTTCTGGAAACTCTAGGTTGAATCCTAGTTGTTTTAGAGTCTTCTTGTTGTCAATCATCTTTGTTAACGCTTTTTTATTGGCAAATTCAATCCCTACTTGGTCAGTTGTTACGTCGTCCATGAATTCGATGATGTGAATGTCTTTAGTCGATATTTCTTTCATGTCCGGTATCACGTGCATCAGTCTGAGCATGTTTGTGCAATTCAATATCAAGTTGTCATTTTGTTTCATTATTCTTTGCAACTTTATCTTATGCTGAGGACTTTTTACTTTTTTAAATGGATCGATGAATAACGGTAATTGTATTTTTATTTCTGCTTCTCTCTGAGGCGAGTCTCACCATTCTTTCTCTTCTGTTCAAAGTTTCACCTTCATCAGAGCTGCTTTTTTCATAACATGTTTCATCCCTCTCTGTTGTTCGAGATTCATTTTCTGAATCTTCTTGTGTTTGTGTTATGTCCTGTGTTATATCCTGCAGTTCTTCCTTTGAGATTTCTTCAACTGAAAAATCATATCTTGTGGAATCTTGCAAGTGATTTTCCTCGTAGTTATCTATGGTAGTCATGGAGTCTTGACTCATTTGAATTTTTGTCTCTTCTGATAGGTCAACAATTTCATCTTCGTGTACTGACATCTCCATCAGTTCGTTCATTAATTTTTCCTCAGTGTTTCCTTCGTGCCTCAGTGGTTCCAATTTCTTTTAAGTTTCCCCATTTTTCGCTTTTTGGGGTGTTTTTGTCTTCGGTATTTTATTTTAGTGTTTTTTCTGCGATTTCTTTTTCAGGAATTTTTAGGTTTCTCAGAAATGCATGTGAACCTGTTTTTCTTTTGTTTTTGCCATTTATACCTTTTTTTTGTTTCTCATCTCCTGTCGTCATTTTGTTTCCTTTATTGAAGATGTCATAATTTTCTGGTTTTTCCAAGTTGTTTTTTGTAGGGATCACTAGCGAGCTCGAATGCTCAGTCAGGTCAATTCAATTTTCCACCAGAACGTTGTGTGAAGTTTTTTGTGCAGTATGTCTGCCTCCTCTTCTGGTGCGACGTTCTCTGTTTCTTTTCGCTCTTTGTTGCTCGAATGATTGCTTGTTTTTTCCTTTGCTCTGTCGTTCTTAGGCTGGTTCCTCAGAGAGTTTCTTTCAGTCATCATCGTGATCAGCGCGTGCGTTAGATCAGATTTTTCGGCACGTTCGCTCCTTGCAATGTCGATTAATCTTGATTGCCATAGCTGGCTGGCGCTTGCTTCTATGTTGAGCCGTTCCTGCAGTTTCTTCATATGTGTGTCTTGTTAAGTTTGATTCGAGTGTATTAATGCTAATAAGGTGGCTTGATCCTTTACTGTCTCATTGCGAGCTTCTTGCAATATGGGATTAGTGATTGCAGTGTTGTCGTAATTAGCATATTTTGAAGGTCCAGCATTGATGTTGAAATTGATTCCATTTCGTGATTGTGTCCTTTCTCGCATCCGCATATGTTTGGTGTTGATGATTCTTCTGGGTAGAATGATATTTTTTTTTTAAAGGTTCATCTGTAAAAGGATTGCCTTTGCTTGGCCTTTTCTGGTGTTCTTTGTGATTTCTCTCGCTTTGTTCTCTGCTTTCTTGTATCTCTTGGGCACTGGTGTTATTCACGTCTATTGGCTTGAAAGGCTGTCTATTACCAAATAGCTCTTTCCTTTTTTCATAGCTCTTCAGAAGATTTTTACAATTTCAGCTATGTCTAGTGATAGGCGTGCTGCTTTGGGGTTTATTTGCTGCTCAGCTTTATCCAACATCAGTTGAGATTGTCTTCTGCTCTCATAGAGTGATTGCGGTTTTCTTCTTGCCTTTTTGGCTTTCTGTTGCTGAGTTAGTTCCTCCTCTTCGTTTTCATCTGTTATCTGTTGCTCCCATGTTTCTTTTCCATGCTTCAGATCATCAGTTGTGATTTTTGTTTCATTTTTTGTCTATCTCTTTCTGTGTCCATTTCGACATCATTGTTTATTATCAAAGACTTGTTTCATTCTTCAATTGTTATAAGATTAGGATTGTACCCAATTTTCTTGTTTTCTGTCGCTGTTTTGCATCTCTGATCATTTAGGTCTCTTTTTTCCTCTGTATTTATTGAATCCTGTTCTTCATGCTTGGTTTTTCCGTGGTTTGGGACGATATCGCTTTTTTCTGGCAGTGCGGGGAGGGTTTCCTCTGCCATAGAGTGTACGTTCTTGTTGTCATTTCCTTTTGATGTGCCTCTAACCAACATCTTGACGCTTCAGTTTTGTGTTGTGCTTCGTTTCAGGTCTTTATTTTCCTATTCCTTATCTGTGTCGCCATTGTCTGTTATTGAATTGTTGCTTACTGCTGCATTGCTTTTGCCCTGCTTCTTTGGGCCTTTGTTCTTCATGTTAGGGGTGCCCGTGTTCTTTGTTTGTAGTCTAGTTTGTGGTGGAGTCATTTCTTGATTTGTTTTTGTTCAGGATGCCGTTTGGGGTCCTCCCGGGTGGTTCACGGGTCAAGACGTCCCGCAGTCTCCACCAGTGAGCTGCCGTGCTTAGTGGCTGGATTAGTTGGTGCTAGGTTGCACGTTACAGTTGGTATCGCTTAAAAGGTGGTGGATCAAAGACCAGGAGGGCCCGCAGTCTCCACCGATGTGCTGGCGTAGTAATTGACTGGGTAAATTGGTGCTGGGTTGCACGCTATAGTTGGTGCCGCTTAGAAGTTGGCAGATCAAAGGCCTGGAGGGCCCGCAGTCTCCACCGATGTGCTGGCGTAATAATTGGCTGGATGAAATAGTGCTTGTTTGCACGTTATAGTTGGTGTCGCTTTAGACGCGGTGGATCAAAGGCCAAAAGAGCCGGAGGCGTTGGTGCGTGCTTGCACTTTGAAATTGTTGCTGCTAGGAAATGGCTAATCAGATGTGTCCACAGTCTTCACCAATGTTCCAGCGTGGTTTGTGACTGGGTGAGCTGATGCTTTTTAGCGCGTTGGAGCTGGTTCCATTTCAAGGGTGGACTTCAAATCCCGCGAGCAGCCGAAATGTGTATGCTGTGTGCGATATCCAGGAAATAGTTTTTTCTTTTTTTAAGAATTATTATTTAATGACCGAAATCCTTCGGCTACACGCTGCGACATTTGATCCCTTCACAGGATCAAAAGCAGAATCCTTCTGCCCCTGCACCTGCCTCCCTTGAGCAACTTACATCAACAAAGGAGCCCCCTGCAGCCTTCTACAGCCCCGAGGACTGCAAGCGCTGACATTTGCAAAAACAAAATGTTGGGTGCGATGCGGCCTGAAAGCGAGGCTGGCCGTCCCAAACTGTTGTTAAGCAACGTCTTCTAGTCTGCATTTGAGGCAAAACATCCGCCGGCAGGCGGAAGCCGGCGGCCACCTAAGGCCAACATAAGGCCGCTTGCCCTGTTTGCCCCTGTTTGCCGCGGTTCGGCGCAAGGTGCCACTCCAATTCGAACATTACTGCAGGAACTATCTTCTACTCAGAGGTGCCTGTACATCTGATGTAAGTACCATATTAACTGTACCATAACCTAGTAATGCGACCCAATGTATGCTCCTACACCATTGCAGCCAGTCATACTCCATCCTGTTCAAATAGCGTCCTACCTATGCTCATGCCTTCATGCCGGCCCACTGCCTTCCTAAGTTCTACTACTGTGTGCGGCTCCATACTATAACCTGTACCAGGCGGCACAAACAGGCCCCCTCTATGTACCTCTCCCTAACTGCCTACGCTAATAGTCCCATGGCGCTGAAAGGTCTAAATGGTTCCAGATCAGCACACTGTCAACTCCCTGATTGTTGCATTCAGTTTTTGGCCCAATATTTGATTGTTGCATTTAACCTATTTTCCCGAATACTTGATTGTTGCTTTTAGTCGATTTTGTCCCAATATTTGATTGTTGCATTTAACCTATTTTGCCCAATATTTGATTACTGCATTTAGCCTATTTTGCCCAATACCTAGCCCACTCAGCCGAATATCTAGCCCTAAGCTGTCTAATATTCGATTGATGCATGTACTAGCAAGCCCCAGTTCGACTAGCCACAACACTATGTACTCTTACCTACCAACCCCAGTCTCTCGTGTATCATCCATTAAGCTCTACTTATTACTACTGTCTACATCACCATGCCCTCCATACTGCCCCCCGAGGGCATAGGAGCCTCTCACATGCAACCTATCTACAAATCCCCTTACCACAAAGCACACAGAAACCACAGACTCCGGGCATGACTACCCAAAATATTCAAACGTGTCAATAAATATAACATTATCCTAGATCACCTTCGACCGAAACTACCTCCTCCTTTGGCAACCACCGTTCTTCCTAGCCGCAAACCCCACCCTAAAAGAAATAAGCCCACCACTAACCGACTTGCCACCGCCAACCTGCGTCCCACTTCCAGAACCCAACCTTAAAGGCGCATTAATCAATGCTAGATCTTTAGTTGCTCATGCTACAGACATAGCACACACTATCCTGGAAAATGACCTTGACTTCATCGCCATTACTGAATCCTGGCTCCACGAGGCAGCAGGTCCAGCACTAACGCTAGCAGTCCCAGATAACTACACTATCCTTAGAGCTGACAGACTAGATGTACGAGGTGGAGGAATAGCGATCATCGCCAAAACCAATCTCTCCTTGAGAATTACCTCTACACCTAACCTTAAATCCTGTGAGTCCCTTTCCATTAAACTACCCACCGCCAACTCTCAAACACTAAATATCCATCTCCTCTATAGACCCCCAGGCCCAATAAGCACCTTCAATGAAGATATTACCACTTTTATCTCTGAGAAGCTAAAAAACTCCTCACGAACCCTAGTGCTAGGAGATTTTAACCTAGGGTACAATGATATCAATGATCACCAGGCCACCTCCGTAGCCAACACCCTGACAGAACTAGGTTTCACGCAGAAAGTGAATATGTCCACCCATACCAAAGGGAGAACTCTTGACTGGATTGCCAGTCACAACTGTAACCTCTCCATTACATCCATCACCCCCCAAATATGGACTGACCACCACTTAATCTCCTTTACTCTCAATACTAAAAGACCCACTGCTCCAACACGCCCCCTCGCCGTACCCACATTAACTAGAAACAAGAGAAATATCACAGCGAACAATATCTTGCCCCATATCCTACCTAATCTTAACTCCTTACCAGACCATACTGACCCAGGCCTCCTAGTGGAGGAATTCAATAATGCCATGACCATTGCTCTCGACAGCATTGCTCCGCTTAAACTTAGGAACAGTAAACCAAAAAAGCATCTTAACTCTTGGTTTACACCCCACCTAAAAAACCTAAGATTACAGAAAAGAAAACACGAAACGATATGGAACCTACATCCTACCGCAGAAAATAAAACCAATCTAATAAATATCTCAACGCAATACAAAAAGGATATCATCCTGGCCAAACAAGAAACGTATAACTACAGGATTACCCAAGCTAACTCCAGTATGAAGGAGCTCTTCTCTATTCTAAAAGAATTGGAAACCCCTATTGCAGTACAGGATGACTCTATTAAAGATAAAACCAGGTGCACAGACATTCAGCTGGCACTAACCAACAAAGTTTCCAACCTCCAAACTAAAATTGCTCTAAGGAAAGCTTCACTATCAGCCCAAACCCAATCTCCCCTGAACAAAACACCAATACCTAAACCCAAAGAACTCACCCTATTCAACTTCTCTAAGGTTTCAGTGCTCAAGGTAGAGAAAACTATTCTTGCACTTAAACCATCCAATTGCAAAGGCGACCAATGCCCAGCACAACTGATCAAGGACGCTGCTAGAGATCTAGCTCCCTTCATCACCAAACTTATCAATGCCTCCTTTACTACTGGCACAATTCCGCGTAACCTAAAGGAATCCTGGGTACTCCCCCTTCTGAAAAAACAAACACTGGACCCCAACATTCCCAGAAACTACAGGCCCATCACCACGGTGCCTTTCTTACTAAAAATACTAGATAAGGTAGCATACACCCAAATTCAGAACTTCCTTGAGGTGAACCATCTCCTTGGCGCCCGCCAATCCGGTTTCCGACCTCAACATGGCACAGAGACTGCCCTTATCGATTTAAAGGCCCAAATAGACTCACTCAGAGACGAGGGCAAATTAGCACTCCTCCTCCTACTAGACCTATCAGCCGCCTTTGACTTGGTGGACCACAGAGTCCTGTGCAATCACTTGGACTCTGCGGCCCACTTTTCAGGGGAGAGTATAGTCTGGATACAGTCATTCCTTAGTGACAGGACCATGAGGGTGTTCTCCCCTTCAGCGGCAGCAGACCCGATACCCATCACTTGTGGAGTGCCCCAGGGATCTTGTGTCTCGCCAACACTTCACAATATCTTCACAAAGCCACTCTTTGATGATCTCGACAATCTGGGTGTCACCTACACCAATTATGCAGACGATACCCAGATTCTCCTACCACTTACCGGGGATTATGTGGAAGATCTGGCTTTGGTGAAAAGAGTCTATAGCATCGTTCAGGCATGGATGGCCAACCATGGCCTATGCTTCAACGATGACAAAACGGAGCTCATCATCCTGGGCAGCACAGCTCGCATCTGTAAACTCAACCCTAATTACTCAGCATTTATCATCGATGGGAACACCATCAAGGTCGCCAGAGAAGTAAAAACTCTAGGTTTCTATCTCGATTCGACCTATCCCTTACCAAACAGGTAAACTCACTGGCCTCATCCACAGCCTATACATGCAAATTAAAGGAATGGTTCGCCCCAAAAAATTTATTTCAAAAATAGATAGGCAACATTAAAACAAAACGATTGGCATTTTTCTTTTTCGAAGTCCCTATGTAAAATTTTGAGCAATTCAAGCTCAAAAATTGAAAAAGCAAGCACATGGGCATTTTATGAAATGGCTGCCCGCCTGTGCTGGCTTTTGTGGCACTAATGAAGGAAAAGCCAGCCAGCTGTGGTAAACAAAAGCTAACACTGGGTGGCTTTTCCTTCATTGGTGCCGGGACTCGGAGGACGCAGATCGGAGACTACAGGCAGAAAAGCTGCAGCTGCATCTGGAGGAGCCCCGAAACTTAGAAACAAAACCGCAGCTTTAAAAATGTTGTATTTATGTTTGCAGTCGCTTTTAAAGGGACCGCAAACATAAATACAACGTTATTGTGTTTGAAAACGCTGCGGTTTTTCTTTCTAAGTTTCTCAGGCTCCTCTGAGCCTGAGAAACGTAGAAAGAAAAACCGCAGCGTTTTCAAACACAACCGCGTTGTGTTTCTGACTAAATATGCTTTTCCATTTGGGGCTTTAGGGCTCCCATTTAGGCAGAAACACAGCGGCATGTAAACACAACCGTGTTGTGTTTCTGCCTGCCTTTGCTTTCAGTTTGGGTCTCCGGTGCTCTCCTGGGGGAGCACCGGAGACCCAAAGTGATAGCCACGGCAGGCAGAAACACAATGCGGTTGTGTTTGAAAACCCTGCGGTTTTTCTTTCTGAGTTTCTCAGGCTCCTCCGAACCTGAGAAACTTAGAAAGAAAAACCACAGCGTTTTCAAACACAACCGCGTTGTGTTTCTGCCTAAATCTGCTTTCCCATTTGGGGCTTTAGGGCTCCCCACGGGGAGCCCTAAAGCCCCAAATGGGAAAGCAGATTTAGGCAGAAACACAGCGGCATGTAAACACAACCGTGTTGTGTTTCTGCCTGCCTTTGCTTTCACTTTGGCAGAAAAGCTGCAGCTGCATCTGGAGGAGCCCGGAAAACTTAGAAATAAAACCGCAGCTTTTAAAACGTTGTATTTATGTTTGCGGTCGCTTTTGAAGCGACCGCAAACATAAATCCAACGTTATTGTGTTTGAAAACGCTGCGTTTTTTCTTTCTAAGTTTCTCAGGCTCTTCTGAGCCTGAGAAACTTAGAAAGAAAAACTGCAGCATTTTCAAACACAACCGCGTTGTGTCTCTGCCTAAATATGCTTTCCCATTTGGGGCTTTAGGGCTCCCCACGGGGTTCCCTAGATCCCCAAATGGGAAAGCAGATTTAGGCAGAAACACAGCGGCATGTAAACACAACCGTGTTGTGTTTCTGCCTGCCTTTGCTTTCACTTTGGGTCTCCGGTGCTCTCCTAGAGCCCCAAATGGGAAAGCAGATTTAGGCAGAAACATAGCGGCATGTAAACACAACCGGAGACCCAAAGTGAAAGCCAAGGCAGGCAGAAACACAACGCGGTTGTGTTTACATGCCGCAGTGTTTCTGCCTAAATCTGATTTCCCATTTGCGGCTCTCGGGCTCCCCACGGAAATGCTAAAAGCTGCAGTGTTTCTGCCTAAATCCCCCTAAATGAAATGGGAAATGCTAAAAGCTGCAGTGTTCCTGCCTTAATCTGCTTTCCCATTTGGGGCTCTAGGGCTCCCCTTGGGGAGCCCTAAAGCCCCAAATGGGAAATCAGATTTAGGCAGAAACACTGCGGCATGTAAACACAACCGCGTTGTGTTTCTGCCTGCCTTGGCTTTCACTTTGGGTCTCCGGTGCGCCCATGTGGGAGCACCGGAGACCCAAAGTGATAGCCATGGCAGACAGAAACACAACGCGGTTGTGTTTGAAAACGCTGCGGTTTTTCTTTCTGAGTTTCTCAGGCTCCTCGGAGCCGGAGGAGCGTGAGAAACTTAGAAAGAAAAAACGCAGCGTTTTCAAACACAATAACGTTGTATTCATGTTTGTGGTCGCTTCAAAAACGTTTTTAAAGCTGCGGTTTTATTTCTAAGTTTTCCGGGCTCCTCCAGCCCGGAAAACTTAGAAAAAAAAACGCAGCTAGTGTTTATTTTTATTAAAAAAATAGCACTTACCGAGATGCAGCTGCAACTTTTCTGCCTGTAGTCTCCGGTCTCTGTCCTCCGCGTACAGCACCAATGAAGGAAAAGCCACCCAGTGGTAGCTTTTGTTTACTACAGCTGGCTGGCTTTTCCTTCATTAGTGCCGCAAAAGCCAAAGCGAGTACAGCGGTGGGCATCCATTTCACAAAATGGATGCCCCCATGTGCTATCTTTGAGCTTGAATTGCTCAAAATTTTACATAGGGACTTCGAAGAAAAAAAAATGCCAATCCTTTTTTTTTTATATTGCCTATCTATTTTTGAAATAAACATTTTTGGCTGAACCATTCCTTTAATTCGAGCCGGGAAACAATTCCTATCAGATGACAGTGGCCTAATCTTATCCAGAGCCCTTATCCTTTCAAAATTAGATTATTGTAATTCCCTCTAAATAGGGGCATCTAAACAAACCATCAACAGAATACAAGTGCTCCAAAATAATGCTCTTAGAGGGGCCCTAAGTATTCCCAGAAGAGCACATATTTCTGAAATAAGACGCAAATACAAATGGCTCTCTACCCAAGAAAAAATCAACCTCAAATATGCCTCCCTCATCCACAAATGCTTAAACAACAAGGCCCCTAGCTACCTAATAGAACGATTTACTAGAAAAAATTCCACTA
Source organism: Ambystoma mexicanum (assembly GCF_040938575.1). Lineage (NCBI taxonomy): Eukaryota > Metazoa > Chordata > Amphibia > Caudata > Ambystomatidae > Ambystoma > Ambystoma mexicanum. Next base: position 1,172,110,734 of record NC_090928.1, on the reverse strand, counting down.
GACCAACAAGAATAATCAGCCCCAACCGCCTTCTAGTGCCCAGATTTAAACTGACCACTATTGGAGGATCCAGCTTCCCAGTTAGTGCAGCTCAATTGTGGAACTCCCTACCTCACGCACTTAGATCTCACCAAACGTTCAACAAATTCAGAAAGAACACAATAAAATGGCTCACTGAGAATGCTCTGTAACCCTCATTCTCCCCACGCACCTACCGCATGTATTGTACCTGATAGAGAATTGCTATTATGTAACATCAGCTTTATGACCTGTTGTCTGCATACCGTTTGTACTTGTACTCTACTGCCCAACCTTTATCCTGTGGAGCCAAGAAAATTGTTCTACCATGTTCTGTAAACTTGTAACTTCTGTAACCAAGCTGTAAGCCCTCTTGTCACATGCGCCCTGCTACCTCAGGGTCTGGCGCGCACAATAAATAAATAAACAAACAAACAAACAAACAAACAATGAGAGGGAGGGATTAGTGTGTGCTGGATGACTACAACCCAATCAATGGTTGTGTTAACAGGGGGCGATCTCCGGGTTTCTAATGTCTAGATGTGTACGAGCGCTGTCTTTTGCATCATGTTAATACTTTTTTCTAATTGTGCATCCGTGTTTGACTCTCGTCAGCATAAGCTGCGAGGGAGCTGGCAGGGACTCTGGCATCCAACGTTATGGAAATGGGGCCTGTGGAGATTTCTTTCTATCCGTTTGTTGGAGTGGGCTTAGTTGCTTACCTCATATTTTCTTCTTCCGGCTTCGCCCTCCAGGCTAACGGCGAAAACAGCAGCGTGCCCTTCAGTAGCTGTGGGCTTAACTGCATTTCACTACAGTTTGCTTGAGATCTATATAAAGGATTGAAGGCGAGCGACCCCCAGATAGCACGATCCTCCCCACAATGAGAGACAATAATGGACTCTCCCAAGATGGGAATAAGGCTAAGACAAAGTGCGGGTGAGCTTAAATGGGAGTTTATCAATCAGAATAGGGCATGCAAAGGACTCTGCAAACTCCGAGAGCGCTATGTCTGACAATAGCAAAGACAGGCGTACATATTTACAAGAAACGTCATAAGAACCTACATGCTATAGGGGGCACAAGTTCGTGGGGATTGGGTGGCGACGACTAACTATAGGTGCTGCTGCGATGTGGTTTGCCGTGGTCGGTGGACGTCACTGGTTACCCTCGTGGGCTGGGCTGGGCCGGGCAGGTCAGCTGGGTTCATCCGGACGGTGTTGTTGTGCCAGCCGTGACCACTGTCAGTGATGAACGTCTTCCCTGGCTTTCTGCCCTAAGGCCACGCACACCGCAGTCATTCAACATTGCAATATTATCTTCCCCGATAAATCTTCCAATAGGTTATTCTACAGGTTAATGCAACACAGGAGGAATGCACCTAGAGTGGGGTCGTTTGGTGATACATCAATACATGGTTACCATCGTCCTGTCGACCGGGTATCATGGGTCGCAAGGTTGGGTCTCAGGGCAAGAGACGAGCTGTCCGAGTTATCATGTCCCGTTAGAAGTCATAATGAAATGTGTTCCTGCAGTGTTGCTGTAATATTGGGTGTCCTAATTTTACAGGGGCCATTAACCTGGGGTGAGCTGGTGGGTCGTGGAGCCTAAGAAAGGGCGCCTTTGGGCCCGTGTTTATGGCCGGGGTTTATTGCTGGGTTGTGAATAATTCAGGTGGCAGGCCGTGGCCTTGGGTGCTGCGGGGGAATGTGAATGTTTGAAGCGGCTCCAGCCGAATTGCGGGAGGTGGAACGGAGCAGCACAGGCCTCTGCTCTTTCGTCTGGCAGGCTTCAATGGGGAGGAGGGGGGGGTGGCCTTGCATATGCCCACAAAGGTATTTTCCTCGTGTGTTGCGGATTTAAGTGGAAGAGGCATAAACATTTATATAATATACAATACTCATTGACTCTTTTCAAAGCTTATGTTTTCAACATTGTTAGTGCCTTTTACATGGCCATTTCAAATGTGTTACCCATATGCTAAGTATTTAACAACCACAACATTTTGTTACATTTCTATACATGTGCGGTAAGCGAGGTAGTAGTAAGGTTGGTGGAGCACGCTGGGACAACCCGCTAATAAGACTGATGGCAGTGACACATGGTGAGCTTAGACATACATAATGTGCATTTTTCGTGCACCACATACATGGGCTTCCAATAGGGCTGTATTTGTCTTCCTTTGCACTCTAGCAGCATTAGTTCAGTTATGGCATGGGACCTTGGGGTGCAGTCTTCTCGGCGAAACATATAACATGAAAACACCGGGACACTTTTACCATTTGCGCATAGCCACGGGGATGTGGATACTTCACCCCGAATGTCATATAAGCACACATTCTGCCATCTTCATGGAGGTTACAGGTTTTTAGTCAGAAAGGTCATGGAGAGAAGGGTTTCATCACAAGTAGTTTGCTCATTAGTTTTTGGGGGCTCTGCTTTTGTCAGGGGACCATTTTACAGTTCTTTTCCACCCCAGCCCTGCTGGCCGGGTCATACTGGGAACAGCGATACACTGCGGAAGGTGAAATGTTACAGTGTTGGCATCTAACACTAGCTCATGTCCATCTGTTCGTGGGAACGGGCTCTCAGCGGATCTGCCAGGGAGCTGTGGCCACAGGGACAAGTGAGACTCTCCAGGGGTGGGCCGCGCTGTGGTGCACAGGGCTCAAACCATTTTGATTTCACAAAATGGTTTCCAGGGCCTAACTAAATAGAGCATGTTTGGTCAATGTCTTCAGCCAGTGGTCCACCCACCACCTGGGCCCTGGTGGCAGGGGGAACCCCCGACGAGCCATGGACTTCACAAGGGGGAGGGGCTGCAGAGAAGGGGGGTCTCTTGGACCAATCCTCCCATACATTTCCCCCCTTTCGTTACTTAAGTAACAAATACTGTAAATCCTCCAACCTCTTGCATTCTTCCTCTTCAACTATAGCCTCATCCCATGCAGGGGTGCCTTTTATGGGCATCCACGCCCTACACACTCCTCGCAGGCTTTATCCTCTTCTAGCATATTCGTCCGGGGTGCAGGTCAGATATATACAACCACTGTCCCCTTCTAAGTCCACCCACACCACCTCATACCAATCAAGTTCACGGGGCTCTTTAATTGTAGTGTGCCATAGCCTATCTACTACATCCCCGCTGTAGTATATGGGCACCATCTGGAATCTTGGCGTGTTATCTATTTCTGTTTGTACCTGCACTTCCTGCATGTTTTGTATCGTACCGTGGGCGTTGCCCATTGTCACCATCATCATTGCACCATTTGGTACGGCGTTAGCACAACATCGAAGACCCACCTGGCACATACAAAAAATAAAAAGGAGGAACACTACTGCCGGCATCAAAAATTTAACAGTCATTCCCAGCCATGATGGGACCCAGGAGAAGATGCTGTCGAACCATGTGCTCTCTTCTGCTCCACCTTCCATTTTCATTCTTTCTCCTAGGTTATGTACTGCTTCGATCACATGGGACAAGGAACCATTGTCCGCGTCTTCGGAAGGTGCGAAAGTGCAGCAGGCACTTCCAATTTTTCGGCAAACACCTCCGTCCATTGCTGTCAACAGGTCCAAGACATACCTATTTTGCATGGTCATTAGCCGCAGTGCTCGCAGTTCCACCTTTATTACGTTGAATCCTTCTTCAGTGTCATTCGCCAGCTGGATCAGCTCCCAGTGTGTATTTTGGAGCCATTTTGCATTTGCTCGTGCCTGGATGCTAGGGATGAGTGAGGCAAAGAAAGTTTCTGCGGAACTGAATAATCGATATCTATCCGGGATCTGTGCTAGCAGCTCTGATGATGCTTTTGATATGTAGTTCGATGATCGTTTGTTTTGTGACAGCACCTCCTCCTTGTTACCGGAAGACAGGACATATACTTGTGACTCTGCAGTTGGCGGGGCCTCATTCTGCTGAGGTCTTTCTCGCATTTTCTTGCTCCCATCAATGTGGCTTTCCGGTATCACCATTAGTGCGGAGTGTAGGGTGGCCAATGAGCAGCTGCTGCCTCAGGATTGTGGGAGGTGCAGGTATGCCTGGTTGCCACATACCCAATAAGTGTCCATGAGGGCCGCTGTCCCCTTCCTCATATCTGGGATGGTGAGGGTCTTGTTGCAATTTTTGTTTACCCCCATGAAGACTTTCCTGTCTCCCTTGAAACACAGTTCATAGTTTATTTCTTTCTGTAGCTTGAAGGGCTTTTCAATGGCCGTCACCAAAGTCAATTTTGAGATGTGCTCCTTCCAGACTGGTGTGCAGGTTTTTTCTATCCATTGCAGTTTCTCTGGTGCCAGACCTCGCAGCGCTTCAGCTTTGCACATTATCTCTTCATCTTTCGACTTATTTTCTGAAAATAGTCTCCCTTGTATTATAAAAAATGGTTCCTCCAAACATATCACTCCTACCGCCTTCGGATAACAGGTCTTCTCATTCTGCAACATTTTAAAAGTTACCTCATGTGCCTGGAAGGTGTTCTTAATTCTGCACAACGTGAGATGAAGGAGACATTGGGCATCGACAATAGGCAACTCTTTGGGCAGCAATACTTTGGGTGTACCTGAAGCATGCGGAATGAGGGAGCAGACATAACAGCTTTCATTTGTTGTTTGCTTAGCTGTTGCACTCATGTCCGCATACCATTTATTTGTCTGGTGGGGGTGTCGTGAGTCTTCCATTTTGTCCAGCCCCAACCCGTGATATTCGTCATATTTTCTCCTTCCCGCCTCCCTTTTCCTTCTGTTATTTCTAAGATATTTCCCAGCTTCATGGGCGAAGAACAGTGTGGGCCCCCCTTTCTCCCCTTCGCCCCCCTTTCCCCAGTCATTGTATAATGCTTCATATCTCACTGTCATTTTGTCATTCTCTTTCTTCATACTATCTAGCAGTGTGTTTTCTGTTGCGGGATTGGGCACGCTGGTGGGGGTGTTGTACAACCATGATATAACAGAGGGGTTACGATCATTTAAACTGTGGGCATTGTAATTAGATGCTTTTGGCGGGGAAGTTGTGCTGTTTTGCGTTTTTTCCTGCAGTCTTTCATTTGGCGAGATAGCAACATTGGGCGGCGTCGTGTAATATCCCCATACAAGTTTAGATCCGTCCCACACCAAAAAATCACCTTCTTTAGTATTTGCAGTTGTTGTTTCATTTGTCGCATTAATCCCGTTGCTGCTATAAACCAATACGTAACCAAGCCAAACAGTATTGAAAAAAATAATGTAATGCATACAGACAATCCACACTCATACGAATATCTACATCTTTCAGCTAAAACTTCTCTATATCTAACAAATCTATCCGTTGCAGGCTGCCCGTTAGTTGCCATGGTAGTTCCTGTTTGAGATATAAAAGTGCATTAAGTGCGTGCATGTAAACATTTTTGTTGGCACTGTTTGTGCCAGGAGGTCATGGAAGGGAGATGGTTTGGGTAGGGGAGGGGGGAGGGGGTGGGAAATGTAAAGAGAAGGGAGCAGACAATATACACATTTTCACATCGTTATTTACACTTGAACGCCCCTTTTTTTTATCTCGATCGATAACCTGTAATATAATTTCTTTCGTTAACATTTTTGTCTGTCAGTTACACTCCTCCATTCACTTGTTCACGTTCACCCATCATTTTCATTACTGTTGTTTGCTGTTGTCTGTGCCTCCCCATCCACCTCTTCCTGTACACTATTATATGCCTTTCGCACATCTGTCAAATGTATCCAGTATTTGAGCCCCTTTACTTTTACAGCTGTAGGGGTACAAAATACCACTTTGTATGGCCCATGGAACCTTGGGGCATTCCACCAGCGCACAAAGCTCCGGACATAAATGAACTCTCCTGGCATTAATTGTGCCTGTACGTCATGTTCTGCATGGGACACCGTCGTGTTTCCTTCTTCCCTTGTGAATGGTGGTGAGAGCTGCTTTGAGATTGTACGTGCTGCCCTAGTTAGCTTCTTCAGGTATTCTGTGAACTCATCTCCCAATATCGTGGCGCTTCTGTGTGCATCTGAGTGTTGGCGTAGTGGGGAATGTGCAGTGTGCATCCGTCTCCCTGTCACAATTTCGTGCGGGGACAGATGGTGGTCCTTGCTCGGCTGATTCCTCAGCTCAAACAGTACAAGGGGTAAGCAGTAGATCCAGTTTTTCTTCAGCGAGAAACACAATTTAGACAGTCTCCCTTTTAACAGTCCGTTCATCTTTTCGACAACGCCATTACTTTGAGGATGATAAATCGAGCACAATTTATGTTTTATTCACAATAACGTGGTCACTTCGTTGAAGAGCTCGTTCACAAAATGAGTTTCGTTGTCTGAGCGAATTACGTCACAAATTCCCCAATGCGGGAACACTTCCCTTATTAGGAACTTTGCAGCGCATTTAGCATCAGGTCGTGCACATGGGCCTGCTTCCACCCACCTTGAAAATGGACATACAACCACTGTCATGTAGCGTGCCCCATTACACCTTTCCCCCATGTCTGCATAATCAATGTGCAGTTCTCTGAAGGGCCCTATAGGTTTTGGAATTGTTCCCCTGAGTGTTAGTAGAGTCATTCCACAGTTATAAATTTGGCACGTTGTGCACTCCATTGTCAATCTAGATATGTGTTCTTGGAGACATGGCACGAACCAGTCTTCTTGTATCTCTGCTGCAATGTGTTGTTTGGTGTTATGCGCGGGAAAGTGTAATTGCTGAAATGCTATCTCTAACAGTTTGACGGGCATTACTACTTTTCCTGAGTTATTTTGTCGCCATAGTAAGTCTGTTGCCGATTGGCTGCACCCTCTTTTTTCCCACACCATCTTTTCATCACAACTGGCCCCTTCCTGCAGCTCTAGTATTTGTGATATGGGCATGGCATTGTATCCTTCTGGAAGCTCTTCGCTCGTTTTGGGCTGTAATAGGTACTCACCTGCTCCATGTCTTTCAAAATATGAAGCTTCCTTGGCAGCAGCGTCTGCTGCCGCGTTCCCTAAAGATACAACGTCTGTGTTGGACGTATGTGCTTGGCACTTCACTATTGCTATCACTGTTGGATCTTTTAGGGCCTCAATTCTTTCAGTAGTTCTGCATGCTGCACTGGGGTCCCATCTGCCCTTCGAAACCCCCTCCGCCCCCACCGGGCTAGACCTCCGTGTACTGTCGTCGTCATGTAGGCTGAATCTGTATATATTGTTACTGCACATCCTTTAGCTGCATGTAATGCTTCTATTAGGGCAATAAGTTCTGCTGCTTGTGCTGAGAAATGTGATGGAAGGCGATACTGTTCTAGTACTTCATACTCACCTTCTTCTAGCCTCACTACTGCCAGTCCCACATGTTTCTCTCCTGTGTCCATGTCAATCGACGCTGACCCATCCAAAAAGTACACCTCCCCCTCGCTCAGGGCATTTTAGCACACCACCGTGCCCTCCCCTGTTTCTCCTGTGTAAGTTGCACAATTGTGTTCTTGCATGTCCTCTAGTGTGCATGGTTCTGTGATGAATGTTGCCGGGTTTACTGTCCTGCACCGTACCACGTGAATATTGGCGCTGGACAATATTATTTCATAGGCAGTTGCTGGCTGTGTGGTCAGTGTACTTTTTGATCTTTCAAGTATTGCAAATAATGAGTGTTCCACGAACAACGTGACAGGGCACCCCATTACTATTGTGGCACTTTTCTCAATGGCGAACGCGGCGGCGGCGAGAGATTGTTCGCACGCGAAGTGGCCTTGCATCACCGCATCCAATGTGCCACTATAGTAAGACAATGGTTTGTGTCCTAGGGAAGTCTTTTGTGTCAGTACAGCTGTCATAAGGGTTCCCTTACAATGTGAGAACAGGTCAAATTTGCGCTCATAATCAGGATTGGCGAGTACTGGAGCACTCGAAATCAGCTCTTTTAGTGACTTAAACGAGTCACTCATCTCTTCTGACCACTCTATTTTCCTATTCTCTTGCTGGGCCTCCTTGAGTGCTTGCACTAATGGCCTGGTGTAGGCTGCATAATCTAATATCCATGCTCTACAATAGTTACACATTCCCAAGAATTTCTGCATCTCCTTCACTGTTGTGGGTTCTCTCACTGACCTTATTGCTTCCACTCTGTCAGGGATTATTCTTTTCCCGTCTCTTGATATCAGCTGTCCCAGGTACAGCACCTCCGTCTGACAGTATTGTAGCTTTCCCTTGTCCACCTTGTACCCTTTATTCACCAGCAGCGTCAAAAGTATTACTGAGTCTTTCCTGCACGTCTCTTCACTCTGTGCACAGACGAGCAGATCGTCCACGTACTGAATGATCGTGCTTTCAACTGATAAATTACCCAGGTCTTCGTGTAGTATGCGGTTGAATATGCTTGGACTTTCACAGTATCCCTGAGGTAATCTGCAATGCTCGTATCTCTTTCCCCCTAATGTGAATGCTGTCAGGTATCTGCTTTCTTCTGCCAAGGGGATGGAGAAGAATGCATTTTTCAAATCAACCACTGTGAAATGTGATGCCGTTTTTGGGATGCTGCATAATATTGAAGCAGGGTTCGGGACTAAGGGGAACTCTTTCTGTATGACGTCATTTAGGGGGCGTAAATCCTGGATCATCCTGCAAGCCCCTCCCTTTGCTTTTTTGATCGGGTAGTTACAGGTGTTACATGGGGAGTTTGAAGGCACTATTATCCCCTGTGCTAACAATGCATTTATTGTCTCTTTTATCCCTTCCTCAGCTTCGCGGGACAATGGATATTGTTTCACTTGGGGCAAAATTGCCCCTTGTTTGAGCTTTATTACCACTGGTTTCACTCCATGCAACAAACCTACATCATGGGGGCCTGTTGTCCACAAATTGTTTGGCACCACTCGCATGTCATCGTCAAAAAAGGACGGTGGCGTTCCCACCACTGCCATTAATTGGATGGGAATTTGTCTAGTCTGAATCAAAATGTCACAGGGCATTGCTATTTCCATTATTATCTCGCCATCATTTTCTGCATCAGAAAAGAGATCCTCATCAGATAAGTCCCGTAGGGCAATATTAGCATTGATGCACAGTACAGTGTGCCATTCACACCCATCTATGTCCATCCCAATCACTGCAATCCTTTTTGCTGATACCTGGACAGCATCCAGGTCTAAGGATACCACTGACCCTGGTGCTATGTCTGGGCGCACTATTGGGCGGAAGATGAATTCTGCGGGTATTTTCCACTCCAACCTTTTTAGCTCGGGCACTACTTGGGCCAGCATTTTTAAGCCTTCGATGAACATTCTCTCGTCCACTGGCATGCCACGTATTTCCGGTGCCGTTGTCCGAGCCTGCACTACCAGCATTACGCGTAATGGGCATATTCCTGGCGTCGAGCACACTATCCCTCTTTCTGTAAATTATATCGTCATGTTAAACTTGCTAAGAAGGTCCCTTCCGAGCAGGTTTATTGGCGATTGTTCATAATACAGTAAGGGTGTCTTTACCGTTTTACCCCCTACTGTCACATCCAAATCTTCTGTGTAAGGAACTTCAATTACAGCCCCAGAGAACCCCTGCGTCTCTAACTTCTGGTTAGATAACGGAAACCGGCCCTCCCGAATACATGATTTCTTCGCTCCCGAATCCACCATGAATATGAACTGCTTCTCTCCTATCTGCGCCCCTACCAATGGTTACTCCACTGCATCGTAGATTGTAGATAGAACAGGACACGCAAGTGTTCCCTGTGGGCTGTCCTATGCTGGTTCTCTCATTGTCCCCCCCTGGTTGAACACACTTCCTGAAACTACTGACACACCACTATAGGGGGCTGGTGCTGGGGCTCCATTTGCATTTGTTGCAAAAGGGTTGCCTGGGGTGTAGTGCATGGTGTCGTTGTTTTGTGGGTGATTCTGTGTTCTGTAGTGATGCACTTGCCTTTGCTCTGGGTACCCCTGCTCTTGTTCCCTTTGTTGTTGCCCCATTGGGAGACCATATGGGCTTCCCGGGTGAGGGTTGCCATAGTGTTCTATCTCTGGAAATCCGTTGTTTGTTCTACTCCTGTACTCTCTGGAAAAGTGCCCCCACCTCCCGCAGTTCCAACAGCTTCCCTGCACACCTCTGGGACCTTGCCATCCATTTCCTCCCATTCCCCCGTACCCTTGTCCACCCCCTCTTCGACCCCTGTACCCACCTCGTCCCCCTCGAGGGGCCCACTCTTGCCACTGCGGACCTCCACTCTGCTCCTGCTCGTTCCACTGTTGTTGCCCTACTCCTGCCCAATTCGTTGCCATCCTCCCCTGTATTGCTACCAGCCCCTCCTCCTCCTCTTCTCCCTCCCTGCTGTGTGGGAGCGTGGCTACTGCTGCAGCGACCTTCACCAGCTTCGTTTGTACTAATTTTACCTCGTCTGCCAATCTTTTCTGCGCTATCTCCTTTTCCCTCTCTTTTATTCGTTTACAGTGGTGGACTATTATGCTCTGTATTTCGGGCCATCCTTTTGCTTCAATACCTGTGATTTTGTCAAGTGCTTTTTGTACCTCTTTAGGGAGCCCCCTCTTTATTATGAAGTAGAATAATGATGTTGATTGATACCAGGGCGTGCCCGTTTCTGCTCTCCACATCTCTTGGACCCGAAAAATGTAATCCATAGCATCTTCCCCGTCGTTCATTGTACATTGCATGACTGACTGCAAATCTGGGGTGTCTGGGAACGTCTCTCTTAAGGCGTCCCACACCCTGGCACGTACTGTGTTAAAAGAGGCGCCATCATGCCGATCGCAGTGTAACGTTACTCCCGGGAAGCCAGCCTTTACCCATACTCTGTCAGCTTGATCCCAGACTGCTGATACTAGCAGACTCTTCACATCACCTATTGCTAGAGGTACCCCGGCTTTGTGTTTCTCAAATGCATATATCCACTTGCTTGCCCCTCCTGATAGCGGGGACAATAACTTTAACAAATTGGCCTTATCCATCTGAGCCCAAGGTATGTAATTCGGCCTCCCTCCTACCCTGTGTATTAGTGGGAGTTGTAACCTCCCCTTTGTTGTCTTGTCTGCACTCACCTTCATTCCGTTTTTTCCTAGTGGTGCCATTTTCCCCAACCTATTCCTTAGTCGTCCTGCCCACTCTTCTTCCATGGTTCTCCCTGAACATGCGCCATCCAACCCCTCACTTTCTCTTCCCATTGCCATGCTTAGTCTTTCACTTTCCTCTAAGTCTTCTCCTATATCACACAATAGCTCCTCTCCACCTCCTGTAGTCCTTGTCTCATCGTCAGTGCGCTCCTCCCTCTCCTCTAGTTCAATTATTCGGGCCAGTTCTTCTTGTATCCTAAACAATATCTCCCCCTTCTTCCACCCATCCTCAATAGTTTTATCCTGACTCTGCGCTCTTGATGTGGGCTCTGACCCAGCAGCATTAATTGCAGTCTGTTCACATATACTTTTTATCCGCGAGAGCTCATCTTTTGCTATAGAAAGCCTGGACTCTAGGTCCTCTGTTAGTTTCTCAATGTTCACTATTGGTGTACTTACCTGGTCACGCTCTCTATGACTCTCATACGGTGGGGGTGCTGTTGGCCTTTGAGTCGTAGTGACTGTTGTTGGGGGTACATATGTTGGGTCACTGTATCCTTCTGCGGGCACTGGCTTATTTAGTATTGGGTACAACCTAGTTATCTCTACCGGTGGCTCCCCTTCTGGCAACACCTTGTCGTCTTTTGGTATCAGTAATGGATTGTCAGTGGTAGATAGCAGATCAGTACCTAATTCCCTTTTCTTAGGTGGGGGTACTTCTTCAAACAATCTCCATAGGTCTAATATTTCTCTCCTATTATGTAGCTGATTCCCCTTGTATTTCAAACAAATGCATGTAGCTACCATATCTAGGACACTCTTGTCAAATGATCCCCCTTCGGGCCATATTTGGGGTAATCCTTCCCCCTTCAGCTCTGTGATCCACCGATCGTGATATTTCTTAAAGCGTTCAGCGTACCCAGGTAGATTCTTAGAAATATGTGCTAATGGTGTTTCTGCCCCCATAGTTCGTGGTGGCTCGATACTGATGTATACTTATATATATATCTTTATATAGATGTATCACCAGATATATCTAAGTATTTGTGTATCAGTGCACGTGGGGACCTGCGTGTGTTTCCGCCACCTGTACAATACAAGAATGGCCGCGCACAGCCTCTATTCTGTATACTTTAGGGGGCACATACAAAAGCAAACCACCCTTCGTACACCATCAATATCTTCAGCAAATTTACCCAAAAAATCAAAAAGAAACAGTCACTTTACTGCATTGCACTCTTCCTTGTAAAATTTCTTCTGGTCACACTTACCATAACCACACCATAATTATGCACTTATGACCACTTTTACACATTCATCGTGACAAATATGTCCTGGCACATATGATGCTTACACACCCATAGGCAACACTCTATTCACAGCTCAATTTGTAATCCCTTTCCTCCCTTGCTAGCTGTCCCTTTCCGTCTTAATCTGATATGAATTTGTCTTGTAGTTTTGATATAAACTCGTCTTTCTACTTAGATTATCTTTTTTTTTTGTTGTTGTACTAACCCTGTTTTTTCCCCGTAAAGCCAGAGAGAAGACTAGAAAGAATAGCAGCCACTAATGTAATCACCGTGTCTTCCTTTACCAGACACCTTTATCTCATTCTCCACTTCTTCACATATTCCCAGTACTATTCAAGATAGCACTATGAGGCGCCGCCTTCTACCCCCTCGCGGAGCTAGGTTCCCGTCTCTTTATCTCTTTCCACCTCTTGATCCTAATGGCCATATGCAAAGAAAAAGTAAAGAAAGTCTAGAGTGGTTCTTAGTAGTCCCAAAGTGTCCCCTTTCAACCAATCTCGTTCCCTGTCCTATTTTTCCTCCCCTACTCCCTTTATGGACGCTCGCACTTAATACTCACGTGCCCGTCTTGAACCGAGAGTCTCCGAAACTGGGTCCGTCCAGGCAGTGTTGCTGTACGCTCAACTGTCAGCCCCGGCTCCGGCGAGCGGTACTCAAAGGGGATTTTTCAACCGGGATCCCGTACCCTCTCTATGTTGAGTGCACACTTCTGAGCATACCGGTCGCCGTTGGCGGCAGCCCTCCGGAGCCGGCGCACTGTGCGTATCCCTTTTCGACCGGAGATTTTCGTGCCAAAGGGGACGGTAGGGATATATATATATATTAAGAGAAAATAATCATCACGCTGTCGGGGTCACCACTGAAGGCGAGCGTCTCCCAGATAGCACGATCCTCCCCACAATGAGAGACAATAATGGACTCTCCCAAGATGGGAATAAGGCTAAGACAAAGTGCGGGTGAGCTTAAATGGGAGTTTATCAATCAGAATAGGGCAAGCAAAGGACTCTGCAAACTCCGTGAGCGCTCTGTCTGACAATAGCAAAGACAGGCGTATATATTTACAAGAAACGTCATAAGAACCTACATGCTATAGGGGGCACAAGTTTGTGGGGATTGGGTGGCGACGACTAACAATAGGTGCTGCTGCGATGTGGTTTGCCGTGGTCGGTGGACGTCACTGGTTACCCTCGTGGGCTGGGCTGGGCCGGGCAGGTCAGCTGGGTTCATCCAGACGGTGTTGTTGTGCCAGCCGTGACCAATCAGTGATGAATGTCTTCCCTGGCTTTCTGCCCTAAGGCCACGCACACCGCAGTCATTCAACATTGCAATATTATCTTCCCTGATAAATCTTCCAATAGGTTATTCTACAGGTTAATGCAACACAGGAGGAATGCACCTAGAGTGGGGTCTTTTGGTGATACATCAATACATGGTTACCATCGTCCTGTCGACCGGGTATCATGGGTCGCGAGGTTGGGTATCAGGGCAAGGGACGAGCTGTCGAGTTATCATGTCCCGTTAGAAGTCATAATGAAATGTGTTCTTGCAGTGTTGCTGTAATATTGGGTGTCCTAATTTTACAGGGGCCATTAACCTGGGGTGAGCTGGTGGGTCGTGGAGCCTAAGAAAGGGCGCCTTTGGGCCCGTGTTTATGGCCGGGGTTTACTGCTGGGTTGTGAATAATTCAGTTGGCAGGCCGTGGCCTTGGGTGCTGCGGGGGAATGTGAATGTTTGAAGCGGCTCCAGCCGAATTGGGGGAGGTGGAGCGGAGCAGCACAGGCCCCTGCTCTTTCGTCTGGTAGGCTTCAATGGGGAGGAAGGGGGGATGGCCTTGCATATGCCCACAAAGGTATTTTCCTCGTGTGTTGCGGATTTAAGTGGAAGAGGCATAAACATTTATATAATATACAATACTCATTGACTATTTTCAAAGCTTATGTTTTCAACATTGTTAGTGCCTTTTACACGGCCATTTCAAATGCGTTACCCATATGCTAGGTATTTAACAACCACAACATTTTGTTACATTTCTATACATGTGCGGTAAGCAAGGTAGTAGTAAGGTTGGTGGAGCACGCAGGGACAACCCGCTAATAAGACTGATGGCAGTGACACATGGTGAGCTTAGACATACATAATGTGCATTTTTCGTGCACCACTTACATGGGCTTCCAATAGGGCTGTATTTGTCTTCCTTTGCACTCTAGCAGCATTAGTTCAGTTATGGCATGGGACCTTGGGGTGCAGTTTTCTCGGCGAAACATATAACATGAAACCACCGGGACACTTTTACCATTTACGCATAGCCACGAGGATGTGGGTACTTCACCCCGAATGTCATATAAGCACACATTCTGCCATCTTCATGGAGGTTACAGTTTTTTAGTCAGAAAGGTCATGGAGAGAAGGGTTTCATCACAAGTAGTTTGCTCATTAGTTTTTGGGGGCTCTGCTTTTGTCAGGGGACCATTTTACAGTTCTTTTCCACCCCGGCCCTGCTGGCCGGGTCATACTGGGAACAGCAATACACTGCGGAAGGTGAAATGTTACAGTGTTGGCATCTAACACTAGCTCATGTCCGTCTGTTCGTGGGAACGGGCTCTCAGCGGATCTGCCAGGGAGCTGTGGCCACAGGGACAAGTGAGACTCTCCAGGGGGGGGGGCTGCGCTGTGGTGCACAGGGCTCAAACCATTTTGATTTCACAAAATGGTTTCCAGGGCCTAGCTAAATACAGCATGTTTGGTCAATGTTTTCAGCCAGTGGTCCACCCACCACCTTTGCCCTGGTGGCAGGGGGAACCCCCGACGAGCCATGGACTTCACAAGGGGGAGGGGCTGCAGGGAAGGGGGGTCTCTTGGACCAATCCTCCCATACAGGATCTGGCCTCCTAGGATACATTATTTATTTATTGAGTGAACAATGTTTCAGTTGGAACCACTTACAACAGAGACAACAGTATTTGGGGCAAACAGGAATCAGGTGCCTTATATTAGAGGGAATGGCAGTGACCAACTGACCCGATGATACATGGGGAATACATGATGCATAGACCAGAAACCGAACAAGACACATGACAGAGAGTTATATTTATACATATAATTTGGATCAGGGTTGCCCAGGGTTAAGTGTAGCTCTTGGCTGTTGAACATGAGGTTCCAGCAGGCTGTTGCAGGAATGCACATTACTCTTTAACTTCCATGTTGCCAAACTAAAAGACCAGTGTTGGGGGTGTCAGTATACAGGCCCTGCAAAGTTGAATATTTGCACTATATTTTTCAGCATGGAGCAATATGGAAGCGAAATCTGATTAGCAGATTAACATAATGTTGTATTAAAAATCAAAATAGCTTAGGCTTGCATGCCATCACAGAGGGCCTTCTGTCACAGTAGATGCCTCTTCCAGCTGATAGGGCTGAGGAAGCCTTAGTTACATGCCAGTCTGTGCTCTGGCACTTTGAAGCATCTCGTGTTCAAGATGGAATTACTGATACCAATCTTGGACACAGACAACCGGACAGACTCAAAGAATATGGCAAAGTACTACTTTATTATCAGCATAAAATGGTGTCCAGTCAAAGTTTCGAAACAAAAGTTTCGAATGACAAAAGTTCTGAAACAAAAGTATCGAAAAAAAAGTTTTCATTGTATTTTTTTAATATTAAAGGGTTTATTTTAAGTTTGTATAGTAAAATAAGTGTTTAAAAAAAACGGTGCTGTGGGGGGGGAACCCCCCATAAAAAAATAATTTAAAAAATCCAAACTTTTCTTTTCAACACTTTTGTTTCGGAACTTTTATCATTCAAAACTGTGACTGTCGAAACAGTCACTATGAACCCATAAAGTAAAGTAGGGCAATCTTGCGAACAGCAAACTGTAATTCACACACACACACACACATTTGATTATACAAAGGATGTATAACTCGATATGCGTCATCTGTGATGTCATCCTACATGGGAAAACTGTAAAACCTATTGAAGGGAGGGATTGGTTAAGGGAACATACATACCTATATATCATGTAAGTATTAACAATATTACTGGATGCCCCTTATCTGGTGGGCATGCCTTGAACCACGGCTAAATACGTATAATACTGATTGTAGCAGAATAATGTCAGCAGATTGGCTTATGCAACATTGTATAGCTTGTTGCTATATAGACCATCTCATTGGTTGGCATACTTTCCCAACCTTGGAACTTTAGCTCGCTAGCAGCACGTAAGCAAAATGGAACCCAGGTGCAGAGAGTAACGTCAGACTACTCCCCACTTTCCCAATTAGTCCTTCAACTCTCATCGGTCCGGCCCTAAGCCAAGGTTTCTCCTTTGTAGTTGACCTCACAGCCTGTTCTTGATTCTGGGACTATTAAAGGAGTGTAGGCACACCATTATTTTCATCTGGAGTGTAATGGATAGCCCTTGTTTTCGACTTCTGAATCACTTGTGAGGGGACCACAAATTTGTCCATTTCAACCTTCTATTTACTGATATTTGATTCAATTGTGCTGGGTGTCATTGCTCCTCTCTGCCTTTAGAGATTTTCTCACTCCACCTTGCATAGGCTTTTTGCATCTTTAATTGTCCTATACTTGGCTCTTGCAGATGTTTTCCTCTTTACTTAATCTAAGAGAAATATGTCTTATGTACATGGCTTATCCTTCGGACTCCTCTTGTACCTTGCAATTATTCTTTGAAGTAGCATCCTTGATCCCAGTCCAACAGACTCCTCTTTATTCCTCACACAAAGCTGTGTTCTCAGTGTCTCCTGACTATGCAGCCCTGGTCTGTCTATGAGGTAGCTTGATTGGTTTCAATACGAGTCCGGCATCCATCTTTCCATCATGGCCGCCCCAGCCACATTTTGTTTACTTCTGCAGTAAGCTCCCATATGTCTCCTTTACCTTGTTTTTCTGAGTATATGTACATATTAGTCAGAAGGTTATGTTATCTTCCTTGCATATATGATTTCTTCATATTCGATTACATGTTTCTCTTGTTACTTCAGTTGCATCTTCATTCCTTAAGTATTTGCATATTGTTTCAGTGCATCTCAGTATCTTTCCTTCATGACGTCACTCTGCTCTCGTCGGATTTCACTTATAGCTCTACGATGTCCAATGGAAGGTGCCGACATCCTTCCAACCTTTCAGTGCGAGGGTACATTCAATATGGTTGTTTGAGTGCATATCGTCTCTCATACACTCAATGTGGTATTGGGATGATACCTGGTGTGCCGATTGGGCTCTTCTGCTGTTCCAGTGTGACAGAGGAGAGGGGGTTGGAGCTAGGGATGATGATTCCACCTGCTCCTCTACAAGTCAATGCAAGATGTTGCCATTATTTCTCTAATCATAATGGCTCTTGAGAGAACTTGCCTACTGGGAAATGTCTTCATTACACTAAAGGTCTGTCTGCCTCAATGGGAAATATATGGGTGAATATACCACCCTCCTTTGTAGACAAAGAGCCCTCCATCCGCTGGTATTGGTGGGTGGAGGATTAAAGAATGTGGGGTGTAGAGAAGTTGATGGAGTCTTGCATCCTTCGGTTTGATGGCAAGAAAGAGGTGTCAGAGGACATGGACTGACATGATGTAATTGAGAGACATCCCAACAGATAAGTGCCTTCTTTGAGCTTGCAGGGTTTGGGCACAACCAACCAAATACCAGGCTTTGCGATAGTTTGACCCTGCCCTACACCTATATGTGCCTCTGAGGAACATTCCAGTTCAGAAATATCTGTGTAGTACAGTGTAGCCCAAGGGGAAATGATTGAGAGTTGAGCGTGCTCTATTTGTCTGGGTCAGTGGAGAGCCTAGCATCCTTATCGAGATGTATTCACTCGCCTGATGGATGCACACCAGGTTTCAGGCGGCTAGTCCATATCCCCATTCATAATGTATTAATCCTGTACAGGGTAAACGGGCAATGTGCAATTGGGAGTTCCATGGGAATAATAATCAGGCAGCTTTTGCAGGTATGCCACATCGATGCAACTTTGCATCCAGGTATGAGGCTTAAAGGGGTTCGCTGTCCTCTAGTCTGTGTTAGCAGTCAGAATGAGAATTTCCTGATGACCTAACTTTGCTTATAGGGACAAGGGTCACAATGCCTGTAAAGGGCTGCCTTGTGAAGAGGATTTTGGGATAAAGCAGCACTTTTGGGGGATTGCTGCCTGAACATCAGTTTTGTTTGGGCCCATTCCTCATTCTTGTTGACTATCTTAGGCCTTTGGCAGACAGTTACCATTCTTTGACTACAGACTGCACACAAGACCAGAAACCATTGCTGCATGTCCATCTGAGCTGCAAGGAAGGAGAGACATTCACTTTCCACATAATCCATCTTGCAACTCACAAGCAGTTAAGATGTGTGCATTTAGCAATTTCATCTTCAGATCACAATGCCATTTTAGAAGCCT
Organism: Ambystoma mexicanum; assembly: GCF_040938575.1. Lineage (NCBI taxonomy): Eukaryota > Metazoa > Chordata > Amphibia > Caudata > Ambystomatidae > Ambystoma > Ambystoma mexicanum. Next base: position 1,172,091,964 of record NC_090928.1, on the reverse strand, counting down.
GGCACTTTTGGAAGCCCGGGCTTTGAAAATGAAATATCCCTTTATGTATCCGGTCTCTGTCTTTTGCAAATGTATTTCTTTTTCTAGCCTGTATTTTAAGTGTTGGTGTGGTTTGGTTGAACTGTTCTACCTCTTGCTACTGTGCTCCGACTTTGAATGTGTTCAATATTCCTGGTTCTGATTAGCGGAGGGGGATGTGCTATGTTGAGCTTTCTGCTTCCCTTCCATTGCCTGCGTGCATGGTGATGTCATTAGAGTTCTAGTTCTAGAGTTGTAGTGTAGAATAGGCTCCGTATTCTATGTATGACAGTTGGAGAGAGGCTGGTTGAGAGTGAGGGTGTGCCGGTGGTTGGCCTTACCCTTACCTGTGTCCTGTCCAGTGCATCTTTTGGGCTGAACTATCCTGTTGTCAAGTTATCTTTCAAAATTTAGAGCATGATTTAAGAAAACAACAAAACCAGTTTCACAGTTTTCAGCCCATTCATTTTCCCTTAGAGAAAAAGTGCAGTTTTTCAACAGCCGTAGCGTGATAACCACTGGGCAGATTTGGACCAGATAAGAAACAACCTGGGGACAAAGTATTGACTTAAATGCATTGACTGGTTTGGGGTAAATCTACCCAGTCGATTTATTTGACAGGGAAGGGGTGCCCCCTGCTACTTGAAACCTTTATGTCAGCATTGTTGCTTTTTACAGCAGCGAGGCTGAGCAGGGATGATAGGTTTTGACTTGCTGGATGGATCGGGATGAAATTTCCCAAACAAGCAGATTATCTAGAGCACAACTAAAATGGACATTTTGGGAACGATTCATTCGAAAATTAAAATGTTACAAAGAAAGCATTCAAACGCTGTTTCCAGCCTACTCTCATTCATTTTTCCATAGAGAAAAAGTGCAGTTTTTGAACAGGCATATTGTGAAAACCGCTTGGCAAATTTGGACCCAATGCGAAACAATTTAGGCACAAAGCGTTGACTTAATTTCCTTGACTGGTTTGGGGTAAACCCATCCAGTAGTTTTTAAAATATTCAACAGAGAACAAGGTGTCTACTACGCCTTAAAGTCTTTATATTGGTATTGGTGGTTTGCAGCAGAGAGGCTGAGAGAGGCTGATCATTTTTGATTTGCTGGATGGATTTGGATGAGATTATCAAGGTCCCCCAAACTAGACATTTTGGGAATGATTCATTAAAAATGAAAAGGTTATTAGGAATGGTGTTAATAGTGTATAGTGGCCACTTAGTGGGTACAAAAGAAACATACTGGCCAAAGGCCGAGACCACTGGCCATGGGCTAGTGGCCAGTAAAAAAACTATGGTATAACAAAACCCTTGAAATTCACTGAAAACCCTTTAGTTAAAGTGAAGTTAGGTTGACCAGATTTAATGCAACAAAACCTTTGAAATTCAGCATATGTGTGAAGTCATGGCCAGCTTAACTCGTCGCGTTCCCGTTGCAGAGCCCATGATCACATACATTTTATGAGAGAAGGGATTCACAATGACGTACACAATGGCATTATGGGGGACATGGCATTATGGGGGACATCAATTGGAACACGCTGATCTGAGCTGGTCATGACTTTCCACATCCGCTGAATTTCAAGGCTTTTGTTGCAATGGGATCAGCCCTCTAATCTCTATGACTGCTTGCTGCATATTCCTTCACATCAGTGGAACTCCCTCCATGACTGCTCTTCCTAGCTAACAGTGGCAGAGTATACAACAGTGTACCTGGTCTCACACTATCTCTTTCCCATGTCTCTCTGTTGGCATGCATCATAGACTTTTACTCTATGGGAAAATGAATGGACTAGGCCGAAACAGCGTTTTCTTTCTTTCTTAATAACTTCATAACTTTTTTTATTTTGTAGCCGATTTTTTCAAAAATCTCCTGTTTGTTGGGGGATGGGGCGACTGCTTGTCGTGGTTGCCTTATGGAGCTCAATTGGTTCACACACAGACCAGCTGTGGAGCCTCAGGAGTAAATCCAGGAAGTTTTATTATACATATTTATATGTGTACAGTTCCAGTTACTTGTAGATACATTACAGGACACAGATCATGCAGTACACCCACCAGCCATCCTCACATCACCAGCTCACGCCCCTAACAGACACACATGGAACACTCAATTGCAACACACATGGAACACTCAATTGCAACACCCACTCAACCTTCGCCTGAGCTGCCAGTCATAACACTCTCCAACATTCTACCAGCATGCATCCATGGCCAGCAGGACAAGACAAGACTAGACTTAGATTACAACACTGCTGCACCATAATATATGTATATATACATTCAATGAAAAGACATTGTTAAAGGGATGTTATGGTTAAGTTGCACTTATAAAAAGCTATGAAATTCAATGAAAAAACTTTGTTAGAGTGGCGTTATGGTTCCAAGTAAAACCGAAAACCCCCCAGGAATTTGCCAGTTATGGTAAGCTAAGCAAACATAACTCGCGCCACCACCGTACACTGCTCAGACAAACACCCAGCACATGAAAAATGACATCACAACGGCCATAGATGACATCACTGATAACATTCTCAAGGCATGTGGATTGTGGGTCACTCATTGCTGCGAGGTTGGGAAATGAATCCAGCATCCAATCCCAATATCGTGCCCCACTATGGTTGCAAATAAGGGTGAGTAATGATTTCAAGGTGTGGTCTGGTGACCACATGGGCACCAGGTTCAGCTTAGTTGGTAATTATCTACAGATTAGCATTGTCTCAGAGTGTATGCAGCGATAGTCACAGCGATCTGCTAATGCAATCTAGTGCAGCACTTCAGGCAGTTGCCACAGACAGAATTTTCGCCACAGGCAGAATTTATTTTCCCATTCAGACTTATCCTGATTTTGAAAACCTTCACCACATCGCCAGTCCCTGCTGGCCATGCCCACTTTAACCCCATTGCCAGTCCTTCGGGGTCATCGCCAGTAGCCAGATTATCCGAGTCATGGCCTTTGGAAATGACTCGGCTAATCTGACCACTGCCCATGTCCACCGGCCATACCTCAGTCACCAAAGGTATATCACTATTTTTTGTACCTACATTATTTATGACACTTTTCAAAAAATAAAACAGACACAATTTCAAAATCATGCTTTCAGGTCCTTGCCAACGCTCCTTGCACAACTTTTCTGGAAATCCGTCCATGCTTTATTTTTTGAAAAGTGTCAAAATGTACGTACATAAAATAGTGATGTAACTTAGCTCCCAGTTGACAGAATCCACTCAGACTTTGCAGAAAAATTCAAGGTTGGTTCTATAATCTTTCTAAAATCTTTTGTGCACATTCGTCAAACGGCATCAATGGTTATAAGCCATCTACAAATGTTGAAACCTCACTCTTATTTTGCTCCCTTTTCACCAAAATCCCACCAATTTAGCAAAAAACATTCAAATCCGGGTCTTAAATCGTTTTGCAAATGTTTGTACAGATTCATGAAACGACACCAAATTTATAAGACTTTCAAATATTTTGGTACCCCCCTCTAATTTGGCAAAACAGCACCAAACTTTGTAGAACCATTCAAGGTCACGTCTAGAATGATATCACAAGGTTTCAGGTGGTTTCATTGAGTGGCGCCATAGTTATAGACCATTCAAAAACGGCTTTTCACCAAACCTGTAATACAAAAATATGTATGGATGCCCCCGAACAGCTGAGATGTTTGTTTACATTAAGGGAATGTTACTGAATTAGTTGCAAACTTTGAAAGTGGAAAACTACCATTTATTTGGCTTTTGATGGCCATATCCATCCCACCCCCTTATCATCCGGCACCTCCCCAGAGATTGTTTCATTAGTTTGACGAGTGCAATGTTGTGTTTTTTAATATGTTTTACTGCAATGTCCGTGGACTACGGGCGCAGTTAGTGAACTAACATGGCAACCGTTTCAAAATATCTGACGCAGCTCACATGTTTCACCTCCCAGTCCACAGACATCACAACAGCACCTGGGCCAATCTGAGGCCCGTCCGTGGATCAAACAGGGAAGTGAGCCAGCGGACCGAACCCAGAAATCACAAATTATTTGGGAGCTACTTTTTGGCCTTTTAAAAAAAATGATGAACGGGTTTACAACAAATTTGGTGAAAATCTGTCCATCGGTTTGGGCTGTAGGCATGAGCAAAACATCTTTTCCATTGTGTCTATGAGGAAAACCACACATTTGGGACTCCCCATAACTTTGCCCCCCTGGGCAAAAACTCACCAAACTTCTCAGAATCAATCCGAGGGGGCCATATACCTTTTTGCAAAGTTTGGTCAGGATTCATCCAGGGGGCTGGGGGTGAAGTTATAAGCCTCTCAAAAAGTGCTTGTCCTCTGGGTTGAGCAACTTAACCATAACTACACATATATATATAGAAAGAGAGAGACAGGGAGACATAGAGAGAGAGAGAAAGAGAGAGAGAGAGAGAGAGAGGGAGGGAGAGAGTGAGAGAGGGAGAGGGAGAGAGAGAGAGATAGAGTGAGAGAGCGATAAAGAGATAAAGAGATTTAGATTGACAGTGTCAAAGACAGAAAGTGAAATGGGACTTGTCTGCTTGTCTGCACAAGGGCAGAGGTAGGAGTGCAGGTTGGACACAAGGTTGATCTCCCTTATAAGGCCCACTCTTTCCTTTCCCCTGACTAATTGCATCACCTCTAAGATCTCCTATCACTTTACACTACACAAACAAATCCCCCACAGATGGCCTCCACAGGCCTAGCCATTAGCAAATCAACACTTATCGAGCCCTGACTAAGCTTTCATCTTTATCCTTATCAAACTCCCTAACATCAGCCCAAAGTGCTGTGGCCTAACAGATCCTGGGCTCGCCTCTTTGGATAACATACTCCCATATATCGGCACCAAACTCATAGAAGTAGAACGCCACTAAGGGCACCAGTACCTTTGACCTACAGCAATGAACAGCATAGGTATCGCATCTGTCTCTCCTGGTATCCCACTAACATCCTCCCTCCCTCTTTTCCCACAGAACAACAGACAGCGAGGCCAACAAACATGGTAGAAGGGCACTATATAAGACCACTTTACAGTACATGGAGTACAATGTTCACTAATGTTCTCTTCTCCCTCTGACGCCATGCTAATTTGGTATATTGACATTCCCAATAAGTTGCTCATATATTTGCCTGACTGTATGTTGACATCAGACCTCTCTTGCTGGTATACAGCAGTCATGTTTTAGATATCTTAACAATTAATAAGGTTTGTAAAATATTAAAACATTGGTTTGCAGAGTCTTCAAAGAACGCTTTTAACGTTCTAAGCCGATTCTCCAAAAATCTTCTGATTGAAAGTACTCATTTTATGGTCACTATCTCCAAAGAAAGGTTTTTCATTGGTGAAAGTTTGCATTTTTTTGTGAAAAGTAGCATTAAGGGCTGTCAATGATCCCCGCCTTCCTCTCTGTTATCACTTCCCACCCCTTTCCTTCTCCATCATTCCAAGACTCTTTTACCCCTGTTGATGAGAAAGGGGAGGACACAAAAAAGAAGACAAACTAATCATCCACCACTGGTAGGAAACCATGGAATCAAGCACAAGCACCAATCTCCATCAGCCCTCCCGTGGGTTTTCCGATTTGATGAATTATTGAGTGACCCCCAACACCCCAAACCTCCAGTCTTCTTGCTGGATGCCCTTAAGTGCTTTGACTGCTCTCACCTCCTCAATCATGGATGACTTCTTTCAATGGTCAACTCGCAGCTTGACAGAAGCCCTTATTTCCATCTTTGCCCACTCTCTCCTGTTCTCCTGTAGCTCTTTTCTTTCTTGTGTCTGATGACCACAATCTGTAGAAATGGGGTTACTCTTCTGGGCAGAGCTCCCTGATGGCTGCACTCCTGGTCAGTCTGTGTCAGGGTAGTAGCCTGCTGGTTTGACAGAGTCTTTGGGTCATGAAGTATTCTTGAAGCTCCTCAGGTCAAGTGGTTGCTGCACTCTAATGCTACACAGCAATCCATAGGGAATGCTGACTTTCTATAAACAGTTGTTTTGTAGCCAATAAGTAAAACGTAATGGGCTGCACCAAATGGTAAGATTTCACTGGTCTCAGAACGGCAGTTGTTGGTGTACTGTGGTGCATTCAAAGCACGGTGCAGGGTATTTTCTGGGAGATGAAGGCTGGAGTAAAGGAAGGTAAGGTGCTTGCAGCTCTTGTCAGAAGCCCTACATGTTTGTTACATTGGTTAAGTCTCCTTGACTCATATACTCTCCCACCAGCCTTCACAGCACTCATCCACAAGCCAGTTCTACAGGGGTGTTGCTAGATCTGGAAAAGATCTGGGGCTACGCTAATGTTAGGACTGTCAGGACTCTGGGCTAGGTAGCCTTTTGGTTGTAGACCCTGAACTTCTATCCAGGGTTACAACCAAAAGACCCAGGGCTATATCCCCTTCAGCCACCCCCCTAGCAACGCCTCTTGTTCTACATGGGTCACTAGCAGGGATTTAGCCACCTCTACTTATATTCGTACTGGCTAAAATGCACACACGCATTCCAAATTCCTCTGCCCAATCTCTCATACCTCGTACTTCAGTCTTCCAAGGGTGTTCACCTACAGCGCTTTGAGGCCATAAAAATGGGAAAAGGAGTAATATAAATGCCATATTATATATTACATTTAGCCGTAGGGTGGGGAAAAAGTTCCAAAGGTTATATATTTGTACTTCTGGGCCCTTACAGCAGATTTAGATAATGTTTCAACACGTAGCCTGAGCTATCCTTGTCTTTAAATCAAATTTGATGAGAAAAACAAGAAGTATCTGAATAACATTCTGTGCCAAGAATGTATACTTGAAGTTAAGATTAAGGATTTTACCTCCTACCCCTTTCTTCTATTTTTTTATTTTTTTATTTATTTGTGTTTTTGGGTATATTGCAAAACCTTTTACACAATACGACAAAAATGCATAAATCAATATATATAAAAAAATATCTCTCTATATCTTAATCAATATAAATACTAAACTTATAAAAAAATATAACCACCAGTTAATATTCAATTTTTAAGAACTCTAAAAATATTAATATATCTAAAATTAAACTTGTATATGTTCCTCTAAAAATCATCGTCCAAGTTATGTCCATTGTGAGGTTAGAATAATCTTTAAAATGTTTCTTTAAAAAGGTGTTTCTCACTGTGATTAGCTTAGTACATCCTAATATCAAGTGTCTAAGGGATTCAGTTTCTTTATCACAAAACCGACAGAAATTAGACAACAGGTTTCCGTTATCTCTTCATGCTGTAACTTCTCTTGTTTTCCACAGATTCAGATGCAATCATAAAAAAGTTTGTTCGACTGTGATGACAGAGACAATACTGTAAATATCGTGGGATCAATTTCATGGCTTTTATTTCAAACCGACCCCTTGTAAAGGTTTTGATTGTATTGCATTCTTCGATTGTGTTACACCAATCAGCTTTCCATAGTTTTAGCTTCATTGCCTCTGCCTCTTTCACATCCAGCTGGTCTGATCATGGAGCGCTTTAAATAGGAAAGAATGAATGCATTTTTATCTATATTCCTCCTATATTATAGACCCTGTGTAAAATGGCTGAAGCCAATTTGTAAGGTAACAGGAGGTTTGGCCGTGGAAGAATTGGTCAAAGCCGATTTCATCAAATCATTCAAAACGTTTTTTGCTGAAAATATATGTGGCAGGAGGTTTAAGTGAATAACTAAGGTGGGGGTTATGGGAAGGAATGCAGGGGGTTTCCCCCCGCATATATTTGCGGCACAGTAAACAAAAATATAACAAAATAGATTAAATAGTTTTCGACCAAAGAAATGAGGGCAGGTCACATAGGAGCATTTGTAATGCTTACCAAGTAAAAACCTGTTCTTCAGCTTTTAGTCTTTCTTCTATGTCTGGGGACAGTTAGGCGTTGTTTGTGGTTTCGCGCGTGGAAAACTAGGGTGGGATTCATGTGGTTCCTCAAATGCAATAGGGATCCATTTGCTCAGTCATTATGAGGACAAGATTGCGCACACCATAAGCATTTAGTTCAATGTTTATGTGAGATTTGTTTTAATTTCATGTTTTTATCAAATATTTATATCTATGTTGAGTAATGTTTTAAATCATTCTCTGTATAAATCTGTTTTATTTATATTTTTCAAAATATGGGATTTTTATGGGGATATCTAGCACAATTACGATGTATTATGTTTTATGGGTCTATTTTAAGGGATTAATGCAAATGAGTTGTTCATTGTTGTTTTCTTATTGATGCTTTTATGAAGTCTGATTAACTGATTGAATGGAACTGCACACAGGCATTACTGCACGGCATGCCACCAAACTGCAGTGATAAATTCTGGAGAGGTTGAGGGGCACTGGTACTGAACACCGGCTTGGCTGCACGGCATGCCAGCAAACCACAGCGATAAATGCTGGCGAGGTTGATGGGCACTGGTACTGGACACCGGCATGGCTGCACGGCATGCCAGTAAACTGCAGCAATAAAAGCTGATGAGGTTGAGGGGGACTGGTACTGCACAGCGGCATGGCTGCACGGCATGCCAGCAAACCACAGCGATAAATGCTGGCGAGGTTGATGGGCACTTGTACTGGACACCGGCGTGGCTGCCCGGCATGCCAGTAAACTGCAGCAATAAAAGCTGATGAGGTTGAGGGGGACTGGTACTGCACAGCGGCATGGCTGCACGGCATGCCAGCAAACCACAGCGATACATGCTGGCGAGGTTGAGGGTCACTGGTACTGCATTTGGCCAGGGTAAAGTGAATATGATGCCTGTGCGCCACCCAGTATCCGATGGCAAGGTTTATAAGTTCAAGTTGTCCTTGCTGCAGTAACCTAACAGGGACTGATATTCACTTTTAAGTCAGTGAAAGTGTAAAGAAAACTCTGTTGGGGTAGTTAGGTCTATTGCTGTGCTAGGAAGTAACAAAATTGGTATAGTTTGGGAATATGATATGATATGATATGATATGGCATTTATAACGTGCATATGCACAAGTATTTCAAGGCGCGAAGAGGCAAGGGAGGGGAAACAAAGGGAGGACAAACAACGATCCTACTAGGCCAGGTGTCATTCAGATCGCGCAAGTGCATGGGAAGGGGGAAGGGGGAAAGTGCGGGGGGAAGGGACAGTGCAGTACATGGGCATAGAATAAAAACAATAAGTAAAAGTAACGGCCAGCAGGTGGCAAGTGCAGGCAACAGGTGCTAAGAGCTGGTAGTGGGACTGTAGGGATACAGAAACAGTCCTCAAGTGCAGGGGTTGCCAGGCAGGCAGTGCTGGTGTGCGTGAACTGGCGGGGTGGGGGGAGGGGCTGGGCCAGAGAACAGAGGGTGGCCAGGTACCCAGTGCAGATTCAATTTCAGCCAGGAGGTCAGCAGGGGAGAGGAGGAGAAAAGGCAGAAGCAAAGAGAAAGGTATTTAGGTGCTTCGGGAACCAGAGATGGTTCTCCTCATTGTTTATTAGTTTTTCCATATAAACAAAGTATGAGAGTTTATGAGAGGTTCCATAAGGAAGATTGGGTACTATGATGCAGTTCCCTATAGGCCAACATAGACCTGTTGGTTGCACGTGCTTATGTTTCACCCTTTATCGGGCTTTCTCAAGGAAACAGTCGAGATTGGTGTATAAATTATAGTATTTGGCTCATTGGTTGGGATTATGTTATGCAATCATTTCATTCAATATGTTGGTTTACAAACTGTTGATTTGGTACATCGCATAGCACATAGATCCAGTACATCCCTGTCAGTTTAGCAATGACTGATTATGTACACGTCATGATACATTAGTCGTGCATTCCATTGTGTCCACTCTATTGGTTTAGTACATATCATTATGTTCTTAAGTCACACCCATATAGTTGTTAACACTGATTTACGATACAGTGTCATATATGAATTTGTTGAAGGAGGAAAGCATAGAGGGAGAAGGAGAGAAACAAACCCGGAGAGTTAGGGAGGTAAGGAATGGTCCATGTAATACATTTTCATTAATCAAGCTTAGCTTGTGTCTATTGTCACTGGTCCTGCACACTGGAAAGTCTGCACGGCATACCAGCAAACCACAGCGATAAATGCTGGCAAGGTTGAAGGGCACCAGTACTGCGAACTGGCTTGGCTGTACGAGCTGCCAGCAAACCACAGCGATAAATGATGGCAAGGTTGATGGGCACTGATACTGGACACCAGCGTGGCAAACCACAGCGTGGCAAACCACAGCGATAAAAACTGATGAGGTTGAGGGGCATTGGTACTTAACAGAGGCATGGCTACACTTCATGCCAGCAAACCGTAGCAATGAATTCTGGTGAGGTTTAGGGTCACTGGTACTGCAAACCGGCATGGCTGCACGGCATGCCAGCAAACCACAGCGATACATGCTGGCAAGGTTGAGGGGCACTGATACTGGACATCGGCTTGGCTGCACGGCCTGCCCGCAAACCACAGCGATAAAAGCTGATGAGGTGGAGGGGCATTGGCACTGCACTGCGACATGGTTGCACGGCATGCCGGCAAACCGCAGCGATGAATTCTGGCGAGCTTTAGGGTCAGTGGTACTGCGAACCGGCATGGCTGCATGGCATGCCAGCAAACCACAGCGATACATGCTGGCAAGGTTGAGGGGCACTGGTACTGTACACCGATTGGCTGCACGGCATGCCAGCAAACCGCAGCGATAAAAGCTGATGAGGTTGAGGAGCATTGGTACTGCACAGCGATATGGTGGCACGGCATGCCGGAAAACCGCAGCGATGAATTCTGGCAAGGTTGACGGTCACTGGTACTGCACACGTGCATGGCTGCACGGCATGCCAGCAAACCACAGCGATAAATGCGTGCTGACATATTCCTTGCAAAGGATATGGTAATGTTATCAATTAACTTAGCTTGGGACATGATCTGCTAACGTTATCAGTTAGCACCTCCTGAGGAGTAATGCTTGGTTTATGTTTTGTTTTAATTGAATCAGGGGTCAAGTCCTAAAAAAGAAAAATGAGGGGAACTCATTAACATACCAATTGAATGTAGCGTAGGCAGAAATTAGCATATCAAGGTGCCCTCTGAAAAAAGTAGGAGGACTCCTGAATAAAGTGTACCCTCGACTTGAGCCCTGAACTAAATGTGGTCTGAGAAAGCCGCCCCGATGTAGTATTGAAGGTTTAAGTGGAGCGGGGTCTGCTAAAGTTATCCGCTAACTCGCACAAAGTGTAGTGTCTGTCTGCTGGAAATATTGAACCAATTAATGGATAACAAACGTAATTATAGAGTTTATTTCACATATGGCGACTGTGCCAGCCTTAGGATGGCATTATGGGGTCATTGGAGATGGCATTTGTCATTTGGTGACTTACAAAGTACATGAAGATATGTATGGGGCACCTAGGGCTGTTCTTTGATGGCAGCACATGCACATGTTTGGTTATACCTTAGTATATGGTGGCTGTACAACGCATAGGATGGCACATTTGGGTATTTGAATATGTATTTGGCATATGGCAGCCAAAACCAATCTATTGACTTTGCCAATGCTTGAAAGGATAAAATATACCAGAAATGCGTGTGTAGTGCAGGAGCACTGTTTTCCTTGCTTTGCATTACAATGTGGGCTGGGGTCTGAAAATGCCCCTGCCCACTGTAAGCAGTCAGGGGCACCGTGGGCGGGCATGCTGGCACGCATGCCTTTCAGTACAGGTGATGTGCTCCGAGATGCACTTTTCTCATCCTGAAAACGCACAATTGACCCAATGTGGCATGTTGGCTAAAATACAAGCACTGGGGCATTTGGGCATTTAATGCATGTCGTATGACTCGGTCCACACACTGTATGTTTCCTACACGAGTGAACGCTTGGCACATACAAGTAAGGAACATATTTCCTAACCCAAACTCTGTGTGTTTCGACACAAAACTGTCATAAAGGCATGTCTAGTTGCTACTTTCTGTGAACCTTTTTGGGGAACTCCCGCCCTGTTTAGTTTGGGCTATTAGGTGATGCTTTACCCCCCTAAAAGCAGAAACTATTGCATTAGAGTACAGACAGGCAGGCAGGGCTTAAGAGGAGGGGCACACAGCTTTAAGGTGTTGTTTGGTTACTTGCCCACCCATTGACTGCCCATGCTAATCTCTACGTCCATTCCCACCCAGTTCCTGCCCAAAACACCTCCTCATGGGAACTCTTTGAGGTCGCTTTAATCAAGCATTTCCATTAAAACTTTGCAGTGAAGTGCATAACGTATACCGACACCTTTCTGGAACGGCAAACTACAAGTCTGCCCGAAGGGGCTCTGATCTACTGGCAGGCCTGATCTGCTTGGAGCTCCGGCCCCTACCGGCAGATAAATACCTGAATAATCAGTACCGTTAGTAACAGTGCCAGTGATTCGGGCAACCACATCACATGCAGTTATTTAGGACTCCATGGAACGCGGAGTAAATCGCGTCTCTGCTGCCTGTAATATCCCAGTAACACCGGGATATCGGGCGGCACAGATGGTGCAGTAGTTCCCCGGTATCCCGCCGAAATTACCGGCAGGAGACCGGCGAACTCGTAATGAGCCCCATGACTTAATTGGAATTGTAAACACACTACCTGTGTAATAGAAAGGTATTAACCAGGTCTGCCTTCAGCCACTTGATTTATAAGCATTACGCTTGCCCTTCACTGATTTCCGGCTACAAGCAAGCACTGGCAAAGCCAATATTTTTGGTTTGTGGATCAGTATTAGGCATATGCCAGGCACTGCTATTAGATGCCCAGGTATTCGCACCATTCTGCACCCGCTACCATCAATAGCAAGTTAATTTTGTGCCTTGAAACACTTGTGTATAGGCGCGTTATAAATGCCATATCATATCAATTCTACTACGGCAGAGCCTGGCAAGTGCCTTTCCTGTTTCTACACAAAAGTCCAAACGGTTGCCAATGCTTGTTAATTTTGGAGGCTAATATCTCAGTAATGACAAGACACTCCTATCCTCCAGATCTAGACCATCCCTTTATATCCTCTTTATCAACAAGTAGTATCTTCTTCAGGGGCTGAACCAGAAACATGCAAAAAATTACCCTTATGCTAAGTGAACTGGATTCCCAAAACAGTCTCCTTCTTTGAATTCTGTGACTTGCAGTTCTGGATTTCTAATTGCGAAATTCCACACTATACGTGCCAGAATGCACAGAAAAAACAGGACTGGACTTGCATCTCTCCAATGGAATTTTTTCTTTTTTTTTAAACACTTTATTAAATTTGCAATAAACAGTAACAACTTTACATAAGTAATTAATGTTTCACATGAATTCAACGCAACCAATGTACCGAATATCTTAATCATCATATATCATCTAGTCCACCAAATCAACTATATCCAGTGAAACATAATACTTAGACAGGTATACATAAAACAACACGAAAGACAACACAAGTGGGAAGAACGAGAAGGAAAAAAAAAAACACACACCTTCACCATATTCGATCTCCTCCCATAGATTCCTCATCCATTAGAACAACCCAAATATCATATCAATCATAAAGAACCATAAATGGCCCCCACAACTTATTGTAGTCTCCTATTTTATCTTTATTTTCAAACAAAATCTTATCATACTGTGATAAAACTTGTAACTCAGTTAACCACTCATCAACATCAGGCTTTTTTCTTTTTGTCCAGATTCTGAGAATTAACTTAATCGCTACCATTATAGCTCTGTCTATCCAGCAAGTATGTTTCTGAGCACGCACGCATCTTTCTTTATGCGAGAGCAAAATTATGTTTGCTGCGGACCTTTGCAAGGTTACTCCAAAAATTAAATCAATCCTATCCAGGACATCTTTCCAAAACAATTGCACTCTCGGACATTCCCATAGTAAATGTAGAAGAGTGCCTCTACCAATATCACAACACGAGCATAAATCATTGGATTGAAGCCCCAATTTAAACATCCTAACCGGTGTCCAATATAACCTTCTGACAACTTTCATTCGAATCAAATGCAAACCCATGTCCGCACCCAAGTTCAAATTCACCCTCAGAATGTCTCTCCAATCCATTTCAGAAATGACCCTACCAACATCATGTGACCAATGTTCTTTCAATGTAGCCCATGCTAATTGAAGATTCTTTTCAAGGCATGAACTGTATATAAGTCTGCACACAATATTCTTGACCTTCCAGCAATTTGCTAATCTCTGGTTTTTTCCCAACAGAACCACCAGCTATATCTATCCTCAATTTAATCATGGAAGCTAAAGCCAAGTATCTATTCATTTCTCTCTGACTTAAACCATATCTGCACTGCAATTCCTCAAAACTCAACAATTGGTCTCCATCCATTACATCTCCCAGACTCAGAATTCCCTTATTTATTCAACTAATCCAATTAAGACATTTATTATTTATTATTTATTTGCAAAGTTTCATTATACCATATAGAAGCATCCAGGCTAAAGCCATAGCCCTGCCCATTTTCTCTAAAATATTACCCTATCACCCGTCTAGTTGCCACCACCGGTATCAGTTTTAAACGTTTATTTGGCAATTTATCCATACTATAAATGTTCCCTAGTCCATATGGTGCACACATTTCCCTTTCCATACGTAACCAAATCGGTTCCTTTACATTTATTTCCCTAAAGTAATTTGAATCTTTTTTAAGTAGAAATGCTCGATAATAGTTCATTAAATCTGGATATCCAAATCCCCCATCTTCAACACTTTGCATCAGTATGTACTTTGGAACACAAGGTTTTTCCCAGGAACCCATAAAAAGGATTGGAAGATTTTATCAATTTTTACCATTATACATCAGTAAAGGGATGGATTGAATAACATACAAGAGTTTTGGCAAAAGGACCATTTTTATCACATTACTTTTTGCCCATAAAGTAAACGTTAACCTCTCCCACCTCTTTATCAATAACGACATGTTTATAGTTACATGGTCCAAATTATGTTGTAATAATTTACTTAAATCTCCAATAACATGTATTCCTAAATATGTAACCCCCCGGTGACCACTTACAATTCCATGAGCGCAAAATGGTATCATCACACGTTCTAGACAATGGAAAAATCTCAGTTGTATCCCAATTAATTTTATTTCCCGACAATTCACCTACTTCCCTAAACATCTCTTTAACTATATCCCCACACACTTCCGGGTTTGACAACAAAAGCAGCATATCATCTGCATATGATAACATTTTAACCTCAACCTTCCCAACCATAATACCCTGAATCATTTCACATTGTCTAATGTATGCAGCAAGAGGTTCCAGTGCCAAGTCAAACAAGAATGGTGATAATGGGCAACCTTGTTGTGTGCCCTTCGACAATGGAAATGTATTTGAAATAACCCCATTAACCCAAACTTGAGCCCTAACATCACGATGTAAACACTCAACCATCTTCATGAGTACTGGCCCAAATCCCATCTTTATCAGCGTATATTCCATAAACTTCCAATTAACCCTATCAAAGGCTTTTTCAGCATCAAAAAAAACCAATAACCTTATTTGAGTCCTTCCCATAATGTTCACCAATCACATTCAATACAGTTCTAATATTATCATAACCAAAGCGTCCTGTATGAGACCTGCCTGAGATTCATCAACCAGGTCCCTCATACATGACATTAATCTATTCGCCCATATTTTTGTAAAAATCTTCAAATCCACATTTAGCAATGAAATAGGCCTATAGTTTCCACGCTTCTTAGATCTTTATTAGGTTTCGGAATCACTATAATCAATGCCTCCTTCATTGAATCACACATCAGTCCTGACGCTATAAATACATTATAAAGCTCACATAAGATTGGTGCCAATTGAGTAGCATACTGTTCATAGAATTCCGAAACTATACCATTCGGCCCCAGTGATTTCCCATCTTTCATTTGTAATATGGCTGTATATACTTCAGCAACTCCAATCGCAGAATCGATCAGGGCCCGTTTTTCCAGAGCTAACTTTGAAATGCAGATCTTTTCAAAGAACGCTTTCAAACTATCGGTATTAGGACAAAGATCTTCCCTATACAGTTTCTCATAAAAGTTTCTAAAATAATCACATATTTCTCCATTTCTGTGCAACGTATCACCCTCCTCAGTTTGAATAGAAGAAACACATGTATCTGTTATCACCCCCTTAAGCTTGTTAGCCAATAATTTGCCATTTCTATCACCAAACTCCCAAAACTGCTGCCTCGAATAAAACATGCCTTTACCCGCCAGATTTTCTACATGAATCTTTAACTCTGCCTCTAACAACCTAACAGTCAGGTAACACAGCAAGCAGAGCGTCTTGCAGCCACAACTCGCACTAGAGGGTGGTCCCAGAGCCCAGTCCAGCTCATACCAAACACAGCCCAACAGCCCCCAAACATCGAAAGATGTACGGTCTAATATGGAAAACTGGCACAGAAAAACAGAGCCGGCCATTTAGCACAACCATCGTCACACCTCAGGGGCAATAATAAATACACAGAACCAAAGTGAGAGCGAACGATTATAACAAAACCCAGAAACTAAGGCAACAACAAGCAAGAAGTGTTCCAGACCATCAGGACCCCCCGCAACATGCAGGTAGTACTCAAGCAGATGGCCAGTTTCCTCAGCGGGTCGAGGTGGCCGAGATTGGAACAGAACAGCATCAACACAGGTGACCGGACAAACAAGCACACACCAGGGCCCAGAATAAAAACCCAGGCTTGTCGCTAAGTGCAGCCAAGGCAACAGATAGAAGATATATTCCCAAAACATAGTCACACCCTCCAAAAACGGTACAGGGAGTCAAGATAGCACAGCAAGTTCAGCGTGCACCCTGACATCAGGGCAGGGCCTGCTGTCGCAGGATCGGCACCGGCAGGGCCGAACCCAGCCTTTCACTTTTCTCCAAGGTCAATAAATGAGCACCACAAACTGTGAAAAGGAGCAGCACTCAGATGCCTGAGGGTCTGTAGGGCCATATAAGTAACAAAAACAAAACATGTGATGCATATGGAGAAGGAAATCAAAACAGGTAGCGGGACATACAAGAGAAAAAGGTGTATTTTGTAAAAGAAAGACCATTAACACATGGGTAGCATCACAAGTCAGGTTGACAGTAAACCAAGATGTTTGAGAATAGGGTCACAGCCTACCAGGCAGCAAAAATACGCAGAGGAAAATACAAGTGAGAAATAGAAGAAGACAAAAAGCCAACAACCGAAGGCTGGGGCCTGAAAACTGAAAGTAGCACTGAACCCAAAAACGGGTTCTACAAAAATAATAAGCAGTGAGGAATAAACACTGCACAACACAGCAGGCCGATGCCCGAGGGCCAAGGCCTTAGTGCTGCAAGTAGCACAGAACCGGAAAACAGGTTCAACAAAATGAATAAGCAGTGTGGGAAAAGTACCTGGGTGGACAGACACCACACAGCACAGACAAACAGGCCAACGCCGCAAAGGGCCGTGGCCTGCGTCTTCTAAAAAACATAAGAAACTCAATAATGTTTCTAAGATAAATAATCAGGCCAACACCACAGATAGCTGGGGCCACGCTTCTAGGAGCCCAAAACTTAAAGTTTTGAATAGACAAACAGGCCAACGCCACAAAGGGCCAGGTCCACGCTTCTAAATAACGTCCAAAAAAACTCAACTAAAGTTTTTTAAGATAAAAAAAACAGGCCAACGTCACAAAGGGCCGGGGCCACGCTTCTAAAAATGTTCCAAAACTCAATAAAGTTTTTTAAGATAAATAATCAGGCCAATGCCACAAAGGGCCGGGGCCACACTTCCAGAAGCCCGAAACTATCTGTTTTTTATAGACATACAGGCCAACGCTCCCACAAAGGCCAGGGCCCGTAAACAGCCAATCTAGCAGATTACTTAAACTGTTTGGACGTATGACCAAAACACGGGACATCCAAGGGAAACAACCAGGGCTCCCCGGTAACATATGCAAAACACTAACATAAATTGGGAACCGAAGTATAAAACAGAGACAGCGTATGGGCCATAAGGCTCCCCCAAGCTGGGCCATATTTAGCACAATCAAAGGAACAGCCAAACTAAGGGGAACAGACAAGGCAGCTAGGACAAAGCAAGCAACAACTTTTGGGGGAAACCTGGACAGCGGGTAACCTCAGGACCCAGCGCCCAAAAGTATGATATTATTAGGATATGCGATTATTGTTATTGTTTCCATAACCATATCTGTAACAATAAACTCCTACGGCCTTTTATTGCCAACACTTGACAAACATGTGGTCTAACCTTTCTCTGGGGGGAGGGGAAGAGTCCCGGTAGCCCACAACCACCGTTACGAAAAGCACTAAGGTAAGTTGCGCACATATGGGTCCAGCAGTTATGGGCAATGCTGCAGGGCCGCCCAAAGCGAGGCAGGGTAACTGCTGGTACCATCCGGCAAGCATGGGAGAGGGGCAGCTGCCTTCCCCCAAGTCTGCTCCCCTCTCCCCCACAACACAGAGACACGCTATCTCTACGCACTACAAAGCGCAGGAAGGGTGAGGTGTGAAGAACACCTCACCCTTCCACAAAGCAACAGGGTGCCTATCACCCAGAGGAAACCAACAGGAGGCAGGAAGGAGTACAAAGGCCTGCCCCCCCCCCTCGGGGGGCAAGACACTCGGCTACAGCCGGCCTGGGGCTTGGCCAGCCCCCACAGCTACTCACCAAAGACCCAGAGCCATCCCTGGGTCTTATATAAGAGCTGCACAGCTCACAGAAAAATACAAACTGTTTGTGGACCCTGAACGTGGACCCAAACAGTCAGGAGGTTCGCTGTTCATTCAGCGTCCTGCACTCTCTTTCTTCTTTTCCACAAAACCCTCCCACCCTAGAAAAGAAGGGAGAAGAACAAGGAAAAGAAATAAAGGACACTGGACGGTGACCACAACAAGTCATGGGACAGGAAGGCGGCACGGGCCAGAGGGGGTAGCCTCAGGACCCGGTGCCCAAAAGTATGATATTATTAGGATATGCGATTATTGTTATTGTTTCCATAACCGTATCTGTAACAATAAAATCCTACAGCATTTCATTGCCAACACTTGACAAATGTGTGGTCTAACCATTCTCTGGTTGCGTGCAGCAGTTATGGGCTCTCAATGTTGACCGATGATGAAATGGTTCCAAGTTCATAGGGACCTCCCTGAAAATCAATCCTGACTGCACCACTGACATTAGTGCAAAGTCAAAGGGCAATGGTGCAAGGTTTGTGCAATGTGGGAGTCGCCATTTTCAGATTGCCACAGTCTGTTATAGACATGTAAGCTATGGGGACTTAGTTATACAGACATATTGCCATTCGCGGAGCCAGGCCTCCTCCAGACATTTTATTGAGTTGAGGCATCCTCCTATCGATGCCAGTAATCTACTCTCTGCATATTCGCACTGTTGTCACCGTTGCTTTTGTCTTGGCATGCGCCCTGTGTCAGCAGAAATGAAATCTGACATTCTCATGAGGCCAAAAGCAACTTGAACCCCTTCCATGACAATGCCTTGAATTAAGCGTCTATTTAAAAAGAGTTAAACTAAAGGTTGACAGAAACACAAGCGCAAATCCACCCACAGTTTCCGCAATGGCTGCCAAGCCAACGACAAAAGGCTTTAACACTTGGAGGGTGTACAGGGATTTTGTTCTGGGGAGAATTGAGCTGGAGAAAGAAGCTGCCTGTGCAGAGGGGTGAGGCTGATTGTTTACAATGTCAACAAAAACCAATAGACTATTTCCCGGTCTACCCTGGCAGTAGGAACCGAGGAAGAAACTCCTTTATTTATTTATTTGTTTGTTTGTTTATTAAAAATGTGTATAAACCGCACTGCATGCCTGAAAGCCTCAGAGTCAGCCTAAGTGACCACAAAAGATAAAAGCTTGAGGGAGAGAGGATGTTCTTGCTCCATGTTCCGGGTCAACAGTTGGGGGTAGGGTCTTCTCTGTGCATGCTCCTGCCTATGGATTCTCTTCCCATGTCTCTTCGGAAGACTGAGGACCATCTGCGCTTCCGATTGGCCTTTAAGATGGTCTTGTTCAATCAGTAATTCGTGGGGCACTGTTTAGGGGCTCTCTTTCTCTTCTTTTTTTACTGGTTGTCGGGCTCCCCTCCTTTGGACGGTGGCTCTTTGCTTAGTGCCAGGATGCCTTTGGGCCATTGTCGCGCTTTGCTAGTTATTATAACATAACAGGAAAGTAGTAAGTGGGATGTTTGGAAATAACACGTTTGGTTTAGGTTAGGTTGATGCAATTTACAAATGAGATCTCCCTGCATACTGAAGGAGGGGTCGTTATCGAGGGATAATAGACTGAAGGAGGGGTCGTTATCGAGGGATAATGACCCGTCACCAAGTTATGGCCCGAGGTGTAGCCAAGAGACATACGTTAGAGTAGCATCATTATCCCAAGTAATAATGGTCCCTCCCGAGGTCTATAAGGCTATTAACACATGGTGGTAGCAGTAATGCCTGTTTTGGCATTTTCATGGTGAAGTAAAAAATGTGTGCTTTAAGAGGGAGTAAAATAAATTGACAAACTGAGTTATTAAATTAAATGGGGTTTTATTTGTTAGCATTCAAATAACACAGTTGTCTTAATAAATTATTTTAATAATTGCAACTTGGTTGAACTTGAACAGGTTTAACATAAGCATGCATAAGGAGTCGTGTAAAAGTAAATGTTTTCTCTATAAGAAAGTGAAAGAAATTTCCAGTGATTTTCTCTTTCTCTTTGATTTGTTAAATAGCATGTTGCATCAAACTAATGTCCTCTCGATACCAGTAGTTATTGAATGCACTCTAAACAGTCTGATTGGCAGAGAGGAGGCCAATGAAGAGGGTGACATGAATGGGGCCCTCGTTGCACCCTTCCACTCTCATCTCGATGAAAGAAAAAAATTAAAGGTGTTCATCGTTCCAGGCCCCATCCTCCCCATCGTCAATGTAGTGCAGATGTGGGAAACGCTATTCACTCAGATAGCCATTTAGACCCTATCCTGATGACGTCACGGAAGATATACGTTTGCAGTCAATGGAGCAGGTGGACTGACTGTGACTATGCAAAGCTGATGACGTCACGACTGAGATTATGACATAGATGTGTTAGATATAAAGCACATATGCACTCCTGCGTGAAGCTATGCAGACACTTAGATTAAATTACTTGCAGACACAAACAACATGCTTAATCACCCACCTAGATAGAGGACAGACACACTCTTGCTATGCAGTAACTGCTAGTTGCACAAGAATACATATAAACTGCGTGCTGATGCTAAATGCAACTGACATGAGTAGCCATGTAAATCAAGATGGAAGCCACAACCGCATTGAAATGAATGGAAGATGCCAAATGGCTCGAGAATACAGAGAGAGGCTGACATGCTGATTTCACATAGAGGCACAGACTGAGCTGTCAGTGCAGTCAGTCTGCATATTCTTGCCAAGGACACAGAGGGAGAGAAAGTTTCATATTAGCAGATGCGATAAGATACTTGCGTGTGTAAAAGCTGAAAATCATAAGGAATGCAGGCAGGAAAATCAAGTTTGTGTTCCCTACACATGTGATCTGAACCTGAGAGACAAAGCCTATTAATTTGAGCTAGACGGAGAGTGTTGTACCCATCCAATCAAAGGCAGGATGATACAATAGTAATACCAGGTTCAAAGCCTAATGTTCTGTCTTGTGACTGATTTCAATCTGGCACTTCACCTAAGTCAATGCCTAGCGTGTAATGCTCAACTGAAATCCTTATTTATTTGTTTGTGTCTAAAGGTTCTTTTATTCTGAACGATGTTCCACCCATATCACGCCCCTCTCTTGGAACCCCCCCCGGTCACACTGAACCAGGAATCGGGCTGGGTTGCAAAGTTAAAATATTTATGTAGTTACAATATAATCACACTATGTTTAACGGGTATACAATGATCACCAATGGGGTGATGTAACACTAAGCAATCTCTTTAATCACAAAGAGTAATAGTGAGCAAAACAATTCAGCACAGAAATAATACTTTTGTGTGTGTTCAGATCAAGTTGCAGTGTGGTTTCTATTTCCCCCTGCACACCCCTCAACCCCCTAACAGGCAATGTACAGAGATAGGAGGAGAGATAGCAGGTATTCAGGAATGCAGAATTCAAACAAGATGTCAATCCCAATTTCCCCCACAGCAAACACAAGAGAGAAACAAAATTGATTGGCAAACTGTCAAACTGGTTTTAAAGTTATCTTGAGAATGGATTGGGTAAAACATGGGTTAAATGACTGAAATTGTTCAAATTCTAATGGGAGCCGCTTTAGATAGTTGCAGACAAACACTAACAATGATTTGATGCTAAGGAACAATGTGAAATCTTAAAAGTGAGGTCGGGAGCAATCAAAAGCTGTTTTACACGTGATAGAATTTTCCTAAAACAAAATTTGTGGCAAACCTTTCTGCGTGCATTAATAGCGATTGCGAGAGAACTATATGGATTTGTTAGCTACAAGCAGAAGTTGAAATTTTGTTTCTCGCATAAAAATTGAGGAAGTTATGGATGTTTTAGTGGAGGTCGTTTTTTTCAGATAGGCGCAAGTAATGGAAAACAGGGATGCGCTTTTAAAAGACAAATGGGATATCTTATTCTAGATTATGACTATAGAAAAAGAGAATGCCACACATGAATCTCCATCAATCCTGGCCAGGGACCCTTCACGTGGTGGATAATCAATTTCTTTCTAGGATTCAATTTATTTATTCACAGCACTATTGATTTATGATTTTAGAAAACAAATGAGAGAAACTTAGCGCAAGAAACGCTCTGACAATTCAAAATACTCCTAACACTACCGGTTCTGAATACAAGAGAGGATGGGTTTAAAACAGGGATTACTATGGACAGTACATATGCTAGGGACACCGTTCTATCTATATATACTCACTATATGTGTTTCAAACTGAACCGTCAGGGATTCTGGTCAGGGATTCTGGTTCTGGGACAGACTGCTGGGCACACCGGATTGGACTGGGTCTGCAATGGTTCTGGTCACAGCTCGGCACAGGACTGGATCAGGTCTGCAATGGTTCTCTGGTTCTCTGGTCAGAGCACAGCACAAAGGGATTGGATCTTTTAGTTCTGGTAATGATTCTTTTAGCAGGAAAGCAGTTACAGCACAGCCCGGCTGTTGGTTTGATGTTCCCCTTTAGTTTTGTGGGATTCTTTCTGGTTCTGGAAATTCAAGGCCTAGTTGAAAATGGTTCAACTAATGGAAAGAGCCTTTCTGCTTGCCAAGTCGAGTCAGGAGCAAGGAAGATGGATGGTTTTCTCGCAGGGTGCTCCGCCAGCAATCGGTTAGTGGGTGAATCTGTCTGTCTTTCTAAGTCTTAAGCTGTCTCTATTTA
Source organism: Ambystoma mexicanum (assembly GCF_040938575.1). Taxonomy (NCBI): domain Eukaryota; kingdom Metazoa; phylum Chordata; class Amphibia; order Caudata; family Ambystomatidae; genus Ambystoma; species Ambystoma mexicanum. The sequence continues at coordinate 1,172,068,574 of NC_090928.1, read as the reverse complement.
AGCTTATGGTAAAGGGGTGTGTGTGCTGGTTTAACCTAAGCGCGCCCCCTTAGGCAAGCAATTGGCTAGAGTCTCTTCTCTACCTTGATTGGAGGAGAAAACAGGGTGTCACCTTGATGGTGTGAGTTTATGAGTCAGAGAATCCTCCCCTTGTCCCTTGAACATAAAATCTTCTTTTAGTACAATACATATTTACATGTGTGCAATCTCTATAACAATAACATATATAGATTACATATTTTGTGCAGCAGATACTCCTCCAAACCTCGTCGCTGTAGGATCTTGTGTCTGCTTTTGACAGAATTTTGCCCTTTTTGTCCGGAACACAATGTCCAGTTTATCCGAAAATGTGTACAAATATGCACGTTGAACATGGGCACAAGGGTACAACGTTTCATACTTCTGGCATAAATACATTTGGTGTAAAACCACCTTTTCCGCCGTTTCCTTCTAGTACCTGTCACACGGTTTTGCTGCCTCTTAAAATGTACAGTCAGAATTTAGATACACAAATATGTGATTTTTGTAATTTAAACAATTTTAAGTGGTAAGTTATATGTATTTAACAAAATGTTTCTTTGTGAATGACCAGCCCTAAATGGCTGTTTGTCTCTGCCTCCTTCTGGCTCTCTGCAGTTCAGTAGCAGTCTCCTCCCATTTCCTCCAGAGGCCCAGGCCATTTTACGACTCTTCACACTTAGCTTTCCTTTGACTGGAGGAAGTCCATTGTCTTCTTCCCCTGGCAGACCAAATTCTTCCCCACCCTGTAATCATCAGATAGGTGTGATATCCTGGTGGAGCGAGAGGTCTGGCCAATGTGGGGGAAGCTATTATACTGGTTTGGTGGCTTTGAGGAAGTCTTAAATTCAATGTCATTCTGTTACATTTTTTTCTTGGTTTAAAACAAACTTTCAAAACAAGCAGCTAGAACATTGATTCCAGATTCTAAACCATGGGATTAAACAGTTACAACCTAGGTTACTCTCATTAACAGGTCACTTAGTTTCCCGACATTAGATTTTAGTTGTACAAGTTTAAATTCTATCATGCAATCTACTGACAGCTGTCATACAGGTCGGCCACAGGTACTGCGCCCAGATTTTGACAGATTTCACAGGCAGGCACATATTTGCTGTGAATGTTTTGATGACAAATTCAGCTTTTCAGAGCATTGTCTGTTCATAATGATTTCTTGAACTACGTGAATTGTAGCACCCAGCAAGAATATTGGATGTTTGTGGGTGTTTTGTGCTGGCATTCTGCAGTTTCAGAAACCAAGAAAAAAGATTTAAAAACAAGATTTTGGATTTCTTTCAGCAAAGCACTGCTTTTCATGCAGGCTCTGTTTTTACGTGTTGTGAAGCCCAGTGACATGTTTCAGGAGTGAGATCTCCGTTCCACCACTGACAACATGCATCGTAGATTTGGTAGCCATCTTTTCGTGTTGTGAAGCGCGATTTCCATAGGTTTTAGCGCGCACAGGGATTTTGCGGCCATTTTGATAATTCTGGCACCACCAGAACACAGTGATGCCGCAGGGCAGAACATAAGTGGGTTAATACATCCCACAGTCTCAAGGCCTATAGGATCGGAGATGGTAACTTGTTGGGTACATGCATCACCTTTGGGGCCGTTCTCACCACCTTGAATAGTTACACATGGGCTGGTAACTTTCTAAAGCACCAAGGCTGAGTAGACCATCTCTAACCAATCCCCACTCACCTTCCATGCTAGCCCACACTTTGTTGCATGGCACAATGACAGCTCACTAACCTGACATACCTGTAGTTGCAACATTTTAGAGGTAGTCACAGGAGGAGCCACCTCTGGTTTAACTAATAAAGGTATTAACCATGTGTATATTGTATATGTAGCTTACCTCACTAACCAATCCCATTCCACCTTAGATTTTTGCAAAGTATCATTATTTTTTTACATCACCCTGCATTTAAAACCCCATGACAAGCCTGTAACTGATGAGAATGTTTTGGAGAATGCTGCGATGTCCATAAGTTAATCCCTGTTATGAAAGCTTTTAATAAACAGTAATTGTTGTCACATTATTAGTTTTTGAGTGCGGGGAATTTCCTCAGGCACAGTTCCTCTTGCTTGTAATCAGGGAGATTAACAATCCCTCAACTGACTTCATCAATAACGATTTCCATGTGCTAATAAATAATAAAATGATGTGGTAATTCAATTTTAGAAATGGTGGTCTGCTAATCAGACCACCCTTTCATGAGACGCCCTCCCAAAAGAATAGTGTTTACCTGTTCCCTGCTGCATCCGTATCCTGACCTGCAGCTCCTGAGTGGCACAGAGATGGTTCAGGGATCACGGGTGCAGAGTTTGATAGCTGCCGTGACAGAAAATCTGTACCTCTGTTTCAAAACCATGATAATGATGATAAACCATTGCCATGTTGGCAGGATAATCTGGAAACATAACCCATGACTACGCTTTGGTATGGTGGCTGAAGTACTATCAGTTATTAAAGGCGCATCAGATTTGTTGTATACCAGTGTCAATCCTGTGAGGTCAGACCAGCTATGAGATGTGATGTGGATTCCAGGTACCCGAATGTCTCCATTCCTGTGAATGGGACAATGGATATGATGAAAAAGGAAAACTCCTTCCTGCCAGGCCCAGTAGCTCCAAACAGGAAATGTCTTGGGAGCCTGGCTTACAATAGGCAGTTCCATACCAAAGGTTTTGCTAACAATATGGGGTTGCACTCCACAGAGCCTTTGAAGCTTCAGGCTGGGAAAGGAGTGGAGCTAAGACAGTCGGGTAGTACAAGTGAGCTTGAGGAAGGTTTCCTCCATCTTGATTCACTGTGGGCTTTTTTTTCTTCTTCCTGTCTCCTCCACTTCCAACAGAACAAGTTACTCTGGGTATATCATCAGGAGACAAAGGTCACTTGCCTCAAAGATGGGGATTGGACCCCTTAAAGCGGACTTGCTTTCCTACAATTCCCTGTGGCCTTTTACTTTTAAAAGAGGGTGTCACCCAATCCCCCTTCGATTCACTTTTGAACTTTCAAGGACATCTGGAAGATTTCCTTTGGACCCTGTTGGGAGAGCAGTTGCTTCTGAAGCCCAGAGGTGAAGACAGGTGTTCCATGGCAGAGGAAAGCTCTGCTCCCCACCCATCTCCAAGGCACATTGGGGGTGACTTTGCTGAGGGCCAAGGCCTACCACTATGCTAGCAGATCTTCCTTGGCCGGGAGAAGGGAGACTGAAAAGGACTCATCTTGCCTTAGGGCCCCTTTGTAGTGGGACTCACAGCAGCCAGGTCTCCAGTTTTGAATCGCTCCAACCATCTTGAACTGCATTCAAACCATGTTCCACGCATTGGAACATCCAGGACCCACGGTGCTGCCTTTGGCACTCATCTTCGAACTTCGAATTGCTACTGCTGCATCATCAAACTGACTTGGCACTTCATTGCCCAGCACAGCCTCGTCACCTGTCAAGCTCAAGCACCCGCGCACCATGCAGACGACGTCCAACCGCCTCATTTAACCAAGCATCGAACTGCCAGGATTTTGCATCGCAGTTCAGCTATTACTGCTGGATCATCGCAGCACTCACCAACCTGAACCAGTGGTACTCAACATTTCAAATCACGCTTGATTGTCCAACCGAGTTTTAAGATTAGCCAGATAAGGTGAAGACAGAATGAGAAGCCCTTCGTAATTAAGAATTCTTTGTAATCTTTAAACTGGATGGAGTCCCTTTCTTCAGTTTAAGAGGTCAGAGATCATCAAGGTTAAAAAACATGTCAGCTGCCCTAGATCAATTTGACTCGCTGCACTCAAACCTGGTTCAGCTGGCATCTACAGCAACTCGAAGCCTGGTTCGACCCTGTCAAACCACCTAAGAACTGGAATCAGGTACGTATAAGAGCCCCTGTCCCCAAGTTCCATTTTTGGGGTCCTGGTGATTGTTTGAGGTCCATGTGCACCTTTTTCCTCAAGAAACATATTCTTTGAGTAACATCATGGCAATTCTTGCCTTTTTCTTCCCTGCCAAAGTATCCCGAGTGTTTACACATATTTGTTCTGAATTTTCTGTATTCTTGTACAGGGGTGGGATTTATATGGTTTTCAATAGTTAGTTGTATAGTTGAGTTGTTTCATTAAAGAATACATTTTTTAAAGAACCGTGATTGGATAGTCTTTAATTCTGTAACATGTATAGTATTGCTGTTTGGTTTGCTACTATCTCACAATCACACCCCATACTGAGAGTTCAGCCAGCCCTCAGCCCACTTTACCACCAAAGGCAAAGGAGGTATATCTCTTCGGTGTGCTTGTTTTACCTTTGTGATTGGGATCACTTTGGTTTATAGATGTGTGATTGCGAAGGAAGCAGTTTAACCACTAATCATCCTTATACTCCTGCAGGGTAGGAGTCATTCATCACACACTACTAGATCACTTTCCATCAAAAGGCAGGTGACACCAGCCCATTGTGGCTGGCCAATTAAAGGGACACATAAAACAATATGTAATGTGAAGGTGGGTGGACAACTGCAGGTAAATGGGGGTTAATGGGGTGTCGCTTACAATGTAGAGTGTGATGGGTAACTAAGCTATGTCTTCTGCACTTGTCCGACCATGGAATGTGTTAATTGCCAATCAATTTAAAAAGATAACACTGACTCAAATGAAGTGAAAAGGGAAGACATGTGTGGAGGGGTGTATCGAAAATGCAGCAAGGTTTCAAGCCAGTACAATGGACTAAGGTTAGGATGTGTGGTGGGGTTCAATGTAATTCCATCTCCAGGGTTTCTTTCGCTGAGTTTTTTTAAACCAATTTTGTGTGAGAAAACTCATCAAAATGTATTAATTTTTCATTTGGGGGTTCTCTCCCAATTTCCCTCTTCCCCGTGTTTTACTACCTATTCCACACACCCCGTACCCCTTCTATCCCTGTACCCACTCCCTTATATTTTTGATGAGTTTTTTTAGCCAAAGCCCGGCGGCAAAAAACTGCAAAAAACACCCTGGAGGTGAATGAATGTCGTACCATGTGGTGGACCACCTTCTGTAGGCCCTGGGCACAGCAGATTTCTAGCCTATGACAAAATTGTTATGGTTTGCTGACCCAGTGTCTGAGGGGTCCTGCTGGAATTGGGGAGTAGTCTTAAATATGGTTGTGCGTTGCTACAACAGGATTACTACGGTGCCTTTTGAGTGACCATGGATTCCTTTGGATCGCCAGTGATCCCTGACTGTTATGATGGCTCCTCAAGGGTCTGTGCCACCTGACTTTAGGTATTCCAATCCACCTTATCCCTTTTGATCAAGGTTCTTATGCTAGGGTCTTCTATGGCTATAACCTTAATAAAGCCAAGACACTTCCTTAGGTTAAATTGGGCTTTTAACAATTTAGCGGCTCATTATCGTGGGCCGGTGAATGAGGGGGAAAGAGTCCAAATGTATGCGCATCTGCGTGCTCCAGAAAATGTCGCCATCATTCTAATGATTAACAGTGTGCTACGAAGAAACTGGACAGATCCTCGGTTCCCACCGCTGCGTGCAGCCCGTCGGGACCAGTCTCCATTGAAATGGCAACCATCATTACTCATTGATTACTGCTGATTCTGCTGGCTTTTTCCTGGTGCAGGACAGGAAATGTGGGCAGAGTTTGCAGAAACCCCTCTCAGTTTCGATTTCCTGCACCGTGCATAAATCCTCCATAGGTCCTTGAGGGGTTGGCAGCGATGGGTCTCATCTGAAGAAATCCGGGTTACAGTCTTTCCATCGAAAAATTTTCCAACTAAACTTTTCCGATCGAATTGTATCCATGGGAGAAATATGCATCGAATGCATATATGTGTGGGGTAAAGGGTTAATTTTCCTTGGGGTGGGTTTTTAAGGGTAAAAAACAAGGGTTGGGTGGGTATCCCCTGGGTGGGTATCCCAGGGTTGGGTGGGTATCCCCTGGGTGGGTATCCCCTCAGTGGGCACCCCCCCAAAAACATATATATAAAAAAAAGGTTTCGATGCAAACCTTTTCGATGGATAATTGTTGATGCAAAAACTTTTGTTGGAAAGTTTTTGATGGAAAGACCATAAACCAAAAAATATTCTTCAAAGTTTTCCATCCCATCCGCTCCATTTAAAATGAAGGGGTTGGATGGCTCAGGGTAGTAAGACCGATTCACTTGATTTGTGGACTGAATTCAAGGACTCGTGTCTTTATATCAACCCATTTATATAATTAACACGCCCCTGGCAGAGAGATGCCCTGGCTCTTGCCTAGGCGGTTTAGTCTTATAATGGGTGTGGACACTACTGAAATAAACCTTTTGCTTGAAGCACATTACTGGTAATCTCAGTCACCTGTACTGGCCTCTGACCAAGAATCGCAGCCATTTTGGTCATAGCTTCAAACTGCATGGTCCTGAGTTTCAGTATTTGCAACCCAATAGATGAGGCAAGGGGCCGAGAAGGACCTAAGCCCCCTTAGGTCTGCAGAGCCTGTCCACCTACTGCTCCGATAAATCGAACATTAACCTTCCATTATCGCCTCCCACCAACAGCTGTTGGACACTACTGTTCAGGACCCCTAATGGACGAGGGGGAAGGGCCCCTAATTGGTGAGGACACAGGAGATAAACAATGGAAATCTTGGGTCTCTAAAATGAAATAGTTGGCACCCAGTTTCAAGCACGACACACACACAGATAACAGCGGACATTACACCATTCAAAAATGGACAACACATTTTGTATTTGCCATCTTGTATGCAAGCCAGGTAGCCATTTTGAGCCTGAGGCATACTGAAGTAACATTGGAGACAACACAATTTTCACTCCGAGAACTTATTTTCTAATCTGTTCAATATGTTTCTAAAGAAACATCAGTAATTTGAGTAACTTGCTGGGCCCATTTTATGACTGCTTGTATAGACAACACTTACATGCCAATTAGATTTGTTTTCTAAAAATGCAATGATCATCTAGAAAGTTGGATTGTTTCCAGTGAAAACTGTTGTGTGTTCGTTGCTTCCAGCAGCTTAATGGTCTTTTAGATAAGGCAGCCATTCCAGACATGCTTTCCGTGCTTACTACCCCTTCCCCTAATGGAGTTTAAATTGAAAATGCTATTTTTGGGCATTGGGAATTAAATGACCATTGCTTGCTTCTTTTTCACTCATTTGACTATGCTCCATCCGATGAAAACGTCTATGGGACTTCCAAAGCAAATGCATTGTTCCATCTCTGCATAATATTTCAAGTTAGTCTAATAAAGGTATTAACACCGCCATTTTGTGTGATTTTGAAACTGGCCTAACACAGAATCAAACTTTTTCTTTTGCAATTTTTTACTTAAGCAAGGCAGACAGTTGTGTGTGATGCGCTTGTAGTGTTGAATACCCCACCTGCTTTCAGGGTGCTACAGAGTGTCAAGTTGATTGGTGATGACTACTTCCTTTTGTTCTTCTCTGTCAAATCATGCTTGATTGGTTTTTACCTCTTGAGTGTTTGTTTATGCAGTGATTGTAGCCGCCGGAATGACCAGAGAGAAGAGGAGAGACTTTCTCTTGAACTCCTAGGAATCCTAGGATGGGTCTGCATTGCCCATCCACTTCTGTCCATCCTGTTGCATAAAGTGAACGCAAAACATACAATGACGATTGCCCAACTTGCTATGTTCATAGTCCAGGATGGGATCTGCTTTGATAAAACCTTTCACAAAGTGGCCTTGTGAACAAAGGATGGAGAGTCTTAGGAAAATAAAGGCCTGCTGATACAGTCATTTTTTTTAGGTTAATTTGTATGGGCGGGTGCCATCTTGCACCTAGCATTGACTCGAATATCAAAGTCTCTTTTCTCATGATGTTTAAAGGTGTCTGATGTTACAATGACATATGTTGCCTGCAAAGGTGCCTTCTTCTGTAACACAAGGCTATTGTTCTTGATTCCTATATGTCTGTTTTATTGTGTATTCCTGAAGTAATGCGCCCAGATACCTTCGGGTTAGGTGCGCTACATAAAAAACAAAATAAATAAATAAATAAATAGAGATGTATCTCGCGTTGCCCTTAAAGAGAAATTGAGAACCTACCACCTGGACAGGCCAGATGAACTGATCAGAAGGCTTTGAAATTGGGTTAAAATAGTTAACCAAGACCTGTAGTCAGTTCCTTACCATGGAATCAAGTTTTGTGCGGGCTGGTGCAAAGCGTATGCTTAGTCTGGCGACGGGACACTTTTGTACCCCGCTGGCCCTGCTCTCTTGTGATTGGTCCCTCCTGGTGGCAGTGCCACAGTCGCCTGCGCTGATACATACATTTCCTTGCTGTAGTAACAGCCCTAGGTGGCGGAAGCAAATAATTCGCTGGATGACCTGCCTTACTGCAGCTAACAGGCCCTAATATGCAGCACACCCCAGGTGCATATTTTATAAAGCGTGCATGGGCGCTGTCCGTGCACCATATGGCTCGCAGGCCTTCCTGGGTTTACAGCTCAAGAGCAGACACCATGGCGATCAACGCAGAGAAGCAGACAGAGTTAATTTCTCCAAGGGCATCGGATATTGGAGCGGCCCACAGCATGTCCCTTCTCGTTTCTGTCTTTAATTGGCCTTTTTACAACCGGCGTTCATATTTTTATGAAAATTTACAGCATCAGGCATCTGGGCCAGCATCAGGAAAAAACCTCAGAAGCTTTTTTAAGTGCCTCCCTTCTCTTTATTTGCCTGAAGCTTGGATCTGCCTTACAGGAATCCCTCCTTAGAGAGCTGTGGCATGGAACCGGAAGCCCAGCAGCCTGCGCGCGTGTATGCGTCCATCCCATGTGTCCTGTTTCTATTTTCACCACCCCTTCATCCTGCTCCATCCCACACATGTGGGCTGGAGGCTTCCCAGCGCTACCTCTAAATCCAGCGGTGCTGCCAATGCTCCCATCTCTGGAGGAGACCCAGGCTTTTTTTGTTTAGCAAATTCAATTTCATATTTTGCTACTTTTTCCCTTCCCAAAACACATTGTCCTTGTTACGAGTTTGGCGGTAATTCAGATTTATATTCACAGAATTACTGCCAAACTCTAATACCATTACCACCACTTGCTCCACTGGAATTCCCATGGGATTATGACTGGTGCAGTGCAAGTCCCCATTTTTGGAGTCCATAATCCCTGGGGATTTTTTCAGAATTACCACCAGCGGTAATTCTCCCATGGTAGTTTTGCTGGACGTACATCCTCCACTTTACGGATCAAACATTTTATAGTAAAGTTGTATGATAATGTGGAGGCAAAGTAACGAAATTACCGCCACTTTATCACCATTTTACATGCACCATTGAACTTGTAGTGAGGCCATTCTTTACTCCTTTCAATCAACGGAAGCAACGTTTCATTGAAGTAACTGAGGTAAGCCGAGACACCTGTCAACGATAGGCATTGGGCAAACTCCAATACCTTGTAAATCGGGGCACCTGGCAACGATAGGCATGCCACTAGTCCAATATCTGGCAATTCGTGGTACCTGCCAAAGATAGACATGCATACTTGCCAAAATCCTGTGACCAAAAAGCTGTAGGATTCTTCAAGTTTAAAAAATAATAACAGTTCTGTCAACTCACACACTTTTGGCGGGTGCCACCCTCCCAGTAATTAGCTGACTCACCCGCCAAGCTCTCTACATGCCCATACACCTCATTGGGCGCTCACCCGCCTCCCCCCCAAAATCGGGTGTTTTCCCCCACTCTGAGGACACAAAAGGTTGAGAGCTGTGCAATAATTAGAATAATCATACCAAAACCTAACAAGAAATGACATCACTTGCCATAGCTCCCTGAACAGGAACGGTGTCAGGGCCTTGCAATCCTTTCAATTGAAAGGGGGCCTAGAGCCTCAGGGGACTCCAGCAACTGCCCCCGTGTTGACAGTCAGCTGCCCTATGAAACGGCAATACACCCTCTCATTCAGGACTCTAAATGTGCCCTTTGCAGCACAAACATTACAAGGTGCATTTGCTGGAGCCCATCCGGGCATCATCACGCTCAGACCTCTGCGGTACCTTTATACTCTGATTTCTCTTCATTGGCCCTTTGCTGACAAAGAAGGATTAATAGCTTTTCAGTGGACGTTTAGAGTTTAAGCACCCAGCTGGCTGGCTGTCTCATCTTAATTGGTGGCTATTAATACCCTGGCTGTATTTCTTTGTCTCCATTATAAAGTATACACCCCAATGTATGCCTCACACTGTTGTTTGTCACTCTAAAAAAAGCCCCCCCAACCATCATGTTAAAACAGGCCCCCACCGGCTGTGACATCTTCAGCAGGCCCAGGCCTTGAACCACAAGTTTCCAAGCATAACTAGCAATGTGAAGTAAATAGCATAGTTATTGCGAAACAGTATATGAGATGCAGAAGCAGAAAGAAATTGGGGGAAGGAAGAGTGACTGGGGCAAAGACAGAGGAACAAAGACAGAAGAACTATGAAGAGTGCATGGGGTAAATGGGTGCCCGGTTGGGAGTGTACCAGGCACTAGGGAGTGTGAGCTGTGATTGGCAGTATGACCGGCATATGGAGCATGCGCATGACTGGGAGAGCGAGAGGTTAGGCAAAGTAAGTTGTGATGGGGAATTTGGTGATAGTGAGCTCTAAAGTTAACATTGTAAAAGGAGTATGAACTTCAAGCAAACGATGAGCATAAAAGAAATGTTGTTCTTTCAGGTATGTGACATCGCGGACCCTGCACCTGTTACACCATGTCGCAGTGTCCTATTCACCATCACTTTTAACTCATAAAATGCTGGTGTGACAGATGGACAAGATTCTAGAACAAACACAAGGATCAAGTTCTAGCATTTCACCTACAACATAAATATAGTAAAATGACAGACTAAAACACAGATAATTCAGATGGATGTTTGGGTAAATAAAAAGTAATTCACACTAGAAAGCACAGTAAATGTGCACACCTGACATGTGAAACAAATTATCATGTGTGCCCGGTGCCTGTTTTCTCTTAAGACATGTACCAGCATTAGATTTTAAATGTTTGGCTGCAAATGCTGCTGGCTAGCTTAAGAAAGAGGGATTCCTTGGCTGGTGTTTCCACAAGCATGGCATCCAGCGGGTTGGGGGGTGGGGCACACTTTATGAAAGAACACTGGAACCAGCACTCCCCTGAATACATTACAGGGATGGAACTTTCAGTGCACACTAGTGATGGAGAGGTTTTAAATGGCAAAAATCTGTGTGGCGTGTGATTTTTAATATAAAACCTGGTGGCGTGTGATTTTAATATAAAACAGAACTTGCCAGCAACATTTGCTGCCCTGCGTAGCAACACAGACAGATTCAGCAGTTAAGTGTATCTGCGTAGAGTGCTGCAGCACGGCACACACCAAGTATATCTGCGCAGAGCGCTGCAGTACGGCACACACTGAGTAGATCTGTGCAGAGCGCTGCAGCACGGCACACACTGAGTATATCTGCGCAGAGCGCTGCAGCACGGCACACAGCAAGTATATATACGCAGAGCGCTGCAGCACAGCACACACCAAGTATATCTGCGCAGAGTGCTGCAGCACGGCACACACCGAGTATATATGCGCAGAGCGCTGCAGCACGGCACACAGCGAGTATATCTGCGCATAGCGCTGCAGCACGGCACACACCGAATATATCTGCGCATAGTGCTGCAGAATGGCACACACTGATTATATCTGCGCAGAGCGCTGCAGAACGGCACACACCGTTTTTAAAGATTATGTTAAACTTTATTGTCTCACATTTTGACTTTATGTCAAACTTAATCACTGAGCCTTTCAATACACAAAAGTGCTGAATAGATTGTAAGTGGTCGACTTGTTTGAAGTTATTCATTCTTATGTAAAAAAGAGACCTTGTCAGAAGAAATACTCTCAGAAAAGTGGCAGAAAACATTTGCCACCCTGTGGCAGCACAGCCTCGACAGTATGATTATTTCTGAGTGCACTGTGACTGGCCTGCAGTACCCATGTAGGCAGCACTCAGGCAGCCACGAGCTGGGTGCTATCAGCTTTAATGCCCTGTGACGACTTGCTCAGTCACAGTTCATCACATGACCTGAATCAAAAGAAATGACTTGACACCCACCCACCAGCCTATATAGCGCACTCACTCTAACTCTCTCGTGCTGTAGTTCTGAAAGCTGTGGTCCTTGAGTCCTGGGGCCCAGGATACAGGGACGCAGCCTGTGGGGCTGTACATTAACTTGGTACTAGAGAGAAAGCAGTAGGATCAAACACACAAATCTGTAGGCGCTAGGACTGTCTAAAAAGCAGTAACCATCCGCGTAAATCGGTTAGGGTTGGTACCAGTGGCGTCGCCAGGAATCAAATTTAGGAGGGGCACAAAGGTGGCCACAGACAAAAGTAGGAGAGGTGCCTATAAAAGGGCAATGTGTGACGTCAGAAAGCACTCCCGCAACTACCACATCCCACTGCACCTCCCCTCCCATCAGAATGTAGGAGTTTTGTGTGCTACATTCTGATTGGAGGGACTGCTCTTGGCTGCAGGGGGAACGTAACAGCTCTTTATTGTTGTGCGGCAGCATTGATTGTAGCCCTGTGTGTGTGCTGTGCAGGCAGACACAGTACTATGGACAGAACAGAGAAAGTAGCCATGCTGAGTTTAGGGGCACAGGGGGGGTGGATTTCAGAGGAGGCCCTTCCCCCCCTAGCAACGCCACTGGTTGGCACGCTTGGTGCCAATTTCAAAACCTGGCATCGCAAGGACCAATTGATTTTAAAACAAACTACGGCTGGCAAGCACGTTACTAGGTCATGCCATTTCAATTTGTGATGTGCTCTTAAACCAGTAAAACTTCTTGGTGCTGATGTTATTTGTGGGGCAGCGAGAGTTTTGTTAAATAAAACCACCAAAAAACACCAACAAAATCCAGTGTTTCAGATGTCGAACACATGTTATTTTTATATTGTGTTATGCCATTGGGATCCATACCGCTCAGCACTGCCATTTATATGGTCTCCAGTGCGAAGCAGTCGCCCCGTCACAAGAATGGGCGAAATGCCTTCACTAGCTGCTCAAAGGGAAAAAGCACAGCCTCCTTTCCTGTGGGTAGGATAAGGGGCCAAGGTCTGGCAGATCCAACTTCTTTACCCTTTGCAGTTGTTTGAATACTTGGGCCCTAATTGCAGATCAGTTGTGGGATTTTAATGCAACAAATAGGTCTGCAGGACTCCAGGATTTACTGCATTCATGCCTATAAATGTGGCGTTAAGCAATCGTTCCAGGGGCTGGAACATGTGTTAACGGCCCGGCGGCCCAAGATAAAAGCCTGAGAGAAGCAAGCGCTTTTAAGGGGGGGCCAGAGACGTTACAACCCGTTCCAGGTGCTGGAACGGGTGCTTAATGCCATTAGCAACACGGGTTACCAAAGCGTTAACCCCGGGTGCTAAACAAAAAGAAAAGGATTTTATTCATGAACAGGATGTGCTAGGCGCCCCGTTCAATGAATGAAATCCTTTTCCAAGATGGCCACCATGAAAAGAGACAGCAGGGCTCTTCGGAACCCCTCTTCCCTTTCCATGGCGGACGGAGAAGCAGGGAAGTAGCTGCGGCGGCGGCCTGTCACAACAAACAGGTAAGTGGGGGTGGCAAAAGAGCAAAAAATAAGGGAACAGAGGGTGGGGGAAGATGGCGGCGGGGGAGCCGACCATCAGGAGATATTGGAATGCAGCCTTTCACCGGCGGTTCAAGCCTGCATTCGTAGCCACCTGATTGGCTGGCTCCCCTCTTAGGGTGCTAATGTAAATTGAAATAAACTGTAAACACTTGCTTGTTTTGATCAGTAAGAGTCTTTGTTGGTTGTTGAGAAGTGTCGTCGCACTAACGGCACGGCAGGTAGCTTAGTGCTGTTGCGACGTGCGCTCGATTGCCTGGTGGTCGAGTTGCACTTCTAATGCGATTGCTGGCTAGAAGTGCCAGATGGGAAAGTACCATTGTATCGCTAACTGCTGTATTTACGCAGGGAAAGCATGCTTTGTGCAGGTTTTCATATTATTTGAATTACTTTTGGACACCTTCCAGCCAAAACCCAAAATGCAAGTATGGTAAATGAGAGAGGTGGCACCGACCTCTGCTGAGAAGGTCTCCACTGCAATTACCTGGATCCAGCATAAAGAGGGGTGGGGAGGAAGAGCGACTTGGAAGGGGTTGCGATTGGAGGTCCCAATTTGCACGCAAACAAAAACAACTAGGTGAGAGGCACTTTTCCTGACTGGCGAGAAATGTGAGGGAGTGGGGCGGGGCAGGAGAAACAACGTCGAACCTCGATTCCAACACCCCCTCTGTCCTCATCTTACTTGATCTCTCTTCTGCCTTCAACACGGTCAACCACGCCATCCTGCTCAACTGTCTACGTGATAACCTGGTATCACCGATCAGGCCCTGACTTGGCTGACCTCCTTCCTTCTGAATGACCCTCCCAGGTCCAACTTGGATCCTTCTTCTCCTCTATCTCTATCTCTACCTGTGGTGGTCTAACCTCTCTCCCTGGATGTTCAACCAGTACCTGGCACTTATTGCCCACTGCATTGCCGCTCCATGCCCCAACATTCAGGGCTATGCGGATGACACTCAACTCATTTTCAGGCTCCCCTCTGCCACCTCCTCTCCTTCTCTCATCTCAGACTGTCTGTCTGACATCCAGAAGTGGTGTGCCACTAATGATCTCTACCTTAATGCCAGTAAGACCAAGATTCTCCTCATCGGCACACCTACCCCCTCCTTTCCTGTCACTCTCTGGCCGGCCTCTCTTGGCCCTCTTCCTGCTCCCACCTGTGAGGCTAAAAACCTCGGTGCTACCTTAATGCCAGTAAGACCAAGATTCTCCTCATCGGCACACCTACCCCCTCCTTTCCTGTCACTCTCTGGCCGGCCTCTCTTGGCCCTCTTCCTGCTCCCACCTGTGAGGCTAAAAACCTCGGTGTCATCTTAGACTCCACACTTTCCTTCTCTCCTCACATCTCTGATGTCTCTAAGAAGTCACACTAGCAGCTGCACCTCCTCAGAGGTATTCTTCCTTTCCTCTCCTTTCCCCAGAAGCTCACTGTCTCCAGAGCTCTGGTTCTCTCCAGGCTTGACTACTGTAACAGCCTCTTTCTAAATTTGCCTGCTTCTACTCTCCGCCCTCTGCAACTCATCCAAAACAGGACTGCAAGACTTGTCCTTGGCCTCAAACCCAGGGATCACATCTCTCCAGGACTGAAATCTCTGCACTGGCTTCCAGTGGTGGCAAGAATTAAGTTCAAAACCCTCTTCATTGTCCACAAGGCCTTCTGGGACCTGGGACCCCAATACCTCCACCTCTCTCTTCCTAAATATCTTCCTTCTCGAGCACTTCGCTCATCTGCCTCCAACTCCCTCAGAGTTAGTCCCTTCTCCAAGCAGCGAGTTGGTGGTAGATCTCTTTCTTCTGCTGGGGCCTCCCTCTGGAACAGCCTCCCTGCCTCTCTGAAACTAGAGGAAACCATCTCAGGTTCTGGATGCACCTCAAGACCTTCCTCTTTGCTTCTGCTTTCTGCCCCCCACCCCCTATCTTGCTGATCTTCTGGCTGAATCTGAATCTGCACTGGTTACCTCGTTACCCTCTGATCTCGGGCCCAGGTTCCTGCCCCGCCAGTTGGACACCTACACTGCCCCCCTGGCAACTCTTGCACTCTGGGACTGTCTCTGTATCCCTAAAGCCCCTACCAGCTCTTGACCCCTGATGTCTGCACTTACTCTTGCACTGCCACTAATTGGCCGCACTTTTATTTATTGTCTTTATTTACTTATTATCTTTATTTATTGTCTCTATTTATAGTCATTATTTTTTTATTGTCTTTATTTAATTTACTGTTATCCTATGTACTGCACTGCCCCCTCCCCTTTCCCCCTGTACTATTACCCTTCTCCCCTCCCCTGCACGTGTGCGATCTTAATGTCACTTGGCCTAGTAGGATCGTTGTCTCTGTCTCCCCTCTGTTTCCCCTCCCTTGCCTCGTCGCACCTTGAAACACTTGTGTATAGGCGCGTTATAAATGCCATATCGTATCATATCATATCATATCATAACGTTCACAACAATTCACACCTGCTTTTTTTTAATACACCTTTGGCAGAGCTCCGAGGTCCCCTAGATCCATACATGGGAAAGCCATCGAGTAGCGCATTTTTCCTTGGATTTCTGGGACTTGTAGCTGATGTTTTGCCATTTAAATTTAGGTTTAACCATTTTAAATATATGGGTGAAAATCCCAGAAAGCACAGACACAGTGCTGGATGGCTTTCTCACACATGGAAGTGGAAAACTTGAGAGCTCTGTGATGGCTACGCAGTGTTAACCTATTTTTTACTGCACCAAATCAGCATCATCGAGGTTTCAGAGCGCCTGTAGCTGGAGAAAATGAAATAGGGAGGCAGGAGTTACTGGGAAGACATTGTGGATCATTATTGGAGAAAGCGTATGTCAGGGAGTCTTCAATCTGTACACAGAATGAGGCCAAACGTTGCGTAACACCTGTGATTCTACAGGGTACTTGTGGTCGTCAAATGGATTATGCAATATTGACAGGGGAGCATGTTAAGGTCTCACTCATTAACAATGTGTCCCCCCAAAATAGCACTGGAAAAAAGCAAAGAATGCTGTACTTTTCCATGGATTGTGCGGCAAGCTCTGACCACTCCCCACAATTTACACCCATGCATCAGTCTAATGGGGACTCTTTAGACATCACTTCCAGCATTATCTGAAATGTCTTCAGGCCCAGTACAATAGTCGCTTGTTTTGTTCCTCTCCCTCCTTCTCATCCCTTCTCCCTCACCTCTTGTAAAATTCGGGCTCTAGCAGAAATGTCATCAGGCCTAGTACAGTAGCCGCCTGTCTGTTTCCCTTTCCTTCCTATCTGTGTCTTTGCACTTGCATTGTCTGAAATGTCGTCAGGCCTTGTATGGTAGTCACCTGTCTGTTTCCCATTCCCATCCTATTTTGGTCTTGGAACTCTGAAATGTCGCCAGGCCGAGTACAATAGTTAATTTCACATTCTTGTTGTTCATGACCTGTAAGAATGTCATTGCATTTTTCCCTTGTTCCCTCCCTTGCCTTGAAGCGCTTTGAAACACATTGTGGATAGGCGCTATATAAATAAACTATCATATCATATCATATAACTTTGATCGTTTTAATTTGCAAGTGCTTGCTGCCCACTTGATATGCCCTTCAGTCTGCTAAGTCTGCAGTTCAGGACCTATCCAGCGTTTCTCCAAACAGCTGTCCAATCCTGAATGCCTCTCCCAAAATGCCCCATCCCTGGCAGAACTGCAATGAATTGTGCTCCTTTTCTTCTGCTCAAAGCAAACCCTACCCCATTTGTTCATGTGCACAAACACACAACAGCTCACCTGGCCGCCTTCTCTCAGACTGGTTCGCCCAGGCTTCCTGTATACAGCTCCTAACAGTTTGATGTTAGCCGATACTGTACCAAAGAAATGTATTATGATAGCCACCCAGGGCACAAAATTAAGTACTGTGTTCCCGTCCATTACACCCCGCCTTGGCTACACACCTTGAGGACCCATACTGGCAGCCTATCACCAGTTGAAGAGGTATGGGGATTTCTGATAGTTGCTCAGAAAAGCTTGTGTATAAATGACTTATCATATATCATATTAGAACGTACGTTAAGGGGGAGTAATATGCTCAATGACGACAACCTGTCTATTACAATTAGAAGATGCATTAAGCCAGCTTGTCCTGTTCCAATCTAGTGATAACGCAGCCTTCACAGATGACCTAAGCTCCCAACTACTGCAAACACAATTGCACATTAAGAACTGTGAAGGCTCGCACATGTACTGCTCTAGAAGAAATTGTGATGGTTAGCACATGTATTTCACTTAGAAGAACTGTGAAAGTTAGGCGAATTGGGGGGTGGGCAGGGTGCTGCACATAGATGGATCTGGGAGTGGGCACTCTGAGCTGCACCTTATAATGTTAGCCCGTTCATTGCGTTCGAAGAAGCGTTTCTAGGCGCCACAAGACAAGGAAGGGGGGACAGAGGGAAGATAGAACAACGATCCTACCAGGGCTTGTGTTATTCGGATCTGGCAAATGTGACAAAAAAGTGCAGGGGGAAAGGGAGAGGGGGAAGTGCAGGGCAGAGGGAAGGGGAAAGTGCAGTCAGGGCACCAAGGCTCTAAGTAAGTGCAGCCAGTGTAGAGCAGCTCTGGGTAGATGCATGGAATACAGGGGGAAGTAGGAGTTACATTTATAGCCCCTAAGTGCGCAGTAGGCCCAGAGGCAGTGCAGGTGTCACAACCCTCAACCCTGATCCCCACTGGCAAGCTCAATGGCCAGGTGGAATCTGGGCTCGGATCACTAATAAGGCCTGGCATCCACTTCTCAGGCCCTCTTGGGGCCAGTCCTGGCGCCTTTGGCACCAGGCTCATCAGTAAGGAAAGACATCTGCTTGAGGAACTACTTTATTTAGGCTTTCAGCCAACATGGAGGCATCCACATAGCTTGGTTCCTAGAACCAAGATATGCGGTCTAGTGTTTTGGGTGTGGTGGCCTAGGGACTACTTTACCTGGACTACTTTACAGTGGCTATTTAAACCACACCCGAACAAGACAACACACTTCGCGTTACTTTGCTTCTAGGAACGTGACGCTCACCGTGTCCTGCTTTCTCACGGGCCTGGTGAATTCCGGACCTGCAGAAAAACCAAGAACATCGTTAGCAGCAGAATCTTACCTGCATTCATCATCCTTCACTGCTCGCAGCTCCTGGGCAGCTCAGTTGGTGGAGTTCACCGCCTGGATCGAAGGGCCTGAGAAAAGGAGAAAGACATCATTAAAGGAGGTAGTGGAGACATTACAACCACAAACTGCTTAAAGATTACCTGGTTGGTTGCTTTTCGGCCGGCTTAGCTCCGGAACTCCATCTGCGCTGGGAACTCACCGTGACCTACGAAAAGAGAAAATCACAGGTCAGAGAGGACAAGACATCGCTGCGCTAACCAAAGCGCCTCCTTACCGCATCATAGCGCTATAGTGCGGCATCATCTCCCGATGAGAACCAGCATATCCAGTTCTCCAAGCGGACACTCCGCGCTCCTAGGGAGATAAAAAAAGTGACATTTAGAACAGAGAAAAGGCATGCAAGAATTACGACGCCATCAATCGCAATAAGACCTACCTGAAAGACACTACAAGGGCAGCAGTCAGTGAAGTAACTGGACCGCCCGCGCCCACAAACGACAACGCACCCCTGCCCAAAGAGCAGGACGGAGAGCCCACCGATTCCGACACCCAGGTGAGAAGAGAACCTGGAGGGGCTGGAAACACAAGGGAGGTGGGGGAAAATTTACCTTGGTCGTCCAGTCCTAATATAGTCTTCATTCCAGGCGGAATCCCATCGACACCAAGACCACACCAGGGAATCATTGGGAAGGGCACCAACGACCAACTGGCTGGGTGGTGTCCCCGTGGATACCAGATGAGCGTAACAGCAGGAAGACTGGTCATGGAGGGGCCTCGTACCCTGTGAGATTCTGAAGGTACCCGGCAACCAGTCATGGCAGGCAAACAGGAAGGTTAGCAAGGAAGAGGGAGATAGAAGGCAGAGGAGAAGATGAAGGTCTTGATCAACCTCCGGAACTTCATGTGGTAAGGCTCAGGTTTGAGATGGGCAGGGAAGCCGTTCCAGAGGAGGCACCAGCACAGGAGAAAGATCTACCCCCCACTTTCAGCTTGGAGAGACGTCTGACCCGCACAGAGTTCGAGGTAGCTGAGTGAAGGGCTCTAGAAGGAAGGTACTTAGGCAGAGAGAGTTGGATATAGTGGGGGCCCAGGCCCCAGAAAGCCTTGTGAATGATGCAAAGCAGCCAGTACAGAGATTTCAGGGCTGGAGCGATGCAGTTTCTGAGCTTGAGGCCAAGGATAAGTCTTGCAGTCCTGTTCTGGATTAGTTGAAGGGGGCAAAGAGTAGAGTTGGGCATATTGAGAAAGAGGCTGTTGCAGTAGTCAGCCTGGAGAGAACCAGAGCTCTGGAGACAGTATGCTTCTGGGGAAAGATGAGAAAAAGTAGAATACCTCTGAGGAGGTGCATCTGGAAGTGGGCCTTCTTGGCAAGGTCACTGATGTGAGGAGAAAAGGAGTGGAGTTGAAGATGACCCCAAGGACTTTTGCCTCCGAGGAAGGAGAGGGTAGAGGGCTGAAGGAGGGTGACAATAGTGCGACAGGAAAGTGGAAGCAGGGGTCCCAATGAGCAGAATCTCAGTCTTACTGGCTTTGAGGCAGAGATCATTGGAGGTGCACCATTTCTGATGATGGTATCCTATCCATCGCACTTCGAAAATCTGTAAGATCTGTACGTTAGCCATTGTAGCACATAACGATATATACAGGTATCCTTGATATTGCACTTAGAAGATGTCTGATGCTAGCCTGTCATGTAACTTAGAAAATATATAGTAAGACTATAAGGGTAGGCTGTCTATTTAATTTAGAGAATCCTATGATCCTTTTACCTAGGGTAGCCTGTCTGCCACACCTAGAAGACGTATTAATATAGCCGGTCTATTTGCACTTAGAAGACTTTGGGGGTAGCCTGTCTATAGTGCCTTGAAGAGCCTATGAGGGTAGCTTGTCTTTTTACACAATCTGATCCCACAGTGAGATGAAAGATAAGTTCCATCTGAGCGTAATGTATGTATAAACCCACCATTTCGGTGGACATCTGCCACAGGCATGGCTTTCCATCCACACACTTCATAATGCAGCTACGACTACGACACATTCGGTCTAGTTGGGCACGTAACCACTTTGCCTCCTTACACCAGACTTGCCTGAACACCTGTGCCATTAGAATATAGCGACAACCCACGTCAATATTCAGTCTAGCTGGTCACATAACGAGTCTCTTGAACTAGTGCACTGTCGTTACCTCCCTCAGCACCCACCCATGTACCTGACCTCTCTGATTTCTTAATGGAGCCTAGCCTGCCCCCCTAATTCTTATCTTGGCCAAATGCACACACGTATTCTAAGCCTTGTCTGAGAACGTTCCCATACCTGGACTTCAGTCCCAAGCGCATTAGCTCATCGGCTACCACAAATGGGAAATTACGCTATGTAATGACTACTACTACTCTGCATGCACTTCCCTGTCCAACTCAAGAACGGGGATCCACTTAAGTTTTGTGCCTCTCTGAAACAGACCCAACTTTCAGAGGTATCTACTGCACTGTGGGTTCTGCAGTGCCTGTGCACCCTTCTCTCTGGCCCCCAACTTGCTGGAATGCCTCTGGCAAGCTGTTGAAGCTCTCGACAGGCCCACTTGTCCTCTTACTCCTTCATCCACTACCTGGACTGGGAGAATTGAGACTATTGCCTTAAAGTAGATTATTTCTCTGTTCCCATTATGCCTCCACCCTTTGATTGATAAGGCGTTGTGAATGGAAAGCCTTTGGGGTGCCTATTAGTGCAGAGGAGAGCATAGGGGCAGGCTGGGCAGACTTCACCACAGCCAATCAGTTTCTGGCTCCACCAGTTCCATTTAAAGCTTCCCCCGTCGTTCATTAATTTAAATTCTCAGTTCTCTGACACCACCGGCTATACTGTAACCAGCCTCTATTGGGATAAGCTACTATCTCAGCAGACTCTTATATCTTGTATTTCCACCCAGAAGTCACCGGATTCTGAAAGTGTGTCCTATCGGAGCCTGACCCTGGCCATTACAGTCTACACAGTCACTGCCTTACATTCTAACTGCTGATTGGTACACATATAGTAAAAGGGCCCCTCATTGGTTGATATTGCAGAAAGCATAACAAATATCAGTTGGTGAAAATATTAATTCATGCCACAAGCATTGCTAGTTGTCTTGCCAATAAAATATTCAGCTTCTCAAAACCTGTCCCGATCTCCTCTCCTCTCTGTAGCATTGCTTTGGCCACAGTGTTGCGCTGAATCGCCACCATCGGTTTCAAAACCAAATATAGGGAAATGGAACAATGATTGCGGAAGGGACAATGAGCAAGACATTGGCAGCAAGAAAAGCAAGGCAAAGGTTGTTAAAGCACAGGTGTGTGATGCGTAAGCATTCAAAAGTAACTATGTTTCCCACGAGGTCCCATCGCGCTCGCCGCTGGCTACTGAAACGTACGATGGTCAACATGTACCAAAGAAAAGTCTTGCGGTTGCGTTCTGAATCCACTCTGAGCAGAGGCTGACGCGCTGAGTCCTTACTGTGACTGTGCCAGTGTATAATGGACATTTTAAATACATTAATACTCACACAGCAGATGCACGTTCTGTATTTTATCCAACACACATCAAATTTCCAAGTTGTAGCACAGCGATTCATAAATATTCACATTTCAACCAATTTAAATTATGGATTACGCTGAGGCTTGACACTGCTTTATCCCAGTATCTTTATAAGAGCTATGCTTGCAAGAAAGAACCCTGCCACACTGCATTGGTTCCAGTCCCTCCCGTACCTCTCTGCTACACTGTATTTGTTCCAACCCCTCCCATACCTCCCTGCTACACTGCATTGGTTCCAGCCCCTCCCGTACCTCTCTGCTAAACTGTATTTGTTCCAACCCCTCCCAATCCTCCCTGCTACACTGCATTGGTTCCAGCCCCTCCCATACACCCTGCTACGCTGCATTGGTTCCAGCCCCTCCCATACCTCCCTGATACACTGCATTGGTTCCAGCCCCTCCCATACACCCTGCTACGCTGCATTGGTTCCAGCCCCTCCCGTACCTCTCTGCTACACTGCATTTGTTCCAACCCCTCCCATACCTCCCTGCTACACTGCATTGGTTCCAGCCCCCCCATACCTCCCTGCTACACTGCATTGGTTCCAGCCCCTCCCATACCTCCCTGCTACACTGCATTGGTTCCAGCCCCTTCCATACCTCCCTGCTACACTGCATTGGTTCCAGCCCCTCCCGTACCTCTCTGCTACACTGCATTGGTTCCAACCCCTCCCATCCCTCCCTGCTACACTGCATTGGTTCCAGCCCCTCCCATACCTCCCTGCTACACTGCATTGGTTCCAGCCCCTCCCATACCTCCCTGCTACACTGCATTGGTTCCAGCCCCTCCCGTACCTCCCTGCTACACTGCATTGGTTCCAGCCCCTCCCGTACCTCACTGCTACACTGCATTTGTTCCAACCCCTCCCATACCTCCCTGCTACACTGCATTGGTTCCAGCCCCTCCCATACCTCCCTGCTACACTGCATTGGTTCTAGCTCCTACCGTACCTCCCTGCTACACTGCATTGGTTCCAGCCCCTCCCGTGCCTCTCTGCTACACTGCATTTGTTCCAACCCCTCCCATATCTCCCTGCTGCACTGCATTGGTTCAAGCCCCTCCCATACCTCCCTGCTACACTGCATTGGTCCCAGCCCCTCCCATACCTCCCTGCTACACTGCATTGGTTCCAGCCCCTCCCATACCTCCCTGCTACACTGCATTGGTTCTAGCTCCTACCGTACCTCCCTGCTACACTGCATTGGTTCCAGCCCCTCCCGTGCCTCTCTGCTACACTGCATTTGTTCCAACCCCTCCCATATCTCCCTGCTGCACTGCATTGGTTCAAGCCCCTCCCATACCTCCCTGCTACACTGCATTGGTCCCAGCCCCTCCCATACCTCCCTGCTACACTGCATTGGTTCCAGCCCCTCCCATAGATCACACTTCCCTGCTGGCCAGCGAGTAGCTTGTCAGCAGGTTTGAGGGTTGGAATCGGATCTATGCGTTATTAACGAAACATGTAATAACGTAAACCTTTTTAACGAATAGAAAATACCACATTTTTTTATTTCTTTTAATTTGGGACAGTCCCCCCAAGCCTCCCGTTTCCCTATGATTAAAACCCCACCCCAAACCCTCCCCACCCCAAACCCTCCCAACCCGTTTTAACCCCTTACCCCACCCCTATATATATTTCTAATACAACATTTGGTGTTTTTTCATTATTTTCTATTTGTAAAAAAAAGTTATTCGTTACGTTATATTCCTTAATATCACTGCATACCACTGGAATCAATGGCCAGAAGAAGCTGAAATACGGAGAGGAGAGCTGGGCTAGAAGCTCAACGTCTACCCCTTCCTCCTTGAGGGGACTGAAAGGAAGTGGCAGATTATGGACCCTCCTGCCTGATCCCTGCAAGAAGGCGGCTGCAGGAAACCCGAAAACCCGAGGTTAAGTCTGAGAACGAGTGAAGTGTTTGTGAACCCATAAAAGCCTACAATGACAACAGTGCAATTCACTGGGTTAGAGATCCTTGTTCAAGCCTGCATTTTCCCCAGAGACCCTTCCTTCCATTCTGTTTCCAATGCACTGCCCATGCTTTGGAGAGCATATTCACCCCATTTACTTGATTTGGTGAAGGCCCATTTGGTTTGTTGTTTTGGCCACCCTTTGCAAACTTACCCTCAATAAAACTTTGTTTAACAGAGAAGCTTGATCTGAAAGGTCAGTTGATCAGCCGTCTTGTGTGACGTTAGCCAACATAAAGGTTGTGGCACAGTGCTGTTAAAGCACATTTGTATGTGCAAAAGTCTCCAAGGTATGTGGGATGATGTTTACATGAGAGGGGATTGGGGTAGGGGCCACTAGGATATTGGTCCTATTTTTCTTGATGTTGTTGCAGTCTCTGCTGCCAATTATCAGCCAGTTTGTTCCTTGTGTCCTACCCTGTCTTCTGTTACCAGCTTCCTTGGGTCAGAGGTATTTTTTGGAAGTATTGTTGCTATATCCTTAGTGCAGGGCACAGATCCCCTCCATGTAGGCTCAGAATGTGCCAGTGTGGCATTAAGGAGACCTGTGGAACCCTCCCTCATAGTGACTCTGGCGTCTACTAGGACCTTTGGACCCGCTGGACTGGATTCGGCGAATGAAAAGCCCAAATACCATATACACTTAAAAGGCTGCTTGCCTACAGGGAATTGCTGGTGCCGAAATGAGGGTCAGCTACTTAACGCTCCATTTACCCTCCCGAAAGAGGGTGTGATTGATCAGGATCTCCAAATCAGGATTAGCCTCATTTTAAATATGTTGCGTTCTGAACTGATATTCTGCAGAAGTCTGCCTAACCCTTGCATATTCTCCCAATGAGGGCTATCTAAACCCTTGCATAAACTCATCTCCCAATGAAATCTGCCCAACCCCTGAGTAAACCCATCTCCCAATGAGGGCTGTCTAAACCATTGCATAGTTCATCTTCCAATGAGGTCTGCATCACCCCTGAGTACACACACCTCCAAATGATGGCTATCTAAATACTTGCATAATTCATCTTCCAATGAGGTCTGCATAATCCCTGAGTAGACACATCTCCCAATGTGGGCAGTCTAAACCATTGCATAATTCTTCCAATGAGGTCTGCATAATCCCTGAGTAAACACATCTCTCAATGAGGGCAGTCTAAACCATTGCATAATTCATCTTCCAATGAGGTCTGCATCACCCCTGAGTACACACACCTCCCAGTGATGGCTGCCTAAACACTTGCATACACTCATCTCCCGATGAGATCTGCCCAACCCCTGAGTAAACTCATCTCCCAATGAGGGCTGTCTAAACCATTGCATAATTCATCTTCCAATGAGGTCTGCATCACCCCTGAGTACACACACCTCCCAATGATGGCTATCTAAATACTTGCATAATTCATCTTCCAAAGAGGTCTGCATAATCCCTGAGTAGACACATCTCCCAATGTGGGCAGTCTAAACCATTGCATAATTCTTCCAATGAGGTCTGCATAATCCCTGAGTAAACACATCTCTCAATGAGGGCAGTCTAAACCATTGCATAATTCATCTTCCAATGAGGTCTGCATCACCCCTGAGTAAACCCATCTCCCAGTGAGGTAGGTCAAACCCAGAAGTACACACATCTCCCAATGATGGCTGTCTAAACACTTGCATACACTCATCTCCCAATGAAATCTGCCCAACCCCTGAGTAAACCCATCTCCCAATGAGGGCTGTCTAAACCATTGCATAGTTCATCTTCCAATGAGGTCTGCATCACCCCTGAGTACACACACCTCCAAATGATGGCTATCTAAATACTTGCATAATTCATCTTCCAATGAGGTCTGCATAATCCCTGAGTAGACACATCTCCCAATGTGGGCAGTCTAAACCATTGCATAATTCTTCCAATGAGGTCTGCATAATCCCTGAGTAAACACATCTCTCAATGAGGGCAGTCTAAACCATTGCATAATTCATCTTCCAATGAGGTCTGCATCACCCCTGAGTACACACACCTCCCAGTGATGGCTGCGTAAACACTTGCATACACTCATCTCCCGATGAGATCTGCCCAACCCCTGAGTAAACTCATCTCCCAATGAGGGCTGTCTAAACCATTGCATAATTCATCTTCCAATGAGGTCTGCATCACCCCTGAGTACACACACCTCCCAATGATGGCTATCTAAATACTTGCATAATTCATCTTCCAAAGAGGTCTGCATAATCCCTGAGTAGACACATCTCCCAATGTGGGCAGTCTAAACCATTGCATAATTCTTCCAATGAGGTCTGCATAATCCCTGAGTAAACACATCTCTCAATGAGGGCAGTCTAAACCATTGCATAATTCATCTTCCAATGAGGTCTGCATCACCCCTGAGTACACACACCTCCCAATGATGGCTGTCTAAACACTTGCATACACTCATCTCCCGATGAGATCTGCCTAACCCTTGAGTAAACACATCTCCCAAAGAGGGCTGTCTAAATCTTCAGGAAAACGTATTTCCCAATGAGGTCTGCCTAACCCCTGAGTAAACCCACCTCCCAATGTAGTCGGCCTAATCCCTGAGTAAACCCATCTCCCAAAGAGGGCTGTCTAAACCCACAGTAAACTCATCGCCCAATGAGGTCTGCCTAACCCCTGAATAAACACATCTCCCAATGAGGGCAGTCTAAACCATTGCATAATTCATCTTCCAATGAGGTCTGCATAACCCCTGAGTAAACACATCTCCCAATGAAGGCTGTATAAACTATTGCATAATTAATTTTCCAATGAGGTCTGCATAACCCCTGAGTACACACATCTCCCAATGATGGCTGCCTAAACCATTGCATAATGCATCTTCCAATGAGGTCTGCATAACCCCTGAGTAAACACATCTCCCAATGAGGGCTGTCTAAACCATTGCATAATTCATCTTCCAATGAGGTCTGCATAACCCCTGAGTAAACACATCTCCCAATGAGGGCTGTCTAAACCATTGCATACTTAATTTTCCAATGAGGTCTGCATAACCCCTGAGTACACACATCTCCCAATGAGGGCTGTCTAAACCACTGCATAATGCATCTTCCAATGAGGTCTGCATAACCCCTGAGTACACACATCTCCCAATGATGGCTGTCTAAACCACTGCATAATTCATCTTCCAATGAGGTCTGCATAACCCCTGAGTACACACATCTCCCAATGATGGCTGTCTAACCATTGCATAATTCATCTTCCAATGAGGTCTGCATAACCCCTGAGTACACACATCTCCCAATGATGGCTGTCTAAACCATTGCATAATTCATCTCCCAATGAGGTCTGCATAACCCCTGAGTACACACATCTCCCAATGATGGCTGTCTAAACCACTGCATAATGCATCTCCCAATGAGGTCTGCATAACCCCTGAGTAAACACATCTCCCAGTGATGGCTGCCTAAACACTTGCATACACTCATCTCCCGATGAGATCTGCCCAACCCCTGAGTAAACTCATCTCCCAATGAGGGCTGTCTAAACCATTGCATAATTCATCTTCCAAAGAGGTCTGCATAATCCCTGAGTAGACACATCTCCCAATGTGGGCAGTCTAAACCATTGCATAATTCTTCCAATGAGGTATGCATAATCCCTGAGTAAACACATCTCTCAATGAGGGCAGTCTAAACCATTGCATAATTCATCTTCCAATGAGGTCTGCATCACCCCTGAGTACACACACCTCCCAATGATGGCTGTCTAAACACTTGCATACACTCATCTCCCGATGAGATCTGCCTAACCCTTGAGTAAACACATCTCCCAAAGAGGGCTGTCTAAATCTTCAGGAAAACGTATTTCCCAATGAGGTCTGCCTAACCCCTGAGTAAACCCACCTCCCAATGTAGTCGGCCTAATCCCTGAGTAAACCCATCTCCCAAAGAGGGCTGTCTAAACCCACAGTAAACTCATCGCCCAATGAGGTCTGCCTAACCCCTGAATAAACACATCTCCCAATGAGGGCAGTCTAAACCATTGCATAATTCATCTTCCAATGAGGTCTGCATAACCCCTGAGTAAACACATCTCCCAATGAAGGCTGTATAAACTATTGCATAATTAATTTTCCAATGAAGTCTGCATAACCCCTGAGTACACACATCTCCCAATGATGGCTGCCTAAACCATTGCATAATGCATCTTCCAATGAGGTCTGCATAACCCCTGAGTAAACACATCTCCCAATGAGGGCTGTCTAAACCATTGCATAATTCATCTTCCAATGAGGTCTGCATAACCCCTGAGTAAACACATCTCCCAATGAGGGCTGTCTAAACCATTGCATACTTAATTTTCCAATGAGGTCTGCATAACCCCTGAGTACACACATCTCCCAATGAGGGCTGTCTAAACCACTGCATAATGCATCTTCCAATGAGGTCTGCATAACCCCTGAGTACACACATCTCCCAATGATGGCTGTCTAAACCACTGCATAATTCATCTTCCAATGAGGTCTGCATAACCCCTGAGTACACACATCTCCCAATGATGGCTGTCTAACCATTGCATAATTCATCTTCCAATGAGGTCTGCATAACCCCTGAGTACACACATCTCCCAATGAGGGCTGTCTAAACCATTGCATAATTAATTTTCCAATGAGGTCTGCATAACCCCTGAGTACACACATCTCCCAATGATGGCTGTCTAAACCACTGCATAATGCATCTTCCAATGAGGTCTGCATAACCCCTGAGTAAACACATCTCCCAATGAAGTCTGCCTAACCCCGGAAAAGACACATCTCCAAATGAGCCCTACCTATCCCTTAAACAGACTAAAACAGATCTCCCAAACGAGAGCTAAACCAATTAGGAGTCATGCATGGTGGTTTGTTGCGCCATTAAGGCGACTAGGCATGCTGCTAGCCACGCTGTCTTCTATAGGAGGAAACAAGGTTATTTGTATGTATTTATATTTATTTATTTATTTAGAACGCGCTGGGAGCCCGCAGGCATCGGGGCGCACTTGATCCCAATAACAACTAAAAAGGTAAATGGGACAATGTAAGGGGAGCATGGAAAGGTGGGGCTAACTCTGTGGATCTGTGCTCCTGAAGAGCACAGCATTAGCTTAACTGCACTGTGTCTTATAAATACGACTGAGAGACAATGGCAATCGTTGGAGGTTAAATAAAGGCAAAGTCACTCGCACCGATGTGCCTCTGTAAAAGTATAACCATACATTATGATAAATTAATGATACACGATTTAGAAAAATCAATTAAACCCTTTCACAGAATAAAACACCCGACTAAAACACACACTCTTAAACCATCATGCAAATTCATACAAGGCAAGCTAACAAACAGCTAAAAACTCTCGATTTCTTCCAATTATAAACATTTCATAAAACTAACTACAGCAAAGACAATCGATGTCGAGTTAACAGCAAGACATTTATCCCAAAAAATGTCACAATCTGCAGAGATATTACAGTATGCAAATGTCAAGTTTGCAGATACCCTTGTGCCGATAAACCTTCAATATTAGCACAGGTTTAGTGCCCCCATCATTGGATGACCTAACCTGAGTGGCTGGGGCACCCGTGTAGACACTGGCATGTTGCATTACATCAAGCCTCCTGCAAGACTTCAGTATAGTCAGCAAACCCCCAAGTCACGGGACTCCCCTGATACGCCCACACAAAAAGCAGGAAACTGCCAGATCAGCTACCTTTGCACGCTCTCTGAGGCGCGAATACACGCACCCTTCAAACAGTGCGTGCGATCCCCCGTAAGCAGGCCTGTGACTCAGGGAGCCTATGCAACTTACGTGCACCCCTACGTTACATCAGAACCCCGAATGAGTACACACACCCCGAAATTCGACATGCGATCACACTTGTGTGTTGCAAATCCTACGCGCTAGTGTACGTAGGCCAGCCTTCGGGTGGTGGATTCTATGAAGGGCTTGCATGAGCCTTTCCCAGCCGAGACGTTTCACAATCGATTCCACGAATACTTCACTTGCAGCGCAATAGCAAGCATGATAGAGAGTGCCTGTAGGCTGGCCTTCGGAACGCCCACTTCTTTATAAGTTAGTCCCCATTTCTGGTGCTCTGCCCCATTCCCAGTCCTCTGCAAGGGCCACGCCTACCCTCTGCTCGGTTTCTCATGCAAGGCCCTTGATGGCTCGCACAGGCATGCAAGGCCAGCGCGAAGTTCAGGCAAGTACAGGGAAAGTGCGGCGCATCGATTCCATGAATCGACAAACAGAGTTGTGCGCACAGATTGGGGCAAGTTGCCTATTTTCTGTGCAATCAATTCCTTGAATGAGGGCCTCTGTTCTTCCCCCTATGACTTGTAAAGTACTTGTTTGCTTCCAGAAGATAGGTCCTAAAAATAATAAAATAGTAGGTAGAGAATGAACATCAAAGGATAGAGGAGGTGGAGGAGGAGATTGAACATCATCAAGAGGAGAGGGAAAGGAAGGGGTGGGGATGGGGAGACAAAGATTAGGTGAATAATGGGAGGAGACTGGAGAGGATCACAAGGGGAGTGGATCCTGGATGGACAAAAAGAAAGTAGAGCCATTAAAATACTTGTGGAAGGAGTGTGCTCTTAAGCTGGCGTCGAGGGAAGAGGCCAAGGGTCAGGGTTTCTCTGAGGGCAAGAGTTGGGATGTGATCCTGATACAGCCTAAATTGAGGGGGTGTGGTTTCGAGTCAAAACAGGAGCGAAAAGCTTGAAGTTCCCTGCTGCTCACCTTTTCGTGCAATGCCTGATCCCTGACCTTGCACATACATGTACAAGTTGGTTGTGCCTGGTGGCAGATTCTAAGGAGTATCAATGTGATACCCTGACAACATGTCTCCCAGCCAAAGTCTCAAAGCCAGGGAAGTAACCACAAGCCAATGAAGAATTGTTTGGAATACTGTAACATTGCAGAGTCTGCGAATGACTGTCTACCTCACTCATAGAGGTAGACAAAGAGAAAGAGAGGAGCGGACTATTGTTGCACATAGATAATCACAATCAGTGTTGGTTCATTCAAACATGCAGCCTTGTCTTCTCAAGAATAAGCTACAGACGTCTTCAATGATACTCTCACCAATGCCATAAACTCTATAGCCCCACTTGAAAGCAAGAAGGAAAAAAAATAATTTCACTGCAACTCTTGGTTCTCGGAAGAACTCCAAACCCTCCGAGTTCAAAAGCGCCATTGGCTTAAAAACTGGCAAACGGATCCGAGTGATCTAAATAAGAGCCTCTTCAAACAAATAGCCCTCCAATATAATAAAGCCATTTTATCAGCAAAATCCAACTCCTTCAATGATAGGATCTCAAAGGCCAACTCCCAAGCTAAAGAACTATTCGCAATGTTTAATGAATTAGTCACTCCTGCGGCTACCGCTGACGAGATAACTAAAGACAAAGCCTGGTGTGCCAGCATTCAGTCCGCCATGCTCAACAAAATAAAACTCCTCCAGAACAAAATCCAAAACCACTTCAAAGCCCCCCCAAACAAAAAACCAACCACCCTACACAAGACAAGCATAGTAATCTCAATCACGCTCAATTCTCCTTCAGAAACGTCACTGAACCTGAGGTCCTTAATCTCATCAAAAACCTCAAACCATCCCTCTGCAAAGCAGACATTTGTCCTCCCAAAATCATCAAGGAATGTGCCAATGACCTAGCACCACTGATTACTGCCTTCATTAACACATCTTTCCAAACAGGAACTGTCCCAAACAATCTCAAGGAAGCCTGGGTACGGCCACTTCTAAAAAAGGCCACACTTGACCCAGCGCAACCCAACAACTACAGACCAATAATGACAGTCCTGTTCCTCCTACAAATCCTGGACAAAGCAGCTCACATCCAGATCCAATCATACATAGAAGCTAACTCCATACTAGGCAAAAGACAATCTGGCTTCCGTGTCGAGCATGGAACAGAATCCGCCTTATTAGACCTAAAAAATCAAATCTCACAGATAATGGACAAAGGCAAACCTGCCTTGCTCCTCCTCCTTGATCTATCAGCTGCTTTTGACCTGGTAGATCACCAAACCCTCACCCCCCACCTCACCCATGCAGCCCATTTCTCTAATCAAGCAGCATCGTGGATCACTTCCTTCCTTGAAGGAAGAGTCATGAAGGTCTACTCCGACACAGGTAACGCAGATCCTACCACTATAAACTGCGGTGTCCCCCAAGGATCTTGTACAGCCCCCACCCTCTATAACCTCTTCACAAAACCCCTCTTCGACCTACTTGACTCCATGGGTGTTGCATATAGAAACTATGCAGACGACACTCAAGTACTTTTACCCCTATATGGACTCTATCACCAAGACGCCACGGCCCTTCACAACATCTATGCCACTATCCAAGCTTGGATGGCAATCAATGGCCTCTGTCTTAATGGGGAGAAGACTGAAATTCTCATCCTGGGCCAGACAAACGCATCATCGAAACTAAGCCCCCAATACAACAACTTCAACATAGACAACTCAATCATCTCCGTATCATCCTCTGTCAAGACTCTAGGTGTTCACATTGATGCAAATCTATCGATGAACACACAAGTCAGCGCCATAGCCTCTGCATAAGCTTTCAGCACCAAACTCATCAATGCCATTAAACCCTACTTATCCACCCCCAATCGCTTGGCCATAGCTAGAGCATCTATAGGAGCCAAACTCGATTATTGCAACGCCCTTCTAGCTGGCACCTGCGCCAAAAACATTCACAGACTGCAAACCACACAAAACAATGCCCTCAGAGCCGCCATGAGCATCCCTAGAAGAGACCATATATCCCACGTCAGACGTGAAGCACAGTGGCTCCAGGTCAAAGACCGTATTACTATGAAAATCCTCACCATCACTCACAGGTGCATCAACAAAACCGCTCCAGCATACCTATCTGAAGCAATATCAAGGACCACATCCACTCGCCCCACCAGAGCTCAGTACACCAACCAGCTACACATACCACGCATAAAGAGAGCCACAGCGGGAGGTCTAGGCTTCTCCTATATTGCACCGAAACTCTGGAACTCACTCCCTGCCACCCTTAGAGCTGAAACTTCCATCTCTGTCTTCCGCAACAACCTCAAGGCCACTCTCCTCAACTAGCAAGTGGAGGACTGCTACCTCCACTTCTGCCATGTATATTGTAATATAACACAAATGTAATATAACTATATTGTAACCTGTATATATACTGCTAATGACTATGTAACTGTATTGTATCCCGTATATATACTGCTAATGACTATGTAACTATATTGCAACCTGTATATATATTGCTAATGACCTTGTAAGTAAGTAACTAAGTTTTGTACTGTAACAAGTGCCACGATGTCCTCGGGCTGTTGTGCGCTATATAAATGCGAATAAAACAAAACAAAAAACGTCATACTAGGTTAGTCATCTGTTGATAACATTGCCAATACAAGACACTGTTTTCCTTGACAGGAGGAGGAGTGTGTTGTGCAGACTCTACCTGCTGTGGTCTGACAAGCTCAGTCGGCAACACACAACCCCATTGGATTCACTGCTGTTTCACAGGATTTACTGTTAAATCTGGTTGCTGAAACAGTTCAACAAACTAGTCACAAATGTCTTGTGCTACTCCCAAATGCGACTAAGGATTCCGATCTCAGGAACTGCCTGTGATCCTAGCAGGGAGCCCATTGGTCATTGGGATGTGGCAGGAACCCCCAGCAATATCATGTGAACTGGTATGTTGCACTCAGACATCCTACTGGCAGCTGGGGAGAGCACCCCTGAGATAGGTGGCGGTGTTCCCTAGGCTGCAATCTAGTTGGGCTGAGAACAGGCAACAATGCCATTCCAAAATGGTGACTTAGGAACTCTTCTCAAAACCACTTCCCCGAGCGTGCAGATGCAGAGTAGGAGTACACCTTGGGATGGCCTCATCCACGCCCTGTCAGGTTCAACGTGGTCACATCCATCAGCCCTCAATAAAAGGAGGAAGTGCTCAGGATCCATCTTTGACAACTGATGTACCGTTGTCATTGTATATTTATTTCCAGCACACATAGCCCTTAGGTATCTAGCTGTTAGTTTCATTGAATTGTGGAAGTGCAGGTTATTTATAACGCGCTCGTTGCACGGATCTGGGATTAGAACCTGTGTTGGGTCAGCATGGTCTTGCTTCCAAGACCTGCGACTCGCCACAGAGCCGTACTCCTGTTGTGGATAGACAAAGCTCTCCTGTGCCGTTTCTTGGGAAATATCTCCTGCTCCTCTTTGGTGCCCTGCAGAGCTGTTGTGCCTGTGTCAGTCTGCACCGTCTTCTGCTCTGCTTTGCAACTCTTCAGCAACGGATCAGGGTTGAAAGACCGAGGAAGAAATGTTTGAGGGAGAAAAGAATCAATTTGTGGGCTGCAGCCGCACCTACCACCCATGCTCCTGCTGAATTGCCACTGCATGGTGGCAGCCCACAAGAGGGTTGAGTGTTCAGTATCCAGTGCCAAGGGCATTTTTTACATAACCTTCGTATGCCACCACGTTAAAGTGGCACTTGTGATGGCGCTATGTGAGCTACTCTGTTACTCGCCCAAACATGTTCTCTGCTGACACATCTCATTAACTTAAAAATAATTGAAGTTGGTGTTGAACACACACAAGTGCTTACAGGTTGATGCCATCCTGGATGTTAATTTGAGAATTTGCTGTTAGCTGTTTATGAACACAGGAGATGGTTTACAGGTTGGGCACTCCCAAGGTACCTTTCAAATGGATGTTATTCCTTAGATAATCCCCGGTACAGAGATGTTGTCTAGTGCCTCGAATGAAATTTGAGTGCTAGTTCCTCGGCTTGTCTCATCTGTTGGACAGGTACCCTCAAAGAGATGATCCAAGAGTAGATATCACCCCCCCCCCCCTCACTGTGAGCTTGTACACGGCCACAAGTGTTCTATTCATCGTCTGGCTATGACCGGTTCCATACTCAAAGAAGCGCTGTCCACCGGTAGGCAGATTTGAATGGAATAAGTGACAAGTGGTTTAATTATCTTGCCACTTGCCATAATCCAACATGTCCGACCTAATGGCTCTTCATAATTTGTTATTATACCCATTCAGTAGTCATGATATGTTTGCCAGTCTGTGCGGTTGGGCAGCATCCCCAGAGGGCAGTGACCCCTATCCATTCTATTGATAACTCTCATGCCCTGCATCTTGTCCCAACTGGAGCATGGTCAGGTACAATATTTTATGATGGACGTTCAAGTTTTGGCTTTTAAAATTAGACATATGTTTTGCGGGAATGTCCTCTTATTAATAGGTCATGTAAAGAGCCGTCCTAGCAGACCACTTGGTGGTCTGTGATAAAGGGATCATGAGTGCAGGCATGTTCCGCTTCAAAGAAAACTATGTACGGGTGTCCATGTTGGGGGAGGGGCGATGTAGCTCCTATTGCCATCTCTGGCATTTGGCCATATATTTTGACATTAAACCAGAAATGATGTTTCCACAGCACATTCATCATTTCTAGAATATATTTATTCTGACGAACCAATTATGCTGACTACATTTTTCGACATGTTGAAATGGCCTTGAGCCTAAATTAATTTCTGATGCCGGTATATAGCATACTAGGGTAGTGTAAGGAACCAGGAATGTGACATAAGCGAGAGTGAGACAGGTGCCAGGCTTTGCCCAAATAATAATAATACTTGTGGTGTTTTATCTAGTGCTGCTATGACGGGTATCAAGCTTTGAGGTGCTCGGTAATGGTGTTACTTCACTACAGTTGTTGTACCACCTAGTTTCTGACCTGGAAGGCGTGGCTTGACCGGGAAGAGAAGGGAACCCTTGACGTTCAAGCAGCTCCTTCTCAGAGACGCACGCGCTACGTGGAGATCTATCCCCTTTCAAAAATAGCCTGAATGGCCAAAAATCCATACACCTTAACTGGATCCAGTAGATTTCTTGTGCAACTGACATTTTCCCGAGGGCAATGTCCTTTGTTCCACTTCCACAGGCACTTTCGCTTCTAACTAGGGGAGAAACCTACTTTTGGCACAATGCTTTTTCAAGCTCATATTGTTCCCAGTTGAACTCATCCATAAATGAGTTACTTGAGTGCCTCTTGCTCAATAGTCTCATTGATGAGTTAAAGCAACAGCCCCTCTTTCCTAGAAGCCCTGCCCCATCTCTCTTGTCACTGAAAGAGTCGTGTGTTCCTTTGGACACAAGACAAGGTGTACAAGGTTTAGGCGTCTTAAAAAAACCTCCACACATGTTCCCTTTCAGCCCGCTGGACACCATTATTTGGAAGATGCTCTACTTACAGAAACAGCAGTATTGGGGAAGGCCTTTATCCTCTAAGTGCTGCATGCATGTAGCTGCAGGCGCAGTATGGAAGAAACCCCGGACTTACAAGTTCCTGCGGGATCAGCGCGCCTGGGCCGGATCCAAGCGTTAATGGGCTCCGCTCCATAGTAACTCGGGGTCCAGATCATTCCCACATGTTCCCAGGCGTGGCGCGTGGGCCTGGCGCAGGGAGGGCTATTTCTGTACTGGCTGAGCGCAGTGGCAGGCCTGCTGCCTCCAATGGATGCCGCAGTGCAGTGCGGTGCATTATGGGTAGTGATGCTGCACAGGTTCAAGGAGACACATTTCTGTCAGGATAGGACGGATGCCCAGCAAATGTAAATGTACACGGTTATCTTCCATAAAAACGAATGACAAAATAAAGTGCAAAAGAACAAAAGGCCATTTTCGAAAATCGACCAAAAGAACCTCAGCCTTTTCATCATCGTCATTTTTAATTCGGTATTTCAACGTAGAACGAAACACATCACCTTATGTGAGAAAACCTGTCATCCTAGCATTAGAACATTTTTTATTTGCATGTTTAAAGCGCTCACACAGCCCACGGGCATCGAGGCCGTTTCAGGAATGTTTTTTTTTTTAGTTGCGTAATTGTTATTTTTTTTGTCTCAGTT
This sequence comes from Ambystoma mexicanum, assembly GCF_040938575.1. Classification (NCBI taxonomy): domain Eukaryota; kingdom Metazoa; phylum Chordata; class Amphibia; order Caudata; family Ambystomatidae; genus Ambystoma; species Ambystoma mexicanum. The sequence goes on along the minus strand of NC_090928.1, from coordinate 1,172,031,298 downwards.
GCGTATTTATAACGCTTAAATACCCAGAGGTTTGTAAGCGCGGACCCGGGGATCGAACCTGTGTTGAGCACAGACCCTGGGATGAAACCTGTGTTGCTTCGTGTAGTCTTGCTTCCAAGGCGAACACGTTGCAACTGAGCTATTCTCCCAGGACTTGCATTTTTATGTTAAACTATTAGGTTTCAGAGCGTGCTCAGCTGCCTCTTGAATGGTCTTTGGCTACTTTTGGCCCTGATGAAGAGGCTTTCTGGGTTTGGTTAGTGGAGACTGAGGGAAAATTCCTGATAGCTTTGCTGTTGTGTTGATGCATGCAGTTTGCAAGAACCAGAGTACTGTGCACAGCGCGGGTCAATGTCTAAGTGGTTGTGAGATATTTGTATCCAGAGAGGGGAGCCTTGTGTGTCTATACTACCAGGATGTGAACCACCAGTTGGCTGGAGAGGTGTGATGTCTGATGATTGATTTGTGTTAGGAGGAGGTATTCAATTGCCACGTATGGGTTGCTTAGTTCTTATGCGTATTGAAAGTAGATCTTGAGCGTGTCGGGTGCACAGGGCAGTAGGTGGAGAAACCCTGATGGGGATTTGGAGCACTTAGCCAATGTAGCCATGCTGACGTCCTGGTAGTGCTGGACCTCTGGTTGGGTCGTTTTGAGGAGAACTCCCGAGCCACTCAGTGAGGAACATGTGTACAAGAGTGGGAGTGACCTCTGACCAGCCCATAGAATCAGAACTCACCCTCAAGTACTTTAAGATGAGATAGCTGCACCTGGAGGTGGATGGGGTGAAGAATTCTCTTACTCCAACACCAATCAATAAGGACAACTCAAATGGTTTGGAAAAGGGGAGTCCGTTTGATGACAAGTACAAGAAACGGGGAAACATGGAGATCAACAATGAGGCGATGGACCGTCTCGCTTCAACTCCCAACTATCTTCATTCAAACAACAATAGTTCATTGACCTTGCTACAACCATAAGCATAAATCTCCACTTTAATTAGCAGCATGCAGAATGGACACCCAGATGCGGAGTGCCCCAAGATTCACCCTGCCTCCCTTCCATCAATCAGTGTTTTAGGGATATGTGTCAATTAGTTGGCTGAGGCTGGCCTCGAAACTGTAGCTTCTTGTCAGGAAAAGTTATGGTATCTCCTGCTTTGGGTGACATCAGAAGTTGGTACTCCTTCGCGCTTCGCTGGTCACGTTTTAGCACACCGTGAATCGGCCTCATTTTCCTTCTATTTGTGCATTTAATTCTCATTCTTGGCCGCCACCTGCCTGTGCCCCCTTATCTCGATCTTTACGGGACAGGCTGCTCTGCTTTTAAGTTTCGATTTTCCAAAGTTACTGTTCGCCTCCCTCTCTTGGTTTGACCTCGATTTCCCAGGCATGGCCTGCTCCTTGCTGAGTTTCGATTCTGCTGTCTCTCTTCTTGTTGTAGCTGGAATAAGAATCCTGGTCTGTTTGACCCTTAGTAACCTGGGTTAATTCTGCTTTTGTATAAAGTGGACTGCACTTATATAATCTGCTTTGTTGAAGTAGATATATAGTTGGTGCTTGCCGCTCTATTCCTCTACTAAGCATAGCAAGCTGCACTGTTTTCTTAGCTTCTTGCGTAACAAGCCTATGTACAGGCGTTAGCTGGTTAAATACTTTCATCCTGCCTTACAGTTACGTTTCTTTATATTTCAACATTGTCTCTTCTTCTATGTCTTCTATGTCTGTGATATCCTTATCCATGGTGTTTCGTCTTTGTGTGTCATCTTTTGGTTTTCGTTCTTCATCTGTACGTCTGTCCGGGCACTTGTGACGTCATCATTCGTCTTCCATTAAGGCCTTTTGAGTTTGGTCCGGGATAATGGTTAAACAATCTTCACTTCTTATCATTTGCTGGTATGGTTGTCGCAATGGAAACATTACTGCCCATGGTTGTCTGGTTATTGGGGCTTCAATAGGTATTGCTCTTCTGATTGGCACTGGACAGAGCCCTAGTGCGGCTCTCTGCTGGTTTATTTGCTCATCATATGTCACATATCTTGGTGTGAATGTTCCTGGTAATTCAAAATGGGTGACTGGAGTGCAGGTCATATTTGCGACCTCCTCTACACTCCCCCTCTGGTCGGTTCATCGACCACTTCTGCTTCCTCCTTGGGGCTTGTCTTACTTCGTTCTTCTGTATTCATTTCTTCCTCGTCTTCTGAGTTTGTACTTGATGGTTTGAAGGAATGTCTCTTTGGTGTCCATATTTTTATCACTCCTTTCAGGTTTCCTTCTGTTTTCACATGTTCATCTTTATTCCATGTCATTAGCTGACATTGTCCACTTGGGCTGCAATAGATCCATTATCCTTCAATAATTTCTGCGTTTTCTGGAATACAGAAGCTTTGTTCCTTCTGGTGCGTACTTGCTGGCCTTCACAAATTCTTTTATTTCTTTGTCAGTTAGTTCCATCCTGTCTCGACATCAATCATGATCTTCATCCCTATGGCTTTCTTCGTAGTTTTCTGGCATTGCGAGATTATTATCTTGATAACACAAGATCCTAATAGTATCATTAATAGCAGGGCTCCCAGAAACTTGAATATGTCTGCTATCCATTGTGGGACCCACGAGAATAGTGATCCAAACCAGCTGTCATCATCAACTTGGTCAGTTTCATCGATCATCTGGTTCTGTAGGTTCGTCAGCATACCTGTGGCTTCTGTTAAAGGTCCATTTTCTTCATTGTGAGAAGGTATAAATGTGCAACATGATTCTCCGATTCTTGCACAAACACCTCCATCCATTGCTGTGATCATGTCAAGTACATATCTGTTCTGGAGAGTCATTAGTCGGATTGCTCTCAACTCTTCCTTGATTGCATTGAATCCTTTTATTGTCGAGTTGATGGTTTGCAGCAGCTCCCATCTGGTTATCTGCAACCATTTAATATTTGCTCCAACTTGGAATCTTGGCATATGAATCGTTGTGAACACTGATGAGGTGAGGCTGAACTGCCTGTGTTCATATGGGATTGTATGAAATGCTTCCTCTGATTTGGCAGAGAAGTAATTCTCTCTCTTCATTCGGGATACCAGCTCAACAGATCTCCTCTTCCTCAGGTGTGTATCTGCTTTTGGGAAACTGTCAATATTCAGGTCACTTTTCGGGATCACCAATGCTGGAATGTGGACATTCACTATCATGCATATGCCTCTCCAATTGTTTGATAGTCTGATGTATGCTTTGGATCCACACGCCTAATAATGATCCATAATTACTGCAGTTCCGTGAGCCATTACTGGAGCTTCAAAAATTCGTCCACAGTTCTGATTCTCTCCCATTTTTCTTGTCCCATTGTTGCTGAAGCACAATTTCGGGCTTTCCAGTGGCACTATCTGTAGGGGTCCTTCTCTGCTTTCAACCCATGTCAGTAATTCTGTGAGTCTCGGCCATAGAGGTTTGCACAACCTCTGTGAGTTCTCAATTGCCTCCTTGCAGACTCCGAGGATCATCCATGCTCTGCAGATCACTACTCCTTTTTCCCATCCGTCTGGTGAAAGCACTGTTCCCCAAATCTGCATTTGGCCTCTGTTCTTCCAATTTTAACCTCTTCCGGGGTTTTCCCTTGGACGTTCAGTCTCGGGTTTATTTCCCTTCTTATTCCTGCTCCTTTAACTTCAGGTTTTTGGTACCTGATCACGTGATTCCTAGTATGAGCTCTATTTCTCGTCTTAATGCCCTGAACATAATTATCTTCATCAGGGTAATCTGTTTCAGTTGCCCATATCAATAAGGCATCCCTCCCCATGAACTGGCTTCTGGTGTTGCACATTGCTATATGTGGCAGACAATGTGCTGTCGGGACATCAATTTCTACAGCTACAAAGATTTGGATTTCCCCATGCTGTACGGTAAAAGTGCACAAACAAAGCATTTTCCTTCTGAAGTTCGTCTTCCAACGTATTTCATTTGCTGGTACCAAATGTTGTTTCCTAGGTGTGCTCTGCTGTCCAGGTAGTCGTTCAGTTCATTGTTATCTTCATGCATGCTTCTCTTGAATCTCAGTGTCCTTCTGTAGTTAGCTATAACTACATCCCTAAATGCATCTGTGTGGCTTTTTCTTGCTGTGAGACTCTCAGGTATTCTGGTCCACGGTGCAGGTCTCCTTATCTGCATCAATGGGGTAGATGGAGGTTTTGCAGTTCTCTCCTTCTCTTCTTGCATCCTTTTCCTGCCATCTATAAGTGCTTTTATCAACCACCAGCCTGTCGCTGGCCCAGTGTATGGCTGTATTGTGGGTCTGGTAATTGTCCCTTGTGTTGGACTATGCGTGCTAGATAGTATAGCCTCGGTTGTTTTCTTCTTGTAGTTTTCTTACTCTGGCTATGTTTGGTGGTAGAAGATCTACTAACATTTGTGTCCTTGCGGAGAGTTCTTCTGCGGCACCTTCTGTTTTCCGCATGGCGTCTGACAGGACTGCTTCTGTTGACTCTCCTCTTACTTCGTCTTGTTTTTTTCTCATCATCTCCTGTGAACGTTTTTTCGGTAGGCAGTCTCGTCTTCTCTGTTGCTTTCGTTTGAGCTTCTGTGGTCGTTGACACTAGGCCTGGTTCGTGTGTATTCAGTGTGTGTGTGCGTGTGGGTGTCAGTACTTTATCTTCATGCCACTCGTGCCGTCCCTGTCTCCTGCTTTCCTGCTCATTCATTACCTCAGGTGTGTATGTATAACTGCTAATTACATTCATTTTCATTTAATTTATTTCACCATCAGATTTTCTTGGGACTGGAATAACTATATAAGGTTTGGGTGCTTTTGTGGGTTTCATGCCTACATCATCTGCTGGGTGCACTGAAATTGGAACTCTTCGTGCACCAATAAAAAATGTATTTCTGATCATAAATGACAACAACATAATGATAATCACAATGCATAGGCACATTATAGTTCGATAAAACAGACATCAGTATTTTCTTCCAGAGAAGCGAGGGTGCCCTTCTGCTTGTGGGAGGACCAGGCTACTGTTCTGGGCCCCCATCTCAATCGTCTGCCAATGGTCAATGTTATTGTTTCCCCCACTCAATATTGTCCTTTGAACAGTTTGTGTCATAAAGTGTCAAGTGCTTCACAAGTGTCTCCCCTCTTGTGAAAGGCAATTGTCTTCTTGCTGCAGGATGCAGTTTCCTTGCTAGACTATGGAGAAAAATGGATTAGACTAACACTATGATGAGTCATTTTTACTGTGCAGTTTCAAAGTGTATGAGCTCCCGGTTCACTCCTTTAATCTGGTTCAATTCTGTGGCTGTGTTAGACGCAAGTCAGTAAGATGAAATAGAAAAAAGTTTCCACAGGTTTTTCTCCTCCTGCGGTGTCTCCCCCTGGAGCTCCATTAGTTGTGTCTGCTCAAGATTGCTATAGGCTACTGGTGTGGTTTGTGCTACCATCATCCTTCTTGGGTGCACTCCACTTCTACTTCCATAATCGTCTCACTTTTGGATGCCATACGCTTGGCTTCTGTGTCTGCTGCGTGATTTCCACGTGACACAAACTCTGTCCCCTTGGTGTGGGCGGCACATTTCACGACCACAATGCCCACTGGGAGCTGTAGTGCCTTAATCAGCCTGTCCAATAAGGCTGCGTGCGTCCACTCGGAGGTGGTGCCTACTTTTCCAGCATGCTAGGCCTGCGTGTACTGTGGACTGTGGACGTCACATAGGCGGAGTCACTGTACACCGTTACTTCCTGGTCTGCGTGATTCTCAATGGCGAGTATCAACGCCAATAACTCTGCAGCCTGTGCTGAGTATTGAGATGGTATTCGTGTACTGACGAGTACTCAAAATTCTCCATTTGCTGTGTGCTTCACCACAGCAACGCCTGTATAACTTTGTCCATCAACTTGATCGATTCTCGAGGACCCGTCAATAAAGATGATCTCTCCTCCTGCCAAGGCATTTTCTTTTACCGTGGGGATTTCATCATAGAATTCTTCATAATTCGCACAGTCGTGTATCGGTTCTCTTTCAGTGACCGGCTCTGCTATGAACGTAGCTGGGTTCACTATTTTACATCAGATTATTTCTGAGATGTCAATGTGCCTTTTGGTTTTTCTAATATGGCAAATAATGAGTGCTCGACATATAACCTCATGGAACATCCCATTACAATGGTTGTCACCTTCTCCATGGCGAACGCTGCAGCAGCTAAACTTTGTTCGCATGGGAATTGACCTTTCATTACTGGGACCAGGTTCCCACTGTAATATGCCAGGGGCTTGTACCCCAACAAGGTTCTTTGAGCGAGCACTGCCATCATGACGCTGCCATCTGTGTGCGAAAACAGGTAGAATTCCTCTACATAGTTCGGAATTATGAGAACTGGAGCTGTGCAAATCGCTCTCTTGAGTTCAGCGAACCCTTTTTCCATCGCCTCAGACCATTCAAACTTTTCCCTTGTCACCTGGGACTTCTTTAGGGCCTGTAGTAAAGGCTTGGTATACGAGCTGTAATAGAAAACCCTTGCTCTAAGTTGCATAGGCATAAAAAGCTCTGCATTTGCTTTATCGTTTGTGGCTTAGCTGCGTTCAATATTCCTTCAGCCCTTTCTGGGGTCACCTTCTTCCCTTCATGAGAGATAAGTTGGCCTATGTACAGCACTTCCTGTTGACAGTATTGTAGCTTTTCCTTGTCAACCTTATATCCTTTCCCAGACAGTACAGTCAGTAGCTGAACAGAATCGTGCCTGCATTGTTCTTATTTAGCACTGCAGATTAGAATGTCATCCACATACTGCAAGACGACACTTTATAATGCAACATTGCTTAGGTCCATCTGTAGGACTCTATTTATTGAATGGATGGGGACTCGCAGTAGCCCTGTTGCAGCTTTGTGCTTTTCAGATGCATTTGTCTGAACGTGAATGACGTCAAATCTTGCGAGTCTCAGTGTAACGGGATTGAGAAAAAGGCATTTTTCAAATCAATCACCGTGAAATATTTTGCCTCAACGGGTATATTACATAGGATTGTAGATGGGTTAGGGACTAAAGGGAACTCAGCTTCAACAATATTGTTTAATGCTTGTAAATCCTGGATTAAACCCCAAGATTTCTTGACAGGATAAACCACCATATTACACGGTGACTCTGACGTGACTAAGATGCCCTGGTCCGTCATGGCAGAGATCGTCTTAAAAATCCCTTTGTCTGCCTCTCTGGACATGGGATACTGTCAGACCTTTGGCAAAATTGCTCCTGGTTTTAATTTAATTTTCACTTCTCACACCCCCTTCAAGAGGCCTACGTCATAGGGTCCTGTAGTCCATACTGAGACAGGTACCTTAGCTATGTCCTCATCAAAGTATTCTGGATGCTTCAGCTCCAACATCATTCTCTGGGGCACTTCTCATCTGATCACTTTTAAAGAAAGCATTACACTCACTTCCACCCTTGTCTCTTCTGAGTCTGGTTGTTCTTCAAACAGGTCGTCATCGGTGACGTCGGTCACTCGATACCCTTCTTCAATGGCGATGATCGTGCACCATTGCCTGCCTTCATCATCGTATCCGTCGACCAATGCTACTTTCCCTCGTACTACTGCAGCATGTATCATCAAGGGAAATACCTTTCCCTCCTCTTCATGTATAGGTATTCTTGGTCTAAATAAAAACTCATCGTGGGTTCTCATAGTTTTGTCTGCGAGGCCTGGCACTCCTGCCATAAGCACACGCATGCCATATGTGAAAACTTCTGGTTCCAGCGGTATAGCTCTCTTGGCTATGCGCCCTGGGTATGCTCTAATCATTTCTCATACATTTGAATAGTGCATTCCTGGAGTGGAGCATACTATGCCCTCCTCCCTGAATGAAATCGTCATGTTCAATTTTGTCATTATGTCTCGACCCAAAATGTTTACAGGGGTCTGGCGTGAATATAACAAAGGTACATTCATGTCACACTCTCCTATGGAGACTGGGAGTGCGTCTGTAAAGGGAACTCGACTGTGAGCACCTGTGAAACCCTGAGTATCTATGGCCTCGCGGGACAAGGAAAATTTGCCTTTGCGTATGCACAAGCGTGTTGCACCCGTGTCCACTAGGAAGGAATATTCTTTATCCCCTATAACGACATTCACCCTAGGTTCCCTATGAGGTTCTGGTGTCACTGATAGGATAGAGCACATCAGGGTTCCCAGTGAGCTGTCCAAGTTTACATATAAGTTTATCCCACTGTGCACTTGTAGATTTTCCCCATTCCCAGTGTTGCGTCCCCTTCCAGGGTTCTGGGTCTGTGGCAGTTGCGGTGGTGCCTGTTGGGTTTGTCCTTGTGGAAGATTCCCTGGGCCTCATTATGAGGTGGGCGGTAAGGGATTACCGGTACCAGTAAGGGCACCAGTACCGGTAATCCCTTACCGCCCTATTACGAGTTCCCTTGGCGGGTCCTCCCTTAACGTCTGGTTTTACCTGGCGTTAAGGGCGAGACCCGCAAAGGGACTTTGGTGCTAATAACGGTACCTATGTGGTCTCAAATGGGAATGGGGAAGGGCCCTGGTGCATGGGGAATTACCGCCCCTGCCAACTTTGGAATGGGGCGGTAATTGCTCCATTCACCAGGGCGGAGTCGGTAAGGATTTGGAGGCAGCCATGGCGCTAATAGCGCCATGGTTATCTCCAAACTCCTAATGAGGCCCCTATATTCTTTGGTTGCACCCCTTGCGGCACTCCTTGCACTTGCTGCCGCATCGTGTGATTCTGTGCAATGCCCTGTTGTGGGAAAGCAGATGGATTCGCCATGCCTGCTCCTATTCCTTGGCTAATCTGCCATGTGCCTTGACTTCTGCACGCGCGCGCCAAATGCCATGTCAGTCCACACAGCCAACATACTGGTGGTGGTCAGATTATTTGCCCATTTGACATACCCGAATTACCATTTTGTACTGTTTGAAAGCCTCCCTGATTACCGTGGATACCTCCCGATTGCTCTGCCATACTCTTCCCCTAAACCCTTTTCCCCTTGGGTAAAATCCTACATTTCCCTGGTTGTTCTGTAGTGGGTTAGCCACCTGTTGCATGTTTTGTTCAGCTGTGTTAGTTAGCATGGCTCCTTCAAGAGCATACTTTGATAATTTCTTTTGCACCAGCTTCGCTTCCTCACCTTTTTGAGTCGCCTCCTTTTTTCGATTCTTTTCTTGTAACAATCTACAGTAATATGTGATAGTTAACTGTATTTCAGCCCAAGGTTTAGCCTCAACTCCTACCAATTTCTTGAGCTGTTTCTGCACTGGTTCTGGCAACCCTTGGCACAATATGTGGTAAAATACAGGTATCGATTTCGCCCAAGATTCATGCGTTTCGAGCACCTATGCGTCTTGAAAATTCATGTATCCATTTTCTGGCTCCCGATGTCAGCACTGGAAGCTTGTTTTTCAGGTTTTCTCGGTCCATGTGTGGCCATGGAATATATTGTGGTCTTGCTCCCCACTTTTCTAGAAGCGGAAATTGGAATGTGCAGCCTTATTTCTCTTCTCTCATAGCTCTCCTGTCTATTGCAGAGGTAATATTCCTGCATCGCCGTCTACCTGGCAATGTCCTTAATCTGTCTACATAGGGCGGTGACAACACCCCCCTCTGACCATGGGGTGCTCCTTCATGCTGGTCAGACTGTGTGGCTGACTCTGATGCCCTTGGTGCGGACTCACTAGCATCTGACCATCGTACCCCCTTGTCCCTTGGGAGTAATCTTTCGTGCCATCTCCCCTCTTCATTTGTCTTGCGACCCTCTTCTTCAGAGTCGGATATTGGTTGTTCCCAATTCACACAACTCCTTGTGTCATCATCGTCTCTACTGATTTCTAATCTATCCAGGGACAGTTTCCTACTTCCACTACTTCGGATGACATCCTCCTTGTCATATAACTGAGTGCTCTCCAGTCGTTCGTCCTCCCCCTCCCATTGGGGTAATTGTTTGAGCCCCATTTCATCATATATTCTATCAATTGTTTCCCCGATGCCTCTGGTATCAAAGTCATCTTCAATATTTGCCTTAGGCATGCTGTGTACTGCGTCGTACTTAGGAAAGAATTATTCAACATCTTCCTAGTTTACCACTGAATCGGCTTCTTTAACCACTCTCCCCAACTATTTCAGATCACGCGCCCTTTGCCTATGCTTACGTTCAATATCATCATCGAATTCTTTACGCTTCTTCGCCTCTTCTTCCTTTCTCTTTTCAATTCTACGTTCATCTGCCTTTCGTATCTCCTCATCTCTTTGTCTCCTTATCCTTTTTTCATGTACCCTTTGTTCTTCTTCCAACCTGCTGTTTCTGTGTGTCTTGGTCATAGGCTGCTCTCTGTTTGCGATTGAGCTGTTTTCCTTGCTCTTCGCAATGTAGCTGCTCTCGCCTCAGCCTATCTTCCCTCCTTATCCTTTCGTCCCTTAGTTTCTTCTCCTTCTCCTTTCTCTGTGCCTCATCTAACCTCTCCCTAGGTCTCACATCATCACTTCCTTTCCCATCGAATTTCAATAAGATTTATCCTCCCATCCATTCATCTTTAGCGAATGTTATCTCATCAGTTCTGTCTTCACTTCCCTTCCCCTTATTTCCCTCTCTCTCCTTATCGGGAGATGCACTTGTGTGTGCCTGATCCATTCTTTCGTCATCATGTCTCCCCTTGTCCCTCGAGAATATGGAGGTGAGATTTGAGTCCTTATCCTTTCCTTGATTATCGTCACTACTCTAAGTAGGTGACTCATATGCGGGGTTGCTGTACCTTGCTGCTGCCTTAAGCTCCCTTAATGGGTAGATTCCCTCAGGCTTACTTTCTTCGGGTTCTGTTTCTGGCGGGGCAGGTGGCCCGGTAGGCGTCTCACCCCACATACACTTAATATCCAGGCTGCAGGTGGCTCTTCCCCCTTTGACTGTTCGAACATTTTCCAGAGTTCTAGAACAACAAGGCGTTTATCTAGCTTCTTGCCCGTATAAGTGGCATGCAAGTAAGTCATCATATGTTGTAAGACGGCTTTAGATAAAGACCCATTTTGTGGCCATGGCATAAACATCTTGTGGGCGGCACACTTAACCCACTCGGTGCTATACTTCCTTAGCTTAGGTGCGTGTTTCGGCAGCTGTTTACATAAGTGTGCTAATAGAGTAATGTCTTCCATGCTTAAATCTGTTTCTCTTCCTCTTATACAATGCTTTTCAATGCCAAAATCTTTTATTTCACTAATTTATTCAAAATATCAGTATGTGTGTGATTCCATCTCAACTATCGAATTGCACAATCTTAATCAGGTCTCAGACAAAACACACAAAAGAACTCCTTTACATGAGATGGCACAACAGAACATATAAAACAGACATTTAACAGACTAGACAGACACCAGCTGGACACAAATAACTCTGTCTCTAATTATTACCCCTACATGGAGTTTAAACAAATCCCGTTCATGACGTCTTTAAACATGGTAGTAGCCTAGTCGTCCCCTATTATGTGGGGCTCTGAGTTCATTTTTCTTCTGGCCGCTATATTAAAGTGCAGGAATAAGGCAAATCATCTCTCTTCTCAGGTGTCCGCCCTAGTATTCTCTCTCTTTTCTCAGATGTCCGCCCTGGCATTCTTTATCTATTCAATTACTCTGGAGTCATTATCCCCATATATATATATATATATATATATATATATATATATATATATATATATATATATATATATATATATATATATATATATATAGTCTTCTCTACTTCTGACTATTTTGTTTTTCCACCTCCCTCCATTACCTTTTTTTTCTAACGCCTATGAACTTTGCCAAAGCACTCAATTTTTATTTCACTCACTGTTCGTATCATTCTTATCTGGACCCTCGGGATCACCACCTCCGTTACCGCTTCCTTCAGACTTTCACCTGATCCTCTGCCCGTAGGAATGGGAAGGGTTATGGTTTTATAAAACAGGTCCCTTCAGGCCCCACTGCAGTTTTGGATCAATTATGCCACCATTGTCCATGGGAAGCTTTACAGTCTACTCAGCCGAATGGGAAGGACTTGTGATATTGCCGAATACCGAGAGTTATGTCGTATCGACGGTCAATAGGTGTCTTATTTTAATCAATAATCAATACTCGATGGTTTCCAACCATCCTCTGCTACCAAGTGTACAAGAGGGGGAGTGACCTCTGACCGGCCCATAGAATCAGAGCTCACCCTCAAGTACTTTAAGACGAGATAGCTGCACTTCGAGGTGGATGGGGTGCAGGATTCTCTTACTCCAACACCAATCAATAAAGACAACTCAAATGGTTTGACAAGTACAAGAAATGGGCAAATTTGGAGATCACCAATGATGCGATGGTCAGCCTCGCTTCAACTCCCAACTACCATCATTCAAACAACAACAGTTATTGTAAAAAATTGTCATCATTGACGTGTAATACTTAAAAGTTTGTCATGCAATTCTATTGGTTGGAAAAGGTAACTTAAGTATAGGTGCTATATCTGTATATGGTAACGGAGTGTGAGGATTGGATAACTCCTAATGGGTGGGCATCTACGCCCTTCCCTCTACCCTTACTATGCAAACATCACTAAAAAGTATGACGTCTCATTGGTTCTACTATCTATAGGACCTTGGATTATTTGCCCCACTGTGATTGGGCTGGCTACAACCCTAAGCATAAATCTCCACTTTAATTAGCAGCATGCAGAATGGACACCCAGATGCGGAGTGCCCCATCACTCACCCTGCCTCCCTTCCATCAATCAGTGCTTTAGGGCTTTGTGTCAATTAGTTGGCTGAGGCTGGCCTCGAAACTGTAGCTTCTTGTCAGGAAAAGTTATGGTTAATCTTGCTTTGGGTGACATCAGAAGTTGGTACCTCTTCGCGCTTGGTTGGTCACGTGTTAGCACACTGTGAATCGGCCTCGTTTTCCTTCTATTTGTGCATTTAATTCTCGTTTTCGGCTGCCACCTGACTGGGTCCCCTTATCTCGACCTTCACGGGGCTGGCTGCTCTGCTCTTAAGTTTCGATTCTCCGAAGTTACTGTTCGCCTCCATTTCTTGGTTTGACCTCGATTTCCCAGGCATGGCCTGCTCCTTGCTGAGTTTCGATTCCGCTGTCTCTCTTCTTGTTGTAGCTGGAATAAGAATCCTGGTCTGTTTGACCCTTAGTAACCTGGGTTAATTCTGCTTTTGTATAAAGTGGACTGCACTTATATAATGTGCTTTGTTGAGGTAGATATATAGTTGGCGCTTGCCACTCTATTCCTCTACTAAGCATAGCAAGCCGCACCGTTTTCTTAGCTTCTTGCGTTACAAGCCTATGTAAATGCGTTAGCTGGTTGAATACTTTCAACCTGCTTTACAGCTACGTTTCTTTATATTTCAACATCCTCTCTTCTTCTATGTCTGTGATATCCTTATCCATGGTGTTTTGTCTTTGTGTGTCACCTTTTGGTTGTCGTTCTTCATCTGTATGTCTGTCCGGGCACTTGTGACGTCATCATTCGTCTTCCATTAAGGCCTTTTGAGTTTGTTCCGGGATAATGTTTAAAAAATCTTCAATTCTTATCATTTGCTGGTATGGTTGTCGCAATGGAAACCTTACTGCCTATGGTTGTCTGGTTATTGGGGCTTCAATAGGTATTGCTCTTTCTGATTGGCACTGGACAGAGCCCAGGTGCGGCTCTCTGCTGATTTATTTGCTCATCGTACGTCACATATCTCGATGTGAATGTTCCTGGTACTTCAAAATGGGTGACTGGAAAGCAGGTCATATTTAGACCTCCTCTACACATGCACAATCGGGTATTCATATTCAACACTGGTAAGGGTGCGTCCACACACTCACGCATTTCATCTAAATTTGCTCCTGTGACCAATATTTGTATTTATTATTCACAGTGTCCAGGGCAGTGCTGCAAGCTGGGTATTTTACAACTGACGAGTGGCCAATGGACAGTGAACTGGAATAGCATCACATGAACTGAAGACAAAATAGATGCATAGGGTGGGGGGGTAATAACAGTTGATACGTTCATATATACAAACAGGTCAACAAAAAGGGGCATCAATTAAATGCACTGATAAGGATGGTGTTCCTACAAGGTGTAAGAGATGGAGTTTGAGGGTCAAGATGAAAGTAAGAATGTTGGCAGTGTTCATGATATGGCGGTCGAATGTATTCCAGGAAGTGGAGGCAAGGATGAAGCTGGATTGGAATTGAGTGGAAGCACAGGGTGGGCGAGGGACAGAGAGATTGTGCCAGGAGCGTGAACAAAGGATGCCTGGGAGAGACTGCAAGAAATAAAAATAGCCAGGTGTGGAGGGTGGGAGCAGCCAACCTCTAAACTGATTTAAAGACCAGTGCTAGAAATGTATAGGAAGACAAGGTTGTGCATACAAAGCAAACCTGGATAAAGGTGGTTAGAAGTTGTGCGTAAACCGTGGTGATTATAGTGATTATGAATCGCAAAGTTAAGAACTTTGTAGAGTGGAGTGTAGCAGTGGAGATGGCAACCCGGTCCTTTTTTATATGTACGCATTTTAAACACTGAACACAAAAAAGACCGATTTGTTTCAGCCATTTTTGGTTTTGGCTTTAAAATGCCGAAATATGACATCCTCCCTTTCCCACCCACACGTTCTCCCACAGGTTGTTATGTAAAATGGGGGGTTTCACCCCAAAATCACCCCTTTCATCACCCACCACCCCTTCCCAGCACAACACACACCAAGTTCACATAGATACGTACACAAACACAATCCCCCACAAAGCCACTCACCTGACACCCCTGCGACTACTCCTCTGTGACTCGCCGTGTCTGTCACCCTCTGCGTGCACTCGTGTGCGGCAGAGGCTGACAGTTCGATTTAGAAAGACTGCTCTGTGTGCGGTCAAAGGGCGGTCTTTCTAAATCGATCTTTTTTGTTTTCGGTCTAGTGAAAACTATATTTTTACGGTTACATGTGATTTCATCGAATGAAAAAACAACGAATTAAATTTTAACTAATAAAAAACAACTAATTGCAAAACAACTCATTTCTTTTTTGTTGTTTTTTGGGGGTCCCCCTCCCAAAGCCCCCCTTTTTTGTTTTAGTAATACTTTCCCCCACCCCTAAAACCACTATTCCCACTCCCAAAGACATTTTTTGTTTTTCCCAAAATTTGTTATTTTGGTATTAGTTGTTTTTTCATTCCTTGAAATTTCATTCGTTGTTTTCTATTCGATATAATCACTGCATGCCTGTTTCCACTTAGTACCGGCAACCCAGGAGGAACCTGAAGAAATAGTCTAGA
Source organism: Ambystoma mexicanum (assembly GCF_040938575.1). NCBI lineage: Eukaryota > Metazoa > Chordata > Amphibia > Caudata > Ambystomatidae > Ambystoma > Ambystoma mexicanum. The sequence goes on along the minus strand of NC_090928.1, from coordinate 1,172,016,023 downwards.
TTGTGGAGTGCAGAGTGGATAAGTACGTGTTAGTGATGCGATAGGAGAGGAGTGGGTGTATCTTCTCAATGTTTAATTGGTTGCTCCTGCAGTAGAAGCAGTTGAGGTGATGAAGTGTTAGAGAATTGGATCACTGTCAAAGAGGACCCCAACCGTTTGAGCCTTCGGGGAGAAGGGGAAGAGGTTGGGGAACAGGATATTGAAGATGGAAGGAGGGTGGGCCATTTCGGTTGGGAGGTAGGAGACTGTTGTCTCAGAGGGGTTGAATATTAGATGTCAAAGTGCCATCCAATGACCAATGGATGAGTGGCAGTCAGAGATCCTTGAGGAGACGTCTGTAGTTAGAGTAGGAAAAGAGGACATTTTAGTGTCATCAGCAAAGAAGTGACAAAGGAACCCAAAGTAGTCGGGGGGTGGGGGAGTTTTGGCTACAATGCTTGTCTGGCAATAGACTTTCCTTGGTTCTGTCTATAACTAGAGTCTTGCTTGTTACCGAAAAGAAGTTGAATATGATAGGAGTTGTCGACAGAGTAAATTCCCAGTGTATAATGATTAGGATACTAAACGTAGGATGGAAATGTGTATGAAATGAAACAATTAGGGGGTAAAATGGAGTAAGATGTGTGAGTTCAGGCATCCTCTGTATAGTAATGTGGTTTGTTGTCTGTAATTGTTTTAAATGTGTTTTTGATCTGTGTCTATTTTTATTTAAATTTGTGTGGAAAACTTAAATAACTAAAACACACTAAATAAACAGCCCTTTCCTGAACCAATAACCAATATTACGAGAGAAAGAGACAGAGCCCAAGGAATCAGTAGGATCCTTGGCCAACCAGACAGGCTGGCCCAATTGCTGTGGCCGGCCTGATGAAAAGACCTTTGGGCTTGATTTCCACAGAAATCCCAAAGTGAACAGACTTGCTGCCAAGGACACCACGCCCCTTAAAAGTGAGAGGTCTAGTGAGTATGATGGTAAGTTGCAGAGCAAGCAAAAGAGGCACTCACTCATTTTCAGTCCTCAGGAGATGTTTATACCAAAATAGAGCAGTGCACAAGACAGAATGCATTCTGGGCCCCCAGGGGCGGCCATTCCTCCATCACGCCCACCTATGCAGTCTTCACCCGATCCCCGCCTTACAGAATACCCAGAAACCCATGGTTCCAAACTGCGGCACAATACATTGCGTTGAAGACACACATTGCTACGAGTGACCCAAATGACAGTGCAAAATAAAGACTATAACAGATGGTCATTGTGTTCCTTAACAGTGAGTTGGGGCATTGTACCCCTTATCAAGATGTGGACCAGGCCTTATCCATCTGGCTATAGCAAACTATGTGACATATGTCTGTAAGGAGGACGTTGCACAAAGGCAGTGGATAGGTACTACATATCTGCGACTACAAAAAAGGTGCTTCCATGCTATGGCTGCTACACCCCTTTGACTGTTAATTTGAGCTAAGAAGACACTGGTTCTCTGTCCTTGGGACTGTAACAATGAGAAAGAAGCACCTGTGTGCTATATCCATTAGAGTGCAAAGAGATCAGTGAACCTTGGGGAGAGGAGTATCCTCAATAGACAAAGATACCTAAAACACTATATTTTGACCAATGCTGACACCTTTTTATAAGTCACTAGATACCATCAGAAAGAAAGAAAAAAAAACAAACACACACTTTGGGTATATGACGAGTCTGGAGACTTTTTTCCTTTTTCCATAGGAGGAGCCACTCCTCTTGAAGATAGGGAGGTGAGCCCACTTAGCAAAACCCTCCCTAGTGGTTTAGAAAAGCAGGACCTCACTGGGAGGGACTCCCCTTTGGGGGATAAGGACTCCCATTCCCATGGGGGAACTCCCTATACCCAAGATATTATCTGCCTACATGGGAGTAAGAAATACAGACAATAAATTCATGCAGTTGGCTCAAGGTAATGCTGAACATTCCACATGCGTGATAACTTGTGGTGAACAAAACGCACCTTCTGAATACTGGAGCAATAATAAAGGACCAATAACACTTGAATGGAGGAGGAGTAACCCAACGCCAAGGTGAGTCCCAGACGTGAGAATGTCAGCAAGGGTAGGAGCCTCTCAGACCAGCAGAGCTGGCTGCAGCCAGAAGGAGGTGGACGCCAGAGGGAGATGCCATATGCCAGATGAGGAAGCGCACAGGTAAGAAAGGGAAAAGGCACGCATGGGAATCCAGACCTGGAGGCGTGACCACATAAAGGACGTGGTGGGCCTGGATCCCGCAAACAGGCGCTGAGTCCAGGAACGAAGGAAGGACTGGGTTGTCCGCTCTCAGACCAAGAGCCATCGAGAGAGAGAGAAAGAGATCTGAGGCAAGCGGTACGCAACGACCGCTAGTATCCAGAAGTGAAGAGCGGCAAGCCATGGAGAATGCTGCTGTCGTTTACGAGACAGACCCACTCTCAAGCAAGCATCGCAACACAGCAGGTAGGTGGGTTGCCCAGGTCGGAGGGAGGAGAAGACAAGAGAGAATGAGCAGGGAAGAAGGAAGGACTACCCTAGCCCCATCCAAGTGTCACAGGAACCTGAGAGGAGAGAGAGAACAATACAAGGAATAAGGGATTCGGCAGCCCTGGAAACCCGAGCATCATTAACCTTGAGAAAGGTCATAGGGGCCCAAGAAAACTCAGAGAACCAGAGTCTGAGAGGGGTCCCAGGAACCCTAATGAACTAACTGATATATTAGGTCAGGGAACTCCAAAAGAGCCACAGGGCCAGAATAAGCAGAGTGAAAAGTATTTATCACAGGAACACAAGACACACGAAAGTTGGTCGAAGTTTGGAGAGATTGACCTAGTTGGTGGAAAGGGAGCAGGGAAATATCCCCCCCCCCACAAACCTAAATAAGTTTGGCCATTTTGTTTTTACAGGAACTTTCGGGAATTTTGAGGAACCTTTGATAGACTGACAAGAATTGTTTTCTTTGAGTGGAACTTTAATTTACTTCTAACAATTGGATCAAGAGCAAGAGGGACTCCTGGGACAGCCAGACATATCTTTGTGAAGAACCAAGAGTGCAGGCACCCATCCTATTTATTTCACATTATTGCTACGTGATAGGGCCAGTTTAGTGGATAGGTCTGGACTGAGGACTGTTTTTATTTTGAACTGTAGACAAGCACCTTAGATTAGTTTGGTTAGGAAGGGAACATTTAGTGAGAGGATCAGGGAGGTGTCTTCTTTTAATTAAACAAAAATACAGTCAAACATGTCCTCTAGTCCGAGTCCTTCTTCTGGCTTGCCACATATGGTGTTAGTCGTGGGATTAGTACCACCTCATACAAGGATGTGGACCATGTTAGTTTAGCACCTACACTCGAGCGCCAATCCTTCTAGTCAGGTCACCCCACAATCAATAGAGTTTGACCTATTCAGTAAAGAAGAAGTCCATATACCCCCTAGAGAAAGACCCTCGATACCTCTGGGGGTTAGCATTTCTCCTCCCCCCAATCTGGGCTAGGGTGGCAACACTCCCTAGATGTTGCAGCCGGGAGGTGGATCCTGACAATAGAGATGTGATATAGATTATTTTACATAACCATGGATCCGACCTCTATGCAGTTAATATATGAGATGCAGTGGCACAAAAGATATTGGAACAGTCCTTAAATACTGTTCCCCAATATGCTGAGAAGCTATCTGATACCCTGAGACGTTCCCAAGGCTTTGGAGAGGCTGACAGTTCCATGACAGTGCCCTCTAGAATAGAATCCGAGGATCCACCACCCTTACCTGACCTGGCCTTTGCTCTCAGAAATGATCCTGTTTTCACAGAAGCCTTTGGGCGCGTCCTCTCAAAGGGGCAGGGTCAAAGTCAGGCCGGACCATTTTTTCTTTAGGAAGGGTTTGTTATATTGGGGAGATACCGAATGAGAAAGACTTCCCAGACCTCAGCTAGGAATTACCCGAAGTCATTGACGAATAGTCTTGGAGTTAGACCACTCTCATCGTTTGACAGCTCACCACGGGATAGGGAAGACCTAAAATCAGGTCGTTCCTCTATTTTATTGGCCAGGAATGTACCTGGATGTAAAACAAATATGTTGCAGGATGTAAAATATACCAAAAAACTGCAACCACTCCAGTACCTCGTGCCCCCTTACAACACGTCCCTATTATTGCGATTACATTGTCCCGCATAGCTATTTATTTTATTGTATTGTTTAAAGTGCAGGCCTAGCTCGAGAGCAGCGAGTGCTGTACAGAGTGTGGGCAGCCAGCATTTGAGCTTGCATCTTTTTTAACAGTAACGCACTACTGTGAGATCTGTGCATTGGCATATGCGTCCATTGGAATTAGTCCTTGGTCAGGTTATGTTGAAAGAGCCATGTTTTGAGAGATTTGCAAAATTGCCGAATTCTGGGAGCCTTCCGAGCCGATGCCGGGATCGAGTTCCAGAGGGTGGGTGCATGACAAGAGAAGGATTGTTTGAGGGTCCTCTCTTTGCGGACGAGTTGTGACTGAAGCCGGTTGTTCGATTTGCTGCACGAGGAGGGTGTTCCTCCAGATATGTGAGCTTAGCCACCAGGTACGCTGGCTGGCGTGCTACTCATGACTGCTTTGTAGATGATGCACAGAGTCTTGAGCAGTATCCTGGCTTGTAGTGGAATTTAATGTAGTTCGCATAGGATGGGTGTAATTCGGTCAAATGTCCGTGTTCCCATAATAAGACGTGCTGCAGCGTGGTGGACTCCTTTTAGGTGGCTGACTGCGTGGCAGTTAAATGGCAAAAACATTACCCACTGTAGGTTAAAAAAATTGCCCACAAATTATTGGAAGTTAATTAATAGTCAGGATAACTTCCAATTCATTGCCCAAGAAAATCTGATGCAGAATTCAGTTTCGGTGATGTATTTTGAGTCACTGTGTGCTTCCCTATCTACTGGTAATATTGGGACTGTATGCACCGGTCCCTGCGATACGACATTTGATAGAGAAGACCTTGTGGGCCCAATTCATGGAATATTTGCCCGATTCAAAGTGAATTTGCACTGCTTAAAAGTGACTTTGCACTGCCGACACAAACCCTGATTCATGGAACTGTGCAAAGTGTATTTTTGCAGTGCAAAGTCTGGGCAACGTCAGTGCATAGTCATTTTTGCAGTACAAAATTACTTTGCCCGGACTTGGCACTGCAAAAATACACTTTGCACGGTTCCATGAATCAGGGTTTGTGCCTGCAGTGCAAAGTCACTTTTCAGCAGTGCAAATTCACTTTGAACCGGGCAAATATTCCATGAATCGGGCCATTAATATATGATTAAAAAGTCAACTGACTCTAGAGTCGCGAGCCCGGTAGGATTACGTAACTGAATTTTAATAGCAGATGCAGAGTTGTGGGCAACCTTCCTCTTCCTCTTATTTAATAAAGTCCTGAAAAGCTCAGCTCCTGCCGGCAACATGGTATGATTCATACGTAATCCCAAATTATAAAAAGGGAAACCAATTAGATCCGTGTAACTACCGCCCCATTGCATTATTAGACGCTGATGCAAACATTTTTGCTTCCCTTGTCTTAAGAGAAATGACAGTTTGGGCGGAATCTGAAGGGTTGCTAAAGCCACATCAAATAGGATTTAGAAGGGGAGTGGGGACCGCCTTAGCGGGGATTATCATTGACTCCTTGCAACATATGCCGGGGAAGAAAGGAATTCAAGGCATTTTTGCAGCAAGCATATACCTATCGCTTGCATTCGATGCAATCAATCGAGATACCGTATGGTTGAAATTAAAATCTTGGTAAATCCCTCCTCCCCCCTGAACATTTGGATTGGTCTGTATTCTCACACTACCTCACCACCAGGCTAAACCTTGAAGGTGCTTTGACGACGGTAATCAGAACCATCCGGGGTTTGCGTCAGGGCTGCATTTTAGCTCCTTTATTATTTAATTTATATCTCTCAAATTTGGGAGAATATTTGGCTCCTGCAGCCTTTGGGCCTGATTCATGGAATATCTTGCACGGTGCAAAGTGCTTTTTCACTGGTGCAAAGTGACTTTGCACTGCCAACAAACACCCCAATTCATGGAACAGTGCAAAGTGTCTTTTTGCTGTGCAAAGTCGCTTTGCCCTGCAAAAATACACTTTGCTCTGCTCCATGAATCAGTGTGGAGCAGTGCAAAGTGTATTTCTGCCGTGCAAAGTCACTTTTACCCTGCAAAAATATTCCTTGAATCAGGGTAGAGCAGTGCAAAGTGTATTTTTGCCATGCAAAGTCACTTTTACCCTGAAAAAATACACTTTGCGCTGCTCCATGAATCAGGGTGGAGCAGTGCAAAGTTAATTCTTTCCGTGCAAAGTCACTTTTACCCTGAAAAAATACACTTTGCGCTGCTCCATGAATCAGGGTGGAGCAGTGCAAAGTTAATTCTTTCCGTGCAAAGTCACTTTGCCCTGCAAAAATACACTTTGCCCAGTTCAGGGTGTCTGTTGGCAGCGCAAAGTCACTTTTCAGCAGTGCAGTGCAAAGTAAACTCCATGAATCAGGCTCTGTGTCTCTCGGCACTCTTCAGTGCAAAGATGTGTTATGTTACATATGCTGATGAAACAGTCATTTTTGATCGAACTAAAATTGGCAATGAGAGAAGGATTCTTGCGTTTGCCAGCTTTGCAAACGATCGCAGCTTGGTAATTAACGAGAAAAAAAAAACTAAAATTAAGCAGACAAAAAGAAGCCTATTTGTAAATGGTGGTTGAAGAACAAGAAATTAGAGGAAGTTCGCACCTTATTTTACTTAGGGTTCACTGTCACGGCACGACCAAATAAAGAAGCCAGTATGGCTCTTGTGAGGAAGAGAGCTATTCAGTAGGGTCGCCAAATGGGGAACGTCCTATATAAGTGACGTTATATTCAATACGTAAGCTCTATTAGGTTAAGCTTAGGGGCTAGAAACAAATCAATCGCTATTCAATTGGGACCTGACCCCCATGGAAGGTTTAATTTGGAAACGTGTCCTCTCGTTACCCAAGTGTGTTCTCAGGGCTCTAGTGTGATTCGAGCTAGGGCTACTGTCTCTTAATACCAAACGGCTATGGAAAAGGTTGCTACTCTGCACGAATTTCAGTGACCCTCCGCCATTTTCCCCGTATGCAGAATGTGGTGAAGCAGCTGTCACTATGCAGAAAAGTTACTTTCAGGTTTGTGAAGAGGCTCTCAGAAATTGGGGTCTTACTGTTCTTGAAGTTACGGGGGAACATGCAGTCCTTAAAAAAGAAAATCTATCATCTCGACTGGTGTGATACCCGCACGGCCATTTTGAAATATAAGAGGTTTTGTGACCTGTGATTAGTCCGTAAGCAACTTGGTTACAGGGTATTACATGCCGAGCTTCTGGTGTAACGGTAAACAGGTCACTCTAAACGTGGTTTAGATTACATTTGCTTCAAACAGATGAGAACATGTTGGGCTGGGGCAAAAGTAGCAAACCCGCTTTGGTCTCATGGCACAAAAATACCCAAACTTGCTTAAAAGTGGAAAAGGTTGCTGTAATGTGACAGGCCCAAGCTCACAAAGAAACGCTAACCTTGCCCCTGGCCTAACAGACTAACATAACTGTTTTAACAATTTGTCAAACAATTAAATAAATAAACAATTTCCATTACCCCACAATTAAATAATTAAATCATTTCAAATTCCTCCCTTCCTATCACTTGCTCCCTTCCGTCTACTTAAAATCCTCTCAACCTTCATTCCCACTTTCTCCTATCTTCTCCCGGAGGCTACGCCCCTCCTTCTTCAATACATGTTCCTCCTCTTTGCACCCCGAGGCAGCCCGTTCGTCCAAACAGCACCACCCCCTTCCTTTACCGCGCTAGTAACCCATTGTGCTTCCCTCAACCCTCCTCCAAAGGGCCATCTCCAGTAAAACACTCCGTTGAGGTGTTCTTTCTGCCCCACCTAAACTAGGTTTCCTTCTACTTCCAACTTTTAATTATGTCTTGCACTGTACCATCCATTAAGTAGTAGCTGTTTCCATATACTGATATATGCACTCTGTCGTCCCGAAAAAATGAAAAATCCTCATAAACTATTTCCCTATGCTCCAGCACTTGCACCCCCACCGCACTACAAAACTCATCTCCCTGTTAATCTTCTTCCTTGTCCTTTCCACTGCCCCTTCCTTCACCGCCCCTCTCCACGGTCTCCTCTGCAATAAATGTGTCCAAACCAAACTTACCTTGGGCCATATCTCCCTTAACCAGCTAAGGTCCCTTTTCATTTTCCTTAACAGTGCCACTCCTGTGTCTCTTACTAAGTCATTCTCCCCTGCGTGTACTATTATTTCCTCTGGAACCCTGACGCTCCCTCAATCCTGGTTAACATGGGTAGCAATTGGTCTCACCTAGGCCCCCCGATCCCCGACCGTCTCACTAGCGCAATGTTGTAACTGCAACCCAGTTGTGTCCCAAAAGATCCTTTTCTCTGCCTCTTTCCCTACCCATTTTACTATTGAATGCCCACAAATCCATACCTGTGGCAACTCACCACTCCCCCGTGCCACATCTGCAAAAGAAAGATTTGTTGTGAGTTTTCTCTCTGCCACTTCCAAACCCCCCCTCACCCCGCACCCTGCGCTAGTCCACGTTCCTAACCTGCCCCTTTTCCAAAATCTCTTATGTACCCCTTGTACTTTCCCGACCTCCACCATCCCAGGCTTTTAACCTTATTCTCTGGTAGCCCCATCCTGCTACCCTCCGATTCCGCCCCCATCCTGAAAGAATGAGTTCATAACTCATAACTCCCAGGACTTGTGTGTCAAGATTGCCTTGTGTAATTTGTCCACATAGTGTAGATGACGAAGTCTACCCAACAATGTAACCGTGCGTATGGATTTGAAAAACCAATACCAGGGATCAATTATTTGGAAGAATGGACCCAAACGAGATGCAGGAGACCTCCTAGAACTGGAAAGGAAAAGGCAAATTAGCCACAACCTTTTCGTTAGACAAGAAGAATAAAAGCAGACAGAAATATAACTACATCACTGTTGATGGTTATTATCGTATAACACACACTGGCAGTGGGCAACATCAACACCAATGGAAGGCCTGGAATATCTGTGGCAATAGAAAGAGTAGTATAAAGAATTTTAGTACAGAAATGCTTTGAGGAGAACAGAGTATAAAAAGAAGTGGACAGATAATCCTTACCATGAGATGAGATGACAAGACCACAAGGCACTGGGAATGAACAGGGCTATTCCCGAAGGGCCCGCGAACGCCTAGGGCTCAGGAAGTCCAAGGTGAATGCCAGATGGAACGAGGACGCTCCCTACTCACCCCCCGTATTGTACGCAGGCAGTCTCTAGTCCGTACCTGGGTGAAGCACGGACAGGAGCGCCTTAGGTCTTACTGTGTAGCAAGTGTAGCATGCAGGGTTCAGGAAACGAGGCAATCCTTAGACAGGTCCGGGCATGGATGTCATTTAGGGGTCGCTGGGGGTTGCAACTGCGACCCATGAGGTCTCCCTTGCTACCCCTAAAAAAAAGAAAAATACACTTTTTTTTAATTTATTTTTTTCGATTGAGGCTTATGGGCTTTGGCCAGCAGCATGTGGCTCTTTGTTTCAGGAGTGGCTGACTTTCTGATAGCTGTAGCTGGGAAGATAGCTCAGTGGGTTGAGCGCTGGCTACTGCAATGTGTGTGTGATCTGCAGGTTGGAGGTTCGACTCCCAGCAAAGTCAACTCAGCCTTTCATCCTGCTGAGGTTGATAAATGAGTACCAACACAGGTTGGGTGATATTGTATGTATATTTGTTCTATATGAAGCGCTTAAGAGTAAGTGCTATATAATAACACATCATTATCGTTTTGCCTGGACGTCTGTTTGTATTCACAGTGATTTGGTAATATGGGCCTATATGCACTGATATTAACGATACATATGGTAATCCATTCCTGTATGAAATGTATATATGTGCAGTGATATCATAACCATATTGTTCATAGTGTACTTAGAAACAATGATATGATATGATATGGCATTTGTAACACACCTATACACAAGTGTTTCAAGGCGCGACGAGGCGGGGGGGAACAGAGGGAGACAGACAACGATCCTACTAGGCCAGGTGTCATTCAGATCGCGCAAGTGCAAGAGTAGGGGGACTGGGAAAAAGTGCAGGGGAAGGGGAGAGGGGAAGTGCAGTACATGGTTAGTAGAATACAAGATAAATAATAGGGCCAGCTGGTGGCAAGTGCAAGGAAAGTGCGGTACATGGTTAATAGAATACGAGATAAATAATAGGGCCAGATGGTGGCAAGTGCAAAGGTAAGTGCCAGGAGAAGGGGCTGTAGGATACAGAGACAGTCCCGTAGTGCATGTTAGCAGTGCAAGGAAGAGTGGCTGGGCCAGGACATGAGATCGGTGAGTGGCCCAGTTGCAGATTTAGTGCAGGTTCAGTGATTTTAGCAGGGGAGAGAGGGAGAGAAAGCGGAGGCAAAGGGGAAGGTTTTGAGGTGCATCCGGAACCAGAGATGCTATATGATGCCACTTCCTGTTTTGTTGATGGGTGAAAGGTTGTATTCCATTCCTTCCGGTGATATCACTTTGGGGTGGGGTCAAATTCCATCACTTCCTGTGATGTAATCAGAGGTCAAGGGTCGTGTGATGTCACTTCCGCTACCCCTGGCATTTTGGTGAAATGACGTCACTGGGTCCGGGTTGGCAACAGGAGTTCACTAAATAGCAGCAAAGCGTGAGGCAGAAGCAATCCTTAGCGAGGTCTGGTTTGGCAACAGGAGTTCAGTTAATAGCGGCAAAGCACGAGGCAGGGGCAATCCCGGGTCCCGATCGGCACCAGGAGTTCCGTTAATTTTTTTTGTTTTGTTGTTGTTTTATTGGTTAAGTATAGTTAAACCTTAAACATTACATCCTTATTCCTTTAGTAAAAACATTGTTCCTTTGTTAAAACTTCCTTAGTTCCAATTCTCTTCAGACAGTAATTACCAAATCATTGTCATAGTCTCTCCGTTATCTTATGATCCACTGCTCCATTCATTCAAGGTTTGGGCAGTCAACGTAACTCGATCATTAATTACCTAGGACTACTCTTAACTTTCTCTTACAGATCAGATCCTTACTCCTCCTGATTCAAGTTCAACATTTCAACAAATTTTAATGCATCAAGAGTTTTGCCAATTTTTTCAACAGTGAGGATTCTTTCCCAATAGTTTTCTTCCGTCTCCTCGGTGATATTCATTATGTAGCTTCCCATATAGATCTCTCTTTTGCATTTTAAAGCTGGGCAAATTAACATAACATGTCTTATCGTTTCCAGTTGATCCTTCCGTTTACAGAACCGACAATATGCAGCTGTTCTGTCAATTTGCCTTCTTTTCCATTTCACTTCTCTGCTATTCCAGATGTTGAGTCTGCAGCGCAGCAGCAGGTCCCGGTAATGCTCAGTTGGAAATTTCAACAGATATGGAGGTAAGATGTTCAAGCCTTTTTTTCCCAGATGATGTTATAACATAGATTTCTTTTCAATCTTTGTTCCTGGGTTTCCTCCCAATCTTTTTCCCGAATCACTCTTTTTGCTTTGTCCGGGTTATTCTTTAGGGTCTCCTCCTCGAGATTTAATTGCTCCAACTGAGCCTTGCATCTGCTTTTCCAATCATTATGCATTTTGTCTTCATTCAGGATGTTCGTCTGGGCTAGAATTTCAAATGGTTTTGATGGTATATCCAGAATGCACTTTCTATACAATGATAGGGTTTTCCAAAGTACGACAGAGTTTACTGATTGGAGTCTGAGCTCAGTTCTGATGAGCTCCACTGGTCGTGAGGTTGGTAGGCGCAAGATTTTACGCCAAAATACGCTTCACAGAGTTTCCAAACCTCCCATCTAAGGGCTAAGAGTGCTTCAGTGCCATAAGTGATGACCGCCACCACGTTTTGCTTGTAGAAGGTTACAATTGGAGTTAAAGAAAACTTCCCATATCTGCGATGTAAGCAAATCACTTGGTTTGTCAGAGCCACTAGTTTTTCCCGGATCAGAGAGTAGTGTGCCTGTTCGTTGCAGTTTTTGTTTATCATTATCCCCAGGTAGAGTGTCATTTCTACTTCTTCCAAATTCTGGTTTTCTAAAGTCCACCTTATAGTTTTTCCGGACTGTTTCCTGCCCCGACTAGATTTCAATGTTAAGATCATGGATTTTTTGATGTTCATCTTCATGCTATTTTCCTTTAGGTAGTTGTTAAAAGTCTCAATCTGTTTTTGGAGGCCTATTGGTGTTTGATCGATGAATACCGCATCATCAGCGTACAGCATCCAAGGTATTTCTTTTCCATTTATTTTCGGCGGGAATGCACAAATCTTCTCCTGAGCTGTGTTCATGTCGGCCATATATAGGACAAAGAGGAATGGGGCTACTGCACAGCCCTGCTTGATTCCTCTAAAGGTTCTAATCCTCCTCGAGAGTCCCCCATTACTTGTGATTTGGACTTTAATTGAGGTATCAGTGTATAATGTTTTAATAGCTTCAAGTAGATCCTTGGGGCACCCCCAATTTCTCATCTTTGACCACAAGAGCTCTCTATTGATTCCATCGAAGGCTTGTTCGAGGTAAATAAATGCTAGATAAAGCTTTTTTTTCCCGGCTAATGTCTTTGCCTTCAACAAGTTGATCAAAAATAGATTCAAGGCGTTGCCAACTCCACTTACAAAGGCTGTCTGTCTTTCGTCTAGGATTTTCACCTCAGAGGCCCATTTTTTTAGATCTCTCAATAGCAGTGATGCAAATAGCTTGCCAATTGAGTCTAGGAGCGCTATGGGCCTATAGTTCCTAGGGTTTTCACGATCTCCCTTCTTATATATCGGTACTATATAAGCCTCCGTCCATGTAGCTGGTATTTGTTTGGTTTTCATGATTTGTTGAAATAGTATATATATTAGATCCGTCCAGGTCTCACAGTTTTCTTTTAGTAATTTGTTGGAAATGCCGTCTGGCCCAGCTGCTCTTGAGGTACTAACTTTTTTTATCAGGATTCGGATATCATCCTTATCAAAGTTCAAGGCCCAGGGAGTTGTGCCAGAGATCTCTTTTATGGTTTTTCCCCCACTTTCAACTTCATAAAGAGCAGTGTAGTGTTCGAAACCATTTGTCTTCTGAGACTTGATTGATACCTACGGCAGATTGATTGTGCTCTCTGTCGTTAAGTAAGTCCCAAGTGCTTCTAGCGTTATTTGTTGATAGGGCTGCTATCATTTTTTCGGCATCTCTCTGCAGTCTTAGATATCGAGTTTGTCTCAGCCAGTGTTTATGTGTTTGTTGACATTTTTTCTGGAGTTCGTATCTTTCTGGGCCGTTTTTCTTTTTTATGAGTCTCAATTCTGACCTATATTGTTTCCTTCTCAACACAAGTTGTTCATCACACGCATGTTTTTTTTAAATGTTCTTTTTTTTAGTTGGATCATACTTAATCTCATGGGCTTCCAACAGCCATTTGTAATCAACCAGCTCCTCATTGTTGTTTATCGCTTTTTTATATCCTAGTACTAGATTCGGGATTGCCTGATTTTTAATTCTCAAACGGTTTCTTCCCCCTGTAGCCTCAGTTTCAATTGTTCTTTCGGTTCCTCTATTAGTTCTTATTTCCCAGACGAGTACAGTTGCTAACAGGCAGTGATCACTACTCGTTTGTTTTGCTATTGTAAAGGAAAGTATCCGCTCCAACGTGTTTCCTCCCACAAAGCAATAATCTAACCAAGCACCTGATTTCCCACTGTGCCAAGTATGGGCCCCCTGGAGATTTCCCTTAGTCTGGCCATTTAACATCTTCATCTCACGGATTCTCATTTCTTGCATCCATACTTTTTCCTTTCCTAGCAGATGTTCAGTTGCTTTGATCTTACCATCTTTATCCAGCAGTTTGATATTTAGATCGCCATTTAATAATATCAGCTGGCCATTCCCCTCCATCATGGACTGATCAATTACCTTCATGATTGACGTTATAAAGTTCATCTGACCCTGCATATTCTCACTCCAGTAGACATTAATCAGGACCATTTGTTTCGGGCTTTTTGGGCATTCCACTTCAGATGTTACTTTCAGGATTTGCACGAAGGGGTTTGTTGTCAGATGTTCCATTACTTTTAGTGGACATTCCAGTTTCTTAAGTATCATGAGGCCTCCAAAGGGTCTTCCCTTGGGCCCCTTCCTAGCCGGGTTTGTGTAGACCTCATAGCCCTCGTATATAGTGGGTTTACGTAGCCATGATTCTTGTATTTAGATAAAATCATATTGGGTCAGGAAGTCACATTTACTTGAGAGCAGATGTTTGAAACCTCTTGTGTTCCACGATGCACAAAGGATCCGGTTCTGCTCATTCTCCGTACTCTATTGTTTCTTCTTGGAATTCAAAGCATTTGCCATCCAGGCCCATTCCTTTCCCTGATTATCTGCTTTAGTGGGTTTGTTCTTATCCCTCCTTAAGTTTTCCGAGTTATCCACTGTGAACCTCAGGGTTTTCAATATCTCCTTACTCTTTTTAGTTGTTAAAGACTCTTCCTCCTGAGACTCTTTCTCTTCTTTGCTTTTTCCATTGTTTTTCTTCAAATTTTCCCCCAGAATTATTGATCTAGTTTTTACTGAGATCTCCTTCTTTGTCTCCTTTCTTTGTTCTGTTTCGGCTTTTTCTTTTAATTGTCTAGATTCCTCGCCCAGGTCCTCCAGCAGGAACCCTCTTTTTGTTAAAGTGTCTGACACTCCCAAGAGTTTCTGCTTTGTATTTTTAGATGACAAGTGCAAGATAACTTGGTCTAGCCTCTGTTCCTTTGGGAATTCCACTATTTTTATATCTTCCGTTGATATCGTCCTTGGTGACAGGACTTGTTTGCAGAGCTCCACCACATATCTTCTATTTAAGATCACCCTTCTTGGTCCATTTTCAGCTGTTTCTAATTTTAGATAACATCCTTTGAATAGAATGGATTTCTTCGGGGGTGATCTTAGCGGTAGCTCTTTCCTTTTCTTGACTTCAATGTCCTTTTTTTTCCCTTATCAATTAATTGTTTAAGACAAGGGTTGTCCTGGATTTTTTTTTCTATCCTCCCTTTATTCACCATTTCTTTTCTTTTTTGTTCCAATGTCTTAAATCTAATAAATTCCTGGTCAGAATCCAATTCAATTTCATTTGTGCCTGGTCTTCTTTCTTTTTCCCTGATGTTTTCTTGGGCATTTTTCTTGTGGGCCTTTGGCTTCAGATCTTCCTTAGATTTTTGGGTTAGGTCTACTGTTTCCCAATTGTCTAAAGTTTGCCATTCCGAGATACTTATGCTATCCCAGTCTTCCTTCTCACTATCGGATTCCATCAACTCAATAAGATCACTCAAATGTGCTTGCTGTTCTGGATCCTCCCTGCTTACTTCCCTTGACACCTTTTCTTGATCTTTTAGTCCCTCGGTCCCTCAGTCCCTCGGTCTCTATATGTCCACTCATATTCATCTCTCTTCTAGATTTCTTAGCACACTGTGTGTTATCTCTTCTTGGTGGAGTTCTTAGATTTCTCAAAAAGGCTCTTGAACCATTTACTTTACGTTTGAGGGATTTCATTTTTTTCCCTTTTTCATTCAATGCACTTGTAATCTCCTTACCATTTTGATGGGTCGGATCTTTCGGCGTCGCCCCTGCAAATATTGCAAAAGAAGATCGTTCTAAATTTGCAGAGGTCAGCTTGTTAGCCTCCTTTATCCCGGACGGGATCAAGATCACCTCCTCTTGATGTTGCTCCTTTTGATTCGGGAGGTTAGTTGCATCCTTTTTCAATTTCATTGGTCCCTTGCCTTCTTTAAGTTTTGTATCAGTACAATCCTCCTTATTCCTCTGGCTGTTGTGTTTGTGGGTGCTTCTCATCCATTTACAGTCTTCTAGGACCGCTTCCATTAATACAGATTTGTCAGTCGCATCTCGCCTAGCTAGATCACTAAGGCGAGATTGCCAAATTTGGGTTAGTTCAGCTTCTCTGTTTGTTCTTTCATTTAAGCTCTGCAGGACTGAGGTCATATTAACATGATTCTCTTTTATTTGAGTGTTGCTGATGGTTACCTCTTGAACAGAATCTTTAATTGCCTCATAGAGCTTAAGAAAAGGGGCCAATGTTATAGTTAGCGAGGACATAACCACTTTTTCAATATGGTTCAAGTCTTTTTCTCTTTCAGTTTTACAGGCCTCAGTTATTATCCTTAGAATTTGTTTATTCCATATGTCTCCTGTAGGCCTGTTTTCCTCTTCCAAGGTTAAGAGGCTGGGTAGATTGCTTCCCGCGTGATCCCTCTTCACTTCTGCATTTTCAATACCTTCATCCACCCTAACCACTGGCAAAGTTTTATTTCTCCCGTCCCAAAGTGGCAAATGAGTTCCTTTCAGGGCTGTCCTATTTTACCGATGGCCAAAAGGATGTGTAGAAGTATTCTCAATCTGTTCTTTATCCAAGGCAGCCATATTTTCATTGATCAAGCAGAAACTCCTTCTTTTTACTCTTCCTATTTTATCCGTCAGTACAGTGATGTCTTGCATGATTTTATCTGCAAAGCATGAATTACTCAAGCTTGCCGGTACAGTGTCTACCGCACTGTTGGTATTCAATCTTTCTAATGGCCTCCGCCCTCCCAGGCGGAAGTTAATAGATTCTGTGTCATAGTCATCTGTATGAACTCCTTTATTTACTTCATTTGGGGGATTTGCAGATCGATTCCCCTTCCCCTTTGTGGGGTTAGCTGCTATGGGGCATTTCTTCAATGTGGGACTAATCCTCTCTTCCCGGTATGGTTGAAAAATGTCTATAGGGTCTTGCACTATCATTGATGGCCTTCTGTGGTCAGTATTTTCATTCTGATTGATCGAGTCCTGTAGAGCGTCTTCGATATGTCCCAATTCCAACACGTCCCATTTGTCACCTTGATCCCATGATGTTTCCACTGTTTGCTGGCTATTTACAATACTAGTCACGCCAGAGCTAAACTCTACCGCTGGTGGCCTTATAGAGTTGTCTAGACTCATGTCCAGTCTTTCTTGAGTTATTGATTCACTGAGGTCCAACCCTTTCCCATCTTTAGGTACTGTTCCGATGACCTCATCCTCTGTTTGTAGCGTCTTCTGATTACCTACAATGTCTTCAAATGGATTAGTTGACAATAAGTTTGACTTTGTTGTCTCCTTTTCCTGTGTGGAGATAGAGTCCTTACCTGCTGGCACTTCATCAGGTGGAGCTACTTTCTCCTTGCAAATATCCTCAATTGTTATTTCAACTACTTCATTGGATTCTAGAAAGCTTTGTCCAGCTACTTTCCCCTCGCAAGTAGCCTCAAATACCGCCTCTACCTGGCCTGCAAATGTTGATGGGGAAAGCATTTTTATGATTTCTCTTTCCGTGGGGATAGTACATGCCATGGGTAGTTCTGTAGAATTAGGTGCCAACCACAGCTTATCACCTTTTTCCGCCAGCTGTGAAAGTGGTTTTTCCATATTTGATTGATTGTCTCCCACTGATAAGCTTTTCCTTTTATCAGTACAAAATGGTAATCAGCTTTGTTTAGCATCGTAGTTCTCAAGGTTTGCTCCGGGCTCCCATTTACTTCTGGGAGTGAAGCAAATCTCTCTCTTACCTGCAGGCGTGTTCTTAATTTTGTTCCTTGCGTACCCTTTGAGAACGGGATTGACTTCATTCTCTCGAAGGGGTCCTTGTTATCTCTCGCCTCAGTAGCTTCCCGCAGCTGGTAGTCAGGCAGTACCTGTACCACCACCGCAAGCAGCCAAACAGCCTAACAGCTCCTTCAATCCACAACAAACGATGCCCTTTGCACTCCGGGTTTAGCGCCGCAAGGGTGTCCGGGGGCAGGTCTTATTGCACTTCCTGATGTCGTCACAGAGGGCGGGCAGGGGGCGGAGCCAACTTGCACAACGGCGTTCGAGCCTGCACCGCCCTCTCCTCGCAAGCAGGCACCTCAAATCCTCCAACGGCTGTCAGAGGGCAGGTGAGGAGGGCGAGGGGGGTCGCAGCCACAGCCTAACAGCTCCTTCAATCCACAACAAACGATGCCCTTTGCGCGGCGGGCTTCCGTTAATAGGAGCAAAGCGCGAGGCAGAGTCAAATCCTTAATGAGGTCCGGTTCGGCAACAGGAGTTCTGTTTAAACGTAGGTAGAAAACAAACAAAACCGTCAGAGTCTGTAAAGAGAGGCAAGGTCCAATAAGTAGTTTAGGAGGCAGGAAACAAGAAAGAACAATGTTCAAAGAATGTTCCAATAGTCAGAAAACAGAAAAACTTGGAGCTTGAGCATAAACAACGTAGCACACTTCATGCAATCAGAAGCACCCGGCACTTGTCAGAAAAGGGTTAAAGAACCTAAAATCACATGACCATAATGTGCGTATGACACGGAAGGAGTTAATGTCTACACCCCAATCTCCATGACAACCGCCACCGCATAGCAAAAGAGGGATATCTTGTAACGGGCGTAGTTTTCTTGTAGATAATGCGGGATGGTAACAGAACTTACTTAGATCGTTTACCGCGAGGTAGTGAGCGTGACTGTGTGCACAAATTGTGTGATTTGGTAAGCATACTCTGTGTGAAACGAGACGGAAGAGTTGAAAACCCGACTCGATTCCTGACATTGTGCTGCCGTCACTACTGACCTGTCCTCGTGCTGAAAGACCAACCCTTCTCTTCCCACACATGTCTCCTTCCACAATAAACCTATACTCACCGGGCACAACTCTTTATTACCCCTACCCAGAAGCAACCAACATCCCTTTCCTTTCTGGTCCATCTTTGATCTCCTAATTTTAATATTCACACCTAACTCCGAGAAATAAATATCCCCCCACCTTAGACCTCCTTCCCCTCTTTACCCCCCCACCAGTTCGGACACCCTAAATGCCCTGAAAAATAACCAAGTGAAACATTTTAAAAACATGTCCCCCTCCCATGCTGACCAGTACACCCCCTCTAAAGCCTTACATAACCTAACCAACGATGCCACTGAAATCAGTCTCCTGTTGTCCTTTTATCTCCTATTCAGTCTTTCCCAACCTTCCAACATTCTGCTTGCCATCTCTCTGCCGCTTGGCTGACAGCCCCAGAACCATTTCCCATAAAAAGCAATGCCTGCCAGTTTCCCCGATATCATTGCCTTCGACCAGCCTTGTCCAGACACTCCAGTAGGAAGTTAACCACATCATCCCTTCTCCTCTCCTCCACATCCTCCCTGCCCTTACAGCTGCGCGCTCCCCCCAATTTAAACTCTGACCATCCCCTTTTGTATGATGTCTTAGATGCCGGGGCTAGTAAACCCTCTACTAAGGACAGTGCTTTCATTTTCCTATCCTCCACAGCTCCTCCGGGTCCGATGCCCGCTCCAGTCCACTCCTGGTGCCATTCCATTGAATCTCTGCCACTGAAAACGAGATAATGCATCAGCAGTGCCATTATCTTTCCCTGGCACGTGCGTTGCGCTAAACACCACATTCCATTTCAATACAATTCTCTCATTAATCTAGCCAAACTCTGGTCCTTTTCCGACTGCCTGTTAACCGTGTTAACCACTGCCTCGTTATCCATATTGAAATTTACTTTCTTGATCCTCAATTCACCTCCCCACAACTCCATTGCCACTAACAAAGGAAAACATTCCAAAAGGGCTATGCTTCTGCCTCCTCTCTGCCATTGTTCTACCCACCTTTCTGCACACCACCTGCCCCCCAGAAAACTCCAAACCCTTCTGCACCTGCTGCGTCTGAAACTATTTGCACTTCCCATGAAACTGGATCACTCTGAAGCCACATGGACAACCTGTTGAACCCTTCCAGAAATCGCAGCCAAATCCTGCAATCCAGCCTAACCAAACCCTGTGACGTGAGCACTTAGCTTCTGCCGTAGACCGCACCATGCTCCTACAGAAAGTGTGCACTGTGGCCACTACCCTACACGCAAAATTGAGATGCCCCACTAGCCTCTCCATGTCCACCAATGTCATTTTACGCACTACTCTTGCCCTCTCCAGCAGACCTACCAGCCTGCTCACCTTGTCATGCAGCAAGCATGAGGTCATGGCCATCAAATCCAATTCAATCCCTAAAAAGGTCAACACCACTGCTGGTCCTTCAGTTTTGTCCTCCGCCAATGGCACTTCCAACTCCTGCATCAGTGACTGAAAGGTCCCTAGCATCCTGCGACATTCTTGTTCCTTACCCACCCCACTAATAAACAAAAAATCATCCAAGTAACACTCCCTCCGATCCTGAACTATATGTGAAGACCCACTGTAGAAAGGAACTAAAACGCTCAAACAAGGCACATGAAATTGCGCAACCGATAGGCAAAGCTTTGTCTATATGAATGTGTTCCTCAAACTGCACCCCCAGCAGCCAAAAATCCTCTGCATGCACCGGTAACAATCGGAATGCTGCCTTGATGTAGCCCTTGGCCAAGAACGCCCCATAACCTTCCTTCCTCACCAAACCCACCGCCTGTTCCACACTCGCATATGACACCCTGCAATCCTCTGGTGCAATAAAATCATTGACTGGCATGCCCTCCGGCCATGATAAATGGTGTATTCATCTAAATTCCCCTGGAACCTTCTTGGGCAAGACCCCTAATGGGGACACTACCAAGTCTCCCGACAAGTCTGTAAATGGCCCTACTACTCTCCCTGCTGCTATCTCCTTGTACAGTTTGCCCTTACACTTCAACATTTTCCCTTGCTGACTTCAAATTTTCCGTCCAACGGCGCAAACTTGGACCATGATAACCCAACCTAAGACCCTCACGAAAATATTCTCCCAAAATCTTGGCTCCTTCTCTCTCTGGGTAAAATCTGAGCCACTTTTCCAAAACCTCCACTCTAACTGGAGTATAGGCCTTTTCCCACAATTCCCAGACCTGGGCCATGGCCTCTCCCTGTCCCCTGATCGGAAACATGCGTAATCGGGTGCCGTCCCGCGCATCTGCTGCACCCGTGCTTGAACTTGCACACCATCCTCGTGCAGCCTTCTTTATTGAAAGGCAAATATGCTTCTGAGGGCTGACCCACGCCTCCTTCCCCCACCCACTCCAGAAATCACTAGCACCTATAATAATCCCAGCTGGCCGTCAGGCACTAACCCTGTGAAACAGGGAAATGCTCTACACTGGCACAGAACTGTAAGGGGAGAGGACCACGCATGACTAATTAACTCCTACCCCTGGGGTAACGAAGTATTATTATTTTTATTCTCTACCTTCCTAAACACATCTCCACCCTGTTAAATACCACCTTATAGGGGGGATGAAACTCTAAACCGATGGATAACCCCACGAAATGGCCATAAAACGTGTGTGCCCCTTTAAGGGCTCTGTACTGCCACCTGGTGGCCACACGACAGCACCGCGCTAAAACGCACACCTCCTGTAGGCCGCCTAACGAGAAGCAGGCTGCCGGAGATCCTGATAATTGCGCCCTTTTGATCCGGCTTCCTTTTGAATAACTGGGCAAAAATATTCTTAGAAGTCCCCCCTTTCCTGGCCGCACCGACAACGTGACCTACAAATCCATGGAGACCGCTGGTGCCGCGCTATCCAACCGGCTTATGACAAGGCACTCCTACGTGAGTGCGCTGCATGGATAGAACCGAGACGCCGCTCCCACAAGACGTCACGGGGGTGTACTTTATCTACAGTACACCCCAAATATAATCATATCCAAACAGTTTAAAATTCTTAATTGTATGTCTACCCTCCCGCCAATAACACTACCTATACACACCCCACCCTACCCCACTGCTGATAAACCCGCTGCTAAGTGCCAGGCCCACGTCAGGGAAGGCTTGGGAGCAGCGACCTGAGACAAAAGCTCGTCCCAACTGTCGCTTGCTCCCGAACCTTCCCTGCCCCCTTTTATACTCCCAACGGGCGCTCTACTGGCCTGTGCAGCGCCCAAAAACACCCCGGGGGGAAACGCTTTGCGTTCCCCCCAGCACCTCCCTTCCTCGTGCAGGTTTTTGCACTAATGAATGTGAATTGCTGAAGCACCTTATCTTGTCGGAGGTTAAATGTGGAAAGGATTGTGCATTGCGGCCGTTTTGTACGGTCTACTGGTTTCATTCTAAGTGATGCTTTGTGGGAAAGGTTTTATACTACAAAGTCTGTTGCACTGATTTGAACATTATTACGATTTTTAAAAAACAAAGCTAGATCTTTCCTGGACCAAGACGGCGAATCCTAAAATCACCTAAACCAAGGGCTTGAAGTGGGCCATGGCTAGCCAATAAGTTGATTTCTCCTGTATGCGCTGCGAAAATAATTTGTTTAGGAAAATGAGACTGCTCATGCCATGAATCCCAAGCCACCGATGAAAATCGAATGATGTCCGCCTGAGTACATATGGCTCTTTGTTTGCAGACATTTTACATTTAGAGTGAGGGTGATGACAAATTAATTGAACACCATGCCTTGTAGTCAGAATGCCTGCATGCTTGAATAACTATCACAGACGTAGTTCTCAAATATAAAATCTATTTTCATTCTTATGTTCCCTAAACATCCTTCGACTTTATGAAAAGCATGACGGAGCCCTCACTGGTGCTATTTGCTCCCTTCCTCTTTCTCAAAGGTGATTTATTTAGAGAACGAGGGTGATTATACTACAAAAGTCTGTTGCACTGATTTGAGCGTTATTACGATTTTCAAAAAACATTGGGATTGTGCAATAGTCATGTATTAATTTGTTACCTTCATAAATTATACGTAATGACAATATATTGTGAAATTCCTGACTGTTAGATGTTATTTTGTATTTTCTACGGTTGTATTTTTTAAATGAATTAATCTGTTGTAGTTTGATCGGGTAACTAAGGTTAAAACTGGTTTTCTGTGTACTGTATCGTTATACTTTTGCTTTTTGCTGTGGGCTCGCAGCACACAGGCTGTGCCCATCTTGGCACAATGGTGCTGGAGTGGTGGTAGTGTTCTGGAAGCCACATAAAGATGAGATGGGCTTTCTGATCCGTGACAGAAAGATTATTCCCCAAAGAGGCTAAACACAAGTAGGGGACAAGCTTCTATTAATAGTACAAACAGGGCCTCATCACGAGTTGGGCGTGTATCCCGGCGGTTATACCGCCGGGGCTATTAGCATTACCGCCAAACTCCCTGGTGCTATTAGCAGCGGATCACGGGTTTGGCGGAACGGTAATTCCCCAATCCTCATTGGGCCCATTCAGGAATTCCCCATTGGGCCCAATGGGGAATTTTTGGGCACTACTACCGCTGGTGGTATTAGCGGAGGTAATAGTGCCAAAAATCAGCAAATTCATGGCAGATTTACCCCCCAGCTGAGAGCTGGGGGTAAATCCTGCCAAACCCGTTATTTGTCGGACCTTTAATTGTGGCGGTAATAGCATTACTGCTGCATTTAAGGGTTATCGCCAAACTCATGATGAGGCAGAGTATCTGTAGTGGCTTTCTTCCCCTGTTCAGTATGACGTTTCCAGCAGCAACATGCGTTTTCTCTCTGGACTTTGATGGACCATAAGCATTGTTTTTTAAATTATCCATGTTATCGCCATTATCATCATTATTGTCCGACTTATCAGTTGATGGGGTGGTAAAGATAGAGACCTGGTATTTTCTAACTCCTCCCACTGTTCAACGACGATGTGTGTTGTTTTTCCCTGACCTTATCTTAAGGAGATAAGATGTATACCCCGCCACCTCCTGTCCCCTGAGATGGTGGAAGGATCTGAAAGTGCTGCCTACTCTGTCAGTCTCAGCTGATGTTCCTTTTCGCGGTGCAATACCTGTGCATGTACTTATACTGCTGTGTGCATGACAGTGGGACTTGTGTGGAGCGTGAGTTGGATGATATCTTTATTGGTCACATGCAATTGTTTCATCCCCGGTTCATACAGCAAGTGCTGCTGCAGATGTGAAAAAAAAACATGCAGATGTGTCGCCCACAACCTATCGCTTGTGTGAGGGCTGAGTACATGTTGCCCTCCGCTCCCTGACTGTTTTATGATCTTTGCTGTGCCTTCCCACCATAATCGCACAAGTGTGACTCTTCCACAAACTGTCCTTCGGGATTCTTGGCTCCTCCTGTTCCTCCTCGCAGGTGTCACCCAATGGTACAAACCACAGGGCGCAAAGCAGTGGGCAAATGTGACAGTGCACTTTACCAGTGTGCAAATATCACATCGCAGATAGTGGTGGGCAAATATCATAGTACACTTTACTAAGAGGACAACAATACAGTGTGAACAACAGCGGTAAATATCACAGTACAGTGTGCCATGGAGAAAATAACAGAGGAAAAATATCACAGTGCACTTTACCAAGAGGACAACAATACAGTGTGAACAACAGTGGTAAACATCACAGTGTGCCATGGAGACAGTAACAGAGGGCAAGAGTCACAGTGCACTTAAACTTGTTGCAAATAGAGTGTGAATAGGAGGGGGCAAACATCACAGTGCATTTGTGCAAAGGAGCACATTTCACAGTGCAAATAGCGGGGAGGGAAATGTTGCAGTGCACTTTGCCAAGGGGCAAATATGACTCTAGCAATAGGCTGAGCTTCAATAAGAGAGCAGCTATGACACCAAGACGAGCTAGATCTTTCAAGACAGCAAACCCTAAAATCACCTAAATCAAGGGCTTGAAGTGGACCATGGCAAGCCAATAAGTTGATTTCTCCTGTGTGCGCTGTGAAAATAATGCATTTAAGAAAATGAGACTGCTCATGCCATAAATCCCAAGCCACAAACCTAAATTTAATGTTGTCCGACTGACTATATGTGGCTCTTTGTTTGCAGATATTTTACAGTTAGGGTGACGGTGATGACAAATGAAATGAACACCATGCCTTACGCATTATGTAATCAGAATGCCTGCATGCTTGAATCACTATCACAGATGTAGTTCTCAAATATAAAATCTATTTTCATTCTTATGTTCCCAAAATACCCTTTGATTTTATGCAAAGCATGACGGAACCCTCATTTGTGCTATTTGCTCCCTTCCTCTTCCTCAAAGGTGATCTTTTTAGAGAACGAGGGTGATTATCTCAAAGACTGAGTTGTTTATATACTGCGTGAGAGGTATTTATTTACAAATTGGCATTTATTTACAAACAAAGCCAGAGAGATGTATTTACAATATGCAGGCTTGATACAAACGATTCCAACAGGACCTCATGACACCATGCAAAAAGACCCAAAATACAACTTTACAGGGTCTCATGATGTATTGTTTGGCTCATGCTGTAGTCCTCTTTAGGCAACGGCCAGCATTTAAGTCACGCCCCCTTGTTAGTGCTCCCCGTCGATTTTGCATTCCACTGGAAGCCCTCCTTAAACCTCTGCAGTTGACCTGTTTCTGTTCATTGCCTCCTCCATAGGAAAATTGGGGTCCTGGGAAGAACGCATTGTATGTTTTCCTGGCAGAGAATGCACTTTTAAAAATAAAGCGATAATAAAAGAAAGAGCATGGCCCTCATACAAACATAGATGACAAACACATTTTTATTAAAGGAGGAACGAACGATTTAGTGGTGATGTCATTTTATGAACTGCTGATCGTCCTAAAGAAATACAAATATGGGAATGTATGCATTTTAATAGTTTAATTCCAATAGCAGCTTAGCTAAATAAAACTAAAGAAGCTTTGCAAAAAAAAACAAAAAAAACAACAACTAGCTTACAACAGTGGAACTAAATGTTAAAGAACACAATCAAACCTTGAATGTTTTCATCCAAAAAATTAGACATGTCCTGGTCAAAATCATTCTGCAACGTATGGGAGAAGCACCTTCTCCCTCCTGGCACGTGTGTATGCATGTGGGTGGTTTATATAGCGCAGACCTAGCCAGAAAGCAACTGAGCGCTGTACAATACAGGGAGTGCCAGTCTACTGCTGGCGGCCAAACACAGGCCACGTGGCTTTAGTGAGAGGGGAGAAAACGAGAAGATGCTGAAAGAGGAGAGGGAGAGAAAGAGAGAGGCATTGTGGGCAACTGAGAGTGAGGGCGTATAGGGAGAAAAAGGGGGCCAGAGAGGGAGAAGAGAGACAGATGAGGGAAGAGTGTGGAAGAAAGAGAGAGAAGATGCTGAAAGAGGAGATTAAGAGAAATGATGAAGCAGGCGGAAGAGAGAGGCATTGTGGGCAACGGAGAGAGAGAGGGCGAATAGGGAGAGAAAGGAGGCCAGAGAGGAAGAGGAGAGACAGATGAGGGAAGAGTGTGGAAGAAAGAGAGAGAAGATGCTGAAAGAGGAGATTAAGAGAAATGATGAAGCAGGAGAAAGAGAGAGGCATTGTGGGTAAATGAGAGTGAGGGCGAATAGGGAGAAAAAGGATGCCAGAGAGGAAGGGAAAGAAAGATGGAGGAGAAATTGCAGTGCTCTCAAGAGGAGGTGCTTGTTGTATGACTGGATAAGTTAAGTGCCCAGCACTATGAGCATTTGGCAACATCTAAGGTAGCAGTAAGGTAGAAGAGGGAGAGTTTGCAAGGAACTGAGATATTAAATTTAGCAAACCATTTTAAAGTTTTTGTGTTTTTATGTGAATTTACTGTTTTACATGTCATGTATTCTTTTTTCATGTGTTATCATCATAGCAAGATTTGCAGATACCTATATGTTTGGTTAGAAAGGATGACACTTTGAATAATAAATATCCATGGTCTAAGTAGAACATACCCTGTCCGCCAGGGTGAAACTGACATACCTTCACTGTCAGGAAAGGCATGTCTTTCTGCATAATCAGACATACCCACCAACCAGCTGTGCCCAGAGGTCGCGCCTGACACAATGAGGCACCTGTAATGCTTGGTTCCTCCATCCTGGCAATACGAGGGTGGCATGTTTCTACAGCAGCTCTCAGTTTTCACATTGGGGTACGGGTACAGGCTTGAACCTACGTATCGGGCAATGATATAATGCCAGAAGGAGCAGCATAACATGCGTGAGCCATTTATTTTTTTGGGGTAAAAGTTGGCAAGATTT
This sequence comes from Ambystoma mexicanum, assembly GCF_040938575.1. NCBI lineage: Eukaryota > Metazoa > Chordata > Amphibia > Caudata > Ambystomatidae > Ambystoma > Ambystoma mexicanum. Next base: position 1,171,989,007 of record NC_090928.1, on the reverse strand, counting down.
TTTGGGCCAAAGTAGGCAAGTTTCATATGTTACTGTACTCTGCAGTTGATAGTTTTGACCAATGTCACTGACCAATCATTTTTGAAAACCTATTTGCAAGATATTTGACCATAACCCCCCTTTGGGCAAAAAGTACTGAATTGCCATTTGCGATTGAGAGTTGCTTTTTCATTGCTCATTGTTCCTGGGGCCAATTTTTCCGGTCCAGCTCAGACACTATTGGGGGAGGTTTTGAGTTGGGTCATTTGGACCCTACACTAGGAGGTTTTGTGTTGGGTGAGTTCAACCTTGCACAGGGAGGTTTTAGGTTGGGTGATTTCAACCCTACATGGGGAAGATTCTGGCTGGGTGATTTACTGGCTGCATGGGAATGTTATGGGTTGGGAGATTTCAGCCCTGCATGGAGAGTTTTTGGTTTGGGTGATTTTGACCTTGCACAGGGAATGTTTTGGGTTGGGAGATTTTGAACCTGCACTGTCCTTCTTGCACCTGTCCCCATTGTCCCCAGCAATCAACCCCGTCAAATTCCCAAAATGTAATTAAAAAACACTTTGATAAAACCTCATTCCCTTCCTCCCCTAATCATGATTGTACAGAAATTCCTAATTCTCCCATTTATCTTTCCCGTTCTGATACAACATCCTTTTTTTAAATACATTTATTTGTTATAGTATAAATGGGTTGTATATCGTTGTGTCATTTTTTTTATTTTTAAAAACCCCAATTAATAGTCTGCGAACTATGCAACTGCCCGGAGTGTATGTTTTCACATGATGTACTTTTAATTAGTCGAAGGACAGCACACCTGTTCTACGAATACTCACACACATGAGCCCTGCGTCTCCGACTCGATGAGTGTCCGTGGATGACCGGCAGGGCTGCCAACGTCCCCGGACGTTATTATGTAACCGCACCAATGTAGTCTGATGGCCTGACCACAAACAGTGTCCTTTCCCTGGACAGTTTAAAAGTAAATTTTCCACCTACTGTGTTTCAAGTGAAACGTTTACCCTTGCAGAGCTCCTGAACCCATTCCTTAGTTGATTTTGCATCCTTTTACAATGTTTCAAGGCCTATTTTTGACTTGGCAGTCCACGTACTGTCATGCCAACCTATCGCAAAAAAACACACAAAGCTTTATTCACAGTAGAGCTTGCTTTTTCCATTTGCGGACAAAATAAATTCAAACATATCCACATTTCTCTCTAAACAATTCAACAAAACATAATTTTCAAATTTGGAAACATTTCTGTCAACTTTCCAAATGTATCCTTCATTGCAACTGCGATGAAATTCCAGTATTGTACCCTAAACTGTTCCCTTCCAATGAACAACAATGATGTTTGGATGTTTTAAGTGAACCATATTCTTTCAAAACGGGAGTAAGTCAGCCCAATTCAGTTCTCACACTCCATAGCATGACACTTCAAATTCATGGAATCCAAGACTTTCAGCCAATCGACAGTGCTCAAAATATACCTTCAGCCAATGGATCCAAGAGTCCTCCAAAATCCATACACTCTGCCTCCTCAAAGACATAGCCATAGCCATCTTCAGTTCTCTCACCAAACTAAACTCCTGCTACCCTCTCTTTCTGTACACCACACCCAGAAAGCCTGATTGACTGATCCACCGATATCCGTGGACTACCGGAACATTAAATTGAAGGGGTTGGGGGTGGGAGGTTACTCAATTTTAGTTATTTATTCTTTAGTGTTGGCGCTGAAAAGAACCTTTCTTTTTTTTGGTTGTTTTTTTGAGTGTGTTAACAAACACCTTTTTTCTCCTTTTCCTGCTGTTATGTACAGTAATACTGTGCCCTCTACATTTGTCTTCCAATTTTCATAAAAAGGAACTGTTTTAATGCATTCCTAACATTTTACAGAAAATTTGGGTTTCCGTCATCTGTGAAATTAACTCCATCTTCACGAAACAGATTCACACGATCAGACCTTATGTTATCATTCTCAAAAAATGAAATTCCTGCAGCATATAAAAAAGCAGATACAGCTTTATTCATAAGCTACCACGATTCTTCCATTTGTACGCTGAAAAAGGTTACACATCTCCATGTTTGTCTGTCATGTATTTGAGGAAAAATAATCTTTGCAGCAGGAAACAGTTCCATTAGACTTTTGAAAAAATCCTTCAGGGCAAACTGCAAACACATTGCAGTCACATACCCCAAACTGTTCCCTCCAAAATGCACAACTTTAATGTCTGGACATTTAAAGTGTGCCAAAATCTGACAGAATGACAGCAAGCTTGCCCAATTTAACTCACAAACTGCATGGCACAAAACTTCCACTTCTTGCAATCCAATACTTCCACAGTTGCCATGATTTTCAGCATACACCTTCAATGACTGGATCGAAGACTCTCCCAAACTCCGCAACCTCTACCTCTTCAAAGACATAGCCAAGCCATCTACAGTGCTCTCACCAAACACAACTCCTGCTACCCTCTCTTCCTGTACACCACACCCAGGAAACCTGAACCGACTTTCCGCGGTCTCCGCAGTCCCCTTCCCATGCTGGGCACCCTCTAGAGACCCGGATATGGCATGTACTGTCCGCGGACTACTGCAGTGTCCGTGAACAGCGTTGCACAGACAGTACATATAATTATTATACACATATTACTATAATGGTCGTAGCAATGCCCCCAAGAATGTGGCCACTGGCCCCAACCACCACAATATAAGTACAATATATGATAAGTACATCCAAAACTCATCTTGAACCCTCTGCCCTTTAAATGATGTCCTTGTGACCCAAATTAATCTGCACGTACCTTTTCCACCCATAAAAATAGCCCCATTTCATCTTTCTTCCACTCCCCCACCCTTTCCAGGCACTCATTCGGCAACCAAATAACCCAAAATGTGTTTTCCAGACTTTTCCCCGACCACACTTTCCGCGGACACCATCCGCTATCTGCGAATCCAACATGGCGACCATTTCAAAATAGCTGACGGAGCTCACGTTTTTCACCATCCAAACAGCGGGCATGTCCGATGTCCGCGGATATCACACCACCCCCTGATTGGCCCAGGGGGGTGTCCGTGGCCCAAACAGGGAAGTGAGGGACTAATTTATTTTGACTTACTTTTTGCCCATGTTTTTAAAAACGACTGGACAGATTTTGGGACCAAGCCGCCACTCATGCCGCAAATGTGGTGAAAATCCATCCATCGGTTTGGGCTGTAGGCGTGAGCAAAAATTTGTTTCCATTGCGTCTCTGAGGAAAACCACACATTTTGGGACCCTCCCTATAAATGTGCCCCCCTTGCACAAATCCTCACCAAACTTCGTAGGTTGCATCCATATACTTTTTTTGCGAGGATAAGTTGAACAACTTAACCAAAATTACACAGCCGCTATACATATAAAATACACATTCTTTTCTGATTAGTTATCATTTCAAGATGGACAGTCCGGGACACTCCTATTGCACTCTTTCAAAATACCCCTTTGACAAGTGGGAAAAGGACAAAGAACACCAGTGGGGGTTCCTTGCTGCTTTGCATACATTGAGAGAACATTTTGGTAATACACACATGATCACAGATATTTTTATTTGACAAATAGGTCTGTGATAAAATTGTTGTAATCTTGTATGACTAAATAAATACTTCTCACTGGTCATGTTGTTTATTTCTTTTTTCACAAGCTAAAGCTAACATTAACATTTTTATACATATAAGCATGTATACTGATTTGTACCGCAACAAGTTTGGGATGTGAGGATAGAATGACTGTGACATCAGACAATAATTGGGATCAAAGTGCCCTCCCAATGCACAGACATCCTAAGAGAATTATATATATATGAATATATAGGATTATTCTAATTTTGTTGTCAATATATAGAATTGTAAATGCTTATGTGCCAACAAGGGGGATGTTCTCAACCGCAGGTTTCCAAATGAGCGAATGCTGAGGTGGGAACAACACATTGTTAATACTCAACACACTTTACATTGTGTATATCCCACTCACATCATTTTCCTACCTCTTGAACTTGTACGGAGGTGGAGGTGGAGAGGCGTGTTATGGCAGAACCACAAACAAATAGAAATACCTGGCATCCTGACATCCTTTCCAGAATGCCTCCATGTATCTCCCTGCACCCTATGTAAACATCTACTGACCTACTGCTAACCTCCCTTGTGCATGTTGCCTCTTATGTAACCCTTTGTGGTGTTGCCCGATTGGTGCAGGTTTGTGCTAGTTACAGTGATTATGGTGATAGTTGAGATGTGCTGTACAACCTGTAATGTAAATTGAAGACAGGCACAACCTAAAGTGGTAATAAGGGGTTGGAGTGTAAACTGCAACAGTTAAACCTGTGAGTGGTGCAACCTGTAAGTATGTGATGGGCTTTCACAGCTCAATTAAGAAAGTACCCTTAGTTCTTGAGGCATTGGGCTAGTGCAGCACCTCAAGGGCAATAGGCAATTGTTTTCTGTTGGGTATTTTGTATAGATCTGGGGCCTAGCGGTATTTTCCTACCGCCAAAATGAAAATAATTCAGTAATAATCACTCTTTGCATTCAGATTAGATTTGGTATATAGTACTATAGTATACATACATTATTTCAGCACACTGATACATTTCGTGGTATACATTGGGCCTCATTACGACCCAGGCGGTAAGTTACCGCCTGGGTCGTACATTTACCACCATGGCGTAAACTACGTTTACGCCATGGTGGTTGGCGGACTTACCGCCCCATTCTGAGGTTGGCGGGGCGGTAAGTCCTCAATCCCCATTTACCCTTCCCCATTCCCATTTTTGCCCCATAGGGCATAATAGGAGTGGGGAAGGCGTTAATTACGCCACCGTCTATTACGGTGGCGTAATTAACAACAAGGTCCCTTAGCGCCATGGATTTTAACACCTGCTATAAGCATGTGTTAAATCCTCCATGGTGCTAAGGGACCTCGGAATCAGGCGGTAAGGGTCGGCGCTGTTTACGCCGCCGTAAACCCCTTACCGCCTGGGTCCTAATGAGGCCCATTATGTTGGTATGCGTTATATATATGTGACCACAGTATCCAGAACCCCTTATTTTTGTTTAGTTTGTTCGTGTGGTCACTAGAGAGACCTCAGGCTTGCATTTCAGAAACACCACATTTCCAATTGGAGTGCCACTATGGGCTGTTCTCACTGACTTATCTATAACAGCAAGCTGTATGTGGTATGTATCACCAACTTAATTACGTTTGGTGAGCTTTGTCCAGGGCCTCTCTTTCTGCCGACTCATAGACCTTCGGCAGCAGGCTATTTTCATTCAGAAAACACACACACACTCATACACTGAATGGATTCATGCACACAGCTACCGCCATATCTTATCTTTTAGCAACTTTAAAAAATGAGAATTGCACTGTGCAAAGATCTTCCCATATTACCAGTGTTATAATGATAGATGCACAAAGGACAAGATAAAAATGAAACACACTTCCCGCCTGCTTTCAGATAATTTTTTTGTATTATAAAACTTGCATTTCAACACGAACTTACTCTTTTTTTTACAGAAATAAATGGAAAACTCACAGTAACAACATTATCTGTAACAAAATGAAAAGAGAGTGGCGAGGAACAAGAATTCAATTTGCAACATTAAACATGTGGTTAAAACACAGGAATCTCCTCTCCTACTCTGACTGAATATTTTCGCACACATACACACAGCCCCCACACTTCAGCGAGATAATTACCAGGCTTGTTCAGCATGTAACTTCTTTGGCTGCTCGCCTTCTGGAGGGGTTCACCCAGCAAGAACAGGCATTTGCTGTCACTCAAACTGGGACTTGTTGACTGGAAATCCCAGCCTCTGTAGCAGTATTGAATCTGCTTTAGGAATCAGGCATCCCCAGCTATCAACCCAGTCCTTCTCCGAGCTGTGTCAAGATGTCGTCTCTTAGCTTCTTCCCCGAGATTATACATGAAAACTCTGGTTACCTCCTACCAAAGGATCCTAACCAATAAAATTCTATCATGTCCTATCCACCCTCTGCACACAATCGAAATCTTTTACATTAAGCAACTGTAACAAAACTGATTTCCTGCTATTAGAATCCTTGCTTCCTGCAAATACTGTGGACAAAGCAGCACAGAAAAACAAGAAGAAAAAAAAATCTGCAAACAGTCTGAAATGAGTTTCTGCCTGCCTCATTTTGCAGTGGAGAACACATTATATTATTAAGAAGTTAGAATCATGTTAGTACGGTTAATTATATTAGTTCATTAATCTTCACATGTGTCTCTTGCAACATAGGCATTTCAGATGAAAAGAAAAAAAATGGTGTGCATTTTGAATATGAAAAATAAAATGCGCTTTTAAATGAGAAAATGGTTTGTTTTTAACCTGTGTAGCCTGTCTTCATTTACATATCCATATGTTGCACTGGCAACACATAACTTGAAGCAATTGCATCAAACCCATGCAGTGGCACTGCATAAAAAAAATGCTCAATAACACATGTCTTGCTGTACCACATTGTAGCAATGCACCAAACCTATGCAGTGGTGCTGCATGAAAAAAATGCTATACATTGATCCTGTGTAGTGGCGCTGTACTCCAAAAACACACCAAACAATCCTACATATCCCCTCCTTTTTTTGAGAATTTGGCTAATCCGAGCCACAATTGGAAAAAATCCAACTTGCTCCTTTTCTTCTTTCAAAATGTAACAATCCAATACAATTAACATTCTTGTTGCGAAGATGAAAATTGAAAAATTACTGTTCAATCAACATAATATTAAAATTCATCTGAATTCATCAATTCTTATAAAATGTTCTACATTTGCCTTCCCAATGGAAGTGTCCATAGTCCAGTGTTTCAATTTTATACTTGAAGTCAATTGAAAATAATAAAATAAAACAACTAACTAAAACAAATAATTAACATAACAGATTAAAACAATTAATTAAAATAATAAATACGTGGAATTCCATATGCCAGGACACTTGTCTGCCTCTCTTGGTTCATTCGGGTACTCTTTCATCTTGGTACTCTTGGATCCTTTTCTATAGACGTCATCTTTTCTTTGGCATTCCGGTTATTTTGTCTTCACCCCACCCGGAGGCAGGCATCTTTTGTTCTTCATCCAGGGGACTCCAGGACTCCATCGTCTCCCGTGACCTCCGGTACAAATATGTTAATATTCTAAATCAAATAGAAAAGAAACAGATTAAGTATATAGCACAATACTAATTTCACCCTTTTGCCAAAATAAAACACGCCTTGTAAAATATCTCGCCCTTTTTCTTTCGCCTTCTGAAATTAAGCACAGGTTATAGAGAACAAGCATACATAAAACAACATTCAATATTAAATGCATTTTCATTCTGCACACCGACCATGAGCTTCCATTATTTTTTTTTCATTTATTTACTTTTTATATTATTTATATTTTATATATATTTACATATATTACAGTGTTTATGTACCATTTCAACCATCTTTTTTTTTTTACTTCTCTGTCACTGCCTCCTGACTAGACATAGTCACTCCACCTTTTTATGTTCAAGGGACTTTATCTGTTTCTACATGCTCAAGCTGCCTGATCTCGTGTCTGGGATGGAATGGCTTAATCTGATTTACGTGCACAAATTGCTCTATTGTTGTTTCACCTTCAGTCTTTAAAATTTTATAAACTACAGGAGAAACCTTATCTAGAATTCGAAATGGCCCCTGCCAGGCTGCTAGAAATTTAGAATGTTTCTGTTTACTTTTTCCAAAATGAAACTTATACACCTGATCCCCTACACTGTATTCTCTCACTGATGTTCTTTTATCGTAGTATGACTTTGCACTGTCAGCAGCTCTTTCTAGATTCCTCTGCACAAAAGCAAATGCATGTTGCAAATGCTTCCTCAATTCATCAATGTACTCATGAACTGTGGATGCACTCACAAGTGTCTGCTCATGTGTTCTGTATAGTAGGTGTTGTGGTAACACCATTTTCCTACCTGTTAAGACCTCATGTGGACTAATAGCTGTTGCTTTGGCAGGAGTTGATCTGATTGCCATCAAAACCAACGGTAAACGTAAATCCCAGCTGGAACCTGCTTCTGCCACAAATTTCTTTAATATGTCCACAACAGACCTATTGCTCCGTTCAACTCCACCTGAAGAGGCTGCCCGATATGCGATATGTAGTTTCCTTTTCACACACAGTATTTGCCATACCTTACTCATTAGAGTACTTGTGAAATGACTTCCTCTGTCTGACTCAATCCTTTGTGGCAACCCAAACCTTGAGAACACATGGTTCACCAGCAATGTGGCTGCTGTTTGCACACTACAATCTGGTGCAGGAATACATTCAATCCACTTCGACATCAAACATACCACACTCAAAATATAACAGTTTCCCCTGCTCGACCTTTTTAAAGGACCTACATAGTCTATTTGCAAATCTGACCATGGAAGAGTTAGGCCTCTTTTCATCAATGGGGCTCTATGCATTGGTAAAGCAGGTTTAAATTGGGCACATACTAGACATCCTCTAGTATATAATTCCACATCTTGGGACATATGTGTCCAGTAAGCATAATCTTTTAGTATTTCCAATGTTTTTTGTGAACCTCTGTGGCCTGCAGTTATTGCATCATGTGCATGTTGTAGCATTACCCCTCTGAATGAAAGGGGTACCACCCACTGTATCTGTCCTGTTATGGACTCTCTAATCATGAGTCCATCCTGCAGTCTAACTCGTTTTTTATTCTTTAATAGCACCCTCAACTCTTCTTTTCCCATACAATAATTTTCTGTTAAAGGGTTTTGTTCAGGATCTGTCAAATAGTTATAATAGATTCCCAAAATTCGATCATTCTTTTGTGCCTCAATCAAATCTTGGTCTGGCATATCATGACCCCACGGTACCACTGGTTGATCTACCTCCTTTGGTGCTTTAGAACGTGTTACTGCATCAATTTGTATTTCACCCAGTAAATCATCTATAGGTAGCAATTCTCCCATCACAGCCCCAATTTTATCCAGGTGGTCTGCCTTATCATTTCCCTCCTTATCCTCTCTGGGTGTTTTTAAATGCCCACGAATTTTTCTCCATTATATTGTCAAATCATTTTCTGACACCAATTTGTCTATGGCTTGTATCATTTTTCCATGTTTAAGTGGCTTTTTGTTGTATGTAACCATGCCTCTCGCTTTCCAGCCAGGTCAATACTCCACAAAGCTATTTCGTGCATAGTCAGAATCAGTCACCAGGACAATTTCACTGAATTTATTATCAACTGCAGTAGCAATTGCTTTATAAATGGCCGCCAATTCCGCCACTTGACTGCTTCTAGCTCCAATCCTCATCCCTACACTGGGGATGCCTTCACATTTCAACCAGACATTCCCTATTCCTGACACTAATTGTTTATTACTGTCATTTTCAATGTGAAAAGCACAACCATCCACATATACAGTTGGCAGATCCTTGCATGTTTTTTCATCAAAAGCTTTGTGTGGTGATTGTTCAAATTCCTGCAAACTAGGTTCCACTTCCATTTCGTTTGATACTTGTTCAGCTGCACAGTCATGTAAGTCAGCTAACCCTTGAGCAATTGGGCTCTTTTTATTTTGTCCATGTCTCACTTCTACAGGAAAACCTTGTAATGCCAGTGTCCATGAAGTGATTCTGGTCTAGGCTAGATAACCTGACCTAATTCTTTCACTCTCTAAAAACTGCAAAGGTTGATGATTTGTTTCAATAATCACCTTTTCTCCCTGAGCAATAGGGCGGAAATGTTGTAGCGCCCACACAGTGGTTAATAGGGCCTTTTCACATTCATTGAATTTCATTTCAACTTGGGAAAATGCTTTACTTGCATATGCAATAGTTTTGTGATTCACATCATGTTTTTGTGATAACACTGCTGACATACAATGTTCAGAGAATCCTATTTCTACAAAGGAATCCCTGTCCTTTATGGGATATGCTAAACATGGTGCCTTTACAAGACATTCCTTCAATTTAGCTACTGCCTCAGACTGCTCTTTTTCCCATATCCAGGGTGTATTCAGTTTAAGCAGTTTAGTCAATGGTTGAGTGATTTCAGCATAATTTTCAATGAACTTTCTGTTATAGCCTGTCATCCCTAATAAACTTTTTACCCCTTTCACATTTGTAGGGTCCTTTAGTTTTTTTATGGCCTCTATTTTCTTCTTTTGTGGATTTAGCCCATGTTCAGTCACTTCATGGCCTAGAAAGTTCACTTTTTTCTTGCACCATTGTGCTTTTTGTAAATACACTTTGGCGCCTGCTTTCTGCAATTGGTCAAGCACATGTCTTATTTCATCAAAATGGCTTTTCAGGCTTTCATTTTTTATCAGGACATCATCCACATAAACTATGGTTCCTCTTTCCGCTGCATCTGGCATGGCCTTTCCCAAAAATATGCCAAATTCACTCCCACTATTGATGTACCCGAACGGAGCTCAAAACAGGCGTATTGAGTCCTATCGAATGTAAAGGAAAATAAATTCTGAATCTCCTCTGCCAATGGCACGCACCAATATCCAGAGGTGAGATCTAATGTGGTAAACACTTTTGAACCATGTACCTGAGCTAGGCCCTGATCAATGAATGGCAGTGGCCATCTGGATACTGGCACTCTTTTATTTAACTCTCTCAAGTCTGCACATAGCCGCCATTGTCCATTTGGCTTTAACACACCTAAAATAGGTGTATCGGATGTGCTATGAATGGGCCTGATGATTCCCCGAGCTTCCAAATTCTTTATAATCTCTGCTAATGATTCTAAACATGCCAGTGTAGTCTATACTGGCGTACAAATACTGGACTTCTGCTACACCCTTCCGGAAGTGTGGCCACATGTAAATCAGTTAAACCGCAATCATAAGCATCTTTTGCAAATACATCTTTAAATTCCATAAATATCTTTCTCAGTTCGTTCCTATCCTCATCGTTGTCACATGCATCCGCTAAGGAGATCTGCTCTTCTACCATTTTGGAAAATTCTGGAAAATCTTCTGGTAAGGGAATCTCGGCGCTTTCCTCTAACTGTGTGGCTGTGTCCTTTTGTAAAGCACACTGTCTCATTTGAATCATAAGGATACACAGAATGAATTTTAAATATTCCTTTGGGCTGAGAGTCCAGGTGTTCTGGCAACTCACCCTTGGCATCTACATACTTTTCAGGGATATTTCCAATCACCATGTTATTTAAATCTGCCGTATAATGTGATTTTTGTATGGCCATTCCTAATGGGGAGTTTTCCTCTAAATGAATATCCTGACAACCTTTATTATTTACCGTAATTTTTACAGATCTCTCACCAATATCTACTAATGGAATGTATTCATAATCCAGGCCTTGCTGTTTTATGGATTCATTCAGGCATACAAATGCATCAGAGTCGTTCATCTGCTGTCCATTTTTGCATTTCAGTGTTATTGCAAACTGTTTTGTAAATGCAGGAATAATAGTATCTTTCCTCATTTGTAATTCAATTGCATAAGGAACCAGTTGTGCACAATGATAAGCCCTTCTTTTGTCTTCAAATTCAGGTGCCGGCCCACCTAGGCGCGACCATATTTTTTGATTAAGGAAATCTAAACCCATACACATTCTGTGCATGATGTCATTGCCCATGTAAAAGTCATTTTGTGCTCCACTCACTATCCATACATTATGGTAAATTGTTTTCTGCCCAATGCTAATTTTAAGCATGCATCTGCCTGCAATTCGGTTTTCAAAGTCTGGACTGTCCAACCCAGAAACATATTGGTTTTTAATCCTAAATTTCGGGATCTCGTCCCTCTCCATCATCTTTTGCAACAATTTCTCATTAATGAAGCTCCTCTCCTGTTCAAGCGCTAAAGTGGCTTTTATTGTTTTAAAACAGTCATTTATACCAACATGAACCCATGGTTGCTCATCTTCCATGTGTATTTCAGCAAGAGTTGTAATGTGTTTTCTTTAATCTGTTTTAGGAGCAATATTCTGTTTGATTGTTTTCTCTTTTAAATAAAAATGTAATGTGTGCTCATCTATGGCAGTCTGCCAATTTTTCCTTGGGTCCAAGTATATTTGTACAGGTAGTTTTTCATTGTCGCTCTGCATTTTGTCTTGACACATTAATATAACCGTGACACTAGGTATGCAACTATTCTGGAGATATACCTCCACAGCATCATTTGTTTTGGCAACGGTGTGACATTCATTTATGTTGCTGTTTTGTGATTTTAGTTTCTTAGGTCTCTATGGTTTTTTGGTTAAGGACCACAGCACTCCATTCACCCCATCTATGAGAGGAGACAATCTTTTCAGGCAATCTGTCCCCATCAGAAATGGAATTTCACAAATAGATGTGATCAATACCTCTGGTTTCATTCTGTGCTTTCCTATTTTTATGTCAACCTCAGTTACACCTATGATGGGCACCTCCTCCCCATTAAAGTTATGCACTGGACCTTGATTTTCCTTTACTGTGATCTGATTATGTGGGGGTCTCCCTTCATTGATACTCTTTACCAGCTCCTTGGACATAATTGTGGCCTGTGCGCCATTGTCAATCATAGCAAATGTTTGGCATTTTTCTTCTACAGTGATGGGTGCATAATATCTGTCCTCAACTTCCTCTAATACACATAAGAAGTGTGAATTCTTACTGATTTCAGGGCTCACCTTTCTCAGGCCTTTTTCACTTTTGGTTAAGCACATTGGTAAATGGAAAGACATTTTTCCTTCCTTTTTACCCATTTCTGCGCGAGAGACTTTATTCATTTCTCCATGATCAGAGGTTTTTTGCAGTGTGGCCACTGTTCGCCCACCCATCTGGGTATCATCAGGGACCACATTACAACCTTCCAACTGAACATGTGTAACAACATCATTTAGTAATTTGTCATTGTTTAATTCTGTGCATTTGTGGTCATTTAGGGGGTAATTCATAGAATTCAGCACACAAGTGGCGCACGCGGCTGGCGCACAGTGTGAGCCTGCGAATCCCTGCGCCAGCCGCGTGCCCTAAAATCCATTTCCGCGCACAGCGTATTCATGGATTCCAGCCACCAAAACCAGCCGTGGCGCACAGTGGCGCAGCGACCCTGCAGCAGCGCCAGTTACGCCCCCAAGAACGCCTCTTGCGCAGGGAAAAGCCATCAAAATCCCCAATCCAGCGCAAAGGGCTGCGCTAACCCTGTACCAGCACGGCAAGCGGGCTACGTGTATCACTGGGGTGCGCGGGAAGTACCTCACGCGATTGGCCCCGTGCGAGCAGGGTACGCGTATTTCAGGGGTGCGTGGGAAGTTCCACACGCGATTTCAGCAGGGTACGTGTATTTCAGGGGTGCACGGGAAGTTCCACACGCGATTTCAGCAGGGTACGTGTATTTCAGGGGTGCGCGGGAAGTTCCACACGCGATTTCAGCAGGGTACGTGTATTTCGGGGTGCGGGGGAAGTTTCACACGCGACATCAGCAGGGTACATGTATTTCAGGAGTGCGCGGGACGTTCTACACGCTATTGGCCCTGTGCGAGCAGGGTACGCGTATTTCAGGGGTGCGCGGGAAGTTCCACACGCGATTCCAGCAGGGTACGTGTATTTCTTGGGTGCGCGGGAAGTTCCACACGCGATTCCAGCAGGGTACGTGTATTTCAGGGGTGCGCGGGAAGTTCCACACGCGATTTCAGCAGGGTACGTGTATTTCAGGGTGCGGGGGAAGTTTCACACGCAACATCAGCAGGGTACGTGTATTTCAGGGGTGCGCGGGAAGTTCCACATGCGATTGGCCCCGTGCGAGCAGGGTACGTGTATTTCAGGGGCAGTGGCGGCTGCTTATTTAGGGCGTAGGGGCACCGCCCTCCCAGCCCCCAGGGAGCACAGAGAAAACAGTGTTGGCTATGTTTATTCCTTTTTGTTACACGCGATGTGTCTGCAATGTTAAGTACATATATAAATAATGAAATCATCTTGCCGTGTCAGAGCTGGGCCTGACACATACAGAGGGGCACGTCCCATTTTACGCATTTATTTCCTATAGTATAGTGCATGGAGCTCAAAGGCTCCACGCACTTAACGTAACCCATTATCATAAACGAGGCTGGCGGGGCGCTAGAGCTGTGGCCCTGCCAGCATTAATGTGTGCGCAAGCAGCGCAGTGTAGGATCTTCATCTGCATTACACCATAGCAACAGAATATTCGGGATTTTCATTGGCTGTTTGCAAGCCAATGATAATCGTGTTGTGATGACTGTGGGTGGGGTGATGGGCGCACGTGCGCCACCTTCTGAGTATGTTTCAAACTTGCAGAGCCCTCAGCCAGGGAGTGGTCGGCCAAGCTTCTATAGCCCCCAGAACAAGATAGCATGCAGCAGCAGAGTAGAGCCACGTGCGCAGTGCAGCCTTGCTTTCACTTGTGGACCCTCACCCATCTGAGGATTCTGAATCTGAACGGTAAGTGCTGCCCCTCTAGCCTGTACCACGTGGCTGAACCATTACTAGCCCAGCTGCGGTACGGCCTCAGCCATGCCCTGCCCGGAGCCCAGTTTTCAATTTCAACGCTCTCCTTTCCCCTGTGACAAGAGGTCACGACGGAAACCGAGAGGGGCGAACTGTCGAACAAGTAGCCTGGGCTGCCTCAACGCTTGAGGGTGAGATGCCGGAGGCAGTAGGCAAATGAGTGCACTGAGCAGGGGTGACTTGGCGATCGGGGCTTGTTCATGAGATTCCATCAAATCAAACATATAATACTGAAACAGCAGCAATGCTTTGCAGTTTGTCTTGATGTTAAGACGGATTTGATGTACTAAATGCCTGGGGTAGGTCCCGCGGAACTGGTTTTCATTCCAACACTGAATCCACGCAAATCACACAGATCGACCGAACTATGCTGGCTGTGAATGCCCCCCTCCCGCTTCCATCAAGATACACGATACCACTTTCAGGCTATGCAGTGCTTCAATCACATAAGTGCTTTCAAGATCTAACGCTGTCCATAGTTGTTGCTAGATAGGCCTCTGTTCATCACAGTGCGCACAGAGCAGGTTGATGCACCGACAGAGAACTCTTTGATATGAATTGTATTTGCACATTGTGTGCAATATATGACTGGAATATTTCACGGTGCAGGCGACACAACCCCACGTTTTAAATAGATGCCGTTTATTATTTTTGCATTTTTAATTCCGTTGACCGACGCACATCAGCATTCCCCGTTATGTACTTTAGCAAGCAAAATATTACAGCACGCCTGCCAGGCCCACTGCCTTGCCTGGTGTTTTTGAATAAGGGGCATTCAAGAATACCTTGACCCAATCTCTATTTAGCTTTTGTTCTTTTAAGATTAAATGAATCAACCCTCCAAATTACGCTCTAAGGAGCGCATTGCTTAACTTTCACCCATTTATGAAAGCGCGCGCAGCCCGTCCACAAATGTACTTAAAAAAAAGCAAGGCTATTACAAGTTTAAAGATGGCCTTTTTATGGAGAAATGTAAGGATGTTAGTTTTATTGACTACAAAAGTGTGTCTCCCTAAAAATTGGAAATCCTCAACAAAAAGAACATGCAGTTATGATATTGTTAGTGCGTTGAATTAAAACTAACATTACATTGTGGACACACACATTTATAATTAAACTGTCGTTCTCGAGTCGAAAGGATCGTGTTGAATGTCTGAGCCAAATGCTCCAAAAGCAGAATGCGGGTCTCGAGCATTAGCACAACAGCAGGCGCTGCCTTATCACCCCGTGATATTACTGCAGGCGATAATCACCTAAGTGTACTAGGTAACCCCTCAACTAACCGGACCGCATTTGGGTTGGAGCCAGATCACAACACTTTCTGCATTCATCCATTTACGCCATTTAAAACAATCCCAGGATACATTTCACGTGGCATGGAAACGCTCAGGGTCCCTTTCTCCGATTTCTTTTCTTGCATCACAGATGCCAGACATGACATACACTGCCACCAGGACCAGTGCGCACACAAGCCTCACTTGCACATTTGTCCTTGATGAGTCTTTGGAGGTTGCACTGGCATGTATGCACTCTCTCTACTATAAGATGCACAACCTCACTTCTCGGCTATTTGCCTTCTCTGGATGTGTATCCATATTGTCATTTGTCTGGTCCCTGCTGCCCGTTCATTCACCCAGAGGGATTGCATGGGATATTTACGGCATTGGGTACGTAGAAAGTACTGTGAGTGGTAAAAAAACAATATTTACTCCATGTACTTCTTTATATACATGCTGTAAATATACCATGTGATTGCTGCTATCGAGCAGACAGAATTATACAAAGAAGTGATATTTAAAATGCCACAGCCCCAATATATTTATGGAAGTAATGGTGTAAACATGTGAGGTCAGATTTTCAAACAATCACTCTAGAAAGCAAGGGGGTGCCCTTTTTAGTTCTAGCTATTGGGTGGAGCTAAAGTGCAACCTATAAGCAAAGACGATTAATTTGCAGTACAGTAGTGGGGAAAAGGTATATGAGCAGGCACACAAAGCTTGCATGTGTTCTTTGATTATTTACCCACCCATTGACTTCCGTGGCCATGCTAATCCCTATGACGATTCCCACCCACTTCCTGCCCCTCCCCACCTAAAACACATCCACCTGGGATGTCGTTGAGTAACATCGAACTTTGTGCTTGAAGTGCCTGCCAGTGTTATTTCAAAGCAGTCTTCGGAGAGTTAATGCTTTAGTTGGAGCTGTAAATGGATTACTAGTGTAATGAACATTTCTTAACCAAGTGTGCATTCAGAGCTTGTTGCATATCCTTCATTGAAATCCGGTCAAAAGCAAGCACTGGCAAATCCAACAGTTTGGCCTTCTGTATAGGTATTAGGCATTTGCCAGGCACTGTTACTATATGCCCAGGTATTCACACCATTTTGAAGCTGCTACAATTAATGGCCAATTAGTCTAATTATTGCAGTGCCTGGCAAATACCTATGCCAAGCCTACACACAAGCCAAAAATGTTGGCATTGCAAATACTTACTTGCATGGCTTTAAGAAATACATAGTTGACATTATCTGCAAAGGTGACCTGAACATTTTGTGGGATTCAGTGAAAAAATGACTTTCTGTCTTGCCCCTTAACATTCATTAGTGCTAGGAAAGCATTCCAGACATTAATATGGTAAAGCCTCCCATCATTAGTACCTAAATCCTAATACTTTTTAGGTAATCTTTGTGTTGGTTTGGTTAGTAAATTGGACATTTTGGAAGCCCTTTTTCCAAACATTTTGCACGGGAACCCCCATCCCCCGCTCACCCCTTGATGTGGGTCAGACTCACTCACTCGCTCGCTTCTAAATTCGCCCTGCTAAATTTACGCCCCACCACCTTTCAAAGTCACCAGCCGCCACTGTTCAGGGGTGCATGGGAAGTTCCACACGCGATCTCATCAGGGTACGTGTACTTCGGGGTGCGGGGGAAGTATCACACGCAACATCAGCAGGGTACGTGTATTCCAGGGGTGCGCGGGAAGTTCCACACGCAATTCCATCAGGGTACGTGTATTACAGGGGTGCACGGGGAGCACCACACGTGAATTGCACGTGTGGGTCCTCCCAGGTGTTCCACGGCCCCTGCAGGTGGCTCACACCACAGGGGCCTACCCTGCACATGTCCTGCAGGCACCCCATCCACCATGGCCATGCCCCCCAGCCAACCCACATGTCAACTTGCACTACTGCCCACCAACGCATGTCCCCCTGCACCCCCAGCCACCAGGGGCACCCTCCACCAGGCCCCCACCCATGTCTCCCACCACCCCCACCCCCCAGCAGTGCAGGGGCACCCTCCACCAGGCCCCCACCCATGTCTCCCACCCCCCCACCCCCCAGCAGTGCAGGGGCACCCACCACCAGGCCCCCACCCATGTCCAACTCATGCTCCCCACCCCCCAGCACTGTGGGGCACCTGCCAGCAGGCCCCCACCCATGTCTCCCACCCCCCACCCCCCAGCACTGTGGGGCACCTGCCAGCAGGCCCCCCCACCCCCCAGCACTGTGGGGCACCTACCAGCAGGCCCCCACCCATGTCTCCCACCCCCCCCAACCCCCAGCACTGTGGGGCACCTGCCAGCAGGCCCCCACCCATGTCCAACTCAAGTTCCTGACCACCCCCACCCTCCAGCAGTGCAGGGGCACCCTCCACCAGGCCTCCACCCATGTCTCCCACCCCCCGCCCCCCAGCAATGCAGGGGCACCCACCACCAGGCCCCCACCCATGTCCAACTCATGCTCCCCACCCCCCAGCACTGTGGGGCACCTGCCAGCAGGCCCCCACCCATGTCTCCCACCCCCCTCACCTCCCAGCAATGTGGGGCACCTGCCAGCAGGCCCCCACCCATGTCTCCCACCCCCCCACTCCCCAGCACTGTGGGGCACCTGCCAGCAGGCACCCACCCATGTCTCCCACCCCCCCCCAACCCCCAGCACTGTGGGGCACCTGCCAGCAGGCCCCCACCCATATCCAACTCATGTTCCCCACCACCCCCACCCCCCAGCAGTGCAGGGGCACCCTTCACCAGGCCCCCGCCCATGTCTCCCACCACCCCCACCCCCCAGCAGTGCAGGGGCACCCTCCACCAGGCCCCCACCCATGTCTCCCACCCCCACATCCCCCAGCAGTGCAGGGGCACCCACCACCAGGCCCCCACCCATGTCCAACTCATGTTCCCCACCCCCTCCCCACCCCCCAGCACTGTGGGGCACCTGCCAGCAGGCCCCCACCCATGTCCAACTCATGTTCCCCACCCCCCAGCAGTGCAGGGGCACCCTCCACCAGGCCCCCACCCATGTCTCCCACCACCCCCACCCCCCAGCAGTGCAGGGGCACCTGCCAGCAGGCCCCCACCCATGTCTCCCACCCCCCAGCAGTGCAGGGGCACCCACCACCAGGCCCCCACCCATGTCCAACTCATGTTCCCCAGCCAACATGTCATCACAATCTAGATCCCTGGTCCCTATGGTCAGCCTCCAAATGCAAAACACCCACCCGAGTATTGCATCCACCCACTCATAATTGGCAATTACATGACAGAACACCAATTGCAAGTTCCGAAACAAACACATTTCCCTCACATACACCCAATGGGTGTCAGTGAATCTCAAAACCCATATCATGATATGCATGAAACCAATGAGATGATACTACACATTGAAGTTTGATAAAAAAAATATGTATTAAAGGAAACATAAATAGAATCAAAAATAAAGAAACATAAATGGGAATGTACAAAAATGAAAAGAAGCATGTCCGTGAAAAAAAGCAAAACCAAAAATCAAAATCCAAAGTAATGGTGTCCAAATTCACTGTCCACAAAACAAAATCCAATGGGAAATAAAATTGAAAGCCATTGCTCCATGGTTAAAATGTGAAAGAAAAATACAATCCAACAGTGAACTATGTACATACGAACAAGCCAGGGTCCATTATCCCAACAAAAGAAAGGAAACCTATCTAACTACACTAACTAATAAAATAAACTATATACAAAAATGTGGCCAATGTCCAAAAGGTCCAAAATAAATCCAAGAAAAAATGAAACCTAACACTACCTACATAACTATGTACAAGGGCAGCGGGCTAGTTTGACGGCTCACTTTTGGATGTCCCGGGCCAGGGCATCATCGAACTCCTGCTCAATGTCCCGGAGGCGGTCCTCCTCCATTGCCCCGAGGGTCCGCAGGGCCGTCGACGAGTCCACCTCCAAACCCCTGCGGATTGCCTCGAGGCACTCGGCCCGCCTCAGGGCCCTCCGCATGGAGTTCTCTGCCCTGACCATTGTGAGCCGTGCCTCTTCCGCCCGCTGCCGCTCCGCATCTATGGCGTGGCCCAACCGCTGCCACACGGAAGACACTCTCTGTCCTGGGTCCTCCTGCCCTCCGGCCGATGCCTGCCCCTCCGATGTTGAAGGCCCCGAGACTTCATGGCTCCCACCACGTTGCTGCTGCTGCTGTGCCTCTGCCCGTGCACTGCCTCCTGCTGCCTGCACATCCTCCGCCGGCTGGGGTGCAGTCGTTGATGTGGCCACCCCTGCTGGACGTCCGACTCCCGTCTGTGGCAGGGATGCCTCCTCCACCAGCCTGGCCGCACTGTCAGAGGCAGCTCCACAGGGCACCCAGGTGACTGATGGGTGGGAAGATGGCACGGAGGACGACTGGCGCGTAGGGGGTTCAGTTGAGGAGGGGGTCGTAGCAAGCCCCATCATACGGAGGAATCCGGCCTGGGTGACCTGTCCCAGCAGGCTGACGTGGTCAACGAGCCATTCGAGATGACGTGCAGTCTCCTCATGAAAAGACTGCAGGTCACCTTGCATGGCCCGTTGACGCAACGCCACACCAGTCAGAACAGGCTCAACCCGGACCCGGATAGCCACGTCCGCAGGCAGAGGAAGGCCAGTTGTCGTGAGCTCATCCCCTGCCTGAAAACGGGTCTGGATGTAGGCATCCCTGCTGGTGCAAGATGATGCAGGGACAGGATCAGGGACAGGATTGCACACAGGCACCTCCGCGGCGGCCTGTGCTGCCTCCTGTCCCTGGTTCTGCACTGCACCACTAGCACCAGTGGGATCCCCACCTCCAGACCCCGTCTCTGTTGCTTGCACGGCCTCCTCCTCCACCAAACGCCCCACCAACCTGGATGACTCCGTGCCATCTTCCCCTGTTGGGCCCTGTGGGGTCCCAGCTGCCCCTTCTGCTGCCGAGGAGTCCAACTCCAACCTCCGCCTCTTGGACCTCCCCCCGGCAGCTGCGGCCTGGGACGCGGCACCGGACTCTTCACTCCCCGACGAGATGACAACATGGGAGGGGAGCCGGGCCTTGCGTCTCCGGCTGGCGGTGGGATCCCCGCCGCTGTGCTCCACAGCACCTTCTCCTCCCTCTTCATCAGTTGACGCTGCAGACAGGGAGAAATAAAACACAGGCATCAGGGCACTGTACAATGGACACATACACACATGACAGTTGTACATGAGTGGCATTGGCAAACCTCAGACATGTCATCACAATCCCCAACACACATGTCATTTCAACTCACACACATGAGCCATACCACAGCCATATCGCAACTGCCAGCACCATCCATACACATACAACAGCATGAGCAGGCAAAGGTGAGCCAGACATCACATGCATCACAGGAAGTGCACCACACATGTGCACATACCACCACACTTGCATGCATGTGTACACCTCTGCCAAGTGTCGCAGTGTTCAGATGGGCATCCATGTCACATCTGCCGATCAGGCTTCCACATACCGCTGTCACATGCATCCATGTTGCATCACTGTTGCACCCTTGTCAAATACACACAGATGCACATGTACACAGTGCTAATACATGCAGCTGAAAACAACATACATGCGTGACATCACGGACATGTCTACTTACATACACATTCATCCAAACATGTGTGCCCACACAACTGCATTTGGCATGCAAGCCTACACAAACAAGCACCATCCACGTCTCACACATTCCAGCCCTCGCATGTGTTAGCCCCACGGCCCTGTACACCCCTACCCATACTCGACCCCATACAAACAGATGTGCAACCTGCACACTACTGAAAAATCACCACACGTACATCTCACAATCAGGATGCATGTACACTTACCGCTCGACTCCAGACGGTTCTGCCTCTCAAGGACCTGGAGGTGGAGCGCTGGGGATATGCGTTCCAGGACCCTCATCTGTTCTTCCGACAAGTGGCCCCCGCGCCCCTTGGCATCCGCTGCCTTCAAGAGGCGCCGGGCCTTGTTCAGGGTCCTGGACCTGAAGTCCTCCCAGCGCTTCTTGACATGTTGTAAGTCGCGGACTGCCACCCCCTCCGCGTTGATGGCAGTCACGATGTCAGTCCAGATCCGAGTCCGTCCTTCCTTGTCGGCGCGGGAACTTCCGAAGAGGGCACCATACTGCCCCAGGACTTGCTCCACCAGGACACCAACTTCGGTGGCACTGAAGCTGGTGCCCCTCTGCCTCTCTGGCCGGGGGTTGTCAGTGGTCTCAGATGGTGTTTGCCCCGACATGACAACCCCAGAGGCAGGAGTGGGTGGGCAACTGGGTCCTGGGGCTGGGCTGTGGAGCAATGGAATCCCAGTCGGGAGTCTTCGGTTCCAGCAGGGGTGGTCACAGCAACAGCACCCCTGGCTGATGTGCAGGTAGCAAATGGCAGGGCACGTGGGCAGCAGGCAGTCAGGCAGCAGCAGATGGCAGGTGGGAGCGTGCTCGGGGCTCTGGGGGGCAGTAGTTCGGCCTTCTGGGAAGGAGCGTGGTCTTCCGTGTGCTTACGCGTGGCCAGCTTGATACGGAGTGATTTGGCACGTGAAAATTCGGCACGTCAGCGTGTAATTCGAGGAAAGGCCCTTAGCGCGTAAGCGCGTCTGCATGCATACGCATTTTCATTGGACAGAAGGCCCCTCAAGCGCAAGCGCCCCTGTGACGTGACGCTTACAGGCGTGCATGGACATTTCAGCATGCGTGAAAAACTGCACGTCCGTGTGTAATACGAGGAAAGGGCCCATGCGCGTAAGTGACGTGACACGTGCGTGCGTTTCCCTCAGCACGGGTTAAAGGTGAGCGGGCCCAGCAGTTCGCTGTACGTGCCTTTCGTGGAGACTGACGTGTGTTGCTGCTTCCTGTTGTTTCGCGCGCCATCACAACTTCACAGCTATCAAGGACGTATCTCTTCTTTTGGCAGGGGTATTGGCTATGCGTGTTTTTCTGCATCGCGCTAGTCAGACGGTGAGTCGCACACACTCTTTTTCCCACTGCGGGTGCCCCTGTGTATCGCACCCATTTTCGATGTCATAGTAGCCTGCGTGTCCCACGCGTACGCGTTATTCGTGATACTGGGTGCCACCGCGTACTGCGGGAGGTTGAATCCACGCACGTAGGCTGCAGGGTTGCGTGCACGGTTTTGCTGCAGTTTTGGGGTGCCTGAGCGTTGCGTGACCCGTCACCACATCACCAGGGTCACATACAGCCTTGCAGGTGCAGGGGGGCTGTTAACATCTTGCTTCCCACCCCCTTCACCCCAATTGCCCAGGTCAATTGTGGTGTACACCTCCCATTGGCACCACTCCATCTGTGCCAGCACTACTACATCAGTGCCATGGTTGGGAGGCCACCAAAGGCGAGGGGCGCCTCAGCTGGGCGTCCTCCTCGTGGCGGGCGTGGTCGGGGACGTGGCCGTGGTGACCAGGGAGTAGGGGGACTCCAGGGTGTCCAGGGCGGCCACAGAGGCGGAAGAGGCAGGGGTGCGTCACTTGAGCACAATGTTGTGCCATGTGTCGGTGCAGTCATGCCACCACCCCCTGTGGTTCCGGGGGATGCAGCTCCTGTATCTGGCACTGGCACCCGTTCGACCCGGCAGTCCGTTCCATCGACTGCCACGGGGCCAAGGGTAGTGGTAGCTGCAGGTGCAGCTGTGGACACTGCCACCCAGGCTCAGGTTCTGCCAGCGCAGGCTGCGTTGGCACTTGAAGAGCCCTTGGTAGATCTCCAACAGGCCAGGGGGGAAACCAAAGGGGCAGGCCGGGCTGCTCAGACCAAGACACGTGTCCCTGGGGCAGTCATTTCATCTGCTGCCCCGAACAGCCGGGTGTTGGCAAGTCCAGGGGCAGATGCACCCAACAGCACCCTGGTTGTGAGTCTGCCAACCAGGACCGTTGCGGTCAATGACCCTGCCACAGCTGATGTTGCTGCGCAGGGTCCATTAGTGGGCACCCAGCTGCCACTGACACGAGTCAGGCCTTTGGTCATCCCTCCACCTGCCACTCCCTTGGCTCAATCCACCAAACCCACTGGCCATACTGGTCAGGGCGGCATTAGCCAGCCAGGGTCTGCGCCACAGTCCAAGAGGAGGAAGGTTGCACCTGCAGCACAGGCTGGGACCCCACAAACAGCCACGACCTCCTGCACGTCGAGGAAGAAGCCTTTCTGTAAGCAGGAACTGGACTTTCTCGTGGACTACGT
This sequence comes from Ambystoma mexicanum, assembly GCF_040938575.1. Classification (NCBI taxonomy): domain Eukaryota; kingdom Metazoa; phylum Chordata; class Amphibia; order Caudata; family Ambystomatidae; genus Ambystoma; species Ambystoma mexicanum. The sequence continues at coordinate 1,171,965,010 of NC_090928.1, read as the reverse complement.
GCGGGGCCACAGCCGTGACATGCTAGTGGGTGCCAATAGTCAGACTACGGCTGCCCAACGTGACACCCACTGGAAGCATGTTGCGGAACATGTCAGTTCATTCGGCCATGAGGTGCGCACGGTGCAAGAGTGCAAAAAGCGTTGGAATGACATCATGCGCAGCACTAAGGCTAAGCGTGCCTCTAACTACAACTTGACTCTGGTGACTGGAGGTGGGCCTGCACCAGAGGAGGAAGAGCTCACTCCGCATGAGGCTCTCGTTGCGGAGTTCATACCACCTGAATTGGTCGAAGGAGTGGGAGAGATGCTGGACTTTGATGCGCAGTCCAGTGAGTGTTGATGTGTGTTTGTTGAGGACGTGTGTGTTTCACTTGTGGGATGTGTTGTGCATGATTGCTGCTACATGTGACGTGTACATGGTTCTGATGTGTAAGTAATGCAATGCTTCCGTCATGCATGTCTCCTCTGCCTGCATGCGGGACTCCATGTAGGCATGCTCCCTTGCCCCTCCTCCGCCACTCTGCATCCCAGTTCCACCTTTGCACTGGTCTGCTTCAATCTTGCCAATGTGTAGTTTCTTGTTCATGTGTCCTGTGTAGATGCTAACTTCCAGCGTAGAATCTGCCAGACATATGCCGTGTGGTACAGCCTTAGTACTCGATGCAGGGTATCTCACTTGTACTGTGCATGGGTCAAATGTCCCGCAGGGACATGAGTGCCCATTCATGCTCCATGTGCATTGCACGCATGCCCCTATGTGTCCTTGACTGGATGATCACTGTAATATAAGTCCTTGGTTACATACATTGCCTGCCATCTCATCAGCCTTCCCATGTCAACTGTGGCTCAGTCCTGCGTTGCACACATGTTTAGGCTCTGGCAATCTGTGTGGCTCACAGGCCTCAGCCTGTTCAATGGCCAATGACTCTGTCCAACTCTTGTTGTGTCTTCTTCACACGTGGGCGGCCTCCCGAGTTTTCATCATGTGTCCTGCCTACTGTCCCAGCATCATTTGCAGTGTTGTCATTTGAATCACATTAAGCTGTTGATGCCAGTCAACACTGCCTGTCAATACACAGGTGTATGGTCAGCCTTTTGATACCATGCTAGGCATCCCTGCTTTGGTACTGGGGTGGAGGGGTGCTTGGCTTCTAGATATGGTACACATTGAATGCACAATGCACGTGATGTTGGAATTTGACATTGCACTGCCTTCACATTTCCTGGCACACACCATGGAGTGCTTGTACATGTAGGTAGTGAGTGGCGTACACATTTTCTGCACTGCATAGACCCACTTCCATGGAAACTGCCACCTTTAAACAGGTCTGATCACAGAAGCTATTCAAAGTTGACCCAGCATGTTCCAAGATGGCCGCCGTGGAGGGAGGACGTGCGTGAGCGGAGCTCCGTCTCCCCTCCCCGATCCACAGTAGCAGCAGGAAGCATCCGACACACATGAGGGTGGAATTCGGCCCTCCCATCTGAACTCGCAGGCCCCGTCGACGCGGGAGCCGAGCGCCCCCCCCCCACACGGGCACAACACCCGGCGGCAGACACAACAAGACACGAGAAGCCTACGGCCGAGAACGCCGAGAACTCCGCGACGCCAGAACCGAGATCCCGCCGGAGACGGCCAGCGCTCCCGGGGCGACGGCGGACCCAGCGACGCACTCCGCCAGTAAAACCAGAGAGAGAATATACCCGCCCGGCGGCAAAGGGGGCACCGTAAGATCGAGCCGGGTGGAGGCAAAACGAGGCGGCCTCATCCCGCCGGGAAGGAGCGGACCCGAGACGTGGGGTGGAGACGCAGCCAAGGGCCCGGTAGGGGACGCGCCCGTGCCCGCACGACCTACATTCCACGATCGGAGCAGAGGCAGGGGACCAGGACGGAGGGTTCCTCTCGCTGCTGGAAGCGGACGGCCAAGAGCGAGGACCAGCGTTGGGGATTGCCGGTGAGTGCGCCACAACCCACGAGAAGGTCCCGTGCTGTGCCAGGGCCCACGGTCGGGCCTTCACCGCCTCGCGGAAACCAGTCAGCGCAATTTCGCAACGTCCCAGATGTCACAGACAAGAGGGAAGCTCAAACAGTCGACCCCCACGTCCCACACACAGAAGCAGGACCAGAATCTGGTCCACCTTTGGGGGGGAGACAAGACGAACCCGGACAAGGCCGAAAAACCCAAGGCACCGAGGGGCGCTCATGAATCAGACGCTCCCCACGGCGAAATGGCCACAAAGGAGGACCTGAAAGCGTGGTTTGGGGAATTTCAGCAACAATTTATGGATTCTATGAATACGCATCTGGATACCATGAAGCACGAATTCAAATCAGCCCTCCAGGAACTAAGAACAGAGGTCGATGAACTGGGAGAGAGGACGGACACCTTGGAGAGGGTGGTGCAGAACATGGAGGAGGAATCCCAACAAGTAGCAGAACTGCAGGAACAACTGACCCGATTGACGCACAATCTTGAGATTCAATGCGAAGATTTAGAAAATAGATCGCGCAGATCCAACATCAGGATCAAAAACATGCCAGAGTCGGTCGAGGACAAAGATCTCAAATCGGCGGTACAACAAGTCTTCCGGGATGTTCTCGACCTGCAGCGGGAGGAAGAAATTCCGATCGATCGAATCTACAGAGCGGGCCCAAGGAGAAGGAAAACACAAGGCAACCGCCCCCGGGATGTGCTGGTGGCCCTCACCCGGTACGCTCAGAAGGAGCAAATACTACAAAAATCCAGGGCAATGGACCACATCCGAATGAACGGAGAGGAGGTACAATTTTATCAGGATATTGCAATATCAACGCTCCAGAAAAGAAGGGCCATGGCCCAAATCACAAAAGAACTCACCACGCGCCAAATTAGGTACAAATGGACGTTCCCATTTGGCCTATTATTCACGTGGGAAGGCGAGCAAAAGAGAATAACAACGACAGAAGAAGGACTGACAATTCTCAACATACAGGAGCAGGATGATGACTCCCCACAAGCAAGCGGATCGTCCCCACTCCCGAGGAAGATCAGGGGAGAGTGGAAGACAATCAACAAAAGGGTGCGGCGCCCTAGCAAACGGAAATAAAGCACACGAAGGACAGATCTGGCCGAGCGGGAAGCAGGAGGGGGAGGTACGCAAGAAGCCCAGATATATGGGGGCAAGAAATGTGAGTCGGACACAATAGGTCTCGGGAGGGGAGGGGAGGGGAGTGAAGACCAGGAATCTCTCAAGCCACGAGGAAGGGTTTAGGATCCCCTTCAAAGTTTTCCCTGAGTATGTTAGAGGGTATGAGGCACAAGGCGACACGCCTGAGCCCCAATAGCACATCATGCCATCCTCAGGGCAGTTGGGGCAAGGGGGGGAGGAACGTGCCAGCTGGGGTTTGCGCAAGTTTCGGGGGTAGAAGGGACGTGGGGAACTGGGGGAATACCGAGCTTCACACAAATACGAAGAGCGGGAGAAGGGAGCATAGGATGAGCCAGATATCACGTACACATCAATGGGGATAAAGATCTTGACACACAACGTCAGAGGCCTCAATTACCCAGTGAAGCGAAAAAAAGTGGAACACTCCATTAGGCAAGGCGCATACGAGATAGTAATGCTACAGGAAACACACATTAGAGACCGAGATAAACAGAAGGTGCGCCTCAGGGGCTTCAATCAAATATTCCAGGCGAACGCACAGGATAAGAAAGCGGGAGTCCTTATAGCGATCAAAAACTCCCTACACGCACAGGTTAAGTCTACATGGAGAGACAAACTGGGAAGATCCCTAATACTAACCCTGACGATCGAGGGCAGACCCCTCACTTTGGCCACAGTTTACGCACCAAACACAGGGCAGGAGGGCTACCTGAGGGACATCTTGAATAGAATAGAACAGATAGCGGAAGGGGAAATCATTTTGGGTGGGGACTTCAATTTGGCGTGGGACCCTTCCTTAGACCGATCGGGACCCAGACACCGAGACCAAGGCACCCCATCCAAAACTTTGAAGCAGAAATTTACATGTATAGGGCTGACAGACGCATGGAGGAACGGCAACCCCACACAGAAGGCTTTCTCATACTTCTCACATGTACACAGTACCGCTTCCAGAATAGATTACCTATGGGTCTCGGCCGGGCTTCTGGGGAGGATAAGACGAATAGAGATGGAACCCATCACACTCTCGGACCATGGTCCGCTGTGGGCTGACATTGACTGGTCAAGACATGGTCACAGGTTATGGAACTGGCGCCTCCCAGAGGACATCATTAGAGACCCGGTGATGAGCCAGACGTTAAGGGAACACATACTAGAATACATGGCCACTAATAATCTCCCCGGAACGAACATGAACACTCTGTGGGACGCTCACAAGGCGGTCGTCCGGGGCCATCTCATTGCGCTTAGCTCTCAAAAAGAGAAGGCGCACCGTCAGTGGGAAATAGAACTAGAAAGGCAAATCGGGGCGATCCAAGCAGAGATAATACAGACTCCCACGAGGAAACTCCTGCGTACGATGAGACACGTCCAGGGGCAATTGGAAGCACTCAGAACGAAGAGAGCAGAAAGGGAACTACTCTTCACAAAACAATGGTACTATGTTAAGGCCAACAAAGCAGATAGACTCCTGGCAAGACAACTGAGAGGGAAACAGCAGGCCCACACAATACGAGCCCTAAAAGAAGAATCTGGCCAACTTAGAACACAAACGGCAGAGATAGGAAGAATTCTGGGTAGATACTACCAGACGTTATACTCCTCCGACTCTCCGAGGAAAGACCAGCAGGAGGCCTTTTTGGCAGGGACTCACCTACCCAGCTTGACGGAAGCAGATAAACAGGCCCTAGATAGGGACATCACAATAGAAGAAGTCCATGGAGCCATACAATCCCTCCCGAACAATAAAGCCCCGGGCCCGGACGGATACACAGCTATTTATTATAAGACATACAAGGACATACTAGCCCCCATACTTACTTCTCTATTTAACACACTTGGGGAGAAGGGGAATCTGACACAGTCCATGAACGAGTCCAAACTCCTGGTCTTCCATAAGAAGGGGATCCATAAGAAGGGGAACGATGAGCAACTCCCTGCCTCATATCGCCCGATAGCCTTAATCAATCTAGATGCTAAACTATACACAAAGATCTTGGCGACTAGATTGCGTCCAATACTCCCCAGAATAATTCACCAAGATCAATCGGGTTTCGTACCAAACCGCCAGACACATGACAACATTAGAAGGGTCATACATCTCGTTGAAAAGATAGGCATCAAACAAACCCCTGCCGCACTGGTAGCACTGGATGCCGAAAAGGCGTTTGACAGGGTTGAGTGGTATTTTCTATTCCGGGTCCTCCAGAAGATGGGGATGGGCAAAAGTTTTATAGACAAAGTCAGAGCCAATTATAACTCCCCGTCGATGAGAATAGCGGTAAACGGTGAAATACCAGAGGTAGTGCATCTACGGAGAGGGACGAAGCAAGGGTGCCCGCTCTCCCCCCTCCTATACGCCATATACCTGAAACCTCTTCTAGCAAGAATCAGGGACACACCAGCGGTGCAGGGAATAGAGATGGCGGGGCAGGCCCATAAGGCGATGGCATACGCGGATGACATGTTGGTAGCCTTGGGAGACCCAGAGAAGTCACTCCCACATCTTATGGGATTAATTGAACGTTTTGGAGAAATTTCAGGGCTAAAAATAAATAGGCAGAAATCGGAGGTGCTGATACTGGCTGGGAATGGTGAAAGAATTAGTGCAGTGGCTACAGACTGCCAATTGAAAATCGCCACTGCGGGCGTCAGTTACTTAGGAGTCACCCTCACAGATCATGTAAATAAACTATACTCCCACAATTATCCGCAAGCTCTAGAAAGGGTCAGGAAGGACCTGTCAAAATGGAACCCTCTATCGATCTCCTGGTGGGGCAGAATCACGGCAGTGAAAATGACAATTCTCCCCAAGTTATTGTACCTATTCCAGGCGCTCCCGATAAGACCCCCCGAGGCCTTCTTCAAAGCGCTACAGAAGGCGGTCTCAGGGTACGTCTGGCAACATAAGACTCCAAGAATCTCAAATGCGGTACTAACAGCTCAGAGAATGGCGGGAGGCTGCGCCATGCCACATTTCAAAAAATACTACGAAGCAGCCCAACTCTGGGTCATGAGGGACTGGATATCGGAACAGGGGGAAAAAATTTGGGAAAAACAGGACAGAGCAGTGGCGACTACACCCACCAGGCACATGCTATGGCTCAACAAACGATACAGACACCCAAACACTAACATTAGTGTAATAATGAAGGCAGCATTAGAAATATGGGACGCAGCCACAACAAACGAAACCTTAACCAAGGACCCCGCCCCGTTTATGCCTTTGTTCGGAAATCCCGAATTCCCCCCAGGATTGGACAAGGGCGCATTCAGCAAATGGGAGATAGGGGGGTGTAAGATGCTGGGGGACATGCAACAGAACCAACAGATTAGATCATTCAAAGACTGCAAAACTCTTCTGAACTTAACATCGAAAGATCGCTACAAGTACGAACAGTTATATCACTGGCTCAGCACCCCTCGCATGAAAGAAGCGACGACCAGGGACCTGACCCCCTTCGAACAATACATCATGACGCAGTCGGGATCTAAAATATTTGTATCCACTACGTACAAATTCATTAACACCCTAAAGGAACCTACCACGTGGCAGTACATGAAAAAATGGGAGAAAACCTTAGGCTACGCACTCTCCAAAGAGAGGTGGGAACACCTATGGGGCTTGATACCAAAACTGACAAGAGCCATCCAATTGAGAGAAATGTGGGTGAAAATGATGGTGCAATGGCACTACACACCGGAGAGACTGAAAACTATGTTTGCGGCCTCCCCGAACATCTGCTGGAGGAAATGTGGCGGACGGGGTGATTGGAAACATATCTAGTGGGATTGCCCGAAACTTCGCCCATACTGGGGGGAAATCAAAACCCAAATGACCGGAATGTTCCCGGGCACAGAACATCTGGGGGAGGAAATATGGCTAGGGGGCTTCTGGGATCCGCAAGACAAAACGCTAAACACCCCCCAAAAAAGAAACTTCATGGGCCTCCTAATAGGAGCATGGCTGGAAATCGCAAAAAACTGGAAGAACGATTCCCCGCCATCAGCGATAGACTGGTCAAGAAGGGTGTGGGCGCATCTGGCCCTTGAGCGAATAACCTACAACATCCAAGGGGATCACGGGAAATTCAGAGACCACTGGGGACAGGTTCTGGAATATCTGCAAAAAGAATATAAAGAACAATGGTGCCCTCACAATATAAGGATACTGGACTTATTCACGTGAATGAGAACTTTCTCCCGCGGAATAATGTACTTAGACAGAGACATGAAGCTCGGGGGGTGGGGGGTGGGTTCGTTTCTTACAATTTGTATCTTCGTTATGTTGTAATGTTAACAAACCTGAATAAAAACATGTTTAAAAAAAAAAAAAAAACAAAGTTGACCCAGCATGCATGCCAGGTTATATGTTGTGTGTCACATGTCTGCCGGATGCGTTTGCTCTCGGTGTGTGACGAGATGTGTAGTGACCTACATGCCAGGTAGTGACCTTTTTTCTCTCTATTTTTCAGGTGATGACGCAATGGAGGCGGAGGATGGTGTTGTCATGCCAGACATAGGGTTGGTAACACCACATCAACCCGGCACTAGTGGGGGTCGTGGGGTGGTAGGCCACGAAAACCCCCAAGTGCTGCAGTCCATCTTGTCTCTGGCTGCCTATGAGTCCAGCCTTGATGACGACTCTGACGTCCATTTTGAGTTGGATGAGCATCAAGTCCATGTGTCAGGGGTGAGTGATTCTGATGTGGACACTCCTCTGTCTGCGACCCCTGCACTGAGGGATCAAACAGTCTTGGTTCCTCCGCCCGTGGTGGATCGGGACGCAGGGTCACCCTCCACAGCAGTTACTGATGTGCCTGGGACATCACGTCGACGGGGGCATGTAGTCGTGCAGCCGCGGGCGGTGCCAACACAGCGAGGACCCCCGGTCCTTGGGTCCCGCAGGGGTCAAACCCGGCAACGCGGTCGCCGTGCGCAACCGCTGTATACTGAGTGGGAGCAAGACATGACTGCCAATTCCGAACGGCAGGGGGCAGCAATGGAGAACATCCCTGAGAGCATGGAGCATGTAGCCCGATCTGTGCTCCCCCCTGCTAGGCAGGTGCTTCTCCAGCAGCAGGCGGCACGGTCCACGGCCCGCTCGCTCAGGCTGGGCATGGCGGCCTCAGACAGGGCACGCCAGGCTGAAATGTCATCTCTGCGTCAAGCAATTGCTGCTCACGCAGAGGCGCACATGGATGTCCTGAGGGAGGAGTATGCTTCCTTCAGATACACTCTGGGTGTCCTTATGATGTCCCAGAGGCAGCAGGCAGAGGAGAGGTTTGCACAGCTTGAGCGTACCATCTCGGCTGAGCTACAGGTTTGCCGGGAGGTGCAGCGGTTGTCCAGCCAGGCCTTGCAGGAGGAACTCCGTGTTACACGTGCTACCTTGCAAGAGGAAGCACGTGTATCACGTTCAGACTTGCTGCCGACGAGGGGCAAGCTGCGGCTAGGCGTGGCCAGGCTACTGTGCCACGTCCTCCTTTACAGGATGAGCCAGACTCTGACGACCATCTATCTCCCACATAGGTCGGGCTGTGCAGGCGTTGAGCCCATGGAGGTTTTTTTTTGGCTCAGCATCATCGCATGTGGATGTTGAGCAGCAACCTGTACCTCCCCCCTCCTGGGTGCCTCCTCTCCCCACTGGGTCGTATGTGGCCATTTTGGATTTTTCTTTTAGTTTAGTTAGTTAAGTTTTTGTTTGATAGTTAGTTTAATTAGGTAATGTAGGTTTTCCATTGTTAGTGTAATTAGTTAATAGTTGATTTAGTTTAAAATTGCTAGTCTATTGTGCTTTCATGGGACGGTGTGGTGCTTTGTGGCTTTTGAAGGCATCCACTGTCTGTTCCAGCTGGGCCCTTCAGGCTTGTCTTGTGTATGTGTTTGCTGCTTGGGGTCCTTGACTCGCATATGCCACTCCTGCCTCCCTTATCCATGGGCTCGCAAGGATGGTTCAGTGTTACAGAATATTACACAAGGGCTTTGGACTGTCATATCTGTGGCATGTCTGGTGCTGTGCGACTTGTGTTGACACCCCTAGTGGGGATGATGTTGGTGTTATTGTCCACTGTTCAGCTTTTGCTAGATGGGGTGTGTCATGATTAATGTGTACATTGATTGCTATGCATTGTGTAGTATGTTTCATATCTTTCCTGTACACGTGCTTGTTGGAATTCATGCCATAGATATTGTGTTCCACACTTTGGATGTGAAAGACGGACTGATGGTGTGATTTCTGATGTAAGTCTCTGACATGGTCCAGTAATGAGATGCCTTAAGAGACACGCACAGATGACTTTAAAGCATTAATCATGTGTTTCATGCCCTTTCTGCAGGGGGATGAGCCTCCAGAGCACCTTTGCCAGCAGACATGGCCCATTGGACGAAGGAATTCTGGACCCGTTTGTTGGTGACTACATGCACATGTGTGCACAAGCAGAGGCACAGGGATTGCAGACCCACATCCTAGAACTGCTGACATGTTCCAAGGAACTCCAGGCAAGGTGAGCAGCAAAGGGGGGCCACGACACAGCAAAGCTTGCACCAGGCGAGTTGCACATGCAGGCTTAGTCACAGCACTGAGGGTGAGCTTAGATGAATATTGGTGTTGAAGCACACAATGCAGCTCAGATGTGTTGGTGGACTGATGGCTGTTGATAGTATGGTTGTCTGGAACACATGCAGGGGCAGTGGCACATACCCTCCGGTAAACCAAGGTCCATTGAGGCACTTGTATCAACCATGTAGCCTTCCGAGACATGGAAAGGGGCAGCTCACAGGGACATACAGCAGGGGACATACTCGGGTGCAGTGCATGTCTTTTCCATGTACTTTATGATAAATGCACTGCCAACTTTGTTTCGGTCATGGTGGTACGCAACTTGCTCTGAAGTCATGGCTTGCTATATGGGTCTGTCTGCTTACCCAGGGAACATTGCATGTTGTGTGAATTGTGACACATTGGTGTTCCATTTGACACGCACCCACCAGCGGCTGACTTACTGCATTGACTGTGTATGACTCGTCACAGGGGTGATGTTATATATGGGTACGAAGCATCTGCACCAGATTGTCTGTTTGTAGAGTAGTTTGTTGCTATGGGGCATGTTTGGTGTTGTGTTTTTGTGTAATTGGCACGTACAGGTTGTTGACTGTGGCTCTCTTTGCAGCATTGCAGTGCTCCTGTAACCGGACCTAAGAGTGCGCAGGCAGGAGGCCAGCACTCAAAACCAGAGCTAAGTGTCTTGTTGTTTTTCTTTCGAACTGCTCTGCATAGGCTTGCTGGTGAGTGTACTTATGCATGGACGTATGTGTGGTTCAATTTGGTATGTTTTTTCTCCCTAATCACCCGTGATCCTATGCAATTTTGAACCCTGTACCCTCTACGTGGTGTTGCTGCTTCCCGTACCTATCCAAGCAATGTTCCCTGACCCTCTTTCCCCGCTGGGATTGCGGATGCCTGTGTAAGCCCCGAACTTGAAGGCGCCAAAACCCTAGAGGGGGTGGTTGGTTCGTACCACTCCTGAGCCTGGACTACAGAAGGCCATGACAATGATGTCCAAGTTTGTTTGGATTGTGTATGTGTTCATGCAGGTAGTACATTTTCGTGCATTCCTTAGTTTCATGTGTCATTCCTCCTCCCCTCTCCTGCCACTCATTCCAGTCATCCAGTGTGTCAACACCTGTCCCGACTGCATATCCCTGACCCTCCTTCCCCACCAGGGTCTCAGGGGCCTGTGTGAGTTTGACCTTGCAGGCACCCGGGACATGGTGGGGGTGGTTGTTTCGTGACACTCCCGCGCCTGTACAGGGGACCTGTGACAGTACACATCCGTTCATGGTGCATCATCCTATGTCATGTACCACACATGTTTCACATCCTGTCGTGACATTGTTTTACTGTGCTACCCTGGTTGTTGCATCATTGTGGTAGTACTTGGCCTTTGTGAGGTACTGCTACGTCAAGTCATCTACTGGAGGGTGTTCTGGTTCATTTTTCTGGCTTGGATTTTGTGATTTTGGAAATGAGTGTGGATTCTGAGGGTGCAGGCACCTTTTTACACACAAAGTAGGAGATGGTGACGAAGGGGAAAGGTGATCCTGTGGCCAGGTGGAATTGAGGGTTGAAGGCTCCATGACCCAGGTGCAGTTGTTCAGTGTGTCATGGTCATTTGTGAGGGAGGGGGGGGTTGTTGGTGATAGTTGCCTTGCCCTGCAGTGTGATGGGAACTCTGACATTGTAATGGTGGTATCCTATGTACATGTTGTGTTCTGCTGATCAATGCCTGTTCATGTGTTGTGTTTACCTTTCAGGTGCGAGGGGATAGTTGTAGTTTGACATGCTGGGGTGTACACATGGTGGATGTTCACCTGTGATGTGTAGAGAACACTAATGGTCACTTGAGTGCACATGCATATGTGGAGTGCATGTCCTTGCAGAACCACACACTTGCACTCTGATGCACTGCATGTACTCCCACCCTTGCATATCCACGTGTACACTGTTTGCCTTCTGGTGCCCACTGTGTCCCTGCAGCACATGTTCTGTGACCGATTATGGATCCTGTACATGCCTAATTTGCTGTTTGATGTGGTCTGTCACTTAGATGTGATGCTCAGGGTGTGCATCACACACAATGGCTGTTCACTGTGCTGTGCGCTGAGCAGTGTGTTGCAGGAGTAGGACACTGCACACATGAGCTGCAGTGTTGATTTTGCAATGCACAATGTGCATGTAGACAAGCATTCATTGTTATGTTACGTCTACGACTCTTGTAATGCATTTGGAAATGACTTATTTTGGGTGGGAGATTTTGTTGGTCTGTCATTTTATCTGATTCCGGGTCAGGCATCATTGTCTGATGCCACTGTACATTTAGGACATGGCAATGTGTACCTTATCGTTACTGTGTTGGTGTATGGGTATTGCTTGCCATGTCATGTTGTGGTTTGGGAGGGTTTGAGTGACATGACAGTGATGGCCATGGCCTGTTTTGCAGGTGTGTGTGATGCACACCTTGCATGTCAGGGTCATCCGCTTCTCAGAGCAACTAGCTGGGGGTAGATCTCTCTCCGCGGCAGGGCCCTCCCTCTGGAACAGCCTTCCTGCCTCACTTGAACTTGAGGGGAACCATCTCCAGTTCTGGAAGCACCTCAAGACCTTCCTCTTTGCTTCTGCTTTCTCTCTGCCTCTCCCTTGCAGAATTCTTCACTGGAACTGCACTGGAGCTGCAACTGGGCCACTCTCACCGACCTCGGTCCCTGGCCCAGCCACTCTCCACTTGCACTGCCTCCCTGGCAACCCCTGCACTGCGGTACTGTCTCTCTATCCCTGCAGCCCACCCTTCCCAGCACTTGTCTGCACTTACCTTTGCAGTTGCCACCAGCCGACCTATGTATTTTATTTTTGGGCTACTTCCCCTGTACTGCACTCCCCCGCCCCATACGCCTTGCACTTTTCCCTTCCCCCTACCCCTGCACATGCACAATCTCAATGACACCTGGCCTAGTAGTACCGTTGTCTGTCTTCCCTTGTTCCCCCCTCCCTGCCTCATCGCACCTTGAAATACTTGTGTATAGGCCATATCATGTCATATGTCATATGTGTGCCTTTTGGTCACACGGGATAGCTTGTGTTTAAGTAGCTAGGGATGCAGACGATGTGGCACTTCCATGGCAACTATCTCAGGGTGGTAGGGTTGTGACAGTTGACTGTCTCTTTGTCATCATCGATTGTCACCTGGTATGTGCCAGGCCTGTGTGCACTCCGCAGGGGTGGGAGTTTAGGTGAAAAATGTGGCCACAAGCTGGGTCCGGGCTTCCTCGCCACGTGCCCTGTCCCCTCCCATGGGCAGCGCCAGTGCCTGTGGTTGGGGATGTGGGGGCACCACCATGTCCACCGGGACGCCCTGCCGTGTTGCAACATTGTGCAGGACACATGCTGCCACAATGATCCTGCACACTACTGGTGGTGCATAGAGTAGTTGCCCACCAGAGCGGTCAAGGGAGCGGAAACGTGACTTGAGCACTCCGAATGTGCGCTCCACTATGGCCCTGGTTGCAATATGGGCGGCGTTGTATCTTACCTGGGGTGGTGTGGTGGGGGTTCCGGATTGGCGTCATCATGTGGTTGTTCAGAGGGTAGGCACTGTCCCCTGGGGAGGTGATAATAGATTATTAGGGTTTGGATATTTGTCTGTGTGTGACTTGCATGCATGTGCAAGGGCATTTGTACTGACCTTGGAGTGGAGTCATGTGTCGCCATGCTGCACAGCTTCCAGGGCCCGGCTCAGGACAGACATTCTGTTTATGAAACTGTCATGGGTGGAGCCAGGGTAGTTTGCATAGACAGAGGTGATGATTCCCTTTGCATCGCATACCACCTGTACATTGATGGAATGCCAGTGCTTGCGGTTTCGGTAGATGTGCTCAGTGGCCCTAGGTGGACGTAGGGCCACATGGGTGCAATCTATGGCACCGAGCACTTTGGGGAAGTGTGCCACCCTGAAAAAATCCAGGACAACGGCCTGCCTTTCTGCGGGTGTTCTCGGCATGTATATGTGCCTGCGGACTGAGGGGCGCGCTGTCATGATTGCCAGTACCTGGTGCAGGCAACGTGACTGCATGGCCTGTGAGACCGCCCCCACTATGGCAGTGGTCCGCTGAAATGACCCAGTGGCCAAAAAATGCAGGACATTGAGCAGCTTCTCCAAGGGGCTCAATGCTTGGGAGCAAAGGGTGGGGGATGTAAGGTCATCTTCCCACTTCCTGACCAGGTCTAGGATGATATGGGGTGGAAACCTATACCTGCCATAAACCTGGTCGTCAGGCATCCCAAAAAGGCTTGTCCGTGGTGCGAAAATGCATGCCCTGACTATTCTCCTCCTCCTGCGGTGTCCCACGATCAGTGCTGCGACAAATGGGGCATTCATCGTAGCTGTATATACGCGTTTGTTGTTTGCGCGCACTTTTATGCTGTGCGCGGGGACACTTCCGCCTGCCTTCGTGTGGCGGACGCGTTGACGCCTGTGCGCGTTTTTGCCTTGCGCGGGTTTCCCATATTCGGATCCATGAATACGGGTTGTTCGCGTGCGTGTGGGCGTTCCGTGTAGTTCCCTGCAGTACTTCCCCAGTTACGCCTTCTTTTTCACGCGTTGTTCTTCATTCCGCGTGTTACGCCCATTGTTCCGCCCACTTTGGTTGTGTGCGCCGCGCTATATGCGCTTTTGCTGTGCGCGTAGCGCACACCGTGTATGCCTGCGTGCGCCATGGCTGGATTGGGCGCACGGACAGCGGGAAACACACGCAGCATCTTCCTTGAATCGCACGCGTGCGCGTGCGCTGCGTTTCTCACGCTTGCGCTCCCTTGCGCCTGCTTGCGCATGGATTTTCGCTGCACGTTTGTTCCATGAATCGGCCCCTTAGTGTTTTACCAGCCCGTTCAGTTTCTTCAAAAATATGTGGCTCAAAGAATTCTTCAGGTGATTGATTTGTACCCTCCTTTTGAGTATTTCCTTTTTCTGTCTGTGTTTGTTCACCGTTTTGACTGTCCAGGGAAGGAGCTATAGCATCCCCACCTACTCCCTGTTCACTGGTATTCCCCATGCATGAGTCATTTTTCTTAAATCTGTCTCTTTGTTCTCTTGGAGTTTCAGGTTTTCTTATTTCATTTGTACAAATCTCCAATGTTTGATTTAGCTCTAGGTTAAACCGTACCTCTCTTTTAGAATTATTTGCACTTTCTATTACATGTTCATTCATTGGTGCTTTCACTTTTACATCATTAGGCATCTCAGAGTCATTATGCAAAATTACATTAGGGCAATCTGTCTTTTCGGCGTTGTAGGTATCATGAGTACTTAGTCACCTTTCAGAAGAAGCCCCCCGGTCATTGTTACGGCCATCAGCCCCCTCTTTGGATGGTTGTTTTTGCGCTGTATAGAGCTTCCCTATTTGTTCAGCTAACATTTTCACTTGGGCCTCGAGGCACTGGAACCTTTCCATCTCTCTAGAATCCTCTTTCTGTGGCCTAGGTCGATATTGGTTGTTTTCCCCCTGATTGGATCTATTCTGATACCTCTCAGGTGAGTGATTTCTATTGGGATGGTTCCTGAACTCTTGATTCATTTGTGGAGAGGAGCGGGGTGCACTCATCCTTTGGTTGTAGTCCCCTGGTGGGGAATCATTGTACTGACGTGGAGTATAATTCATGTTCTGTCTCATGTCCTGTCTCTCATGTTGTGGGTACTGACCCCTATGTTGATTCCCATTATCAGCAAATCGATCCACATATCGGGGTCTATCCTGATTACCATATATCATGGTGTTGGGATCAAATCTGCTCTGTGTTCCCAATGTCTGGTAGGGACCCTCATTTCTTTGATCTTGATTTTGTCTTTGGTTATTAATCATACCTGACATATCAGGCCGATATCCTGCCCGGGGTCTATCCCCTAAATACCTAGGGCTGATGAAGCTCTCCCTATTACTAGGATCATGTGATTGGAACATTGGTGCAGAGTGTGATGACCTTTGTTGATTAACCCTTTGTTCAGGTGCCGAATTATTTTTACCTGGACTTTGAGCAGACTCAAAATGTCAAGGGACATTTCGGCTGACATGATTTCCATCACTGTGGCTGAGGGTTCTTTAGATTTAGGTCTAATATCTTTCATTTTATCACTTTCTCTACCCTGACAATAGAGTACCTCATATAGTTTTGTGCTTTGATGTACAATCCATTCAAGGGACTTGTCACGGTCAAATTCACGGACCAATTGTGATATGATGTCTGGACTTTGAGCAGACTCAAAATGTCAAGGGACATTTCGGCTGACATGATTTCCATCACTGTGGCTGAGGGTTCTTTAGATTCACCATGATGTATGATGTCCATAGAAGTAGGCAGTTTTAAACTCATTTGAATTGGGGTCAAAAGATACATCAAAGCGAGAAAATGCCCTTTTTAAGTCCTGTAAAAAATGGCGAGGGGATGTGTTAGGCCCAGCAGTGATTGTGTAAGCGACTTTCTTTGCCTCCGGTAATGACTGAAAAGGAGAAAAATGACGCCTAATTTCTTTTTCAAACTCCACCCATGTCATATTCTGCTGTTCATTTAATCCCCTTATGATGCTGGGCGTCGGGGCATCTAAAGTTAAATGAAAATATTGTCTGTACTGTTCCTTAGGTATCTGGAGTGCTTTAAAAATGTCATGAACCGCTTCTAAGTGATCCTCAATGCAGCATTCCCCCCCCCTTTTTAAATGGTTTGATCAGGGCTTTAATGGATTTCATTATTTTTATGGGGCTACTTGTTGCAATGCATGGAATTGCACCACTTTGTGATTCAATCCTTGTTTCAGGTGTATGGGATTGGTGGCTGCCCCCAATGGGAGTATCAAATCCCCCAAGGGCGCTGCAACCAAGTTCAGTCACCGGCCCAGTCACTGGAGCACTAGCTCTTTGGGCAGAACTAGAATTCACCTCCACTCCATTGAATGTGGTACCCTGCTGTCTCTCCTGGGACCAGGGAATGCACATTTGTTGTTCTAAGTCTTTGCACCTTTTAAGGAGCCTGCGTGCTTCATTTTGCAGATAGTTGTTTTCATCACTCATTTTATTTATTACCTCCTGCATGTCGCACATTTGCATTTGGCATTCATTGAATTCTTTGTTTCTCTTGTCTTTTTCTTGAATCATTTTAACCATTTCTTGCTCTGCACCTTGGAGATCACTTTCTTTCATTTCTGAAACAATCTCATCTTTATCCTGTCTAATGTGGTCCACTAAGGCTTTTAAGTGTACCAATTCTTGCTCACTGTTCTCAAATTGTTTCTTGCTTTTGGACAACTGAGCATCAAAATCTCTGCATTTTAATTGCATGTCTTTTTGGCATACATCCAATTCTGCTCTTAACATCTCCTCCTTTTTTGCTTGCCCCATCTAAATCAGTCTTTAACCTGTTAATTAGCTGGTTATCATTTTTTTGCATTCGCAGGGACCTATACAAAATAAACCAGATCGCATAGCCGTATTAAACAGTCATTTTCTGAAGTTTTATCGGCTGCATTCAATAACCTTGTAAGGCAGACCTGAATTATGTTTCCTTCTGCAAAAATATTGTCTAGTTTTTCTTTCTGCACCTCACCCTGAATGCAGTCATGCCATTCCAAGGTACTGTTCGATGACCACGTCCCATGTGCAAACAACTTTGCCTCTAAATATTGCACTAGGTCTGAGAATGTGGTTTCCCTTTGTGACATTCTGAAATTCATTTTTAGTAACACACTGTTTTTATAAAATGGGTTCCCTTAATGTACAGATGGCAATGTGAAACACACTTGCCACGCCCAGAAGGTGCACTGTGAGCACTTTCCCAGCCTGCAATGCACCATAAATATGTTGGGTATTTTGTATAGATCTGGGGCCTAGCGGTATTTTCTTACCGCCAAAATGAAAATAATTCAGTAATAATCACTCTTTGCATTCAGATTAGATTTGGTATATAGTACTATAGTATACATACATCATTTCAGCACACTGATACATTTAGTGGTATACATTATGTTGGTATGCATTATTGGTGGTATTTATGGGTGAGCATAAATCCTTTGTTTTATATATGTGACCAAAGTATCCAGAACCCCTTATTTTTGTTTAGTTTGTTCATGTGATCACTAGTGAGACCTCAGGCTTGCATTTCAGAAACACCACATTTCCAATTGGAGTGTCACCATGGGCTGTTCTCACTGACTTATCTACGACAGCAAGCTATATGTGGTATTTATCACCAACTTATTTACGTTTGGTGAGCTATGTCCAGGGCCTCTCTTTCTGCCGACTCATAGACCTATTTCATTTTGTTATTATTATGTTCCATTCAGAAAACACACACACACTCATACACTGAATGGATTCATGCACACAGCTACTGCTATGTCTTATCTTTTAGCAACTTTTAAAAATGACAATTGCACTGTGCAAAGATCTTCCCATATTACCAGTGTTATAATGATAGATGCACAAAGGACAAGATAAAAATGAAACACACTTCCCGCCTGCTTTCAGATAATTTTTTTGTATTATAAAACTTGCATTTCAACACAAGCTTACTCTTTTTTTACAGAAATAAATGGAAAACTCACAGTAACAACATTATCTGTAACAAAATGAAAAGAGAGTGGCGAGGAACAAGAATTCAATTTGCAACATTAAACATGTGGTTAAAACACAGGAATCTCCTCTCCTACTCTGACTGAATATTTTCGCACACATACACCCAGCCCCCACACTTCAGCGAGATAATTACCAGGCTTGTTCAGCATGTAACTTCTTTGGCTGCTCGCCTTCTGGAGGGGTTCACCCAGCAAGGACAGGCATTTGCTGTCACTCAAACTGGGACTTGTTGACTGGAAATCCCAGCCTCTGTAGCAGTATTGAATCTGCTTTAGGAATCAGGCATCCCCAGCTATCAACCCAGTCCTTCTCCGAGCTGTGTCAAGATGTCGTCTCTTAGCTTCTTCCCCGAGATTATACATGAAAACTCTGGTTACCTCCTACCAAAGGATCCTAACCAATAAAATTCTATCATGTCCTATCCACCCTCTGCACACAATAGAAATCTTTTACAGTAAGCAACTGTAACAAAACTGATTTCCTGCTATTCGAATCCTTGCTTCCTGCAAATACTGTGGACAAAGCAGCACAGAAAAACAAGAAGAAAAAAAAATCTGCACACAGTCTGAAATGAGTTTCAGCCTGCCTCATTTTGCAGTGGAGAACACATTATATTATTAAGAAGTTAGAATCATGTTAGTACGGTTAATTATATTAGTTCATTAATCTTCAAATGTGTCTCTTGCAACATAGGCATTTCAGATGAAAAGAAAAAACAAATGGTGTGCATTTTGAATATGAAAAATAAAATGCGCTTTTAAATGAGAAAATGGTTTGTTTTTAACCTGTGTAGCCTGTCTTCATTTATATATCCATATCTTTCACTGGCAACACATAGCTTGAAGCAATTGCATCAAACCCATGCAGTGGCACTGCATAAAAAAAACTGGTCATGTTGTTTATTTCTTTTTTCACAAGCTAAAGCTAACATTAACATTTTTATACATATAAGCATGTATACTGATTTGTACCGCAACAAGTTTGGGATGTGAGGATAGAATGACTGTGACATCAGACAATAATTGGGATCAAAGTGCCCTCCCAATGCACAGACATCCTAAGAGAATTATATATATATGAATATATAGGATTATTCTAATTTTGTTGTCAATATATAGAATTGTAAATGCTTACGTGCCAACAAGGGGGATGTTCTCAACCGCAGGTTTCCAAATGAGCGAATGCTGAGGTGGGAACAACACATTGTTAATACTCAACACACTTTACATTGTGTATATCCCACTCACATCATTTTCCTACCTCTTGAACTTGTACGGAGGTGGAGGTGGAGAGGCGTGTTATGGCAGAACCACAAACAAATAGAAATACCTGGCATCCTGACATCTTTTCCAGAATGCCTCCATGTGTCTCCCTGCACCCTATGTAAACATCTACTGACCTACTGCTAACCTCCCTTGTGCATGTTGCCTCTTATGTAACCCTTTGTGGTGTTGCCCGATTAGTGCAGGTTTGTGCTAGTTACAGTGATTATGGTGATAGTTGAGATGTGCTGTACAACCTGTAATGTAAATTGAAGACAGGCACAACCTAAAGTGCTAATAAGGGGTTGGAGTGTAAACTGCAACAGTTAAACCTGTGAGTGGTGCAACCTGTAAGTATGTGATGGGCTTACACAGCTCAATTAAGAAAGTACCCTTACTTCATGAGGCATTGGGCTAGTGCAGCACCTCAAGGGCAATAGGCAATTGCTTGCTGTTGGGTATTTTGTATAGATCTGTGGCCTAGCGGTATTTTCTTACCGCCAAAATGAAAATAATTCAGTAATAATCACTCTTTGCATTCAGATTAGATTTGGTATATAGTACTATAATGGACATACATTATTTCAGCACACTGATACATTTAGTGGTATACATTATGTTGGTATGCGTTATTGGTGGTGTTTATGGGTGAGCATAAATCCTTTGTTTTATATATGTGACCACAGTATCCAGAACCCCTTATTTTTGTTTAGTTTGTTTGTGTGGTCACTAGAGAGACCTCAGGCTTGCATTTCAGAAACACCACATTTCCAATTGGAGTGCCACCATGGGCTGTTCTCACTGACTTATCTATAACAGCAAGCTATATGTGGTATGTATCACCAACTTAATTACGTTTGGTGAGCTATGTCCAGGGCCTCTCTTTCTGCCGACTCATAGACCTTCGGCAGCAGGCTATTTTCATTCAGAAAACACACACACACTCATACACTGAATGGATTCATGCACACAGCTACCGCCATATCTTATCTTTTAGCAACTTTAAAAAATGAGAATTGCACTGTGCAAAGATCTTCCCATATTACCAGTGTTATAATGATAGATGCACAAAGGACAAGATAAAAATGAAACACACTTTCCGCCTGCTTTCAGATAATTTTTTTGTATTATAAAACTTGCATTTCAACACGAGCTTACTCTTTTTTTTACAGAAATGAATGGAAAACTCACAGTGACAACATTATCTGTAACAAAATGAAAAGAGAGTGGCGAGGAACAAGAATTCAATTTGCAACATTAAACATGTGGTTAAAACAGGAATCTCCTCTCCTACTCTGACTGAATATTTTCGCACACATACACACAGCCCCCACACTTCAGCGAGATAATTACCAGGCTTGTTCAGCATGTAACTTCTCTGGCTGCTCGCCTTCTGGAGGGGTTCACCCAGCAGGGACAGACATTTGCTGTCACTCAAACTGGGACTTGTTGACTGGAAATCCCAGCCTCTGTAGCAGTATTGAATCTGCTTTAGGAATCAGGCATCCCCAGCAATCAACCCAGTCCTTCTCCGAGCTGTGTCAAGATGTCGTCTCTTAGCTTCTTCCCCGAGATTATACATGAAAACTCTGGTTACCTCCTACCAAAGGATCCTAACCAATAAAATTCTATCATGTCCTATCCACCCTCTGCACACAATCGAAATCTTTTACAGTAAGCAACTGTAACAAAACTGATTTCCTGCTATTAGAATCCTTGCTTCCTGCAAATACTGTGGACAAAGCAGCACAGAAAAACAAGAAGAAAAAAAAATCTGCAAACAGTCTGAAATGAGTTTCTGCCTGCCTCATTTTGCAGTGGAGAACACATTATATTATTAAGAAGTTAGAATCATGTTAGTACGGTTAATTATATTAGTTCATTAATCTTCACATGTGTCTCTTGCAACATAGGCATTTCAGATGAAAAGAAAAAAAATGGTGTGCATTTTGAATATGAAAAATAAAATGCGCTTTTAAATGAGAAAATGGTTTGTTTTTAACCTGTGTAGCCTGTCTTCATTTACATATCCATATGTTGCACTGGCAACACATAACTTGAAGCAATTGCATCAAACCCATGCAGTGGCACTGCATAAAAAAAATGCTCAATAACACATGTCTTGCTGTACCACATTGTAGCAATGCACCAAACCTATGCAGTGGTGCTGCATGAAAAAAATGCTATACATTGATCCTGTGTAGTGGCGCTGTACTCCAAAAACACACCAAACAATCCTACATATCCCCTCCTTTTTTTGAGAATTTGGCTAATCCGAGCCACAATTGGAAAAAATCCAACTTGCTCCTTTTCTTCTTTCAAAATGTAACAATCCAATACAATTAACATTCTTGTTGCGAAGATGAAAATTGAAAAATTACTGTTCAATCAACATAATATTAAAATCTGAATTCATCAATTCTTATAAAATGTTCTACATTTGCCTTCCCAATGGAAGTGTCCATAGTCCAGTGTTTCAATTTTATACTTGAAGTCAATTGAAAATAATAAAATAAAACAACTAACTAAAACAAATAATTAACATAACAGATTAAAACAATTAATTAAAATAATAAATACGTGGAATTCCATATGCCAGGACACTTGTCTGCCTCTTTTGGTTCATTCGGGTACTCTTTCATCTTGGTACTCTTGGATCCTTTTCTATAGAAGTCATCTTTTCTTTGGCATTCCGGTTATTTTGTCTTCACCTCCACCCGGAGGCAGGCATCTTTTGTTCTTCATCCAGGGGACTCCAGGACTCCATCGTCTCCCGTGACCTCCGGTACAAATATGTTAATATTCTAAATCAAATAGAAAAGAAACAGATTAAGTATATAGCACAATACTAATTTCACCCTTTTGCCAAAATAAAACACGCCTTGTAAAATATCTCGCCCTTTTTCTTTCGCCTTCTGAAATTAAGCACAGGTTATAGAGAACAAGCATACATAAAACAACATTCAATATTAAATGCATTTTCATTCTGCACACCGACCATGAGCTTCCATTATTTTTTTTTATTTATTTACTTTTTATATTATTTATATTTTATATATATTTACATATATTACAGTAATTATGTACCATTTCAACCATCTTTTTGTTTTACTTCTCTGTCACTGCCTCCTGACTAGACATAGTCACTCCACCTTTTTATGTTCAAGGGACTTTATCTGTTTCTACATGCTCAAGCTGCCTGATCTCGTGTCTGGGATGGAATGGCTTAATCTGATTTACGTGCACAAATTGCTCTATTGTTGTTTCACCTTCAGTCTTTAAAATTTTATAAACTACAGGAGAAACCTTATCTAGAATTCGAAATGGCCCCTGCCAGGCTGCTAGAAATTTAGAATTTTTCTGTTTACTTTTTCCAAAATGAAACTTATACACCTGATCCCCTACACTGTATTCTCTCACTGATGTTCTTTTATCGTAGTATGACTTTGCACTGTCAGCAGCTCTTTCTAGATTTCTCTGCACAAAAGCAAATGCATGTTGCAAATGCTTCCTCAATTCATCAATGTACTCATGAACTGTGGATACACTCACAAGTGTCTGCTCATGTGTTCTGTATAGTAGGTGTTGTGGTAACACCATTTTCCTACCTGTTAAGACCTCATGTGGACTAATAGCTGTTGCTTTGGCAGGAGTTGATCTGATTGCCATCAAAACCAACGGTAAACGTAAATCCCAGCTGGAACCTGCTTCTGCCACAAATTTCTTTAATATGTCCACAACAGACCTTTTGCTCCGTTCAACTCCACCTGAAGAGGCTGCCCGATATGCAATATGTAGTTTCCTTTTCACACACAGTATTTGCCATACCTTACTCATTAGAGTACTTGTGAAATGACTTCCTCTGTCTGACTCAATTCTTTGTGGCAACCCAAACCTTGAGAACACATGGTTCACCAGCAATGTGGCTGCTGTTTGCGCACTACAATCTGGTGCAGGAATACATTCAATCCACTTCGACATCAAACATATCACACTTAAAATGTAACGGTTTCCTCTGCTCGACCTTTTTAAAGGGCCTACATAGTCTATTTGCAAATCTGACCATGGAAGAGTTAGGCCTCTTTTCATCAATGGGGCTCTATGCATTGTTAAAGCAGGTTTAAATTGGGCACATACTAGACATCCTCTAGTATATAATTCCACATCTTGGGACATATGTGGCCAGTAAGCATAATCTTTTAGTATTTCCAATGTTTTTTGTGAACCTCTGTGGCCTGCAGTTATTGCATCATGTGCATGTTGTAGCATTAGCCCTCTGAATGAAAGGGGTACCACCCACTGTATTTGTCCTGTTATGGACTCTCTAATCATGAGTCCATCCTGCAGTCTAACTCGTTTTTTATTCTTTAATAGCACCCTCAACTCTTCTTTTCCCATACAATAATTTTCTGTTAAAGGGTTTTGTTCAGGATCTGTCAAATGGTTATAATAGATTCCCAAAATTCGATCATTCTTTTGTGCCTCAATCAAATCTTGGTCTGGCATATCATGACCCCACGGTACCACTGGTTGATCTACCTCCTTTGGTGCTTTAGCACGTGTTACTGCATCAATTTGTATTTCACCCAGTAAATCATCTATAGGTAGCAATTCTCCCATCACAGCTCCAATTTTATCCAGGTGGTCTGCCTTATCATTTCCCTCCTTATCCTGTCTGGGTGTTTTTAAATGCCCACGAATTTTTCTCCAATATATTGTCAAATACTTTTCTGACACCAATTTGTCTATGGCTTGTATCATTTTTCCATGTTTAAGTGGCTTTTTGTTGTATGTAACCATGCCTCTCGCTTTCCAGCCAGGTCAATACTCCACAAAGCTATTTCGTGCATAGTCAGAATCAGTCACCAGGACAATTTCACTGAATTTATTATCAACTGCAGTAGCAATTGCTTTATAAATGGCCGCCAATTCCGCCACTTGACTGCTTCTAGCTCCAATCCTCATCCCTACACTGGGGATGCCTTCACATTTCAACCAGACATTCCCTAATTCTGACACTAATTGTTTATTACTGTCATTTTCAATGTGAAAAGCACAACCATCCACATATACAGTTGGCATATCCTTGCATGTTTTTTCATCAAAAGCTTTGTGTGGTGATTGTTCAAATTCCTGCAAACTAGGTTCCACTTCCATTTCGTTTGATAATTGTTCAGCTGCACAGTCATGTAAGTTAGCTAACCCTTGAGCAATTGGGCTCTTTTTATTTTGTCCATGTCTCACTTCTACAGGAAAACCTTGTAATGCCAGTGTCCATGAAGTGATTCTGGACTAGGCTAGATAACCTGACCTAATTCTTTCACTCTCTAAAAACTGCAAAGGTTGATGATTTGTTTCAATAATCACCTTTTCTCCCTGAGCAATAGGGCGGAAATGTTGTAGCGCCCACACAGTGGTTAATAGGGCCTTTTCACATTCATTGGATTTCATTTCAACTTGGGAAAATGCTTTACTTGCATATGCAATGGTTTTGTGATTCACATCATGTTTTTGTGATAACACTGCTGACATACAATGTTCAGAGAACCCTATTTCTACAAAGAAATCCCTACTCTTTATGGGATATGCTAAACATGGTGCCTTTACAAGACATTCCTTCAATTTAGCTACTGCCTCAGACTGCTCTTTTTCCCATATCCAGGGTGTATTCAGTTTAAGCAGTTTAGTCAATGGTTGAGTGATTTCAGCATAATTTTCAATGAACTTTCTGTTATAGCCTGTCATCCCTAATAAACTTTTTACCCCTTTCACATTTGTAGGGTCCTTTAGTTTTTTTATGGCCTCTATTTTCTTCTTTTGTGGATTTAGCCCATGTTCAGTCACTTCATGGCCTAGAAAGTTCACTTTTTTCTTGCACCATTGTGCTTTTTGTAAATACACTTTGGCGCCTGCTTTCTGCAATTGGCCAAGCACATGTCTTATTTCATCAAAATGGCTTTTCAGGCTTTCATTTTTTATCAGGACATCATCCACATAAACTATGGTTCCTCTTTCCGCTGCATCTGGCATGGCCTTTCCCAAAAATATGCCAAATTCACTCCCACTATTGATGTACCCGAACGGAGCTCAAAACAGGCGTATTGAGTCCTATCGAATGTAAAGGAAAATAAATTCTGAATCTCCTCTGCCAATGGCACGCACCAATATCCAGAGGTGAGATCTAATGTGGTAAACACTTTTGAACCATGTACCTGAGCTAGGCCCTGATCAATGAATGGCAGTGGCCATCTGGATACTGGCACTCTTTTATTTAACTCTCTCAAGTCTGCACATAGCCGCCATTGTCCATTTGGCTTTAACACACCTAAAATAGGTGTATCGGATGTGCTATGAATGGGCCTGATGATTCCCCGAGCTTCCAAATTCTTTATAATCTCTGCTAATGATTCTAAACATGCCAGTGTAGTCTATACTGGCGTACAAATACTGGACTTCTGCTACACCCTTCCGGAAGTGTGGCCACATGTAAATCAGTTAAACCGCAATCATAAGCATCTTTTGCAAATACATCTTTAAATTCCATAAATATCTTTCTCAGTTCGTTCCTATCCTCATTGTTGTCACATGCATCCGCTAAGGAGATCTGCTCTTCTACCATTTTGGAAAATTCTGGAAAATCTTCTGGTAAGGGAATCTCGGCGCTTTCCTCTAACTGTGTGGCTGTGTCCTTTTGTAAAGCACACTGTCTCATTTGAATCATAAGGATACACAGAATGAATTTTAAATATTCCTTTGGGCTGAGAGTCCAGGTGTTCTGGCAACTCACCCTTGGCATCTACATACTTTTCAGGGATATTTCCAATCACCATGTTATTTAAATCTGCCGTATAATGTGATTTTTGTATGGCCATTCCTAATGGGGAGTTTTCCTCTAAATGAATATCCTGACAACCTTTATTATTTACCGTAATTTTTACAGATCTCTCACCAATATCTACTAATGGAATGTATTCATAATCCAGGCCTTGCTGTTTTATGGATTCATTCAGGCATACAAATGCATCAGAGTCGTTCATCTGCTGTCCATTTTTGCATTTCAGTGTTATTGCAAACTGTTTTGTAAATGCAGGAATAATAGTATCTTTCCTCATTTGTAATTCAATTGCATAAGGAACCAGTTGTGCACAATGATAAGCCCTTCTTTTGTCTTCAAATTCAGGTGCCGGCCCACCTAGGCGCGACCATATTTTTTGATTAAGGAAATCTAAACCCATACACATTCTGTGCATGATGTCATTGCCCATGTAAAAGTCATTTTGTGCTCCACTCACTATCCATACATTATGGTAAATTGTTTTCTGCCCAATGCTAATTTTAAGCATGCATCTGCCTGCAATTCGGTTTTCAAAGTCTGGACTGTCCAATCCAGAAACATATTGGTTTTTAATCCTAAATTTCGGGATCTCTTCCCTCTCCATCATCTTTTGCAACAATTTCTCATTAATGAAGCTCCTCTCCTGTTCAAGCGCTAAAGTGGCTTTTATTGTTTTAAAACAGTCATTTATACCAACATGAACCCATGGTTGCTCATCTTCCATGTGTATTTCAGCAAGAGTGGTAATGTGTTTTCTTTAATCTGTTTTAGGAGAAATATTCTGTTTGATTGTTTTCTCTTTTAAATAAAAATGTAATGTGTGCTCATCTATGGCAGTCTGCCAATTTTTCCTTGGGTCCAAGTATATTTGTACAGGTAGTTTTTCATTGTCGCTCTGCATTTTGTCTTGACACATTAATATAACCGTGACACTAGGTATGCAACTATTCTGGAGATATACCTCCACAGCATCATTTGTTTTGGCAACGGTGTGACATTCATTTATGTTGCTGTTTTGTGATTTTAGTTTCTTAGGTCTCTATGGTTTTTTGGTTAAGGACCACAGCACTCCATTCACCCCATCTATGAGAGGAGACAATCTTTTCAGGCAATCTGTCCCCATCAGAAATGGAATTTCACAAATAGATGTGATCAATACCTCTGGTTTCATTCTGTGCTTTCCTATTTTTATGTCAACCTCAGTTACACCTATGATGGGCACCTCCTCCCCATTAAAGTTATGCACTGGACCTTGATTTTCCTTTACTGTGATCTGATTATTTGGGGGTCTCCCTTCATTGATACTCTTTACCAGCTCCTTGGACATAATTGTGGCCTGTGCGCCATTGTCAATCATAGCAAATGTTTGGCATTTTTCTTCTACAGTGATGGGTGCATAATATCTGTCCTCAACTTCCTCTAATACACATAAGAAGTGTGAATTCTTACTGATTTCAGGGCTCACCTTTCTCAGGCCTTTTTCACTTTTGGCTAAGCACATTGGTAAATGGAAAGACATTTTTCCTTCCTTTTTACCCATTTCTGCGCGAGAGACTTTATTCATTTCTCCATGATCAGAGGTTTTTTGCAGTGTGGCCACTGTTCGCCCACCCATCTGGGTATCATCAGGGACCACATTACAACTTCCAACTGAACATGTGTAACAACATCATTTAGTAATTTGTCATTGTTTAATTCTGTGCATTTGTGGTCATTTAGGGGGTAATTCATAGAATTCAGCACACAAGTGGCGCACGCGGCTGGCGCACAGTGTGAGCGTGCGAATCCCTGCGCCAGCCGCGTGCCCTAAAATCCATTTACGCGCACAGCGTATTCATGGATTCCAGCCACCAAAACCAGCCGTGGCGCACAGTGGCGCAGCGACCCTGCAGCAGCGCCAGTTACGCCCCCAAGAACGCCTCTTGCGCAGGGAAAAGCCATCAAAATCCCCAATCCAGCGCAAAGGGCTGCGCTAACTCTGTACCAGCACGGCAAGCGGGCTACGTGTATCACTGGGGTGCGCGGGAAGTACCTCACGCGATTGGCCCCGTGCGAGCAGGGTACGCGTATTTCAGGGGTGCGTGGGAAGTTCCACACGCGATTTCAGCAGGGTACGTGTATTTCAGGGGTGCACGGGAAGTTCCACACGCGATTTCAGCAGGGTACGTGTATTTCAGGGGTGCGCGGGAAGTTCCACACGCGATTTCAGCAGGGTACGTGTATTTCGGGGTGCGGGGGAAGTTTCACACGCGACATCAGCAGGGTACATGTATTTCAGGGGTGCGCGGGACGTTCTACACGCTATTGGCCCTGTGCGAGCAGGGTACGCGTATTTCAGGGGTGCGCGGGAAGTTCCACACGCGATTCCAGCAGGGTACGTGTATTTCTTGGGTGCGCGGGAAGTTCCACACGCGATTCCAGCAGGGTACGTGTATTTCAGGGGTGCGCGGGAAGTTCCACACGCGATTTCAGCAGGGTACGTGTATTTCAGGGTGCGGGGGAAGTTTCACACGCAACATCAGCAGGGTACGTGTATTTCAGGGGTGCGCGGGAAGTTCCACATGCGATTGGCCCCGTGCGAGCAGGGTACGTGTATTTCAGGGGCAGTGGCGGCTGCTTATTTAGGGCGTAGGGGCACCGCCCTCCCAGCCCCCAGGGAGCACAGAGAAAACAGTGTTGGCTATGTTTATTCCTTTTTGTTACACGCGATGTGTCTGCAATGTTAAGTACATATATAAATAATGAAATCATCTTGCCGTGTCAGAGCTGGGCCTGACACATACAGAGGGGCACGTCCCATTTTACGCATTTATTTCCTATAGTATAGTGCATGGAGCTCAAAGGCTCCACGCACTTAACGTAACCCATTATCATAAACGAGGCTGGCGGGGCGCTAGAGCTGTGGCCCTGCCAGCATTAATGTGTGCGCAAGCAGCGCAGTGTAGGATCCTCATCTGCATTACACCATAGCAACAGAATATTCGGGATTTTCATTGGCTGTTTGCAAGCCAATGATAATCGTGTTGTGATGACTGTGGGTGGGGTGATGGGCGCACGTGCGCCACCTTCTGAGTATGTTTCAAACTTGCAGAGCCCTCAGCCAGGGAGTGGTCGGCCAAGCTTCTATAGCCCCCAGAACAAGATAGCATGCAGCAGCAGAGTAGAGCCACGTGCGCAGTGCAGCCTTGCTTTCACTTGTGGACCCTCACCCATCTGAGGATTCTGAATCTGAACGGTAAGTGCTGCCCCTCTAGCCTGTACCACGTGGCTGAACCATTACTAGCCCAGCTGCGGTACGGCCTCAGCCATGCCCTGCCCGGAGCCCAGTTTTCAATTTCAATGCTCTCCTTTCCCCTGTGACAAGAGGTCACGACGGAAACCGAGAGGGGCGAACTGTCGAACAAGTAGCCTGGGCTGCCTCAACGCTTGAGGGTGAGATGCCGGAGGCAGTAGGCAAATGAGTGCACTGAGCAGGGGTGACTTGGCGATCGGGGCTTGTTCATGAGATTCCATCAAATCAAACATATAATACTGAAACAGCAGCAATGCTTTGCAGTTTGTCTTGATGTTAAGACGGATTTGATGTACTAAATGCCTGGGGTAGGTCCCGCGGAACTGGTTTTCATTCCAACACTGAATCCACGCAAATCACACAGATCGACCGAACTATGCTGGCTGTGAATGCCCCCCTCCCGCTTCCATCAAGATACACGATACCACTTTCAGGCTATGCAGTGCTTCAATCACATAAGTGCTTTCAAGATCTAACGCTGTCCATAGTTGTTGCTAGATAGGCCTCTGTTCATCACAGTGCGCACAGAGCAGGTTGATGCACCGACAGAGAACTCTTTGATATGAATTGTATTTGCACATTGTGTGCAATATATGACTGGAATATTTCACGGTGCAGGCGACACAACCCCACGTTTTAAATAGATGCCGTTTATTATTTTTGCATTTTTAATTCCGTTGACCGACGCACATCAGCATTCCCCGTTATGTACTTTAGCAAGCAAAATATTACAGCACGCCTGCCAGGCCCACTGCCTTGCCTGGTGTTTTTGAATAAGGGGCATTCAAGAATACCTTGACCCAATCTCTATTTAGCTTTTGTTCTTTTAAGATGAAATGAATCAACCCTCCAAATTACGCTCTAAGGAGCGCATTGCTTAACTTTCACCCATTTATGAAAGCGCGCGCAGCCCGTCCACAAATGTACTTAAAAAAAAGCAAGGCTATTACAAGTTTAAAGATGGCCTTTTTATGGAGAAATGTAAGGATGTTAGTTTTATTGACTACAAAAGTGTGTCTCCCTAAAAATTGGAAATCCTCAACAAAAAGAACATGCAGTTATGATATTGTTAGTGCGTTGAATTAAAACTAACATTACATTGTGGACACACACATTTATAATTAAACTGTCGTTCTCGAGTCGAAAGGATCGTGTTGAATGTCTGAGCCAAATGCTCCAAAAGCAGAATGCGGGTCTCGAGCATTAGCACAACAGCAGGCGCTGCCTTATCACCCCGTGATATTACTGCAGGCGATAATCACCTAAGTGTACTAGGTAACCCCTCAACTAACCGGACCGCATTTGGGTTGGAGCCAGATCACAACACTTTCTGCATTCATCCATTTACGCCATTTAAAACAATCCCAGGATACATTTCACGTGGCATGGAAACGCTCAGGGTCCCTTTCTCCGATTTCTTTTCTTGCATCACAGATGCCAGACATGACATACACTGCCACCAGGACCAGTGCGCACACAAGCCTCACTTGCACATTTGTCCTTGATGAGTCTTTGGAGGTTGCACTGGCATGTATGCACTCTCTCTACTATAAGATGCACAACCTCACTTCTCGGCTATTTGCCTTCTCTGGATGTGTATCCATATTGTCATTTGTCTGGTCCCTGCTGCCCGTTCATTCACCCAGAGGGATTGCATGGGATATTTACGGCATTGGGTACGTAGAAAGTACTGTGAGTGGTAAAAAAACAATATTTACTCCATGTACTTCTTTATATACATGCTGTAAATATACCATGTGATTGCTGCTATCGAGCAGACAGAATTATACAAAGAAGTGATATTTAAAATGCCACAGCCCCAATATATTTATGGAAGTAATGGTGTAAACATGTGAGGTCAGATTTTCAAACAATCACTCTAGAAAGCAAGGGGGTGCCCTTTTTAGTTCTAGCTATTGGGTGGAGCTAAAGTGCAACCTATAAGTAAAAACGATTAATTTGCAGTACAGTAGTGGGGAAAAGGTATATGAGCAGGCACACAAAGCTTGCATGTGTTCTTTGATTATTTACCCACCCATTGACTTCCGTGGCCATGCTAATCCCTATGACGATTCCCACCCACTTCCTGCCCCTCCCCACCTAAAACACATCCACCTGGGATGTCGTTGAGTAACATCGAACTTTGTGCTTGAAGTGCCTGCCAGTGTTATTTCAAAGCAGTCTTCGGAGAGTTAATGCTTTAGTTGGAGCTGTAAATGGATTACTAGTGTAATGAACATTTCTTAACCAAGTGTGCATTCAGAGCTTGTTGCATATCCTTCATTGAAATCCGGTCAAAAGCAAGCACTGGCAAATCCAACAGTTTGGCCTTCTGTATAGGTATTAGGCATTTGCCAGGCACTGTTACTATATGCCCAGGTATTCACACCATTTTGAAGCTGCTACAATTAATGGCCAATTAGTCTAATTATTGCAGTGCCTGGCAAATACCTATGCCAAGCCTACACACAAGCCAAAAATGTTGGCATTGCAAATACTTACTTGCATGGCTTTAAGAAATACATAGTTGACATTATCTGCAAAGGTGACCTGAACATTTTGTGGGATTCAGTGAAAAAATGACTTTCTGTCTTGCCCCTTAACATTCATTAGTGCTAGGAAAGCATTCCAGACATTAATATGGTAAAGCCTCCCATCATTAGTACCTAAATCCTAATACTTTTTAGGTAATCTTTGTGTTGGTTTGGTTAGTAAATTGGACATTTTGGAAGCCCTTTTTCCAAACATTTTGCACGGGAACCCCCATCCCCCGCTCACCCCTTGATGTGGGTCAGACTCACTCACTCGCTCGCTTCTAAATTCGCCCTGCTAAATTTACGCCCCACCACCTTTCAAAGTCACCAGCCGCCACTGTTCAGGGGTGCATGGGAAGTTCCACACGCGATCTCATCAGGGTACGTGTTCTTCGGGGTGCGGGGGAAGTATCACACGCAACATCAGCAGGGTACGTGTATTCCAGGGGTGCGCGGGAAGTTCCACACGCAATTCCATCAGGGTACGTGTATTACAGGGGTGCACGGGGAGCACCACACGTGAATTGCACGTGTGGGTCCTCCCAGGTGTTCCACGGCCCCTGCAGGTGGCTCACACCACAGGGGCCTACCCTGCACATGTCCTGCAGGCACCCCATCCACCATGGCCATGCCCCCCAGCCAACCCACATGTCAACTTGCACTACTGCCCACCAACGCATGTCCCCCTGCACCCCCAGCCACCAGGGGCACCCTCCACCAGGCCCCCACCCATGTCTCCCACCACCCCCACCCCCCAGCAGTGCAGGGGCACCCTCCACCAGGCCCCCACCCATGTCTCCCACACCCCCCAGCAGTGCAGGGGCACCCACCACCAGGCCCCCACCCATGTCCAACTCATGCTCCCCACCCCCCAGCACTGTGGGGCACCTGCCAGCAGGCCCCCACCCATGTCTCCCACCCCCCACCCCCCAGCACTGTGGGGCACCTGCCAGCAGGCCCCCCCACCCCCCAGCACTGTGGGGCACCTACCAGCAGGCCCCCACCCATGTCTCCCACCCCCCCCAACCCCCAGCACTGTGGGGCACCTGCCAGCAGGCCCCCACCCATGTCCAACTCAAGTTCCTGACCACCCCCACCCTCCAGCAGTGCAGGGGCACCCTCCACCAGGCCTCCACCCATGTCTCCCACCCCCCGCCCCCCAGCAATGCAGGGGCACCCACCACCAGGCCCCCACCCATGTCCAACTCATGCTCCCCACCCCCCAGCACTGTGGGGAACCTGCCAGCAGGCCCCCACCCATGTCTCCCACCCCCCTCACCTCCCAGCAATGTGGGGCACCTGCCAGCAGGCCCCCACCCATGTCTCCCACCCCCCCACTCCCCAGCACTGTGGGGCACCTGCCAGCAGGCACCCACCCATGTCTCCCACCCCCCCCCCAACCCCCAGCACTGTGGGGCACCTGCCAGCAGGCCCCCACCCATATCCAACTCATGTTCCCCACCACCCCCACCCCCCAGCAGTGCAGGGGCACCCTTCACCAGGCCCCCGCCCATGTCTCCCACCACCCCCACCCCCCAGCAGTGCAGGGGCACCCTCCACCAGGCCCCCACCCATGTCTCCCACCCCCACATCCCCCAGCAGTGCAGGGGCACCCACCACCAGGCCCCCACCCATGTCCAACTCATGTTCCCCACCCCCTCCCCACCCCCCAGCACTGTGGGGCACCTGCCAGCAGGCCCCCACCCATGTCCAACTCATGTTCCCCACCCCCCAGCAGTGCAGGGGCACCCTCCACCAGGCCCCCACCCATGTCTCCCACCACCCCCACCCCCCAGCAGTGCAGGGGCACCTGCCAGCAGGCCCCCACCCATGTCTCCCACCCCCCAGCAGTGCAGGGGCACCCACCACCAGGCCCCCACCCATGTCCAACTCATGTTCCCCAGCCAACATGTCATCACAATCTAGATCCCTGGTCCCTATGGTCAGCCTCCAAATGCAAAACACCCACCCGAGTATTGCATCCACCCACTCATAATTGGCAATTACATGACAGAACACCAATTGCAAGTTCCGAAACAAACACATTTCCCTCACATACACCCAATGGGTGTCAGTGAATCTCAAAACCCATATCATGATATGCATGAAACCAATGAGATGATACTACACATTGAAGTTTGATAAAAAAAATATGTATTAAAGGAAACATAAATAGAATCAAAAATAAAGAAACATAAATGGGAATGTACAAAAATGAAAAGAAGCATGTCCGTGAAAAAAAGCAAAACCAAAAATCAAAATCCAAAGTAATGGTGTCCAAATTCACTGTCCACAAAACAAAATCCAATGGGAAATAAAATTCAAAGCCATTGCTCCATGGTTAAAATGTGAAAGAAAAATACAATCCAACAGTGAACTATGTACATACGAACAAGCCAGGGTCCATTATCCCAACAAAAGAAAGGAAACCTATCTAACTACACTAACTAATAAAATAAACTATATACAAAAATGTGGCCAATGTCCAAAAGGTCCAAAATAAATCCAAGAAAAAATGAAACCTAACACTACCTACATAACTATGTACAAGGGCAGCGGGCTAGTTTGACGGCTCACTTTTGGATGTCCCGGGCCAGGGCATCATCGAACTCCTGCTCAATGTCCCGGAGGTGGTCCTCCTCCATTGCCCCGAGGGTCCGCAGGGCCGTCGACGAGTCCACCTCCAAACCCCTGCGGATTGCCTCGAGGCACTCGGCCCGCCTCAGGGCCCTCCGCATGGAGTTCTCTGCCCTGACCATTGTGAGCCGTGCCTCTTCCGCCCGCTGCCGCTCCGCATCTATGGCGTGGCCCAACCGCTGCCACACGGAAGACACTCTCTGTCCTGGGTCCTCCTGCCCTCCGGCCGATGCCTGCCCCTCCGATGTTGAAGGCCCCGAGACTTCATGGCTCCCACCACGTTGCTGCTGCTGCTGTGCCTCTGCCCGTGCACTGCCTCCTGCTGCCTGCACATCCTCCGCCGGCTGGGGTGCAGTCGTTGATGTGGCCACCCCTGCTGGACGTCCGACTCCCGTCTGTGGCAGGGATGCCTCCTCCACCAGCCTGGCCGCACTGTCAGAGGCAGCTCCACAGGGCACCCAGGTGACTGATGGGTGGGAAGATGGCACGGAGGACGACTGGCGCGTAGGGGGTTCAGTTGAGGAGGGGGTCGTAGCAAGCCCCATCATACGGAGGAATCCGGCCTGGGTGACCTGTCCCAGCAGGCTGACGTGGTCAACGAGCCATTCGAGATGACGTGCAGTCTCCTCATGAAAAGACTGCAGGTCACCTTGCATGGCCCGTTGACGCAACGCCACACCAGTCAGAACAGGCTCAACCCGGACCCGGATAGCCACGTCCGCAGGCAGAGGAAGGCCAGTTGTCGTGAGCTCATCCCCTGCCTGAAAACGGGTCTGGATGTAGGCATCCCTGCTGGTGCAAGATGATGCAGGGACAGGATCAGGGACAGGATTGCACACAGGCACCTCCGCGGCGGCCTGTGCTGCCTCCTGTCCCTGGTCCTGCACTGCACCACTAGCACCAGTGGGATCCCCACCTCCAGACCCCGTCTCTGTTGCTTGCACGGCCTCCTCCTCCACCAAACGCCCCACCAACCTGGATGACTCCGTGCCATCTTCCCCTGTTGGGCCCTGTGGGGTCCCAGCTGCCCCTTCTGCTGCCGAGGAGTCCAACTCCAACCTCCGCCTCTTGGACCTCCCCCCGGCAGCTGCGGCCTGGGACGCGGCACCGGACTCCTCACTCCCCGACGAGATGACAACATGGGAGGGGAGCCGGGCCTTGCGTCTCCGGCTGGCGGTGGGATCCCCGCCGCTGTGCTCCACAGCACCTTCTCCGCCCTCTTCATCAGTTGACGCTGCAGACAGGGAGAAATAAAACACAGGCATCAGGGCACTGTACAATGGACACATACACACATGACAGTTGTACATGAGTGGCATTGGCAAACCTCAGACATGTCATCACAATCCCCAACACACATGTCATTTCAACTCACACACATGAGCCATACCACAGCCATATCGCAACTGCCAGCACCATCCATACACATACAACAGCATGAGCAGGCAAAGGTGAGCCAGACATCACATGCATCACAGGAAGTGCACCACACATGTGCACATACCACCACACTTGCATGCATGTGTACACCTCTGCCAAGTGTCGCAGTGTTCAGATGGGCATCCATGTCACATCTGCCGATCAGGCTTCCACATACCGCTGTCACATGCATCCATGTTGCATCACTGTTGCACCCTTGTCAAATACACACAGATGCACATGTACACAGTGCTAATACATGCAGATGAAAACAACATACATGCGTGACATCACGGACATGTCTACTTACATACACATTCATCCAAACATGTGTGCCCACACAACTGCATTTGGCATGCAAGCCTACACAAACAAGCACCATCCACGTCTCACACATTCCAGCCCTCGCATGTGTTAGCCCCACGGCCCTGTACACCCCTACCCATACTCGACCCCATACAAACAGATGTGCAACCTGCACACTACTGAAAAATCACCACACGTACATCTCACAATCAGGATGCATGTACACTAACCGCTCGACTCCAGACGGGTCTGCCTCTCAAGGACCTGGAGGTGGAGCGCTGGGGATATGCGTTCCAGGACCCTCATCTGTTCTTCCGACAAGTGGCCCCCGCGCCCCTTGGCATCCGCTGCCTTCAAGAGGCGCCGGGCCTTGTTCAGGGTCCTGGACCTGAAGTCCTCCCAGCGCTTCTTGACATGTTGTAAGTCGCGGACTGCCACCCCCTCCGCGTTGATGGCAGTCACGATGTCAGTCCAGATCCGAGTCCGTCCTTCCTTGTCGGCGCGGGAACTTCCGAAGAGGGCACCATACTGCCCCAGGACTTGCTCCACCAGGACACCAACTTCGGTGGCACTGAAGCTGGTGCCCCTCTGCCTCTCTGGCCGGGGGTTGTCAGTGGTCTCAGATGGTGTTTGCCCCGACATGACAACCCCAGAGGCAGGAGTGGGTGGGCAACTGGGTCCTGGGGCTGGGCTGTGGAGCAATGGAATCCCAGTCGGGAGTCTTCGGTTCCAGCAGGGGTGGTCACAGCAACAGCACCCCTGGCTGATGTGCAGGTAGCTATTGGCAGGGCACGTGGGCAGCAGGCAGTCAGGCAGCAGCAGATGGTAGGTGGGAGCGTGCTCGGGGCTCTGGGGGGCAGTAGTTCGGCCTTCTGGGAAGGAGCGTGGTCTTCCGTGTGCTTACGCGTGGCCAGCTTGATACGGAGTGATTTGGCACGTGGAAATTCGGCACGTCAGCGTGTAATTCGAGGAAAGGCCCTTAGCGCGTAAGCGCGTCTGCATGCATACGCATTTTCATTGGACAGAAGGCCCCTCAAGCGCAAGCGCCCCTGTGACGTGACGCGTACAGGCGTGCATGGACATTTCAGCATGCGTGAAAAACTGCACGTCCGTGTGTAATACGAGGAAAGGGCCCATGCGCGTAAGTGACGTGACACGTGCGTGCGTTTCCCTCAGCACGGGTTAAAGGTGAGCGGGCCCAGCAGTTCGCTGTACGTGCCTTTCGTGGAGACTGACGTGTGTTGCTGCTTCCTGTTGTTTCGCGCGCCATCACAACTTCACAGCTATCAAGGACGTATCTCTTCTTTTGGCGGGGGTATTGGCTATGCGTGTTTTTCTGCATCGCGCTAGTCAGACGGTGAGTCGCACACACTCTTTTTCCCACTGCGGGTGCCCCTGTGTATCGCACCCATTTTCGATGTCATAGTAGCCTGCGTGTCCCACGCGTACGCGTTATTCGTGATACTGGGTGCCACCGCGTACTGCGGGAGGTTGAATCCACGCACGTAGGCTGCAGGGTTGCGTGCACGGTTTTGCTGCAGTTTTGGGGTGCCTGAGCGTTGCGTGACCCGTCACCACATCACCAGGGTCACATACAGCCTTGCAGGTGCAGGGGGGCTGTTAACATCTTGCTTCCCACCCCCTTCACCCCAATTGCCCAGGTCAATTGTGGTGTACACCTCCCATTGGCACCACTCCATCTGTGCCAGCACTACTACATCAGTGCCATGGTTGGGAGGCCACCAAAGGCGAGGGGCGCCTCAGCTGGGCGTCCTCCTCGTGGCGGGCGTGGTCGGGGACGTGGCCGTGGTGACCAGGGAGTAGGGGGACTCCAGGGTGTCCAGGGCGGCCACAGAGGCGGAAGAGGCAGGGGTGCGTCACTTGAGCACAATGTTGTGACATGTGTCGGTGCAGTCATGCCACCACCCCCTGTGGTTCCGGGGGATGCAGCTCCTGTATCTGGCACTGGCACCCGTTCGACCCGGCAGTCCGTTCCATCGACTGCCACGGGGCCAAGGGTAGTGGTAGCTGCAGGTGCAGCTGTGGACACTGCCACCCAGGCTCAGGTTCTGCCAGCGCAGGCTGCGTTGGCACTTGAAGAGCCCTTGGTAGATCTCCAACAGGCCAGGGGGGAAACCAAAGGGGCAGGCCGGGCTGCTCAGACCAAGACACGTGTCCCTGGGGCAGTCATGTCATCTGCTGCCCCGAACAGCCGGGTGTTGGCAAGTCCAGGGGCAGATGCACCCAACAGCACCCTGGTTGTGAGTCTGCCAACCAGGACCGTTGCGGTCAATGACCCTGCCACAGCTGATGTTGCTGCGCAGGGTCCATTAGTGGGCACCCAGCTGCCACTGACACGAGTCAGGCCTTTGGTCATCCCTCCACCTGCCACTCCCTTGGCTCAATCCACCAAACCCACTGGCCATACTGGTCAGGGCGGCATTAGCCAGCCAGGGTCTGCGCCACAGTCCAAGAGGAGGAAGGTTGCACCTGCAGCACAGGCTGGGACCCCACAAACAGCCACGACCTCCTGCACGTCGAGGAAGAAGCCTTTCTGTAAGCAGGAACTGGACTTTCTCGTGGACTACGTGCGGGGCCACAGCCGTGACATGCTAGTGGGTGCCAATAGTCAGACTACGGCTGCCCAACGTGACACCCACTGGAAGCATGTTGCGGAACATGTCAGTTCATTCGGCCATGAGGTGCGCAAGGTGCAAGAGTGCAAAAAGCGTTGGAATGACATCATGCGCAGCACTAAGGCTAAGCGTGCCTCTAATTACAACTTGACTCTGGTGACTGGAGGTGGGCCTGCACCAGAGGAGGAAGAGCTCACTCCGCATGAGGCTCTCGTTGCGGAGTTCATACCACCTGAATTGGTCGAAGGAGTGGGAGAGATGCTGGACTTTGATGCGCAGTCCAGTGAGTGTTGATGTGTGTTTGTTGAGGACGTGTGTGTTTCACTTGTGGGATGTGTTGTGCATGATTGCTGCTACATGTGACGTGTACATGGTTCTGATGTGTAAGTAATGCAATGCTTCCGTCATGCATGTCTCCTCTGCCTGCATGCGGGACTCCATGTAGGCATGCTCCCTTGCCCCTCCTCCGCCACTCTGCACCCCAGTTCCACCTTTGCACTGGTCTGCTTCAATCTTGCCAATGTGTAGTTTCTTGTTCATGTGTCCTGTGTAGATGCTAACTTCCAGCGTAGAATCTGCCAGACATATGCCGTGTGGTACAGCCTTAGTACTCGATGCAGGGTATCTCACTTGTACTGTGCATGGGTCAAATGTCCCGCAGGGACATGAGTGCCCATTCATGCTCCATGTGCATTGCACGCATGCCCCTATGTGTCCTTGACTGGATGATCACTGTAATATAAGTCCTTGGTTACATACATTGCCTGCCATCTCATCAGCCTTCCCATGTCAACTGTGGCTCAGTCCTGCGTTGCACACATGTTTAGGCTCTGGCAATCTGTGTGGCTCACAGGCCTCAGCCTGTTCAATGGCCAATGACTCTGTCCAACTCTTGTTGTGTCTTCTTCACACGTGGGCGGCCTCCCGAGTTTTCATCATGTGTCCTGCCTACTGTCCCAGCATCATTTGCAGTGTTGTCATTTGAATCACATTAAGCTGTTGATGCCAGTCAACACTGCCTGTCAATACACAGGTGTATGGTCAGCCTTTTGATACCATGCTAGGCATCCCTGCTTTGGTACTGGGGTGGAGGGGTGCTTGGCTTCTAGATATGGTACACATTGAATGCACAATGCACGTGATGTTGGAATTTGACATTGCACTGCCTTCACATTTCCTGGCACACACCATGGAGTGCTTGTACATGTAGGTAGTGAGTGGCGTACACATTTTCTGCACTGCATAGACCCACTTCCATGGAAACTGCCACCTTTAAACAGGTCTGATCACAGAAGCTATTCAAAGTTGACCCAGCATGTTCCAAGATGGCCGCCGTGGAGGGAGGACGTGCGTGAGCGGAGCTCCGTCTCCCCTCCCCGATCCACAGTAG
The DNA here is from genome assembly GCF_040938575.1 of Ambystoma mexicanum. Lineage (NCBI taxonomy): Eukaryota > Metazoa > Chordata > Amphibia > Caudata > Ambystomatidae > Ambystoma > Ambystoma mexicanum. The sequence goes on along the minus strand of NC_090928.1, from coordinate 1,171,924,372 downwards.
CAGCAGGAAGCATCCGACACACATGAGGGTGGAATTCGGCCCTCCCATCTGAACTCGCAGGCCCCGTCGACGCGGGAGCCGAGCGCCCCCCCCCCACACGGGCACAACACCCGGCGGCAGACACAACAAGACACGAGAAGCCTACGGCCGAGAACGCCGAGAACTCTGCGACGCCAGAACCGAGATCCCGCCGGAGACGGCCAGCGCTCCCGGGGCGACGGCGGACCCAGCGACGCACTCCGCCAGTAAAACCAGAGAGAGAATATACCCGCCCGGCGGCAAAGGGGGCACCGTAAGATCGAGCCGGGTGGAGGCAAAACGAGGCGGCCTCATCCCGCCGGGAAGGAGCGGACCCGAGACGTGGGGTGGAGACGCAGCCAAGGGCCCGGTAGGGGACGCGCCCGTGCCCGCACGGCCTACATTCCACGATCGGAGCAGAGGCAGGGGACCAGGACGGAGGGTTCCTCTCGCTGCTGGAAGCGGACGGCCAAGAGCGAGGACCAGCGTTGGGGATTGCCGGTGAGTGCGCCACAACCCACGAGAAGGTCCCGTGCTGCGCCAGGGCCCACGGTCGGGCCTTCACCGCCTCGCGGAAACCAGTCAGCGCAATTTCGCAACGTCCCAGATGTCACAGACAAGAGGGAAGCTCAAACAGTCGACCCCCACGTCCCACACACAGAAGCAGGACCAGAATCTGGTCCACCTTTGGGGGGGAGACAAGACGAACCCGGACAAGGCCGAAAAACCCAAGGCACCGAGGGGCGCTCATGAATCAGACGCTCCCCACGGCGAAATGGCCACAAAGGAGGACCTGAAAGCGTGGTTTGGGGAATTTCAGCAACAATTTATGGATTCTATGAATACGCATCTGGATACCATGAAGCACGAATTCAAATCAGCCCTCCAGGAACTAAGAACAGAGGTCGATGAACTGGGAGAGAGGACGGACACCTTGGAGAGGGTGGTGCAGAACATGGAGGAGGAATCCCAACAAGTAGCAGAACTGCAGGAACAACTGACCCGACTGACGCACAATCTTGAGATTCAATGCGAAGATTTAGAAAATAGATCGCGCAGATCCAACATCAGGATCAAAAACATGCCAGAGTCGGTCGAGGACAAAGATCTCAAATCGGCGGTACAACAAGTCTTCCGGGATGTTCTCGACCTGCAGCGGGAGGAAGAAATTCCGATCGATCGAATCCACAGAGCGGGCCCAAGGAGAAGGAAAACACAAGGCAACCGCCCCCGGGATGTGCTGGTGGCCTTCACCCGGTACGCTCAGAAGGAGCAAATACTACAAAAATCCAGGGCAATGGACCACATCCGAATGAACGGAGAGGAGGTACAATTTTATCAGGATATTGCAATATCAACGCTCCAGAAAAGAAGGGCCATGGCCCAAATCACAAAAGAACTCACCACGCGCCAAATTAGGTACAAATGGACGTTCCCATTTGGCCTATTATTCACGTGGGAAGGCGAGCAAAAGAGAATAACAACGACAGAAGAAGGACTGACAATTCTCAACATACAGGAGCAGGATGATGACTCCCCACAAGCAAGCGGATCGTCCCCACTCCCGAGGAAGATCAGGGGAGAGTGGAAGACAATCAACAAAAGGGTGCGGCGCCCTAGCAAACGGAAATAAAGCACACGAAGGACAGATCTGGCCGAGCGGGAAGCAGGAGGAGGAGGTACGCAAGAAGCCCAGATATATGGGGTCAAGAAATGTGAGTCGGACACAATAGGTCTCGGGAGGGGAGGGGAGGGGAGTGAAGACCAGGAATCTCTCAAGCCACGAAGAAGGGTTTAGGATCCCCTTCAAAGTTTTCCCTGAGTATGTTAGAGGGTATGAGGCACAAGGCGACACGCCTGAGCACCAATAGCACATCATGCCATCCTCAGGGCAGTTGGGGCAAGGGGGGGGGGAACGCGCCAGCTGGGGTTTGCGCAAGTTTCGGGGGTAGAAGGGACGTGGGGAACTGGGGGAATACCGAGCTTCACACAAATACGAAGAGCGGGAGAAGGGAGCATAGGATGAGCGAGATATCACGTACACATCAATGGGGATAAAGATCTTGACACACAACGTCAGAGGCCTCAATTACCCAGTGAAGCGAAAAAAAGTGGAACACTCCATTAGGCAAGGCGCATACGAGATAGTAATGCTACAGGAAACACACATTAGAGACCGAGATAAACAGAAGGTGCGCCTCAGGGGCTTCAATCAAATATTCCAGGCGAACGCACAGGATAAGAAAGCGGGAGTCCTTATAGCGATCAAAAACTCCCTACACGCACAGGTTAAGTCTACATGGAGAGACAAACTGGGAAGATCCCTAATACTAACCCTGACGATCGAGGGCAGACCCCTCACTTTGGCCACAGTTTACGCACCAAACACAGGGCAGGAGGGCTACCTGAGGGACATCTTGAATAGAATAGAACAGATAGCGGAAGGGGAAATCATTTTGGGTGGGGACTTCAATTTGGCGTGGGACCCTTCCTTAGACCGATCGGGACCCAGACACCGAGACCAAGGCACCCCATCCAAAACTTTGAAGCAGAAATTTACATGTATAGGGCTGACAGACGCATGGAGGAACGGCAACCCCACACAGAAGGCTTTCTCATACTTCTCACATGTACACAGTACCGCTTCCAGAATAGATTACCTATGGGTCTCGGCCGGGCTTCTGGGGAGGATAAGACGAATAGAGATGGAACCCATCACACTCTCGGACCATGGTCCGCTGTGGGCTGACATTGACTGGTCAAGACATGGTCACAGGTTATGGAACTGGCGCCTCCCAGAGGACATCATTAGAGACCCGGTGATGAGCCAGACGTTAAGGGAACACATACTAGAATACATGGCCACTAATAATCTCCCCGGAACGAACATGAACACTCTGTGGGACGCTCACAAGGCGGTCGTCCGGGGCCATCTCATTGCGCTTAGCTCTCAAAAAGAGAAGGCGCACCGTCAGTGGGAAATAGAACTAGAAAGGCAAATCGGGGCGATCCAAGCAGAGATAATACAGACTCCCACGAGGAAACTCCTGCGTACGATGAGACACGTCCAGGGGCAATTGGAAGCACTCAGAACGAAGAGAGCAGAAAGGGCACTACTCTTCACAAAACAATGGTACTATGTTAAGGCCAACAAAGCAGATAGACTCCTGGCAAGACAACTGAGAGGGAAACAGCAGGCCCACACAATACGAGCCCTAAAAGAAGAATCTGGCCAACTTAGAACACAAACGGCAGAGATAGGAAGAATTCTGGGTAGATACTACCAGACGTTATACTCCTCCGACTCTCCGAGGAAAGACCAGCAGGAGGCCTTTTTGGCAGGGACTCACCTACCCAGCTTGACGGAAGCAGATAAACAGGCCCTAGATAGGGACATCACAATAGAAGAAGTCCATGGAGCCATACAATCCCTCCCGAACAATAAAGCCCCGGGCCCGGACGGATACACAGCTATTTATTATAAGACATACAAGGACATACTAGCCCCCATACTTACTTCTCTATTTAACACACTTGGGGAGAAGGGGAATCTGACACAGTCCATGAACGAGTCCAAACTCCTGGTCTTCCATAAGAAGGGGATCCATAAGAAGGGGAAAGATGAGCAACTCCCTGCCTCATATCGCCCGATAGCCTTAATCAATCTAGATGCTAAACTATACACAAAGATCTTGGCGACTAGATTGCGTCCAATACTCCCCAGAATAATTCACCAAGATCAATCGGGTTTCGTACCAAACCGCCAGACACATGACAACATTAGAAGGGTCATACATCTCGTTGAAAAGATAGGCATCAAACAAACCCCTGCCGCACTGGTAGCACTGGATGCCGAAAAGGCGTTTGACAGGGTTGAGTGGTATTTTCTATTCCGGGTCCTCCAGAAGATGGGGATGGGCAAAAGTTTTATAGACAAAGTCAGAGCCAATTATAACTCCCCGTCGATGAGAATAGCGGTAAACGGTGAAATACCAGAGGTAGTGCATCTACGGAGAGGGACGAAGCAAGGGTGCCCGCTCTCCCCCCTCCTATACGCCATATACCTGGAACCTCTTCTAGCAAGAATCAGGGACACACCAGCGGTGCAGGGAATAGAGATGGCGGGGCAGGCCCATAAGGCGATGGCATACGCGGATGACATGTTGGTAGCCTTGGGAGACCCAGAGAAGTCACTCCCACATCTTATGGGATTAATTGAACGTTTTGGAGAAATTTCAGGGCTAAAAATAAATAGGCAGAAATCGGAGGTGCTGATACTGGCTGGGAATGGTGAAAGAATTAGTGCAGTGGCTACAGACTGCCAATTGAAAATCGCCACTGCGGGCGTCAGTTACTTAGGAGTCACCCTCACAGATCATGTAAATAAACTATACTCCCACAATTATCCGCAAGCTCTAGAAAGGGTCAGGAAGGACCTGTCAAAATGGAACCCTCTATCGATCTCCTGGTGGGGCAGAATCACGGCAGTGAAAATGACAATTCTCCCCAAGTTATTGTACCTATTCCAGGCGCTCCCGATAAGACCCCCCGAGGCCTTCTTCAAAGCGCTACGGAAGGCGGTCTCAGGGTACATCTGGCAACATAAGACTCCAAGAATCTCAAATGCGGTACTAACAGCTCAGAGAATGGCGGGAGGCTGCGCCATGCCACATTTCAAAAAATACTACGAAGCAGCCCAACTCTGGGTCATGAGGGACTGGATATCGGAACAGGGGGAAAAAATTTGGGAAAAACAGGACAGAGCAGTGGCGACTACACCCACCAGGCACATGCTATGGCTCAACAAACGATACAGACACCCAAACACTAACATTAGTGTAATAATGAAGGCAGCATTAGAAATATGGGACGCAGCCACAACAAACGAAACCTTAACCAAGGACCCCGCCCCGTTTATGACTTTGTTCGGAAATCCCGAATTCCCCCCAGGATTGGACAAGGGCGCATTCAGCAAATGGGAGATAGGGGGGTGTAAGATGCTGGGGGACATGCAACAGAACCAACAGATTAGATCATTCAAAGACTGCAAAACTCTTCTGAACTTAACATCGAAAGATCGCTACAAGTACGAACAGTTATATCACTGGCTCAGCACCCCTCGCATGAAAGAAGCGACGACCAGGGACCTGACCCCCTTCGAACAATACATCATGACGCAGTCGGGATCTAAAATATTTGTATCCACTACGTACAAATTCATTAACACCCTAAAGGAACCTACCACGTGGCAGTACATGAAAAAATGGGAGAAAACCTTAGGCTACGCACTCTCCAAAGAGAGGTGGGAACACCTATGGGGCTTGATACCAAAACTGACAAGAGCCATCCAATTGAGAGAAATGTGGGTGAAAATGATGGTGCAATGGCACTACACACCGGAGAGACTGAAAACTATGTTTGCGGCCTCCCCGAACATCTGCTGGAGGAAATGTGGCGGACGGGGTGATTGGAAACATATCTAGTGGGATTGCCCGAAACTTCGCCCATACTGGGGGGAAATCAAAACCCAAATGACCGGAATGTTCCCGGGCACAGAACATCTGGGGGAGGAAATATGGCTAGGGGGCTTCTGGGATCCGCAAGACAAAACGCTAAACACCCCCCAAAAAAGAAACTTCATGGGCCTCCTAATAGGAGCATGGCTGGAAATCGCAAAAAACTGGAAGAACGATTCCCCGCCATCAGCGATAGACTGGTCAAGAAGGGTGTGGGCGCATCTGGCCCTTGAGCGAATAACCTACAACATCCAAGGGGATCACGGGAAATTCAGAGACCACTGGGGACAGGTTCTGGAATATCTGCAAAAAGAATATAAAGAACAATGGTGCCCTCACAATATAAGGATACTGGACTTATTCACGTGAATGAGAACTTTCTCCCGCGGAATAATGTACTTAGACAGAGACATGAAGGTGGGGGGGTGGGTTCGTTTCTTACAATTTGTATCTTCGTTATGTTGTAATGTTAACAAACCTGAATAAAAACATGTTTAAAAAAAAAAAAAAAACAAAGTTGACCCAGCATGCATGCCAGGTTATATGTTGTGTGTCACATGTCTGCCGGATGCGTTTGCTCTCGGTGTGTGACGAGATGTGTAGTGACCTACATGCCAGGTAGTGACCTTTTTTCTCTCTATTTTTCAGGTGATGACGCAATGGAGGCGGAGGATGGTGTTGTCATGCCAGACATAGGGTTGGTAACACCACATCAACCCGGCACTAGTGGGGGTCGTGGGGTGGTAGGCCACGAAAACCCCCAAGTGCTGCAGTCCATCTTGTCTCTGGCTGCCTATGAGTCCAGCCTTGATGACGACTCTGACGTCCATTTTGAGTTGGATGAGCATCAAGTCCATGTGTCAGGGGTGAGTGATTCTGATGTGGACACTCCTCTGTCTGCGACCCCTGCACTGAGGGATCAAACAGTCTTGGTTCCTCCGCCCGTGGTGGATCGGGACGCAGGGTCACCCTCCACAGCAGTTACTGATGTGCCTGGGACATCACGTCGACGGGGGCATGTAGTCGTGCAGCCGCGGGCGGTGCCAACGCAGCGAGGACCCCCGGTCCTTGGGTCCCGCAGGGGTCAAACCCGGCAACGCGGTCGCCGTGCGCAACCGCTGTATACTGAGTGGGAGCAAGACATGACTGCCAATTCCGAACGGCAGGGGGCAGCAATGGAGAACATCCCTGAGAGCATGGAGCATGTGGCCCGATCTGTGCTCCCCCCTGCTAGGCAGGTGCTTCTCCAGCAGCAGGCGGCACGGTCCACGGCCCGCTCGCTCAGGCTGGGCATGGCGGCCTCAGACAGGGCACGCCAGGCTGAAATGTCATCTCTGCGTCAAGCAATTGCTGCTCACGCAGAGGCGCACATGGATGTCCTGAGGGAGGAGTATGCTTCCTTCAGATACACTCTGGGTGTCCTTATGATGTCCCAGAGGCAGCAGGCAGAGGAGAGGTTTGCACAGCTTGAGCGTACCATCTCGGCTGAGCTACAGGTTTGCCGGGAGGTGCAGCGGTTGTCCAGCCAGGCCTTGCAGGAGGAACTCCGTGTTACACGTGCTACCTTGCAAGAGGAAGCACGTGTATCACGTTCAGACTTGCTGCCGACGAGGGGCAAGCTGCGGCTAGGCGTGGCCAGGCTACTGTGCCACGTCCTCCTTTACAGGATGAGCCAGACTCTGACGACCATCTATCTCCCACATAGGTCGGGCTGTGCAGGCGTTGAGCCCATGGAGGTTTTTTTTTGGCTCAGCATCATCGCATGTGGATGTTGAGCAGCAACCTGTACCTCCCCCCTCCTGGGTGCCTCCTCTCCCCACTGGGTCGTATGTGGCCATTTTGGATTTTTCTTTTAGTTTAGTTAGTTAAGTTTTTGTTTGATAGTTAGTTTAATTAGGTAATGTAGGTTTTCCATTGTTAGTGTAATTAGTTAATAGTTGATTTAGTTTAAAATTGCTAGTCTATTGTGCTTTCATGGGACGGTGTGGTGCTTTGTGGCTTTTGAAGGCATCCACTGTCTGTTCCAGCTGGGCCCTTCAGGCTTGTCTTGTGTATGTGTTTGCTGCTTGGGGTCCTTGACTCGCATATGCCACTCCTGCCTCCCTTATCCATGGGCTCGCAAGGATGGTTCAGTGTTACAGAATATTACACAAGGGCTTTGGACTGTCATATCTGTGGCATGTCTGGTGCTGTGTGACTTGTGTTGACACCCCTAGTGGGGATGATGTTGGTGTTATTGTCCACTGTTCAGCTTTTGCTAGATGGGGTGTGTCATGATTAATGTGTACATTGATTGCTATGCATTGTGTAGTATGTTTCATATCTTTCCTGTACACGTGCTTGTTGGAATTCATGCCATAGATATTGTGTTCCACACTTTGGATGTGAAAGACGGACTGATGGTGTGATTTCTGATGTAAGTCTCTGACATGGTCCAGTAATGAGATGCCTTAAGAGACACGCACAGATGACTTTAAAGCATTAATCATGTGTTTCATGCCCTTTCTGCAGGGGGATGAGCCTCCAGAGCACCTTTGCCAGCAGACATGGCCCATTGGACGAAGGAATTCTGGACCCGTTTGTTGGTGACTACATGCACATGTGTGCACAAGCAGAGGCACAGGGATTGCAGACCCACATCCTAGAACTGCTGACATGTTCCAAGGAACTCCAGGCAAGGTGAGCAGCAAAGGGGGGCCACGACACAGCAAAGCTTGCACCAGGCGAGTTGCACATGCAGGCTTAGTCACAGCACTGAGGGTGAGCTTAGATGAATATTGGTGTTGAAGCACACAATGCAGCTCAGATGTGTTGGTGGACTGATGGCTGTTGATAGTATGGTTGTCTGGAACACATGCAGGGGCAGTGGCACATACCCTCCGGTAAACCAAGGTCCATTGAGGCACTTGTATCAACCATGTAGCCTTCCGAGACATGGAAAGGGGCAGCTCACAGGGACATACAGCAGGGGACATACTCGGGTGCAGTGCATGTCTTTTCCATGTACTTTATGATAAATGCACTGCCAACTTTGTTTCGGTCATGGTGGTACGCAACTTGCTCTGAAGTCATGGCTTGCTATATGGGTCTGTCTGCTTACCCAGGGAACATTGCATGTTGTGTGAATTGTGACACATTGGTGTTCCATTTGACACGCACCCACCAGCGGCTGACTTACTGCATTGACTGTGTATGACTCGTCACAGGGGTGATGTTATATATGGGTACGAAGCATCTGCACCAGATTGTCTGTTTGTAGAGTAGTTTGTTGCTATGGGGCATGTTTGGTGTTGTGTTTTTGTGTAATTGGCACGTACAGGTTGTTGACTGTGGCTCTCTTTGCAGCATTGCAGTGCTCCTGTAACCGGACCTAAGAGTGCGCAGGCAGGAGGCCAGCACTCAAAACCAGAGCTAAGTGTCTTGTTGTTTTTCTTTCGAACTGCTCTGCATAGGCTTGCTGGTGAGTGTACTTATGCATGGATGTATGTGTGGTTCAATTTGGTATGTTTTTTCTCCCTAATCACCCGTGATCCTATGCAATTTTGAACCCTGTACCCTCTACGTGGTGTTGCTGCTTCCCGTACCTATCCAAGCAATGTTCCCTGACCCTCTTTCCCCGCTGGGATTGCGGATGCCTGTGTAAGCCCCGAACTTGAAGGCGCCAAAACCCTAGAGGGGGTGGTTGGTTCGTACCACTCCTGAGCCTGGACTACAGAAGGCCATGACAATGATGTCCAAGTTTGTTTGGATTGTGTATGTGTTCATGCAGGTAGTACATTTTCGTGCATTCCTTAGTTTCATGTGTCATTCCTCCTCCCCTCTCCTGCCACTCATTCCAGTCATCCAGTGTGTCAACACCTGTCCCGACTGCATATCCCTGACCCTCCTTCCCCACCAGGGTCTCAGGGGCCTGTGTGAGTTTGACCTTGCAGGCACCCGGGACATGGTGGGGGTGGTTGTTTCGTGACACTCCCGCGCCTGTACAGGGGACCTGTGACAGTACACATCCGTTCATGGTGCATCATCCTATGTCATGTACCACACATGTTTCACATCCTGTCGTGACATTGTTTTACTGTGCTACCTTGGTTGTTGCATCATTGTGGTAGTACTTGGCCTTTGTGAGGTACTGCTACGTCAAGTCATCTACTGGAGGGTGTTCTGGTTCATTTTTCTGGCTTGGATTTTGTGATTTTGGAAATGAGTGTGGATTCTGAGGGTGCAGGCACCTTTTTACACACAAAGTAGGAGATGGTGACGAAGGGGAAAGGTGATCCTGTGGCCAGGTGGAATTGAGGGTTGAAGGCTCCATGACCCAGGTGCAGTTGTTCAGTGTGTCATGGTCATTTGTGAGGGAGGGGGGGGGGTTGTTGTTGATAGTTGCCTTGCCCTGCAGTGTGATGGGAACTCTGACATTGTAATGGTGGTATCCTATGTACATGTTGTGTTCTGCTGATCAATGCCTGTTCATGTGTTGTGTTTACCTTTCAGGTGCGAGGGGATAGTTGTAGTTTGACATGCTGGGGTGTACACATGGTGGATGTTCACCTGTGATGTGTAGAGAACACTAATGGTCACTTGAGTGCACATGCATATGTGGAGTGCATGTCCTTGCAGAACCACACACTTGCACTCTGATGCACTGCATGTACTCCCACCCTTGCATATCCACGTGTACACTGTTTGCCTTCTGGTGCCCACTGTGTCCCTGCAGCACATGTTCTGTGACCGATTATGGATCCTGTACATGCCTAATTTGCTGTTTGATGTGGTCTGTCACTTAGATGTGATGCTCAGGGTGTGCATCACACACAATGGCTGTTCACTGTGCTGTGCGCTGAGCAGTGTGTTGCAGGAGTAGGACACTGCACACATGAGCTGCAGTGTTGATTTTGCAATGCACAATGTGCATGTAGACAAGCATTCATTGTTATGTTACGTCTACGACTCTTGTAATGCATTTGGAAATGACTTATTTTGGGTGGGAGATTTTGTTGGTCTGTCATTTTATCTGATTCCGGGTCAGGCATCATTGTCTGATGCCACTGTACATTTAGGACATGGCAATGTGTACCTTATCGTTACTGTGTTGGTGTATGGGTATTGCTTGCCATGTCATGTTGTGGTTTGGGAGGGTTTGAGTGACATGACAGTGATGGCCATGGCCTGTTTTGCAGGTGTGTGTGATGCACACCTTGCATGTCAGGGTCATCCGCTTCTCAGAGCAACTAGCTGGGGGTAGATCTCTCTCCGCGGCAGGGCCCTCCCTCTGGAACAGCCTTCCTGCCTCACTTGAACTTGAGGGGAACCATCTCCAGTTCTGGAAGCACCTCAAGACCTTCCTCTTTGCTTCTGCTTTCTCTCTGCCTCTCCCTTGCAGAATTCTTCACTGGAACTGCACTGGAGCTGCAACTGGGCCACTCTCACCGACCTCGGTCCCTGGCCCAGCCACTCTCCACTTGCACTGCCTCCCTGGCAACCCCTGCACTGCGGTACTGTCTCTCTATCCCTGCAGCCCACCCTTCCCAGCACTTGTCTGCACTTACCTTTGCAGTTGCCACCAGCCGACCTATGTATTTTATTTTTGGGCTACTTCCCCTGTACTGCACTCCCCCGCCCCATACGCCTTGCACTTTTCCCTTCCCCCTACCCCTGCACTTGCACAATCTCAATGACACCTGGCCTAGTAGTACCGTTGTCTGTCTTCCCTTGTTCCCCCCTCCCTGCCTCATCGCACCTTGAAATACTTGTGTATAGGCCATATCATGTCATATGTCATATGTGTGCCTTTTGGTCACACGGGATAGCTTGTGTTTAAGTAGCTAGGGATGCAGACGATGTGGCACTTCCATGGCAACTATCTCAGGGTGGTAGGGTTGTGACAGTTGACTGTCTCTTTGTCATCATCGATTGTCACCTGGTATGTGCCAGGCCTGTGTGCACTCCGCAGGGGTGGGAGTTTAGGTGAAAAATGTGGCCACAAGCTGGGTCCGGGCTTCCTCGCCACGTGCCCTGTCCCCTCCCATGGGCAGCGCCAGTGCCTGTGGTTGGGGATGTGGGGGCACCACCATGTCCACCGGGACGCCCTGCCGTGTTGCAACATTGTGCAGGACACATGCTGCCACAATGATCCTGCACACTACTGGTGGTGCATAGAGTAGTTGCCCACCAGAGCGGTCAAGGGAGCGGAAACGTGACTTGAGCACTCCGAATGTGCGCTCCACTATGGCCCTGGTTGCAATATGGGCGGCGTTGTATCTTACCTGGGGTGGTGTGGTGGGGGTTCCGGATTGGCGTCATCATGTGGTTGTTCAGAGGGTAGGCACTGTCCCCTGGGGAGGTGATAATAGATTATTAGGGTTTGGATATTTGTCTGTGTGTGACTTGCATGCATGTGCAAGGGCATTTGTACTGACCTTGGAGTGGAGTCATGTGTCGCCATGCTGCACAGCTTCCAGGGCCCGGCTCAGGACAGACATTCTGTTTATGAAACTGTCATGGGTGGAGCCAGGGTAGTTTGCATAGACAGAGGTGATGATTCCCTTTGCATCGCATACCACCTGTACATTGATGGAATGCCAGTGCTTGCGGTTTCGGTAGATGTGCTCAGTGGCCCTAGGTGGACGTATGGCCACATGGGTGCAATCTATGGCACCGAGCACTTTGGGGAAGTGTGCCACCCTGAAAAAATCCAGGACAACGGCCTGCCTTTCTGCGGGTGTTCTGGGCATGTATATGTGCCTGCGGACTGAGGGGCGCGCTGTCATGATTGCCAGTACCTGGTGCAGGCAACGTGACTGCATGGCCTGTGAGACCGCCCCCACTATGGCAGTGGTCCGCTGAAATGACCCAGTGGCCAAAAAATGCAGGACATTGAGCAGCTTCTCCAAGGGGCTCAATGCTTGGGAGCAAAGGGTGGGGGATGTAAGGTCATCTTCCCACTCCCTGACCAGGTCTAGGATGATATGGGGTGGAAACCTATACCTGCCATAAACCTGGTCGTCAGGCATCCCAAAAAGGCTTGTCCATGGTGCGAAAATGCATGCCCTGACTATTCTCCTCCTCCTGCGGTGTCCCACGATCAGTGCTGCGACAAATGGGGCATTCATCGTAGCTGTATATACGCGTTTGTTGTTTGCGCGCACTTTTATGCTGTGCGCGGGGACACTTCCGCCTGCCTTCGTGTGGCGGACGCGTTGACGCCTGTGCGCGTCTTTTGCCTTGCGCGGGTTTCCCATATTCGGATCCATGAATACGGGTTGTTCGCGTGCGTGTGGGCGTTCCGTGTAGTTCCCTGCAGTACTTCCCCAGTTACGCCTTCTTTTTCACGCGTTGTTCTTCATTCCGCGTGTTACGCCCATTGTTCCGCCCACTTTGGTTGTGTGCGCCGCGCTATATGCGCTTTTGCTGTGCGCGTAGCGCACACCGTGTATGCCTGCGTGCGCCATGGCTGGATTGGGCGCACGGACAGCGGGAAACACACGCAGCATCTTCCTTGAATCGCACGCGTGCGCGTGCGCTGCGTTTCTCACGCTTGCGCTCCCTTGCGCCTGCTTGCGCATGGATTTTCGCCGCACGTTTGTTCCATGAATCGGCCCCTTAGTGTTTTACCAGCCCGTTCAGTTTCTTCAAAAATATGTGGCTCAAAGAATTCTTCAGGTGATTGATTTGTACCCTCCTTTTGAGTATTTCCTTTTTCTGTCTGTGTTTGTTCACCGTTTTGACTGTCCAGGGAAGGAGCTATAGCATCCCCACCTACTCCCTGTTCACTGGTATTCCCCATGCATGAGTCATTTTTCTTAAATCTGTCTCTTTGTTCTCTTGGAGTTTCAGGTTTTCTTATTTCATTTGTACAAATCTCCAATGTTTGATTTAGCTCTAGGTTAAACCGTACCTCTCTTTTAGAATTATTTGCACTTTCTATTACATGTTCATTCATTGGTGCTTTCACTTTTACATCATTAGGCATCTCAGAGTCATTATGCAAAATTACATTAGGGCAATCTGTCTTTTCGGCGTTGTAGGTATCATGAGTACTTAGTCACCTTTCAGAAGAAGCCCCCCGGTCATTGTTACGGCCATCAGCCCCCTCTTTGGATGGTTGTTTTTGCGCTGTATAGAGCTTCCCTATTTGCTCAGCTAACATTTTCACTTGGGCCTCGAGGCACTGGAACCTTTCCATCTCTCTAGAATCCTCTTTCTGTGGCCTAGGTCGATATTGGTTGTTTTCCCCCTGATTGGATCTATTCTGATACCTCTCAGGTGAGTGATTTCTATTGGGATGGTTCCTGAACTCTTGATTCATTTGTGGAGAGGAGCGGGGTGCACTCATCCTTTGGTTGTAGTCCCCTGGTGGGGAATCATTGTACTGACGTGGAGTATAATTCATGTTCTGTCTCATGTCCTGTCTCTCATGTTGTGGGTACTGACCCCTATGTTGATTCCCATTATCAGCAAATCGATCCACATATCGGGGTCTATCCTGATTACCATATATCATGGTGTTGGGATCAAATCTGCTCTGTGTTCCCAATGTCTGGTAGGGACCCTCATTTCATTGATCTTGATTTTGTCTTTGGTTATTAATCATACCTGACATATCAGGCCGATATCCTGCCCGGGGTCTATCCCCTAAATACCTAGGGCTGATGAAGCCCTCCCTATTACTAGGATCATGTGATTGGAACATTGGTGCAGAGTGTGATGACCTTTGTTGATTAACCCTTTGTTCAGGTGCCGAATTATTTTTACCTGGACTTTGAGCAGACTCAAAATGTCAAGGGACATTTCGGCTGACATGATTTCCATCACTGTGGCTGAGGGTTCTTTAGATTTAGGTCTAATATCTTTCATTTTATCACTTTCTCTACCCTGACAATAGAGTACCTCATATAGTTTTGTGCTTTGATGTACAATCCATTCAAGGGACTTGTCACGGTCAAATTCACGGACCAATTGTGATATGATGTCTGGACTTTGAGCAGACTCAAAATGTCAAGGGACATTTCGGCTGACATGATTTCCATCACTGTGGCTGAGGGTTCTTTAGATTCACCATGATGTATGATGTCCATAGAAGTAGGCAGTTTTAAACTCATTGGAATTGGGGTCAAAAGATACATCAAAGCGAGAAAATGCCCTTTTTAAGTCCTGTAAAAAATGGCGAGGGGATGTGTTAGGCCCAGCAGTGATTGTGTAAGCGACTTTCTTTGCCTCCGGTAATGACTGAAAAGGAGAAAAATGACGCCTAATTTCTTTTTCAAACTCCACCCATGTCATATTCTGCTGTTCATTTAATCCCCTTATGATGCTGGGCGTCGGGGCATCTAAAGTTAAATGAAAATATTGTCTGTACTGTTCCTTAGGTATCTGGAGTGCTTTAAAAATGTCATGAACCGCTTCTAAGTGATCCTCAATGCAGCATTCCCCCCCCCTTTTTAAATGGTTTGATCAGGGCTTTAATGGATTTCATTATTTTTATGGGGCTACTTGTTGCAATGCATGGAATTGCACCACTTTGTGATTCAATCCTTGTTTCAGGTGTATGGGATTGGTGGCTGCCCCCAATGGGAGTATCAAATCCCCCAAGGGCGCTGCAACCAAGTTCAGTCACCGGCCCAGTCACTGGAGCACTAGCTCTTTGGGCAGAACTAGAATTCACCTCCACTCCATTGAATGTGGTACCCTGCCGTCTCTCCTGGGACCAGGGAATGCACATTTGTTGTTCTAAGTCTTTGCACCTTTTAAGGAGCCTGCGTGCTTCATTTTGCAGATAGTTGTTTTCATCACTCATTTTATTTATTACCTCCTGCATGTCGCACATTTGCATTTGGCATTCATTGAATTCTTTGTTTCTCTTGTCTTTTTCTTGAATCATTTTAACCATTTCTTGCTCTGCACCTTGGAGATCACTTTCTTTCATTTCTGAAACAATCTCATCTTTATCCTGTCTAATGTGGTCCACTAAGGCTTTTAAGTGTACCAATTCTTGCTCACTGTTCTCAAATTGTTTCTTGCTTTTGGACAACTGAGCATCAAAATCTCTGCATTTTAATTGCATGTCTTTTTGGCATACATCCAATTCTGCTCTTAACATCTCCTCCTTTTTTGCTTGCCCCATCTAAATCAGTCTTTAACCTGTTAATTAGCTGGTTATCATTTTTTTGCATTCGCAGGGACCTATACAAAATAAACCAGATCTTGGCGCATAGCCGTATTAAACAGTCATTTTCTGAAGTTTTATCGGCTGCATTCAATAACCTTGTAAGGCAGACCTGAATTATGTTTCCTTCTGCAAAAATATTGTCTAGTTTTTCTTTCTGCACCTCACCCTGAATGCAGTCATGCCATTCCAAGGTACTGTTCGATGACCACGTCCCATGTGCAAACAACTTTGCCTCTAAATATTGCACTAGGTCTGAGAATGTGGTTTCCCTTTGTGACATTCTGAAATTCGTTTTTAGTAACACACTGTTTTTATAAAATGGGTTCCCTTAATGTACAGATGGCAATGTGAAACACACTTGCCACGCCCAGAAGGTGCACTGTGATCACTTTCCCAGCCTGCAATGCACCATAAATATGTTGGGTATTTTGTATAGATCTGGGGCCTAGCGGTATTTTCTTACCGCCAAAATGAAAATAATTCAGTAATAATCACTCTTTGCATTCAGATTAGATTTGGTATATAGTACTATAGTATACATACATCATTTCAGCACACTGATACATTTAGTGGTATACATTATGTTGGTATGCATTATTGGTGGTATTTATGGGTGAGCATAAATCCTTTGTTTTATATATGTGACCAAAGTATCCAGAACCCCTTATTTTTGTTTAGTTTGTTCATGTGATCACTAGTGAGACCTCAGGCTTGCATTTCAGAAACACCACATTTCCAATTGGAGTGTCACCATGGGCTGTTCTCACTGACTTATCTACGACAGCAAGCTATATGTGGTATTTATCACCAACTTATTTACGTTTGGTGAGCTATGTCCAGGGCCTCTCTTTCTGCCCGACTCATAGACCTATTTCATTTTGTTATTATTATGTTCCATTCAGAAAACACACACACACTCATACACTGAATGGATTCATGCACACAGCTACTGCTATGTCTTATCTTTTAGCAACTTTTAAAAATGACAATTGCACTGTGCAAAGATCTTCCCATATTACCAGTGTTATAATGATAGATGCACAAAGGACAAGATAAAAATGAAACACACTTCCCGCCTGCTTTCAGATAATTTTTTTGTATTATAAAACTTGCATTTCAACACAAGCTTACTCTTTTTTTACAGAAATAAATGGAAAACTCACAGTAACAACATTATCTGTAACAAAATGAAAAGAGAGTGGCGAGGAACAAGAATTCAATTTGCAACATTAAACATGTGGTTAAAACACAGGAATCTCCTCTCCTACTCTGACTGAATATTTTCGCACACATACACCCAGCCCCCACACTTCAGCGAGATAATTACCAGGCTTGTTCAGCATGTAACTTCTTTGGCTGCTCGCCTTCTGGAGGGGTTCACCCAGCAAGGACAGGCATTTGCTGTCACTCAAACTGGGACTTGTTGACTGGAAATCCCAGCCTCTGTAGCAGTATTGAATCTGCTTTAGGAATCAGGCATCCCCAGCTATCAACCCAGTCCTTCTCCGAGCTGTGTCAAGATGTCGTCTCTTAGCTTCTTCCCCGAGATTATACATGAAAACTCTGGTTACCTCCTACCAAAGGATCCTAACCAATAAAATTCTATCATGTCCTATCCACCCTCTGCACACAATAGAAATCTTTTACAGTAAGCAACTGTAACAAAACTGATTTCCTGCTATTCGAATCCTTGCTTCCTGCAAATACTGTGGACAAAGCAGCACAGAAAAACAAGAAGAAAAAAAAATCTGCACACAGTCTGAAATGAGTTTCAGCCTGCCTCATTTTGCAGTGGAGAACACATTATATTATTAAGAAGTTAGAATCATGTTAGTACGGTTAATTATATTAGTTCATTAATCTTCAAATGTGTCTCTTGCAACATAGGCATTTCAGATGAAAAGAAAAAACAAATGGTGTGCATTTTGAATATGAAAAATAAAATGCGCTTTTAAATGAGAAAATGGTTTGTTTTTAACCTGTGTAGCCTGTCTTCATTTATATATCCATATCTTTCACTGGCAACACATAGCTTGAAGCAATTGCATCAAACCCATGCAGTGGCACTGCATAAAAAAAACTGGTCATGTTGTTTATTTCTTTTTTCACAAGCTAAAGCTAACATTAACATTTTTATACATATAAGCATGTATACTGATTTGTACCGCAACAAGTTTGGGATGTGAGGATAGAATGACTGTGACATCAGACAATAATTGGGATCAAAGTGCCCTCCCAATGCACAGACATCCTAAGAGAATTATATATATATGAATATATAGGATTATTCTAATTTTGTTGTCAATATATAGAATTGTAAATGCTTACGTGCCAACAAGGGGGATGTTCTCAACCGCAGGTTTCCAAATGAGCGAATGCTGAGGTGGGAACAACACATTGTTAATACTCAACACACTTTACATTGTGTATATCCCACTCACATCATTTTCCTACCTCTTGAACTTGTACGGAGGTGGAGGTGGAGAGGCGTGTTATGGCAGAACCACAAACAAATAGAAATACCTGGCATCCTGACATCTTTTCCAGAATGCCTCCATGTGTCTCCCTGCACCCTATGTAAACATCTACTGACCTACTGCTAACCTCCCTTGTGCATGTTGCCTCTTATGTAACCCTTTGTGGTGTTGCCCGATTAGTGCAGGTTTGTGCTAGTTACAGTGATTATGGTGATAGTTGAGATGTGCTGTACAACCTGTAATGTAAATTGAAGACAGGCACAACCTAAAGTGCTAATAAGGGGTTGGAGTGTAAACTGCAACAGTTAAACCTGTGAGTGGTGCAACCTGTAAGTATGTGATGGGCTTACACAGCTCAATTAAGAAAGTACCCTTACTTCATGAGGCATTGGGCTAGTGCAGCACCTCAAGGGCAATAGGCAATTGCTTGCTGTTGGGTATTTTGTATAGATCTGTGGCCTAGCGGTATTTTCTTACCGCCAAAATGAAAATAATTCAGTAATAATCACTCTTTGCATTCAGATTAGATTTGGTATATAGTACTATAATGGACATACATTATTTCAGCACACTGATACATTTAGTGGTATACATTATGTTGGTATGCGTTATTGGTGGTGTTTATGGGTGAGCATAAATCCTTTGTTTTATATATGTGACCACAGTATCCAGAACCCCTTATTTTTGTTTAGTTTGTTCGTGTGGTCACTAGAGAGACCTCAGGCTTGCATTTCAGAAACACCACATTTCCAATTGGAGTGCCACCATGGGCTGTTCTCACTGACTTATCTATAACAGCAAGCTATATGTGGTATGTATCACCAACTTAATTACGTTTGGTGAGCTATGTCCAGGGCCTCTCTTTCTGCCGACTCATAGACCTTCGGCAGCAGGCTATTTTCATTCAGAAAACACACACACACTCATACACTGAATGGATTCATGCACACAGCTACCGCCATATCTTATCTTTTAGCAACTTTAAAAAATGAGAATTGCACTGTGCAAAGATCTTCCCATATTACCAGTGTTATAATGATAGATGCACAAAGGACAAGATAAAAATGAAACACACTTTCCGCCTGCTTTCAGATAATTTTTTTGTATTATAAAACTTGCATTTCAACACGAGCTTACTCTTTTTTTTACAGAAATAAATGGAAAACTCACAGTAACAACATTATCTGTAACAAAATGAAAAGAGAGTGGCGAGGAACAAGAATTCAATTTGCAACATTAAACATGTGGTTAAAACAGGAATCTCCTCTCCTACTCTGACTGAATATTTTCGCACACATACACACAGCCCCCACACTTCAGCGAGATAATTACCAGGCTTGTTCAGCATGTAACTTCTCTGGCTGCTCGCCTTCTGGAGGGGTTCACCCAGCAGGGACAGACATTTGCTGTCACTCAAACTGGGACTTGTTGACTGGAAATCCCAGCCTCTGTAGCAGTATTGAATCTGCTTTAGGAATCAGGCATCCCCAGCAATCAACCCAGTCCTTCTCCGAGCTGTGTCAAGATGTCGTCTCTTAGCTTCTTCCCCGAGATTATACATGAAAACTCTGGTTACCTCCTACCAAAGGATCCTAACCAATAAAATTCTATCATGTCCTATCCACCCTCTGCACACAATCGAAATCTTTTACAGTAAGCAACTGTAACAAAACTGATTTCCTGCTATTAGAATCCTTGCTTCCTGCAAATACTGTGGACAAAGCAGCACAGAAAAACAAGAAGAAAAAAAAATCTGCAAACAGTCTGAAATGAGTTTCTGCCTGCCTCATTTTGCAGTGGAGAACACATTATATTATTAAGAAGTTAGAATCATGTTAGTACGGTTAATTATATTAGTTCATTAATCTTCACATGTGTCTCTTGCAACATAGGCATTTCAGATGAAAAGAAAAAAAATGGTGTGCATTTTGAATATGAAAAATAAAATGCGCTTTTAAATGAGAAAATGGTTTGTTTTTAACCTGTGTAGCCTGTCTTCATTTACATATCCATATGTTGCACTGGCAACACATAACTTGAAGCAATTGCATCAAACCCATGCAGTGGCACTGCATAAAAAAAATGCTCAATAACACATGTCTTGCTGTACCACATTGTAGCAATGCACCAAACCTATGCAGTGGTGCTGCATGAAAAAAATGCTATACATTGATCCTGTGTAGTGGCGCTGTACTCCAAAAACACACCAAACAATCCTACATATCCCCTCCTTTTTTTGAGAATTTGGCTAATCCGAGCCACAATTGGAAAAAATCCAACTTGCTCCTTTTCTTCTTTCAAAATGTAACAATCCAATACAATTAACATTCTTGTTGCGAAGATGAAAATTGAAAAATTACTGTTCAATCAACATAATATTAAAATCTGAATTCATCAATTCTTATAAAATGTTCTACATTTGCCTTCCCAATGGAAGTGTCCATAGTCCAGTGTTTCAATTTTATACTTGAAGTCAATTGAAAATAATAAAATAAAACAACTAACTAAAACAAATAATTAACATAACAGATTAAAACAATTAATTAAAATAATAAATACGTGGAATTCCATATGCCAGGACACTTGTCTGCCTCTTTTGGTTCATTCGGGTACTCTTTCATCTTGGTACTCTTGGATCCTTTTCTATAGAAGTCATCTTTTCTTTGGCATTCCGGTTATTTTGTCTTCACCTCCACCCGGAGGCAGGCATCTTTTGTTCTTCATCCAGGGGACTCCAGGACTCCATCGTCTCCCGTGACCTCCGGTACAAATATGTTAATATTCTAAATCAAATAGAAAAGAAACAGATTAAGTATATAGCACAATACTAATTTCACCCTTTTGCCAAAATAAAACACGCCTTGTAAAATATCTCGCCCTTTTTCTTTCGCCTTCTGAAATTAAGCACAGGTTATAGAGAACAAGCATACATAAAACAACATTCAATATTAAATGCATTTTCATTCTGCACACCGACCATGAGCTTCCATTATTTTTTTTTATTTATTTACTTTTTATATTATTTATATTTTATATATATTTACATATATTACAGTAATTATGTACCATTTCAACCATCTTTTTGTTTTACTTCTCTGTCACTGCCTCCTGACTAGACATAGTCACTCCACCTTTTTATGTTCAAGGGACTTTATCTGTTTCTACATGCTCAAGCTGCCTGATCTCGTGTCTGGGATGGAATGGCTTAATCTGATTTACGTGCACAAATTGCTCTATTGTTGTTTCACCTTCAGTCTTTAAAATTTTATAAACTACAGGAGAAACCTTATCTAGAATTCGAAATGGCCCCTGCCAGGCTGCTAGAAATTTAGAATTTTTCTGTTTACTTTTTCCAAAATGAAACTTATACACCTGATCCCCTACACTGTATTCTCTCACTGATGTTCTTTTATCGTAGTATGACTTTGCACTGTCAGCAGCTCTTTCTAGATTTCTCTGCACAAAAGCAAATGCATGTTGCAAATGCTTCCTCAATTCATCAATGTACTCATGAACTGTGGATACACTCACAAGAGTCTGCTCATGTGTTCTGTATAGTAGGTGTTGTGGTAACACCATTTTCCTACCTGTTAAGACCTCATGTGGACTAATAGCTGTTGCTTTGGCAGGAGTTGATCTGATTGCCATCAAAACCAACGGTAAACGTAAATCCCAGCTGGAACCTGCTTCTGCCACAAATTTCTTTAATATGTCCACAACAGACCTTTTGCTCCGTTCAACTCCACCTGAAGAGGCTGCCCGATATGCAATATGTAGTTTCCTTTTCACACACAGTATTTGCCATACCTTACTCATTAGAGTACTTGTGAAATGACTTCCTCTGTCTGACTCAATTCTTTGTGGCAACCCAAACCTTGAGAACACATGGTTCACCAGCAATGTGGCTGCTGTTTGCGCACTACAATCTGGTGCAGGAATACATTCAATCCACTTCGACATCAAACATATCACACTTAAAATGTAACGGTTTCCTCTGCTCGACCTTTTTAAAGGGCCTACATAGTCTATTTGCAAATCTGACCATGGAAGAGTTAGGCCTCTTTTCATCAATGGGGCTCTATGCATTGTTAAAGCAGGTTTAAATTGGGCACATACTAGACATCCTCTAGTATATAATTCCACATCTTGGGACATATGTGGCCAGTAAGCATAATCTTTTAGTATTTCCAATGTTTTTGTGAACCTCTGTGGCCTGCAGTTATTGCATCATGTGCATGTTGTAGCATTAGCCCTCTGAATGAAAGGGGTACCACCCACTGTATTTGCCCTGTTATGGACTCTCTAATCATGAGTCCATCCTGCAGTCTAACTCGTTTTTTATTCTTTAATAGCACCCTCAACTCTTCTTTTCCCATACAATAATTTTCTGTTAAAGGGTTTTGTTCAGGATCTGTCAAATGGTTATAATAGATTCCCAAAATTCGATCATTCTTTTGTGCCTCAATCAAATCTTGGTCTGGCATATCATGACCCCACGGTACCACTGGTTTATCTACCTCCTTTGGTGCTTTAGCACGTGTTACTGCATCAATTTGTATTTCACCCAGTAAATCATCTATAGGTAGCAATTCTCCCATCACAGCTCCAATTTTATCCAGGTGGTCTGCCTTATCATTTCCCTCCTTATCCTCTCTGGGTATTTTTAAATGCCCACGAATTTTTCTCCAGTATATTGTCAAATAATTTTCTGACACCAATTTGTCTATGGCTTGTATCATTTTTCCATGTTTAAGTGGCTTTTTGTTGTATGTAACCATGCCTCTCGCTTTCCAGCCAGGTCAATACTCCACAAAGCTATTTCGTGCATAGTCAGAATCAGTCACCAGGACAATTTCACTGAATTTATTATCAACTGCAGTAGCAATTGCTTTATAAATGGCCGCCAATTCCGCCACTTGACTGCTTCTAGCTCCAATCCTCATCCCTACACTGGGGATGCCTTCACATTTCAACCAGACATTCCCTATTCCTGACACTAATTGTTTATTACTGTCATTTTCAATGTGAAAAGCACAACCATCCACATATACAGTTGGCAGATCCTTGCATGTTTTTTCATCAAAAGCTTTGTGTGGTGATTGTTCAAATTCCTGCAAACTAGGTTCCACTTCCATTTCGTTTGATACTTGTTCAGCTGCACAGTCATGTAAGTCAGCTAACCCTTGAGCAATTGGGCTCTTTTTATTTTGTCCATGTCTCACTTCTACAGGAAAACCTTGTAATGCCAGTGTCCATGAAGTGATTCTGGACTAGGCTAGATAACCTGACCTAATTCTTTCACTCTCTAAAAACTGCAAAGGTTGATGATTTGTTTCAATAATCACCTTTTCTCCCTGAGCAATAGGGCGGAAATGTTGTAGCGCCCACACAGTGGTTAATAGGGCCTTTTCACATTCATTGGATTTCATTTCAACTTGGGAAAATGCTTTACTTGCATATGCAATGGTTTTGTGATTCACATCATGTTTTTGTGATAACACTGCTGACATACAATGTTCAGAGAACCCTATTTCTACAAAGAAATCCCTACTCTTTATGGGATATGCTAAACATGGTGCCTTTACAAGACATTCCTTCAATTTAGCCACTGCCTCAGACTGCTCGTTTTCCCATATCCAGGGTGTATTCAGTTTAAGCAGTTTAGTCAATGGTTGAGTGATTTCAGCATAATTTTCAATGAACTTTCTGTTATAGCCTGTCATCCCTAATAAACTTTTTACCCCTTTCACATTTTTAGGGTCCTTTAGTTTTTTATGGCCTCTATTTTCTTCTTTTGTGGATTTAGCCCATGTTCAGTCACTTCATGGCCTAGAAAGTTCACTTTTTTCTTACACCATTGTGCTTTTTGTAAATACACTTTGGCGCCTGCTTTCTGCAATTGGCCAAGCACATGTCTTATTTTATCAAAATGGCTTTTCAGGCTTTCATTTTTTATCAGGACATCATCCACATAAACTATGGTTCCTCTTTCCGCTGCATCTGGCATGGCCTTTCTCAAAAATATGCCAAATTCACTCCCACTATTGATGTACCCGAACGGAGCTCTAAGCCAGGCGTATTGAGTCCTATCGAATGTAAAGGAAAATAAATTCTGAATCTCCTCTGCCAATGGCACGCACCAATATCCAGAGGTGAGATCTAATGTGGTAAACACTTTTGAACCATGTACCTGAGCTAGGCCCTGATCAATGAATGGCAGTGGCCATCTGGATACTGGCACTCTTTTATTTAACTCTCTCAAGTCTGCACATAGCCGCCATTGTCCATTTGGCTTTAACACACCTAAAATAGGTGTATCGGATGTGCTATGAATGGGCCTGATGATTCCCCGAGCTTCCAAATTCTTTATAATCTCTGCTAATGATTCTAAACATGCCAGTGGTAGTCTATACTGGCGTACAAATACTGGACTTCTGCTACACCCTTCCGGAAGTGTGGCCACATGTAAATCAGTTAAACCGCAATCATAAGCATCTTTTGCAAATACATCTTTAAATTCCATAAATATCTTTCTCAGCTCGTTCCTATCCTCATAGTTGTCACATGCATCCGCTAAGGAGATCTGCTCTTCTACCATTTTGGAAAATTCTGGAAAATCTTCTGGTAAGGGAATCTCGGCGCTTTCCTCTAACTGTGTGGCTGTGTCCTTTTGTAAAGCACACTGTCTCATTTGAATCATAAGGATATACAGAATGAATTTTAAATATTCCTTTGGGCTGAGAGTCCAGGTGTTCTGGCAACTCACCCTTGGCATCTACATACTTTTCAGGGATATTTCCAATCACCATGTTATTTAAATCTGCCGTATAATGTGATTTTTGTATGGCCATTCCTAATGGGGAGTTTTCCTCTAAATGAATATCCTGACAACCTTTATTATTTACCGTAATTTTTACAGATCTCTCACCAATACCTACTAATGGAATGTATTCATAATCCAGGCCCTGCTGTTTTATGGATTCATTCAGGCATACAAATGCATCAGAGTCGTTCATCTGCTGTCCATTTTTGCATTTCAGTGTTATTGCAAACTGTTTTGTAAATGCAGGAATAATAGTATCTTTCCTCATTTGTAATTCAATTGCATAAGGAACCAGTTGTGCACAATGATAAGCCCTTCTTTTGTCTTCAAATTCAGGTGCCGGCCCACCTAGGCGCGACCATATTTTTTGATTAAGGAAATCTAAACCCATACACATTCTGTGCATGATGTCATTGCCCATGTAAAAGTCATTTTGTGCTCCACTCACTATCCATACATTATGGTAAATTGTTTTCTGCCCAGTGCTAATTTTAAGCATGCATCTGCCTGCAATTCGGTTTTCAAAGTCTGGACTGTCCAACCCAGAAACATATTGGTTTTTAATCCTAAATTTCGGGATCTCTTCCCTCTCCATTATCTTTTGCAACAATTTCTCATTAATGAAGCTCCTCTCCTGTTCAAGCGCTAAAGTGGCTTTTATTGTTTTGAAACAGTCATTTATACCAACATGAACCCATGGTTGCTCATCTTCCATGTGTATTTCAGCAAGAGTGGTAATGTGTTTTTTTGAATCTGTTTTAGGAGCAATATTCTGTTTGATTGTTTTCTCTTTTAAATAAAAATGTAATGTGTGCTCATCTATGGCAGTCTGCCAATTTTTCCTTGGGTCCAAGTATATTTGTACAGGTAGTTTTTCATTGTCGCTCTGCATTTTGTCTTGACACATTAATATAACCGTGACAATAGGTATGCAACTATTCTGGAGATATACCTCCACAGCATCATTTGTTTTGGCAACGGTGTGACATTCATTTATGTTGCTGTTTTGTGATTTTAGTTTCTTAGGTCTCTATGGTTTTTTGGTTAAGGACCACAGCACTCCATTCACCCCATCTATGAGAGGAGACAATCTTTTCAGGCAATCTGTCCCCATCAGAAATGGAATTTCACAAATAGATGTGATCAATACCTCTGGTTTCATTCTGTGCTTTCCTATTTTTATGTCAACCTCAGTTACACCTATGATGGGAACCTCCTCCCCATTAAAGTTATGCACTGGACCTTGGTTTTCCTTCACTGTGATCTGATTCTGTGGGGGTCTCCCTTCATTGATACTCTTTACCAGCTCCTTGGACATAATTGTGGCCTGTGCGCCATTGGCAATCATAGCAAATGTTTGGCATTTTTCTTCTATAGTGATGGGTGCATAATATCTGTCCTCAACTTCCTCTAATACACATAAGAAGTGTGAATTCTTACTGATTTCAGGGCTCACCTTTCTCAGGCCTTTTTCACTTTTGGCTAAGCACATTGGTAAATGGAAAGACATTTTTCCTTCCTTTTACCCATTTCTGCGCGAGAGACTTTATTAATTTCTCCATGTTCAGAGGTTTTTTGGAGTGTGGCCACTGTTCGCCCACCCATCTGGGTATCATCAGGGACCACATTACAACCTTCCAACTGAACATGTGTAACAACATCATTTAGCAATTTGTCATTGTTTAATTCTGTGCATTTGTGATCATTTAGGGGGTAATTCATAGAATTCAGCACACAAGTGGCGCACGCGGCTGGCGCACAGTGTGCGCGTGCGAATCCCTGCGCCAGCCGCGTGCGCTAAAATCCATTTCCGCGCACAGCGTATTCATGGATTCCAGCCACCAAAACCAGCCGTGGCGCACAGTGGCGCAGCGACCCTGCAGCAGCGCCAGTTACGCCCCCAAGAACGCCTCTCGCGCAGGGAAAAGCCATCAAAATCCCCAATCCAGCACAAAGGGCTGCGCTAACCCTGTACCAGCACGGCAAGCGGGCTACCTGTATCACTGGGGTGCGCGGGAAGTACCACATGCGATTTCAGCAATGTACGTGTATTTCAGGGGTGCGCGGGAAGTTCCACACGCGATTTCAGCAATGTACGTGTATTTCAGGGGTGCGCGGGAAGTTCCACACGCGATTTCAGCAGGGTACGTGTATTTTGGGGTGCGGGGGAAGTTTCACATGCGACATCAGCAGGGTACATGTATTTCAGGGGTGCACGGGAAGTTCTACACGCGATTGGCCCTGTGCGAGCAGGGTACGCGTATTTCAGGGGTGCGCGGGAAGTTCCACACGCGATTCCAGCAGGGTACGTGTATTTCTTGGGTGCGCGGGAAGTTCCACACGCGATTCCAGCAGGGTACGTGTATTTCAGGGTGCGGGGGAAGTTTCACACGCGACATCAGCAGGGTACGTGTATTTCAGGGGTGCGCGGGAAGTTCCACACGCGATTGGCCCCGTGCGAGCAGGGTACGTGTATTTCAGGGGTGCGCGGGAATTTCCACACGCGATCTCATCAGGGTACGTGTACTTCGGGGTGCGTGGGAAGTATCACACGCAACATCAGCAGGGTACGTGTATTCCAGGGGTGTGCGGGAAGTTCCACACGCGATTCCATCAGGGTACATGTATTACAGGGGTGCGCTGAGAGCACCACACGTGAATTGCACGTATGGGTCCTCCCAGGTGTTCCACGGCCTCTGCAGGTGGCTCACACCACAGGGGCCTACCCTGCACATGTCCTGCAGGCACCCCATCCACCATGGCCATGCCCCCCAGCCAACCCACATGTCAACTTGCACTACTGCCCACCAACGCATGTCCCCCTGCACCCCCAGCCACCAGGGGCACCCTCCACCAGGCCCCCACCCATGTCTCCCACCACCCCCACCCCCCAGCAGTGCAGGGGCACCCTCCACCAGGCCCCCACCCATGTCTCCCACCCCCCCACCCCCCAGCAGTGCAGGGGCACCCACCACCAGGCCCCCACCCATGTCCAACTCATGCTCCCCACCCCCCAGCACTGTGGGGCACCTGCCAGCAGGCCCCCACCCATGTCTCCCACCCCCCCACCCCCCAGCACTGTGGGGCACCTGCCAGCAGGCCCCCACCCATGACTCCCACCCCCCCCCAACCCCCAGCACTGTGGGGCACCTGCCAGCAGGCCCCCACCCATGTCCAACTCATGTTCCCCACCACCACCACCCCCCAGCAGTGCAGGGGCACCCTCCACCAGGCCCCCACCCATGTCTCCCACCCCCCCACCCCCCAGCAGTGCAGGGGCACCCACCACCAGGCCCCCACCCATGTCCACCTCATGCTCCCCACCCCCCAGCACTGTGGGGCACCTGCCAGCAGGCCCACACCCATATCTCCCACCCCCCTCCACCCCCCAGCACTGTGGGGCACCTGCCAGCAGGCCCCCACCCATGTCTCCCACCCCCCCACCCCACAGCACTGTGGGGCACCTGCCAGCAGGCCCCCACCCATGTATCCCACCCCCCCAACCCCCAGCACTGTGGGGCACCTGCCAGCAGGCCCCCACCCATGTCCAACTCATGTTCCCCACCACCCCCACCCCCCAGCAGTGCAGGGGCACCCTCCACCAGGCCCCACCCAGTCTCCCACCACCCCCACCCCCCAGCAGTGCAGGGGCACCCTCCACCCGGCCCCCACCCATGTCTCCCACCCCCCCACCCCCCAGTAGTGCAGGGGTACCCACCACCAGGCCCCCACCCATGTCCAACTCATGTTCCACACCCCCCACACCCCCCAGCACTGTGGGGCACCTGCCAGCAGGCCCCCACCCATGTCCAACTCATGTGCCCCACCCCCCACCCCCCAGCAGTGCAGGGGCACCCTCCACCAGGCCCCCACCCATGTCTCCCACCAGCCCCACCCCCCAGCAGTGCAGGGGCACCTGCCAGCAGGCCCCCACCCATGTCTCCCACCCCCCACCCCCCAGCAGTGCAGGGGCACCCACCCTCAGGCCCCCACCCATGTCCAACTCATGTTCCCCAGCCAACATGTCATCACAATCTAGATCTCTGGTCCCTATGGTCAGCCTCCAAATGCAAAACACCCACTCGAGTATTGCATCCACCCACTCATAATTGGCAATTACATGACAGAACACCAATTGCAAGTTCCGAAACAAACACATTTCCCTCACATACACCCAATGGGTGTCAGTGAATCTCAAAACCCATATCATGATATGCATGAAACCAATGAGATGATACTACACATTGAAGTTTGATAAAAAAAAATCTGTATTAAAGGAAACATAAATAGAATCAAAAATAAAGAAACATAAATGGGAATGTACAAAAATGAAAAGAAGCATGTCCGTGAAAAAAAGCAAAACCAAAAATCAAAATCCAAAGTAATGGTGTCCAAAGTCACTGTCCACAAAACAAAATCCAATGGGAAATAAAATTGAAAGCCATTGCTCCATGGTTAAAATGTGAAAGAAAAATACAATCCAACAGTGAACTATGTATATACGAACAAGCCAGGGTCCATTATCCCAACAAAAGAAAGGAAACCTATCTAACTATACTAACTAATAAAATAAACTATATACAAAAATGTGGCCAATGTCCAAAAGGTCCAAAATAAATCCAAGAAAAAATGAAACCTAACACTACCTACATAACTATGTACAAGGGCAGCGGGCTAGTTTGACGGCTCACTTTTGGATGTCCCGGGCCAGGGCATCATCGAACTCCTGCTCAATGTCCCGGAGGCGGTCCTCCTCCATGGCCCCGAGGGTCCGCAGGGCCGTCGACGTGTCCACCTCCAAACCCCTGCGGATTGCCTCGAGGCACTCGGCCCGCCTCAGGGCCCTCCGCATGGAGTTCTCAGCCCTGACCATTGTGAGCCGTGCCTCCTCCGCCCGCTGCCGCTCCGCATCTATGGCGTGGCCCAACCGCTGCCACACGGAAGACACTCTCTGTCCTGGGTCCTCTGCCCTCCGGCCGATGCCTGCCCCTCCGATGTTGAAGGCCCCGAGACTTCATGGCTCCCACCACGTTGCTGCTGCTGCTGTGCCTCTGCCCGTGCACTGCCTCCTGCTGCCTGCACATACTCCGCCGGCTGGCGTGCAGTCGTTGATGTGGCCACCCCTGCTGGACGTCCGACTCCCATCTGTGGCAGGGATGCCTCCTCCACCAGCCTGGCCGCACCGTCAGAGGCAGCTCCACAGGGCACCCAGGTGACTCATGGGTGGGAAGATGGCACGGAGGACGACTGGCGCGTAGGGGGTTCAGTTGAGGAGTGGGTCGTAGCAAGCCCCATCATACGGAGGAATCCGGCCTGGGTGACCTGTCCCAGCAGGCTGACGTGGTCAACGAGCCATTCGAGATGACGTGCAGTCTCCTCATGAAAAGACTGCAGGTCACCTCGCATGGCCCGTTGACGCAACGCCACACCAGTCAGAACAGACTCAACCCGGACTCGGATAGCCACATCCGCAGGCAGAGGAAGGCCAGTTGTCGTGAGCTCATCCCCTGCCTGAAAACGGGTCTGGACGTAGGCATCCCTGCTGGTGCAAGATGATGCAGGGACAGGATCAGGGACAGGATTGCACACAGGCACCTCTGCGGCGGCCTGTGCTTCCTCCTGTCCCTGGTCCTGCACTGCACCACTAGCACCAGTGGGATCCCCACCTCCAGACCCCGTCTCTGTTGCTTGCACGGCCTCCTCCTCCACCAAACCCCCCACCAACCTGGATGACTCCGTGCCATCTTCCCCTGTTGGGCCCTGTGGGGTCCCAGCTGCCCCTTCTGCTGCCGAGGAGTCCAACTCCAACCTCCGCCTCTTGGACATCCCCCCGGCAGCTGCGGCCTGGGACACGGCACCGGACTCCTCACTCCCCGACGAGATGACAACATGGGAGGGGAGCCGGGCCTTGCGTCTCCGGCTGGCGGTGGGATCCCCGCCGCTGTGCTCCACAGCACCTTCTCCGCCCTCTTCATCAGTTGACGCTGCAGACAGGGAGAAATAAAACACAGGCATCAGGGCACTGTACAATGGACACATACACACATGACAGTTGTACATGAGTGGCATTGGCAAACCTCAGACATGTCATCACAATCCCCAACACACATGTCATTTCAACTCGCACACATGAGCCATACCACAGCCATATCGCAACTGCCAGCACCATCCATACACATACAACAGCATGAGCAGGCAAAGGTGAGCCAGACATCACATGCATCACAGGAAGTGCACCACACATGTACACACACCACCACACTTGCATGCATGTGTACACCTCTGCCAAGTGTCGCAGTGTTCAGATGGGTATCCATGTCACATCTGCCGATCAGGCTACCACATACCGCTGTCACATGCATCCATGTTGCATCACTGTTGCACCCTTGTCAAATACACACAGATGCACATGTACACAGTGCTGATACATGCAGCTGAAAACAACATACATGTGTGACATCACGGACATGTCTACTTACATACACATTCATCCAAACATGTGTGCCCACACAACTGCATTTGGCATGCAAGCCTACACACACAAGCACCATCCACGTCTCACACATTCCAGCCCTCGCATGTGTTAGCCCCACGGCCCTGTACACCCTCACCCATACTCGACCCCATACAAACAGATGTGCAACCTGCACACTACTGAAAAATCACCACACGCACATCTCACAATCAGGATGCATGTACACTTACCGCTCGACTCCAGACGGGTCTGCCTCTCAAGGACCTGGACGTGGAGCGCTGGGGATATGCGTTCCAGGACCCTCATCTGTTCTTCCGACAAGTGGCCCCCGCGCCCCTTGGCATCCGCTGCCTTCAAGAGGCGCCGGGCCTTGTTCAGGGTCCTGTACCTGAAGTCCTCCCAGCGCTTCTTGACATGTTGTAAGTCGCGGACTGCCACCCCCTCCGCGTTGATGGCAGACACGATGTCAGTCCAGATCCGAGTCCGTCCTTTCTTGTCGGCGCGGGAACTTCCGAAGAGAGCATTATACTGCCCCAGGACTTGCTCCACCAGGACACCAACTTCGGTGGCACTGAAGCTGGTGCCCCTCTGCCTCTCTGGCCGGGGGTTGTCAGTGGTCTCAGATGGTGTTTGCCCCGACATGACAACCCCAGAGGCAGGAGTGGGTGGGCAACTGGGTCCTGGGGCTCGGCTGTGGAGCGATGGAATCCCAGTCGGGAGTCTTCGGTTCCAGCAGGGGTGGTCACAGCAACAGCACCCCTGGCTGATGTGCAGGCAGCAAATGGCAGGGCACGTGGGCAGCAGGCAGTCAGGCAGCAGCAGATGGCAGGTGGGAGCGTGCTCGGGGCTCTGGGGGGCAGTAGTTCGGCCTTCTGGGCAGGAGCGTGGTCTTCCGTGTGCTTACGTGTGGCCAGCTTGATACGGAGTGATTTGGCACGTGAAAATTCGGCACATCAGCGTGTAATTCGAGGAAAGGCCCTTAGCGCGTAAGCGCGTCTGCACGCATACGCATTTTCATTGGACAGAAGGCCCCTCAAGCGCAAGCGCCCCTGTGACGCGTACAGGCGTGCATGGGCATTTCAGCACGCGTGAAAAACTGCACGTCCGTGTGTAATACGAGGAAAGGGCCCATGCGCGTAAGTGACGTGACACGTGCGTGCGTTTCCCTCAGCACGGGTTAAAGGTGAGCGGGCCCAGCAGTTCGCTGTACGTGCCTTTCGTGGAGACTGACGTGTGTTGCTGCTTCCTGTTGTTTCGCGCGCCATCACAACTTCACAGCTATCAAGGACGTATCTCTTCTTTTGGCGGGGGTATTGGCTACGCGCGTTTTTCTGCATTGCGCTAGTCAGACGGTGAGTCGCACACACTCTTTTTCCCACTGCGGGTGCTCCTGTGTATCGCACCCATTTTCGATGTCATAGTAGCCTGCGTGTCCCACGCGTACGCGTTATTCGTGTTACTGGGTGCCACCGCGTACTGCGGGAGGTTGAATCCACGCACGTAGGCTGCAGGGGTGCGTGCACAGTTTTACTGCAGTTTTGGGGTGCCTGAGCGTTGCGTGACCCGTCACCACATCACCGGGGTCACATACAGCCTTGCAGGTGCAGGGGGGCTGTTAACATCTTGCTTCCCACCCCCTTCACCCCAATTGCCCAGGTCAATTGTGGTGTACACCTCCCATTGGCACCACTCCATCTGTGCCAGCACTACTACATCAGTGCCATGGTTGGGAGGCCACCAAAGGCGAGGGGTGCCTCAGCTGGGCGTCCTCCTCGTGGCGGGCATGGTCGGGGACGTGGCCGTGGTGACCAGGGAGTAGGGGGACTCCAGGGTGTCCAGGGCGGCCACAGAGGGGGAAGAGGCAGGGGTGCGCCACTTGAGCACAATGTTGTGCCACGTGTCGGTGCATTCATGCCACCACCCCCTGTGGTTCCAGGGGATGCAGCTCCTGCATCTGGCACTGGCACCTGTTCGACCCGGCAGTTCGTTCCATCGACTGCCACGGGCCCAAGGGTAGTGGTAGCTGCAGGTGCAGCTGTGAACACCGCCACCCAGGCTCAGGGTCTGCCAGCGCAGGCTGCGTTGGCACTTGAAGAGCCCTTGGCCGATCTCCAACAGGCCAGGGGGGAAACCAAAGGGGCAGGCCGGGCTGCTCAGACCAAGACACGTGTCCCTGGGGCAGTCATGTCATCTGCTGCCCCGAACAGCCGGGTGTTGGCAAGTCCAGAGGCAGATGCACCCAACAGCACCCCGGTTGTGAGTCTGCCAACCAGGACCGTTGCGGTCAATGACCCTGCCTCAGCTGATGTTGCTGCGCAGGGTCCATTAGTGGGCACCCAGCTGCCACTGACACGAGTCAGCCCTTTGGTCATCCCTCCACCTGCCACTCCCTTGGCTCAATCCACCGAACCCACTGGCCATACTGGTCAGGGCGGCATTAGCCAGCCAGGGTCTGCGCCACAGTCCAAGAGGAGGAAGGTTGCACCTGCAGCACGGGCTGGGACCCCACAAACAGCCACGACCTCCTGCACGTCGAGGAAGAAGCCTTTCTGTAAGCAGGAACTGGAATTTCCCGTGGACTACGTGCGGGGCCACAGCCGTGACATGCTAGTGGGTGCCAATAGTCAGACTACGGCTGCCCAACGTGACACCCACTGGAAGCATGTTGCGGAACATGTCAGTTCATTCGGCCATGAGGTGCGTACGGCGCAAGAGTGCAAAAAGCGTTGGAATGGCATCAAGCGCAGCACTAAGGCTAAGCGTGCCTCTAATTACAACTTGACTCTGGTGACTGGCGGTGGGCCTGCACCAGAGGAGGAAGAGCTCACTCAGCATGAGGCTCTCGTTGCGGAGTTCATACCACCTGAATTGGTCGAAGGAGTGGGAGAGATGCTGGACTTTGATGCGCAGTCCAGTGAGTGTTGATGTGTGTTTGTTGAGGACGTGTGTGTTTCACTTGTGGGATGTGTTGTGCATGATTGCTGCTACATGTGACGTGTACATGGTTCTGATGTGTAAGTAATGCATTGCTTCCGTCATGCATGTCTCCTCTGCCTGCATGCGGGACTCCATGTAGGCATGCTCCCTTGCCCCTCCTCCGCCACTCTGCACCCCAGTTCCACCTTTGCACTGGTCTGCTTCAATCTTGCCAATGTGTAGTTTCTTGTTCATGTGTCCTGTGTAGATGCTAACTTCCAGCGTAGAATCTGCCAGGCATATGCCGTGTGGTACAGCCTTAGTACTCGATGCAGGGTATCTCACTTGTACTGTGCATGGGTCAAATGTCCCGCAGGGACATGAGTGCCCATTCATGCTCCATGTGCATTGCACGCATGCCCCTATGTGTCCTTGACTGGATGATCACTGTAATATAAGTCCTTGGTTACATACATTGCCTGCCATCTCATCAGCCTTCCCATGTCAACTGTGGCTCAGTCCTGCGTTGCACACATGTTCAGGCTCTGGCAATCTGTGTGGCTCACAGGCCTCAGCCTGTTCAATGGCCAATGACTCTGTCCAACTCTTGTTGTGTCTTCTTCACACGTGGGCGGCCTCCGGAGTTTTCATCATGTGTCCTGCCTACTGTCCCAGCATCATTTGCAGTGTTGTCATTTGAATCACATTAAGCTGTTGATGCCAGTCAACACTGCCTGTCAATACACAGGTGTATGGTCAGCCTTTTGATACCATGCTAGGCATCCCTCCTTTGGTACTGGGGTGGAGGGGTGCTTGGCTTCTAGATATGGTACACATTGAATGCACAATGCACGTGATGTCGGAATTTGACATTGCACTGCCTTCACATTTCGTGGCACACACCATGGAGTGCTTGTACATGTAGGTAGTGAGTGGCGTACACATTTTCTGCACTGCATAGACCCACTTCCATGGAAACTGCCACCTGTCAACAGGTCTGATCACAGAAGCTATTCAAAGTTGACCCAGCATGCATGCCAGGTTATATGTTGTGTGTCACATGTCTGCCGGATGCGTTTGCTCTCGGTGTGTGTGTGTGTCGTGTTCTTCTGACATGTGTAGTGACCTTTTTTCTCTCTATTTTTCAGGTGATGATGCAATGGAGGCGGAGGATGGTGTTGTCATGCCAGACACAGGGTTGGTAACACCACATCAACCCGGCACTAGTGGGGGTCATGGGGTGGTAGGCCACGAAAACCCCAAGTGCTGCAGTCCATCTTGTCTCTGGCTGCCTATGAGTCCAGCCTTGATGACGACTCTGACGTCCATGTTGAGTTGGATGAGCATCAAGTCCATGTGTCAGGGGTGAGTGATTCTGATGTGGACACTCCTCTGTCTGCGACCCCTGCACTGAGGGAGCAGACAGTCTTGGTTCCTCCGCCCGTGGTGGATCGGGATGCAGGGTCACCCTCCACAGCAGTCACTGATGTGCCTGGGACATCACGTCGACGGGGGCATGTAGTCGTGCAGCCGCGGGCGGTGCCAATACAGCGAGGACCCCCGGTCCTTGGGTCCCGCAGGGGTCAAGCCCGGCAACGCGGTCGCCGTGCGCAACCGCTGTATACTGAGTGGGAGCAAGACATGACTGCCAATTCCGAACGGCAGGGGGCAGCAATGGAGAACATCGCTGAGAGCATGGAGCGTGTGGCCCGATCTGTGCTCCCCCCTGCTAGGCAGGTGCTTCTCCAGCAGCAGGCGGCACGGTCCACGGCCCGCTCGCTCAGGCTGGGCATGGCGGCCTCAGACAGGGCACGCCAGGCTGAAATGTCATCTCTGCGTCAAGCAATTGCTGCTCACGCAGAGGCGCACATGGATGTCCTGAGGGAGGAGTATGCTTCCCTCAGATCCACTCTGGGTGTCCTTATGATGTCCCAGAGGCAGCAGGCAGAGGAGAGGTTTGCACAGCTTGCGCGTACCATCTCGGCTGAGCTACAGGCTTGCCGGGAGGTGCAGCGGTTGTCTAGCCAGGCCTTGCAGGAGGAGCTCTGTGTTACCCGTGCTACCTTGCAAGAGGAAGCACGTGTATCACGTGAGGTTCTGCATGCAGACCTACGTCACATCGCCACACAGAACCAGGCTCACCCGTCCGGCAGACTTGCTGCCGACGAGGGGCAAGCTGCGGCTAGGCGTGGCCAGGCTACTGTGCCATGTCCTCCTTTACAGGATGAGCCAGACTCTGACGACCATCTATCTCCCACATAAGTCGGGCTGTGCAGGCGTTGAGCCCATGGAGGTTTTTTTTTGGCTCAGCATCATCGCATGTGGATGTTGAGCAGCACCCTGAACCTCCCCCCTCCTGGGTGCCTCCCCTCCCCACTGGGTCGTATGTGGCCATTTTGGATTTTTCTTTTAGTTTAGTTAGTTAAGTTTCTGTTTGATAGTTAGTTTAATTAGGTAATGTAGGTTTTCCATTGTTAGCGTAATTAGTTAATAGTTGATTTAGTTTAAAATTACTAGTCTATTGTGCTTTCATGTGACGGTGCGGTGCTTTGTGGCTTTTGAAGGCATCCACTGTCTATTCCAGCTGGGCCCTTCAGGCTTGTCTTGTGTATGTATTTTGCTGCTTGGGGTCCTTGACTCACATATGCCACTCCTGCCTCCCTTATCCATGGGCTCTCAAGGATGGTTCAGTGTTACAGAATATTACACAAGGGCTTTGGACTGTCATATCTGTGGCATGTCTGGTGCTGTGTGACTTGTGTTGACACCCCTAGTGGGGATGATGTTGGTGTTATTGTCCACTGTTCAGCTTTTGCTAAATGGGGTGTGTCATGATTAATGTGTACATTGATTGCTATGCATTGTGTAGTATGTTTCATATCTTCCCTGTACACGTGCTTGTTGCAATTCATGCTGTAGATAGTGTTCCACACTTTGGATGTGAAAGACGGACTGATGGTGTGATTTGTGATGTGACTCTCTGACATGGTCAAGTAATGAGATGCCTGATGAGACACACACACCTGACCTTGAAGCATTAATCATGTGTTTCATGCCCTTTCTGCAGGGGGATGAGCCTCCAGAGCACCTTTGCCAGCAGACATGGCCCATTGGACGAAGGAATTCTGGACCCGTTTGTTGGTGACTACATGCACATGTGTGCACAAGCAGAGGCACAGGGATTGCAGACCCACATCCTAGAACTGCTGACATGTTCCAAGGAACTCCAGGCAAGGTTAGCAGCACAGGGGGGCCACGACACAGCAAAGCTTACACCAGGCGAGTTGCACATGCAGGCTTAGTCACAGCACTGAGGGTGAGCTTAGACGAATATTGGTGTTGAAGCACACAATGCAGCTCAGATGTGTTGGTGGACTGATGGCTGTTGATAGTATCGTTGTCTGGGACACATGCAGGGGCAGTGGCACATACCCTCCGGTACACCAAGGTCCATTGAGGCACTTGTATCAACCATGTAGCCTTCCGAGACATGGAATGGGGCAGCTCACAGGGACATACAGCAAGGGACATACTCGGGTGCAGTGCATGTCTTTTCCATGTACTTTATGATAAATGCACTGCCAACTTTGTTTCGGTCATGGTGGTACGCAACTTGCTCTGAAGTCATGGCTTGCTATATGGGTCTGTCTGCTTACCCAGGGAACATTGCATGTTGTGTGAATTGTGACACATTGGTGTTCCATTTGCCACGCACCCACCAGCGGCTGACTTACTGCATTGACTGTGTATGACTCGTCACAGGGGTGATGTTATATATGGGTACGAAGCATCTGCACCAGATTGTCTGTTTGTAGAGTAGTTTGTTGCTATGGGGCATGTTTGGTGTTGTGTTTTTGTGTAATTGGCACGTACAGGTTGTTGACTGTGGCTCTCTTTGCAGCATTGCAGTGCTCCTGTAACCGGACCTGAGAGTGCGCAGGCAGGAGGCCAGCACTCAAAACCAGAGCTAAGAGTCTTGTTGTTTTTCTTTCGAACTGCTTTGCATAGGCTTGCTGGGGAGTGTACTTATGCATGGATGTATGTGTGGTTCAATTTGGTATGTTTTTTCTCCCTAATCACCCGTGATCCTATGCAATTTTGAACCCTGTACCCTCTACGTGGTGTTCCTGCTTCCCGTACCTATCCAAGCAAAGTTCCGTGACCCTCTTTCCCCGCTGGGATTGCGGATGCCTGTGTAAGCCCCGAACTTGCAGGCGCCAAAACCCTAGAGGGGGTGGTTGGTTCGTACCACTCCTGAGCCTGGACTACAGAAGGCCATGACAATGATGTCCAAGTTTGTTTGGATTGTGTATGTGTTCATGCAGGTAGTACATTTTCGTGCATTCCCTAGTTTCATGTGTCATTCCTCCTCCCCTCTCCTGCCACTCATTCCAGTCATCCAGTGTGTCAACACCTGTCCCGACTGCATATCCCTGAACCTCCTTCCCCACCAGGGTCTCAGGGGCCTGTGTGAGATGGACCTTGCAGGCACCCGGGACATGGTGGGGTGGTTGTTTCGTGACACTCCCGCACTTGTACAGGGGACCTGTGACAGTACACATCCGTTCATGGTTCATCATCCTATGTCATGTACCACACATGTTTCACATCCTGTCGTGACATTGTTTTACTGTGCTACCTTGGTTGTTGCATCATTGTGGTAGTACTTGGCCTTTGTGAGGTACTGCTATGTCAAGTCATCTACTGGAGGGTGTTTTGGTTCGTTTTTCTGGCTTGGATTTTGTGATTTTGGACATTGATTATGAGGGTGCAGGCACCTTTTTACACACAAGGTGGGAGATGGTGACGAAGGGTAAAGGTGATCCTGTGGCCAGGTGGAATTGAGGTTGTTCAGTGGGTCATGGTCATTTGTGAGGGGGGGGTTGTTGTTGATAGTTGCCTTGCCCTGCAGTGTGATGGGAACTCTGACATTGTAATGGTGGTATCCTATGTACATGTTGTGTTCTGCTGATCAATGCCTGTTCATGTGTTGTGTTTACCTTTCAGGTGCGAGGGGATAGTTGTAGTTTGACATGCTGGGGTGTACACATGGTGAATGTTCACCTGTGATGTGTAGAGAACACTAATGGTCATTTGAGTGCACATGCATATGTGGAGTGCATGTCCTTGCAGAACCACACACTTGCACTCTGATGCACTACATCTACTCCCACCCTTGCATATCCACGTGTACACTGTTTGCCTTCTGATGCCCACTGTGTCCCTGCAGCACATGTTCTGTGACCGATTATGGATCCTGTACATGCCTAATTTGCTGTTTGATGTGGTCTGTCACTTAGATGTGATGCTCAGGGTGTGCATCACACACAATGGCTGTTCACTGTGCTGTGCGCTGAGCAGTGTGTTGCAGGAGTAGGACACTGCACACATGAGCTGCAGTGTTGATTTTGCAATGCACAATGTGCATGTAGACAAGCATTCATTGTTATGTTACGTCTACGACTCTTGTAATGCATTTGGAAATGACTTATTTTGGGTGGGAGATTTTGTTGGTCTGTCATTTCATCTGATTCCGGGTCAGGCATCATTGTCTGATGCCACTGTACATTTAGGACATGGCAATGTGTACCTTATCGTTACTGTGTTGGTGTATGGGTATTGCTTGCCATGTCATGTTGTGGTTTGGGAGGGTTTGAGTGACATGACAGTGATGGCCATGGCCTGTTTTGCAGGTGTGTGTGATGCACACCTTGCATGTCAGGGTCATCCGCTTCTCAGAGCAACTAGCTGGGGGTAGATCTCTCTCCGCGGCAGGGCCCTCCCTCTGGAACAGCCTTCCTGCCTCACTTGAAATGGAGGGGAACCATCTCCAGTTCTGGAAGCACCTCAAGACCTTCCTCTTTGCTTCTGCTTTCTCTCTGCCTCTCCCTTGCAGAATTCTTCACTGGAACTGCACTGGAGCTGCAACTGGGCCACTCTCACCGACCTCGGTCCCTGGCCCAGCCACTCTCCACTTGCACTGCCTCCCTGGCAACCCCTGCACTGCGGTACTGTCTCTCTATCCCTACAGCCCACCCTTCCTAGCACTTGTCTGCACTTACCTTTGCAGTTGCCACCAGCCGACCTATGTATTTTTTTTTTGGGCTACTTCCCCTGTACTGCACTCCCCCGCCCCCTACGCCTTGCACTTTTCCCTTCCCCCTACCCCTGCACTTGCACAATCTCAATGACACCTGGCCTAGTAGTACCGTTGTCTGTCTTCCCTTGTTCCCCCCTCCCTGCCTCATCGCACCTTGAAATACTTGTGTATAGGCCATATCATGTCATATGTCATATGTGTGCCTTTTGGTCACACGGGATAGCTTGTGTTTAAGTAGCTAGGGATGCAGACGATGTGGCACTTCCATGGCAACTATCTCAGGGTGGTAGGGTTGTGACAGTTGACTGTCTCTTTGTCATCATCGATTGTCACCTGGTATGTGCCAGGCCTGTGTGCACTCCGCAGGGGTGGGAGTTTAGGTGAAAAATGTGGTCACAAGCTGGGTCCGGGCTTCCTCGCCACGTGCCCTGTCCCCTCCCATGGGCATCGCCAGTGCCTGTGGGTGGGGATGTGGGGGCACCACCATGTCCACCGGGACGCCCTGCCGTGTTGCAACATTGTGCAGGACACATGCTGCCACAATGATCCTGCACACTACTGGTGGTGCATAGAGTAGTTGCCCACCAGAGCGGTCAAGGGAGCGGAAACGTGACTTGAGCACTCCGAATGTGCGCTCCACTATGGCCCTGGTTGCAATATGGGCGGCGTTGTATCTTACCTGGGGTGGTGTGGTGGGGTTCCGGATTGGAGTCATCATGTGGTTGCTCAGAGGGTAGGCACTGTCCCCTGGGGAGGTGATAATAGTTGAGATTATTAGGGTTTGGATATTTGTCTGTGTGTGACTTGCATGCATGTGCAAGGGCATTTGTACTGACCTTGGAGCCATGTGTCGCCATGCTGCCCAGCTTCCAGGGCCCGGCTCAGGGCGGACATTCTGTATATGAAACTGTCATGGGTGGAGCCAGGGTAGTTTGCATAGACAGAGGTGATGATTCCCTTTGCATCGCATACCACCTGTACATTGATGGAATGCCAGTGCTTGCGGTTTCCGTAGATGTGCTCAGTGGCCCTAGGTGGACGTAGGGCCACATGGGTGCAATCTATG
Source organism: Ambystoma mexicanum (assembly GCF_040938575.1). Taxonomy (NCBI): domain Eukaryota; kingdom Metazoa; phylum Chordata; class Amphibia; order Caudata; family Ambystomatidae; genus Ambystoma; species Ambystoma mexicanum. Next base: position 1,171,882,816 of record NC_090928.1, on the reverse strand, counting down.
GCACCGAGCACTTTGGGGAAGTGTGCCACCCTGAAAAAATCCAGGACAATGGCCTGCCTTTCTGCGGGTGTTCTGGGCATGTATATGTGCCTGCGGACTGAGGGGCGCGCTGTCATGATTGCCAGTACCTGGTGCAGGCAACGTGACTGCATGGCCTGTGAGACCCCCCCCCACTATGGCAGTGGTCCACTGAAATGACCCAGTGGCCAAAAAATGCAGGACATTGAGCAGCTTCTCCAAGGGGCTCAATGCTTGGGAGCAAAGGGTGGGGGATGTAAGGTCATCTTCCCACTCCCTGACCAGGTCTAGGATGATATGGGGTAGAAACCTATACCTGCCATAAACCTGGTCGTCAGGCATCCCAAAAAGGCTTGTCCGTGGTGCGAAAATGCATGCCCTGACTATTCTCCTCCTCCTGCGGTGTCCCACGATCAGTGCTGCGACAAATGGGGCATTCATCGTAGCTGTATATACGCGTTTGTTGTTTGCGCGCACTTTTATGCTGTGCGCGGGGACACTTCCGCCTGCCTTCGTGTGGCGGACGCGTTGACGCCTGTGCGCGTCTTTTGCCGTGCGCGGGTTTCCCATATTCGGATCCATGAATACGGGTTGTTCGCGTGCGTGTGGGCGTTCCGTGTAGTTCCCTGCAGTACTTCCCCAGTTACGCCTTCTTTTTCACGCGTTGTTCTCCATTCCGCGTGTTACGCCCACTGTTCCGCCCACTTTGGTTGTGTGCGCCGCGCTATATGCGCTTTTGCTGTGCCCGTAGCGCACGCCGTGTATGCCTGCGTGCGCCCTGGCTGGATTGGGCGCGCGTACAGCGGGAAACACGCGCAGCGTCTTCCTTGAATCGCACGCGTGCGCGTGCGCTGCTTTTCTCACGCTTGCGCTCCCTTGCGCCTGCTTGCGCATGGATTTTCGGCGCACGTTTGTTCCATGAATCGGCCCCTTAGTGTTTTACCAGCCCGTTCAGTTTCTTCAAAAATATGTGGCTCAAAGAATTCTTCAGGTGATTGATTTGTACCCTCCTTTTGAGTATTTCCTTTTTCTGTCTGTGTTTGTTCACCGTTTTGACTGTCCAGGGAAGGAGCTATAGCATCCACACTTACTCCCTGTTCACTGGTATTCCCCATGCATGAGTCATTTTTCTTAAATCTGTCTCTTTGTTCTCTTGGAGTTTCAGGTTTTCTTATTTCATTTTTACAAATCTCCAATGTTTGATTTAGCTCTAGGTTAAACCGTACCTCTCTTTTAGAATTATTTGCACTTTCTATTACATGTTCATTCATTGGTGCTTTCACTTTTACATCATTAGGCATCTCAGAGTCATTATGCAAAATTACATTAGGGCAATCTGTCTTTTCGGCGTTGTAGGTATCATGAGTACTTAGTCACTTTTCAGAAGAAGCCCCCCGGTCATTGCTACGGCCATCAGCCCCCTCTTTGGATGGTTGTTTTTGCGCTGTATAGAGCTTCCCTATTTGCTCAGCTAACATTTTCACTTGGGCCTCGAGGCACTGGAACCTTTCCATCTCTCTAGAATCCTCTTTCTGTGGCCTAGGTCGATATTGGTTGTTTTCCCCCTGATTGGATCTATTCTGATACCTCTCAGGTGAGTGATTTCTATTGGGATGGTTCCTGAACTCTTGATTCATTTGTGGAGAGGAGAGGGGTGCACTCATCCTTTGGTTGTAGTCCCCTGGTGGGGAATCATTGTACTGACGTGAGTATAATTCATGTTCTGTCTCATGTCCTGTCTCTCATGTTGTGGGTACTGACCCCTATGTTGATTCCCATTATCAGCAAATCGATCCACATATCGGGGTCTATCCTGATTACCATATATCATGGTGTTGGGATCAAATCTGCTCTGTGTCCCCAATGTCTTGTAGGGACCCTCATTTCTTTGATCTTGATTTTGTCTTTGGTTATTATTCATACCTGACATATCAGGCCGATATCCTGCCCGGGGTCTATCCCCTAAATACCTAGGGCTGATGAAGCTCTCCCTATTACTAGGATCATGTGATTGGAACATTGGTGCAGAGTGTGATGACCTTTGTTGATTAACCCTTTGTTCAGGTGCCGAATTATTTTTACCTGGACTTTGAGCAGACTCAAAATGTCAAGAGACATTTCGGCTGACATGATTTCCATCACTGTGGCTGAGGGTTCTTTAGATTTAGGTCTAATATCTTTCATTTTATCACTTTCTCTACCCTGACAATAGAGTACCTCATATAGTTTTGTGCTTTGATGTACAATCCATTCAAGGGACTTGTCACAGTCAAATTCACGGACCAATTGTGATATGATGTCTTTCTGTAGCCCATAGAAGTAGGCAGTTTTAAACTCATTGGAATTGGGGTCAAAAGATACATCAAAGCGAGAAAATGCCCTTTTTAAGTCCTGTAAAAATTGGCGAGGGGATGTGTTAGGCCCAGCAGTGATTGTGTAAGCGACTTTCTTTGCCTCCGGTAATGACTGAAAAGGAGAAAAATGACACCTAATTTCTTTTTCAAACTCCACCCATGTCATATTCTGCTGTTCATTTAATCCCCTTATGATGCTGGGCGTCGGGGCATCTAAAGTTAAATAAAAATATTGTCTGTACTGTTCCTTAGGTATCTGGAGTGCTTTAAAAATGTCATGAACCGCTTCTAAGTGATCCTCAATGCAGCATTCCCCCCCCTTTTTAAATGGTTTGATCAGGGCTTTAATGGATTTCATTATTTTTATGGGGCTACTTGTTGCAATGCATGGAATTGCACCACTTTGTGATTCAATCCTGGTTTCAGGTGTATGGGATTGGTGGCTGCCCCCAATGGGAGTATCAAATCCCCCAAGGGCGCTGCAACCAAGTTCAGTCACCGGCCCAGTCACTGGAGCACTAGCTCTTTGGGCAGAACTAGAATTCACCTCCACTCCATTGAATGTGGTACCCTGCCGTCTCTCCTGGGACCAGGGAATGCACATTTGTTGTTCTAAGTCTTTGCACCTTTTAAGGAGCCTGCGTGCTTCATTTTGCAGATAGTTGTTTTCATCACTCATTTTATTTATTACCTCCTGCATGTCGCACATTTGCATTTGGCATTCATTGAATTCTTTGTTTCTCTTGTCTTTTTCTTGAATCATTTTAACCATTTCTTGCTCTGCACCTTGGAGATCACTTTCTTTTTCAAAATTTTCTTTTTGTAAAATCTGCATTTCTGAAACAATCTCATCTTTATCCTGTCTAATGTGGTCCACTAAGGCTTTTAAGTGTACCAATTCTTGCTCACTGTTCTCAAATTGTTTCTTGCTTTTGGACAACTGAGCATCAAAATCTCTGCATTTTAATTGCATGTCTTTTTGGCATACATCCAATTCTGCTCTTAACATCTCATCTTTTTTGCTTGCCCCATCTAAACCAGTCTTTTACCTGTTAATTAGCTGGTTATCATTTTCTTGCATTCGCAGGGACCTATTCAAAATAAACCAGATCTTGGCGCATAGCCGTATTAAACAGTCTTTTTCTGAAGTTTTATTGGCTGCATTCAATAACCTTGTAAGGCAGACCTGAATTATGTTGCCTTCTGCAAAAATATTGTCTAGTTTTTCTTTCTGCACCTCACCCTGAATGCGTTCATGCCATTCGAAGGTACTGTTCGATGACCACGTCCCATGTGCAAACAACTTTGCCTCTAAATATTGCACTAGGTCTGAGAATGTGGTTTCCCTTTGTGACATTCTGAAATTCGTTTTTAGTAACACACTGTTATTATAAAATGGGTTCCCTTAATGTACAGATGGCAATGTGAAACACACTTGCCACGCCCAGTAGGTGCACTGTGATCACTTTCCCAGCCTGCAATGCACCATAAATATGTTGGGTATTTTGTATAGATCTGGGGCCTAGCGGTATTTTCTTACCGCCAAAATGAAATGAATTCAGTAATAATCACTCTTTGCATTCAGATTAGATTTGGTATATAGTACTATAGTATACATACATCATTTCAGCACACTGATAAATATAGTGGTATGCATTATGTTGGTATGCGTTATTGGTGGTATTTATGGGTGAGCATAAATCCTTTGTTTTATATATGTGACCAAAGTATCCAGAACCCCTTATTTTTGTTTAGTTTGTTCGTGTGATCACTGGTGAGACCTCAGGCTTGCATTTCAGAAACACCACATTTCCAATTGGAGTGTCACCATGGGCTGTTCTCACTGACTTATCTACGACAGCAAGCTATATGTGGTATTTATCACCAACTTATTTACGTTTGGTGAGCTATGTCCAGGGCCTCTCTTTCTGCCGACTCATAGACCTTCGGCAGCAGGCTATTTCATTTTGTTATTATTATGTTCCATTCAGAAAACACACACACACTCATACACTGAATGGATTCATGCACACAGCTACCGCCATGTCTTATCTTTTAGCAACTTTTAAAAATGACAATTGCACTGTGCAAAGATCTTCCCATATTACCAGTGTTATAATGATAGATGCACAAAGGACAAGATAAAAATGAAACACACTTCCCGCCTGCTTTCAGATAATTTTTTTGTATTATAAAACTTGCATTTCAACACGAGCTTACTCTTTTTTTACAGAAATAAATGGAAAACTCACAGTAACAACATTATCTGTAACAAAATGAAAAGAGAGTGGCGAGGAATAAGAATTCAATTTGTAACATTAAACATGTGGTTAAAACACAGGAATCTCCTCTCCTACTCTGACTGAATATTTTCGCACACATACACCCAGCCCCCACACTTCAGCGAGATAATTACCAGGCTTGTTCAGCATGTAACTTCTTTGGCTGCTCGCCTTCTGGAGGGGTTCACCCAGCAAGGACAGGCATTTGCTGTCACTCAAACTGGGACTTGTTGACTGGAAATCCCAGCCTCTGTAGCAGTATTGAATCTGCTTTAGGAATCAGGCATCCCCAGCTATCAACCCAGTCCTTCTCCGAGCTGTGTCAAGATGTTGTCTCTTAGCTTCTTCCCTGAGATTATACATGAAAACTCTGGTTACCTCCTACCAAAGGATCCTAACCAATAAAATTCTATCATGTCCTATCCACCCTCTGCACACAATAGAAATCTTTTACAGTAAGCAACTGTAACAAAACTGATTTCCTGCTATTCAAATCCTTGCTTCCTGCAAATACTGTGGACAAAGCAGCAAAAACAAGAAGAAAAAAAAATCTGGACACAGTCTGAAATGAGTTTCAGCCTGCCTCATTTTGCAGTGGAGAACACATTATATTATTAAGAAGTTAGAATCATGTTAGTACGGTTAATTATATTAGTTCATTAATCTTCAAATGTGTCTCTTGCAACGTAGACATTTCAGATGAAAAGAAAAAAAAAAATTGTGTGCATTTTGAATATGAAAAATAAAATGCGCTTTTAAATGAGAAAATGGTTTGTTTTTAACCTGTGTAGCCTGTCTTCATTTACATATCCATATGTTGCACTGGCAACACATAGCTTGAAGCAATTGCATCAAAACCATGCAGTGGCGCTGCATAAAAAAAAATGCTCAATAACACATGTCTTGCTGTACCACATTGTAGCAATGCACCAAACCCATGCAGTGGTGCTGCATGAAAAAAATGCTATACATTGATCCTGTGTAGTGGCGCTGTACTCCAAAAACACACCAAACAATCCTACATTACAAATGTAAAAGTCTGTAAGGGAATTAAAGAAAATGACCTAATATTTCTTCAAGAAACCTGGGTTACATCGAAACTAATTACGCAATATAACCCGGCGTCGGGGGCATTAACGACTCAGGTAATGCCCCGGGGCCCATAGGTAAGGCCCCGAGCGAAGCGAGGTAATGCCCCTGACGTGAGGGTTATATTGCTATTAGTACCCCGGCCCGTAAAAATAGCGTGCCGGGGCACTTAAAGCTTTTCTTGGCCCGAAACGCTGCAGCGTTTCGAAAAAAAAATGAAAATGACCGCCGCCATTGAAAGGGAAAACAGAGTCCGTAAGTGTTCCCAGCGTGTCCGCTCCCGAACAAGGATCGAAAAGAAGGTAAGTGGGGTTGGGAGGGCGGAAGTGGGATTAGTGGGGGGGAGAAAAAAAAATATAAAAACGTATCTGCGTCCACACGGCTGGAGGGTTCCCTTGTCCCCGGCCAGGGATGCAGGAACAAGAAGGTAAGATGGGGGGTGGGGGTGGGAGGGAAGGGAATAAAAAAAAAGATTTACCCGAGTCCCCGGCGGGGGGCGAAGGGAGCCTCTCAGCCGCGGGGAGGCTCGGGGGATGGTCCCGCTTCGAGCCTCCTCATTGGCTGAGCGGCTGCCATGCCCCCGCCGGGAACAATGGCCGTGGAATCCCGGCCGAGGGATTCCTGGCCGGGTTACGACCCTGCGAGAGCCAATCAGAATGCGTGTTACATTCTGCTTGGCTCTCGCCGGGTACTAATTTAGGATGGATTTGACATGATAAGTACATGTGCTGTGCAGGGGGCGAAAGGAAGGCCAAAGGGTGGGGTAACAGGAGCACTCAAAAGGGGCGTGAAATAAAAAGAATTAAAGAATGGAGGATAATGGTTAACATTCTGGCAATGGGGGTCGGAGTGAAAGGGGAAAATGGAACATCTGCCATTTTATTAATTAATGTGTGTTGGACTCCTAATCTTAATTTGGAAACAGTTATTGGCGAGCTGAATGAAAGAATGGAAGAATGGAATAACTTGCACGAGGGAGATGATATGATCCTGGCAGGAGATTTTAATGCAAACTGTAACAATTAAAATATAGATAGAATGAACTTTCTTATGACAGATTATGCACAGGTTTTGAGAGGTAGGAAAAAAATTGTAGAAGGGGGTATCTGGCTAAAATTTGCAGAAACCTGGGTGTTGATTCTCTTGCAGAACGACACCCCCACATGCGCGGCAAGGGGCTTCTCCTCAGAGATAAATTATATATTTGTGTCAATTCATCTTTTCTCTAAGGTACTGAACTATGAAATCAAGCCAAGTGAATTGAGTGATCATGCACAACTATGTGTGCAGTTTAACTGGGTTCCAAATATAGTATCCTCAGACAATAATCTGAGGGAATTAATGGTCAACAAGAGTGGAAACCGATTGAGATGGACATCTAAGAAAGAGAGTCCACTTAATACAACTATGATGAAGGAATTCGATTCTAGCCCTTTGGAAGAAAAATGTATAAGATACTCAATACAGGGTCTTCCAGAATATCAATTTTTGGGGAAATGAATCCCGGAAGGGGACAAATGACTCAAACTAATATAAAAGGAGAGCATGTGTTTAATATAGAGATAAAGGCAAGGAAAAAAGCTTTGCACAGAGAGATTCGAATAATCTTGAGGACAAAGGGGAATGAGATGAACAAAGGAGATAAAATCTGGTTATTAAAACAGAGGTGTAAAAACTGGTTAAAGTCAAACTAGCAAGTCTATGCCAAATAGATGGAGAAAGCATGTTAGAAAGTGTTAAAGGTACAACCTCAAGAGCCTTTTGGAACCTAATGAATGAAACAGAAGAAAATTACTGGTTACTCGTAAGTAATCCTATTACTGGGGAGACTTGGGTTCAATATTTCGAGGATATGCATAAATCTTATCTCTTGGAAAGCAATGTTAGTGTAACGCTTACCTTAAGTCCCCGTGGGAGCATAATGCCTTTTCAGCTGAGGACCTGTGGTCTGGGCACTAGTTCTGTGGAAACAACAATTATAACAAAACCACTATTGTAATTCCCATTCACAAACTGATAACTGTGATGCAGTGTACTTAAAAAATGACCCTCCCTTCTCACCTGTGCTTTTGTGTTGTGGAGCTCTCCATCCTGTATTCTACAGGGGCACGTTGGGTAGGTGACTTATTCTGAGGGGGTAATGGTGTCGAAAGCCTTTTATCTGCATAGCGTCCAAAGCTTCTTTTAAAGTATCAAGGGAAAGTCTCTTGGTAAGAATAATAATTGTTTATAGTTCATCAAATTAGAAATGGTCCCTACATTGAAGAGATCTCTCTTGCTAGAATTCCCTTTTATCCTTTGCAGGTTCATGGTTCCCTAACAAGGGCATAGGCTGTGGTAAGGCGGCAGCTATACTCGTTTTTAAGGGAATATTAAATTATGTCAGTTCGCAAAAAAAGACAGCGTAATAGCTGCCTTCAGAAACAAGCGCAGTAAAAATAAGAGAAGAAAAGCCTTGCTGATACTTCAGTTAAGCACGTATGAACAAGTTCATTCATTCATTAAATACCTTTGATTTGAAGGTCTTCGGAGAAACTGTGGAAGAAAATACCTTCGGACGATGCAGGGAACTTCTGTGGAAACTTTCAGAAGTATACGCTGCGACCGCGGACAAAGTCTGCGGAGAGAAGAAATGCTGCGGCTGCGACGGAGCTTCTGACAGGAGATGCAGGGACTTCGAATATTACTGCGGACTGCGGAAAATTCCTGTAAACCTTTGGTTCGGTAAGTCTTTACAGTATTTCTTCCATTCTTTTGATTCTGCTATGGAACTAATATCTTTGACTTGTTTTTTTTCTGTTGACAGGTTCTGTCAGGAGATCGCTGGAAGCGTTACCCGCTGTCAGCGGAGAAGACGCGAAGCAAGAGCTTCGGCGAAGGCGGTGCTTAAATAGCTCCCTCTGCTACAGGTGTAGAATGCACTGTGAGTTACCTTATGGGATGAGCGGCGGTCATGTTGAAGATAGGGAAGATAATGTAAGTGTAATGAGCCTATGGGTACAATGCTAAGAGTGAGGCAAATGCCTTTTGCGCCAGGCTTGAAGCACCTGTTGACCCACTGATAGAAATGATGTTCCCTGCCTCTCAAGTATTTCTGAATGGGATCTGTATTTCTGTGCTGGGATCAGTATGAAACAGGACCATGGGTGCTTAATAGATATTTCTGTGAACAACATCGAAGCGAAAATTAAGAAATCCAACCCATCAAGAGCGGCAGGGCCTAATACATTTACCAACATCATCTTAAAACAAAATTCAGGGTTGTGGGCCAAGATTCTTCTGATAGAATTTGAAAATATTATGGACACGCATATTATTCCGGAGTCGTAGAAAATGTCTCATATGGCCCCTATTTTCAAGAAGGGCTTGAGACTGTCATCAAAGAATTATAGAACCATCTCAATAATGGATGTGGATTCCAAAATGTTTGTTTTGATTGTGCTGGAACACATAGAGGAATGGAGCTCGAGCAACAATATACTTGTTTCTAGACAGATGGGCTTCTGAAAAAATATGGCCATGGATTGTGGGAGTTATTGGTGATTTGTCTTCAGAGATTAGCCTGGTCTTCATCAAACTGTGCAATATGTATGGCCTCAATGGACCTAAGCAAGGCATTCAATAAGGAAATTTACTTTGGAAAAAAACTAGACAGATTCAGAATGCCAAAGGGATTATTGACCATTGTGATGCATCTGCATAGAGACTAAACAATAAAGATCAGATTAACCTCTGAGGGGTTAATATCTAAGGAATGTAAAACTATGCAAGAGATACGTCAAGGGTGCATCCTGGGACCCATGTTATATAACTCATATGTGTCAGACGTTGGCCTCACCTAAAATTGGAGCATTAAAATGAAATTGGGCGGCTTATGCTGACGATTTCTTACTGGTAGTCTCCACACCAGTAGGATTGCAAAGACTCATTGTAGCATTTGGAGAATACATGTTATCAATAGAACTAAAAATAAACCCTGCAAAAACAGTGATTATGAGAATGGCCAAAGGGAAGATGAATAAGGCATGCAAGTTGGAGTGGACCTGGGAAAACAGTGTGTTGGCAATAAAGGATAATTTGCAATTCCTAGGTTACCCAATCGTGGCAAGATTCAAAAAAATATTCTATAAAAACCATTTAAAATCAAAGGTAACAGGAATGATGAATCAAATGAGGCAATTGGATCAGAAATTTGGTAAATTCTTGTTTACACCATGTAGAAAATTTTATAGGGGCAAAGTTCTAGCAAGTATTTGTTATGGCCTAGAATTTTGGCCAAAGGAATTGGCGTATGCATTTAAAGTCATAGAAAGTGTGATTTGGCGATCTGTCCTTTATTATCTGCCTAAATGTCTTCCGTTGCAGGTAATACGTTATGAGATTGGTTTGCAGTCCATTGTAATTATAGTCTCATGGAGAAAATTATGCTTGCTAAGGAAGTGTGACACCTTGCACGATTGGACACTATATGCACTGTTGGGAACAAATGATAGAGTAGGTTATATGAAGGAATTTAGGGAAGAGTGTGGTAACATTCTTGAGGATCTGGGTCTATCTTTGGATATCCTAAGAACCAACCCGACAAAGGTAAAACATATTATTAAGAGCTTGGATTGGGAGAGGAATAGGTTGGAGATACTTGACTCTTGGATTTATTCCCAAGTGGAATCCCCACAAAAAATCCCTGGCTCAATGGAGACCTATGTTAGCAAATAACCCTGCAGAAAGGTGAAACTTGGGATTATGAAGTTCAGATTTAATGTCTTGTCAACAAATGAAATAAATGTCATTCATAATCCAAGGGAAGTGACAAAGGGTATATGTAGAAAATGTAAAAACCCACTGGAAACTGAATCTTTGTTTCATTTGTTATTGCTGTGTCCGGAACTGTTGTCTAGTCGGATAAAGTATTTTAAAGGCTCTGTGAATACGGAATGGATTCAACAACATCACTTTTGGTTAACTTTGCTACATGGTGACTCACTAAAGTTTAGAGTTTTATCATTTATAAAAAAAAATTGCAAAATAGATTAAAGTCAGACAATATAATATGTACCGGGTATTATGGAAGGGCTGAGAATGTGTAAAATATGGATAGTAGTGTACACCTGTTAGATTTGTATGAAATGTAGGACATTAGTACTGTACTAGGTTTGATATTTCATGAAATTGGATTTATTTATTTTTATGTATTTCTGATATTGTACTATTTTATATATGTTTTAAAAGATTTGTGTAAAGGTTTATACAAAGGAAGGGAGTGAGAGGAGCGAACTCTAGGAACCTTGTGTAAATACAAGGAAAATCAGATATTAGGTAAATAAAGCAGTGCCATCACATTTCATTGCAGAAATAAATTGTTGTACTGTTTTAACCCTTTCCATGTCCTTTCTTGTATTTTGACTGGGATGCACATTGTGTGCAAACTCCCTTTTCATTTCTTTTTCGTCATGGTTTGAACAGGCAGGTCTGCCACATCTAGGGCTTACATACATATGTATTATGCACCCCTGAGAGTTAAGGTTGCACTGAATTTACATAGGAAAACACAAGCATGTTTTCCTCTGTGACCCTCATGATAGTTCACTGAATGTGGCAGGCAAGGGACGTGGCCAAATCTGAACACTTGTGCATTATTTATCCCCTGATATCTCAACATTTCTTTCCTCGATTTTTGATATTTGTGGCACCCACCTAGGCCTTAGGCTGAAGTAGCGCACACCATAGAAATTGCTAAATGCCGATCAGCAAGCTAGAGAGATTAAAACCAGAACAAAATGACAAATATTCTGTCAAATGAAAATAATTCTGCAAAACACACAAAACCATCTGCAGCCACCAGCACACACATGCACACTCCACCATTGAGTTATGCGCACTGGGGATACACAGAGAAAACAAAATGAGAATCATTCAGCAAAATTAAAACTATGAAGCACTCATTCGACTCGTTGGACACTACCTGTTTAAATGATTGGACACATTATGCATTACGTGCAAACATTGGTTGAACATCATGTCGCTGTAAAGTCTCAGCGAGGAGAACTGACACCTAGCCCAGTTTTTGAGTAAGTCTCTGTTTCGTTTCCAATGTATGGCCCTTTAGATAAAAGGACCTTGCAAGACTGAATTTCTGGCGTATCTTTTTTCCTCTAGCCAATGGCAGGGTCGGACTGGGACAAGAAATAGGCCCGGTCACCCAAACAAAAGTGGCCCACCCCTCGCCTCACGACCTTTGACCTCTGATGACATCTCCAGAAGTGATGTCATTTGACCCCACCCCAAAGTGACATCCCGGGAAGAGATGAAACACAACCTTTCACCCCTTGACAAAACAGCAAGTGGCATCAAATAGCATTGTTCCTAAGTACACTAAATTACTGTGAATTCAAGAAAACGTCCAAGGCCAAATGATATGTTATTGTATAGCACTTACGCTTAAGCTCTTTTTTATAGAACAAATATGCATACAATATCACCCAACCTGTGTTAGTACTCATTTATCGACCTAAGAATGATAAAAGGATTTTTGAGGAAAAAAAAGAAAAATAAATTTTGTTACTTTTTTTTTCTTCCAAACCGGCCCAGGCATGGGCAGAAACCAGCCCCCACTCCCCAGGGACAATTTCGGCCCAGCTACGGGCCGAAAGGCCGAAGGGCCAATCCAACCCTGGCCAATGGCGTTCAAAGTGGGAGAATCCTTGGCCTTTTTTTCCATGTGAAAGGGATTTCCAGCACTGTGTGCGTTTTCTTTTGTTGCTCATTTATCGCTTGGCCACCATATGATTAAGAGGTCTCTGGGACTTTGAAAGCTTATGGGATTACCATTTTACTATAACACTTTGTTATTCCAACAAAAGGTATCAAAACTTGGATTTTGCTTGAAGCAAAACGCACAAAAACTTGTGCCGCTACCTAGACATACATCCCTATTCAGCCATGTGCAGTAGGAGCAGAGGAACAAAACAAAGCGAGAAGCATTCTCCAAAATGAAAGTTATCCCGCGAGCCTGCATGATGGTCCCCCACACAAAACACGTGGTAGTGCTGCTATTGATGCATAGTAGAGTCAGAGGAACAAAACAAAATAGACAACATTCTGCAAAATTAAAACTGTTCCTTAAAACACTCAAACGTATCTGCAGCCCTCTACATGCAATAGGACTGCCATTCATTTGTGAAACAACATTCCACGAAATTAAAAATAATCTACAAAACGCACAAGATGACTAGCCACCCGGCTCCCATCGTTAGTCCACTGTACATTGTAGTAGGGGCATACAAAATGAAATGAAAATCATTGTGCGACAAGAAAACGTCGTGCGAAACATAGAAAAGTATCAATAGCGCCCAGAACATCAACATAACTTGCATACAAATAAAACAATATTCCCTTAAAAAACACGGAAATCAGAGGAGAAAGCATTTTCTTTTTTTTTTTATTTGAATTTATTGGGATTTTCAAGGTCATGAAAAAAGCCATTATAGAACAGTGTTCAAAAACAGATATAGTGGGTCACATACATGTGAAACAATCTCGCCCCTCAAATAGAAAAGCGTATTCTTTATTCAAAATAGATTTTCTACCTCCCACCCCCACCCTTCCCGGAACATTTTGTCCTCATTGATTTATTATCATGTATATTCAAAAAATAAAAATTAGAGACTCGTTTGGTGCATAGTGTAGCGCAATTGATAATCACACTAACATGGGTTGTCTGAACATGAACTCCTCTGGGCCACGATGTATATCTTTTCTAATAAAACAAATCAAAGTGTTCTCCTCAGGGGGAAGGGTATAACCTTTCAATTTCATTCCATGCTTTACTGATTAGTTACTGGTATGTACGTACAGACAAAGTCTCCCCACAACATGTCACATTGGGAAGATTTTGCATGCAGGGTTGAGGTGATTTTCTCCATGACACATATATTTGATGCTGCATTAATCCATTCGCCTTTGCTTGCTGTATGTTTGGACTTCCATTTAATGACTAAAGTGGCACGGGCTGCTAATAAGAGGTGGCCTGCCAGGCCCTTGATTTTTTTCCTTTCGTCTTCACATTGCTCAAATCCAAAGAGAATCAAAAAGGGATCTGCAGACCTCAGGACTCCATCGAGGTCTTTGATCCACCCCGAGACGTCATTCCAATATACCTTGATTCTTGGGCAGCCCCACCACATGTGCCAGTAGTCAGCTATTACACCACAATTACACCAACAGAGTGGACTTAATGACTGAAACATTCTGGAGAGCCTGAGGGGTTTGTATTGCCACCTGTGTAGCAATTTGATTGCATGCAGTTTGTATTGACTAGATATGGAGACCTGAGGGGCAGCCCTGCACATCCTACCCCATATGATCGGGTCAATCTCTTCACCAAAATCATTCTCCCATCTATTCTTCAGGGGCAACCTGGAGCCCCTCCCTGCTTCGATCAGGTGCCTGTACATGGCGGATATTAAACCTTTCATTTCTGTTCTGGAGTTCAAAAGATTCTCAAAGGGGGTGAGTTCTCTATCTACCTTATCTTTCCATTCAACCCCTGTCAGAACTCCCTTAATCTGCAGGAAGTGAAAAACAGGGGGAGATCCCAGCCTGAGGTTCTACCCAGTACCAAAAGGGTAATGAAGGACCTAATCTATCCAAATTTGGAATGTTTTCCATGATGCCAGGAGCCCATAGATGACTCAGGGGGGAGGGCCATGAAGTAATTTTCTGCATATCCCTTCTCTCCCTCCATATTTCCCAAATGGTTGCCAGTATCGGGTGATCTCTTAGTCGGTGTAATAGTTTATTTCTCGGGAACCATGGCCACTCAGAAACCATTGCTGGGGACAGATAGTGATTATCTATCGCAACCCATTGAGGTTCTTTACAATTTGGCAGGTGGGGGATCAGAATTCGTAGCTGGGCAGCCTCATAATATTTCTTCAGGTCCGGCAGTCCCATCCCTCCCCTATCTTTAGGCAATGCTAAGGTGTCTTAGGCTACTCTCACTCTTTTTGCCTCCCAAAGGAACTTCACAATTGCCCTTTTGACCTCATCAAAAAAGAGCTTCGGTATTTGCATGGGGAGAATTTGGAAAGGGCAAAGAAAGTGGGGGAGACATATCATTTTGATCGTGTTAAGTCTTCCCAACCACAATATCGTGAGTTTCTTCCATTTGGCAAGATCCACATGGAACTTTAGGAGAAGGGGTGGGAAATTGGCTTCGTAGAGGTTGGTAATTTCCCTCATGACCTGTATGCCGAAATATTCAAACTTCACATTTTCCAAGATAAGGCCCAACGGAGAGGGTTTGTCCACATCTGCTTGTGTGGTCTCATGTAGGGGGAATAGGATTGATTTGCCCTCGTTAATTTTGAAACCCGAAAGGCTACCATATTCCTTAATCAGTTGAATTGCTCTAGGCATGGAAGATATGGGGTTTGAAAAATCCAAAAGTAGGTCATCTGCATATAAGGCTACTTTATATTCTGTGGATCCTAGTCTGAGTCCTTCAACCTGAGGATCGTGTCTCAGTTTCTGGGCTAGGGGTTCCACAGAGAGCGCAAAGAGTATTGCAGAGAGGGGGCATCCCTGTCGCATTCTTCTACCCAATTCAAACCAGCTGGAGTATTCCCCATTGATGAAGATGGAGGCTTTGGGTGATGTGTATACTCCCTGAATCCCTCACCTATGCCCACTTAGCAGAGGACTGCCATCAGAAAGTCCCATTCAACCTTATCGAAAGCCTTCTCAGCGTCGACCGAGAGGAGAGCTGGGCCATTCTTCATGGTTCGAGATGTGTTAATAAAGTGTGGGGTATTTCTTTTGCTCCTTGTCTGCCCAGTATAAAACCAACCTGGTCCGTGTGTATTAGACGGGGCATATATGTCTCCAGTTGGGCTGCTAGGATTCTAGTATATATTTTTCCATCGACATTTAGCAAGAATATGGGGAGATATGAGCCGCATTGCTTAGGATTCTGGTCTTGCTTGGGGATCACCGAGACAAGGGCTTGTACAAAAGAGTCCAGGGCTTTCCCAGTGTCTACAATCTTATTAAAGAGTTCTACCATGAGAGGGAGAAGGGAGGAGAGGAAGGATTTATAGAATCCGGCCGTATAGCCGTCTTCCCCGGGGGTTTGCCCAATGACAATCTCATAATTGCATTCTGGACCTCTTCTTCCGTTAAAGGACCCTTTAATGCACGGTTTTCATCATATGATATCTGCAGAATTTTTACCGAGGACAAGTATTCATCAGTTTCTGACTCCCCTAGTTGGGGCCCCAATCTATATCGGGCCTCATAAAATGTAGCAAAGGGCTCTGGAATGTCTCTGTTGGTTGCGGTTTGGGAGGTTTCCTGGTTTTCTATTTCCAGGACCTTCCGCTCTATCCGTGGGCACGTAACCTGGCTGCCAGCAAGGTGTCTGCCTTGTCCCCTTTCTCATAGAACTTTTGTCTTAGGAGCTGCAATTTACGGACTATCAGTCCATGTTCAAGGAGGTGAGGTTCTTCCCTCTTCCTCTTCGCTTCCAAAATCTTGTCCGCTTTCCCAGTTTCATCTTTCCTCGCCTCCTCATCTAAGTGACAAATCTCATTTCTGAGTTTGTTTTCGATCAAGTTTCTTTCCCTTTTCTTACTCGCCCCCTCTCTGATCAGGACTCCACGCCAGGTTGCTTTTCCCGCTTCCCACACTGTTAGTTTGGAAACTTCCCCGGTGTTGTGGGTCTTGATATATTCAGTAATCTCAGTTTCCATCTCCGTTTTGAAAACTGGGTCTTTTCAGAGTGTCTCATTACACCACCATCGGCCTCCTTTCCTAGGTAAGGTATCTCAGTAATGTCAGCTATGACCATATCATGATCCGACCATGTGAACGGGACGATGTCCGATCTCATAGTAGCATAATGCATTTCCTTCGTTAAATATTTGTAGTCAATTCTACTGAAGGTATTATGGGGCGGAGTAGAAAGTGTACCCCTGTTCTTCTGGGTGGAGTTGCTGCCATGTATCTCTCAAGCCATATATATTGAACATATTTGCAACCTCACTGCGCCCTCCTTCCACGGGGTCCCTCATTTCATTTTTACCTGCTTTCCTATCCAAGTTAGGGTCGGCCCACAAATTGAAATCACCCCCGAGGAGGATGTGCCCGGTGGCTTCTAGCATAATTCTGGGGAGTATCTTGACTAGTAATCTAGATTGTCCTGTGTTGGGGGCATATATGGTTGCAAACGTAATGTTCATCTTTCCCACAGTGCCTGCCATAAGAAAAGCACGCCCTTCTACATCCCTCCATGTCTTGGAGGTCAGGAAGCCTAGTCCTTTCCTGATGAGTATCTCCACTCCCCCCTTCTCAGAGGCCCGGAACCCCAAAATTCCAACCCTGTTTGTGCCCCCAGGGGCTTCCGTTCCTCCCCCCTAGCATATTTTGTTTCCTATAGAAAGAGGATGTCCAGTTTCCACCTGCGGAATTCCTGGTATACTAAAAATCTCGGTGTTGGGGAATTGAGACCTTTGACATTTAATGTTCCCACCCTGAGGAGGTCTCCTATCTGTTGGCCTGTGTCCACCGCCATTTGTCATCATACGTTTTGGAGGACCCTTCGGCAGTGGATGACAACTTAGTGAGGTATCGGTCAACCGTGCGTGCACCCTTTCAAGTCTCAGTGAGGATTCTGTTCCTAACCCACCCCGTTGACCCCCCCCTCCCTCCCCTCTGCATCTCCCATTCCCGGTTGGTGGTGTCCGATCGGGATCAGTTAGAAACGTTGATCTGGCGTTGGACCAACTGTGGAAACCGTTACCTCATGGTCCCTCTACAAAAAAAACATTCTCAATAACATTTGAGCCCCCTTTCCATTGCCCCCCTCCCCCGAACAAAACATAAACTCTTTAGAAGGATATTCAAGGTCTCGTATGACATTGCCGCTTGTCGTGAGCAGGTCGCTCGTTCTCTCTTCAGGGAGAAGCATTCAGATAAGGGATGTTCTCTCTGTAACCGAACCCCAGGTGGCTCGGATCACTAAGGGCTTCTCGAGCCGTCCGTCATCGTATCTCAGCGGCCGATGTGCAGAATTCCTTCTAGCCGACTGCCTCCTTCCCTTATC
Source organism: Ambystoma mexicanum (assembly GCF_040938575.1). NCBI lineage: Eukaryota > Metazoa > Chordata > Amphibia > Caudata > Ambystomatidae > Ambystoma > Ambystoma mexicanum. The sequence goes on along the minus strand of NC_090928.1, from coordinate 1,171,864,973 downwards.
TCCTTCGGGTGTGACGTTGCCTCTCCTGTATTTCCTCGATCCCTTAACTCTTTTCCTTCGTGGTCCTTGGAGTTCCCAATGTCTTCCACTCTGTCCTGCTTCCTACTGGTCTCCACCTTCTGCACGCATTTCCAAAAGTTCGGAGGTGCAGTCGCAGATCTCCCTTTCCGATCTCAATCGTATTTATTTGCCTCTGTGTTCAGAAGAGAGGGAGAAGGGGTAACCCCATCTGTATCGAGTTCCTTGTTCCTTGAGCAATTTTGGAAGGGGGCCACACATTCGCCTTAGGGCTAAGGTCAGTGATGATAGGTCCTGGAAGATGGTAATCTGTGCACCTCCAAAGGTGATTGATCCTCCGGTCCTGACCTTCTCGAGAATCCTATCTTTATCTTGGTACCTGTGAAACTGGGCAAGGACGGATCTTGTACCACCTGTTGGACCACCGGCTCTGTGTATCCGCTCTGTTTTGGGTTCATCGATCTCCTCGTCTGCTACCAATATTTTGATAATATCATTTTCCTGAGGTCTGCTTTTGTTTCACCTTCGTGTTCCGGGATGCCACAAAAAGCACAGGTTATTTCTCCTTTCTCGATTTTCCAAATCGTCCATTTTAAGTCGGAATTCCTTCTCTTTTTGCTCTCTCCCTTATACGCAGGTCCATATGGGTTTCGAAGGTATCTATGGCGGCTTGATTGTTTTCCACGCCATCAAGCCTCTCTTCAATCTTATCCATTTGCTGTGTTATCTTATCTATCTTCCCTCCTATGTTGGCTCCCATGTACTTTATATCATTCAGGAGAGCAGCACTGTCTCCTTTGGTCGCTGCTGCTTCTGTCTCGGAGGCGTCCATGGTCAATGTACCTGTGCCTTCTGCAACAGGTCAGGGTGGGGAGTAGGCGTACTTGGCTAGTTTCAGTTTAATGTTCATATAAATCGAAGTGGTTCTAATCCCGCCTCATTTGACAGTTTATCCTGTAGGTGGAAAGAAGTAGGTGGGCTTTACTGCATTCTGTCACTCGAAGGAGGGCACACGCCCGTTTTTGGGGGCCCAACCCTTCAGAGGAGAGGTGTGCTCGCTTTGTTCGTATATGGATAGAGAGTGTGGCTACAACAAGCCTCTGGGTGTTCCTATGGGACACAACTTCCACATAGTGTGGCTTATGGTGGGGGATCTCCCCGAGCTTGCGTAGGGCCCTGCAGCTCTTCACCCTGTCTCTTTCTTACTTCTTCTTTAACCGGGGTCTGTAATGTTGTGATAATTTCACCTCCTTCGAAGTGCCTTGTGTCCTTCACCATTCGTAGACAGCGGAGTAGGAGGGAAATTGTTGTTGTGACCCAATATTGCCTGGGTGTATAGTGGTGTTTGCTACGATGCAGAGCGAGTGGGTTCGTTATCCCCCGGGTGTATGCTGTTAATAGAGCTCTTGTGCCAGTCTTCGGGGTCAAGTGCGGTGGGCTGCAGGCCCGCTGGGTCACGCTGGCAGCTCCAGCAGTATCCAAAGCGTTCTCGTGGTCCGACAACAGCACAAGGGGTCACCAGGAGCAAAAAGGGATATGATCTGAGGTCTGCAATGTTGCGAGGACAAGCCCCCACACTGTAGGGTCTTGATTCTTAAACTTAATGAGCGGCAACCTGAGGTAGTGTGTAAGGTGTCATGTTGGCCTGCACGCTGTTTGTCTTCTTGGGGTGTGCAGACAATTGTATTCAACAATGCAGTGGTTCCCACCGGGTTCCTGTGCGGTGTTAGAGAACGACTGTGTTGCCAGGTGAGGCGTCGAGTATATGTGATTCTCTCCCATTGGCTGCTTTTGCTGCCCTACTTGAGGGGGCTCATATGACACCCTTTGGGAGATGACCTGAGACAGCCGGTTAGTTCAATATCGTGCAGGTTGGAGGACAGATGTGTCCAGAGTGATTCCAGGAATACAGGGTTTCAGAAGTTGCGATATGGTGCAGCGGAGTCTCTACATGAACCACACCCTTAAACCGATAAAGTCTTCTGGCAGTTTACAGTCAGTTGCAGTTTGGGGCGAAACCCGTACTGTGGTACTGAAGATCAGTTGAATAGGGATCTTTGCTATCCCACAAGGTTTGGGCAAATTCTTAGTCCAACGGGTCATGAAATCAATGTTCCTCCACTGTGAGGAGCAGGGGTTATCTTTACCCTTTACCTACTACCCTTCTGTTGACTCAGTAGATTGGATGCCCATGCGTGTGAAGAGCTGCATACACACAGAGATATTCGTCGCATGCCACATCAGTTTCTTAGAATCTCTGCGAATTCTGGCTGAGTCCCGGGGTTGCCATTCATTCATTCGTTCTTCCTAGTACAGCCTGTGTTCCCCAGGACGTACAAGATGTCCTCCGGTAGTTGGACACCACTTGCGTGATGAATTCAGGCTGGTCGGTCACTTCTTCGACATGCAGGAAGGAGGGCGAATGTGTTCCAAATGATTTCTGGAGTTCTGGTTCCGGTTAGTACATTTGTTTAGTATGCAGAGGCTCCCCAAGGCAGATGAGCTGTAGCGACCTCCCGGAGTCCTTCAGTGCGGTGTATTTTGATGTAGCAGGGTCTCTGTCTCCTTTCACTTCTGCGCTTGAAGGGGATCACGTGTAATTCTGCACCTCATAACTGTTGGGAGCATGGGCTACAATATAGCGTTGTAGGGCACTGGGATAGGGGTCTTTGTTCTTTCACAGGGAGAGTACTCAGTCTGGGCTCCTTATCATTCAAGTTTATTACTTTAATTCTTATGAGGAGCAGGAATTAGCATTTCTTGCCACCTGCTTCTCCCTCCTTTGGCACAGCAGGCCAGGGGTCCATATGGGTAAGGGGCTGTACTGTTCCTGGATGCATTAGCCATATGTAACACTAGTTGTTCAGGTTCCCTTTGACATTATAGTGATTCTAAGGACGTAATGTTCCTTTTGTGCTCCGTCTGTCGAGAATGTGTGTAGCGCGTGGCACCTAGCGTTCTGCCCCCAATATCCAGTATGCCGTGAGCAAAATAGTAGGTTTTGCCAGGGGTCTCAGGCAACCCTGTCCTTTATCAAGACGTTCAGTCTATGGCAGAGCGGGACCCTCGTTGGTCGAGTGTAACCTAGTTGAGCTTGTCTTCACACTTATTTATTCCCCATTGGTCAATGGCAACGACGGACTCCTGCGACCCACCCGTGCCAGGCGCCCCCGATCTGGCGCGCATACGGGCGATGAGTGCGGGCACTCAGTAAATCACTCACCGACAGGGCCGCGCTGCGGTCTCTGTGTTTGGATGGCCGCTCCATCGAGGGGTAAGGGAGCGGTCTGCTCCTGATGCAAAAATCGTGCCTGGAAGCCTCAAGGGTGTCATTGTGGCCGAGTGAAGTCAAGCGCAGTCGAACACGGGCGGTCTTCAAGTCCCGATGTTTCCTATTCGCACCCAGCCCGTGCGGCACACCAGGCCACTGAGTGTTCAGAGCGGGAGGGTACTAATCACACGATGCCTCGCATCGTAGGAAGAGTGCCGCCATTTTCCTTTCGCCAGCTTTCCTGGAGGGTGTCGGTTTGGCGCTCAGTCGATCGCACTGAAGCTGATCAACGAGGGTGATGCTGAGGGTGTCAGTCGGGGTCAGCCGAGACAGCTCAGTCCAATTATGCCCTTCGTTGATGCTCTCTGGCGTAGGTTTTGCAGGATGTTCCCCAAGAATTTCACCTGCTGTCTCAGGTTTCGTTTTCTGTTATGCAGCGTTGGAAATCTCGCCTTTCGTTCGGTCCTTTCGCATCGAAATCAGCAGCTTTTTTCTCCGGAATTCGCTCTTCCAAGGGGTGGGGGCATGTTCATGCAAGTGTGCACCTCTTTCTGCCAAGGGGGGGGGGTCCAGAAGTGGGGCTCCGATCACTTCAAGAACCATTAGGGGTAAAGCTCACACGGAGGTGACGTTCATCCGTGCGCCCCCTGGTTGCCACAAAGCATTTTTTTAATCAAAGTTAATGCTACTAACAATCAAATGTTAAAATCCATAAAAGTTGGCAATATCAACATTAAGGTTAAGGGCCCGATTTTTGTAATTTTTTGCATGGTTCGAAGTGACTTTGCACTGCTGAAAAGTGACTTTTCACTGCTGACACAAACCCTGATTCATGGAACTGTGAAAAGTGTATTTTTGCAGTGCAAAGTCATTTCATACTGCAGACATGACTATGCACTGACATTTCACTGCAGAAATACACTTTGCAGAGTTCCATGATTCAGCGTTTGTGTCGGCAGTGCAAAGTCACTTTTAACCGTGCAAAAAATTCCATGAATCGGGGCTAATGTATTATAAAACACTAAACAACACATAAAGTAAAACTAACATTGTTTCAACGTTAACCTTAATTAGTCACCAATAACTAATACGAAGTAACATCAACACAAATGCATATTGTCATAACATACAGCAACAACAAACCAACATACATAGCAAACTTATAATGCATTCGAAAACACACTACATTACAGTTTAAGTAATTACTAATAATATACACCTTAAAATAAATGACCACAAAACACACATCCACACTTACTAAAACTGGGCAATATGTAAACCAGCAATGATGTGCTAAATAGGCCCAGGGTGATTGACAAACAGGGAATAATGTAAACTGGCAATTATGTGCTGCCTGGAGATGCTGGAAACTGTCAATAATGTGCTAATAATGTCCATGGACACTACTTGTTTTCTTTTAATGGTATTGCCACTCGGATTTGAGTCTCCACAGTGAATGACAAGAGATATTTGCATTATAATCGTGGATCCATGCCAGAGGTCACTAATCCCTATATATGCCAGCCTCATCGTTTCTCTCCAGCAACACAATTTTCTTTACGTTTGCTGCAGATCACGATGTATTCCCTATAGGGCAGGCCTACAGGAGCAATGTGGATGGGAAAACACTTAGATCAGGGGTAACCTACCTCTAGATTTCTTGGCCTACAAATACCATCAGCCTCAACCAGCAAAGACAATGGTGAAGGATCATGGGAGTTGCAGTCCAAAAACATCCGGAGGGTGAAAGGTCGGTTACTCCTGCCTTAAACCAATCAGGGAGTAACATTTTCCCAGACCTGGAAGGGATTACCCAGAAATTCATATTAAGTGCAAGGACCTAGGTGGGAAATACTGTTCAGGATCTAAGCTGGCCATAGGAATGACGTGCCTGGAATGAGCCCTGCTGAGTTTCGAGTGATATGATATGATATGGCATTTATAATGCGCCTATACACAAGTGTTTCAAGGCGCGACGAGGCAGGGGGGGGAACAGAGAGAAGACAGACAACGATCCTACCAGGCGAGGTGTCATTCAGATCGCTCAAGTGCAAGGGAAGGGGGAAGAGGAAAGTGCGGGGGGGGGGGATAGGGGTAGAGGAAAGGGCAGTACATGAGATAAAAATAACAAGATAAATAAAGAGTGGCCAGCTGGTGGCAAGCGCAGGGTGAGTGCAGAATAAGTGCTGGTGGGGGGGACTGTAGGGATACAGAAAACAGTCCCCAGGTGCTGGGGTTGCCAGGGAGGCAGTGCTGGCGTGCAACATGAGTGTCATGATGCAGCGGACTTGAATGCACATACGACGTGTCCTGGAGCCATCATAAGTACTTAAAAATGATGGATAAGCCTGGTCCGATGGTTTGCACCCGCGACACTTTCCAAAAGTTGGATTACTCGAAATAATCTTTGAAATATTTTGGCTACTTTAAAGAATGTTTATGTGTGATGTAACTTGCAGCTGGCAACCCAGCTGCACCACGAGCTGAAGCCACTAAGAAAGTATTTGCTAATCTTTAACTCAAAACAAACTTGCATTCGCAGTTTCAAATCTCTAAAGGTGTCCCTCTTCATCTTTAATCTGCATCGGCTGGGTGTCCCTGAATGACTTTGTGGTCCAGGCACGGAAACCTGTGATGCTGCAACCTACACTAAGCTGAATTGCTGGGGACGCCTGCGAGCCAATCAGAGCCTAGTGTCTCTCTTCAAACCTGCACACCCACAAAGACTCAGGGGAACCAGGGGAAGATCAATCGTTTCAAATGATGTTTCTATCTCGCTGTTGATTGGACTATTTTCACAAAATGGTATTTCTGACTCCTGACTGCGCTGTGAGGTTTCTCTAAATTGTCTTTGGCTTGTTTAAACATTTCTTGAAACCACCCTATCTCCATGAACCAGCAGACAAGCAACAAGAAAGGCTCTCTTTAAAAACTCTCTGTATTCCTTTTTTATGACTCCCAGAGCTTCCATAATCCTCAATCACTGAAGCCTCTGTAGAACACATCCATCTGCCCACCCCCAACAACCAATCCAGGAATCTTAACTTTTTTTTCACATTGGTGACAGTCTTTCATGCGCCCAGAAGAAGCCACACTCATGCCTGTAACTGGCTGCTGCCAGTGAGTGCCCTCGTTTACCCCCTTTGCTCGTTTGCACACATCTGTGGGAGTTTTTCAGCATTCTGTATTTAAAATCATCATTTGGAAATGGGGCTGGGGAATGTGCATTGCAGGACAGTCTTTCCTGATCCCGTCAAGCATGTTTTTAAGTGGTACTGCAGTGGTATGAACTGCTGATTTCCCAATTGCATTTCTATCCCTCAAACAGAGATAGAAATAATGTTTTCGTTTTTAGCATTTCACGTTAACAGTTCCTTCAATGCTCCATCACCCTGAAATGATCTAGTAATACAATGTATGCAAGTTCCTTACAGTTATGAAATATATTTTCATTATCTTGCTTTTTTAATGTGAAATAGGCAGACCCAAAACTGCATACACCCCTGCATGCTATACATTTGAACTTAAACCCACTTTTTTGCCACTTACCTGATGGAGATGGACACGTCTCCTTCCTTTTATCCACAGCTGGCCCCAGCTAGGTTCTTCTGACTAAGGACCCGATTTATAGAAAAAGCGCATAGACCCCACAAAGTACTCTGCGCGTAAAATAATTCCACGTATTTATGGAATTCAAAGCGCAAAGTAACCCAACGCGCAAAGAAAACCGAGCTGCGTGAGAAACGCCCACAACACACCCCTACGCAAACCAAAACCATTGCCGAAGACGAACCTATGAGCAAATCTTTGCGTCCAACTCTGAACCGCCATCCAGCACCCCCGCAAAACTGTACGTGGTCCCCTGTAAGTCAAGGCCACAACCCAAAAAAACTGCATGAGGATGCCGTGACAGCAGCATCCCAGTGAAACTGTGCGCTGTCCCCCGTAAGTCATGGCTGCACCCCTGCAAAATTGCATGCTGCCCCCAGTAAACAATGTCAGCACCCAAGCAAAACTGCGCACTTTCCCCCATAAGCAACAGCTGCACCACTGCAAAACTACGTGGCGTACCCCGTAAGTCACGGTTGCACCCCTGCAAAACTCCATGTGGTCCCCCATAAGTAACAGCTCAACCCCAGAGAAAATCTGCGCAGTCCCCCGTAAGTAATGGATGCACCCCTGCGAAACTTCAAACCGCCCCCCCTACTCCCAAGGCACCCAAACTGCTGGCATATACCGCTAATTCACAGCAGGCATCTCAAGTCCTGCCACCACCCACCAGCCACCCTCATCTTCGCCACTACCCCCAGGCAGCACCCTCATATCCTGACACCACCCAGCAGCCCCTTCACCTCCACCACTACCCCAGGCAGTCCCCTCAAGTCCTGACACCACCCAGCAGCCCCCCTCACCTCCACCACTACCCACAGGCAGTCACCTCAAGGCCTGAAATCAAACCCCCTCACCTCTGCCACTACCCCAGGCAGCCCTCTCTATTCCTGACACCACCACCAGCCCCCTCACCACCAGCTCTACTCCAGGCATCCCTCTCTAGTCCTGACACCACCAACCAACCCCCCCTCACCTCCACCACTAGCCCCAGGCAGCCCCCTCAAGACCTGACATCACCCACCAGCCCCCCTCACCTCTGCCCCTACCCCAAAGCCACCTCACGTCCTGACACCACCCACCAGCCACCTGCACCTCTGCCACTCCCCCAGACAGCACCCTGGCAATACACCTTCTCCCAACCTCCCCTGACCTCCCCCACTACCCCCAGGCAGCCACATCAAGTCTTGACACCACCCATCAGCCCCCTCACCTGCACCACTACCCCAATCAGCCCCCTCAAGTCCTGACATCACCCACCAGCCCCCCTGACCTCTGTCACTACCACACACAGCCCACTGACAGTCCACCTCCCTCGCAACATCTGACTGACCTCTGCCACTACCCCAGGCAGCAAGTCTGCCCCCCACCAGTACAATGTGGATCCTCACCTTACCTCCAACTCTGTGGTCTGTTTCCACCATCAATCAGACCTGCCACATGTCCACCACCAACACAATCAACTGGTAGCACTGTTTTTGAATCGAGGACCGGAACATTACCTGTCACTCCCTGGCAGACCTGAATCTGCAGCATATCAACTGGACAGAACACTGTTGCACCACCTACAGTGTGGCCACCCTATGTACATGTGACATGCGAATGCAATGCCAAGTGGCATGTGTATATTGCCCGTGTGTCATTGCAAAGGCTTTAATTCATGGCAAGTGAATGCCTGTAGAGGGCAGAAGTACCCTGCATCATAGATTGGACATATCCACAGAGAATGACTGGGCACGTCACAAAGTAGCCTAGGTTTTAGGGGTGTCAATGTCTTTGTCATGGACGAGAAAATGACAGCCTGTGCATGGGTGATGGGAAGCCAATCAGAGAGTGTGTGATTCAATGAGACAGGAAATGTGTTCCGCCACAGAGAAACAGCACTCATGGGACTCATCTGCATTCCAGTGGCAGCAATGCGTGACTGCAGATGTGGGTGGGTGGTTGAGCATGACATGGAAGTGACACAGCAATGAAATGTCAAACGCACACGTGATGTGTCCAGGCCACCCATCCACAGTGATCCCACTTTCCACCCCAACACCCAGAATGCCAAATGCACACTACAGTGAATAGAATGTGAGCACAATCACAATCCGAGCATGCGCCCAGGGGACACCTGAACAACAGAGTACCAGAAAGGCAAACAATGCAAAATAAACACCACCTCCAGTATCAAATGTGCAGAGGCAATACAGATGACACCAGATATTACACACAAAGTAAACATGTAAAGCGCGTGGAAGTACACATGACCAGGTGCAAATCCATCCCCAATGAGAGTTAACAAAAACCATCATAAGACATCCACACATCACCACAGCCATACCCGTATGTACATCATCACACACACCACTGAAGCCTCCACGCCATCCCCACCCACACACTGACACAAATCACATAGTTCCCCTGCACATGGAATTGAACATGAAAATCATCTAGGCAGCCTCACGCTGTCTGATGGCCACACCCCCACATTTCAGATACATGTGCACCCCTCCACCAGCAAACATCACATCATCAACATGACACACACAGTCAGGGCACAATACACATGACCTACAATAAATGGGAAAGCATTAATAAATCAAATGCAAAGACAGAGAAATAGACTGCACGAAGCCTGGAATGAAGGGACTGAAAAGCTGTTTTGAAATCCAAGTATATGCATGAAAAAAGGGAAGGAATGTCTTCAAAGTCCGGAGATGAAAAACGTATTAAAAAATCACAAATGAAGCCTAATCCTAAATAAATGAAGTGATGGGGAAAATCCATTGAAATAGAACTCTACACATGAAAAAAGGGTAGGAATGTCTCGAAGGAAGCAAATAAAAATAAAAAGACACAAATGAAACCTAATCCTAAATAACTATTTACAAAGGCAGCGGGCTAGTCCTCTCCAATCTCCGACCACCTTTCGAGTAGGGCTGAGTCGCAGGCAACATCCTCTTCCCTCAGGCGGGCCTCCATTGTTGCCAGGTGGCCAATGCAAAGCTCTCGGGTCCTTTTCTTCAATGCCTAAGAGCACGTCAGAGCCTGTGTTGTCCTGGAAAAGCTGTATCAATCTTGAAATTAAATCACTCACTTGGAGGGACCCGCGCACAACACGTATTGCCAAAGAAAAGCCTTGAGCTCACAGTCGTGCTGCAGCTCTCACCTGTTATACTGCCTTGCTAGTGGAGCCTGCCACCAATCTTGTCTGGTCTAGAAATCGGGGCTCCAACTTGCCGCGATGCAGCCCAGAGTCTCTGCCTTGCCGCAGTGTCTCTCGCAAGTGCCAGAGGTGGCTGCTGTCTTTAAATCCTCGTCTCCAGTTGTTATGATAGAGGGGCGCTGCATACGCACACCAACTGACACTCCATGGAATCTGGGACATCTCCTGCACTCCAGACCACCCAATAGTTCCAGGTTCCACGTGGTGAGACATAGGAAGAAGAAACATGTGTAATAATTACAGAACATGAGCACTCCTAACACTAAGGTAATCATTATATAACAGTTGCTAGGTGATGGGAAGACCAATTGTTCCAAAATAGCATTAGACCTAAAGAGACTTTCGAAATGATAGGACAAACCACCTCAAAACCTTATAACGGTGAGAGTTCTCTATTCACAGCACATGGCACCATCTGACTGTACAACCTCCCATAACAGTCACCACCTTGTACTGCAAACCTGGAATGGCAGTAGGACTATTGCCCTCATTAATAGTTTGTTGGTAATTGTGGGACTTTTCCATGGAATGTTCTAGTCAAACTCCATGACTGTTATTGTCACTTGATTTGGTGGACTTTCCGCTGGATTATGAGTAGCAGCAAAGCAGTGTTAATCCCCAGAAATGTTTTTTTGGGCTGATTTATAGAGAGCAGTCATTTTGCAACGGGATGCCTGCATGTTTTCAGAGGTAAAGTAGAGGCTTTCACTCAAGCCACAAGACAGGAGGTAAATCCTTCACTTTACTTCCAAACTCGGAATGCAGCTGTGTGGTAAAGGTGGGGGTGAGTCTGTTACCAGAAAACAAAAATGGCAGTAATAGAATTACCTCCAAAAATCTACTGCACTGCCGAAATCGGGATGAGGCCCTATGGATGACATACAATTTACATGGCATGAAAACAGTTTAAAACATTTCAGAATATCGTATAAACATGTGAATTGGAAGTTATGGACGATTATGGCAATCTGATGATATGATGGACGATGGCAGTGGAATCTGGAGTGGCAGGGCTAACTCGTTCCTTCATCCTCCTGTGGTTGATAAATTGTCATTAAATTGATTAATCACACCTGTGATTATATTGCTTAGAAGAATGAATCATCAGGGAGGAATATATAAGAATACAAATTATTATCTCATTTGCTCACCATTCTTTTGTATAGTTTAGGCAGCGGTGCCTGTTCTTGATGGTCACAGCCCACAGTGAAGCATTGTAACACCTGGAACAGATGTGCTCCTGGCACGGACCTGGATACAGCTTCTATTGTGAAATTGAGTTTCCCCTCCCGTAATTTCCAATCTATGTGTAGGAAATGCTGCCTTGTGGAATTGCAACATTGCACTCTGTGCTCCGAGACCCCCAACTGGCCCATAGAGTCGGGGTTTGCTCAGAAGCACTGTAAGACAAGATAGCAGCACCCGTGAGATGGATGGGCGTGCATATATATACTTCAACACTAATCAATAAGGACAACTCAACGGTTTGGCAAATGGAGTCCGTTTAATGACAAGTACAAAAAACGTTATGAATATCAGCAATGGCGCGATCTTCCTTCTTGCTTCAACTGCAATGAACATCATAAAAATCATAACATTTATACTGAAAACTGTCATCATTGATGTGTAACACCCAAAAGTTGACATGCAATTCTATTGGTTCGGGAAATGTAACTTTAATATAGGTACTATATCTGTATATTTTAACGGAGTGAGGGGATTGGCACCAACTGCATATGTCACTAAAAGTATGACGTCCTATTGGTTCTACTAACTATAGGACCCTAGATTATTTGGTCCATTGTGATTGGATTGGCACCAATCCCATGCATACTTTTCCACTTTGCTTAGCAGCACGCAGAATGGTCGTCTAGGTGCGGGGTGCCCCTTAGTTACCCGGCCTTCCTCCAATTATTGTTACAATCAATCATCACGTTAGTAGCCATGTGTCAATTATTTTACTGTGGTTGGCCTCGAGACTGCATCTTCTGTCTGGAAAATTCTGATATCTTCGCCTGGCCTGGTGCCATGCGTAGGTGTGAGTCCTCGCTTCTTCTTGCTCGGCTGGTCACGTGATTCGGACACCATGAATTTGCCTCTTTTCCATCAATTTGTGTATTTGATTCTCGTTTCACCCACCACCTGCCTTCGTCTTCTTATCTCGACTTTTCAGAGGCAGGATATTCTGTTCTTAGTTTCAATTAAATGTAGCTACTGTTCGTCTCTTCTATTGGTACGACCTTGGCTTTCCTGGCACGAGCTGCCTCTGCTGAGTTTCGTTTCAGCCATCTCTTCTCGATTTTGCTAAATTTAAAGCTTTTTCTCATGTGGCCTTTAGTAACCTGGGTTGATTCTGCTTCTTGTGCAAAGTGGACAATACACTTATATAATGTGCTTTGTTTGAGGTAGATTATGTATAGTGGCGATTGCTGTACTATCTTTATACTAAGCATAGTAAGCCGCACGATTTTCTTAGCTTTCTTGCGGTTCCAAGCATATGTACAGGTGTAAACTGGTCAAATATCTTTGCCATGCTTACAGCATCTTACATTTGACATTGCCCTTTCACTTTAAGTTTACAATATACTTCATGGTGTTTCATCTATTTGGGTCATTCTCTGCTCCTCATTTCTTCTATATGTGAGTCAGTCCGGGTTCTCGTGACGTCACCATTAAGACCTTTTTGTTTCTTCAGGGACTGTATTTAGGCGATCTTCATTTCGTTTCATTTGTTGATAGGGTTTTCTTTATGGATACCTTACTGTCCATGGTTTTCTGGGTATTGGTACTTCAATAGGTGCTGTTCTTCTGATAGGTACTGGACAGAGCCCCACTGCGGGTCTCTGCTAGTTTATTTGCTCATCATACGTCACATATTTCAGTGTGAACGTTCCTGCTACTTCAAAATGGACGGTTGGAGTGCAGGCTTTATTTGGGACCTCCTCTACAACTCTCAGCAAGAAAACACTCTGCCGTGACACTATATCTTTGTAGTACCCACTGATAAATCTGTGACGACAAATTGGCAAGATTGTATCAGATATGTACTCTGGAGAGCAGTGAACTAGCAAGATTGTATATAGCAATGGTTTCTGGGGTCCATTAAGCTGTTCTTCAAAGTTTGAAATGACTTCCTTGATACGCCTGGTGGCGCTGTAACAGAATCAGGACAAATCCTACCGAATAGCATGAATGAAATTCACTAGGGCTGAAAAAAGTGTTTATTTTCATTTGCTGGAGTGTTGGGTCTGCTTAGAGAGAGCTTTTGGATCTCAATTGGGGAGGGTGCATTCCTTGTGATTATTTGACTCTCCTCTGCCATGCAATGGGGATTGGGGCGACAATGGGGTTCTCCCCATAATTCCCCATGGCCCATCATCCACTGGCTCTGCGAGTCACTAGGCCCTTGAATCACCCCCTTCGTACTCCATAGAGCCAAGCAGTGGACTTTGTCGCAGTTGGCAAAAGGACATCATTTGAATGACCAATTCATGGGTAAAAAAAGTAATACAATGATTGCTAAGGGAGGCCAGTATGTGTCAGCAACAAACCTACGTGCCAGGTTCACGGGTCTGACCTTAGGGAGATGGAGGAAACAGATCACTGCAACAACCCCAGCCATTTGCTGAGAGGGATTCCGGACAAAGACACACTCCGCGAATATCCTGGAGCATCCAGTTGTGTTCCGTGTGTCAATCACCATGTCGTGCTTTGCTAATGTGGTTGCCAAAAAAGTCTTGAAAAAAACAGCAATAGGTTTATTGTTGTGCACTGTAATCCAAAAACTAGTTGCAACAACGGGCCTCATTACGAGGTGGGCGGTAAGGGATTACCGGTACCAGTGAATGGGGAATTACCGCCCCGCCAACCTTGGAATGGGGCGGTAATAGCTCCATTCACCAGGGCGGAGTCGGTAAGGATTTGGAGGCAGCCATGGCGCTAATAACGCCATGGTTACCTCCAAACTCCTAATGAGGCCCAATGTATCTAATCAAGCCAGGTTGGAGATGCAAAGGCCAATTCCAGAAGTCCACACACGCAGAAATGGACCAGGTGAGGATTGGCAGAAATCAAGGAAGAGAAGAAGAAAGCAGACTTAGGGCCTCATTACACGGTAGGCGGTAGGGATTTAACGTTACCGGTAATGGAATACCGGTAACGTTAAATCCCCATGCAAATTACGACCCGGCTCACCGCTATTAGCGGCACCGCTAAGTAGGGTGCCACTAATAGCGGGCAGTCTGCATGCGTGCGACCCTCCATCCCATAAATAACGCCATGCCGCTAATAGCACAGCTTCACAAGGCAAGTGGACATGCCAATAGCGGCATGGTAAAGCCCCCAAAACCCGTTACCGCCATGGCGCTAATACCGGCATCACGAACCACCCGTTAAGAGAACTGAGCAGTGTTCCCACCTGCCACAGGGGGACACAATCAGCACAGGTGGCGGCAATGGAGACTGTGGCAGCACAAAAGGAGCACACAACACCCCTTCACACACCAAGATGGTCCCAATACTAGCAGCATTACATGGGCTGGAGGACATAATTGCAGCGCAGCAGCAACAACAACAGGCAGCACAGAGGAGACGCAGGAGGAGGAGGAGGAGGCAAGACAGGCACAGCAAGCACCACCACGGCACCTAATCATACCACAGAGGCACCCACCAATCCCCAGGATCAGAGTCAGTCCATTTAACCTAACCCCTGAGCAGATACACACCCTGTACCGTCTGGACCGGGATACCATCACCAGCATCGTGGACATGATACACAACGACATTGTGAGCCTCATAGACATCCGAACTGCCATCCCCCCTCTACTCAAGGTGGTGACTGTGCTCCACTTCCTGGCCACAGGCACCTACCAGCAAACAGTGGGGCAGATGCATGGCATCTCACAACCAGTATTCTCACGCACGCTGAACCAGGTACTCGATGCCCTCCTGAAGCATGCACCTGAACACATATTCATGCCACGGACTGCCCAGGAGATTGCCAACACCAAAATTGGGTTCTATTCACTGGCAGGTATCTCAAGTTGCATCGGGGCCATCGACTGTACCCATGTGGAATTGGTGGTCCCACATCACAATGAAGTAGTCTATCGAAACAGGAAGCAATTCCACTCCATCAATGTCCAAATGGTATGTGACTCCAACAAGATAATCACACATTGCTGTGCCCGATTTCCCGGATCAACCCATGATTCCATGGTCCTGTGTAACTCAACTATCCCACGCTACATGGAGCGACAAGCCGGACAACGTTCGTGTCTACTTTGTGAGTAGCAGGGAAAACACATGGCAGTGTGATTGGGGGGGGAGAGATACATACTCCAACTGGGTGTGATTGGGGGAGGGGGAGAGATACATACATACTCCAACTGGGTGTGATTGGGGGGGAGAGATACATACTCCAACTGGGTGTGATTGGGGGGGGAGATACATAATACAACTGGGGGTGATTGGGGGGAGAGATACATACTTCAACTGGGTGTGATTGGGGCGGGGAGAGATACATACTCCAACTGGGTGTGATTGGGGGGGATACATACTCCAACTAGGGGTGATTGGGGGGGGAGAGATACATACTCCAACTGGGTGTGATTGGGGGGGGAGATATACATACTCGAAATGGGTGTAGCTTGTCGTCCGTTGGACAAATGCACATACAGATGTACGCCAATGTCCATCTGGGAAGGCCGCAACGTACTTGAGATGAACGGACATGCAAGTATAAGCTACACAACATAGATGACAAACCAGGTCTAGAAACATTAAACATCCATCCACATCCACATTGCACAACATTCCACGCCACAAAATACACAAATGTCATACATGCCGTCAAGATAGTCATACAGAATTACCCCAGCACAACATCAATAATGCAATGTGCCCTTGAATGCATGCAAAGGGATCACCCCTAGCTATAGCATTGCACCACGCACCTATAGCACCACTGAAGTGATGCCTCTCAGCATGGCAACATCAATGTTGGAATGGCAGTACACCAGCAGTGTGGTACCAAATCTGCCTGGGCCCAGGGACACCTAAGACCTGGCCTCACCCAGGACATGTCAATTACTGTTGGAGGCATTAATGGGGCATGTCTACTTGCAGGGCGTCACCTTTGCACATTGCAGTCACACAGACCATCTGCATGTATGCTGTTAATTGTGTACTTCAATCACAATGCAAAGTCAATTTGTGTGATATGAACAGGCCGCTCTTGAGGTGAACAGTAACAAGACCCCATTCATCCCCCTATACAGGTGATGCCGGCTATCCCCTGAAGAGGTGGCTCCTCACCCTTGTACGGAACCCACAGAACAGGCACGAAAAGGAATACAATCGTGCACATACCCGTACCCGCATCGTGATCGAGCAGACTTTTGGCCTTTTGAAGACACGGTTTAGGTGCATTAGCAGGTCTGGTGGCGCTCTCCTGTATTGCCATGAGACGGTGGCCAAGATCACCATGGCATGTGTAATGCTGCACAATATGTGTATCAGACAGAATGTGCCACTGCCCCCTGACGTTGAAATAGAAGCACCTGATGAGGATGATGATGGTGATGAGGACGGAGGTGAAGGGGATGCAGGTCATGCAAGAGGGGATTGCCAGGAGGGACGTGCTGTGAGACAGCATCTGATCAACCAAATATTCTGAGTAACATGGTTTCGTACTGTCACATGGATATGGGTAGTAATGCACTGGTGTCTGTTTGGAAGCGCACAATGGACCCTGTCGTCAATAAAGTACACATGCAGAATGAAGAAGTCCAAGCCTGTGTTTTGATCAAACACCAGTGTATTAAGGAATGTAAAGAAGAAAATGTGCATGTCCCCAAAAATCCCACCACCCTTCCCCCCACCCCCCACAACAGTCCCATAACACCCTTCCCCCCACCACCCACAACAGTCCCATAACACCCTTCCCCCCACCCCCCACAACAGTCCCATAACACCCTTCCACTCACCCCCCACAACAATCCCATAACACCCTTCCACCCACCCCCCACAACAGTCCCATAACACCCTTCCACCCACCCCCCACAACAGTTCCTCGCGGGTCTGCCACAATGTTTCCGTCCAGCCATGCATGCAGAGCTTGACCATGCACTCTCTATTGTCCATTGCCAACACCAGCATTGGGAGGCTGCCTAGACGTGTGCCTGGTGCTGCGTGAGGAGCGGCGGAGTGGGCTTGTCTGCCTCGAACTGGCGGATGAGGAAGTGGCTGACTGTCCTGGTGGTGGTGGTGGGAAGTGGCGTCCATTGCGTCTGCTATCTGTGTGAGGACCTCCCTAAGTCGGACAATCTCCCCACACAGCCTGTCTGTACATGCCTCCATCCCCTCCCTGGAGTGCCTTGCTGTCTCCATAATCTCCGCCCTGAGACGGGCAGCCCCCTCCACATGCTTCCCAACCAGCACAGTTATTTCCTGTTGCCGCTGGCTGATGCTGGCAGGTCGAGGGCAGTGTTGGGTTCTGGTGGTGTGGCTGCTGTGCCCTCTGATACAACCAGGTCAACAGATGAAGCCACCGGGGGGCTACTAAAAGGTCCCATGTTGTCCTCGCCAGTGACATTAGACCCAGGTGTCCGCTGTGGTGATGTAACGCTCACCTGACTCCCGTAGAGGCGCCGGTCTTGACTGGGCGTATACCGTATCTTCAAAGGTGATGTGTAACACACGGCTGGCTCTTTGGGCTGGACCTCTGTGCACTGTATGTCTGGCTTGAAGGGTAAGATGTCTGCAGATAGAAAATGTGGGATTAATGAACTGGGTTATTGAATATCTCTCTCTTCTTCCCTTTCTCTTCTCCTGTAGAACCCCAAAGGTTAACGCTCTCACCTTAGGTAAGTGAATGCCGTGCTCTCCATCTGCCTCGAGGCAGGGTGCTGTAACCAGTTTCTTCACTGGATAAGGGGAGCAGGCCTCTTGACTTCAGAGGACTGCTGTCCGTCGTTTACTGCACGAACGGTAAGTTTCGAGTAATTCTAATGTCTTTAAAGTCTTTAGTAATGATGTCTCTTGTTTTGCAGGGTTCCGGCGATGGCGGATGGCGGGCTGAAGTGAGTTGAAGATGGAGCCCGTGTGATGAATAGAAGCGCCTGGAAGCACGTAAGTAAGCGCTTGTTGCCTGCTTCACGATGCGCGCTAACTGTCTTTTTATTTTGCAGGTACAAGTTCGGGGCGGCTGCAGGGTGCCGGAATACCCACTGGGTTAGATGTGGAAAGGAGTAATGGCACGTGAGTATTAAAGTTCCCCAATGTCTTTAAACGCACCTTGTTTTGTCTTTCAGATGCGGGATGCAGCGCCGAAGGCCTCCGGAGCGTGCGAAGAGTTGGTAAGCTTTTGTCTTTCAGATGCCGGAATGCAGTGTGAAGACCTCCGGAACGCACGAAGAGTAGGTAAGCCTTTGTCTTTCAGATGCCGGAATGCAGCGCGAGGCGTTGGTGACAGCCGATGGACCAGGTAAGTGAAGAGCTGTCGCTGAAGACAGTAATACTAACCTGTTCTTTCTTGTCTTTATAGGTGTTGCTGAAGACTGGATTCAGAATGGTAAGCCTTTTTCCTTAGGCCCAGGATCAGATGCAGAAGACACAATGAGCGTTCTGCTGCTGAGGATGCAGAATAACGCAAAGCAAGATTCATCCATCGGGTGTGGTTTAAATAGCCTCCTGTAGTGCTTAGGTGTCTCCTTCCACAGCCACGCCTAAGAAAAGAGTTCCTGCTTTCCAGAAGAGTTCCAGTGTTCTGAATCTAGGGAGTGGCTCCTGCCCCACCCAACAGGAAAAGTAGTTCCAAACAGAAGAGGATCAGAGACTCAACTGGCAGGCAAGTAAGCAGCATGGTCTGCTGCAGGTAAGTCCACCCAAGCATTATGAGCCCGGCGCTTCCAGCGCTGGGACTGGGCATATTTATGAGCCTGGTGCCACTGGCGCCAGGACTGGGTCCAAAAGGTCCCAATTGGGACTGGTTGGCACTCGGAACCTGGGTTATGGATCTGCTTCCAAGGGAGTTGGGAAAACCCTGACCTTTTGGAAGCAGAGATCATGACAGTACCCCCCCTCAAGGCCCCTCCCAAACCGGGCTTCTCCGGGGGTTTTGGCTTGTCAGGAAATGTTCGGTGAAATCTTTTGATTAGGCGAGGAGCGTGGACATATTCAGCAGGTTCCCAGGATCTCTCTTGGGGGCCGTAGCCTTTCCAGTCAATTAGGTAGAATAGTTTAGATTTGGAGATCTTGGAGTCCAGAATGCTTTTGACTTCAAACTCGAGTTCTCCATCAACTAGGATAGGTTTTGGAGATTTGGTTAGTCGGGTATGAGGTTGCACGGGTTTTAATAGAGAGACGTGGAAGACCGGATGTATCTTCATGTGCGGGGGCAAGTCCAACTTGACCGCTACTGGGTTTACTATGGTAGTGATGGAATAGGGACCAAGGTATCTTGGGTTGAATGTGCGTGGCCCTTTTAGAGGTAGATATTTGGTGGATAACCAGACTTGATCCCCTACTTGATATTGAGGGGCTTCCTTCCGATGTTGATCTGCTCCTTTCTTGTATTGTTCTTTAGCCCTTTGAAGGTGAGAAACAGCTTCCTTAAAGGCTTGGGTGATTGTAGAATGCAGGTAGTCTACTGCTGGTGTTTCAAGATCTTGGAGGGGATCCAACTCCGAGGTTCGAGGGTGACTGCCGTACAAAAGAAAAAATGGGGTTTTCCCAGTTCCCGAATGGACAGAGTTATTGTAGGCATATTCGGCTATCCAAAGGATGTCTTTCCAAGTTTTTTCAGTTTGTTGCAGCATGCAGCGTAAATACTGTTCCAGAGTTTGATTGGTCCTCTCGGTTTGTCCGTCGGTCTGAGGGTGGTGACTGGTCGATAGTCTCACATCAATTTGAGCCGACCGACAGCAACTTCGCCAAAAATGTGAAATAAATTGACTACCTCGATCCGAAATTAGAACTGAAGGAAAACCGTGCAGTCGGACGATGTTTTCGAGAAATTCTCGGGCCAGAGTTGCTGCTGTTGGCAAGCCTTTGAGCGGAATGAAATGCGCCATCTTGGAGAATAAGTCCACGATTACTAGAATCGTATTGTATCCGGAGCATGGAGGTAGATCGGTGATGAAGTCCATAGAAAGCGTATGCCAAGGGCGAGGTGGGATGTCAATAGGGCGTAAGAGGCCTGCTGGTCTTTCCTTTTGACTCTTGTTTTGGGCGCATACTCCACAGGACATTATAAAGTCTCTGATATCTTTTTTCCAAGACGGCCACCAGAAGTAGCGTTTGATCTTTTCTGAGGTCTTGGCTATACCGGGATGTCCTTCCATTAAAGAATCGTGATAACAAGAGATTACTTTTTTCTGTAAATCTGTGCTGGGTAGGTATAATCGTTCTTGGAAGTACAATAAGTTGTCCTTTACTGCAAAGTCCTTTCCCTGCAGATGCCAATTCTGTATGTCTGCTGGAGTTACAAGTTGCCTGGCTTTATCCTTAACTTCCTCTATGGATTCTGTGGCGATTACACCCAGAATTCTTTGTTCGGGAATGATTGGTACAGGTTTAGGGTTGATCAAGTGTTCTTCCACTCCCATCCGAGAAAGGGCATCAGCTTTACCGTTTTTTGTGCCAGGTCGATAGGTAATTATGAAGTCAAACTCGGCAAAGAATAATGCCCAACGGAGTTGTCTAGAGGATTGGGCTTTTGCGGTTTTCAAATATTGCAGGTTTCGGTGATCCGTAATCACAGTAAGGGTGTGTCGGGCCCCCAGCAGATAATGCCGCCAAGCCTTAAAGGCAGACTTGATAGCCAGAAGTTCCTTGTCAGTAATCGTGTAATTGATTTCAGGAGGCGAGAATTTGCGGGACCAAAATGCCACGGGATGCAACTGATTGGTTACCGGGTCCTTTTGTGATAGAACTGCCCCCATGGCAAGGCTTGAAGCATCAGTTTCCACGATGTAGGGGAGTTCGGGGCGAGGGTGTTTTAAGATTGGTGCAGAGATAAATTTAGTCTTCAAATCCTGGAAAGCTTGTTCCGCCTCGGTAGACCATTCAAAACGTTTGTTTTTCTTTAACAAGGCAGTGGTGGGCTGGACTATTCGAGAGAATTCGGGGATAAACCTGCGGTAAAAGTTAGCGAAGCCTAACATGCTTTGCACACCTTTTACGGAGGATGGTGATGGCCATTTGAGAACTGCATCGACCTTCTTTGAATCCATACGCACTCCGCCAGGTGATAATATGAATCCCAAGAATTCAACTTCAGTCACGTTGAAAACACATTTTTCCAACTTAGCGAAAAGTTTGTGTTGACGCAATCTTTCGAGGACCATTTTCACGTGTTTCCGATGTTTAGATTCCGATGAAGAATAAACGAGTATGTTGTCAATGTAAACAACAACACACACATCTATGAGCTCTCTGAGGACATCGTTCATAAAATATTGAAAGGCGGCCGGGGCATTACAAAGTCCGAAGGGCATGACCTGATATTCAAATAGCCCATACTTGGTGCGGAAGGCCGTCTTCCATTCATCGCCCTCTTTTACTCGTACCAAGTGGTAAGCTCCTCTAAGATCCAGCTTTGTATATATGCATGCTTTTCTGACTTGGTCCAGGAGTTCAGGGATCAAAGGTAACGGTTATCTATTCTTAACGGTGATCTGGTTCAGGGAG
The DNA here is from genome assembly GCF_040938575.1 of Ambystoma mexicanum. NCBI lineage: Eukaryota > Metazoa > Chordata > Amphibia > Caudata > Ambystomatidae > Ambystoma > Ambystoma mexicanum. The sequence continues at coordinate 1,171,843,170 of NC_090928.1, read as the reverse complement.
CGATAATCTATACAAGTTCTAAGGTCTCCTTCCTTTTTTGGAACGAAGAACAAAGCTGAAGAAGCAGGGGACTTGGAAGGACGAATAAACCCATTTGCCAGGTATTGATCCAGGTATTGTCGAAGGTGAAGGTTCTCAGGCTCGGTGAGGGCATAAATTCTACTACAAGGAGGAGTAGATCCAGGTATCAGGTCGATCTGGCAGTCATAAGACCTATGAGGAGGTAGAGAGTTAGCCTGATCCTTCCGGAAAACATCTTGGTATTCTAGGTATTCGGGAGGTAACTGGGGAGTCTCTGAAGAAATTGCTGCCAGTGCAACACCAGGTGGAGGGTGACAAGTAGAGACACATTCTGGAAACTGGACCGTTCTTGCTCGCCAATCGATCAGAGGATTGTGTTTCTCTAACCAAGGTATTCCTAGAATAATCTGAAACTGAGGGGCCTTGATCACATCGAACACGATCTTCTCATGGTGTCCATCTTGACTTACTAGCGTCACTTCTTGAGTGGTATGCGTTACTGGCCCGGAGGCTATCTCCGTACCATCCACCGTAGTAATGACGTCCTTTACAGCCTTGGGACAAAGAGTTAGATTCATCCTCAAAACCATTTCATGATCCACACAATTGCCGATGGCACCGCTGTCGACGTAAGCTTCAATTGCATGTAATCGATCCGGATTATCAGGGCTAATGAGGACCATAGGTATCACGAAATGCGAGGTCACGGAACTGGTTTTCACGCTCGGCAAGAGGACCTCTATTCTTGTCGGGCGAGGTCGTTTCCCTGCTCAGAGTTTGTAACTTTGGTAACTGCAGCTCTTACTGCCTTCTTGGCAGGTTTCACCGGACAGTCTCGAAGAAAGTGCCCTGAGTTTCCGCAATAGAGGCATAATTGCAACTGTTTTCTCGTTTCCCGCTCCTTTTGTGTTAGAGGACCTTTCAGACCCCCTTTTTGCATGGGTTCCCCGGAGTCTACTCCTTTGGAAGGAGTTGGCGGTTTGGAAAATACTTGAGCATCAAACTTGGAACGATCGGCCTTCCTGTTCTGCAGTCTGTGATCTATTTGAACGACTAAGTCTATATAGTCCGAACAATCTTGTGGGGGATTCACTACTTGGGCTAACACATCTTTGAGCTCTCCGCGTAGACCTCTATAAAACAGCGTAATCCTTTTGTCCTCAGGCCAGTGAGTTTCCACTATCAGTCTGTTGAAAGACGCAATATAAGCCAAAAGGTATTGATTACCTTGTCGCAACGAAAGAAGCTCATTGTCCAAGGCCTGCCCCTGTGAATGTCTTGCGAACAGTTTTTCCATACTGAGCTGAAAAGCTTGAAAATCATGGAGGACCGGATCATCTTGATTTACTAGAGGGATCGACCAGTCTGCCGCATTGCCACTAAGGTACGAAAGCACGAAAGCTACTTTAGCTTGATCAGTTGGAAAGGCTGCTGGCCGGCATAAGAAATGCAACCGGCACTGATTGATAAATACTGCAAACCTCTTTGGGTCACCAGAAAATCGTTCGGGCGGAGCCAGAGGTACATTCCCAGGTAGGTTGATCTGCACTGGATTCATAGAGGATGTAGAAGGAAGATTTCCCCCAGATGCGGGTAACGGGGTCTGCCCGGCTTGTGACTGTAGCAATTGTCTAGCGAGATCATCTGTTCGCTCCTTGGAAATAATCAGTTCCCTTCTTAGAGCGTTCGTTTCCTGACGGGCTGCATGCACTTCTGCCCTTAGTTCCCCAAGTAACTGGGCTAGCTGGTCGGTATCCGAGGTTTCCATAGCACCTGGACGGGAGTTTTGTGGTAGGCTTTGCGTTCTGTAACGCTCACCTGATTCCCGTAGAGGCGCCGGTCTTGACTGGGCGTATACCGTATCTTCAAAGGTGATGTGTAACACACGGCTGGCTCTTTGGGCTGGACCTCTGTGCACTGTATGTCTGGCTCGAAGGGTAAGATGTCTGCAGATAGAAAATGTGGGATTAATGAACTGGGTTATTGAATGTCTCTCTCTTCTTCCCTTTCTCTTCTCCTGTAGAACCCCAAAGGTTAACGCTCTCACCTTAGGTAAGTGAACGCCGTGCTCTCCATCTGCCTCGAGGCAGGGTGCTGTAACCAGTTTCTTCACTGGATAAGGGGAGCAGGCCTCTTGACTTCAGAGGACTGCTGTCCGTCGTTTACTGCACGAACGGTAAGTTTCGAGTAATTCTAATGTCTTTAAAGTCTTTAGTAATGATGTCTCTTGTTTTGCAGGGTTCCGGCGATGGCGGATGGCGGGCTGAAGTGAGTTGAAGATGGAGCCCGTGTGATGAATAGAAGCGCCTGGAAGCACGTAAGTAAGCGCTTGTTGCCTGCTTCACGATGTGCTCTAACTGTCTTTTTATTTTGCAGGTACAAGTTCGGGGCGGCTGCAGGGTGCCGGAATACCCACTGGGTTAGATGTGGAAAGGCGTAATGGCACGTGAGTATTAAAGTTCCCCAATGTCTTTAAACGCACCTTGTTTTGTCTTTCAGATGCGGGATGCAGCGCCGAAGGCATCCGGAGCGTGCGAAGAGTTGGTAAGCTTTTGTCTTTCAGATGCCGGAATGCAGTGTGAAGACCTCCGGAGCGCACGAAGAGTAGGTAAGCCTTTGTCTTTCAGATGCCGGAATGCAGCGCGAGGCGTTGGTGACAGCCGATGGACCAGGTAAGTGAAGAGCTGTCACTGAAGACCGTAATGCTAACCTGTTCTTTCTTGTCTTTATAGGTGTTGCTGAAGACTGGATTCAGAATGGTAAGCCTTTTTCCTTAGGCCCAGGATCAGATGCAGAAGACACGATGAGCGTTCTGCTGCTGAGGATGCAGAATAACGCAAAGCAAGATTCATCCATCGGGTGTGGTTTAAATAGCCTCCTGTAGTGCTTAGGTGTCTCCTTCCACAGCCACGCCTAAGAAAAGAGTTCCTGCTTTCCAGAAGAGTTCCAGTGTTCTGAATCTAGGGAGTGGCTCCTGCCCCACCCAACAGGAAAAGTAGTTCCAAACAGAAGAGGATCAGAGACTCAACTGGCAGGCAAATAAGCAGCATGGTCTGCTGCAGGTAAGTCCACCCAAGCATTATGAGCCCGGCGCTTCCAGCGCTGGGACTGGGCATATTTATGAGCCTGGTGCCACTGGCGCCAGGACTGGGTCCAAAAGGTCCCAATTGGGACTGGTTGGCACTCGGAACCTGGGTTATGGATCTGCTTCCAAGGGAGTTGGGAAAACCCTGACCTTTTGGAAGCAGAGATCATGACAGTTGATGGCTCGTGGGTTCCAGGGGGGGTTGGGGTGTGCATCTCTATGTGGGAATCAGTTGTATCCTCCACATCTGATAGTGGTGCAGTGGCTGCCGCCTCTCCTGCGGAACTAGCTGCAGCTGAGGGTGGGCCCTCCATGGCTGGGATCGGTGGTGGTGGGTTAACCTCCGGAGGTGGGGCAGTTGTTGGTGGTGTGGCAACTTGTGTCTTGGCAGTGGCGCACCACCGATGTTTGACACTCTGCATCTGGACCCTTCTCCCTTTGCCCCTTGATGTTGTGGGGGTGTCCTCTGTGTCCTGTGCCCTTGTTTTCTTACTCGCAGGGGGTGCCTGAGATGCATTGCCAGCATCCTCACTGTCTGTATGTGAGCCTGTCAGGGACAAGAAGGGGGATGGCATTGGTTACAGTTCTATGTACTTAATGCAGTATACATCAATAATGCAGTTGTGGGCATTTAGACTTCATTGTTAAGGATGCAGGTGATGTGTCAGTTCAGTGGCTCATCCATGCATGGTTGTGTGTGGCACTTGTCTCTGGTAATGTGTGCATGTGTGTGTGTTTGGGTCTGACACTGACATGGCCAGGGTTGGATGCATGTGTGGATGTTTGGCCATCCATGAGGTGATTCTGGGCTCACATTTGGGGGGACCAGTAGAATCACATTGCATGCTTTCATGTGTAGACTTACCTCCTTCTGAAGTGGTTGCCACGCCATGCTCCATTGTCCCGACTCCCTCTATTGATTCCACTCCAATGAGGTTGGCGCAGGTCTCCTCCCAATCTTTCAATTTTATGGGCGAACCAGATCCACCTGATGTGGCAATGTTGTGGTTTTCTGCAAGGATGCTTCTCACCCGGAGTCTGAGATCATCCCACATCTTTCTGCACTCACGCACATTGCGGGTGGTGGTGCCCACAGCACTGACTTTCAAGGCGACCTCAGCCCAGATTGCCTTCTTTTGATGAGTGTCTCCCACCGCATGTCGCAGGCAAAGACCACGGCGGCATTGTCAGCTAGGGTCTGGGTGAGCATTAATAGCTCCTCTGTGGTAAATGTTTCCTTCCGATGCCGGTCGGTGTTTTTTTTTACAGCCTTAGGCATGTCGAAGGTGTCCCTGTGGATTTCCTACTGCAAACTACTCAGAACAGGTCCAGGGGGCAGAGGATGGCAATGGTTTCTGTTTTTAAAGATGGCCGCCGTGCTCTTTCCCGTTCCTGTGCGATGACGCTGTTTCCGGTTCTGCAATTTAACGGTCACGGATAATAGCGGTGACCGCTATTTGCATGCAGCGTGAGGGCGGAGGTGCTATCTGCACTTTCGTCGAAGCCGGTAAGAGACTTTTTGGGAACTTTAGCAGCATGGCGGTAGGGTCATTACCGGCATGGCGCTATGCTCTTGTCCGCGTACTCGTAATGGTACGCTATTAGCGCCCTCTTGCGAGGGCGAACACGTTAAGAGCGCCATGCCGGTAATTTGAGATTTTTAGCGCACAACGTGTAATGAGGCCCTTAGACTCAGGGGAGGAACAGGTTGGGGAGGACAATGGTCTGGCTGAAGTGGAACATGCCTACAAGCTGCAATGTAGAATTGTGTTTCTTAGAGCAAAACCCAACAGAATGCAGAAAGAAAATAGGATGCATGGGCGCGGAACCAAATGCTTATCAATCCCATGTTGAAATTGGTGGCAGTGGCATCATGTGGTAAGTTTATAGCCCTCTATTATGCCTGCGTTAATAATGTTTCCTTCTGTGAATTATCCAGAGATGTGTAGGGACAGCAATGGAGTATCAGATACATGTAATGGTTGCGGCCTAGGCAAACACACTTGTAGGCACCCGCCCCTCTTGGAGTGCTTGTCTTATTGCTTCATCCATAATGACTTATGTAACCACCCCTTACTATGCCCAGTTGCCCTAATTTCAAACCCAGTAAAGAGGCCTGCACTTGCCTGGCTCCTGACATATAAGCACAGCTGCAAAATATACAACAAATATATAATTTATCCGCACCCATCACCCTTGGTATCTGCTGTGCACCACAGGTCAACTTAGAACGATTAGTAAAGGATCCTTTGTTATCTGCCAATGTCTTTTTAATACTGAAAGTCATTGACTTGGCTATGGGAGCCCTATATTGGGTGCATTCTGCTGGGAACCCAGCCTAGTTTGTTGGTTCTCATACCTGAGCTATCCAATCGACTTATTACAGCACAGTGCTCATCAATGCACTGTTATGTAACTGGTATTTCTATAGCGTGACTTCTGCCTTTTTGGTGACCTCAATGAGACAGCTGTATTCTGGTAGGAGAATGGAACAAGCCTGTACAATTCTAGTCTCTGGTTGAAGAACATTTGTACAATCCAAGAACAACCCGCATGTCTCAATGCAGAAAAGACAGGTCCGAAATTGTAGTATGAACGACTCTATAGGGGAGGAGGCTCGCTGTGTATCTATTATGTGAAGATTTCACCTCAGCAGGACATATTCAGTGGAATCTACCCTCATAATAAACACCAGCATCCATTTCATTAATATTTGGAGTGGTCTGATTAATGTTGGGTGGATTTTTGGACCTACCTGATTAGATTAGTGGAAACGTCAATCCATTTATGTTGCACTTAGATGGTTTGTCGGCGGTAGGAAATTAGTTGCACTTAGATAGATTTTGAGGGAAGGGAATTACTTACACTTAGATTGTTTTCGGGGGCCGGAAATTAGTTGCACTTAGATCGATTTTTGGGGTAGGAAATGTGTTGCACTTAGGTGGATTTTGGGGTCAGGAAATTAATTGCACCTAGTTGGATTTTGGCGGTGGGAAGGCTACTGGACCTAGATGGATTTTCTTGGGGGAGTAGGAATGGTGTTGCACTCTTTCATTAGCCTGTCCATTCACTCAGATGTTTAGGATGATGTCCTGTCCCCAGAACTCTGAAGATTATAGGGAGAACTGGCCCAACGCTGAGAGCAGTCTGTTAATTTCACCAAGAAGATGTATTAGGATTGCACCTTCTTTGCTTAAAGATCCACCAGGATAGCTTGCCACTGCTTCGGGGCATTGGTACTGGTCCTGAGAGTTTGATATTAGCCCGTTTACAATACCTGTAAGGCCAGCCAAGGAATGGTACCTAGATATGCGGGAAACCTGGCATTGCAACTAGAAGAAAGCACATGCAGGTTAACACATGTTAGAACATTTAGCCTACAATGTTTAGCCCACCCATAGCGCGCAAATATATATGTTGGTAACCCTCCATTGCACTATTAACTGCTTAAGTTAGCCATAGTATCACAGGTATCCTTGATATCACACTTATTTGACAGGTTTGGTTAGCATTTATAGAATGTGGAAGATACGTAGTAACACTATAAACGGAACCTGTCCATTGCGATCTGTCCCACCTACATGATCTTCTAGAACAACCAGTCTACTGCACTTGGTAGACTTAAGCGCAGCCTGCCCATAGTGCCTAGAAAAGTCTACGAAGGTAGCTGGCTTTTGCTTCCTCACAGAAGATCGGATGTCACAGCAACATCAAAGATAAGCTCCATCTGAGCTTAAGGTATGTATAAACGCATCACTTTGGTGGACCCCTGCCGCAGACATGGATATCCACTAATGCACTCTAGAATACAGCTACTACTATGATGAATTCGGTCCAGCTGGTCTGAAGTAGAGTGGTGGGAAAGCCCCCATAATTAAAGCTAGAGATCTGGTTCAGGGGAAATCCCCATGCCCAAGAAACAGAAAAGTCCCAAAATATCACAAAATCACTGCTTTTTTAAAGAGATCTCACAAAACAGGGATCATACTGTACATCTCAAGATTTGCAATGTGCTCTCGTTGATTACAGGCTTGTCAACAGTTTTTAAAGGGTGATGACTTCAGAAATTAAAAATTCTTTTACAAAACCGAAAGTAGACTTAGGTTGGTTAGTGAGGTAAACTACATATACCATGTATAAGGGGTTAGTGTTTTCATTGGCTAATCATTATCTGGTGGCTCCACCTGCGACCGCCTCCTAAATGTTGCACATAATGGCATGTCAGGTTAGCACGTTATAACTGGTAAATGTAACAAAGTGTGAACTGGCATGAAAGGCAAGCAGGGACTGGTCAGTAAGGGTCTTCTCAGCCTTGATACTTTGGAAGTCTACAAGCCCATGAAAAACAATTCAAGGTGATGAGAACAGCCCCAAAAGTGGTGTCCTACCAATACAGTTACCATCTCTGATCCTCTGGGCCGTGAGACAGGACATTTAGCTTTGAACCTAGTACTACTTTGTATCATCTGTCCTAAGCCTGATGCGAACAACGGTCTCTGTCTTGCTCGAATGAATAAGCATTTGTCCTCAAGTCTTAGATTGTGTGTGTAGAGACCACTGACTTGATTTCCCTGCTCAACATTTACGAGGATTTTTAACATTTACACATGCAGGTGTTATACCTTTCCTGTCCTCTAGGGGCTTATTTAAGTTACCTTTCAGTCACTTTTAGTCTGATGTGCTGTGTCACCGTCCTTCGAGCAACACTTGTTTCTCTGCTAATCTAAGAATACTGTTTCGTACGCCTGTCCTCATCTGTACTGGCAGATGCCGATGTGAAAGTCTCCCTCCCTTGATGGCCTTGGCTAAAATATGTACACCGGCTGCACGAACAGTTTGGTCTGCGTTTCTCTGCCAAATCAGCGAGTCAGGCCTCTCCCTGCATTCTCGAGACTTCTCAGTGCTTTCTAGTCATTCCATTGTGGCTGCATCTTCCCTTTTGATTGGATAGCCAGCCCTCCTAAGTCTTAATCTTGGCCAAATGCACACAGACATCTTAAGCATCCTCTGAGAACTTTCCCATACCTGGACTTCAGTCCCCAAGGGTGTTCCTACCACAGAGCGCTTTGATGCCATACAAATGGAAAAGGTGCCATATAAATGAAAACTACATTACAATACAGTACCTGACCTATTGGCATGGGTGGCCCTTTCTGTTTGCATGTAGCCAATTGTATAGATTAGCCATATGCTCCCTGTTGCACCCTAGAATGGGCATTGTATAGCATCTGTACTGTGTTGGGGTCTGTCCCTAAGATGGATTGCTGGGGGTAGTAAATGTACCACACCTAGATGGATTGTTGAGGGTAGGAAAGGTATCTGACTTGGATGGAATTTTGGGGGGTGGGAAATGTATCAAACTAGATGGATTGTTGAGGTGGCAAATGTACCTCACTTAGATGGAGTGTTGGGGTGGGAAATGTACCTCACATAGATGGAGTAATGGGGGTAGGAAATGTGTCGCACTTGAGTGGAATTTTGCGGGTGGAAAATGTACCACACTTGGATGTATTGTTGGGGTGAGAAATGTATCATACTTGGGTAGATTGCTTTGGTGGGAAATGTACCTCACTTAGATGGAGTGTTAAGGGTGGGAAATGTACTTCACTTATACCTCACTTAGATGGAGTATTTGGAGTGGGGAATCTACCACACTTAGATGGAATTTGGGGAGTGGTAAATGTGCTAAACTTGGATGGATTGTTGGCGTAGGAAATGTATCACACTTAGATGTGTAAGCGATATTCAATCAACACTACAGCTAAGTCAATGCCTAGTCTGGGATGCTGAGGAAAACCCTTATTGATGTATTTTTATGTGCAGTTCAGTACTCTGGATGACAACCCTTGTATAACACCCCCCTCTTAGAATCCCCCTGACCCCACTGAGCCAAGAAGTAGGTTTGTTTTGCAAATTAAAAGGTTTATTTGAAAATTTAAACAATATATATATATATGACACTTCTATAAATAAATTGATAATGGATATTACACTTGTGAATATGAGCAGTAATTAGCAAGAGGTAACTTATGAATAGGAACAGAAGAATAAGGTGGGAAAGAATGCTTGATATGGTTCAAGGAAACGCAATGATGAATGAAATGCAGTACAGAAAATAACTTGATATGGCTTCAACAAAAGACAATGTAATCACTTTTCCTTGACAATTCACTCCCCCCCTATGCAATGTAAGAAATGGAAGGAGAGCACACAGTCTTCAAGAATCCCAACAAAATGCAATACGAAATGCAGTTCCCCCCCAGAAAGCTTAGAGGAAAACAGGTAGAGGTTTGAAACACAGGCCCAAAATGCTTTGAATGTGATGACAATGAAGTGAGAAATGTGCTAAAAATGCTTTTAATTCCCTCTAGAGGTTCAGGGTGGGTGATATCTAGTTTATATTAGTTCAGAATCACTTTAGCAATGCTCTTTGTGTAACCAGCAGGTTAAAACGAATTTTAGCAAAGGAAAGCAAGAAGCTGCTGATTTTTACACGTGGCTGAAATTGTGCAAAATGTCAAATCGCGGCAAATTTACTCGCACACAAACGGTTCCGGAGAAACGGACGATTTTGTGAAAGTAGTTTTTCAGATTTGAAATTTCAAAGCTCAGAATGACAGATGAGAGTTTTCAGTTTTAAAGATGACAGAATGACACAATTCTAGGAGGCAGTTCTAATAGGCTAAAATAGTTTGGATTAGATTATTTTAAACTAAGAGATTGGTTTTGGCACAGTGAGTACTCACACTATATTTTTGAAATAAGCCGTCAAGGTATGGTCAGGTTGGAAGGGACTTCTGGCGGTTCTGAACAGCGGTCTGGTCTCTGGTTCTGCTCTCAGCACTGCACAGGTCTGGTCTCTCTGGATCTCTGGTCTCCCTGGATCTCTGGTCTCTCTGGATCTCTGGTCTCTGGAGGTTGATGGATTTGAAGTCTGGAGTCTCCCGGCAAAGCGTCCCGCAAGAAAGTGGAAAGTGCATCCCCTACCTGGGTTTCAGTGGCCCTTTTTATGTGTTTTGAAAATGGGTCTGTGCCTGGGCCTAGCTAAGCCTGCCCCTCTCACTTATCATTGGCCAAGCTTTCCTCTCTCCCTTGATTGGGGGGAAGAAATGGAGCGTCAGAGTGATGCTGTAGGTTTTATGGTCAGAGGAACCTCCCCTTGTCAAATTGCACACACATCTATTTCTGATCCAAATACATATTTATCTATGTACCATTTTTCTAATGTTATAGGTCCAGTTAACATATTTTCTGTAGCACCAAACCATCCGATCACTGTCTTTGTACGATGTCGTGTCCACTGATGACAGAATTCTCCCCTTTTCATCCAGATAACGACCTCTAAACCTTTCCAGATTTTACACAAATGTGCACCAGGGATATGGGTTTCAGATGATAAAGTGTCAGATTTTTAACATGCAGACATTTGGAGTAACACCCTTTTTTCCGCTACTATCCCCAAGAACATCCCACAGGGTCCTGACACCTTTTAAAATGTGCACGGAAAAATCACAAGAATAATGGTATTAATTATACAATTTTGACCAGTCCGCACTATGAGATATCTATCTTTTTAAAATTATGCCCTGGTCAAAAAGGGGTGTGGCTTCCCACATCACAGGGTGGAATAACTGGTTTATCCACTTCCCCCAAGCTCAGCTGCTAGCAGAGGCACTGCCCCTCCCAGTTTCTCCCAAGAGGAAGCCATCTAATCAGAGAGGTGTCATCTCCTTTTGGTGGGGAAGCAGGAGGCAGCCAGGCCTGGGAATGCAGTTTGATCAAGTTTCAACTCCTGTCGGGGGTTGTTGTCAGGCAGAATTCAGCTAAATGTCACTTTAGTTCCCAGTTTTCTACATTCAAATCCAACTTACATGCAGCTATTTTTTATATATACATTAAATAATTACTTCCTTCAAGTCATTTCAGAATATAGTTTTACATTGTATCCACCTCTTAGCAAGTCTTTCCTTGGCCTGGTTTCGGTTCATTTGTTCAGTTTTACACAAAAGTCTGGTGGTTTTAAAACGCCGGCTTTCTGATAGTGGTGAGCACCGGTACTGCATCCATTTTTGACATTAAGAAAATGAATTCCCCACAGTTCTGAGTTGCTTTTGGCAATCAGCATTGCCATTCCCAATGGTTTCAGGCTACTGTGTGTGTAGCCCAATGGTGGTTTTAGGCATTGTCCTCCTGTGCTCACAACATAGGCAAAAATGGGTGGCAGCCTATTCTTCATGTTTTCCCTGTGCACTCTCTGGGGAGTTCTGGCCATCATGATGTTTTCAATGCCAGTAACGCACAGTTTTATGGTAGGGCTTGGATGCATGGGTAAAAACATCCCACAGTTGGATTGTTGGCGGTAGGATATATATTGCACGTAGATGGATTGTTGGGGGTAGGAAATGTCTTACTCCTAACTAACCGTACCAAAAATTCACTATTCTGCATACACACCCTCAAACTCTGAACTTTACACAACCACACCTCTACTGCACCACAAACCGTACGCGCTTCACATCACCCAACACAAAACCATACCATACACTGTCGTACCTTAACACCTCATGACGGCTACCAACCAAAAATGCACTTATGCTCAGTGACCGGTTTCTCCAAACTGTAGCTGTCAACAGCACATGCAGTTTTCTCTTGCTCTTCTCCCCCTCCCACTCACATACCAGCAACCCTCCTTTCATTGCAGATCCGCCAGAGCGCCAGGAGACCGCGCAAGTGGCAAGAGTGTTCGGTACAAGACCCATTAACATTAACATTAAGTAAGGCTACTGAGAGACCTTTGCTTTTTTAGGAATCGTTACATTTCTCTGACGGTGCTAGTTTCCTTTAATGTGTGTGTGTAGCCACGCCGCCAGCCCCACCACAAACGTGTGTATTATAATAGCCCAATGTACTCCTTGAATTTGCCAACAATAAAAATAGCCACTTTCCTCTCAAGCAATATGTGTGGGCCCCAGGATCGACATGGGCGGGCACAGCACTAATTGAAAACTCAGACCTGTGGCAACTTTTACTAGCTCAGAGTGAGGCTGCGTGCCACAAACAGACTGCAATCTCATGTTTTGGCACTGAAGCTCCTAGCGCTGGAGAAAGGAATGTGCGAACAGCGTGTGTTCCTGGTTTCTCCTAATTTACATCCAAGCAGTCTAAGACCCTACTTGCTTATGACGTGCACATATGGCCGCCCAACCTGGCCTGCTCTGAGTGACAGTCGGAAATCCATGGAAATAAAAAGAGGACTGATTGCATGGTTCCTTCCGCCGATGGTGGGGATCATGATTTACGTTTTTTAGGAATTGGTGACTAAATTCATGAATGAATGGTGGAGTTGCTCATAATATTCATTAGCTGTACCCAGCATAGCATACCCATCACTCTCTTTCTCTCTCTCTGTCTCTCTTTCAGCGCTCTTAGGGGTTGTTTCCCAAAAAGTGATGAAGGTAAAAAAAGTGCACGGGATGTGTTTATTTTTCTTGCACCACTTTAATAAATGGAGACTACAGTATTAAGGTTCTATAGTGCTATGAGAGGGACCGCATAGGCATAACAGCAGAGGGGTGCAAGGACAGATCTTTGGGGGAACTCCTTCAAAGTAAGTTGCTTCTGTGTATGCGGTTGGCATATAGTCACAATTATCTCCCTATTTTGCTGATGCTACTAAACCCAGCCTAGTGTATGTCATTCAGGCCCATTTCATTCTTGATGATTTGGGGATATCTCGAAAGATCGCATTAATGGTACATTTGATTACGATAAAGGGTTTAGGAGCATGAAGGAGTGTGGCACTGCAGAGGCGTCGCTAGGGGATTCTGGGGGGGCGGCTATAGCCCCGGGTCTTTTGGTTGTAGCCCCGGGTAGAAGCTCAGGGGCTACAACCAAAAGCCTAGCTAGCCCAGAGTCCTGACAGTCCCGACATTAGCGTAGCCCCGGATCTTTTCCAGACCTAGCAACACCCCTGTGTGGCGGGGAAGGACGGAGTGTATGTGGAGGCTAAGTAAATTCTGAGCTTTTGAAGAGTGTTCATGCGCTACGGGTGAATTTGTCCGAAGATAGTAAGTGCTATGGGACAGGGGAGTGAGGTACAATGGAAGTGAGTCAAGACGCGTGAGGGGGTAAGAACATGTAGAGGCAGTCGAGAGTATGAGTAGGAAGTGTGACTGAGCCGTTGAGTGTGACTGAGCCGTTGAGTGTGACTGAGCCATTGAGTGTGGCTGAGACGGTGAGAGAGTGAATTAGGGAAAGGACGGATCTGCTGAGTTGAAAGATTGTTCTGAACACAGCAAGACGGTATCCACTGATACATTTGCCCGGGAAAAGGCTGCCGGGGGGGGGCAGTATTTCCCCAAATGTGCACTCCCACAACGATCAAGCACTTTCCCGCAATATTCTAGGGCTGGGAGTTTTGATAGAACATTTTATCATTCCTAGACTATGCGGGGGAAGTCTTTTTGGGGTGCAGGGAAAAATCTTGCCTACCTGGCGACTTTTTCCCAGGGGACATTTTCATTCACAATCCGGTCAGACAGTGAAGAGATACTGGAAAGCTCCCGGTCCCGTGTGGTTTCAGCTTTGAGGGAGGAAGGCTGCGCGCGGTGGCCGTCGCGTGCCGGAGGGGGCAGTGTGCTCCCTTTAAAGGGGCCGCGTCCATTTGTTGTTTGTAGGCGGTTGGGCTTACACGCCGCCAGGGGGCAGTGTGACACGGGCGCATATCGGCCCCTGTTAGTTGGGCCTCTGGTTTTCGGGGGGGGGGTTTCTGTGGCTGGTGCCACCTTATTGCCAGGTCTGGGGGTTAGGTGGTTGGCCTGTAATTTTAGGGGGTAAGTATAGGAAAATATAAAAAAAAAAAAAAATTGTTTATTAATTAATAATAATTTGGAGCATTCTATTGGGGAATTCATATTAACGTTGGGTGTGGCGAAGGGCTGATTTACTAGGTTCAAGGCTAGCTGTTCAATTGGGTATAGGTCCACGGGTAATTTTGGCTCGGGGGCTTAGGTTAGCTAGGAAAATTTTTTCAAGTGGCTACATATATTGTAGTGCACAACCAGATTAGTAGTGCAGTATGGTGGGCCAGGGAGCCAGCAAGAAGGGTCTGGTGGATGCTAAGGCTCTGAGGGAGGCCTTGGAAATAATTAGTAGGGCATCTAGGGCCCAGTTGGAGGGGGCAGGGGGAAGGTCACTGGTGGAGAGGTCACGGGGGAGGAGGAGACAAGTGGTGGTAGGCCGCAGCGTAGAGCAGCGGCAGATGGGGCTCTCGCGGCAGTGGTGGCTTGCACCCCATCGGCGGGGAGAGGGGAGGTGTGGGAAACCAGGGGCAGGAAGTTGAGGAAGGAGTTAGATAGGAGGGTGTCAGAGGGAGAAATGATTTCGGGTGGGCAGCCAGGGAGGGAGGGAGCGAGTATTAGTTCTAGGGTAGGTAGGAACTCTCAGATGGAGGTGGCTCAAAGGAATCAGAGTGGAGCCAGTGAAGGGGCGCAGAGGGGGGTGACAGGGCAAAGGGGAGAAGGGGGTAAATACATGCAGAAGAGTGCAGGGGGGAGGAGGAGGGAGAGGTCACCGTCCTTTGAGGAGGTTAGAATGGGGCGCGGAACGGCCCCCCCGGGTAGGAGGAAGGAGGGCGGAGGGCGCTGCGCAGCCCCCGCTAGTCAGGTGGAGGTAGAGGGTTTCAGTACGGTCCCTCCTCGGTCAGCGCAAGGAGAGCCTAGAGGGCGCAGCACAGCCCCTAGCAATGAGGATTCCAGGGTGGAGGATGGAACGCCTCGCCCGAGAGAAGAGGACCAGGCAGGAGTTTCCACAACCCCACCGAGAAGACGCCAAAGGAGTGGCGGGGCAGACGCCCCGGGCTCGGAAGAAGATCAGCAACTCAACTCGGGCATGAGCTCGCATCCGCAATGGTATTTAAGGGGTGATGAAGTGGGATGGGAGGAATATGTGGGGCAATGGGAAGTGGAAGATTATGGGGCGGAAAGGGAAAGGGGGGAGGAGAGAAGGAGCTTGAGGTGGGATATGGAAGGGGAAGTGCAGGGTGGACGGGGAGGAAGGGGTCAGGGAAACGATTGGCTGGGTGAGTGTGCTGACATGTTTTGTCCCCGCAGTAGGAGCCCTCTAAGAAAGGAGAAGAGGAGAATTGATGTGGACGCCAGACCACAGGCGGCAGGTGTGGAAAGAGGTGAGCGGGAAAGGGAATGGTCATCTGCATGGCAGAGAGGGGTCACAAGAAGGGGGACAGGGGATGAAGGGTCCGGACTGCAAAGTGTAAGGAAGGAAGTTGGGGTGCAGGCCATTGGAGCCGCGGGGGTTGAGAAGAGCATTTGCTCAGTGGAGGTCCAAACGGACAAGGTGGTGGAGCCATTGGTGCTCGAAGTGCAAGCCGGAAAAGATAAGGAGTGTGAAGTGAAAAGAAAGGAGAATAAATTGCCATACATGGGGATAACAAAACCATTGGGGCGCACTTGATGGCAGCGACCAGGGAGAAGATTCAGGCGGGGGAATTTGTGGAGGTCTTTAAATTGCTCCATAGGGAAGTGAGAGCAAAGGAGGGGTCTAAGGAGGAAGAGAGGGAACTGGCTTCACGCCCAAGGGTCCCGGTGACTATTGAGAATTGGACGTCAGCGTTTAGCATTTATGCCAGTGTGTACTGTGAAAAATTCCCGGAGCGTTGCGTGGCCCTGCTTAAATATATGGACGTAATTAGGAAGGCTTTCACAAGTTTTGGGGGTTTTGCCTGGGTACGCTATGATGAGGAATTCAGAGCGAGAATGGCGGAGGACAGTCAGGCGGTCTGGGGGGAGATAGGCATGGATCTTTGGCTGCAATGGATGGCTCCAACGAGGCCTGCCCCGACATTGCACACAGCAAGTGGGCTGCCTGTGCCTTACCGGCCCTTTCTTGGTCGCCCCGCCCATGAGGGGGTGGGGGGATGAGGCGGAGGACAGCCCTCGACAGCATGTTGGGCGTTCAATAAAGAAGGCTGCACGAGGTGGATGTGCAAATTTAAACACGAGTGCAGCAAGTGTGCGGGTCGGCATCCAGTTACAGATTGTTTTCAGGCAGGGGACAGTGGGGCAGGGCGAGGAGCGGGGCAAGGAGGTGGGGGGAAGGACCGCATGCCAGGTAAATTGGGGTGTGCGGGCAGTTCAGGCTCAGTTTAAAGTAAAAGGAGGGGGGGCACAAGGTTTGATGAAAGGTTTTTGGGGGTGACTTAAAGGGGGTAGGAGAAGGGTGAGGAGGAAGAAGCGTAGGTAGGGGAGGGCCGCAGGGGGATGTAACTGTGGAAATTGTTAAGGGGCGGTGGCCGTCGTTTAGAGCGCATGGACGACGGTGGCAAAGCTCTCACGCTTGCCGCACGACAAGGTGAGTAAGCTTCAGGCTGCATGGACGGAGGTGCGGGAGCACCTCTGGTGCAGCTAGGGGAAGTGATGAGCTGGGTCTGCATGGACGGGGGTGCACTAGGGCCCCTGAGCAACGAAGCAAGGTGCTGGAAGAGGAATTTATGTGGAATGGACTGCATGGACGGGGGCACAGGTTTGGCCCCTGGTGCAGCGGTGGAGAGGAGTAAGGAAGAAAAGGGGCCTGCATGGACGGGGGTGCACTAAGGCCCCTGGTGCAGGGGGAAACAGGTGGTAATGGACGCGAGGATCTTGGAAATGAGTGATAAGGAAGGGACTGCATGGACGGGGGTGCAGGTTTGGCCCCTTGTGCAGTGGCGGGAGGAACAATAAAGCAAAGGGCCTGCATGGACGGGGGTGCACGTGGGCCCCCGGTGCAGGGGGGGGGCAACGCAGGGCCAATACTAATAAGGTGATGGAAGGTGGGGGGGGCAAAGGGGGAGCAGGGGGGTAATAGTTTAGAGGAAAGAGGGGGTCTAAGTGGGTTTAGGTGTATTGTATAAAGGTTAGGGAAAGGGGCGAAATATTGGGGGACGGTAGGAGAAGACCTGAGGTGTTTCCGGAGAAGGTTAAGGAGATGGCCAGAGAGGATAGGGTACTGAGGAGGTGTTACTAGTGGTGTGGAAAGGTTAGGAGGTTGGAACTCATTCATTCAGGAGGGGTGCAGCATCTGAAAGTAGCAGGCTGGGCTATTAAGAGGAGTAGGTGAAAAGGTTGGGATGCTGGGAGTAAGGGAGATACAAAGGGTATGTCAGGGACCGGGGCAAACGGAAGGTCTTTATAGAATTTTTTCAGTAGGTAGCAAGAGTGTTGCATTTATTAGGATGTTGTTGATTTGTAAGTGATTTTGTAATTTCTTTTTCAGATGCTGCTAGGAGGTCCGGTCAGAGGTCAAAAATGTGGTTTTTGGGACATTCTAGGGTTAAGTGGGCGGGGAAAGAAGCTAAGAAAAGGGTTGTTGGCAGGCAACTGGGGTGCAACTATAAAGATGTTGTGGTAAGATGTCCGGGTTTGGGGGGCTGGGCTGGGATTAGTTGCTTCCTATGTTGGCTGGGGTGAGGGAAAGCTATGGGCCTACAGATGGGGGGGATTAGTTTTGCTGGGGAAAATGATCTGGTGAGGGATACGGGTGTGGCTCTTCTTAGGTCCTGGGCTGGGAGACTGGGTAAAAAGTTTGAGGTAGAAAAGTTTGGGGGGGGGTGGGGCAGAAAGAACTCCTCGGGGGAGGGTTTTTCTGGTGCCGGGGGCATGGCCCCTTTTGATGTGGGGGGAGGGAAGCACAATAGGGAATGACACGGGAAAGGATGGGGTGGCGCTGTTTGCACAAGCAGGTCACCCCGGGTGAACAGGTATTGAGCCTGGAGGGGCATGGCCCCTGGGAGAAAGCGGGACGCCTGGAAAAGGGGCAAAGAGACGGTAGGATCCAAGGGATCATTAGGGAGGAATTGGGTTATTTAATTATTTAATTGTTGGGGGAAAATGAAAATGAAAATGTTTAATTTATTTAATTGGTGGTTAAAATATTTCTTTAGTTTGTTAGGCCATGGAGCCAGTTAAGCGTTTGATTGTAAGCTTTGGCCTGTCACATTAAAGCGACCTTTTCCACTTTTAAATGAGTCTGGGTTTTTGTGCAGTAAGCCAAAAGCGGGGCCCCGGGGGGAACGCAAAGCGTTTCCCCCCGGGGAGTTTTTGGCGCTGCACATGGCCAGCGAGTGGCCGTGGGGCAGAGCGCCTCCTGGGGGGGTATTTAAGGGCTCAGGGAAGGTTCGGGAGGCAGGCGACGGTTAGGACTTGATGATTGTCCCGCCCTCCCACCCCTTTCATTTTCGTTTAGGGTAGTGTCTGGTTATGTAATATGGGGGGTCCATTGTTCATGGGATTATGCGGGGGGGGGGGTTTAGATGACATGGCGAGTTTATGAGTTTTGGGGTCTGTTAGGAGGGTAGGGTTTGGTAGTTTTGTGTGACAGGTCAGGGCATTGTGAAAGTGTGTGTAATATATGTTGCTGATGTGGCAGGTCAGGCTGGCTGCAGGTCATAGGAAGGGGGAGTTTGGTGTAGAGTGGAGTTTGAAGGGTGTTGAAGTGGGTCGGGGCGCCGGGGGCATGGCCCCTTTTGATGTGTGGGGAGGGAAGCACAATGGGGGAATGACACGGGAAAGGATGGGGTGGCGCTGTTTGCACAAGCAGGTCACCCCGGGTGAACAGGTATTGAGCCTGGAGGGGCATGGCCCCTGGGAGAAAGCGGGACGCCTGGAAAAGGGGCAAGGAGACGGTAGGATCCAAGGGATCATTAGGGAGGAATTGGGTTATTTAATTATTTAATTGTTGGGGGAAAATGGAAATGAAAATGTTTAATTTATTTAATTGGTGGTTAAAATATTTCTTTAGTTTGTTAGGCCATGGAGCCAGTTAAGCGTTTGATTGTAAGCTTTGGCCTGTCACATTAAAGCGACCTTTGCCACTTTTAAATGAGTCTGGGTTTTTGTGCAGTAAGCCAAAACGAGAGGTATGGTATAGCGATGTGTAGGGGAACAGAGAGGGGAAGGCGTGGGGCAGGTATATTGCATCTGAGTCATGAGTGAGTGTGCTACAGACTTGAGTGGAGAGAAAGAAATGTCACTTTAGGAGAGTGTGAGTGTGGCGGTGCGAATGATGCCTGTGGCTAGAAAGAGGACATGGGGGAGCTGGAGGGAGACAGAAGGAAAGCGGGAGTGAGATATTGGGGGAGTGGGAATAACACGTGTGGAATGTCTTTTTTTGCAGATGAGGAGGCGGGATGATTTATAAAGCCCGCCATGTGGACTGCCTCTTGGTGCTGGGCTTTATAGACTTATGAGGGGTAATTAACTCAGTCTATTTGGAAAAGAGCTGTATTTAAAGAACCCTCATGGGGAGTGGATGGTCAGACTCGGAACTGTAATGAGCGGAAATGGGGAAGGTGCGTGTTCTACTCCGAGACCACAGCCATCAATTCGTCACCCCCATTCCCCTACCTTCTCATTTATTGGGCCTGCAGTCTGATGCTGTGTGATCACGGCCCTGCTACCCTGGCCTGCAGGCTGACACCGTGTGGCCACCGTACTGTAGCCACCCCTGATCTGGGTGCCCCCAGGTCAGTATGTGTAACCTGGCTGCCCCCTGGCCACTGTCCGGCCGTGTGACCAGGACCATCCGATAAGCAACCAGGTAAGCCCAAGCAGGGTGATTCCTGCAACTCTTCCAGGCCGTGCACGGCCATGCATCCCCCAGCTGTGTGATCAGAGCAGTGTGCTGGCGTGCTGGCTGCTCCTAGCACCGATCGGGCAGGACTGTGTGCCCGCAGGTCCAGCCCACACCAACAGCACCTTCTGGGTAAGCGGGAGCCAGCCGTTCCGTTTACTCGCAAGTAGTGTATCAGTGGAAACCAACACAGCTACATATAGGAAAAGAGAGAAGGAGGGGGAGAGCGAGATAGACAGGGAGATAGAGAGAAAGGGCTAGAGATAGCGAGGAGACGAGTGAGGGGGGGACAGAGATAGAAAAAGAGAAAAGACGAGAGAGGCCAAAAGAGTGAGACGGGGAAAGAGAAATCGAAAGTGAGAAAAGTAGATCTGACGAGAGAGGAGACAAAAGGCAAGAGAGGAAAGAAAGAGAAAGAGGACAGGGGAGAGAGAAAATAAGAGAGGGGATGAGGTAGAAAGGGAAAGACAGAGAAAGGGATAGAGTAGGACAGTGAAGGAGGACTAGAAAGAGAGTGAGTGAGTGAGAGAGGGAGAGAGAGAAGACGACAGAGGCACAAGAGAGAGAAAGAAGACAAGCGAGAGAGAAGAGGACTAGTAAGAGATAGAGTGAGAAAGATAGATGAGACGAGAGAGGAGACAAAAGACAACAGAGGAAAGAAAGAGAAAGAGGACAAGCGAGAGACAGAAGACAAGAGAGGGGATGAGAGAGGTAGAGATAGATAAAGGGATAGAGTAGGACAGTGAAGGAGGATTAGAAAGTGAGTGAGTGAGTGAGTGAGAGAAGACAACAGAGGCACAAGAGACAGAAAGATGACAAGCGAGAGAGAAGAGGACTAGTAAGAGATAGAGTGAGAAAGATAGATGAGATGAGAGGGGAGACAAAAGACAACAGAGGAAAGAAAGAGAAAGAAGACAAGCGAGAGACAGAAGACAAGACAGGGGATGAGGAAGAAAGGGAGAGACAGAGAAAGGGATAGAGTAGGACAGTGAAAGAGGACTAGAATGAGAGTGAGTGAGTTAGTGAGTGAGAGAGGGGGAGAGAGAAGACACAAGAGAGAGAAAGAAGACGAGCTAGAGAAAAGAGCACTAGTGAGAAAACGAGGGGAGTAGGAGAGAGAGAGAAAGAAGACGAGGGAGAAGTCCAGAGGGAGTGAAAGCGAGGGAGAGAGATACATGGAACGAGATTGTGACTGGGAGCAGGAGGGCGAGGGGGGTTATTACATGGGAGGTGACTGTTCTTCCAGGTGCTTGGCGAGGGAACACTTCTGCAACCTGAAACATCTTATCGGCGTTATGTGACAGATAAAACCAGTGATGCAGGTGGGAAGAGGGGGTTGTGGTCGGCTCTGCCTGGCTATAGCGGATACCACTCTGATAGCGAGGGGCTCGAGTGTTGCGAGGGCCGCGGTATGGGGGGCGTCGAGTGAGGCGCCTGACAGTACTGGGGAGATAAAATGGCACGTGCTCATACACCCCTGTACGCTCTTTCTCTTTCTGGGGTGTTTACAGTGATACTGGAGGAATCGGCTGCATTCCTGGCAGCAGATCACAGGGCGCTGCAGAAGACTCAGACATCCACTGACAGACAATACAAAAGAGGGTGCACAGTTCATCATTCTAAGCAAGGAATAGTAACTATGGCGCGGGCCGTGGCCACGAGAAGAGCCGCGCGCTGCGTTCCCATGTATTGCCCGGCTTTGATCATCTCGCGCCATTATTGAAGCAATTATCCAATCACGGGCGAGTTCATACATTATACTTCAGGTTATTTCAGAGCTTAGGCCTAGACAGAGCTCTCTGACCCCTGCCATCAGATGGAGATAGCAAGCAGCCAGCATGTTCTGGGCTCTGGGCGGCATGAGATGTCTGGGCCCGTCATATTTGCATAAATACTGACATCTGTGATGTCACAGAGCATTATATCACAGAATGAGTCTTTAATAAGCCAAGGCATCATGGGAAGTTACATTAAAAGTAAATTGTAACTAAGGCGGGAGACAAATACACTGTGACGGTCAGTATATGAACCGTCACTGTTAATATTTACCTGTGTGGGAAGATCAGAAGTGAGTCCTTTTTTTTGTTTGTTGAAGTAGCAGACAGTCTAAACTGAATACCTCGTAGAGACTTCTAATTTTGGCAGATGAGACATAGGGCCTCATCACGGGTTGGGCGGTATCCTGGATACCGCCCAACTGTATTTGCGTTAATGCCCACCCGTCTGCGGTATTACTGCCGTATCACGGGTTGGACAGTAAACGTAATTCCTCATTGGACCCAATGGGGAATTTCCGGTGCAATTACCGCCGGTGGTATTACCGTACAGTCATTGCGCTGAAAATCTGCATTTTTCCGGCGTATATCGCCCCAGCTTAAGGCTCGGGGGATAAATACTGCCATGCTCATGTTTGGGTGGACCCTTAAATGCGGCGGTAATAGCATACACGCCGCATTTAAGGGCTACCGACCAACTCGTGATGAGGCCCAACGTGAGATAAAAGCATTTGCCAGGGAGCACCCACCAGGATTTGAGACCAGTCTTCCGTTCAGGCACTTGTCTTTCCAGAGGTAAGTGGTAGAAATATTGTTTGATAATAGTGTTTTTGAAACTTTGGTTTGAACACACCATCTAACTGCAAGGCAGTGTAAAATTATGGTGATATTGTTTTACTAACTTCAGCGAACTGGTGTTTTTTCAGAATTTTCATGACTGCTTTTATTTTATTTGTCAATGTATTTGCTGATATTGTCCAAACTAGCAAGATCCTTTTATTTCAGAAGCTACAGATCAGGATTACTTTGACTGTCAAAAGACCCAAACTTCAAGCAGGTTCCAAGGATGACATGTGAGGGCAGGGGTTGGGCCTGGGAAAGACAGGGCAGGTGACATATACCGCAGCATTGCCTTAAAGAGGGATATAGTCTATTTACCTGGAAGGTCTTGAGGCAATGAGAGTAAGCAAGTTCACATGTCTTCAAATGTTCATTAAATGAGCAGGGTTAAAGTCCTAAAGAATGTTGGGGCTCAATAATATAACCATAGTAGCAGAGTACATAGGGGCTGAGGGTGCAGTTGCACCCCTTGTCTTTGAACAAAGGGGGTTTAGGAGTATCATTTTGCCCCTGTGGAGATTCCAAACAGTATTTGCATGGGGTGAACAAAAATGAAAAATAAATCCGGCTTGAGCGCTCTGCTCCTCTAAATCACGGGTACGGCAGGATTTCAGGCTCCTCTCCTGCTGGGTTTAGGCTTGGTGACATGTTGGCATGCATCTTCAAACTTCTCCAGTGCTGCTCACTTTAAAATGAGAAGGAAGCTTCATTAATGTACCCCCTGACCCTTCATTGGAGCGGGTGAGCAGGCCAGAACTGTTTGGCGGGGCGCCGGAATTGCAGAGGGAAGCAGGGGATCCTGTAACCGAATGTTGCAAAGGCAACTGATCAGGTTAGGTGATTGTTGCTGAGATGTTATGTTTATATCTTCCTGTAAATCATACAGCTTTGTTCCTATTCATGCTGAAAAGTGTGCTTGAAAATGTGGTGTTTCGACCTGGGGATGGGTGCAGCACCCTCCCTTCGCTGGGGTTGGGAGGTTCTGCCTCGTAGCAAAAATCAAAAGCTGGCACTGATGAATATATGCACAGTATGTGAACATAACTTAAAGTAAAATATACACATTTGGTCCAATTAACCTTTCCCTTAGAAGAAAGTGCACAATACAAAAGAGCACTGGCCTTTCAAAAAAAACTAATCAACACTGGAAAATAACCTGAGAGGGGAGATTTTCCAATAACTATGCTGGAAAAGTATAAAAGGTGCCCACCTTTTAAACCCAACAATCTTCAGTGAAATATTCCCTGGAAAACAAAATCCCAATACTAGACATGTGCTTTGCTAACACTTGTATGTGGTCTCATGTGTCTGCACTGGACCCATGACAACCTGGGTGAAATCCTGGTAGCCAAATATTTGAGCATGTTTTCCGGCCTCAAAAACACACCAAGTGGGGTAGCATTCACCTTCTGAAAAAAAGTGTTTCCACCCACACGTGTCTTCTACTTGTGCCCTGAAAAGCAACACATGGCCACATCTAGGGAAATTAAACCCTCCAGGATTGCACCATATCCTGGGCAAATATTCATCACTCAATTGCCGTCTCATCATTTACCCTATTCACAAAAAAATATCAAAATCATGTTGAATCTTCACCATCAGTCCCCAGAACTCTAATCGATAATTAACTCTTCAAATGATTTAATATCAAAATATATCATGTTGTATGTGGTTACATGAATCATATATTTAATTATTTCATAAGATTTCGAATAACAATGATTAATTGCACTTCCATTTGGTTCACAATGTGTGTATTTCTATTTAACACCAATTCAAACAAAATTCATAATGATTTCAAACAAGAAAAAGAATTTCATCCCAAGGGTCATCGAAAACACTTATTTTGTCAAACGTTACTAAAAAAACACTAATCAGAAAAACACATGAATAAGAGGAAAAATATAGAACGTTTTACCCATCTTCGTTCTGAAATTTACATTATTCTTCAATGGGTATGTGTCCCTCAAACATCGGCAAAAATGCATATGGAAATCTATTAATTATTAATATTAGTCACACTCACATTAATAATATTATCACATTATGTAGTTGATTAATTAAAGAGATGAACTAACCAGAATGAAGTCAATAGGATTGACTCTTGAGAAAGGATTATTATCCAAATCGCATTGGAACTATTATAGACCATCCAATCCTATGATTCTCGAAAAAAACATTATATGTTTTTATTTTATTAATGTTCTCTGAGTGCTCTCGATCACTCTGTCTACAAAGAAAAGTCTCTCATACCGTTCCTTTTGGGACAGACTGGCATGAAGCCAAGAGACATCCCAATAAGCAATTTATACGAAGAGGCCAATATGGGTTAGGCAACGTCGGCCACATCCTGCATGGCCTGACGCGTAACTGACTCATCTACAGCCCTGTTGACCTAGAAAAGGCAGCTCCCCTGTTGAAAAGTCTTCGGATTTCCGTGCACCCCTCATACTCATTTCATCAGCACACCATTGCTCTCAGACTGTCCCATACAGAGTCCTCACACATACCTGACTATACTCCCTCTAGCAGACATGTTGCTGGGATGGAAATTAGTCTGTTCCACCCCCCTACGTGCTTTAGAGTGAGGCGAATCCCACAGGTAGCTGTGCGATGTACTAGGGGGGAAAGGGTTGTGTTAAGAAACCCGGCACGGATAACATATTGTGGGAAATATAGATGCATAAACTTAGTGAGTGCATATAAAGAGATGCCATTTTTTAGGTTATGGAAGACACAGGCAGACCAACATGGCTGTGCAGTAAACGTAGGCCCGGTGGAAGAAACCTGAACAGGCCCAAATGCTGAGGACTGATGAGCCTGCGCTGCTAATTCTCACAGAATTTTCCGTTTGTCCCATAACTGTTGCAATTACTCTCTATCACAGAAAGGAATGCACCCTGCAAGGCCATGAGACAGAAGCAGGCTCCTCGCAGCACGTTCATCACAGCCAGGCCAACAGCAGACCTCTAACCCCCTCCCAGCCCACCACGAGTAATGGCACCCGTCGCTAACCCAGTCCAAGAACCCCTTCATTCCACGATAGTGAGAAACCCCAGACCACCAGCGATAAAACTAATGGTCATAAAAGATCTGAACATGCACAACCATTTCACCTCTTCCCATGAATACACCCTTTGTAGTACGAGGTACAGGGAGGGATACATTATAGATTAAAATGAGGGTGGAAGCCTTGGGTGCGAGGAGTGCGATTTAGACAGAGCATAGAATGTGTGGTCAGCATGATTGTATCCCCCCTCCCCCGGTGCCAGTCCCTGAGCCTCCCAGGTGCATGCCATAATGATGCAGTATATCATTAGCTTACAATAGTAGCCTTGGAACAGCAGCATGTGAAGAGCCTGACCTTCAGTCCCTGGAGAGATGAGCCCAGCTGACCCACGTGGAAACCAACAGATGGTGGAGATGGGAAACAATCATGCCTGGCATCCCCTATGGAGCAGGACATTGTGTGTGGTCTCACCAATCAGCTGTGTGGGTTTGGACCCTATGGATGACGTCCTTAGTGACGATGTGGACTCTTATAATGTACTGTTCATGAAAATTCAAGCAGAACGTAGTCGAGCAGGAGAGTCCTCTGCTGACACCCTAGTTTTTTCTACAATTAAACATTGTTATCCTTGCAAGCAATATCTTGGCCTTTTTTCCATAGAGGGCTGTATTATTTCTGGCATGAGTGATAAGGGACTAGCCTTCAATTTCCACAGGAAAACTGGAGAGATTTTCCACTATGTAATCCCTTCGAGAAACCTCGTATACAAGGGAATGTCACTCTGTTTGACACATCTGAAGAGAGGCAAATGAATGTGTCATTCATTACGTCTGTCCCCTCCCTGACTCGATATTACAGAAAGTGCAAGGAGTGCATCACTTATGCCATCTGCCCCCTCCCTGCCAGCATACCGCAGATGTGAGAGACATTGCTCATTAAGGCAACCCTAGTGACCCTACCCCTGAGGGATCAAAGAGGAGCTGAATTTGCAGGTTGTGGCGAATATGAACATACTGTAATAAAGATGACGAAAGCAAATTACATCACTGCTGGAACTGACATACATAGACGCATTAATCACAAAGCAGATACGCTCTCATCATGAAGATATATGAACAATAGGTCAAACTTCATTTAGACATGAAGAATATGTTTGCATCCTATAGACACCGGAGTACATATACTTCACATACAAGCTGAAACGCAAGACATATATACATATAAAGCTTTCTTAACCCAGAAACGCAACAAGAATGGGCGGATGTGTTCAATAATATGGACAGTGTAACTGGGTTCTGGTGAATGGGAGACATCAAGAGACCTCGAAGCTGCAGGGGGACCCGATTCACTGAATTAGCAGGAAAAGTCAGACCTGAAGAGTGCAGACAATAATTGCGCAGCCCTCGTCAAGGTTGCCTTGGAAGGGAAGGTTTAGGTCGGCACCCAAGAGATCAGGCCAGGTTCCCATGAATTCAGGCCAAATATTGAGGAGAAAATAGCTCAAACAAGTCTCTAGCGGTCAGAAAGGGTAAAGACACCCGAATTAATAAGGGATAAAATCCTAGTAAATGCTGAGCAGAGTAATCCAAAATGTGTCTCCATGCACGTTACCTGCAGGTGGAGAATAATGGCTATACACTAGCTTCAGGGACAGACAGGCTGAGGCCTTCATTCCCATCGAGTTCTCCAGACAAAGATACAAGATATGCAGGTTCTGGCTTGGGACCCAGAGAATCAGCGATGGTAACCTAATTGTGAGAAGCAGCCCCTTGGTGCCACTTCCCCCGGTTACTATTGTTGCTCATGTGCTGATAATCTTCCAAATTGCCAAAGCCGAGAAAGTCAATGTTGACCAATCCCTATCCCCCAATAACGTTACCCCGTACAATATTGCTCCAGCCAATAGAACTGTGTAGAGGGGACATGCATTCACCTGTATTCATTTCGGGATGTGGTCTCAGGTGGAGCCAACAGATAGCGTGTGACCAATGAGAAACCTAATCCCTATGGAAAATATACTCAGATGATTCCCATAACCAATTCCTCCACCTCATTGGTTTTTGTAACCAAGAATGTGATGTGTCAGTTTTGACAACGTCAGTTGTGACATAATTCTCATTTTTAAACTATTGTCAAGCATGGAGGTAATTGAGAGTTCATAGATTTTCTTGATGTCCCCAGCTGTCTCTGTTTTATATTGATTGTGAATAAAACACTTCTTTGTCACATTTTTGGACTCTTCCGTGATTGGGCATGGGATTTCCCGGGCCTTTCCTGTCTGCTCTACCAAGGGGTTTCCACCCAATCTTTACATGTGGTAGAAGAGCACAGTTGACCAATGCCCCTGGAATTATCATCTTTTCCGGCCTCAAGCCTGAGGACTACAGAGTGACCTGTGGAGACCGAAGAATCACACATGAACTGAAATGGTCATCAGGAGCCACCCTTGGAGAACATCCTGCCTGCTCCCCACGCGATGCCTCACAGGCCAGAAGGTGGAGTGGCGATTGAGGGTGGAACGGTACTGAAGGCTTTAGCCAATCCACAGATGTAAGTATGAGAGCATCGATTTGACAATCAATGGTGGGAGGGATTTGTTGCATACGTTTGGAGGAAAGCGATAAAGAGTTTATTTATGAGAGTGTACCTGTATCCAGGGTTACATAAGGGTTACATGAGGGACAGATTTAGGATTTTGGCACTGGACATTGGGACTTTTGCTTTGGACATTCTGACACTAGTTATTTCAGTTGAGGCAGGGAAACCCGTCTTAGAGTTAGGTCGATATAGGGCTTTCTTTTCCTTTTTTCCTTGAATAAAGGTTTATAGCAAACACTATGACTCCTCATTTTGTCAGAGTCTTACTTCTGCACCCCTATACTCTATGTTTGGTAACACTTCATGTGACTCCCGTCTTGAAACATATTGCTTTCCTAGCACATATCCATCCATATCAATCTTGGGAACCAGGTGGCTTCATAAAACCGCAGCCGAGACACTGCTCCTGAGGACTAATTTCTCTGATTTATTTGCTCTATTTAGCCTGTCAGCTGCAGTTAGAATGGTCCTACCGCTTCTCAGTCGGGGCAGTACAACCACAACCTCTTTCAATACCCTGACTAGGTCTCGCCTCTAAGCTTTGTTCACACCAAAACATGTCCTTCACTACCATTACATTTATCTAATGCTGGGCACACAGCGCTACCTATCTGAACCCTTGGATTTAGGGCCCTTTAAGGCGAGGTAGCAATACTAGAGATGGATGGGGATGCAGAGTTTACTCATACATCGATAATCAGAATGACTCAGGAAGTTGGCAAAACACAGTACTGTTTTATTAACAATTATCTAAAACGGTGAGTTACAACGGACATCAACGGATGTTCGCTCGATTTCTCTCAAAAGTATCTTATAAAAAAACATTGTTCTTATGCTAAAGATTTGTCATATGTGACATCATACTACGTGGCAAACTAAGAAAACCTACAGGAGATTGTGATTAGCTTAAGGGGAACATCTAAGTATATGTTCTATATAGCCGGGGGTTGTGATTGGGTGTCTAAGATCAGGTGGACAATTAAACCCATCCCAAGTGCAAGTCATCTTCGGTGTCACACTAATATACAGCACTCTATTGGCTTCTCAAACTATCGGGCTCTGAACTACGTGGCCCTCTACAATTGGTTGGCACTCTTGTACGCTTCTGGAATATTCACTCGCGAGCAGCATGCAAGCTGGTACTCCAGGTGCTGGGAAGGTCGGCCTGGTCATGACTCCCCACCCAATTAGCTCAACATCCATTATCACTCCTGCGGTCTGCCATTCAGTTAAAGCTTTGAACTTGGCCTTGTAGAAGCTCACTGTGCCTGAGAATAAAGGGGAGTAAAGGCATGGTCTTATCTTCTGGTTTCAGTGTAGCTCGATCCAAAGTCTATTTTCATCTGACCACATGACTTTAGACCACGTTTTGAGCTTTTTCGTCGCATAAAATACTATTAAACGAAGAACTCTTACTATTTCTAGTGTTTTTCAATTACACCTCAAACAGGAGCCTGCTTCTTTTTCACGTTCATGTATCTTCTTGAACAAATAACCAAGCTCACAGCGGCCCCGCCTCTTGACACTGGGCCAGCCATCCTTTCTTGAATTCTCCTTCGCCGTCAGCTGTTTTATTCAATTGCGCCACACTTCAAGCCCTTCCATTCACTGGGTTCAAGTTTGATAAGGTGCGTTGTGGAACATCCAGATTCTATACATTCCTAAAAATATACATTGGCGCATCAACTGCAATCTATTTACTATGTAGCCAGCCTCATGATTACTTCGTCTACTTGCTTTACTGCATCTCTACAGTTGTAAAATGACTTTGCATTTCCTTCGATGCTTCTTCGTACGAGCAATCTTCATTTCGATCCCGAAATGTTGCTTTACTTCGATACTTTATCCTTAGATTCTTCATAATGTCTATATTCTTTCTTCATTGACATCTCCTCTGGGTGCGTCAGTCTCGTTTGCATGATTTCACCAGTTTTCTTTCTCCTTCATTCTCACACTTCTTCCGGGACTTTTTCCAGAAGACTATTATTTCTTCCTGCATGCATATAGGGTTTTCTCAACGGATACCTTGTTTCGAGGATTCTTCGTGGTATAGGTATCATTATTGGCTTTGCGCATGTCACAATTTCCAGTTGCCAACATATAGGCAGGATAGGGGCGGGACCTCCGGTAGAGGTACTTGGCTGCTCCTCTACATATCTCCAATCTAAACATGTCAGAACAGTTAAAAATAACATATCTTTGGGTGATGCTTCACCCTTCCTACAAGGGCTTTGGCAATCTGGGCGCTCGCACGAGGACAGCAGAAATAGAATCTAACTAAATAAACAGGACCAAAGCTCAAAATATGCAGCCTAGTTCCCGGTATGACAGAAAGCTACAGACTCTAACAGGGCCTGGTTCAAAATAGCAGGACTCCAGTTAATGTGACAAATGCTAATAAAAATCATTGTTTTTCCTTAAACTATTTGGCATTTCAGTCATACACTCAACAAGTAACAAAAGCTTTCCCAACTGCACGAAAAACACATTTTACCTCTGTTAACTATGAACAATATATAAAGAACTATAACTTAACTCAATGATGCTGGCTAAGAAACCTTTAAGTGACATGGACCTAACCTCTTCATATAAGTGAAGTGGTAGAACCTTTCGCTGCAAATAATGCTCTAGAAAAATGTGCCCCTGTTAGTTAATTCTGCCTTTCAAAATCTGTCTTAGGCAGGAACAAAAGGTTATAAGCACCACAACATAGACAGGAATCAACCCTTTAAAAACAGTATTCAGACAGGATGGGATCCATGCGAATATTGAGTATAACCAATCTTGCTCCACCCCCACCACACCTTCTTTTTCCATCACAATGTAGGGCCCCAATTGCGCGTGTCAGGGATCCATTATCTGCATCATGAGGTGGGTTGTAAGTGCAGCAAGAGAGGCCTATTTAAGTGCAGCAAGAGCTGCCTATTATCACACACCGACCGCCCTATTGTGGTGTTCGTCCCTATGCAGTGGAACCTCTGGTGCTCCTTCTAAAGTGGGAGATTCCTCACTTGAGTCTACCTTGAAATCTTTGATAACCTTACTATCAATTTTAAAAAGGATCTGTCCCATACTCCACTCGTCCGTGCCTACTGCTGCGCATTGCCCGTCCTCTTGTACCGGTGCTGCTCTTGCCAGTTCCTCCTCTACTCTCTTTAGTGCTGCTTCTAACTCTCTGTGAGCCTTATCTTCTATTTCCATAATCAATGGGTCTTGTGTTTTATATATCTGTTCTTCTGGTCTTCCCTTTTTGGGTTCAGTGGGTGGCAAACACTAGGGGTTAGTGTACCCTACGGCGGGCTGTAAATGAAAGGACCCATAAGAGCGTGGGGCGGTGGCCTGTGTAAGTGTCTGATTGGTTCCCTGCGTGCTGTAATCAGGGGAGTTCTGACATTTTCCACAATTCAAGTATTCCCTGTCCTGTTTTCTACTTTTTACGTTTATAAGTCTACAAATAATGTGTATTCGTATGTTCGAATATAGCTTTATTATGTATGCCCTCCATGTGCCGATGTGTAAACATTCTACCTTCCGTTCCATGTGCCCACTCACAGTGGTACTTCAGGATCTTCTCCATGGTATCCAGTTAAAATGTTGAAAACATTTTTTTGAATGCCATTTTGTCGAAAATAATTATGCAGAAAGAAAAATGTCGAATGTGTTTTGTTTTTTATTTTTATGTTTTTTTTTGGTTTAGCTAGTAAAAATAAAGTGTAAATTAAAAAAAAACGGGGGGTTGGTGATGGAACCCCCCATTAAAATAAAAAATAAAAAATCGAAATAATTTTTTCTGCATTTTTATTCTCGAAAAAATGGCTGTCGAAAAAATGGCATTCGACATATTCACTATAAACCCTTCTCCATATACTGCGGGGGAGTCTTACACATATGCAAAATTGCATCAACACCGTCTGAATGTGTTGATGACACGTAGCAGGAGAGGGAATGTGGGAAATGCATACAGAAACAGACCTTCCCATAGGAAGGAAAACATGTCCCCCACCTCCTCGGTTGATGGAATCTGCTGGCAAACCTCTGGCATTTGGAGTTCGACAAAGTGGCAAAAAAGATCAATCGTGGGTCTGCCCCATTTCATGATCAGGCGGTCCACCCGATCCTGACGAATTTCCCACTCGTGGCAGGAGCGCAGCTCCCTGCTGAGGGAATCTGCAATGGTGTTCTTGATGCCTGCCAGGTAGCGAGGGACGAGGAACATCCCCTGTTCGATGTCCCAGAGCCACATGTCCTGAGCTTCCTTGGAGAGCACTGGAGACTCAGTGCCCCCTTGCTTCCTGATGTAGAATATGCTAGTGGTGTTGTCCATGAAGATCCTCACCACCTTGCCCTTCAGAAACGGTAGGAAAGAATTGTGGGCCTAGAACACTGACCATAGCTCCAGGATGTTGATATGCTGATCCTTCTCCTCTGGAAGCCACAGACCTCTGTCGTGTAGACATCCAGTGTGAGCCCCCCAACCTTCCAGAGAGACGTCCGTGGTGACCATCTCCTGGTATGGCAGGGTTTGGCATCTCATCCCCAGGCGATGTGGTAGCGCATCCCACACCATTCTATCACCCGCAGGAACTCCTAATTGAGAGGAATCTTGTCCGCGAAACCTCTGGTCACTTGTATCCAATGTGCATCGAAGAATTCCTGTAGCGGTCGCTTCTGCAGCGTGCAGAGACGGACGAGGTAGATGCAGGACGACATCATGCCCAGCAATGACTTGATGGCCTGCACAGTAGTCATCTTCGCTGACGACAGTCACTGCGCCTTTCCTTGAATAGCTGCTAGCCTCTCTTCCTAGGAGGAAGCCAGGCAAGTCACTGTGTTGAGTCTGGTGACGAGTGACAACGTGTTCTGCAATGGCGTTAAGCAGGACTTTGGATAGTTGATGGAGAACCCCAGCTCCGTCAGCAGTCGGACATACTCTGTGTGCTCCTCGGCCAGCTCCCGAGATCAGGCGTGTACCAGCCAATCATCCAGGTTCGGATACACGTGAATGCCCTGCAGACGCAGATGGGACACCACTGGGGCTAGGCATTTTGTTAACACTCTTGGCGTTTCAAGTCGAATTGTAGGGTCTTGAACTGGTAGTGTTGGCCTTGCACCACGAACAGTAGAAACTTTTGATGTTTCTTGTGAATAGGGACATGGAAGTATGAGTCCTCCAGGTCCAACAACGTCAAGAAATCCCCATCCTTCAGTTGGCCGAGCACGTGTTGCAACGTGACCATCCTGAATATTTGGGACTTGAAATACTTGTTCAGATGGCATAGGTCCAGGATGGGTCTCCAAACGCCTGTCTTATTTCTTGCTAGAAAATATTTGGAATAGAATCCAGATCCCAGGAGCCGCTGGGGAACAAGCTCTATCGCCCCTTTCCATAGCATGGCTTGCTCTTCTTCCAGGAGCTGAGGGACGTAAAGCTTCTGACGGTGAACCAGTGGAATATGATACATGGGCACCTGCGTTGGAACTCCAAGGTGTGCCCCTGGGCAAGAGCGTCCAGCACCCATCTGTCGATGGTGATCTTCTTCAACTTGCTGGCGAACCCCGTCAGCCTGCCTCGCAACGGGGTGCACGAGTACAGACCGATGTCTTGGCTGGTTCAGGCTTGCATGGACGCCAGTGCCCTGCCCTGTGGGAGACAGCAACGCTAACCTCTGCTACCGTAGGTCTGGGAGCGGCCCCTGTAGGCTTCAAGCGTTGAGGATCAGGGAGGTTGTCTGTAAGACATGGAGAATTCCTTTGATGATCTGCTTGATTTTCCCCCCTGAAGGAGCAAAAAGAAGACGAGCAATGCTGCTGAAGGGTGCCAAGGGAACGTGACGTCTCTGTATCTGTTTTTATGGCTTGGAGGGAAATGACGACCACCTTCCCAAACAGATTTTCACCATTGAAGGGCATGTTTAGCAACTTCGCATGAACGTCCTGACAAACGTTAGTGGCCTTCAATCATCCCTGTCGACGAAGGCAGACTCCATTCCCCAACTGCCGGAAACCTGTGTCTGCGATGTCCACTGCCAACGTAATGGTATAGTCTGACACCACTTTCCCTTCCTGAAAGAGGGCGAGAGCTTCCATTATCTTGTTGTCGGGGAGGAACTACAGGATCGGGCCCAGCTTGTACCACAGCTCTCTGTTTTACCGGGCCAAGATAGCCAGGGCATTGGCCACCTTGATTGTGGATGCTGCATGGTAAACATCTTTCTTCCCCATGGCGTCCATCTTCTTCCCCTCACTGTCCAGGGGAACTGATGATGATGAGGCCAGGTTAGCCGAATTTTTCCTTGCGGCATCCGACACGACCGAGTCCGGCAACGGTTGTGACCTTAGACACTTGGGCGCGGAGTCTGGCATCCTGTACTTCTTCTCCAACCTGTCTCGCTTGACTGGAGCTGCGCTTGGGTTCTTCGTGAAGGCCAGGCCCTCCTCCCAAATGTCATCCAGAAAAGGTATTGCCATGATCGTCTTCCTCTTTGACTCTCACCTCTGACACAAGAAAACCCTCTTAATTCCTCGGGTGCCAGCTGGAACAGCTCAGAGAGCTTGGAGATCATGGAGTGGAACGATTCCACCTCGTCCAGTGCAGAAACTCTATGAGGAGCATCCAAATGCGGTGATTCATTGTCCATCGGGACGAAGTTCTCATCTTCGTTGGTTACCGTGGCCGTATCTGTACCAGTGTCTGTATCTGCGTCCACTGGAGGAGTCGGGTCCGACGTGGTGGAGGAGGCTGATATGTAGGCGTCAGATGACGCTTTCTCTTTTTACATCGAGGTTGCTCAGGAGCCTGCACCACCACGGGTGCCAGTGCAGGGGGCAACTTCTGCTGAATCTCTGACACCAGGGTCAGATAATAGAATAGAATGTTCCTGGAAATGTCCCTTTGCTGAGGATGTAACGAGGGAGAACCCGGCCCTGCACCGCCATCGTCGTGATCCTTGTGGACCGTATGAACGGACTCTTGGTCATCATCGTCCGTGGATGAAATGTCCATGGGTTGAATGCCAACCTTGGAAGGTTGTTTCGGGGCCTCCCCGAACCCCTCTTTTCCTCCCTGAGGGCTATGAACTGGGAGCTGGACCAGTGTCTTTACCATTCTAAAGATGCTTGCAAACTTCTCTGATGCCTCTGCGGATGTGTCGCATCATGGGGGCAAGGATACCCTCTGCACTGCAGGAGCCACCCTTGTAGGATCAGCTCCCACCACCACCGTGGTTGTCACAGTAGATGTCGACGAAGTGGCGGGCAAGGACTTTGGCTGAGCCTGTCGAGCCTGTTTGGGCTCCATGGCCTTCTTTTCTTCCTCCAGCCTAGGTCCTTCTGATTTCTCTGGTAACTTGGCTGGGGTGGATGACATCCTCATTGAGGAGGAGCTTGATGGCAGGCTGGCTATGGAGGCAGACGGCGATGGTGATCATGGCCTATGCAACCTGGGAGCCGCGGCAGAGGCGAACACGGTGGACTCGGACTTGCAGCTCTTGGTCTTATCTTAGAACCCCAGGGATGGGGTGACCTCAAAGGATTTAGAAGACTGCTATTCGGACCAGCTGGTCCTGGGTGAGTTATGCCCCTGCTCGGAGAAAGAAGAAGAGACATTGTTCAAACTGAGCCACGCCGCCAGCCTGCTATTCCTGTCCTTTTTGGTCTTCTTCAAGAAGCCCAGGCATATCTTGCACCCATCCTCATTGTGATCCAGGTGCAGGGGTAAAGACACTGCAGATGCTTGTCTTTCACAAAGACATTCCGTATCCCGCCTTTGGTGCAGGGCCTGAAGAGGGTCCTTCCCTCCTTCTTCGGATCCGCCATGGTCAGAGGGCGCAAAGTAGGCTCAAGATGACCTTCTGGAAACTTTGACGAATCTTTGCCCTTGAGGGGTGTAAAACTTCACTGAAAATGGATCCCCATTGCCGGCCAATGAAGAAAAGAGCACATAGGCTCTTGGAAACAAACATTGAACTTTTCTGCAAAGAAATCTGGAAAAACTTACTAAATAGCTCTGAGAGCAAACTCAAGGACTCTCAACACTGAAGCGTGTGGTACAAATCTGAAGATGGCTGCCAGCGGCAGAGCTTAGGGAGAGGACTGTCATTGGATGGGTGTAGTATGAACCAGAGGACAGTGATTGGTTTCGAGGAGAAATACACGTTTTACGTGAAAGTGAAACTGTTTTTTCTTTTACAGAGGACTCCCAGCCTGATGACGGGCAATATTCATGAGCATGTGAATCCATGCCAGACCCCATGCTGGAGAAGGGAGTCATTTTCCTGGATTACGAACAGTAGCTGTACTTGATGGTGTTTTGTTGTAGTGGCAGGGATAGAGTACGAGACTTTGTGACTGGGATGGTACCTTTTTATTTTAACTCACACAGACTTCCTGATGAGCACCTAAGTTTCTTTAGTTTAGGTAGGGAAATCCCCCTAAAATTAGGGATAGATAGGTTTGGTTTATTATTTAATGAAAGTCTATAGCAACAAATGGCACTTCTTGGTCAGTCTCTTCATTACTTGTTACCACAAATGGTGTCAGAGGTGAGATCCTATGATCCTGTCCAACTGAGATAAATTGGGGGAGCCTTGAGTGCAGTAACTGTAGCACTATAGCCTCTAGCCCTACTGTTTCTACATGTGGGAAAGGGTTGACCCACATAATCTTTTCTACAAGTGGGACAACCACTCTGACTGCAGAGATCAAACACACCCATTACCTAACTGGATTAAAAACTCAGGACTATAATCTGACAAGAGTCTATGAGCCCAGTAGTGACACACTCCATAGAATGGTAGTCACCTTCCACCCCTTGACTTCCCAAGCCATTCTGCCAGCTAGGACAAATGTGGAGGGGAGCGACAATAAACTTCTTTTTCCCCGGGAATATTGGGTTGTCAGTAGCGATAAGATTGTCATCTCTCAAGATCTCTGAGTAGGTATCCTTACCAGCCAAGTTGCTTACATAATTTCCCCGGAAGAAACCTGGTGGAAGAAGAGACTAACAGTAATGCCTCTTCTATCTTGTCAAG
The DNA here is from genome assembly GCF_040938575.1 of Ambystoma mexicanum. NCBI lineage: Eukaryota > Metazoa > Chordata > Amphibia > Caudata > Ambystomatidae > Ambystoma > Ambystoma mexicanum. Next base: position 1,171,806,189 of record NC_090928.1, on the reverse strand, counting down.
GAGAGATACAATGTATTATCTTGAATTTTCCCCCTAATACTGTTGATATAAAAAAGGTTGAGTCGGGGTACTTAATATATGAGACCCTGTGGGAAACCTCCCCAAGAAAGAGCTACAGCTATTGGCTGAACAGCCAATTATTCCTCACTGATACTGCACTGATTCTGCAACTGGACCACTCTTAACGGCCTCGGTCCTGGGCCCAGCCACTCTCCACTTGCACTGATGCCCTGGAACCCCTCTGCACTGCGGGACTGTCTCTGTATCCCTACAGCCCCCCCCCTTTTCCAGCACTTGTTCTGCACTTACCTTGCACTTGCCACCAGTTGGCCCTATTTATTTATTACTTTACGCCACTTACCTTTACTGCACTTCCCCCCCTCCCCTTCCCCTTGCACTTTTCACCCTCCCCCACCCTTGCACTTGCGCGATCTGAATGACACCTGGCCTAGTAGGATCGTTGTCTGTTTCCCCTTGTTTCCTCCCCTCCCTGCCTCGTCGCGCCTTGAAACACCTGTGTATAGGCGCGTTACAAATGCCATATCATATCATATCATACAGAGAGAGAGAGAGGTGGGGATAACCCCGGGAAACAGCTTAGTGGGAAGATAACCCAAGAAAAATGTTCTGGTTACCCTAAATTGGAGAGTGAGGTAAACTATGACTCTGTTCAGGATAAAACAGAGTCAGACCTCTCATTTGAAAATATGTCTTTCCACTTCCTTAATACACCAGGAAATCTCCTTCCGTATGCCCTGGAGGAGAGAAGAAACACCCTTGAGTATGCCATATCCTTCCCAGAGGGGTTTCAAACACCCGAACCACTGTAGGAAATATCCTACCTAAATTCCCAAATCAGGGAGACCTTTTCCTTGACTCCCACTGGAGATAGCAACGGCGACAATGTCCCTATTTTCCTTTCATTACAATTCAGTGTGGGACCTGTATGCTCTTCAGACAGAGAATTGGATCAGCATGGAGAAAATGGTTCCATATACTTAGGTTTTCTTCTCACCTCTCTGCCGGACCACAGTATCCAAAAGGGTCAGGTAGACCGAGTAGAAAGCTGTCTTTTATTACCACCCAAAGTGACCAAACCATACCCTCGGTTTAATTGGAAAGAGCTCCAGGCCTATCGTTCCCAACAGACAACCTGGAAACTCTGAAGATCCCCTCCTCTCTGACTACCCGCTGAAATAGTTTTGAGGGGAAAAAGGAGAAAGAGGGAAACAAAATAGCACAGGAACCACTCTATATAACTCGGAACAGTCGGGAGAGTACAAACAACCTTAGCAAATGGAATCACCAGAAATAGATGGGGAAGCCAAAGGCATAAGGGGAAAGGTATGTGATGAACCATCAGATGGCGTTACTTCTCCCCAAAGGGGAGTACCTTCCACAAGGCCAGGGAGGTGAGGCTACTAACCGATAGTCTTCCTGGGGGTGGTAACATGCAGGATGACTTCATGGGTATGAACCACCCTCTTGGAGACAAGGACGGAAGTCTGGGACAAGGCTTCTTTAACCCTTAACCCCACAGGGCAGTAATAACACCAAATCCTTCTAGGGAAAGATTCTCATCAATGGTGGAACTCCTTTACTCTTGCTCCCTTGAGACTCTGAAGCCCATAAGATCTATGACAAGTTATTTGGAAAATGCTAATGTATACTGTGATCATATCCTTTCCTCTAAGTCTGTTATTCCTGATCTTGTTAAAAAGCCCAAGGTAGACCAATTAGCTAATTCTAGCGATTCTTTTAACAGTATTGGAAGGAAGAACGGTGAAGGAAGGCTGACTACCCTTCATTGAATGTTGAAAAGACTGAGACGAAGAAGAGCATCAGAACATTACAGAAAAGGGTGAAGAGTGTTGCCACAGTTTCTGTCAATCAAACCAATGTTACTCTGGGGACGACCAAACTATAGAAAATAGAAACAGAAGTGGGACGAGAGAGAGAGAGAGAGAGAGAAAGAGAGAGAGAGAGAGAGAGAGAGAGAGAGAAAGAGAGAGAGAGAGAGAGAGAGAGGCTGAGCTGGCAGGGTGCCAGCAAGACCCGAGAGATTGTAATCTCCAAACCTGAGAGTGAAGTTGCAAGTAGAACTTTGATTCCTTTGGGTTCTTCGACACCCGCTGACCCGTCCGGCAGTGACTCATGCCATTCTGTTAAACTGCAAGCTGTGATACAACCAGAGCAAGAACCAGGCGAATAAGAAGGCTGCAGCGATGCCTGGAAAGCTGGCACAGGGCTTCGGGAGCCTGCAGCAAGGCTCATTCCTAAGGCTGAGAAGAGGATAGTGGGATGCACGAGAAGTGTCTTGTGAGTCAGCTGGAACCCGGCACAATCAACTTGCATAGACTGAGAGGTGGTGGCACGACGTCTAGTGGATGGAACGTTTGGTCCAACAACGGTGCTGAGACTGCCTACTGTAACCTGCAGCAGAGCAGCATAGGTGATTATGAGGAGAGAGAGAAAGACTCTGGAGGAAGTGTAACCTGTCACAGCAGGACCAAGGAGCTACTCCGAGGTGGTCCACAATAACTCAGGAGAGAGGAGAGATGCAGAGAACTACAAATAGTAACTCAATAAATATAACAATAATAATATTAATAATAATAAGCAAAATAATAATAATTCAAAAGGAAGAAGTTGAACTAAGAATTGTGGACCCGCGACCCCTACCAAAACCGGTGAAGAGTTCCCCTGGAGTAGGTAATGGGACTACGTACAAGTCCGGGAGGCGGCCGGGAAGTTACAGCACTGAAAACTATAAAGAAATAAAGAAATCCATAAACCATTTTGTGGTACAGTTCCCAGGTGAATTCCACAAATGTGTGCTGCTGGAGAGTCTAGAGGAATGCCAGGAACAGCTTTGTCATCCCAGTGGGGGCAGATCAAGATTTGTACAAAACCTAGAGACTGTGAAAACCTCCGTAAGGGAGCTACAAACCTTATTAACCTTATGCCCTGTGAAAGACATTAGTGGACAAGCTAGGAGAAGGGAGTCATTCTCCTAGCATCACAAGAACTTTATGTCACTGTTTATTTTCTGTTGGGTTACAGAGAACCCAGAACAGTTGTGGAACCTTTGCTTTGAACAATTTGAGAGTCGTTTGGATGATTTACATTCAGAGGAAGGGAGTGATTCTCCTGGATTACTAACAGTAGCTGGACTCGACGGTGTTTTGTTGTAGTGGCCGGGGTAGAGTAGGTGCATTTGTTTCCGGGACGGTGCCTTTCTGTTTTGACTCACGCGGATTTCCTGATGAGCCCACGAGTTTCTTTAGTTTAGGTGGGGAAATCCCCATAGAGCTAAGGATAGCTAAGTTTGGTTTATCATTTAATAAAAGTCTGTAGCAACCACTATGGCACCACTTGGCCAGTCTCTTCATTCCTTGTCGCCTCACATCCTGACAGCCTGTTTTGGAACATCTGAAGTTCTCTGATTGTTTTCTTTGGGGTATTCGGAAGTGTGAGTGACTGAGTAATTTAAAAACAAACCTTACTGTTTGTAATGGTCTTCTCATGCTTGTAGTGCTCTCTTATGCGTAGTTTACACACTCGGCGGGAAGTGCCACGGCGTGAACATGTCCAACGCAGGGAAGGAAAAAGCTAGAACACCCGTGAAGTGGGAGAAATGTAATTACATGCACATCTGGCTCTGTGCAAGATAAGTCCCAGAATACCTTCCAAAATTCCAGACTGCTTGAATAGACAGAGAATGGCTGCAGTACAGCTGATCCTGACCTCTGGAAACGCACACCATCAGGTTACTCAGCGTTAATGCTGGAACAGAAGCCACTTCATGCATGCAATCCATGCAGCCCCACAGAGCCTCAGACCACCTGCACCGATCGCTTTACACTCTGCAGGCTCAGCTTTCTGGCTCTCAGGTTTGAAAGCAGCTACAGGGCTGACCACTGTATCAAAATATAAGTGAGTGACAGAAGCAAAATTAATTTTACATGTTCAGGGGTGGAGAGAAGAGCGTGTTCACTGCCAAGCTCTGTGAATTGTATCCACAGCTGTGGGACAGATGTAGTAACTTGCTGAGTTCTAGCACAGCACAGTGTTGGCACAACTTGTAGAGCTTTTCCTGGGGTGCAGAGCAAACAGGCTCTTCGCAATTTCACTGGTGCAAAGTGACTTTGCACTGCCATCAAACACCCTGATTCACAGAGCAGTGCAAGGTGTATTTTGCACTAGTGAAAAGTCACTTTGCATCGTGCAAGAAATTCCATGAATCGGGCCCAAGTTATGTCTCATCCACCTTAGTCACATTGCTCACAGCTGTGAACGGATAAAGGGACGCATGCAAGAACCTGCATCTGCCGTCGTGATGCACTTTGCACTGCGATGGCTTACTTTAAGGGCAGTGCAAAAAGAATGCTGCAATGTGAATGGATATTTGGGGATGCAGGCTGCACTCTCCGCTAATTGGTGTTTGCACCCCTGAAGCCAGCTGCGCACCACGCATAGCACAAGCGTACCTCCATGGACACAAGATGGTTTCCACTTGCACTGAGGGCTCTCGATAAATATTGTGTGGTGTTTTGGGCACGTCCTTTTAATGAATTGTTGCATGAATTGCAATGTGCTGTGGAATGAGCCTAGCGTGCTTTTTATGGATTGTGCTAAATGTGTTTGTGTTGATTTTATGACAGTTTGTCCAAATAAAGCTTCTTGATACTGATAAGTATTTTTCACAGATTGGCAGTGAGGGAGTGTGCGTGATCAAGGGGCCCAAACAAACCTAGAAGAACAGGGTGGCGTTCTTCCCAACCCACAAGAGCATTTTTTAAATAATAGGTTGAAATGGAGATTTTTATAGACTCATTTTTTAAAACAATTATGTAAGCCATTCATGTAACAGTTGATTCTGTAGCGTAACACATGACAAAATTCAAAAGATTTCTGGTCACCAATAGTACATAGGAGCATTTCAAAACAGATTTTCATGATCTCTGTGCCCACAATATATGCCAGCGTTGCCACTGTAAAACTCACTTCTTGATGATTTATTCTGCACACTGCTGCCATTTGTATGGTCTCCAGCTACTTACGTGTATCTAAAAAGAAAAAAGGTATGGGTATGGTTCGAGAAGGAGAGGTGAAAGAACAGGTTTTGTTCTTAGGTTGCTGTGTAGAACCAGGAGCAACTGGCATGTGTTTCAAGAACAGGGATGTTCATTTCGATCAGAAATGACTTACAATAACACAGTTACAGGTGGCAGCTGATTTCCCGTAAAACATGCTTATGCAACAGCATAAAGATGAGAACAAGTTCTGAGCCAGTTTATGAAGGAGTGAGCAAAGTGGGACACATATAAGGGCCAAAACAAAACAGAGACACAAAGGGCCTCATTACAACTCAGGCGGTAAGGGGTTTACGGCGCCGTAAACAGCGCCGACCCTTACCGCCTGAGTACGAGGTCCCTTAGCGCCATGGCGGATTTAACACCTGCTTTTAGCAGGTGTTAAAATCCATGGCGCTAAGGGACCATGTTGTTAATTACGCCACCGTAATTTACGGTGGCGTAATTAACGCCTTCCCCACTCCCATTATGCCCTATGGGGCAAAAATGGGAATGGGGAAGGGTAAATGGGGATTGGGGACTTACCGCCCCGCCGACCTCGGAATGGGGCGGTAAGTCCGCCTACCACCATGGCGTAAACATGGTTTACGCCATGGTGGTAAAGTCACGGCCCAGGCGGTAACTTACCGCCTGGGTCGTAATGAATGACATTATTACGTTGCACTGGAGGGAAATTGTGGCCAGGTATGGAGGATGGGGGAGAAGTATGTGATATTTAAGCCAGGAATTGAAGAGATCCACAGTCAGATTGGCTTTGATTGTGATAGCGAGCAGGTTCCACTGGAGTGTGGCGGCGAGGGAGAAAGGGCGGAAGGGAAAGTAGGCATGGGGGTGCATGAGACAGTGAGGTTGAATGCAGAGAATGAGCAGAGGGAACACATTTGAGAGTAGACAGAAATACGGTCAGCCAGGCACTGAGGAGCAAGGCCATTGATAGCTTTGTGGACTAGGCAGACCTTCCAGGATTTTGCGGCATGAAATGGCAAAGTTTGCGGCACAAACCTTTATTTATTGCGGCATTTTTGCGGGACATTTTGTATTAACTGGAGGGTGTAAGATTGCCACATTGCAGGAAATAGGCAGAGTGCAAGGCTACAAGACAGCCAGGGTCATTATCAGGTATCTTTTGTATTAATTTAATAGGAAGAGTCCCAGATGTCTCTGGCTTGGCAGAACAGTGTTTGAGTTGGCTACATTTCTGGTTTAATGTTCATGCCTATTTAATAGTATTAACTAAATTGATCATTATCAATTGTAATGCTGAAAATATTCCCCTTCTATGTTCTCCAATCCCCCAAACACCCACACACCTCTCTCACCAACACACATCTCACCAACTCTCCATAACAACTTACATTCCTTAACCTCTCACTCTGTCATACAAATACTCACGTGCTATGTCGCACTGTCAAGTCCCAATTTGCACTGCCCAGCACCTGCCATACTCCAAATCATACTCCCAACTCACACCTTACACTCTACAATTCCTCCCGCAATATACAGTCCTTCATTCTTTTGTGCTGCTTCTGCATCTTTCATCCTTTCTCCCATTCTATCGCACTCTTCCTTCATCCTTTTTCCCAATCTGCAGCTCACTGCCTCTTTCTGGCTCACCGCTTCCTCTGCTTTCTGGCTCACTGACCACACGCTCCCTCTACTTTCTGAACCTCTGCTTACTCTCAGATTTCTGCCCCACCGCATCACTGCTTCCTCTGCTCTCTTGTGCAGCACTTCCTCCTCTGACCCACTGCTCTCCCTCTGCTTTCTTGCCTATCACTTCACATCTCACCCATCACGCTCCCTTTCTCATAGTGTAACCATTTTTTTTTCTTAAATGTAGATTTTGACCCAGTTCCTCAAATAATTGGGCATTTAAAAAAAGAACGGAGGATATGCTCTTTTTAGACAACCCATTTTTGGAAATGAGCAGGTCACCTTATTCTCAAAGGTGACTGGCGCATTTCCACAGGCTTGAGCTTTAGCGCAAATTGTGCGCTGGCCAGCTGCCTTGAATGGTATTCTGGGTTGTTTGACCGAAGTGTAATTATTTGCGGCGGAATTGACCGTAGTCAATTTCGTTGTGAATTGATTTGCACTTCAGCCAAACAACCCAAAATGTACCTTTCACCACCACCACACCCCCGCCCCTACTTAACTGTTTGGTCGCTGCTGCTTCCCCTGCAACCCTGCGGGTCGGATCCGACTGCGCAGGGTCCCTTTTTCGTTATTTTCTTTTTTTTTCTGTGTCCGCCTCCAATTTTGAGGAAAAAGGGGAAAACACCCTAGACCAAAAAATACTGAATATGGGGAGCGGGTGACACCCCCGCAACACATGTTCAGCATTTATAAAAATCGATCGAATAGTACTGGACGAAATAGGTCAAATTGTAACATTCCATAGATTTTTGTCATCAAAATGGGCAGTACTTTCAATAGAATCGCTCTCCCGACAGTGTTCTGCAAGCTCCCAGCGCCTTTCACAGGGACAGGCCCTCCAGGTGCCTGCCGCTGTAAAATGTGACCCAAAAATTAAATTTTTATCCTGTGTGAGGAACAGAAATGCAAGCGACACAGCAGCGGTTCATACCTTAAAAGAAATGCATGACCTGGTCAGGAAAGACCCTGTCATGCAGTGGCAGCCCCACATCCCGTGCGCGTAGGGTTGCCTACAATTTCTGCACATTTAAAAGTGCATCTTGCTTGGAAACGAGGGATGCGCTCTTAAATTGACAGAAACGCCACATTATTTGATCATGGAGGTGAAAAAAGGACATCTGAATGTGCGCGCATATAAAATGTTCCCATTCATGTGTCCCTTGTGGATTGGGCTGCACTTTTTTGGGGCGCAAGTGATGAGATGTGTTAGCACATTTCATTTCTTGTGTAAGAAAATAAGTTGAGAACCTGGGACCTTGAGTATTATTTTTTTTGAAAACAGTAAATTTAGCAGATTACTTAAAAAAAATGTAAATTTTGTGTACATTTCTTTTTAAAGATGCTGTTTTTGCACAAAACGGCTGTTTTTGTGGCATTTTGCGCAAAACGGCTGTTTTCGCGGCATTTTTCGGGATCGCAAAATCGCTATAAGCTGGAGGGTCTGACTAGGGCCCTCATTAGGACTCCAGTGGATGCCGGAGTCCGCCATGGCGGAATGGGTATGGGCAGATGTATAGAGGGGTGAAGAGCAGAGGTCCCAGGACAGATTCCCGGGGGATGTTGAGAAGAGAGGGGAGGGGTCTGAGGTTTGCAAGTTCCAGGAGATTTTAAAGGCGAAACCTTTCATGTAGAAGTTAAACCAGGATCAGGATTGCAAAACCCATGGTTCTGAAGAGTGGGGAGAAGGGGGGAGTGGTCAACAGTGCTGAAAGCAGAAGAGCAGTCCAAAAGGATGAGTATAGAAGAGAGTTCTGAGTTTGAGGGGTGAATGCCAGAGAGAACGTTTGAGACATGCATGAGTGCAGTCTCGGTGGAGTGTTTACTGCAGAAGCCAGATTGAAGTGGATCTCCAAGACAATTATCATCAATTCTTAGTGATCCGGTCGAGGACCTTTTGAAAGGCTCCAGGCCTTTTGAATAATGGGGGCAGAGGAAAACTGGGCGATAGTTCCCCAGGATGTTTGTGTCAGCAGAGGGTTTCCTGAAAAAGGGGTCGGACCGTTGCATTATTGAAGGAGGCAGGGAAGAGTCCAGTGAAAAGAGAGGGGTTTAAAGAGTTCAGAGAGGTAAGGGCGGGAGATTGAGACGAAGGGACCGTCTAAAGAGCAAATGGGTTGATAGTTACTTAAGATGGCTCTATGTGATTTCATCGAAAAGAATTTGTCAAATTCAAATGTGTCAAATTTCTTTTCTTCTTTTAAACCATTTAGCAGCAAATATATCCGGGGAAACCCCCACACCTCTCCTCCACCTTAATTATTTCCTTACCCCCCCATATGTTTGCAGCCAAATTCAGTTAAACAAATTAATCAAATTCGAATTGGACAGATTCTCCTGTGATGAAACCGCCCTATCCCCTTAAGATCATTTAGCGCTATGGGGGATGGGTGATAATTTGGTTGAGGAGAAGTAGCCGAGAGCGAAAGGGGTGGAGGGACAAGTGGTGAACAGGAGGAGGTTAGGGAAGGCAGAGTGAGGAGGGCTGTGTGAGCTTTACCCATTTTAGAGATTTTAGAGTACAAGTAGTGAGCAAAGTCAGTAGCAGCATGGGAGGAGCCAATAGATATTGACTTGGATGTGTGACAAAGGGTTGATGAAAGTTTGCGGGGTGTTTGTGAAGTCAGGATATTAGGTTTGTGAAGTAGGCGTGCAGAGGGTGGCAAGAGGTTATTTGTAGGCTCGGAGTAGGGTAATGGTTTGTGATGTGTGCCAGCATCAAAAGGACATGATGCATGTTTATTTTGAAGTTGTGGATCTTTTCTTTTAAACTAGTTTATTCAATTTACATCAATACAAACAGATATCCAAATACATGTCAGTGAAAGCATCCTTAACAAATTCTGCACATTGAGGAACAGTATTTCCCCATATGAACTGAAACAGAGAAGATAAAATGAAGGAGAGAAGACAAGAGGATGGAAAGAACGGAAGGAAAAAGAGAAGAAAAAAATAAAAGCCCAAACCAAAAGGGCAAAACCCAATCCACATATACTGTCAAGTTGTAAATACACATTTCAGTTAATGAGCAGTAAATTATGAAAATAGACCTATCTTAACATCCAGATTCCATCATATCACCAACTCTTCTTTATCTTTACCAGTTCAATCAAATTCCAGACTCACAAAACTAGCCCACACCTAATAGTCTTTACTTCTTCTGCAGGAACATAACAGCTCTTTCAATATTACATGTTGAATTTATTTCCTCCATCCACGATTCTGTTGTGGGGAATATAGCCGATTTCCAATTATGTAGGATTATCATATTCGCAGCCAAAGAACCCTTCAGGTTACTTTGTGATACAGCAGGTCCTCTAGATCAGTATCTTTGCCCAGAATCAAAGTTTCAAAGTTAACTCCCTCTCTTCACTTAGTACTTTATTCACCACATCGCTAATTCCTTTCCAAAACACTCTCACTCTGTAGCAGTCCCAAAGCATATGTTCAAGTGAGCCTCGTGATTGACTACATCCCCAGCATGCATCTGTTGAACTAAAACCTTGATTGTGCATACGCTCCGGTGAACAAAATACTCTATTCAGTAATTTCGCTTGTGCTCTTTCACCAATGTTCATGGACATTGGTGGAATGTTGCCTCCCAACACGGCTGTGTCATTTCGTTGTGTAGGCAATGCGTCCAGGAGTTCAAGAGCTTATCATTCCCTCCTGATTTTCTACTTAGGAGATTATATATCTTGGATGCCATATGGTCCTGGCCTCCAATGATCTTTATAGAAACCATCAGATCTGAAGACGCAAGTGCTGACAAATTCACCACACTTCTTAGCCACCTATAATCCCCATAAATGCATTCATCCCGACCAAATTTTGGTCTCAGACCTCGAAATGATAGCCACTCTCCTCCTTCAAATAGGTCATCAATTTGCCTTACCCCTGCCAGAAACCTATCAGACCAAAAAAGGTATTATTTTCAATTTTGAAGAAGAACCAATTAAGCTCGGAACCATATCTAGGGCCGTGGCCATGTCCCTCCAGCTGCAACTGAGTGTGTTTGCAACCTCACAACTGTACGCTTTAATTAGCCTACTGAGCATTCCCCTCCCTGTATCCATTATCAATACGTATAACCTGAACAGAACCCCCCCAGCTTTCTTATTTCCTAACTTCCAATTAATTCTATTTTCTATCCTTTCCAGCCTTATTAATTATATCATAGGGTGACATCCTCTAGATTATACATTTATGGTGTAAATCTTCTGCTCTTTTAGTCTAAACCTATTTTAGGAATCCTCAAACTCGTTTACTTTAGTATTCCTGACCATCTTTTATTGGATAGCGTGATACCTATTTGCCCCTATCACAGCACCATAACCTAAAGCCCTCTTAATTGTAAATCCGCAGTTTGGCTGGAACACTGCCTTAATAGTTTACCCTGTCTTCCCCTGCAATGGAAATGCTTTCCATCTAGAAAATATCCATGTCTGAAGCTACAATTTAGGTTATTACCTACTGCAAAGATCTTAACAGCCAGAGAAAGAGAAATCACGGCTTCTTCTGTGAAAGCTGTGTGTTTACTCATTGCAGCAAAGGCAGTGTGTCGCCACCTAAATCTGAGCCGCAGATAATAAACAAGGGAGTATTATCAAAATATATTCTGTTGCCCCTTATTGTTACCGGCCCTAACCAACAAATGCAACCCTGTAGGAGTGGTGGGGGGCAGTCAATGTCTGTTAATGACTTCTGGAGTTCCAAATTAGCTTCTTCCCTTAGCTATCACATATACACATGAACACATATAGCTGGCCCGAGAGCACCATTTTTGATGTTGATCAGTCTCAACATCGGATCCTAAAAGTAAGGGTCAATCTAAAATTTAGACAGAGCATACTATTCACTTTTGAGAACGCGCTACATTACATGCGATTTAATACTTTTGTGTATGTCTGGCTAAAACAAAGGGCAGTTGGTTTTGAATGGAGCTTGAAAGACTTGTGCTGCTACCATATTCAATAGACTTATGAAGCAAAAAAAACAACCTTTATCAGGTTTTCAATGTAAACACCGTACTCGCAAGTAAACGAGTCATTCTGCAATGAAAATGAAAAGAAACAAATATAGGGAATGGATTGAAAAATTCATCATTCTGTAAAGCTCTTAATCCGGAGTGGAGGAACCACATGGATTTGTGTTTTAGTGACACCTCACGCTACACTGCAATGATTCCTCCTTCTGCTCTACAAGTAACGCTTCAACTGCCCTACAGGGCCTACTTATACAAAACCATAGGCACAGATCCTGTTGCACCTCTGTGACAGCCAGAGCCGCAATGGAGCCCGTCAGGTGGGCCCTTTAGAGGAGTCCCATATGCGGAGGGGACATCCCGACCACTACTCACTGACCACCAATTGTTCAAAAGCCATTACAAGACTGCAGCAGGAGCGGACCTCCCGCCGCACCCAGGACACTCCCGTAGTGCAGCAGAATCCATGCCCCCATGTTATCGGAGCCTGGAGTCTGGCCGCATCTCAAAATGCATTCGATACTGCACCACATTCCACGCCAGAACCCACCCTGCAGCAAAAGCAATGTTTCTCCTGTGTGACCCTGCCTATATCCACCCCTCTGCCACTCCCACATTGGGGCTCACTTTTATGTAGGAATTCTCCTATGTCTCATGACCGTATGTGCGAACACCCTGCAGGCCATCTCCATGTTTACAAATCGGAGCCTGCATTAGAGTAAGGCACCGCATGAAAAGTAATGCATGTTCTCCTTTCCTTCAGTCCTTAATGACGGAAGGTGCGCGTCACGGGGAAAGAACGCCAGGATCAATTTAAATAAAAATAAATGTGTAAACTGAATCGAAATGATTCAGTTATCCAGCGCCATTTTGCCACAACATCATTAATGCCAGACAATTAATAATTCAACCTTATGTGTCAAGTGGTTCATCTGCAAAATAACGCCCATCCATATAACACAATAGACAATCCATACTCATTCACATAAATCAAGCAAACTACATAAAATCGTTGGGTATTATTTAATTTCCTTGAGCCCCATAATTATTAATCCAGCCATTTAGCAAAAAAAAAAAGCTTTAAAATTGCTGGTTTCACTTTTTTTTTTGATAACTTCTTTGCCTCTGTGAATAGCTTCCTCTTTTCTACTAAGTCCTTTGGAAAATCCGGGAATATTGCAATGTGCGCATTATTATAAAAAGAACAACCCTTCTCCCAGGCAGCCTTCAATACGTTTTCCTTTGCACTTGTTTTTGTGAAAACCATACAAATGTGTCTTGGTCTGGTAAAAGCCTAGTCCTGGGCATAGAACATCATGATCATACATCCCAGACAAAACTATCTTCCAGTTGACCATCCCCAGCTGAGATTCTGCATCCTTGATTTCAAATCCAGAAACAGGTTCTTGGCTTCCATATCTGCCAGATCTTTCCTTAAACCATTATAAGCTCTGTAGCTATCAGCAATCTTTGTTGAAAGACCAGAAGACTCCTTTTCTACCTGGCTAACCCTTCCCGCCAGGTAAGATACTTTAATATTCAAGTCAGCCAAAGAGGACTTCATCTCACCTACATCTTGGGCCACCTTCAGAAGCAGAGAATAAATATCCTGGGCGCTGGGTGTTTCCTCCATGCCAGCTTTGGGTTTTATGGGGGCCTGATTCTCTTGGATATCGATTTTCTTTTTGGTATTCATTAAAGTTTGTATCTTTTAAACATCAGCGGTCAAGCTGCTACCTGCTCAGCAAGAATTCCGGAATTCCCTTATAGAAGGTGTGGATCTTAGAGGTGAACCAGGGCTGAGGACGGCGACGGAATGGTGTAAATGTGCGTGCAGGGTAGTGTTGGTCAAATGGAGTCATAAGTGCAAGATGCATAAAACGGTAGAGAGATTGTCTCACATCATCAATACAAGAGACAAGAGAGTCCTGCATGACTTTCCTCTTGGTCCTTGAATAGGGGAGGGGAGAAGTAGAAGGTGTAGGGACTTGGGTTGCACCCTTCCTTCACTGTCTTCACATGCCGTTTTCTTCTATCCTACATCATGTACTGTGACTGGTGTACTCTTCTTGTCTCCTTCTCTCACAGACAAACTGAGATGTTAATGTGATAAATTGAGCAATCAGAGGGAGGGGGATCAATGTAGAGGTAAGGGTGGGTAGGCTGGTCATGGAGGGAGGCAGGGGAGTGGTCAGATAGGAGGGAGTTAAGTTCAAGGTGGGTGACTGTGCAGTGCTTTAGAAGGTTAAAATTAGTAACTGAAGCAGAATGTTCAGGTCCCAGAAGGAGTAATTGAGAGGGCCAGGGGGTGAACAGAGAGCCAGAACTGTGCAGTAGAAAGGAGGATGTTAATAGTTGCATATTCAAAAGAGTAAAGGGAACGACAGAGGGGGCAAAGGGACAGTGGTGTAGCTCTTATTGATAAGGAAGAACGCCCTTCCCAACAGGTCAGGGAGAGTAGGAGAAGGTAGCAGTGTCAGTGTGGAGAGCTGCTATTGTAGCAGAGGCATGAGGGGAGAGCAAGGATTCTGTGAGAGCAACTAGTGAAAGATGAGAGTGATAAGGGTAAAAGTGGTCAATTAAGTAGGAAGATTTGTTGTGGAGGGATTGTGCATTTCAAAGAAGAAGTAAAAGAGTGATACAAACTTGGGGAGAGGGGTTGTGGGGTCCAGGAGGAGGTAGATGAGTTTAGTGGTACTTAGAAAATGGGTGCATTGTGTTTGGGATGACCAGGTGCAGGGGGGGAGCAGGGAGATTGGGAAGGGAGAGAGTGAGTAAGACTGACTTGTAGCAGATGGCTGAGATAGAAGGAAACAATAATAGTGAGTACACAGAGGATAGGAGCAAGGTCACAGTACATGACGTAGCATAAAAGAAAGCAGCATATGAAGACAGTGAAAGAAGAGTGCAACCCAAGATGGGGGTCTGGGGGGTGAGGGGAAAGGGAATGGGAATGGTGGGCTAGGAAGGAGCAGCTATACATTCTGAGTTGGGTTGCAATGGGACTATGGCTAACTGGTGAACGAAAAGACAGCTAACCATCCTAAAACAGGGATTTTCCTTGGTTCCTAGGGACAACAGAAGCTCAGCAGTAACTAGAGAGTCCATGGGTTGAAGGATCCCTATGTGTGGAAGCAGGAGCCAGGCAAAAGCTAAGCACAAGGAAGTCCTGGCATGACCAACGGCTCTGGCCCTAACAAACCCAATCTGGGTGTTGCTCTTTGCTAATTGTGTCCCTTAGCTGCTGACGCCCAGGGAAGCCTGAATAACAGCAGGTCAGAAGTAGTGAGTCACATGACCCTTTAGGACCCAATTATAATGCTCAAGATGGCTTCTAGACTTCCAGGAAGGATGCAGGTAGCGTTCCGACTGTTGTAGGACCAGGGAGCTTTGTTCTTAACGTAGGACCCTCAGGTGGTGATGACTTTAAAATAACATTCCAGTCACATGATGGGGGTCCCATGACCCTCTAGGAGCTAATAAGAGTGATCAAGGTGGCTTACAGACATGTGGGCAGAATGCAGGCAGGGTCTTGGGAACTGAAGGCCCAGGGAGTTTTCTTTTTTGAGACATGGCTTTCAGATCGTGCCCAGAATCCTCTAGGAAAACAATGCGATAGTCCATGCAGGGTGCGGGGGC
Organism: Ambystoma mexicanum; assembly: GCF_040938575.1. Classification (NCBI taxonomy): domain Eukaryota; kingdom Metazoa; phylum Chordata; class Amphibia; order Caudata; family Ambystomatidae; genus Ambystoma; species Ambystoma mexicanum. Next base: position 1,171,790,817 of record NC_090928.1, on the reverse strand, counting down.
GACGGGCTGCCATGGCATAAGGATTTAGAAAGTAAAATGCTATTTGTGAATAGATGCACCAGATTAATTTCATTTGATTTTCTATAACTGTTATTATTGTGCAACAGTTAAGTGCAAAATTCATGCAGAACAATACATTTCATACTCATTAAAATATTAAAAGAAAGGCTTTCTTTCTCACCTCTGTAAATGTTTCACCATTATTGGTGCAATGACTGATGACTCTGAAACAAGCGAACTACAAATGCTATGGGGAGAATTAATTGGCGGTGGTTGGCTGCGCTGGAGATGTCCATATCGCAAATTAATGATTTGTATCGCTGCAGTGAGTGATGAACGGCGGGCAATTCACTCCATGCCTCATGGTTGTTTTTGGTCTAGTATGGTTTCTCAGTGTTACTCTCAACTGCACTTAACACAATCGAATTATTTTGTCCATCATTTGAATTAAATCACTTTGTTTTCAGTACAAGAAAGATTGTACATTCAAATGTTATTGAAGTGGCGTCATATTTTGTAAGTATCTTTAATGACAGCTCATTAATGTTATACTTCTATGCCAACACGTGTTTCGAGTATGAAACTCTTCATCTGGGCGTATATTCTTTCTCGAGTTAGACTATGTTGGCAGTCCTCTAATAGTTTGGGTGGATAGTATCAGTTTATTAATTCCTATGATCGTGAACTTTGAAAGCATTGTAAATAGTTGATATATTCTAATTTCCTATAAATTATTTCGATTTTGTTCCATCTAATATGTACTGTGTGAGGAGACCCGTTAACACATTCTTTTGTTGATTTTATGATTGATATCCGTGTTAGGCTATATTGTATGAAATTGATCATGCATTGGTGTCCATGTAGAGAAACAGTGCGGGCCACATGTAACTACTATTTTTGATTTATTTTACTTTGGTTATTTATTTAGCTCTGGCCTAACATTGAGAAACAGAAGAGCGCTGTTTATAAGAAGCTCATTTTTATCTTTTTTTTATTTCTATTATTAAACTGTTTTATGGTTAAATAAACCTTTAAACACTATATTACAAATGTATACATTACAAACTACACAATCTTCAAATGCTTACATTATAAAATTCATTAAAAGATAATGAAATCATCACAAAATTAGAAGCTAATAGGATTATATGCTAGGGGGCACATGTATGGGCAGGGAAGATTTAAATTCAATCCATGTGAGCTCTTCTATTAGATTTGAAGGCCTAAGTGCTTTACATATTTAATTTCTTTTTGAAACAATGCTGTTCTTAAAACTTTAAAACAGCGAGTTGTGTTCATCTTGCACTGTCTGCCACTGTGTTCAAACAAATTCACATGAGTTGTGTATTTTTTTAAAGTAAATGTTGAATGAGGAGGAATCCAGTATACTCCCCTGCTAAATTCTTCACCAAAACTGCACTGGTTCTGCAACTGGGCCACTCTCCCCGACGTCGGTCCTGGGCCCAGTCACTCTTCACTTGCACTGCCTCCCTGGCAACCCCTGCACTGCGGGACTGTCTCTGTATCCCTACAACCCCCCCACCCCCAGCACTTGTCTGCACTTACCTTGCACTTGCCACCAGCTGGCCCTATTTATTTATTATTTTATTTCTATTCTACTTATTTGTACTGCACTCCCCCCCTCCCCCTTCCCCTTGCACTTTTTCCCTTCCCCCTACCCCTGCACTTGCGCGGTCTGAATGACACCTGGCCTAGTAGGATCGTTGTCTGTCTTCCCCTTGTTCCCCCCTCCCTGCCTCGTCGTGCCTTGAAACACTTGTGTATAGGTGCGTTAGAAATGCCATATCATATCATATCATATCATATCAAAGTAATGGCATCCAATTTATATAGGAAAGTATTCTTCAAGTTTGTGGGTAATGTTTTTCAGTCGATTCAGTTCCAAATAATATTCGCAATTGTAAACACAAAGGGCCAATTCACAGAAGTGTTTTATAAGGGCAAAACACCATTGGAAAACGTTCCATGAATTATGGCCAATGTCGTCCTGTTAATGGAAAAATACTATTCTCAATTGCAAACACATTGGGCCTCATTATGGCTCCGGCGGTAGCCGTGCCGGTAAAAACGGCATGTCTGCGGCCGGGGTAATTTTCTTCTGGTGCCCGGCAATGGGGACTTACCAGGACATTACACCCCCGGCAGTCCCGGTAATTGGCCATTGCCGGGCGCCGGAAAAAATCATTCCCCATTCCCATTGGATTCAATGGGAATGGGGAGGACGGATGCACCAGCACCATTCATGAATGGCGTCGGTGCATCCGTCGGGGTCTGCGAGCGGTGCCATTCCGCCTGCCAGGTCAGACCTGGTGGGCGGACAGGCACCTGCTCGCAGAACTCGGAGTATGCTGGTCTGGTAACAACAATACCGGTAGTTTACCGGCACTGTTGTTACCGGACCGACATACCCATAATGAGGCCCATTGTCCTCAACATATGTTTCCCTGTAATAATGTAGCTTCACCAGGAGGATCCTCTCTTATGTTATATTTTCCTTGAGACACACCCTGAAATTCAAACTAGTCAATCATCTGGTGTCGGTAATGTGTAAAGTTAGACAAGTTATCCTGCAGAGGAGGGGTTGGTGGAAGGAACACATGCGCCAAAGTGCAGGGAGATAATGAAGATGGCCCCCTTCTCCCGAATCAGATATGGGAGCAATTCACCTACCAAAAAACCAATAGAGCACTCAACTGAACTTAAATTGAGCACTGGTTGAGATGTTCACATACAAATTAGACTGATCAACTTCATGCAATCCTTGCATGTGCTCAATCAAAGCTCAACTACACCTACAATATAAAAACAGGGAAAATAAAGGAAGTTGTTTACATTTTCAACAAGTTCTCAACTTTACAAACTGAGGGTTTGTTGAGTATTGGTTTAGCATAAGTGCTCAACTCTGAGTGCTCAGCTAAATCGACCATTTCAATGGGACTAATGGTGATGTTCAACTTGCCTTGAATTAATGCTGGGTGAAAGCTCTTTTAAAATGTGTGTATGGGAAGGTGGTCCCTTTCTGTTGTCAATGGGATAACTAATCGGCCAATGTAGTTTCCTTTGTATTTCCATTGACTCTGGGAACATCATTCGGGTCATTGAGTTCCCTTTCAACATTTACATTGGATGGGACCTGCTCATGGGTAGGGAAGTAAACAATAGATTTGCCACAGAAGAAGAGGGATGTCTAAACTTGCTGTGCCTAGTGACTCAAACGGTACCTCACAGACAAGGACCACGGATCCGGAAGCATGTCTAGGCTGCTTGTGGTTCTGTGTAGAAGTGATGCCACCTAGCAGTTTGCTTTGGACTGCCTCCTTCATTTTGTGGTGCGACTAGGAATAATACGCGACCTTGTACTTCCGCTATTTAAAACCTATGACAATGCACTCCTATATATCAAGAGCTGGTCCAGGGCTCCAGAGTACTGCACAATGTAACAGTACATAGATTAAAATGGCAGCATATCCACTCACACCCCAAATTACCTACTCAGTCCGTGTTTGGCTATGTAAGATGGAAAACCTGCTACCTTTGCAAAACAATAAGAATACACATACATGCAGCAAATAGGTGGAACAAACATCCATGCACTAGACAGAGTAGATCAAACGAGTGCTTCCTGGCAACATTCTACTACTCTAGCCTCAACTTACATTGTAGCCTAGGATTTTACAATTGTCTGATCATTTGCACTTGGAAGGCAGTTTGCTAATTTGTCAGGATATAAATACGCCTCTTTGTATTGCACTTCCCCCTCTTCAGCTTTATCAGCTGTTTTAGCAGCATGGAATAGAGGAGGGCAATGTTGCATCATTTTAGTGGAGATAATTATTGGCCAGTGCTTAGCCACGTGTTACTTGTGCCAGACTTCCCAGTGCCGTCTATGAACCAAATGTGGTACTGGACTGTACAAGCAGCATTGCAAATAGAATGCACTTAAAATCAGAATTCAAGCATAATTCATCAAATAACTCTCCAACATAAACAGTTCCACTACCAGTGCAAAAGCGGACAAAACCTTACTGCACACGGCAGCATGGAAACGAAAGTTAAGCAAGCTTAAGAAGCATTCAGCAAATCTGTCATTGGCTTAAACAGCTCCAATGGCCCTTGCAAAATGGCTGCTGCTGTAACAGAGCGTTGAGCAGGATACACTGGTTAAGCATGACCGAGGAGCTGACTGACAGCAGAGCTCCTCTTTTTATGTATCTTCGTTACCTCTCTCTGCTATTGAACAATGCTCGCTCCAGCCAAATCAAGCATCTTGGTGCTTCCCATTGACTGTATAGCTTCAGTGGTAGTCGCAGATAATCATCACCATGTTTGTCAAATTTCAAACTGTGTTCGGCACATATGTGAAAATGGAATGGTTTTTGAGAATAATTACCTTGCGTATATCATATGACGGTTTGAAAAGCATTTAACAGCATCACATTGGGGGTCATTACGAATTGGGCAGTAAGGGTTAAAGGTCACCGGTAATGATGCTGGTGCCGGTAAACCCTTATTGCCCTATTCCGAGGTCCCTTAGCGGGTCACAGAAGGAACGGCTGGTCTGACCAGACGTTCTCTGAGGGTCCTGTTAAGTGACCTTGGAGCTAAGAACGGGCCCGCAATTTTCGGGTCCGTTATTAGTGCCTTTTCCATTCCCATTGAGCCCTGTGGGGGCTCAAATGGGAATGGGGAATGGTTAACTGAATGGGGACTTACCAGGTCCGCATAGGTCGGAGTCGGAATGTCCCGGTAAGTCCCCATTCAGCCAGACCGGACCCGGATCCGGGTTTGGAGGCAGCCATGGAGCTAATATCCCCATGGCTACCTCCAAACTCGTAATGACCCCCATTGTCTCAATTTCTTTGCCTTTTCCCCAGATCAGAGTGGCTCTTACTTCAGCCATGAGGACGCCCTTTTCATCTCTAATTCACCTCATCCATTTTATACAGCTCTCTAAGAGCAAGCACTTGGCACATTTCTGAACTTTTGGATAGGCTTGGCATTGTTACTTCTGCTTTGCTGTTCCTATAGTATTCTCCTGAGCTTTTTTCTTCTCCCTTTCAACTCTTTAAGTCAGGTATACCTTCCTCTTTTCTCAAGGCCATGATTTCTATAGTACAGTCTTTACCTTGTCCTAATCTTCACTGTGGAGGTCACTGATTGAAACAATAGCCTCAGCAGAGATATGTTGAAACCTCCATACTTCAATCAAAATCCATTCGAATTTCATAAGTGGGGTGCATGTATTATCATGTGATTATTTAGAAAAAGTATATATCCCTACATAGATACAATTGTAATACATGGGACATTTGTCAGTTCTGTACACATAAAACCCATTTCATCTTTAATACCAGATACACATCCCACATGCATAACTGTCGTCTTGGGACAGTGCACAATACAGACACATTTATATGTCACAAGTGTGAACTACCATCACCACCCGCAAATGTAATATAAATGTTGACACAGCAGGCCTGATCACGACTTTGGCGGTAACGCCGGCGGTATTACAGAATGGGGAATATTTTTTATTTATTTGTTCATTTGTAAAGCGCACCTAACCCAAGGGTATCTGGGTATATGGTGGCAAGAAGCAGAGGGATGGTAAACAGAAAAAAATAAAAAGTAGTGGAACACCGCTCCCGAACATTCCCGCTCTCTTCCATCACTGATGGGTAAGGCAAATCCGATGTTATCCCTGAACCTGCCCAAGTCTCTCTTGGCGTTTGGCAGGAGTCTGCAGAGTGCTCTCTAAAAGGTTTGCCCATGCCTGAAAAGCATGTGACGTGGGTGCTGTTCTGGGCTGCCACTGTTCATGGACCTATGCTAAGCCAAGCAATTGTACAATGTTTTATTAGGACTGAAGAGGCACTGGCGAATGTTGAGCTCGCTATCCCTGCTTGGCGCTTCACCTTTCTTTACACTACGGGCAAGTCTCTCTTTCCCAGAACATGTGCTTCGGTTGCATGGAAGTAGAGCTTTATACTGTGCTTTGAAAAGTAGGAAAGTGGCCGAGCCCTGAACTCAGAATAGTGCCTGCATTTCTGAAATGTGCCAACAATTTTATCTATTGTGTTTCCATGCCAAGGGCTACACAATAATTAGGCAATGATAAACAGCTGTGAGGCCGGCCTTGGTTGCCGCTCCTGCCTAACACATGCACAGTATCTCAGGAGCAAAGGGAAAGGCACACATACTGTATATTACTAGAAAATATCACTTTTTAATGTTGGTGGTTCACCGGTAACAATGGGGTTGCAGAGGGCAGTAAGAGCAAAGCACATAGCACAGGGATTTCCAGTAGCACTGATCTCAGACAATACAATGACAGAGGATCGAGGGATCCAACATATTTCTGATGATCCATTCTGTCCTTATGAGAATTACATGGATTTGCATTATATGAATTTGCAAATGTGTTGTTTTTATATAAATAGCTATTTGCAATCATTTTTAGTTTGGAGAATTAGGTGGCGCTTGCGCTACCACTGAGCAAAAACTATTGTGTATTGAGAACAGAGAGTGAGAAATGGCACATGAGGAGGGACATAAAGCTTGTGGGTGGTGTTTCGTCATTTGCCCACCCATTGTCTTCCCAGGGCCCTGCTAATCCCTATGGCGATTCCCACCCAGTTCCTGCCCCTTTCCGCCCAAAACACCTTCTGATGTGAACTCTTTGAGCTTGCTTTAATCAAACCTTACCACCAAACATTGCATTCAAAGGGCACGGCAGTGTTTTGAGAGTTAATGAATTCATAAAAATGTATTAACCAGTTCTGCCTTCAGCCACTCCATTTATAAGCACTATGTGTGTCCTTCACTAAAGTCCTGTTAAAAACAAGCATTGGCAAAGCCAACAGTTTTGGCTTGTGTGTAAGTATTAGGCATTTGCCAGGCACTGCTATTAGATGTCCAGGTACCTGCACCATTTTGCACCTGCTACCATCAATGGCCAGTAAATACCCCTAGGGTAGCTCCGGGCAAGTGCCTTTCCCATGCCTACACAAAAACCCAAACTGTTGAAGACACAAAGTTGACATGACATGCAGCGTCGTATTAGTCATCAGGGCTCCCCAAGTACTACAGGTAGTCCCTCTGGTATATTTCCTCTTCTTTGAATTCCTTCTGAAGCAACATAAGGATACTGTGGAGGGTCAAATACATATTTTCATGATGTATTGTATAATTAATATTGATTTATTAAAGAGAAATGTATTGATAGTGCCCACTATATATTCGATTGGGCCAGCACAGGGCCTTAACCACTGTTACAAAGCAGCTTTATAGTTTTCTTCCAACCTTCTGCCACCATGCTGAGAGTCTTCCCCAGCCCACAATCTACCTGGAAAATGCTGATTCTAAGGTTTCAAGCACTTTCTCTAAATATTTTCTTTAGTTTTTAGCCTGTTTTGTGATTTTTCAATATTTTTATAGGGTAAGGGGCTGTAATCCCAAGGAGTGAGGGATGTAACATGCATTATCACCCCTTACCCTATGTATGAGCCGCAGGGTTTGCTTTTGGCCCATAACTCAGGTGTTTCGAAACTAACCCATTTTTCTCTTCACCTATTCGTTTTAAAATGTGTTGTCTGAAATTGCTCTAGAGTCACAAGGTGGGCATAATGGCAATATGGGAAAGCAAGCAAGATAGCTCAGTGGATTAGTGCACCACCTGTCAGTGCAGTTGTACAGACTATATAACACAGGCCCAACACGAGACCTCGCTGGTGTTCACAGTTTATAGTGTGAAGACAGATGCAAGAGGCCAGATACCAGTGCCTCGTTGCCATCACAGGATGTGTAAAGGTGTTTCTAGCTGAAGGAGTGGCTAAAATCTAATGTCTTTACTGAGCATATGTATATTTGTGCTAGTCCAATAAAAAGTGCTTTCATCTTCCGGGTACTTCTTGGTTACATTGTATTGTTGTTTACTCAGTAGTGAAATACCACCAAAGAGACCTCCCTGCATTAGGGCTCCAGAGAAGATTTTGAAGCCAGTGTATTTTGCTCCCTGTTTTATGACCCTGGGAGTGCAATGCTTTTTAGGTCGTAAAAAAGTAATTCCCATTCATAATGGGGCTATTTCTTGCAGCAATTATTCATTTATTCTAACCCCAAAACATATATTTATTGTAATACATGCTTCTTCGTACTTAGAATTTCATGCATATTAAAAATAAAAAATAAAAAATTTACAAGAAATCTCCTTTCAGATCAGGCAGTAAAAATGGTTCTGTGGCACTGCTGGGCTGGTTCCACTAATCTGAACATATCCATGGAGCTGTATGGGTGGTACCGGGGCAGGCTCCAATGCAACCATTGTTTTCTTTTCTTTTTAGGAGTATTTTTCCCACCTCTTTTTCCTTTGGTGTGAGTATTTGCTTGTTTTTCAGAAGTAAAAGTGGCTGGTATGCAGATTGTCTGTAGGGCTGTTGGTGTTACTCCCTTGGGTGACACTACTGGGGATCTGGAAGGAAGCACCCAATCCAAAAACAAAATATAACGGCAGCAGGGGCATGTGTTAAATTTTCTTTCAGCTATTGACGTGCTATTTACAAGTGAAACAGCTAGATCTTCAGTCCCTGATGGACTCAATTACAAATTGATGATGGCCTTATTGATAACGTTTAAACCCACTTGTATTTTGAGATAGGTATTTTGGAGTGTAATCAAAGACCCCAATCAAACAGAACTGAAGGGCCCTACTAAATAAATGATCTGCCAGCCTTTATAACAAAACCTTCACACTGAAAATGGGCCCATTTAGGCAAACTGTGAGGTTTATGCAAGTAACACAAGGAAGGGCCATGTGAAAAAGGCCTACCTGTTGTTACAAAAGGAAAAGCAGCATTTTAATTCACAAGTGGCAGAAGAAATTCAAAAGTCCCTTTCACGCACGTGAAAAAAAAGGAGTTTCAAACATTGACACCAAAAAGGCATTTGTGCTTGCAGTTTAAAGCAAGACATGATAAAAATGTTCCCCATCTAACATAAAGATGATAGGGAAAAGACATAGGGCCTCATTACACGGTAGGAGGTAAGGGTTTACCGGTACCGGTATTTTACCGGTACCGGTAAATCCTTACTGCCTTACTACGAGGTCCCTTTACGGGTTGGGGAATTTAACGTCCGCTTTTGCAGGCGTTAAAAACCAACCCGCAAAGGGACCCAGGGAGCTAATTACAGTACCGCAATTTGGGGTGCCGTAATTAGCGCCTTCCCCATTCCCATTATGCCCTACTGGGCAAAAATGGGAATGGGGAAGGGCAATGGTGGAAGGGGGAATTACCGCCCTGCCAACCTTGGAATGGGGCGGTACTTCCCCTTTCCACCAAGGCGGTGCTGGTATTTTACCGGCATGAACCATGGCGCTAATAGCGCCATGGTTCTCCGCCTACCGTGTAATGAGGCCCATAGTGTGTGTTGACAAAAGAAAAGCCCTCGTTGTTCCATGAAAAGTTCCTGTAGGCACGAGCCAGACCCGTTTGCTTGGTGTGGGGCAAATGTCACAAAGGACTCCCCCACTGAAAGCCTGGCTTGCATCCGAGCTGTCTACAACTGCAATCAAGTGTGGCCACGAAGGGTGTTGAAAACAAACTTCCCCCAGAGTGTGAGTCTCTGAAAACTCATTTCTGTGTAGGGCAGGTGACCTAGATGGTGCCTGAATGGAATATAGGGTGGAGGTGTGAAAGCAGGGGCAGCAAACAAGGCTGAACTCTGAAAATAAAATACAAGAGAATAGAAGCTTTCCAGATATAAATGGCGGTCCCCTTCAGATAGGAGGAAAGAATGCCATATGTCTGCAGTGGGGGATCTCTGTGTTGGCTGGAGCATCCCAGATATTTGCGATCTGCAGCCTACACTTCAAACAACAAAGAGACTAAAAAACAAACTCTAGTCACAGGCTGGTCCAGAGTGGCAAATGGCCTGGCGACGAGAGAGCTAAAATGTGCATAACATGAAGATTTGCTATTGATTTAAAAGGACTATTATCATTTAGGCATTTTCCTCCGCAACCATAAGTCGTACTGCCTTCATATTTGTGTAATTGTTTAGATAATTTCAAGGTAATTTTGTTGAAAATGGCCCAAATTTGACAATTGGCTTGCTGGTGGAGAGTAAAATTAGGAATGTGGGGAGCAAATTTAATTTTTCTAAACTATTAGGGTTTTTGTAAAAATTGCAGAAAATTGCCAAACAGCTGTGCAACATGGTGTGGACCCGGCTGTTGTTTTATTAAATTCCCCATGATTAGCAGAAGCGGAATATATATATATATATATTCAGTGAAAAAACTTTGTTAAAAGGGACGTTATGGTTAATTTACGCTACTAAAAACCTATCAAATTCAGTAAAAAAACTTATGGTTCAAAGTAAAACCGAAAAACCCCTGAAATTCGGCGGTTATGGTAAGATAAGCAACCATAACTCGCGCCACCGTGCACTGCTAACACTAACACCCAGGACAATCTAAATTGCACCTGGGTGGAGCTGTCTATCGCTGGGCCTAAAAAGCTGACTGTGCCCTATGGTAAAGAGCTGGGGACCATCCTTGAGAGTGGAGTAACCAGACCCCTGTCCTGCCCTCCCAGTGGGGCCTGAAATGTAGCTGGATTTCCTGAACTTTAAACAGAGGTTTTCAGTAAAAGTAGAATTGACCCCTTTGAGACCAAAAGGCGGGGGAATCTGCTGGCCTTAAATTGGTTCCCTTTATAGTGGGGGTGGGAGAGGCACAAAACTGTGTAGATCCTTAGCCTATTTAACCAAACATATTCATATATTTTATTCCCCTTGGGAGAACACTATTTAACTAAAAATATAAATTTCATGAATTCTCCTTGGCAGAACACCATAGGTTGATTTTTGTTAAAATTCAAAATTAACAAAATGTTGTAAAGTGACTTGCAGGCTTCTTGGGATTACTTATATGTTTATTACAAGTACTTAAGTCACAGTTACATGAAGTTATATACATAAGTGGACAGGACATAACACTGGCTGCCATCACCCAGGCTGGGGAGCTCTAACTGGCTGGGTGTGGAATCCTTGGGCAAACATTCCGACATTCACAAGGCAACACTCCACATGACATCACCAGCTTTCACATGCAGAGACAAGCACATCACAACACATCTCCTTTCTTTACTGATAAACATTACACACACACTCAGGCACAATATAACACATCTCCTTCCTTTACTGATTGACACTGCCCCCACACAGATACATCAAATAGACACATATCTCCCTTCTTCTCAAACGTCAACACACACGGACAAGCACACCACAGCATATTCCCCTCCTTTCCACATCCATCACCAGCATGGGGAATATCAATTCTTAGGGACACTCTCCCTACTTCTGTAGGCCACTAACCCTACACACCCACCTACACCTTCAAGCATCTGGGGTGATATCTCCAATCGCACTGGTGGATATGCTACCTCCAAATACTCTAGCAGATTTGCTACACGCTACCTCAAAATACTCTTGCGGAGGCGCTACCTCCAATCACATTGGCGGAGGCGCTACCTCCAATTACTCAGGCAGAGGTGCTACCTCCAAATACTCTGGCAGGGCGCTACCAAATGACACAAGCAGAAGCGCTACCTACACACACTCTGGCGGGGCCCTACCCCCAATTACTCAGGTGGAGGTGCTACCTCCAACTACACTGGGGCCCTGGCGGGGCGCTACCAAATGACACAAGCAGAAGCGCTACCTACACATACTCTGCTGGAGGCGCTACCTCCAATTACTCAGGCAGAGGCACTACCTCCAAATACTCTGGCAGGGCACTACCAAATGACACAAGCAGAAGCGCTACCTGCACATACTCTGGCGGGGCCCTACCCCCAAATACTCTGGCGGAGGCGCTACTTCCAATTACACTGGCGGAGGCACTACCTCCAAATACACTGGCAGAGGCGCTACCTCTAATCACACTGGTGGAGGCGCTACCTCCAAATACTCAGGTTGAGGCGCCACCTCCAATGATACTGGCGGAGGCACTCCCTCCAAATACCCTGGCGGAGACGCTACCTCCAATCCCATCCTCGTCGCCAATGTTGTAAAGTGACTTGCAGGCTTCTTGGGATTACTTATATGTTTATTACAAGTACTTAAGTCACAGTTACATGAAGTTATATACATAAGTGGACAGGACATAACACTGGCTCCCATCACCCAGGCTGGGGAGCTCTAACTGGTTGGGTGTGGAATCCTTGGGTAAACATTCCGACATTCACAAGGCAACACTCCACATGACATCACCAGCTTTCACATGCAGAGACAAGCACATCACAACACATCTCCTTCCTTTACTGATAAACATTACAAACACACTCAGGCACAATATAACACATCTCCTTCCTTTACTGATTGACACTGCACCCACACAGATACATCAAATAGACACAACATATCTCCCTTCTTCTCAAACGTCAACACACACGGACAAGCACACCACAGCATAAAGCTTATTCCCAGTGTGCGCTAAAAACTCTAGACTGTAATTTAATTGGGTAATCTTATGTGTCCAGCTTCCCCAACAAAGGCCTTTAAGTGGAGGGGAGGCTGAAAATCCCAAATTCTTAAATCATCCAATTTTTTACTGTCCAACTTCCGCTAGCACAGTCCTTTAAGTGGAGGGAGGCTGATAATCCACAATTCTTAAAATCATCACAATTTTTATTGTTCCACTTCCCCAACCAGAGTGAGGGGGGTCTGAAAACTAACCGCTAAATCGCCATGTGTTTATTTTAAAGCAGAAGTGTGGGTTGATTCATAATTGCCATCTTCATTTGTAGCAATCTATAAACCAAACTGCTAGCGTTTTAAGTGCGCTGGAATATCGAAATTGCACAGCACTATAGATGTAAATTGCTTTTGTCCATTGACCGGTGTTGATTATTTATGGAGGTGAAATTTTGATAAAGTCAAGTTTTGTGATTTGTATTTTTCCCAACCAACTTGTGTGATTTATTTGTGTAACCAGAGGTTTAATTGTGAGCCACGAAGAAGGTGCTGTGTGTCATTTTAGAGTGATCTCCTTAGTTTATCATTCAAATAAATACAACTATATTTCCTATAACCTGGCCTGGTTCTTGGTTCGCTGTAGGCAAGGGGACGAGGGGGAGAAGATTTGTGTGACTCTATATGAATCTTCAGTAAGGCCAGCGCTAAAAAACAAAAGTGAGTATTGCAGGGCCCCTTGATTAGGGGTGGGATGGAACTCCCCAGGTTAAGGGTGGTCTCAATATAATGTAACAGTGTGATGGTCAGGGCTTTTCACTGAGTCTTCACTTTTCTGGACTCTCGGTTGTAGTAGCTCCTTTAGTTCTGTTGTAAAAGACAAACAAAACAAGCAACAGACGCTGTCTTCGTCAATGTCTCCTGAGTATTTTCTCGCTGTGACCGCTTGTTATAGACTGAATGTTTCTCAGTATGTTCTGGGACTTAATACTGACTCAGTTCCTAGTAACTCAGATTTCCAACATACCACGGTAATTCACAATAAACCTATTCCAGTTTGTTTCGGGACTTATATCCGAGCTTCCCAGCATGCAATGTTATTGCAGAATGAGATCTCTTAGCAGGTTCTGGCACTTAGTTGGCTAACATGGACCGTTACCACAGAAAGAGCTTGCTCAGCAAGTTCTGGGACTTGGGCATCAGTTTTCCAGCATGCACTGTTATCACACAATGAGGTCGCTTTGCAAGTTCTGGGACTTGGCCATCAGTTGGCCAGCATGCAACATTATTACAGAAAGACATCGTTCATCAGGTTCTATGACTTGGCCATCAGTTGGCCAACATGCAAGATTATCACATAATTCGGTCGCTCAGCAGGTTCTGGGACTTGAGCATCAGTTTTCCAACATGCACTGTTATCTAAGATGCTCTGTTATCACAGAATAAGCATTCTCAGCAAGTTCTGGGACTTGGGCATCAGTTTCCAAAATGCACCGGCATCGCACAATGAGGTCGCTCAGCAAGTTTTGGGACTTGGGGATCATTTGGCTAACATACAACGCCATCGCAGACAGGTTTCTCAGCAAGTTCTGGGACTTGAGCATTGGTTTCCCAGCATGAACTGTTACCACAGAATGAGGTTGCTCAGCAAGTTTTGGGACTTGGGCATCAGTTTCCCAACATGCACCGTTATCACAAAATGAGCTTGCTCTGCAAGTTCTGGGACATGGGCATCAGTTTACGATCATGCATCATTATCACACAATGAGGTTGCGTAGCAAGTATTGTGACTTGGGAATCAGTTGGCCAACATGCAGCGCTATCGCAAACTGAAGTCGTTTAGCAAGTTCTGGGGTTTCGGCATCAGTTTCCCAGCATGCAACGTTATCGCAGAAAGACCTTGCTCAGCAAGTTCTGGGACTTGGGCATCAGTTTCCCAGCATGCACTGTTATCACAGAATGAGCTTGCACAGGAAGTTCTGAGACTTGGCCATCAGTTGGCCAGCATGCAAAGTTATCACAGAATGACGTCTCTCAGCAAGTTCTGGGACTTTGGCATCAGTTTCCCAGCATGCACTGTTATCACAGAATCAAGTCACTCAGCAAGTTTTGGGACTTTGGCATCAGTTTCCCAGCATGCACTGTTATCACAGAATCAAGTCACTCAGCAAGTTTTGGGACTTTGGCATCAGTTTCCCAGCATGCACTGTTATCACAGAATCAAGTCACTCAGCAAGTTTTGGGACTTTGCCATCACTTTCCCAGCATGTACTGTTATCACAGAATCAAGTCACTCAGCAAGTTTTGGGACTTTGGCATCAGTTTCCCAGCATGTACTGTTATCACAGAATCAAGTCACTCAGCAAGTTTTGGGACTTTGGCATCAGTTTCCCAGCATGCACTGTTATCACAGAATCAAGTCACTCAGCAAGTTTTGGGACTTTGCCATCACTTTCCCAGCATGCACTGTTATCACAGAATCAAGTCACTCAGCAAGTTTTGGGACTTTGGCATCAGTTTCCCAGCATGCACTGTTATCACAGAATCAAGTCACTCAGCAGGTTTTGGGACTTTGGCATCAGTTTCCCAGCATGCACTGTTATCACAGAATCAAGTCACTCAGCAGGTTTTGGGACTTTGGCATCAGTTTCCCAGCATGCACTGTTATCACAGAATGAGGTGGCACAACAAGGTCTGGGACTTGGGTCCGTTTAATAATGTGTCTGAAATTGCTCTAGAGTAATAAGATGAGCATATTGGCAATATGGAAAAACAAGCCAGGTTACTCAGTGGATCAATGCACCACCTGTGCGTGCAGTTGTGCAGTCTATCTAACACAGGCCCAAAACGTGAGCTCATTGGTGTTCACAGTTTATAGTGTGAGGACAGATGCAAGAGGCCAGACACCAGTGCCTCGGTGCCATCACAGGATGTGTAAAGGTGTTTCTTGCTGAAGGAGTGCCTGAAATGTCTTTACTGAGCATCTGCATATTTGTGCTAGTCCAATAAAAAGTGCTTTCATCTTCCGGGTACTTCTTGGTTTAATTTTGGTCTTGTTTACTCAGTAGTGAAATACCATCAAAGAGAGCTCTCTGTATCAGGTATCCAGAGAAAATTTTGAAGCTGGGAGTGCAATGCTTTTTAAGTAGTTAAAAAGTAATTCCCTTTCCCAATGGGGCTATTTTTTTAAAGCAATTATCAATGTATTCTAACCCCAAAACAGATATCTATTATAATACATAATACTTAGTAATTGAAATTTCATGCACATTACACAAAGATCCTTTTACAAGAAATCTACTTTTCAGATCAGACAGTAATAATACACCTCTTATCACAGAATGACGACGCTCAGCAAGTTCTGGGACTTGGGCATCGGTTGGCCAGCATGCACCATTTTCACAGAATGCGGACACGCAGCAATTTCTGGGACTTGGGGAGCAGTTGGCCAGCATGCACCAATTTCACAGAGTGCAGTCACACAGCAAGTTCTGGGACTTGGCCATCAGTTGGCCAGCAGGTACCATTTTTACAGAATGCAGTCACGCAACAAGTTCTGGGGCTTGGGCATCAGTTTTGCATCATGCACTGTTATCACAGAACGAGTTTGCTCAGCAAGTTCTCGGACTTGGGCATCAGTTGGCCAGCAGGCACCATTTTCAGAGAATGCAGTCACACTGCAAGTTCTGGGACTTGGGGATCAGTTGGCCAGCAGGCACCATTTTCACAGAATGCAGTCACGGAGCAAGATCTAGGACTTGGGCATCAGTTGGCTAGCATGCACCATTTCCACAGAATTCAGTCATGCAGCAAGTTATGGGACCTGGGGATCAGTTGGCCAGCATGCACCATTTTTACAGAATGCAGTCACGCAGCAAGTTCTGGGTCTCAGGCATCGGTTTTGCATCATGCACTGTTATCACAGAACGAGTTTGCTCAGCAAGTTCTGGGACTTGGGCATCATTTGGCCAGCAGGCACCATTTTCACAGAATGCAGTCACACTGCAAGTTCTGGGACTTCGGGATCAGTTGGCCAGAATGCACCATTTTCACAGAATGCAGTCACGGAGCAAGATCTGGGACTTAGGCATCAGTTGGCTAGCATGCAGCATTTTCACAGAATTCAGTCACGCAGCAAGTTCTGGGACTTGGGCATCAGTTGGCCAGCAGGCACCATTTTCACAGAATGCAGTCACACTGCAGGTTCTGGGACTTGGGCATCAGTTGGCCAGAATGCACCATTTTCACAGAATGCAGTCACGGAGCAAGATCTGGGACTTGGGCATCAGTTGGCTAGCATGCACCATTTTCACAGAATTCAGTCACGCAGCAAGTTATGGGACCTGGGGATCAGTTGGCCAGCATGCACCATTTTCACAGAATTCAGTCACGCAGCAAGTTATGGGACCTGGGGATCAGTTGGCCAGCATGCACCATTTTCACAGAATTCAGTCACACAGCAAGTACTAGGACTTGGCCATAAGTTTGCTAACATGCAACGTTATCGCAGACTGAGGTCACACAGCAAGTTCTGGGACTTGGGCATCGGTTTCGCATCATGAACTGTTTTCACAGAAGGATGTTTAAGTTCTGGGACTTGGGCATCAGTTTCCCATCATGCACTGTTTTCACAGAAGGATGTTTAAGTTCTAGGACTTGGGCATCAGTTTCCCAGTGTGCCTCTTTATCGCAGAATGAGCTTAAAGTTGTGAGATTTGGGCACCAGTTGGCCAGCATCCAACATTATCGCAGAATGAGGTAGCTCGTCAGTTCTATGACTTTTATTATTATAATGACATTTATTGAGCACATACTTCACTTTGGGATGCAACAGAGCGCATCCCAAAGTGAAGTATGTGCTCACTCTGTATGTGCAAGTGAACTATGCACTCATAGGGGGAATAACAAGGATAGGGAGCAGAGGGACAGGAGAATGGGGATCTAGCAACAGGGTAGGGAGGCCATTATGAGCAATACATCTACAAGTCACCACGGGAGAAACAGTGGGGATCAGATCACCCAGTCTCAGGTATGGCGAGGAGTGGACGGTGTATGGACCTAGGTTTTAGGGAGTAGCCATTCCTTAAAGAGGAGGGTCTTCAGCTCCTTCCTGAACTGTAGATACAAGGGGATGAGTCAGATGTTGATGGAAGGAGGTTTCAGAGTCTTGGAGAATAGACAGAGAAGGCTTGTCTTCTGTTTTTCTTTCTTCCTGCACTGGCAGAGTTCAAGTCTGCACACGTCCTTGCTTCTGGTTGATCATAGGCCTCCATAGATGCTGCATTTTTCAGCGAGGTAGCTTGGGCACTTCACAGTGACAGCCTTGTAGATGATGCAGCAGGATTTGAAGATGATACAGGCTTGCAGCGGGAGCCAGTGCAGTTTGATGAGGGTCAAGGTGATATGGTCAAATCTGTGTAGTCCTTTGATGAGTCATTCTGCAACATGCAGGACACATGTCAGGGGAGCCAAAGTAGCCGTCAGAAGGACTGTCAAAAGAGCATTCTCACCATCCAAGTGGAAGAGGACCAAGGCTTGGATAGCAGATCTGAAATAGTTTTCTGGGTGAAGGGGTTGATATCCCGCAGGTGAGAAAGTTGGTACGAAGCTGTTTGCATCTTCCTTGCTATGTGCTGTTTGAAGGACATGTATCTTTTGATGTCAAACCAAAGGGACTTGGTGCAGGTGGTCAGCTGTGGTGTGAATACCTTGAGGTGTCTAGAGGAGGTCCCAGACATGGCCTGCACCCCTTCCCCTCATTTCGAGGTACCAGGGGCGTACTCGCCAAGGTATGTGACGTATAAGGAGCAAATGAACCAACAAAGAGCTGCACTGGGACTCTGCCTAATATACATCAGAAGATCCATACCTGTTGAAGCGCCCATAACCAGACAACCCTGGGCAGCACAGTACCCTATCAGACAGCCGTACCAGCCGCTGATGCGAAACGAAGAGTACCTACAAACGGTCCATGAAGAGACCCAAAGAGCCCTAATGGAAGGCCAGTGGAAATGACTCAAGGGCCTGAACAGACTCATGAATGAACAAAAGCAAGTGCGAGTAACTACGAAAATAAACGTAATTGACACAGAGAAGAGACGATGTTAAAACGTGAGGAAATGTTGCTACGAGACAAGATGGAAGCAACCGACCTGTTAAACGTGTGTAAATAGGCTTGGAACGTAAGAAGCTGAAGATATCGATACTGCTTGCAATGCTTAGTAGCAAGCACCAACCATATATCTACCTCAATAAGGCACATTATACAAGTGTGACTCCATTTTGTAAAAGCAGAAATGTACCCAGGCTGCCAGATGCCCGACAGGCCAAGTTTCGTAACCCAGCCAAAGGCAAGAGAAGGAGCGGAATCAAAACGCAACAAAGAGCGGCTCAGGCCTAGGAAATCGAGGTCAACCAGAGAAAGGGAGGAGAGCATCAGCTAACAAGACTCAAACTTCCGAGCAATCCAGCTTGCCCCATGAAGATCAAGATAAGGGGGGCCCATGCAGTGGCGAGGGTGAAACAGAATTAAATGCACTAAAAGCTGGAAACTGAAGCAGATTAATGGTGAACTAACATGTGACCAGCCAGGCGTGAAGAAGTACCACCGCCTGATGTCATCCAGGACCCGAGGATGCCATAACTTTTCCTGATAAGAGGCTACAGTTTCGAGGCCATACCCAGCCAACTAATTGACACATAGCCCTAAGATACTGATTGATGGAAGGGAGGCAGGGTGAAACTTTGGACACCAGGCACATGGGTGTCCATTCTGCATGCCGCTAATTAAAATGGGGATTTATGTCTAGGGGTGTAACCAATCACAATGGACCAAGTTATCTGGAGTCCTATAGATAGTAGAACCAATAAGACGTCGTACTTGTAGTGACGTCAGTCACGTGTGGTATAGTGGGATGGGCGTAGACGCCCACCCGATAAGAGTTATCCAATCCGCATGCCCTATTATCATATACAGATATAGCACCTATACTTAAGTTACCTTTCCTAACCAATTATATTGCATGCCGAGTTTTTGTAGAGTTAGACGTCAATGATGACGAATATTGCCTATAAGAATTGCTGTTCAACTGAAGTTCGAGAAAGTCGGAGCGAGACAGGTGATCGCAATGCTGCTGATTTCCATTTGTTTCTCTGTTTGATGTACTTGTCATTAAACAGACTTCCCTTTGCCAACTTACTGAGTCCTCATTATTGAGTCGTGTTCGAGTAAGTGAATCCTGCACCCCCTGTCCTCACATGGTGCAGCTATCTTGTCTTACAAGTTCTAGAGGGTGAGCGCTGACCGATGGGCCCGTCAGTGAATTCCTCTCCTCCTGAACACTTGGTAGCGTGAGGATGGTTTCGGCCATTAATTATTGATTATATAATACTAAGACACCTTAGACCGACGGCACAAAGTAACTCCGGGCCTTCGGCAATATCATGAGTCCTTTCGCCATTCCGGCTGAGTAGACTGAGAAGCTCCCCATGGACAATGATAGAGTAAGTCCATAAAAAATCTGCAGTGGGTCTGAAGGAACCCGCCTTTCCAAGCATAACCCTTCTCAATCCCACGGGCAGCCAATCGGATGAAAAAACCTTAAATGGTTAAAAGGCTGGAAGAGGAAGGGGCGGTGATCTCAAAGTTCCAGAGAGTAAAAGATGCGATCAGTGAGTGAAACAACAAACTCGTTACTTTGGCAAATGACGTGTAGGCATTAGAGCCAGTAAGGGAAAGGTAACGGTGGGTGACAGAGAAAAAATTAAATAGTCAGATGTCGAGAAGACTGTAAGTGGAGGGACAATTAGGCTACGGTAACGTTTAAAGAAGTCATCAAGGGAGTTTGTTTAAATCCCATGATGGGGTATTGATTAGAAGGCAAGTATACGTATGACCAGCTGGTGTTCGTCTAGTCTGTCAAGTGTCTGCAATACGTGTCTTTTGTATGTCAAATGTAAAACAATTATATTAATGATTGTTTGAAATGCATTTTGGCTTTACGCGATTCTGTACGTAAGAGGGAATCGCCATTGAATTGATGGGTTTTGAGTAAATTGTTGGTATACATTTTGGCCAGAAAAGATTGGATTGGAGCTTGCGTATGTGGTGCTCGCTCATACTATTGGAGGGTTAAAGAACTGTATAAATACTGTTAGTGAGTAAATTGAAAATGGAGGAAGTTACCCTGCTTGCGCATTTG
The DNA here is from genome assembly GCF_040938575.1 of Ambystoma mexicanum. Taxonomy (NCBI): domain Eukaryota; kingdom Metazoa; phylum Chordata; class Amphibia; order Caudata; family Ambystomatidae; genus Ambystoma; species Ambystoma mexicanum. The sequence goes on along the minus strand of NC_090928.1, from coordinate 1,171,770,118 downwards.
TGCAAGCAGCTACCCAAGCATGCACCTAAAGCTGAAGAAGTATAGCACAGAGTGGGTTAAGGGTACCGCCCACAAAATGTTCATGCCTTGGCCACAGAATGGGTCCCTTTCGAAGGCTGTTTTACAGCATTTGACGACCTTCCTACATGCCACATATGCAGGCAAGAAGCTAGAGAAACGTCTTGCTGTTCTAAAATTGTGAAAGATGTTTGAAGAAACGAAGGTGGGAGAACCACCCACAGACTGGATACTAAATGTATGTACGTAGGGGGGTGAGACGCCTACCACGCCACCAGCCCCGCCTGAGCCAGTCATTGAAGGGAGTAAAACAGAGGGGCTTTACCCACTAAGAGAACTTAAGGCAGCCATGGGGTATAGCAACCCCGCATATGAGTCACATACACACAGTAGTGATGATAATAAGGGAAAGGAACAGGAAAACAATATCGCCTCCGCGGTCTCAAGGGACAAAGAGAGATGCGAAGATGAAGGAAAAGATTGGGCACAGAGTTGTGCACCTCCAGATAAGCAGAAAGAGGGAAATAAACATAAAGGAAATGAAGATAGAGTTCATGAGATAGCATTCGCGAAAGACGAATGATGGGAGGTCAGATATTACTGAAGTTGGATGGAAAAGGAAGTGATGATTTGAGGCCAAGGCAGAGGTCTGATGAGACGCCAAGGAGAGAGAGAAAGAGATGGAAGTAAGGGATGAAAGGACAAGAAAGAAAGATAGGCTGAGGCGAGAACAACTATATCGCGAAGAGCAAGGAGTACCGCTCTGTCGCACACAATACGCAGCCTATGAAAAATACAAGCAGAACATGTTAAAGTTAGAGGAAGAAAGGAGAGTGCACGAAAGGAAAGTAAAAAAGCGGGAAGATGAGGAGATTAGAAGGGCAAAGGAACGTAGAAATGAACAAATGAGGGAAGTAGATAAGGCTAGAGAAGAAGCAAGTAAGCGCAAGGAAATAGACGAGGAAGTAGAACGTAAACGCAGACAAAGGGCATGGGATCTTGAATATTTGGAGCGGGAAGTCATTAAACCCAATCCTACAGTAGAATGGGAAGACATAGAAGAATTCATTCCTGCAAGTGATGCAGTACCAGGTACAAGCGGGACAAATATTGAAGATGACTTTGACACCAGAAGCATCGGGGAAACGATTGATAAAATCTATGACGAGATGGGGCTGGAACTAATTTCCCAAGGGGGAAGGGAAGATGAGCGCTTGGAGAGCCTGCAGCTATATTACACTGAGAATATCACCCAAGGTAGTGGGAGCAGGGGTCTGTCCCTAGACAGGCTGGAGAATGGGCAGAACGAATAAGATGCAAGGAGTTGTGTAAACTGGGAGTAGTCAGGATCTGACTCCGATGGGGAAACAGAGGATGTGGCACTCGAGGAAGGGAGACGGTGCGACACACGCCTCCCAGGGGACCGAGGGGTACGATAGTCAGACACTAGCGGGTCCACAAGTAGGACACCGAAGTCTGCTGTGCAGTCCGGCCGACAAGAAGGATCACCCCACGGTCAGAGGGGGGCAGCATCACCTACCTATGCAGACAGATTAAGGGCACTGCCAGGAAGACGGCAAGGCGGGAATGCCACCCCAGCGGTAGAAAGAGGAGCTATGGGGAAGGAAAAGGAAGACTCCGCATTCCAATTCCAGTTGCTAGAAAAGGGGGGAGCAAGACCACAATATATTCCATGGCCACACATGGACCGAGAGAACCTTAAAAATAAGCTTCCAATGCTGACATCGGGAGCCGGAAAGTGGATACATGAGTTAGAGAAAATGACGGGGGGTTTCACCTTAGCTATAGGGGACATTAAGGGCCTCCTAATTGCCATACTTGGTGAAAGAGCAGATGATGTATGGAAACGGGCAGGCTATCCTAGGGTAACCCTAACTAACAGCTCCCATGAAGGAGCGCCATTTAATAACTGTAGAGCAGCAGTGTGGAAAGCGCTGTGAACGCTATATCCAGACACGTCTGATATGGGGGCTATAATGACTCGGAAAATGAAAGAGTCAGAGGATCCGTTGATTTATATCCAGAATTTTCAAGACACGTGGGTGCTCAAAACGCATGAGTCTTGGCCGAAATCTATCCCTGTATTCTACCATATATTATGCCAAGGGTTACCTGAGCCAGTGCAAAAACAGCTCAAGAAATTAGTAGGAATAGAGGCTAAACCATGGGCTGAAATACAGTTGACAATTGCACATTACTGTAGACTACTGCAAGAAAAAAATCGGGAAAAGGAAGCAACCCTTAAGGGTGAGGAGGCAAAGCTGGTGCAAAAGAAACTCTCAAAGTATGCTCTCGAGGGAGCCATGCTGATGAGCCCAGCTGAGCCAAGTGCACAGCAAGCAACTAACCCATCACAGAACAATCAGCGTACCGTGGGATTTTACCCGAGGAGAAGGGGTTTTGGAGGAAGAGGACGGCAGAGTAATCAGTGTGGGTTTCGAGGTAACCAGGGAGGCTTTCAGAATAATCAAAATGGCTTTCAGAACGCGCAGATGGGCGGTCCAGCTATGCCAGATGGACAGATGGCCCAACCACGCCAGTGTGTTGGCTGTGTGGAATGACAGGACATATGGCGCGCGTGTGCAGAAGCCAAGGCATGTGGCAAAATAGCCAAGGGATGGGGGCAGGCATGGTGAATCAGCCTGCCGTCCGGCAGCAGGGCACTGCACAAAATCAAACAGTGCAGCAGCAGGCACCAGGCCTGCAGCAAGGTGCACAGCAAGTGGTTCAACCCCTGCACATGGGGAACGTACCGCAGGAACAATCCCAACAGGCACCACCGCAAATGTCACAGGGCACTAGCTCCGGAGGGGGAGTCAACCCTGGGGCTGGGGGAAATCAACAAGTATACAGTGAGCCGAACTTATATATGAAATAGGAAAGCTCACGGGGGGACTCTGATGTGTTCTATCCTATCAGTGACACCAGACCCTATTAGGGAACCTAGGGTGAATTTCGTCATAGGGGGTAAAGAATATTCCTTCTTAGTTGACACGGGTGTGACGCGCTCGTACATACGAGAAGGCAAGTTTTCCTTGTCCAGCGAGGCCATAGATACTCAGAGTTTCACGGGAGTTCACAGTAGAGTTCCCTTTACAGACGCACTCCCAGTCTCTGTGGGAGAGTGCAAAATGAATGTACCCTTATTATATTCACGTCAGACCCCAGTAAACATCCTGTGTCGGGACTTACTGACTAAGTTGAATATGACAATCTTGTTTACCGAGAACGGTATAGTGTGCTCCACTCCAGGAATGCATTATTCAAACGTGTGCGAAATGATCAGAGCATACTCCAGACGTGTAGCCATGAGAGGTATACCGTTAGAGCCAGAAGTCTTTGCATATGGAGTGCGGGTGCTCATGGCGGGATTGCCAGGCCTCGCAGATAGAACTATGAGGACACCTGATGAGTTTTTATTCAGACCCAGAATACCTATGCACGAAGAGGAGGGACAAGTATTTCCCTTAATGATACAATCTGCCGCAGTACGAGGGAAAGTGGTATTGGTAGAAGGATATGATGACGAAGGCAGACAATGGTGTGCTATTATTGCCATCGAAGAAGGGTATCGAGTGGCTGACGTCACTGATGACGATCTGTTCGAAGAACACCCTGACCTGGAAGTAAGTCTCACATTTTGGGTCAAAATGATCAAACGGGAGGTGCCACAAGGGTGCCACAGAGAATGATGTTGGCGCTGATAGATCCATAATATTTTGATGATGACATGGCCCATGTGCCTGCCACGGTATGGACTACAAGGCCCTAGGACGTAGGCCTCCTGAAGGGGGCAGGTGAAGTAAAAATTAAACTGAAACCAGGAGCAATTTTACCACGAGCGCGACAATATCCCAGAGAGGCAGATGAGGGGATCGCGAAGACAATTTCCCCCATGATGGAGCAGGGCATCCTAGTGACGTCAGAATCACCTTGCAACACGGTTATTTACCCTGTCCAGAAATCAAAGGGAGGGTCTTGGTATTTAATTTAAGATTTACGAGCATTAAACGATATAGTTGAAGCCGAATTCCCTCTAGTCCCTAATCCATCCACAATTCTGTGCAACATACCAAATGAGGCAAAATATTTCACGGTGATTGATCTGAAAAATGCATTTTTCTCAATCCCGTTGCACCATGACTCTCAAGATCTGACATCATTTACTTTCAGACAAATGCGCCTGAAAAGCATGAGGTTGCCACAGGGGTACTGTGAGTCTCCATCCATTTTCAACAGAGTCCTGCAGATGAACCTAAACAATATTGCAGTAGACAGTGTTGTTTTGCAGTATGTGGATGACATTCTGATCTGCAGCACCACTGAGGAACAATACAGGTGCGACTCTGTCCAGCTACTGACAATCCTGTCTGAGCAAGGATACAAAGTTGATAAGGAAAAGTTACAATACTGTCAGCGAGAGGTGCTGTACATAGGCCAGCTAATCTCACACGAAGGGAAAAAGGTAACCCCAGAAATGGCTGAAGCTATCATGAACACGGCTAAACCACTCACGATGAAACAAATGCAAAGCTTCTTAGGCCTGTGCAATTATGTCAGAGCATGGGATTTCGACTACAGCTTGTATACCAAGCCCCTGCTTCAGGCTTTGAAGAAAGCCCAGGCAACAAAAGGAGAAATTGAATGGACTGAGGCAATGGAGAAGGGGTTTGCAGAATTTAAGGGGGCAATTTGTAAGGCCCCAGTTCTCGGGATTCCTAATTATGCAGAGGAATTCTACCTGTTCTCACACTCTGATGGTAATTTTATGACGGCAGTGCTCGCGCAGCGAACCTCGCTGGGGTACAAACCCCTAGCATATTACAGCGGGAGTCTGGACCCAGTCATGAGGGGCCAATTCCCATGCAAACAAAATCTAGCTGCTGCCGTATTCGATATCAAAAAGGCGTCATCCATCGTGATGGGGTGCTCCATGACATTGTATGTTGAACATTCGCTGTTCGCCATACTAGAGAAGCTAAATGGCACACTGACATCTCAGAGAGCTTCCGCCTATGAGGTGATTATCTCTAATCCATCGATCAAAATAGTGCGATGTAAGACTGTAACCCCTGCAACGTTCATAGCTGAGCCAGTCACAGACGGAGAACCTATACACGACTGCACAAACTATGAGGAATTCTATGATGAGATCCCCAGGGTAAAGGAAAATGCCCTGGCAAGTGAAGAGATCGTCTTTATTGACGGGTCGTCGAGAATCGACCAAGAAGACGGACAAAGATATACAGGAGTGACCGTGGTAAAACACCTAGCGAATGGAGAGTTCCAAGCACTGGTCAGAGCACGAATACCCTCTCACTATTCTGCGCAAGCTGCAGAACTGTTGGCGCTGATACTCGCCATTGAGAATCATGCAGACCAGGAAGTAACTGTGTACAGACGCTCAGCCTATGTGACGTCTACAGTACATGCAGGTGTAGCGCGCTGGAAAAGGAGGGGCTACCTCCGAGCGGCGGCACGCCAGTGCAACACGCAGCCATACTGGACAGGTTGATAAAAGCACTACAGTTCCCAGCGGGCATAGCGGTCGTGAAATGCACTGCCCACACCAAGGGGACAGATTTCGTGTCACGTGGAAACCATGAAGCGGACATGGAAGCCAAGCGCATGGCATCCAAAACTGAAACAATCATGGACGTGGAGGTGGCACGTACCCATGAGAGAATGATGGTAGCGCGAGCCACACCTGAGGCCTATAGTAACATGGGGCACACTCAGCTAATGGAACTCCAAGGGGAGGCACCTCAGGAAGAGAAAAATGTGTGGAAGCGTCGAGGGTGTTCTTTAAACCCCTCTGAAGAGTTGTGGAGGCAAGACAGCACTGGTAAACCAGTGATGCCTGTCGCCTGCTAAAGGCAGCATTAGAACAACTACACTACCCCATCCATATGTCAAAAGAAAATCTTGCTGCAACGCTCGCAGAAGACTGGTTCACACCGAATTTAGCAGAGCATGTTGCATTTTCCATGGTGAACTGCATTATCTGCCAACAGTTCACCGCTGGGCACACATTAAAAGTAGTGAGAGGAGTTATCCCCCGGTCGAATGGACCATTCCAGCACTTGCATATCGACTACGTCGACATGATTCAAGTGTGCAACGGGTACAGGTATTTAATTGTGGTGGTGTGTCCATTTTCTAGATGGATAGAAGCAGGTCCCTGTACACACCCAGATGCTACCTGTGCTGCCAAATTCCTAGTGAGGGAAGTGTTCCCTAGATGGGGGGTGCACGAAGTAATGAGATCAGATAATAACGGGGCTCAATTTGTTAATGCAGTGTTCGAACAGATCAGCTTGTTGCTTGGTATAAAGCACAAGTTCTTGTCGGCGTATCACCCGGAGGGGAATGGGATATGTGAGTGGCTCAACGGCCTGTTAAAGGAGAGGATAGCCAAGTTGAAGCTCACATTAAGAAAGGGATGGCTGCACTGTCTACCACTGGCATTGTATGCACTTCGGAACCAACCCGGCTCCGACCATCATCTTACGCTGCACGAGATAGTTACAGGCAGAAGGATGAGGACCCCTCTTGCCCCCCTGAGATAGAGCTAAATGTGATGCCCAGCCAACTAGAGAGGTTCTGGGAACAGAGATGCAGGAGTACCTTAACTGTATGACATCCAGCGCCTCTGTCATTTCAGGCTAGCTGCAGCGATGGCAAAAAGGGGATAGTGCAGCACAAAACACATCAGGAAGTGCTGAAGCTGACCTTGCACAAGGTCTACATGCACCCCTGGCGACAACGTGCTTGTGAAGAACTTTACCAGGAAGAGGTGGGACAAGCCAAGATTTAATGGCCCTTTCATCATAGAGGACTGCACCCTCTCTGCCGTCAAGCTCCAGGGCAGAAGGGCATGGATCTTCATAAATGACATTAAACCTTATGTAGGGGAGAGCCCTCCAGCTGCACTCAACAGCAAAGAAACCACAGAAAACGGGGAAGAACCTCATCACGTGCAGACAAGATCCATGGAGAGGAAGAAGGACGCATGAGCAGGAAAACCAAGACAAAGAACCCGGTTGCAAGTTGTGGCATAAAACTGGACAGGTTCCCCAAGCAAAGGGGGATAAGGACATAACGAACACTCTGTACACCCCAGTTGCAGGGTAAAGAGAACCACATCCAAAGCTACAACAACATTGATAAAACAAACTTTTGAAAGCATGTCATGCCCAAGTAGTATAAAAAAATCAAGACTCTAATAGACAGTAAACAAAATATTCTCTGAGAGTGTAACACGGTATCCAGATGCGACCAGTACTGAGACTTTGTTCACAGAATGTATGGTACATTCCAGCAGAAGTCTCAAGTGGGATGTGCTAACCTATTTTCAACTCGTGGTGTTATCATACCCATCACTCACAGGGAGAGGAGCCAGTGTCACAGACTTTATCCAAGATCCAGCTAACAAAATAGTAATCAGGCGGCTGCTAACCGTCATCGCAGAGGTCTTGGCTGAGTTACCAGAGCATAGTGAGAAGGACACAAATGCTTCCATCGCAAACAGACGTTGAAGAACTCACCTTTGCATTGTTCTTCCACATAATTGAAAGTTGCCCAGGACTCGTTGGAAGAACAACTGATACCCATACGTTCATCAGGGACCCAAGACATATCGAACGTTTAAGTCAACTGTGGACCAAACTACGCAATCTAGTGGCAATCCACGCAGCAGGCCAATGCAGAGACTGTTTGAATCAAAAGAGGGGCTTGTGATCAGGCCTCAGAAAAACAAGGCAAATGTCCCTGTCCCCCGCAGATACCCAGTTGGCCCACAATGTCATGCTGAGACTAGTCATAGACTGTCCAGAGATGGTGGGAAGGCCTGCAGATGTTGACGTTGTCACCTTCCTCAGAGATCCAGGCAATATCCCACACATGAGCACTCTTTTCCACGGTATAATGCTCCAAGTGGAGCTGTCCAACTTCCAGTGAGAATTCCTAAGAAGATTCCAGTGAGACTTTCTGCCGGGGACAGATCAAGGAGACAAAGACACAGTTCTTCATTCTTCCACCGAGGACAGATCGAGAAGAGCAGAAAAGAGGATTACGACCTCTTGTTCCTAGTTTATTTTTTATTTTATCTTCTATTTTTCTTATTATCCTTTTCGTCATCTTTCCGCCGTGGAGCAGATCGAGGAGAGAGACACTGTTCTTCAACTTGTCACGGAGAGACCGAGCGAAAGGAGCGGACCCAAGAACTTCAGCATCTTATTTTCCTTTTTCTTCATTTTTCTCATTTTTTCCTATTTTTTCATATGTTCACTTTTATTTTTATTTTTGTTTTTATTTTTATGACATTTTATTTTTGTGTGATTTACAGCAATTCCATCTGTTCAGCCCTTCGCATTGAACAGATTCCAGCATGTCCTCAGGGCCAAGGCAAATTAGAGGAGTGCACTGGGATTTTGTCTATCATAGAGATGCAGAATGAGTGTGATGTGTTAAAGACGTTAGTCTAACCTTTTTCCATAGTCTAGCACAGGAACTGTACTGAGTACCCAGAGACTACCGTTGTCACTCACATGAGGGGGGATATTTGGAAGGCACTCGTCACTTAATAGTAATGAACTCTCTAACTACGAGACCAGAGCAAGAGAAGGAATAAATAACTGACTATGAACTCATTCGAAATGGGGGCCCAGAAGAGTAACTTGGTTTTACCCCCAACAGAAGGGCGCCCCCACTTCCCTGGAAGAAAATGCTGCAAATTGTCGTTCAGAACGATTATGTGTATATGTATAGTTATTATTGAGGTATTTTTGTCCCTAACTATCAGAACTGCTTTCTTTATTGGTGTACGAAGTGTCCCAATCACAGTGCACCCATCAGATAATGAACGCCTGGGTCCCACGAAAGCACCCAGACCATATATAGTGATTCCAGTTCCCAGAAAGGCTGATGATAAAACAAACGAACTAAAGCTAAATGTAATTAGCAGTGATACATACACACTTGAGGTGATGAATGGAGAGAAAAGCTGGAGACAGGGTCAGCACGGAATGAATGAAAACGCTGCACTGACAACTGCACGCACCCACACACAGGATGCACCCAGACAAGGGCAAGTGTCAATGGCTACCAATGAAGGCAGCACAGAGGGGGAGACTGCCTGCCGAACAATCAGTTCCAGAAAACAGTGGAAGTACTCAAGAGGAGCCAAGTGAAACACTAGAGAGAGAGGGCATAGCAAAATCCCTCAAAAGATCAGAAGCAGCCACAAAGGAATTCACAGAGAAAACACAAATGCTAATAGACTATTTGTTCCCCCTCATAGTCAGAGCAAAGAAACTGCACGAGTAGCTGAAAGACAGGACTATAGAGACTATGGGCCTCATTACACGGTAGGCGGTAACCATGGCGCTATTAGCGCCATGGTTTCCGCCGGTATTTTACTGTGTCCGCCTTGGTGGATGGCGGAATTACCGCCCTACTCCAAGGTGAGCGGGGGCGGTAATTCCCCATTCACCAAGGCCCTTCCCCATTCCCATTTTTGCCCCCATAGGGCATAATGGGAATGGGGAAGGTGCTCATTACGGTACTGCAAATTGCGGTACCGTAATTAGCACCAAGGTCCCTTTGCGGCACCCTACTTTAACGGCTGGTAAAACCAGCCGTTAAAGTCGGGTCCCGCAAAGGGAACTCGTAGTAAGGCAGTACCGGTTAACGGTCACCTATGACAGCAAGCACACCTGCTCCAATGCAAGGAAGAAGCCTCAGGCCTACAACACGACCATGCGTTGGGAGGTTGGGGAGCCAATGGCGGTTAGAGGAAGTCTATGAGAAAATACAAAAGGGAAGGAAAGGAAACACAAAATCTTCTCCTACCACAGCGATACAGTCGAGGCAGCCTGCTCTACTGAGACACCCAGAGCGGAAAAGCAGCACAGACGCATTTAGAGTCATAGTCATAGCAAACTACAGAAGAGAGCTGAGAATTAAGAGAAGCCCGCACGAAGATAACAATGAACTTAATGATTACCTGGACAGCACAGCCCATCTCGGAAACAACATATGGTACCAGCACATGAAGGAAGTAGGACGAAGTCAGTCGGAAGGAGAATGCTTCGTCTGTGCTCTCCTACCATACAGCATAGGAAAATCCAAGATCTTTGCAATTGTGGCACACCAGAGGACAATTTATGGGAAGAGACGCTTCACTGATATGGGCCACCGAAAAGGACTACCCAGACGAAGATGGCTACAAAAACAGGGCGCACACCAGGAATCACGTGATCCGATACAAGAATCCTGACGTCAAAGGATCAGGGACACGATGGGTGACAAACCCGAGACTGAACATTCACGGAAAAACTGCAAAGGAGGCACAAATCTGGAAGAACAGAGGCCAAATGCAGATCTGGGAAACAGTGCTTTCCCCAAATGGATGGGAAGAAAGAGTAGTGATCTGCCGAGCTTGGATGGTCCTTGGAGCCTGCAAAGAAGCAATAGAAAACCTTCAAAAATGTACAAACCCCTTTGGCCAAAGCTAGTAAAGTTACTAACATGGGTCGAAGATAGAGGGGGACCCCTGCAGATAGTGCCACGGGAGAGCCCAAAACTATGCTTCAGAAACAATGGCACAAGGAAGATGGGAGAGAATCAAAACTGCGGACGAATCTTTGAAGCTCCACGAATGACACAAGGAACCGCAGTTATTATGGACCATTGCTGGGCGTGTGGATCCAAGGCATACATAAGGCTGCTGAAAAACTGGGGAGGCATATGCACTCTAGTGAACGTCCACGTTCCCGCGCTAGTGATCCCTAAGAATGACCTGTAGTTGGACAGTCTCCTGAAAGCAGATGCTCATCCAAGAAGAAGGAGATCTGTGGAACTGGTATCCAGGATGAAGAGGGAAAATTACTTTTCTCCCAAATCAGAAGAGGCATTCCATGCAATCCCATACGAACACAGGCTGTTCAGCCTCACCTCAACAGTATTCACAGCACTACTCCTGCCCCACATCCCAAGTTGTAGTGAATGCTAAATGGTTGCAGATAACCAGATGGGAGTTATTGCAGACCATCAATACCACTATAAAAGGATTCAGCGCGATCAAAGAAGAGCTGAGAGCAATCAGACTGATGACCCTCCAAAACAGATATGTGCTTGACATGATCACTGCAATGGATGGAGGTGTTTGTGCAAAAATCGGAGAATCATGTTGCACATTTGTACCATCACACGATGAAGAAAACGGAACCCTAACAGAGACCATAAGCCTGTTGACAAGCCTGTAAAACCAGATGATCTATGAAAGTGATGAAGTGGACGATGACAGCTGGTTTGGAGACCTATTCTCGTGGGTCCCACAATTGATGGCAGATATATTCAAGTTTCTGGGAGCTCTACTAGCAATGGTATTGCTAGGATTCTGTGTTATCAAGATAATCATGACACAGTGCCAGAAAACTGCGAAGAAAGCCATAGGGATGAAAATAATGGTTGATGTCGAGCCAGGGTGGAAGCCCAGAGAGCTGACTGATGAAGAAATAAGACACTTTGTGAAGGCCAGCAAATTTGCGCCAGAAGGAACAAGGTTCACATACCCTAAGAAACTAAGAAGATATGAAGGAAATTGGATCTACTGCAGCCCAAATGGACAATGCCAGCTAATGACATGGAACAAAGACGAACATGTGAAAACAGCAGGAGTTTGAAAGGAGTGATAAAAATATGGACTCCAAAGACTCACACATTCACACCATCATGTAAAAACCCTGAAGACGATGAACATGACACTGAAGAATCAAAAGAAAGAAATGCAAAAGAGGTTGCAGAAGTGGTCGATGAACCGACCATAGGGGGGAGTGTAGAGGAGGTCCCAGACATGGCCTGCACCACTTCCCCTCATTTCGTGGTACCAGGAGCATACTCGCCAAGGTATGTGGCATATGAGCGGCAAATGAACCAACAAAGAGCTGCACTGGTAGTCTGCCCAGTATACATCAGAAGATCCATACCTGTTGAAGCGCCCATAACCAGACAACCCTGGGCAGCACGGTACCCTATCAGACAGCCGTACCAGCCACTGATATGAAACGAAGAGTACCTACAAATGGTCCATGAAGAGACCCAAGGAGCCCTAATGGAAGGCCAGTGGAAATGACTCAAGGGCCTGAACAGACTCGTGAATGAAAAAAGCAGCTATAGAAGATAGCACGCCAGTGCAAGTAACTACAAAAATAAATGTAATCGACACAGAGAAGAGACAATGTTAAAGCATGAGGAAACGTTGCTACGAGACAAGATGGAAGCAACCGACCTGTTAATGTGTGTAAATAGGCTTGGAACGCAAGAAGCTAAAGATATTGATACTGCTTGCAATGCTTAGTAGAAGATAGAGCGGCAAGCGCCAACCATATATCTACCTCAATAAGGCACATTATACAAGTGCGACTCCATTTTGTAAAAGCAGAAATTTACCCAGGCTGCCAGAGGCCTGACAGGCCAAGTTTCGTAACCCAGCCAAAGGCAAGAGAAGGAGCGGAATCAAAACTCAACAAAGAGCGGCTCATGCCTAGGAAATCGAGGTCAACCAGAGAAAGGGAAGAGAGCGTCAGCTAACAAGACTCAAACTTTAGAGCATACCAGCCTGCCCATGAAGGTTAAGATAAGGGGGGCCCATGCAGGTGGCGAGGCTGAAACAGAATTAAATACACTAAAAGCTGGAAACTGAAGCAGATTCATGGTGAACTAACACGTAACCAGTCAGGCACGAAGAAGTACCACTGCCTGATGTCATCCAAGACCCGAGGATGCCATAACTTTTCCTGATAAGAGGCTACAGTTTCGAGGCCATACCCAGCCGACTAATTGACACATAGCCCTAAAATACTGATTGATGGAAGGGAGGCAGGGTGAAACTTGGGACACCAGGCACATGGGTGTCCATTCTGTATGCCGCTAATTAAAATGGGGATTTATGTCTAGGGGTGTAACCTGCCCAATCACAATGGACCAAGTTATCTGGAGTCCTATAGATAGTAGAACCAATAAGACGTCGTATCAATCATGTGTGGTATAGTGGGATGGGCGTAGATGCCCACCCGATAAGAGTTATCCAATCCGCATGCCCTATTATCATATACAGATATAGCACCTATTCTTAAGTTACCTTTCCTAACCTATTATATTGCATGTCAAGTTTTTGTAGAGTTAGATGTCAATGATGACGAATATTGCCTATAAGAATTGCTGTTCAACTGAAGTTCGAGAAAGTCGGAGTGAGACAGGTGATCGCAATGCTGCTGATTTCCATTTGTTTCTCTGTTTGATGTACTTGTCATTAAACGGACTTCCCTTTGCCAATTTACTGAGTCCTCATTATTGAGTCATGTTGGAGTAGTGAATCCTGCTCCCCCTGTCCTCACTTGGTGCAGCTATCTTGTCTTACAAGTTCTAGAGGGTGAGCGCTGACCTATGGGCCTGTCAGTGAATTCCTCTCCTCCTGAACAGGTGCATAGTAGAGAGCCAGGTCTGGGTGTCCGGGTGTTCAGTGTTGTTGGTGAGGAGTAGGAATTCAGTCTTGGAGGGGGTGAGCTTCAGGTATGCACTGGACATCCAAAACTGGATCAATCAGAAGTAGGCCTTGAGCCTGTAGATGTTGTCAATGGAGGATATCTTGGGAGGAGCTTTGTGTCATTTGAGTATTGGTAGATGTGGATGCTGTATTGAGTGAGAAGAGTTCCAAGCGGTTCCATGTTGAGATTGAAGATCATGGGGGAGAGAATGGATTCTTGCAGGACTCCACAGGAGAGGTTCCATATAATAATGTCCCCTCAAAAATATCGCCATGCAAAACAATCGTAGAAAGATTGCAGTTTTTGTGGGGACATTATTACATGGAACATGCAGTGGACTCCCCCGCAACCACAAAACCTTTTTTATTTGTCATGGGGAGCAGGGGGACACCCCCGCAACCCTTGCTTCCCCTGTTCCTATATATATGGTCATCTATATAATGTCACCACGACCTTTTCCCGGCGACATAATATACGCGACCATATATATAGGGATATTATTACCTGATATCACAGGAACTGGGTAAAGTTGGTGATCTGGAGGAATCCCTTTGTACAAACTGATGTCGGTTCGGTTAGCAAGGTCTGATTTGAACCAGATGAAAATGATCTCACTGATCCCCAAGCGGCGATGTAGATTTCCAGTGAGTGCCTGGTGGTCTACTGTGTCAAATGTGCCGAGAGTTCAAGGAGAACCAGGAGACAGTAGCCATCATCGAGGATCTTAAAGGCATCGCTGATTACCTTGATGGTAGCTGTTTCTGTACTACATCTGGATCTGAAGCCAGTTTGGTAGGACTGAACAAGGTTGTTGGCTTCGATGTGTTGGAGGAGTTGTGTGGCTACTGCTTTCTCAAGACATTGACCTAGGAAGGGAAGAAGAACAATGGGTGATAGTTGCTGAGGTCGTCAGGGTTCAGTGGTGGTTTCTTGAGAAGTAGGATTTGTCCGGTATTGAGGGTCGAGGGGAAGGTGCCTTGTTTCCTCTATTTGGATTGCAGCCTTACACAGTGATACTACCACGCAAGCTCACATCTTGTCAGCTTACAGACAGGAGATGGATGCCCTGTATATACCAATTGTTAAAGACGGTGGTTGTAATCGATGCAGTCATAAGGGTGTGAGTACTTTTTCGTGAGCCCACCTGACTTGGCACCTTAGGAGTCTGGGTGTGAGGTTGTGTGAGGGCAGCTCGGTGTCCCTTTAACCTAGGATTACAGTGTTTGAATCTCTGGTTATAAGGTCTTAATGGCTGATGTTCCTTGTCCTGTCACAGTGTTATGAAGTGGTGGTGGTTTCTGAACGGGCCGAACCAATTAATATGGTTTTCCTGTTACATCGGGTACTAATCACACTTGATGGACCTATTTGATTAGGATGTGAAAGGGTGCTCAGTTCCCCTTTCTGCACTCCGCTTATTTATTTAGTGGATGTGTGCAGACTTAGTTGGCACAATTATGTACTCATTCCGACTGAGTGTGTTTCTGTTTTCAATCATAGGTGAGCTTCTAATGTTGTCTACACGTCTGTGCTTCTTTATACCTTTCCTTGAAGGTTCCAGACTTACTTACCCCTGATGAATTCCCGCTTAATGAACGATGTACGGAAAGAAACATGTCGGGTTGGGGAATATGAATATGTTGTATAACGACTAATGTGACAGACAGTGAAATACTTTGATTTGACTGTTAAATTTGTTTTTGTTTTGTTACATTTTTATGTCCATCGTTTTCAGAAACGATAGGACATCTGTTTGCATTTTAGAGTGTTGTCTCTTTTTTAGACTGTGGTGTCAGTAGTATGTTACTGAATAGTGAAGTGAGAATGTTAAGTTGTTTGTGTATGAGTAAGGTATGTTTTGAGTGTGTCTTCAGGGAATGTTATATGCTCTTGTGTATTTACTGATGGGATTATAATCCATCTAAGCACTTTACTGGATCTGTGTAATGCACTGCAATATTTTTATGTTAATGTTTATTGAATTTATATAGCGCTTTAAGCCAAAGCGCTTTACAATATAACAACAGGTACAAAAGTGAAAGAAGCATATTTACAAACATGAACAGGTCAATAGAACAATAAGTAGAACTATTTACAAGGGGGGAGGGTAGAGGAAGGGGTAGGTGAAGGGAGTAACAGTGTAGGATTTGAGGTAGGGGGAGGGGAAGGGAAAGGGGGAGTGATCTGGTGTCCTCATTGCCCTTAAGTAGTATTTGCTACCAATTTAAGGTCAGAGGGGAAGGAGTGAGGATGGGGGAGCAGAGGGGGGGCAAGGGAATATTGTGAAACACTGATGATTTTTAGAATTGTACTGGTGATTTTCGAAAATGTATGAATTAATAAAATGTTATTATGAATTGTTAATTGGGATTGATATGAATTTAATTGTTCCACATCACATATCATGTGTCTGTGTATCCTAACCTACAATATATTAGAGTATGCTGTTGTGAGGTATCAGTCGTACAGAGATGTGTGCATATTCAGAGCTTGCCAATAGAAACACTAGTGTTGTGATCGCTTTTCGTTGAGGTATATATATCAGTTTGTTTCAGGACATATCACAACACAGAGATATACTTGATATCCCTTGTTACTTTTGTTTGTTAATGCCTTGAGTTAGGGAGCAGTTAATGATTGTCAAGAAAGGGAGGAGTGGTTCAGTTGGACATTTCTTGAGTACAGAGGCATGGAAGATGGCGTCCACATACACTGTGGCCTTGAGGGATGCTTGAATGGCAGTTAGATCTTCCATGGTGAGTATCTTGAAAGTTGTCCAGGTAATTGTGGTTTTGCGAGATGGGATGTGTAATGGGCTGCCAGTTGTAGCATTGGTGTCTATGTGTTGGCAGATCATACTGATCTTATTGATGAAGAAAGAGTTGATGGTGAGATGATGGCGTCAGATTTCTTGATGGAGAGTGGTACGTGTATGACGGGCAGAGGGTTGATGCAGTGCTTGATGACTTTGAGGAAGGCTGTGCTTTCATTGTTGGGCTTGGGCATCAGTTGGCCAACATGCAACGGTATAGACAATAAGTGACTCTCAGCTCACCTTGGGGTGGTGACACAGTCTTGCACACATGCATTGTTTCTGCAGAATGTATGCATTTTAACAAACTTTGGGACTGGTGGCTCACTACCTCGGCATACAGGGATATGGTAAAGTGGCTGACTCTCTTGACTTAGTCTCAAAGCATGAAGTATTATTACACAAATGAAGATCTCCTCTTGAACCCAACCTTTCATCTTTACTGCTTGGCATGCATTTGTGCTCAACGTTCTTGCAGCGTTGCCTAATCTCGACTGGCTAGAAGTGCTTGCTCTTTCTCAGGCTCTTCTCACTGTTTTCTCCTCTGTCGTTTCTTTCCTTTTTTGGGCTGAACAGGGTTTCAAACAAAGTGTGGCCTTGCTCTTGAAGTTCATCTCTCCCTCCAAATGTGCATGTCAGTCAGCCGGCGGTGTTCCTATCACCTCTCCGTTTTCAGCAGCAGCATGCCTCTCGCTGTCTTCACTGCCATCAAATTTAGTCTTCGACATTCAACAAACATTCTGGCCTAGCTCTGGGATCCTGCAGCAAGCGAACACTCATCACCAGTATACGTTTTTCAGAACTCTACTCCTGTTGCTGGGACTGCACCTCATGCTTACAGCTCCCCAGGCACAGCTTGTACCCAGAATGTTGACCACCTGGCCTTCTGATCATCACAGTGTTTTTCTACCTACCACAGTATCACAGCTTACCTCACTTGGCATCAATCAGGATAAGAGGATTAACGAGAGCAGCTTTCTCAGGCAATGTCAGACATAGATCGCACCTAGCAAAGGAGGAGATGGTCATTCAACTATGGTTATGATATGATATGATAAGTCATTTATAACGCGCCTGTACAAAACAAGGCAGGGAAGACAGAGGGAGGACAAGACAAACGATCTTACTAGGCCTTTTGTCATTCAGATCGTGCAAGTGCGAGAATGAGAAGGGCAAGGGGAAAGGAAGGTGGGAGTGCAAGGGAGAGGGGAGAGGAAAACAGGGCAGCAATGCTCTGAGTAAGTGCAGTCAGGGCAGCGTATCTCTGGGTAGTGCAAGGAGAACAAGGGACTGTAGGGTTATAGTTACAGCCCCTAAGTGAGTGGTTGGCCCAGAGGCACTGCAATGGAGACTGATCAAGAAAGAGCCTGGTACCCAGTGAGACTCTGAGGGTACCAAAGCAACCAGTTAGTACAGCAGACAGGTAGCTCAGGTTGGTCAGCAGGGGAGGGAGAGAGAGAAAGCAGAGGAGATGAGGAAAGTTTTGAGCTGCTTCCGGTTGCAAAGCCCAGAGTTGTTTTGCACCCCCAACTGAAAAAGCTCTGGCTTCTGTTCCTATTTGGCGAACACAACGTTAACCCTTACATAGATTTCCAATATCTGGTGGTCGTGTACCAAGTGAACCAATTAGTAAGGATTTGAGGGCCAATCCTGCATAAAACAGTGATTCTGCCATTTTGCAGCACCCAGCACACGTTGTGTTGCACAAGAACTCTCCCATGGACCATTCTAACTGCAATGTTGTGAGTACCTGACTTTCAGTGGCAATAACTGCCAATGATCTGGCGTGCATGATGGCAATACCCGTTATATGATAGCAATACCTCCCATATGATGTGTCATATACATAAACATATCATGGCAGCACATGGTAAATGATTCCACTGCCTGGCCAGAGATGGCATCAGCTGGCAAATGATATGGGTGTCAGAGTATGTGATGGCAGTGCATGCCAAATGGTACCTATTCAAAAAACAAAACTGTTGGCTTTGACAGTGCTTGTCCTAATTTGTATGCAATGCCTGTGCTAAGGGCCCAGCAGGAGACCGAATTTTCTGTCCTTCCATCTTTGTTTCTCTTGACCGCTTTTCTCCACTCTATCATTCTTCTCCCTTTTTTCATCACCCTCTCATCTCTCTTACTTTGCTTCTTTTGTTTCTCTCTTTCCTGTTTTCCTTCTCTTTGTGAAATCGGGTAAGTAGTTATTTGCAGCCTTGAGAAATAACATATCTGCAAAATAAGAGCAATGATCTGCAGTTGTCATGTAGCACTGTGCAAACTGTTCGTCCTAGCACAAGATGATAGCACTACCCATAATAATTAAAGTGACTTCCCCATATCCTCTTGCAACCCCATTCCACGCGCTCCGCCCGCCAGTGGGCCTGTCCTTCTCATCTGTCCATTTGGGCGGGAATTACTTTAATAAAATGGCGGCCTTATCAGGGGATTGAGCGTAATCACGTGTGAGAGCTGGGGTGACGTTGCTCGCTTCCTGCACAGCCTCCAGGCCTCCACGTGACACTTTGACAGCCTGCATTGTAATTCCTGCCCTTTTGTCCATTCCAAGATAAACCTCGCTTCAAGCTGGAAGGACAGTGTGTTTACACTCACGCTCTAGTAAACCTTTCAGTAATTATTTAAAAGGAGGGCACGGGTCCCTTGCAGGGCCGAGTATACGCATCAACTTCAAAATCTATATTTTCCTTTTCTCCCAGTTGTTTTCCCCTTCAGTGTTGTTGGCGGCTTTTACTGAGAACAGAATGTCTTCTCCGAGGATGGCCTGCTTCATTGAGCCGAGAAAAGGACCGCTCGTTTTTAACATGATAATGTTCAGTGGCCACAGCTGGGTACGGCTGGTTAGTAAGGCTCCGAAACATCCCTGGTATTCAGATGGCTTGCCACCAAGCAGCGCTGCGGATGCTGCAGGTCAGGCTCGTCTGCTCCTTTGACAGCAGCGACTGAGAACCTACCATGCGCTACATTTAGAGTATGTGCGGGGACGGTAAAAGAGTGGCGGTAATGGGATTACTGTCAATTTTACATAACTCTAAATATACAGTTTCATACAGAGAATTGTAAAAACCACCTGGTAGACATTTCCTCCACACAAAATAATTAGCACTCTGACAGAGGGTGAGAGGGTGGGGGAGCCAGCCAGTCAGATGGCTTGGAACGCAGGCTTGAACCGACGGGGCAAGTCCATGTTCCATGCCGCCTGATAGCCGGCTCCCCCACCGCCATTTTACCCCCCACCCTCGGTCCCCTTATTTATTTAGGTTTTCACCCTCCCACCGCCCTACTTACCGAAGTGTTAGAGATAGAAAAGTAAAGGTTGGAAAGGGCTGTGTCAGAGTGGGAGTCAGCCGCAGGAGAAGGTGGGGGAGAGAAAGTGGAGGTAAAGGCAGCCACTGACACTCATGTCATAGCTCGAATGACCACGAAGAAAGGTGGCAGTGCTGGGTCAGTCCAGGAGAGAGGAGTGGTAAGAAGATTAGAGAGGTGGATGTCTGAAGAGATGAGAACATCCAAGGTGTGTCTGTCTGAGTGTGTCGGACCAGAGGTTAGAATGGAGAGGGAAAGAGAGTCACATAGGTCGCAGAAAAACCCAGAGGAGCGGTCTGGGAGTCCAGGTGGATGTTGAGATCTCCAAGGAGGAGAAGCTGAGAGGCAGAGGAAAGGAGAGAGAAGATGAAATCAGCCCATTCAGAGAGAAAGAGGGTGTCCTGGCCAGGTAGCCTATAGATGGTGGCCAAGGTCAGCGAGAGGCTGGGAGAGATAGAGAGCCTGCAGACCAGGCATTCAAAGGAGGAATAATACTGAGCGGGGATGATGGAAGCAGGGATCCACTCAGGGAAGAGCAGGGCAACTCCACCTCCGGGCCTGTTGGGACTGGGCTTAGAGAGGTTCTTGTAGCCCTCAGGGAGGAGTGTTTCAAAACTCATGACAGAGCTGGCCTTGAACCATGTCTCGGTAAGAGCGAGAACATCCAGGTCCAAGAGTTCAAGGAGGTGGCAGATGTCAGAGGAGTGTTTGTCAGCAGAGTGAGTGTTGAGAGAAGCCAAATGGACCAGGTTGCCACTATTTAAAGACTTCGGGCAGGGGGAGAGGAGTCCCCATCAGAAGTGGCAGGGGAGCCAGAGAGGTGAAAGGAGGAGGCATCAGAGGAGCCAGAGAGGTGGTAGGAGGGGGTGGCGGAGGAGACAGAGAGGTAGTAGATGGCAAGGAAGACAGAGGGCTGAAGGTGGCAAGGCAGCCAGAGGGGAGGTGTCAGGCAAGGGAGCCACTGAGGCGGTAGATGGCAAGGAAGCCAGAGATGTGGAGAACTGATGTGTCTGAGGGGCAAGAGAGATAATAGATGGCAGAGGAGCCAGAGAGGTGGTAGAAGGAGTAGCAGGAGAAGGAAGGAAGTTGATGAGGTGAGAATCTGTCTGGAGGAGGCACTGACATAGGTGTCAGCGATGTGAAGGCCTGCATTGGAGACCAGGGTTTCCTTTTTGAGCTTCTTCCTTCCAGTCTTAGTGTGAGTAGTAGGGCAGGACATGGAGAAGGAGTTTGAGAAGATGGGGGGAATTGAGAGCACCATAGAGGGTGTGATAGAGGAAAGGGAAAGGGCTGGATAGGCAGGGAGTAGAGAAAAAGCACTGCACAGAGCTAGGCCACACAAGGTGCACAGGAGGGAATTATGCAAGGGGGTCAGAGGGAAACAACACGCAACAGCAGAGAGCAGAAGGCGACGAGTAAACAAGGGTAGAAAACACGCAGTGAGTAGAAACAGCAGTGGGAGCCAACCAGGCTCATCTCAGCCTAGAAAGGAAAAGGCCTAGAGGACACCAGGAGTAACCAACAGAGTGAGAGGGAACCTAAAGAAGAAGAGAAAGGACTACTAGATACAACAGTAAGCGTGTGCAAACATGCAGGATTACTCACCAATCAGAGAAATGCAGGAAAAAGCAGGAGAAAGGCACAGAAACACTGATAGAGGCCAAAACATTCACGTAGAAGGGAACAAAATGCAGAAGAAGGTAGGTGAATGCAGAGAAACATTGATAGAGGCCAAAATATTCACCTGGAATTAAAAAATGCAGACGAATGCAAGAGAAATGCGGAGAAACAGTTGCAGAAACACAAAAAAAAAGTACGGCTATCTGGGAGAGGGGAAGCCTAATGTGTGTCTCCTGCTGGGGCCTCCCTCTGGAACAGCCTCCCTGCCTCTCTGAAACTTGAGGAGAACCATCTCCGGTTCCGGAAGCACATCAAGACCTTCCTCTTTGCTTCTGCTTTCTCTACCCCTCTCCCCTGATAATCGCCTGGCTGAATCTGAAACTGCACTGGTTACCTGGCTTCCCTCTGATCTCAGGCCCAGATCCCCCCCCTGCCAGTTGCACACCTGCACTGCCCCCCTGGCAACCCTTGCACCTGGGGACTGTTTCTGTATCCCTACAGCCCCAGCTAGCACTTGACACCTGATCTCTGCCCTTACCCTTGCACTTTATGGGGCTAAGGCAAATCTACTTGAGTGGGGCCCCTTCCCTTTATCCCCCAAGGAATGTTTATCAACTAGTGTAAAATTAGCAGCAAGTGGTGCATTTTAAAGCACATTGGACCCATGGCATTGCCCAAAATTGTATAGGATTTAAAGACAATATGCATAGTCTTACCAGTGCCTGTCTGCATGGTATCAAGTGTGCAACATGCGGTGCAGGGATTTGACTGCAAATGGTAGGGCCTGAATTGGTGCATTGGTATAGCGAAACCTGGCGTAGCAAGACTTTGTCTAACATGACTTAATTCAGCATAAACACTCCTAATGTCATAAGAAAGATTGTCACTCTTCATGTGGGGCAGAGTTCTGCCCTGACCAAGCAACTCTGTTGACCGGCGGCAGCCGGGGGATGAAATTCATCTTCTCTCTGCTGCAGTCGGTCTGGTCTACTAGAATCTCTGGTGCCCTGACTGGCAAGGGAGAATATATATCCTCCTCTTAAATAAAGGGGAAGGAGATGAAGGCTCTACAGGTGCCACAATTGTGCAATTCTAGCTGACTGCCCAGGGGGGCAAGAGCAGAAGAGCACAGGGGACACCATTTTGTCCCTATAATCATCAAATCTGCCCAAATGTAAGGATGGCTCTTTGAATGTGGCACCAATAATCCTCTCCAATTGGTCTACAAGGGCATGAATAACCAGAAAGTGTTTCTTTCATCCCATCGTGATGCAAGTCAGACTGAGCGGAGCTGAGGTTACAGGTGAAATTCCTTCTACTTTATCATGCAGTGTGGGACACCCTTCGGATCCATCAAGCTGAGCCTAGGTTCCTTATGGAGGAAGACATTGCATAGTGGGTTGTAGATGCAGGCGTGGTTATCTGAAACAGCAGCTGGTTGATGAGGCACAGTAGCTGAATAATCACTGGTGCAGGCAGTATTTTGGCAAACATGGACTGCCTTCTCCATGAAATGGTTCACTTTGGGAATCTGATCCGGCCACTTCCAAGGATAAGGGTGCTGCTACTCCTGCCCCAGGCCCTACACCCAGCTGTGGATAGTGATGTCCGTTTTAAGTGCCAGGAGTTGGAATCCCTGCCTGGTGCTGCCTGCCTTGCACCCCAGACAGGTAACAGAAACGCACCTATGGGAAGCCTGCATCGAGGACTTCCCCCCTGGGAAACTAGAATCTTGGGAGGCTGCATCACAACCTCTTATTCCAAAAAGCGGAAGCGCAAACTCTCCTCACTACTCCTTCCTTCCTCATTGGATCGGCTGCCTTTTTAAATGAACAGAGTTTTGCAGATTGACGGCAACAGGCAGGACATCATGATAAAGGTCAGACCAGAACAACCTGAGAGTACAAAAGGGATGAGTCCTGGCAACATGATTTAATTACACATAACAATCCTGCCCACTTCAATGTGATTGGTCAATATCCCCAATTAATCCTACTAAAAAGAGCTGAGTTTCTCCCTGATTAGCATGGCTCCAGACCACAAAGTCTTCAGGTACTTGTTACATTCTCAGCGCCCTCGTCAGGCAGACGGGTGAATCCAGCTTAACACAGCTTTTTGTTAGAGCTGGTCCATCTATGGCAAAAATGGGTACAGGGCCCCTAATTTGCATATACATTGACATCACTGGAAGTGACATTAGTCTGTGATACTCAAGGGCAGCAAGGAAAGTGACAAATTACGAGAAGTGAAATTGTGGAGAGAGGTGACTGATAGGAAAGGTTTATTTTATGTGCAATTTTCCCTCCAAAAGTTTTGCTTTTGTTTGCCTTTCCTATCCTGACTTTTTCCTGTGGAGCCCAGCTTTCAGCTGAACTCCACTGTGCATTTGCTCACTTATTATGGGGAAGCTGACACATCCTTCAGACTGTCAGTACTGGGAAACTATGTTTTCCTTCATTTTTGACTATGTTGCCATTCCTTGGTAACTTTTTAACAGTGCACAATGTACTTTCCAGTACCGTGCACTAGGGTCCTTTTTGTTTCATGGTCCTAGACACCGTTGAAGGATGTTTGGGTGATTGTACAAGTGTGCCTGGGACGGACTGGTGGCAGCAGTTACTTTTTATAACGTTTTGATTCTTTTTAATGAATCTCTCTGCGTTTACCGTGTTTGGTTCAAGACTGTGGCCAGGTCCGCAAATGCCCAAGCCACAAAATCTTTTGTTCTGTCCCATGGTCATTTTGTCCCTGGCCTTCATCCAGGTCGCGTGACCTGGGTTTCTCTTATTTGGGCATTCAGCCTCCCACAAAAACCCATCTCTTTTGTGGGCTTCTGCCTGTCACATGTGTGTGCCCAGGAAGTGGGTTAGGACTGTCTGGTTCCAATCCACACTACTGGTGCCAGGAGGTCTGGTGTGCCTCAATAACTGGGACCACCGTGGGCCAGTATTGGTCCACGACTGGGATGTCTGCATGAGAGCAGATCTTCAATTGGAAGTCCTCGATTTATGGCGCAAAGCTATTCTTGGATAGGAGAAGGGGCTCTGAATCTATTCCAGGTCGATCACCTGAGTTCTCCCTGAACTACAGAAGGAACCAAGTATTCTGCACGAAGAAACAGACATGTGAAACCACCGAAAACGGTCTAGAAGGTTTTTGCACCCTTCGCCATTTGCTGCCCTGTCGGAACCCTCGTTTCTTCATCGATCAAGAAGGCCTGCCTAGGTGCTTTGCCCCTTTGGAGAAGTGGGAACAACTACTCTTGGCACCCCTGCTTACGCTCCAAACGAGTCCTTTCGGAAGTGCTCCTGGGCCATCCAGCGGTCCTGTGCCGTCTCCCACCAAATTTTGCAGGCCTACCTCCTCCACGTCCCGAATTAGGAGAGTGCGTAACACAGCATGGACCGTGAATCGTGCGGCACTTCCTGTTGGTGACGGTCGCTTTAGGTGCCTTGCTTTTCTGCTCTCCTGTGCCATGATGCCTGCTACACCAGAATCTTCTTCATACCTCCTTAGGAAGTTGAGAAAAGGCAACTGACCTGTCACAGACAATTGTTCTGTTGCAGCCGCTGAGAGCCGGAGCACTGCGAAACTACAGAACTCGAACCTATTAGCCACCTCAACTAAACTGGCAAAGTTTGGTCTGGACTGTGTCGAGGGTTGGTGAGTACATGCATCACTTACCTGTAGCCTCATGGCACAACCAATCGCTTTTTTACGCAGAAATATCCCCTAAAGCTATTCGAGCTTGGCTGGGTTAACCTCTGCTCCCTAACTTTTGAAAACTGCTCTGCCGCCAAAGGCAGATCCTACTCGAAAAGTGGGAACCAATTCTTCATTGCCTCAAGCCCCTTCCTGACTTGCAACAGACCTCCCAAGAAGACCTGCTTTCTGCTACATGAGCGATCGTACATTTTTACGCACAACTGTACTGTTGAGCACAAGGCTCTCCACTTCTTAGGGCTGGACTCGAAAGTTAGGGAACAGCTCCAAAGAATTGCCTAATGCTCCCTGTGTGTTAATCCACCCTTCACTTTACAGGTTGTGGTTGTATGTTCCTCCTTTGTAGCATTAGGGAATGTATTGTATATATGCTGTATAGTAGAGTATTTCGTGTGGTAACTGTTTTTGCATAACTAAAGTTTACTTGTGTCTATTGGTCCGGCCGAAAATAAATGTATATCTATTTTTCATAAACACTTGTCTAAGAGTAATTTGTGGTTCATTGCTGTGTGTGCTCATTGTGGGCTTCTGAGCACTCTGACCCCTCCAGCGACTTAGTCTTGACCACCTGCCAAGCGACGTAGATTGCTCTGGCTTGTCCAGAAGGTTCCCCAGTATTACTAAACTGAGAGTGGCCTGCTAAACCTCTGCCCACCAGGTCAGAGTTTAAAAATCCATCTAACAGTGACAACACGGTATGACACGTCAGGAATGCATTATTGCCAAAATTTGAGCTTGTTTGTGAAGATACTAAATCAAAAACAATATATTGTTTATTTCACTTTTCAATCAAATACTTTGTGATGTGCAGTACATGAATTGTCACTATATTACAGTCTATTATATCTGTTTGAGGCATTTTTCCAATTAGGGTACACTGCAAACTGAATTACAGCCTACACAGCAAGTTAAGCTCTTGACCACATACCATCTGAGCACTTAGCACACATATTAGTTAGATTTTGGTTTTTAAGAGCTACCAAACTAAACTGTTATGTATACAAGGCTTTAAAAGAGCACATATCACCTAATAAACTGTATGTATTGTTGCAGGATGCTGGCCCCCTAAGCAAACCCGTAAACACAAGGCTGGAAGAGGGAGGAGGAGAAAGGGGTGGAGCCATGATGGCAGTTAAGATTCCTGTAATGGTGGAAGAAGGAACTAAAGTAAGAACTCATTGCCTGGGTGTTGCGCCCTTATTTTAATGAAGTGTAACAACTGGCAACACGGATTTCTCCACCACTCACCCGGCTCGTGCTAGCGATCCCGCCAGTATGTCCTTCCAGCGGTGATCCCACCGTGTCCTTGTCACTCTCGGCATTCTGCCATCCAGTGGCGGAGGCAATCCCGCCGGCCCGCATGAACTCCACAGCAGTCCACTGTCCAACTCCGCCAGTGAGTCCTTCCTTAGAAATCTGCCACCTGACTACTGCAACAACCCCGCCAGTCGCAAGGATGGACAGCACAATCCTGGCGTCTCTCAATATGGCTGTGAGTGAATCAACATGAACAGATGAGACCTGCAGACAGCAGGTCCCATAATTCCACGGCACGCAACCATTCCCAAGGGCAGTCACACAGACGTGCCACACAAGTGGACAGTCTAGCATCCAGCAGAGACACATTCAAGCGAGAGGGGGACAGCAGCTGCCCATCCATATACCCATGAGGCCCGCATACCTGGAAGGAGAAGAGACCAAAACCTGCGGGTCGGTGTATGCCCAGAGTTGTGGGAAAAAGCAGAAAGAATATAGCCTACACATCATGCGTGGCTACAGCTCGCCCACAAGTCAAGAGGCACCTGCTCCAGTCATGCCCTCAACATCCAAGGAAGCCACTCCCATTTTAGTTGGTCCTGCAGAGCGACAAGGGGACCAGATGGGTTCAGTGGTTGGTGGACTTCAACTATGTTCTCAAGGCAGCAGTTGCGTCCTTTAATGAAGTGTAACATGTATGTAAATCCCTTTGCAGGGGCGTGCAACCTGTGGCTCTCAGATGTGTTACACTATGACTCCAAAGATCCTTCACCATTGACCATGCTAGCCTGGGCTAATGGGAGTTGTATTTGAAAACATCTGGAAATCCAGCTGTTGAAGACCTCTGCTAGAGAATGTTTCATTCTCTTTAGACAATCTGAAAGTGTGGAATGAAGGCTCAACCACCAACAGCAAACTGCTGTCCATCCTTCTCATTGTTCTTCCCACTCTTTACAGCTGTCTTGCTAATCAGCGAGCTGCGCATGGAGTCTCTAGCTGCCTGTGTTCCAAGCTTCCTTTGTTTTGTGCACACACTGGCGACTCAGTGAAAAGACACAAATACGCTCATTCACAGGAAGTACCAGGTGAATCTTACCTTTTTCCTGCTACACAAGCCCTATTAGTGTTCAACGCCTTACCATCAGAGCCTTGTTAGAGCCCCTTGGCATGGGTGGCATTCATCTACCGCACAATAGTGCCCTTTGATGCGGGCTATAATGCTTCATCCTACAGTCCTCCTGCCTTTCCAGTGCCCTCTCCCAGGGATGTCAATTGGGGGTCACCAGGGGTCTGCAGATGCAGAGAGATAGCGAAAGTAAAGAGGGCTCTCACACAAGAGCACTCTTTACATTAATTTCTTTTTAAAGTCAATCGGACTTCAAAAATAAATTATAGTTTTTTGCTCTGTGCATTGCAGGGACCAGAGCTAAGCTAGCATTTTACTGCAGCTGTATTAGCCATTTCTTACTGTGGCTTGACATTTTGTACTGGTTATCTCTGATAAAGCAGTCATGATAAGTTTAATTATCTGGCTAGACTGTGAAGTATTGGCTCACACAGGAGTATGATTTAAATGGTATTCATTTCCAGTCTCATAGATAACCCACCCGATTCATCAACAGCAAAGAAATCAAGTCAACAGCATATTACACAGTAGCATCTTTCCCTTGGTGTTCTACATTCTCTATTCCATACCCTGTGTTCCATCAGTGTCCCTCAATACATAATCATCACATTGCATAGAAATAAACACATAAACCAAGATATTACAGACTGGTATTTGTGTGCAGTCAGTCCTTACTGTGGCATTGTATATTGTTCTGGGCAGCTATGATACAGTAAGCATGATAAGTGTTATAATGTGGTTAGATTGGTGCTGCCAATCAAGGTTTGTCTTACTGTGACATGGTATTTTTTTACTGTGCAACATCAAGGCTACAGAAACCATGATTATTGTTATTAGTACCCGGCGAGGGCACAATCAGAATGAAACCAGCATTCTGATTGGCCCTCGCCGAGGGATTACCCGGCCGTGAATACCTTGGTCAGGATTCCACTGCCATTGTCCCTGGCGGGGGGCGTGGCAGCCCCTCAGCCAATGAGTATGCTCGAAGCTGGGCCATCCCCGCTCCAAGCCTCCCTACGGCTGAGAGACTGCCTGGGGACTCATGTAAGGCTTTTTTTTTTCTTCCCCTTTCCTCCCTCCTCCCTGACCCCCTATCCCACTTACCTTCCTGCTCCTTTGTCCCCGGGGGGGGACGATGGCAGCCTCCAGCCATGTGGAGACTCAGAGAGCGGGGCCATTCCCGCTCCGTGCCTCCACACAGCTGGAGGCTTCCATTGTCCCCTGCCGGAGACCGAGGTATGTTTTTTTTTTTTCCTTTTTTTTCCCCTCTCAACCCCACTTACCTTCTTCTCTGTCTTCTTTCGGGAACGGACGTGCTGGGAACACTTCTGTTCCCAGCACGCTCGCTCCCGATGGCCGCCATGGAAAGGGAAAACGGACTCCGTTTTCCCTTTCCCGGCGGCCATTTTCTTTGTCATTTTTTTTTTCTGTCCCGAAACGGCGCAGCATTTCAGTACAGAAAAAAAATGCTTTTAGTGCCCCGGTCACACAGATACTGCGGGCCGGGTTACTAATAGCTATATACCTCTCGCGGCGGGGCATTACCGACTCTGGGTCAGTAATGCCCCCGCCACGAGGGGCATATTGCTTAAAGGATAGTTCCAGGACTTTTTTTTTATTGTCCCTACGGTTCGGCCATGTGTTTTTAAGCATAAATCGGTAGATCGTAGAAAACTTTCCTATGGACCATACCCGACTTTTCGTCCATTAACGCACTCGAAATCAGCCGCCATTTTCTGATAATCCTCTCACTTGCCGCATCGCCCTGGCTCACCTGCTTTTGCGGCACTAAATCAAATCCCCCGCCCCTGAAACAGACTTTATCAAAACATTCATATTCCCCGCCTCTATCCGTGACGTGACTGAGCTGCGTAGGCAAACGCGCCCAGGCGTCTTCTACGCGACTCCACACAGAACCCGGAAATCAACACAGTTGAGCTCACACAACACAGCGCGCCACAATCGGGAATATGAAACTGTACTTTTAAATTAAACTTCAAGATTGTAAATTTGGTAAAGTACATTTATTTGACATCAAATGTTTTGAGAATATTCAGCGATTTTCATTTTTATTTGCTCACGTTCCAAAAAGTTCGTTTTGAGGCACGCAATGTTCCTTTGCTGTACACAGGGTCTTAGATCATCTCACAATACAGCGCCACAATTCGGAATATGAAACTGTGGTTTAAAAGCAAACGGCAAGATTGTACATTTGGCAAAGTACATTTATTCGACATCAAATGTTTAGAGAATATTCTGGGATTTGCATTTTTCTTTGCTCTCGATCCAAAATAGTTTGTCTTGAGGCAAGCGATGTTCGTGTGCAGTACACAGGGTGTTGGTTTACGATAAAATAAGCTCTTCGGTCGCACTGATAATCGCATGGCTGTTCCAACAACGAGGCACTAGGCCACCACAACGGTCTGTATGTTGCATCTAGCCGTTAGTACCGCGTAAGGGCATACTTGTACTTGGCGATCGTCCCATAAAATGGTCAGGGTGGTAACGTTGTTCACGCGGAGAAGCAACTGGCGGTTAAAAAAACCATCCGCCGGTGTCTGGTACTCGTGACACATGCAGTAATGCATGATGTACCTGTTTGAAAAACATAAAAAATGAAATTAGTCTCACCATCAGATCTTTATTAAAATTATTCATTTTATATATTAGGTCGGGAAATTATTTCATAGCTAGGACAGTGCAACTGGGTATTATACATCAAGGGGTGGCTGTAGGATACTGAGACAGTCCCCCAGTGCAGGGGTTGACAGGGAGGCAGTGCAGGTGGAGAGTGGAAGGGCCCAGGACCGAGGTCGCAGACAGTGGACCAGTTGTAGCAGGGGAGAGGGAGAGAGAAAGCAGAAGCAAAGAGTCAGGTTTTGAGGTGCTTCCGTAAAAGGAGATGGTTCTCCTCAAGATAGTGGCGGTACAAAACAATATGCCACATAGAACGAACAAGTACAACTTAACCCGTCTTTAAAGCTACTGTATAGTAATTAAATTGCGGTATAAACTCATCTAAAGAGTTACTTACATTATATTTGCATTTTCCATTGTGTCTGTGCGTAGGGCAGCCCCGAAATACCACTCCCTCT
Organism: Ambystoma mexicanum; assembly: GCF_040938575.1. Classification (NCBI taxonomy): domain Eukaryota; kingdom Metazoa; phylum Chordata; class Amphibia; order Caudata; family Ambystomatidae; genus Ambystoma; species Ambystoma mexicanum. The sequence continues at coordinate 1,171,739,575 of NC_090928.1, read as the reverse complement.
ATGCCGACGTTATTTCTTCTAATGAACGAACATGAAATGGCTTCATTATCGTTTTTTACGTTATTGCCCCACACCCCCAAAAAGAAGTCTTTCGGGATGGACCCGGCCTGTCAAGGTCAAATAACAATACAACCTTATACTGAGTCGTGGGCCATTCCGGCACCCGAGCAAAAAATCAAAGCAGCTGACCTTCACTTTGAACGAGCGCACATTCCTATTTAGCTACATTCAGTGTAAGGCCATCTCACAGGACTTGAAATTTACACTCCATTTTTGCATTTTGTCTGCGTGCTTTGCAGCCCCAGAGAACCATAAATACGGAGATATTCTATATTTTTTGAAAAATGATTTATAATACTGTTTGGTTTAATTTAATGCGCAGATGAACAAGGTTGGATAGACACATTGCATGTACACTGAGCAATCACTTTAATTTACACATTACATAGATACACGTATTCAATGGGCCTGCGACATGAGGAGACTCGAGAGAACAGACAATCAAATTACAATCATTTAAACCGTGATGTGTATTTCTCAATGAGCTCTTCTTTAGGTGGACATGGAACAGAGGCAATGTTGGGTGGCAATACAGTTGTCCCCTGCACAGGTTCGTTCACAACTCCATTTATGTGCCTATCTAGGACGTCAACAATAAGTCTCTCAATAAACTCATATTGCATATCCTCAAACACTGGTTTGATCACCCATTGTTTACTTCTTTTAGTGAAGGCCTTATTGTAGCGAAGCGTCCCTAAAGTTCCGGTCGTCCTACTTTGTTGACGTCCAACATTATGGTTATGTGCCAAGACCGCTAGAAGAGTCCGATTTATCATGCCCTCCATGCCAAAATGCAATCGTTTTGGCCTGTACTTTAGGCACATATTGTGGAACACCTCCAAATCTCCTGTGTGGCAGAATTCCGTGAGTCCCCTCAAATCTCTTGTTATAGTTTTATCAAATACAATCTTTTCAATGGCTTTGTGAGTGGGTGATGAAGGAATCAACCACTTCTTCTTCCGTGCCTCCTCTGTGGACAAATGGCCATGTTCACAATTGTGGAAATGTTGGTTTGTGTTCCAACGGTGAACGTTTGTACAGTGTAGCATTACTGACCGCCATTTTTCCAGTAGAATTTCCAACGACCCTCCACATGTTTTTGAGCTCCACCAAAGATGGTTGCTGATTGACTTGGACCACTGTGAAATACCTTGCGTTTCTTTTTTTTTACCTGCAGCAGACATTTTTTTATTGATTGTTTTTGCAAGATGCCAAACGTCAAATTGGTGATTTATATTTTTGTACTCTTCTCTCATTGTCTTGCCAATTGAAACGTGTCTGTCCGTGGCTATCAGGTCGATCACCATTCCCCGCGATTGTAGTTCTTGCAATGATGCTACAAAGCCAACTTTCTCCATGGCCACTGAGGATGTACTTTGTGACACCTGCACGACCACCGAACTCACAATTTTCTTACTTTTCATGTCCTGAAAGTGGTAGGTGCAGTACTTGGCTGAAAATCCAGGGCTGTCGCACTGTCCATCACCGGCTAGCCTGAACCGTTTGCCCGCGAATGTACTATCAATAGACATTTTTTCCATTCTCCAAGCTTCACTAATGGCTGGAAATAGATAATCGGTTTGGTATTTGTAGAACTGAGTTTTCGCAATGAAATGGATTCCCACAAACTGAAAGAAAGACTCTAACTTTTTAAAACTTGAACCACTAAAAAGTGCAGCCGCTGCACAAAGTAGATTGCCTGCTGGCAGTTGCCCCAGCATGGGTTGTGCAGACCATGAGAAAGGATGATATTTTGTACAGGTGGCATGTATTTTAAGGTTAGTGCCTCGAATTGCACGAGTCACATTTTTCAATGGCTCCCCACATACTTCCCCACCAACCGAATGCCCACATTTCATCCGAATAATAATATCAATCAAACAACTATCGAATACAATGAATTTGGCCTCTTTCCTTATACTGTCACTCTGCATCCCAGCTGGTCCGGCCTGTAACGTTGAGGACATGTCACTCACATGAAAGGTAGAATCTATGATATCGTCTTCCGCTATGTTCAGTGATATTGATGGTGTTTCATTGTCGTCCACTTCATTCTCTTCCATTGCAACATCTCTTCCTTCTCCGGCGATGGGTGAATAAGACAATTTCTTCAACTTTCTCGCGGTCTTAGTTTTTGCGGGTGTGGATTCTGCGAACTGATCTCCGACTGCATCCGAACTACCAGGAGGACATTCACTATCAATGGCTGGATGTGGTATAGCTCCGTTGTCAATCACTTCATATTTTTCCCATTGGCACGATGCATCTCCAGTCTCAAGTCCCTGCCAAAAGGTTTGACAAGCAACATCTCTCGTTCGCTTCACTGTCTGTGTAGATCTAGTTCGTACACCCACTCGCAACTAGAGGACAGATTGGAAAAGGGATGTTCAGTTTAAACACAACTTACAGTATTGAACTATTAACAGTGAAAAACAACATAATATAGTGACCAGGACACTAACCTTCTTTTGCTTTCTTTTCTTTGAAACTTTCTTGCCTCGAACTTCAACATCTGTTGCTCCGACTCGTGTGTGCATGTCTCCACTTCCTCTTGCGCTGCAACGACTATATTTTCATGATAAGCACATCCATCACGCACTGACGCTCCATCGACTCCCTGAAACATAGAACTTTCATTAGTATGTATAATAATATCGAAAACACAAAATGTACTTGGGGACCAATACCCACGTACATCTCAATAGCAAAACACGAATGAACGCTTTGTGTAGAACATTCAAACGACAATTATTCACGCATTGTTGATCTAGTTAGATGGAACTGTCAAGATCCATACCTCAGGCTCCTCATAGACTTCCATTGATGATATTATTGAAGATGATGCTTCAGTGACTCCCTGAAACACAGTAATTGCATTAGTATGGTTTTCTATTTTGATAAAAAGAACAGAAACTTTGTGCAGGCGTCAACGGCTCATCTAAATAGACCTGCACAAATGATCAGTTGTCTAAAATAAATAATGGATATGTAAATATGATTCGATTTGCTCGATCGTTGGAAGTGTCACCACCCAGAGATCTGCATCAACTACTAGGGGTGATGTTCTTGTAGAAGAAGGTCCGTCATCTCCCTGAAACATAGTACTTGCGTTAATAAAGAAGGAAGTATAGCGGATGTAATCACGTCATATGATTTCGCTTGATCGAACTGTCAGTATCCATACCTCGAAATGCATAAGAACATCAAGGGACGATGTAACTGCGGTGCACACTTCTGCAAGCTGTTGCGCCGACCCGTAACTGCATGCTCCCCCTTCTTCTTGGACTAATGCTCCATCGACTCCCTGAAACGTAGGACTTTCATTAGTAATGAACACAATATTGAAAAAAGAAGACACATAGGAGGGCGACGACAGAAGGACATATCAATGGCTAAAAACGAAAGAAACATTGTGTGTAACAATCACGCTACAAGAATGCAAGATCTGATGATCTCCATCGATGGAACTGTCCGGAAACGTACCTCGAGCATCTGAGTGACATCAACGGTTGTCGTCAATACGTTGGACTCCTCAGCATCTCCCTGAAAGACAGTACTTGCATTATTTTGGATAACAATAATTATAACTGAAAACAAAGACTAGAGGACGAGTACAAGGGTGTACCATTAGGTAAAATAATTACACGATAAATTAAAACTATTGATTTACATGCCTAAAAAAAGTCAGTGGCAGAATAGCCAAGTAAGATTACCCGATAGGCGCTTGAAGTGGCTGATGACTGCAATAACGACACGGATGGAGAATCTTCCGCCTTCATATTGAGTGGATACATAAATGGGGAAATTATTGTTAGCTAATGCTACACACTACCACAAGGCCGAGAGATAAATACGTAAACTTGACTCACCAGTGGAGGGATGTGGACGAATAGAGTGGGAATAGCGGTTGAGAGCAATTTTCGCCTCGCTCGCGGTGTGTTCTTCTTTATTAGCAATGATGTGGAGTACATGTCTGAGCTAAAGTGCCTGCTGCAGATGCGGTATCGATCACCCCTCTTGTCCGCAAAGACTTCTAGGACTCTACTTTCAAGCTCAGACGGTGGATATCCGCAATATCGGACCCATTCTCTTATCTGATCTATTGTCTTAGGGAAAACATGCATTATAGTACCTTCAGATTTATTATGGGTCTTCGAAGGGCAACCGCCAATGGAACAGGCAGGCATTGTGGAAAGTTCTGAAAAGTAAAGATCAACAATTCTCTATGAATACCAATGTAAACTCAGAACATGTGACTAGTTCCTTGCATGTACTGTCTTGAACAAAAAGAAATTGGACGCAAAATGATTATGGTACATGGCCTTACCTTGACGAACAAACAGTTAGATGCAGGGATCAGAGTACTTTCTTGTCGTACAACAGGGAGCAGTTCACCGGTTGCAAACTGAGGAGTTTCCTCAGAGTGGTCACGGAAGTTCACAGAGACGAAGAGCAGATAACCAGCACCTTCACGGGTTGACTAGCAAAGCGCAAAGAAGTGCTCATTAGAAATATGAAGTGGGTTATAAAGAATTCGAAACAGGGGTGTGTTTGTGAATGAATTACGTCTATATGTCGTGGCATTATGCGGATTGCAGGGGGCCGTCCAGCGTGAAGGGGGATGCTTGGCAGGAGACACGGGGTCTGGAGGTAGACATGGGAACAACAACCCATGCTCTATAGACCACTTTGAAGTGTACATGGTCTTTGGCACCTCTTGGCCTTTATCGCTCCCTGACAGCTCCACTTGGCAGCACAAGTACCCCGGTGCGAACTGCCTTTGATAGGGCGGGGGGTGGATTGGGGCGCTGGTCGTGCAGACAAGACACAGGAAGACTTGTGAATGGAGACACACTTATGTGGATTGCAGGGGGCCGTCCAGCGTGAAGGGGGATGCTTGGCAGGAGACACGGGGTCTGGAGGTAGACATGGGAACAACAACCCATGCTCTATAGACCACTTTGAAGTGTACATGGTCTTTGGCACCTCTTGGCCTTTATCGCTCCCTGACAGCTCCACTTGGCAGCACAAGTACCCCGGTGCGAACTGCCTTTGATAGGGCGGGGGGTGGATTGGGGCGCTGGTCGTGCAGACAAGACACAGGAAGACTCGTGAATGGAGACACACTTATGTGGATTGCAGGGGGCCGTCCAGCGTGAGGGGGGATGCTTGGCAGGAGACACGGGGTCTGGAGGTAGACATGGGAACAACAACCCATGCTCTATAGACCACTTTGAAGTGTACATGGTCTTTGGCACCTCTTGGCCTTTATCGCTCCCTGACAGCTCCACTTGGCAGCACAAGTACCCCGGTGCGAACTGCCTTTGATAGGGCGGGGGGTGGATTGGGGCGCTGGTCGTGCAGACAAGACTCGTTTGCCGCAGGGCCTCACCAAGGAGAGGCCATCTAACTGCATGTAAGAGGCAGGCTGCAGGATCTAGTACATGGAAGGCAGGGGGGTGACTTTATAAATACCTCACCCTCCCAGGAGAATATATGGGTGCAAAGGTTATGTGGATTGAAGGTGGGCGGCCAGCGTGAGGGAGGATGCTGGCCGGAGACATGTGGTGTGACAAGACAAGGCACAGGAAGACTATTCAATGGAGACACACTAGATTCATTTAAAAAATGAAAACAACCATTGTTAAAATATATGTTGGGTTTTATTTTAGATCTTAATTTCAATTGAACATAAATAATAAACATTACACATTGTAAAGTTCCGGTTGCAGCACATCCAGGGAAAATCCGCGGTATTGTCCACTGTCGCTTGGGAAATGTTGTCTAATGGCAAGTACCGCACAGGCAGGTATTACTCTCCGAACGCGGTGTCCGAGCCTCCCGTGAAGCCACCAAGTGAAGCAACGATAGGCCACCAGCCTGTACCACCTGTGAAAATGAAAGATGCAAACTGTATTAAAATGACAAAACTTTCTTATCATTCTGCTTTGAAAAAAATTCTATCTAGAAAATGCACAATATGGACCCAATTTACATGCATTTGAATGATATGTAGATGTAATTTTATATGCGGGAGACGACCATGACATAGTAGTGGCATCACTGACATCAAAACCAGAGTATACTTACTCGTTACTCGGATTACGCGGACGAACAGTGCCGCGAAGTTCGTGCATAAGCACCATCATCATCCTCAACACGGTCCGTGAGAGGCAGGCTTCCCTGAACTCTGGCAGCTCGGTGATGCATTGCGGACTTGGCTCACCTTCCGAAATGTAGGCCAAGCACCCGGAATTTTCACGGCAGCAGCAGTTCTCCTCCTCAGTTGGCATTAGCTCGCACCGATTGCACGTGCACCAGGTGGAGACGCCGTCCATGCAACATGGTCCAGGCTCTTCATCCGTTGACTGGTCCTCCCAACTGCCGTCCGAATCCCCATCGTTTTCGCGTGCTTGCCTTTCCAGTAGTTCTTCCTCGGTGTACTCGGGCTCGTACATATACGGCATTATTGTAGCCATTGTGTGGTAAAGAAAGTAAAATAATTTACAGAGATGGTACAGGTGTTCACAAGGCCTAGAATTGGCGAAGGTAGCTGACCAGAGCACAGAAACGAGTCACAGAATACTCAAAGTAACACAGAGAGAATAATGGAATCGAAAATCTGCTGCTGTGTGTTGTGAAACGGGTTGTTTATACTTATTGAGGAAAGAGGCGTCCTGCCATTTCCATGGCGACACGTCATTAGCTGAGGCGCAGCGATTGTTGACACGAAACGTGCTTTGGCGTTGGGAAATGGGTGGTACGCGTCTGCTGATGTCAGGCTCAGGGGCGGGGGATTTGATTTAGTGCCGCAAAAGCAGGTGAGCCAGGGCGATGCGGCAAGTGAGAGGATTATCAGAAAATGGCGGCTGATTTCGAGTGCGTTAATGGACGAAAAGTCGGGTATGGTCCATAGGAAAGTTTTCTACGATCTACCGATTTATGCTTAAAAACACATGGCCGAACCGTAGGGACAATAAAAAAAAAGTCCCGGAACTATCCTTTAATTACGTGTCTGGCCTACATTGTGCAGCCATTTCTTACATGCTTTCTTATGATGGCATTGCATTTTTAATAACAAAGGGATAAGATAGCTCAGTGGGTTGAGCGCTCACTGCTGCAATCTATTTGCGATCTGATTGTGATCTGCAGATTGCAGGCTCAAATCCTGGCAAGGAAAACTCAAACTTTCATTCTTCTGAGGTTGATAATGAGTACCAACTTTGGTTGGGATGAAAATTGTATGCCAATATGAGCTATGCACAGCGTTTTGGTGAAAGTGCTATATAAATAACACATCCTTATCATTATCATCAAAGCATTAATGCTCCTGTGCACTAAAAGTGACTTGCATCTATTGGATTTTTGGATACTGTATTATCACAGCAACTGGCAATTTAGGGGATCTACTTTTCATATAATTACAATGCCTGACATGCAACTATAATTGACATAATATGGAAGTAACTGGGCATACGATGCTGAAGTGGCATATCTATGGCAGTGCCTCTGCCTATTTTCCTTTTTATGTTTATAGCTATTAAAAACTTTAACACATTTTTAATCACATACTTCACACCTCTTAGTTCATTACAAATGGCAATACATTACTTCAGGCACAACATTCTAAAACAAACATTACAGACATGAATTCATTCAACACAAAACAATACAATATCATATACTATATACCTATCACGGCCTCCCTTTCTACCCCCCCAAGATTACATTTTCCACCTAACCAACAATTTACTCTCTTACCTATGTCACTATGACGGACTAATCAAGAAAAACATAGCCCCCCATCTTTTTGTGCATCACTATTAAAATATTTGCTAAAGAAATAGCTATTCAGATAGAGTATGCATAGAAGAGCCTAACCCTTTTGACTTCAATGTTTAAATCCTCTAATCCCCTTATGTTGAGCTACAGGCAAACAGCCAATGTTTTAGCGTTTCTGCCTCCCACAGCTTTTTACGGAGCAGGACATTTCTTTCTTGCCAAGGGATACCGCTTATAGGACCCCACCTTTATACTGTGCCTGGTAAGTTAAGACAAAAGCGCATATAAATATAACAATATTTCTGCCCTGGGAATCTCATCATGGAGGACTGCATCTCTTTATATGTCCTCACGGGTGTGGTTAGCTCCCTTTGTAGTTTATACAATGACATTCTCTGTATATCTTTCCCCATTTAACAATTTTCGTTTTGTTTGTATTTCTTCACTGGGCTTTCTATCAATGTAACCTTGTCTGAGTCAATTTCTGCAAGAATTGGATCACAGCATTCCCTAAAATTTCTCAATGCTTTGTCATAATTAATTCTTCTAGAAATATTAAAATCTTCAAATAGTGAAGCAATATTGTCTCGCCCTTCGTTGTACACTTGGGTCTAACCCTATCATATCATGACCCCATCCATGGCATATGAAGGCAGCACCCTTGTTAAAACGCGGTTGGTATCTGAAATAGTCTTGTCTGCTTCAGTATGCATTTGGTATTTTAAAATGTTTACGGTTATGTACTTTTTTTTACTTCCACAGGCCACTTTCAGTAATGTCACCAGGGTTAAAGAGGAACTGATGCCATCCTGATCAAAGGTCAAGTGACATCACTTCCTGTGATGTCATCAGGTCTCTGATGTCACTTCTGCTACCCCTGTCATTTTTGTGAATCAATGTCCCTGCCGTCTTTCCCTCCCCTTCTATCTCAACGATCTCCCTATATGTCCTCTTCTCCTCCTTCTCTCTCAACTCTCTGTCTACGTCCTACTGCTATCTCCTGTCTCCTTCTCTGCTTCTCTGTCTCTCTGATCTCCTCACACTCCTTCCTTTTCACTCTCCCATCTACTGCTTTTTACTGTTCTCCAACCTCCCGGCTAAAACTATATCCGCTCTCCTACATCCATCTTCTCTCTTTCACTCACACTTCCTCTCTCTCTTTCACATCCCGCTCTTTCTGTACCAATCTCACCATCCACTATCTAACTTCACCAACTACTCTGACTCTCTCCTATCTCCCACACTCACCTCTACTACACTCTTTCAAACATACACACTCACAACAACCACTTCACTCTATCAAGATTGCGACCATTCTCTGTTATACATAATAGCTTACCTGTACTCTCATCCACTACTGCCAGCAACTCCTCAGTGCTCTTCTCCAACTTCTACCTGGTCTCTTGGTCCAGCAACTCTCCTCACCTCATTCGAACACTCTCCATCCACGCTGTGAGTGTGGGATTTGTATACCCAGACTTTCCTTGCTTTCTACTTTCTCCCCTTTCCCATTGGTCTTTAACGACACTTGACTGCTCTAGTCAGTCTACCTATAATGGCCCACAACATTAAGAGCCCCACTTCACCCTGTCACATTTTCACTCAGGGCATATTTTGGGGATTCTGGGTTCCGGTCTGGCCAGTGCTCATCATTAGCCTCTCCTTCCGACATTTGGCCAGGTGCTTCATGGACCACTTCTCCTCCTTCTGCCTGACCTGAAGGGGATCCACCCGAGGCCACCAGAACATCACGGCTCCTGCCAATTGGGTCCTTCCCTGCTCCACCTCTTTGTAGACCTGCTGCCATCGACATCCTGACCCTCTTCTCAAATTCTATAATGAGCTTGATGCCCTTCTTTCTTTACCTCTGCCTATCTCCTCTCTTTTCTCCTTCTTGGTGACTATAACCTCCATCTCACAACCACAAACTCCTTCCAACCTCTTCTTGATTCCTATCACCTGTCAGAATCTCTCTTCTCTTCAAATATGCATGGATCCTCTCTTGATCATATATCTTATCTCTTTCTTCTCATACTCCTGTCACTGCTCACCCACCCAACTCATCTGGTCACTTTCTTTTCTTTTTTTCTCCTGCTCTTTCTTCTACCACCTCTCCTATCCTTTGCCTAGACATGTTTCCTCTGCGCGACTTACACTCTTTTGAATCCTCTTCTCTTCTCTCTTTACCATCCTCCTTTTTATCTACGATTAATAGTTTCTCTCTCCACTGATAAAGCGGACATACCAACATTCTTACTACCCTTGACTCTCTCTATCTTTCTACCCCTTTTTACCCTGCTGCAAATCACCACAACCCTGGCTCACCCCTTCTCTTCTTAAGCTCCATAAAGCTGAACAGTGTTGCAAAAAATATTCCTCTTCCTCTGACCTTTCTACACTCTCCTCTCCCCTCTCAATTGTTGCTATGATCTTTTTCTATTCTATTGCTTAGTTGTAAAAAACACTGCTTCTCAAGTATCACCCTCTCATGACACACTCGCTATCTCTTCCAAGTTTTCAATAAAAACCTATCACCCCATCCTCATGACCCCTCCCTACTTTCTCCTTTTTTTACTCCACTGATTTCACAGAACACTTTTCTTCTAAGATCTCTTTTCTTCATTTTTCATTTCCCCATACGTCTTCCCCTTCTTCATCTCCCCATTTTCCCTCATCTACCTCTCCCTTGCACTAATCACTCACCTGATTGACTTTAATGCAGCTTTGTTCCTTTCTCGAGGCCATCCTACCATTTCTCCTCTTGATCCTATTAGTCCCCTCACTGCTCCCTTCTATTTACCCTCACCTCATTCCTTGACTTGTCTTTTTTGCCTTGATACTTCAGCTCAAGTACTATCCTCTTTTAAAACGGCAATTGTTATCCCTATTCTAAAAAAGCATCCCTGCAGCCCTCATTATCAGCTAATTTCATCCCCATTTCCCTTCCTCCCATTCTCACAGAATTGCTCAAACATGTGGTTTACTATCAAGTATCTTCTCACCTAAATCTGCACTCTGTACTTTCTCAACTCCAAGCTGACTTCCACCCAACTCATTCTACAGAGACAGTGCATTTCCATGTTCCCACCCTTTCTATTTTTGTCTCGTCATGGTATAGATCTCCTCTATTTTATCCTCTTAGATTGATTTTAATATGGTTGATCATCCCAATCTAATCTAAGTCTGTCTGTACTCCAATGGTTTCATTCTTATATTTCTAATCACACATAGTCTGTTTCTTGGGCTGATCAAGCTTCAGCTCCTCATTCTCTTCAATATGGTGTTCCCCAAGGTTCAGTTTGTGGTCAGTTTGTATGGAATATGCTCAAAGATTGTCTTCTCCTTTTCCTTCCCTTCTGAGTCTCTTCACTCCAACATCTCAGCTTGTTTTCTTCCATCCAATCAGCCAACCAAAACTGGAGTCCTTCCCCACCTCAACAAATTCTCCCCACTGTTCATCCCCACCTTTCTCCACTCCATTGCTTCTTCGGATTCTAGAATGGCCTCTGAGAGAGCAGAAGCTTAAGGAAGCAGCTCCTGCCCTCCACCCTGGCAACCATCTGAGGCCTAACTGACAATGTCAACCAAAAAGAAAACTGAAGCAATGGACAATCAATCCTCTTTCCATAAAACCAAAGCAGATCAATGATGATTCAGAGGAAGACATTCCTAGCATTGCTGACATTTTTAAACTATTGAAACAGGTGGCCAGTGACATGAGTGAAGTGAAGGCTACACTGAATGACTTGTCTGGTAAAGTCAGTGGCTTAGAAACTCGTATGTTGGATGTTGAGAATAGGACTTCTGTACTTGAAAGGGAAGCCTCTGGAAGTTACAGAGCCTATAGGGAATTGCAGGCAAACATGTCAAAGCTATAGTTAACAAATATGAACTTGGAAATACAGGTTAGGAGCAACAATGCTCACCTGGTTGGCATTCCTGAGAAACCAGAACAACTTCTGTCTGCTTTGGTGATTGATGTTCTGCAAGGGAGTTTACCTGGTTAGGGTATTCAACCAAATGATCTGGATTCAACTTTTACAGCTGGCAAACTTGAGGAAGGGAAGCCCAGGCAAATTATTGTGAAATTTGCGTGTACATCTACAAAGAAATTTTTTTTATACATGGCAAGGCAGCAGGATTCTTTGATATGGCAAGGGAAAAAATTTAATATTCATCTCAATTTCCCAAAGGAGGTAGCACTTAAAAGGAAGGCATTCACTGCAGCCAGGCACCTGGCTAGGGAGCGTGGTCTAAAAACTACCTCATGAAGCCAGAAACTTTGAAACTATTCCTTCCAGATGGTGTGAAAATAACTGATAGCCCTGAAAAAGCATGTGTTTGGCTTAGACACGTTCCATCTGAGACTCCTTTGCCTCAATAGGGCTTGCTTTGCTTGCCTGTTATTGTTTGGGGTTTCTGTGCTTTTGGATTTTAGATTTAAACTATTCTTGATGTTTGCTGTAATAACATTTTAATGCTTTGTTTGTTTGGTATAACATTTTTATTATATAAAAAGGTTGTTTCAATTGTACCGTTTAACTGCCATGATGCGCGTGCATTTGAATGTTTACTTTCGACCTCTGTATGATCATTTAGATCATTAGAGCAAGGTACCCATGGACGTGTCCTTGCGTGCGTGGATGTCTCTGTGCTTATGAGTATGCATACACGGAGTGGATTGGCTGCGCTTCGTTACGAATGGCCACGGATATTTCGGTCCGTTGTAGGAGTGGCCGCATCAGTCTCCCGGGTTGCAGTCATCTCCCAGAGACTCGGTATGGTGTGGCAGCCACTACCCAATTCCATGCGGTTTGTTAGTGAGAGAACGAAGATCCATAAATTGTGAGAAAGGTTAGTTCCTAGTTTCGTTGTATGTTCATGCTATCTCGCATTATTATTGTTGCTTTGATAGTCCCCCGGTGCCTCTCCGACTTGTCCATGTATGCGTCCCCTGTAAGAGTGTCGTGGTTAGGCTACGCATAATGTGTTTACGTCTCGCGTTGTCATAGTTACCAAATGCTTGTGTGAGAGTCTGTGTCGGACACTCAACAGTTATATAAATTGACAGTCTGATTACGTGTCAATGGGTGCATGGCTCAATCAGTGTATAGCTGTTCGTAGTGATCACTCAGTTTGGAATGAGAAGGAGTTGGATATCACATCTCATGCTATAGGAGGGGTCTCAGGTTTGGAATCGGAAGGAGTCAGATATCACATCTCATATTATAGGTGGGGTCCCAGGTTTGGTATTAGAAGCAGTGAGACATTTGTTTTTGACTGTACTTGGTCCGTCCAGAAGGACATGTATTAATGAGGTTGGGCTGATAGAAATATGGGGTTGTGTCCGGTCATGTGTGATTGTGATGGCCCAGCAAAGGCCACTTTCTAAGTTACAACAATATTGGTTCTGCAAATCACAGCTGACTTGGCCTTTATGCTCAATGTTGCTGATGCTCTATGTGGTTGTTTCTAACTTGATATCTCAGCCTGTTGTGTCGAACAGGGGATTGGTGTGTGACGGCACAATTGCTATTGATTAATCCACCTGACCTTTTGTTTTATTCCCTCCTGCTTGAATAGGATTGTAAAGACTGCGTTTTGGGCTATTGTTGTGCTGTATTTTATAATCTTCCTGGTGGCATGTGTTGGGGAGTGGTGACTCATTGTCCAGGTGCTGCTTTATTGCATTCAGTGATTCATTACCTTATTGCAATCACCTCATGTTGAGTTGTGAGCCATGTGTCTTCTTCCATGGAACCTGAATTGCCCCTTTTGTAGTTACATTGTGGGAATCACTAGCTGTCCTATGTGTTGGGTGTTACTTTGTTTCGCAATGGTAATGGATGATCTTGTGATAATGTATGGAGTTTCATGTGTGCTGTTCGTTCTAGTGGCGCTTTTCCACAGGTGTGAAATGACTTTCAACGTATATTCCTGTCATATTAGATGTGTAAGATGCATGTGTGGCTGGAATGTGCATCGCGAACGCATTGGGGTGGCATATCCGAGATGCTCTGGCAAAGCTTGTGTCATGTCTTGGGCTCCTCTACTTATGGGGGATTATATTTTACACTTTGTGGCTAAGTGTATTCCAATCTGTTCTACAAAACTACATGAGTCGTTTGCCTTAATTATTGGTGTGTGTGCTTTTTGCAAGTGCGCATGTGGGTACTATGTGAATGATATGTGTTGTCCAGGTGGATTGCTATGTCTCTTTTTTAGCAGGGGGTCTATTTGTTTTCCTCTTTGAGGCAAGTTCACTCTGCTGTAATGGCAAGGTTACTGGGCTATTGGCCACCTATCCACTGTTCCTATTATTAAACAACTAACGTGTCTTGGGCCGGGTCTTACTTTCTCATGACTGATGGGTGGTCCCTTCCTAAAGAGTGCAGATCTGCGACCTCTTGTTGAGCTTGGAGGGGGTCTTGTTTTCCCATTAATAACGCCACAACTTCTGTGGTGTACCCTTACGGACGGGTATTCTCCGAGATTGTCAAAATCATTGGGTGAGTTATAGCTCTTTTGCTGGCTATATGTGGGGTTGCATATGTTATTTCATAAGGGGGTCGCCGAATGTGCAAGGTGGACAGTGTGTTGTAGTAAGCTCAAAATTGGGTTTGACATTAGGCTACTGACATTAAACATGCATGATTTTATTTGGTGGATATTTGGCGCTCTTTTATGCCCTGCGATGCTGTATGGTAATTCAATGGTAGTGTCTGTTTCTCATGCAACTGTGTTCTGATCTTAAGGGTACCTAGTTCTATATAGAACTGCACAGCATTAGCTGGTAATGTGTTCACAAGGTGGGGTGGTTATGCCTTTTACATGGGTAATGTTATTAATGTTCGAACTCTAATGCAGACATATGGTGTCTGTTGAATTGTGCTATTAATTGGCTTACAGATAGTGTGCAAGATATTTTGTGTGTAAAGATGCCAAACCTTGGTTAGGGGATTATCAATAGGCATATTTACGCTTGTTAAGCTCATTGATGTTTTCCAAGCTTTATCCTTTGAATGGAGGATCACTTTTGAGAATAGGTATTTTTTAGTTTAACACTGGTACAATGAATGTTGGTGAGGCCTAGTGTAATCACTCTTTGGCTGTTATGGCGTTGCATTTGCTGTTTGAATCTCTATACTAGACTTCCATAGTGTGTCCTTGTTGGTCTTGTGATTAATTGATTAGGGGTGTTGTTGTACATATTTAGCCGTTTGCCTACGGTGGAAAGGGAAAATACTTATTTAAGGTCTTTTTACTCTCTAAGAGTTACTTTGGGATTTAGGTGCTGACTTGTTGCTGTATCTTTACAGTGTGTCATCTATTTGTTGCCTTTTATCTAATTTTTCCGGTTGCCTTTTGTCCTACCGGGGCATGGGCTACCGCCTTTTTCTTTTACTTTTTCTTTTACTCTTTCTTTTATTTCCACTTGCTTTGCTGCTCTTGACTAACCAGAAAACATATTTCACAGAATATAATAGATTTGTTAATATGAATATTAAAATTGTGGATCATCTCAACATCGTCTCGTGGAACGTAAATGGACTTAAGACTGTCACTAAGAGAACTAAAGTGTTGTCTTACTTACGAGCAGATTCTTGTGATTTTGCCCTCCTCCAAGAGACACGCCTTACTGACCTTGAGTCTGAGAAACTGAAGCGACGTTGGGTTGGAGAAACCTTTTTTTCAACCTACACATCCAGCAAAAGGGGAGTTTTTCTACTGATCAAGAAAAATCTGCCAATATCTATCCTCTGTAGCAAATCGGATGAAGAGGGGAGAGTCATCTGTGTCTTGCTCAAAGTCCAGGATTCAAAATTGCTTACATGTAATCTGTATGCACCAAACCTAGATGAGCCAGTTTTCTTTTATGAACTTGCAGCACTGCTTCAAAACTTTGATGTGGATTCAATTATACTGGTTGGTGATTTCAACTTGGTGCTCAATCCTGCTCTGGATCGCTCAAATGGGGACTGCTCAAGAAACCCCAAAAAAAGCAAGAGATTATTGGATGGTCTAATAAAGGAGTTTAACCTGGCTGATATATGGAGACTGGAACACCCGTGTGAAAGGGACTATACGTTTCGTTCTCAATGTGATGACACGTACTCCTGCATTGATTTTATCTTAAGCTCAGGACAGGTAACTTCCAGTTGTTGTTGTGATTCTAAAATTGGGCTTATTGCACTGTCAGATCACGCTCCTGTGTCTCTGAACCTCTCTTTACAACACACTTTAATAAAGTCACCACAATGGAGGATGAACTTTAACATTCTTAAAAATGAACTTATCAGGGAAGAAATCAAGGTTGAAATTGAGAATTTTATCCAGATTAACAAGACTGATGATGTCAAAATCTCTTCAGTATGGGAGGAACTGAAGTGCTTTGCCCGTGGTCTTCTGATTGATAGGACTGGTAAGCAAAGAAAAATGAGGGCAAAGGAAATCCAGAGGCTCTCCAATGAGGCAAACAGATTGGATACTTTATTTGCGATCAGCAGAGATGAAGGTACTAAGAATGATCTGAGGAGAGCCAAGTTTGAACTAAATAAAATAATAAAGTCAAGTGGACTATGCCCTTTTCAGGCAAAAAATTAATTATTTTGAAAACGGAGAAAAGACTGGAAAGTTGCTGGCATAGAGACTGGAAGTAGCAGAGGGTGATCGTTTCATTTCAGCAATTGCAAATCAAAACGGTGGAATGGAGAGTAAGCAGAGAGAAATAAACAAATTGTTTCGTGACTTTTATACAAAGCTTTATGAATCAGACCTGAGCAGTGATAATAATAATAATAATAATAATAATAATAATAATAATAATAATAATTTAGCATTTATATAGCGCCACAAACCCTCAGGTATCTGAGCGCTGCTTATTACCCATGGTGTGTGGTGCTCATGAGACGGGTATTGTAAATTTTCTTAACTCTTATGACATACCCCAACTCTCAAGGCCATCAATTGGCAAGTCTAGAAGAAAAATGTACGGTGGAAGATATAAAATTGGCTATTTCAAAATTTACAGCGGGTAAATCGCCGGGTATGGATGGCCTTCCAGGCGAGTTTTACAGAATCCTACCAGAGTCTGCTATACAACTCTTGCGTGATGTCTACAAGGAGGTCTTTGATTCAGGATTGTTACCTGGAATGATGCGGCATGCATTAATAACTGTTCTAAAGAAAAAAGACAAGTGTCCCACAAGGTGTGAAAACTACAGGCCGATTAGCCTGATTAATTGTGATTGTAAAATACTTGCGAAAATGCTGGCGATGCGACTGGAACCAGTGATTACAACTCTAATTCACAAAAACCAGGTCGGATTTCTTACAGGTAGGGCTGTGGCTGATAATATGCACCGTCTACTGCTGTCTATTGAAAATGGTCATAGACAGAGAGTAGCCACTGCTGCTATATCTTTAGACGCTGAGAAGGCTTTTGATTGGGTGGAGTGGGCCTTCGTGTTCTCTTGCCTGAAGAGGATGCGCTTTGGTGAAATATATCAGCAGTGGGTACAGCTTCTGTACAGATGCCCATCAGCCAGTGTGCCCACCAATGGCCTCATTTCTGATGCATTTACACTCCACAGGGGCACGAGACAGGGTTGTCCTCTCTGCTGTTGTTTATCCTGTCTATGGAACCGTTGGCACTCTGAGAGCAGTCAGGTTGTTTAAGAGGCAACCCATGGACAAGGAACTCTGTTGGAAGAGAAATGTTGCTAGAGGTTCCACCAATCATCTGATATGGTTTTGTCCTAAAACGAAGACATTCTGGGAGTGCATATGTGAGAGGTTGGGACTGGTTTTGAGTTGTACGATTCCCCTCTCAGCTACCTTGCTGATTCTAGGGGACATATCAATGATTGATGACATCTCTTTTGGGCAGGCGACTTGGATACTCCGTGCCAGTATGATCGCTAAGAGGATGATATTGAGATCATGGCAGTCGAACAGCTCCTTCAACATTGTTGAATGGGTGGATGAACTTTTGACTGTTTCAACTTATGAGAAGGCAATTTACAAGAATGCGGATGATATTGAGAATATCTGGGACATTTGGAACAGGTTCCTGGAGGTCTACGGTTGAATTTCATTTTCTGTACACAATGTGATGTCTCTGTAGCTGGAAAATGCTCTTGCTGTATTCATTATTTCTTGTAATTTATGTTCAATGTTTCATCGATTTTGCATTGTTCGTTCCATTGGCTAACCAAATGCTTTCTGGTTCTCTGTCCTTTCTTGGTTTCTGACTTTCTTTCTCTTACCCTTTTGTTTTTCTTTCTTATCGATTTCTTTCATTTGCAGATTTGGTTTTTGTATACGCTGTTAATTATTTGCCTAGATAGTGTATTTCTGTGTTTACTTATGACGTTTGTATATTGTAATGTTGGAATAAAAATTTAAACCACCAAAAAAAAAAAATCCATTGCTTCTTTCTTGTCCTATTTTAGCTTGCAATCTTGGTGTGACATTCAACGCCACTCTTTCCTTTTTTACTCACATACCCATACTGCTGGCATTTGCTGTTTTCACCTCTGAACTTTGCTCCTTTCTTTTCTTGACACTAAGCTTCTAAGTTCTTCTTTGATTTTCTCCTCTGTCGACTTTTGCTCTGCTGTTTTGATTGGTCTCCCTGCTTTGCATCTGACTCCTCTGCATTTTTTTTAAAATTCAGGTTTTCATCTGTTGCTTCTCAATTGCCCCATATCTTTTATCTATCTCTCTTTTGCCTTTTGCCTTTCATCTTTTTTCATTTTCTATGTATTGTATTTAAATATATTCGCGGCTTTGAGCCTCCCTATCTTTCCATGCCGTTCTACCTCTATTCTCTGCTCTTTCACGCTGCTTGTTCCCACGCATTAGAATTCTCTTCCTCTTTCTGCCCATTTATCTACTTCTCTTCCTCTCTTTCACACCCGGTTGAAACTCCATTTTCTTTCACTTATTTCTACCACCTACTTTTTCACGTTATTCTGTCGATTCTTGTGTCTGACACTTTGCGTTAATTTGTACCGTTTGTTCTATTGTATGTTTAATGCTTTCTTTTTGATTTTTTGTGATTTGTATTGCAAAGTTTTCACATATTCCACATCATTTTCACACACTAAGTAAATAACAACAAAAAAAGAATACAATCATATATACATTCAAATATTAAATACAAAATTACATTGATCCTAAAATCCCATCAAGATTAGAACTTAACTTTCAACATATTAAATGTGTGTTCAACGCTTTGGCGAAAGCCCTATACAAATTCAAATAAATACAAAATAGGTCAAATACAAATGGTTGCCTGATGAACACAGACTTGTCTACAAATTCATCAGCATCCTTCACAAGAGCCTTGCCAACAAGGACAGCGGTATTCAAACGTTTTTATGCCAATTCCCCCTTGTGTAAAAATGTTGTTGCCAAGCCCCTCCTTGTTTAGAAGTATTGTTGTTGACCCCTCCCCCTGGTGACATTTCTGCTCATATTTCCTATTAAAAGCAGTCACCACACTCTCTTTTGGAGAGACTTGGTCCCCTCCCCTGCCCCCATGGACGCCCTTCAGCCCCCCCCCCCCAGGGGGCCAGCCCCACAGTTTGAAGACCACTGAACTAGGAGATGATCTCATACAGCTGATTAAAAATAAAAATATTCTAAAAGGTTAGCGGCCCTCACAAAGTCAGCAAAGCGTGTTTGATGTTACTTTTCTGCATGGCATTGGACCTTGGGTCTAGTACCATGCCTACTCTTGTCAAAAGTCTTCTAGTACGCATTTTGGTCTTTTGACCTTGGGTCTGTGGCAGTATTGGTCTTTTTGGAGGAGGACAGAAATGAACTTGTAACAGGTGCCTGGGCAGCAACACCCACAATTATATGAAATAGTAGGTGTGGCTGATACCCTTGAGACATGCCAAGAGTGGGTGAGTCTACATCAAAGAAATGGTGCCCATCCTTGTGTGATGTAGGATCAACACAACACACCTGGGTCAAGTCCCACGCAAGTTTAATAACTTTGTCTGGATCGGTTTTGAATACATTCCTATACGTTGAATGGCCCTTTCTAGATTAAAAGAAGATATCCCTCTCTGAGGGCAATCTCAGCAAAACAGTTCCAAGAGTGTTTAACCAAAGGAGTCTCAGGGACCTAATTAGGGAAATAGTTATCTTGCCAAATTTCTCCAATCTCAGGGTTATTGGACCCAGTTAATTTCTTGATAACAACTTCAAGTCTCAGAATTGATGCACGCAGTGCATTTCTTGGTTGTCTCTGTCCTAGAGATCGCTGACCCTTCTCCAACCAGCAAGTATCAATCCCCTTCCTCTTGTGTCGGTTTCATGTCAAACATAGATACTCGCACCCTTTATCCAAGGATCTCGCTTCTGCGCCAGTAGAAAAATACTTTGTACACATTCCAACCAGACAGTTTTTCTTCTTCCTTGCTTAGGATTTTTGTCTGACTGTGATATTGTTACACACCATCCAAGGGTTGCATTCCTGGGCCTCTTGTGCCTCTAGTGGTCAGACGTTGTCACCATCCAGTTGGGTTGATGTCCAGGCCCAATCCTCCAGCTTCATCCTGATATGGTTCTAGGTCTGGCTCACACCCTGTTGCAGCCACCGTCCTACATGACCCAAAACCCTGGACTGGGCCTTCACAGAAGTATCTTTCACAGTCCGCTTCTCCTCCTATGTACTCGTACCCTGCAGTCGGTACTCTTTCACGATGCTTTGCTCCGGTCCGCTCTGCTCACACTCCCTGTACAGCCCCTGACGTTTTTATAGTACCCTTCATTAATGGGATTTTCCAAGAATGAACCTGATTTGTTATTCCCTAGTTTTTCTCTCTCTCCAAGTCATGATTGGTTATTCCCACATTTCCCTGGCCTTCTCTCAGCTGTTTTTATGCTTCTCTTAAAACTCATTGGGTGTTTCCGATCATTATTTCACTATTTTGAATGGAACTAACCAGCCCTAGGCCAGAGGAGGCGGAAGCTTCAACCAGAGTGTCTGCCATTTTGAGTCAGGCCGAGTGTTAATAATGGTACGCGGCCTTGCAGCACAGTGCCCCTACCCTGAGTGCAGGGCAGTCTGTAGACTATTGCAGGAAAGCTAAGTGCATTCCTCCTCTGTGAGTCAGCCAGAGAAAGAAGGCTGCACTCATGAGTGGTACCAACTGAATTGATATAGGAATATTGTATAAATGAGACCCCATCTAAGGCCAATAGTTCTTGGGCAGAATGAATGCATACTCAGGCTCCCTAGAGAGTGGATGTGTGTGTGTTAGATAGTTTGTTCGGAAGCACTGGGAGTGCAGGAGTGGTCGTGATAAACCCCACGTTTGCCACCTCAACGGAGCAGCTCCCTCAGCGAGCAGGCATGCCTAGGAGCCCAGAATAGGGAGTCAACTATTGTGACTTAGTCACACGTGTCTTTTCCTTTGGAACTTCTTCCCATCTCATGCCCTCTTCTGTAACCGCCCTCTTCTGCCATTCCAAGTGCTTTTTATTCTCACCTGGCATCTGAGAATTGGCCACATTATGACATTATGAGTGTGGTGCAAATAGTAAAAACACGGTTTTCCAGCGGTAAGTCGGTCGGAATACCAGCAAATGGAATTATGGTTACCGCGCCACTTGGTCTTGTGGATTTACCCTAGGACTCCAATGGGGATTTTTGGCAGACTTATTTATTTTATTCATTGGGTATTTATAATGCACCTATACAAAATGTGTTTCAAGGTGCAAAAAGACGGGGTAAGGGATGAAAAGGATGACAAAAACAGAAAGTGTCCTACTGGGTCTTGTGACATTCGGATCGTGCATGTGCAGTAGATAGAAGTGCAGGGGACAGGGAAGGAGGGGAAGTGCAGATCCGGGTGGAAGGGCCCGTGGGCTGAGCGAGTGCCAGGGGAGGCTAGATGGCTAGAGCCAGGGAAATGAAGAGAGTGCAGGCGAGGGAAGGTCCATGGGCTAGAAGGGCTCATGTGGTGCAGGCACAACCAGGCAGGTGCAGGGGGAGGGAGCCCGGGAGGGCAAGTGCAGGTTGGGAGACTGGGGGCAGGTCAGGGGAGACCAAGTGCAAGGGTAGACTGGACAAGGAGGGCATGGAGTCCTGTAAGAATCTGAAAGAACCATGCAGCCAGTCAAGTGGCAGACGGCAACATGCAGGGGAGGGAAGGGGAGAGGAAAGGAGGAAGAGAAAAGGAAGGTCTTGAAAAGCTCTTGTCACTGAAGGAGATCCGGCTCAAGTCTGAGAGGGGCAAGGACGCCATTCCACAGGGAGGCACCTGTGGAGGAGAGACATCTACCCCCACTCTCTGCTTGGGAAAGCATCTGATCTTGAAACACGTGTGTATAGGCGCGTTATAAATGCCATGTCATATCATATCTGCAGACAGTTGTAGCTAGAAGACAGAAGGGCCGTAGCAAGAAGATATTTAAGAAGAGAGTGTTGGATGTAGCAGGGTCTCAGGCCCCAGAAAGCCTTTTGGATGATGCAGAGGATCTTGAACTTGATCCTTGCAGCAACTGGGAACCTGTGGCAGAATGACCTCATCATAATTCCGCTGATTTTCTGAGGCAAAGTGAAGAATTTGGGGCTCATTATAGGTTTGTCAGTATCCTTCCGGGTAATTCCGGCGTGATACCGGCAAACCTATTTACTGTTTCCGCCGCCTGATATCCTGGTGTTACCTGGATATACAGGTGGCTGAAAGGGTGGTAAATCCCCATTCCATGGAGGGGAATGCAGGAATCACCAGCACCAGTATTACCGGTACTGGTAATTCCTGCATTTTTTTGCCAGTGGGGGTCTGATTTATGATATGATATTTTATTTATAGCGCGCCGATCCACAAGTGTTTCAGCAGTTCTACGGCACCGCCAAACCTATTATCACCCGCTTTAACTCCAGCATAAAGCTGGGTGTAGATCATTTTTCCTCCAAAATTCGGTGGAATTGCCAGTGGTAATTCTGTCAGCGTTGCGGGAAAAATGGAGGACACAGACTGTTAGGAGGATTCTCAAAAATGTGCTAATTCCCTTCACCTTAGAGACCCGCAGCAACTTTGCTGGATTTTGAAGACTTGATTTTTTTTAATCTGGAGAGAGTGTGAGCCTTTTTCCCACTCTCTCATGTGTTTTCAAATGTGTTTTACTCTTGTGTTTCCTTTGGTTATGGAGTCTAACCAACTCCATAGGCATCATCTTTTCCTTTGTGTCACACAGCACCCTCAGTGCAGTGGCACAGGGAAGACTTTCAGGCTTTCCCAAGGTTTAAATATCTTCTCTGGAATAAACCACTGTTTCCCAGAGTAAGTAAAGTGAAACTGACTTTACTAGTCTTTTAAAATTCCTAAACCCAGCACACCCTATCTTACAATAGAGTGCTGGAGGGGTTACTTAGTATCTATCCCCTGTGTCTATATACTTATATAGCAGTCAAACGCTACCCTTTCCTCTCAGAATGGCCGGTGGCAGTGGTTTTACAACAAACTACCATGATTTAACCCAACCGTGAGAGCCGGTAGCGTTAAATCGCGGGAGCCATGTTTTTCAAGATGGTGTCTGAACCCCCCTCTGTAACAACAGGTCCCGGTCTTCTTTTTTCGCCATTTCTTTTTGAGTTTGTCTTCTAGAGTTTGTCTTTGTGCGCCAAACCAGGTTTGGTTCCTTTGTTCATTCGCCTTTGGCGGGCTTCAGGAGTGAAGACGGCCTCTGGTGCCCGAGTGTCTGGGGTGGGCAGGAAGTGAGGGAGGTGCCCAAATCTCCCTGTGCTTAGTCTCCTAGGAGACCCAAATGCACTCTTTGGTGATTGGCTGGCTGACTGTCTGGCAAGGACAGCCACCCTGCTGGGTGAGTGACAGCTAGGCTTGAATGAATGGGAGAGAACTGAATAAAAGGCAAGTCTCTTGGCTTGGAAGGCAGAGTCGACCACTGGGACGAAAGAACCGAAGACGAGCTTGAAGAGGACGGCTGCTGCAACTCCTGAACCGTTGGTTTGCCCGGTGAAGCCCTGCTGCAGGTCCGAATCGGCAAGTTCACCATGACATAGAAGTCCCTACAAGGACGACTTCTCCCTTTGAGTTGGTGGGACCAATCAACTCAAAAGTAAGCCACCTGGATACCAATCTCTGAGCTGGTTGCCTTTTCCTCAGAGTGCTGCAGGAATCCGTATAACCAGGGAGAGGGACACCAGTTTGTGAATTGAAGATTTGCCAGTTGCAAGCTTTTGGACCAGTTCCAGTGCAGTGCAGGAGTCCCTCGACATCCTCCCTCTTGTTCCCACGACTGAGGCCCAGCAACAGCGAGATCTGCAGGAACTACCAGGAACAGAAGTCATCAGCTGCATCTTTTTCTTCATTGTAAGGTACTGTGAAACAAGACGGAGAGCACTAACTTCTCACGGTGAAAGTGCTTGAAACTTTTGCAACTCTCAGGCCTAATCAGCTTGTGACCCAACATATGGTTCTTCTTTTTACAAACTACTTCTGAGAATTATTGCAGAGACTTTACCGTTTACTTGCCAGAACCGCTTTATCCTATCCAAGACTTTAGCCCATTGACTTTGGCCTAAGCCTATTGAATTGAATTGACTCTTCTGGTGAATTCAAAGTATTTGAACTGTCTAAGAATAATTGAAACCTTTCATGTTCTAATAATCTTTTCCTTTTTACTCCTCTTGAAAAGTATTATAAAATAGTATTGAAGTATATTTATGTGTGATTATATTGCCTCCTTCTTATGAATGTTTTATAACTGACAGATAAATACATGAATAAGTATTTATCAAAGAAACCTTGAGTGTAAGAGTTTATTTGAACACCTGTAATTGTAGACCTCTCTGTAACATCATTACTGCTCACATTCCCCTCATGAGATAAGCCTGGCTCCTCAGCTCCACTACCAAAAACTGTGTAGTGCAGACTTATACCAAAGGTTGGTTTGCTTACACCTGTAGTCCTAGTTGTATGTAGTGGTCCCAAAGAGTACTGCATACAAACTTTGCCTAACACAGACTTACGTCTACTTTTTTCCCACACCATCAAACTCGTAATGAGGGCCAGTATTTTAAATACCAGTTGTTGCATGGGCTGTTTACTGCATGGTCTGCATAGAAAATACTGCATGGGGGAAACGTGTTACTTACCTAATGCAGCCTTTTCTATGTCCACCATGCAGTACATATCCCTCGCAATCCCAACTCATAGTTAGGTGGTATTTGAAAAATAGTTATTTAAAATACACCACTGCTACTTTCATCATGCTCATAATGAGGCCATTTTTTTATTTTCACCCATTTTGTTTAATTGGGGGCTGGATTGGGGTTCGAAGGGAGGCTGAACATGATCTCCCCCTTCCCTTACCCCTTCATCCCCCAACCCCTGGGCCATTATCCACTGGCCTGGGTAGGCACCCAGCACTCGGAGTCACCCCCTTGTTGGTCCATAGAGCCAGGCAAGGGGTCTCTTCACAGAATTACATTAGGTTGCCATACAGTGGTGATCAGTGTGTTTAATGTAAGTTGGTAGGATATTCAGAATTGAGTTATGAAGTTGCAGGAAAGAGGGGGTTTCGGATTAGTGAGGACACCTGTTGGAGGCCTCCTACTAGTCTAAACCTTTAGAGTTCCAGTCAGCTGCTGGAGTGGGTTTTTTAGAAGTGTTGTTCTTCATCAGGAAAGAGAGATTTTTATAGTCTGGGGTCCATTTTAAGACAGAAGCTAGGGAGACTAACCCAATTGGGTCAGATCTCCAGAATTTATTGATTGAGTTCTTGGGCACATGTGTGTGGCATGTGTTGGCAGAACAGACCCAAAAGGGTCCACTCCAAGTTGTTGAGTGCTTTGGTAAGATTGTTGTTCCTGTCATTCACTGCATATGTCGTTTTGGATCACTCACCAGGTTGCTCAACTGTTTTGTGAGATGTCCAAAGGGATCCCCATTTGTGCAGTGTGTGTTCATTTGTCAGATTATTTCTGGCAAACATTTGACTCTGGGCTTCTTGTTGCTTGAGGTTAGTCCAGAATGCTACTTTCCGTTCTGTCTCTATGGGTGCCTTCCTACTCCATCCGATGGGGTCTGGAGAATTGTCAGAATGTACTGGTTCTCTGAGGATTAGTTTATTTCCCTCTGTGTTCAGATTCCTGGGAATGGAATTCTAGAGTTGGTCACCAGAAACGAGAAGGAAGATCCAAACAAGGCAGGACATTGAGAAAGTGCTATTCTACTCACATTTAGAGTGTCAGTGCTCAGCTCTCTAGCCTTTTCCATATGACAGTAGCAGGGGAGTTCATGACATGAGGCAACCACAAAACACTAGGAATGGCTATTCTAGAAATGGAGTTGGCTAGAGTTGGAGATAGAATGCAACCCTCAGAAATGCCCCACTGCAGGATTTTCAGGGTAGATATAAAGGGTCTTAAAGATACGGCAGGTGATTTTTTTTTATTAAGAATGATTCTTGCCAAAAGTGAGCAAGTAGATCATATCTGTAAACTGCTGTTTCAACCTCCTAGTCCCAACTTTATATCAACTTTCTGATACATGCATTACATTCTCATGTTCTGTGGTGCTGTTCTGGGTCATAATCACTATATTTAGTTTCAAAGTGTGCCCTCTCCGGGGCCAAGGCTATCGGGTGGCTTCAGAAAGCTCTGAACAAGTTCCACTTACTCCTGAAAAACGAGGTAATTTACCGAAGAGTAATTAACTCTAATTTAACAAACAGAAGTACAATGATTCACTAATAGATTCACGATTTTTGTATGGGTGCACATGGTGCGATTTAGTTATGCAGACTTGTGTAACTTATGCTTGCACAACTTACTCGGGAGAGGTGTGAGGGGGAAAGGATGGGAAGAACAAACAGGGGAAGCATCACAATCAGTACACGGGTGCCGGGAGACCATATACAAAAAGTTGTAACATGTTTAATTTTTTTTCTTTTAATCACAATCTGATGTAGTGTAGGTAAGATTATGGAACCATATCTGATTTTAGTAGTTTACAAATTCCTCTGCACATATTTTTTACTTAGCATGACTCAGCCAGGATCCAAAGAGGACCATATTAACAGCAACACATTTTCCTTGATTCCCTTGTATGTTAACAGACTTAAAATTCAGAAGAAGATGATGTGGCATTAAGCACGCGTTCCAAGGGCTGGAATGGGTGGCAACTTCCCGGCAGCCCAAGTTGAAGGCCTGAGCGAAACAAGGAGGCTTAAAGGGGGCCTCGGGCCATTACCACCCGTTCCAGCCCTTGCAACGGGTGCTTGAGGCCATTAGCACCCATCTCATGGGCTGGGATGGGGCCAATTGAACGTATTTTCCTTCCATGAACGGGTCGCCTCGTGGTGTCCCATTCGCGGAATGAAAAGACTGCTCAAAGATGGCCGTCATGGAAAGAAAAGGCAGGCTCCGTATGGAGCTCCTCTCCCCTATCCATGGCGGCCTCACGCATGAGGAAAGGAAGCAGCGGTCGCTGCGAGTGCCACTGCCGGCGTAATGAGGCAAGTGGGGAGGGGGGAGGATTTAAAAAAGCGGTCTGGGGGTGGAGGGAATATGGCAGGAGGGGCAGGCGAATATCAGGTGGATTGGAATGCAGGCTCACATCGGGAGATTCAACCCGTGTTTCAAGACTCCTGATTACCTGGCTCCCCCGCTAAGGGTGCTACTTGTCCATCTGCTTAATTTAGGCACAGGTCTTTGCTGTATGCAGGAGGCACATCTTACATTTGAGGATGTGCACACTTCAGTGACTGGTTGTTGGTGCAGCCATTGTATCTTCTCTGGGCAGTGATCTCATGCAATGGTTATAAAGATTACACATTCTAAAAACCCAAATTAACAATAGAAACATTCTTGACTCATGGAAAGGGCAGATGGCGTTATGCTTCTGGGAAGTATACCTCTTCACTTTTATGATATGTCATTTTTGTGGCTTAAACATTGATGGTCCCATGGCTATGTGTAACTTAATTGGAAAATTGGTACACTTTTCAGGCTCGATCATCATCTCTGTGGATTTTAAAGATCCCTTATACAAAATATCAATAGCTAACAAACCACAGCAGGAAGTGATGATCAACTGTGGACCATCACTCAGAAATCTAGCAAAAACCTTAAGCTTTGGCTCTACATCCCAATGAACGGTCTTATTGTTTCTACTGAGGGGCACTTAAGCAATCTTCACAAATAAATACTTTGTGATTGTTTGATCAATGATTTGTGATGTTTCAAACTCCATGGATTTTCCCTGATCATACTAGGATAATTTGCCTCTTTCAGCCGACCCTCCAAATGACTAATGACAGAAGATCTTACTCCCGAAGATTGGTGAAATGTGGGGCATTTTTATGACTACAATCTGTACTTGATTATCCAAGGCTTTCTCTCGGATGATGCTTGTAAATCCACTGAGCTTTAATTCAGATCCCCGTAAATTGGAAACAGATCATAGTAATATGCTGCTGCAGCAGATTAAGAGATTTAGATGCTACCTTAGAAATGTAGCAAAAAGAGGTAGGGTGGACACCGCTTATTCTCAGTTATTTCAAAACTATAATAAGTTCCAAAACTTCAAAAAAATCTATAGTGGGAGCACACCCTGTAGCCTAGGCACGAGGGTATTGCCTATAAATCAAAAAAGAAGAAACAGATTACAATCTGTTCCTGAGTGTGCTCACTCATCACTCTCCCTCCGGAGTTGGTTTTAAATCTTGATGTTTTATAATTCCAATGAATAAACAAAGTTCAACTCGTCTTGAATTATGGTAGATCCATATATAATTTAATTATTTCAATTATTCTATTGTTACTATGTGCCTGACTCGCCAGTGCCCAATTCAATTTAGCCAATGCATTTTAGACACAAGTGCATTGTCAGGGCTCTTAGGCACTGTACAACAATTATCAAAAATCAGTTTCCCACAATTTTAATTACATATAGTCCCAATAGCCGATGATCAGTAAATTGTGTAAATTCTTTTTACAAACATCTGGAACATCAATGGTGGCCACTATGGAAATAGTTTCATGTACAGATTTGAAAAAGAACATATTTTGGATCACGCTGTATGGAGAAATTACATTTCTATGTGGGTGAGGTACATAGACGACATTTTCGGGATTTGGACTGGTACGCAGGAATCTCTACAAGATTGTTTTACATGCTTAAACATCATAGATCAACGGATTCAATTTACCTATGAAAGTTCAAGAACAGATATACACTTCTTAGGTGTCTCTATCCATGTACACATAGGGAGTTACCTTACCAACATCTACAGAAAAGAAACCGATCGTATAATTTACTCCATCGCTTAAGCTTTCATCAACCAAGTTTGATCAAGAAGTTACCTTAGAGCCAAATGATGAGAGTTAAATGCATAGTTAATGACCCAGCAACTTATGAAAGAGAGATTCAGAATTTGGGAAAAAGATTTGAAGCACGACCTTAGGAATGCAGGCTACTTTAGATGCTACAGTTTTCAAGGAGATATTAAAAGAGGCAAATCTTAAGCAGCAGGAATTCAAGCGGCTGGGAGAAAAGAAATAAAGGCAGAGCTGCTCGTCTAGATGGGCTTGTTCTTAAATTCTTGGCGAACAAGCTTATTCCAATCTTTCTGATCTATTCAAGCATATATTTTCCGGTTTGCTGGCTCCTCTCTCATGTTTCCTTATCCCAAAACCTAATAATAATGTGAAAGCTTGTGAAGTGTGCAGATGTCATTTGATCCAGATGACTGGTAATTATGCTATTGTAATCAATCTTTATTAATAATGTGAGGCTTAAGACCCTGGGAGTCAGCAGCCAAGATGAGTGTTTCACTCTGAGAATCCTTCCCTGGCATCAGATCTTTATCTCAGCTACCACATGTTCCGCCTGCATGACTGTCCTGAGCATCAACGATGAAATGGGAGACCTCTACCACATGGAGACTCTTCCTGGGGGGCCTGGCACTGTACTGACTCTGTGAAATGGCTGCGCCTCCAGAGGCTCAGGCTCCCTACCCATTTGTGAGCTATTAGTTGCAGCACATGGCTGTCAGTCTATTGGGGCACATGGCTATCATGGCCACAGGGAAAGCTTCAGTTCCTTCTATACAGGAGTTGCCATTCACCTGCCATTCACCTGGTGCACCATATTCACCCTGCACCCATCCGGACCTAAGAGCCAGCTGCAGTCACCCTCTTGGATAGGGTCTGTAGAGGTGGAGCCAAGTACCCCCACCCAAAGCTCTTCCCCCATGCTGCCTATATGTTGGGAGCCAGAGTGTGAGACACATGCACTGCCAGTGAAATTACCTATACCAAAGAGAATCTTGGAAGTGAGGTTCCTATTAAGAAAGCCATACATGCGTTCACGACAATATGATGGTCATTTGGATGAAATGCCGGAGGAAGTGTGAAAACTGAGCAAAAGAGAAGACTGGTGACATCATGAAGAAGCAGAGCTGACGCACCTAGAAGAGACGCAGAGACGAAAGAACCTAAATATTCTATAGGCTCTAAAGAGGAGGTGTTAAATATAAGCTACATTTCAGCTTGAGATGAAGATGTTCATGCTACCACAATAACGGAGAAGATGTCAAGTCATTTTAGAATTGTACAGATGCAGTAACGCAAGTAGACAAAGTATTCTTAAAGGCTGGCTATGTAGTGAATAGAGTGTGGCGATGCACCAATGTATATACATAGGAAATATATGGACTATGGGTGATTCTATAACGTACTTTAGCAGAGCTGGATCCCATGTGCAGAAAGGTTTTCCGTGTGTTGCAGCTAGAAATCGAAAAACTGAACCACTGTAGGCCTGAATGTTCGAGCAATGGTTACAGAATGTGTTAAACTAAAAAAACTCCTGTCTTAGGTGTGGAGCGAGAACATTGAAGATGTCAGAGGTTCATCATTTAATAGTATTTTAAATGCAGAAAGACTCTAAAACATGGTCTGCAGTCACGTGTATGGATGAGAATAGACACCAGGATGAGCCGTATCGAAACCAAGAAGACAGAGTATGCCTATACTCCCTCTTATTCTCCAGAGCAAATAACATTTCCAAGGCCAAGTTCAAACCTTAACTGACTAGCAGGCTGCAAGAGTGATGATAGATGACAGGCTAACTGGTGGGAATCTATGGTTATGACCAGCCCACCAGCACTTGGGTGCCAGCCTGCGTGCTGCTTACGTGTGTGGAATATTACAGAGGGGTACGAGGGTGCCAACCAATTATAGAGGGCCACGTAATAGAGAGCCCTATATATATGTTTGTATTACCAATGGGGCGTTGTGTATTTGATGACGTTCGTAGAGACTTGCACTAGAGGAGGGCTTAGTTGCTCCACCTGATGTTAGAGACCCAATCACCTTCCCTGACAAGTATGGAACGTATACCTAGATGTTCCCTGTACGCCAATCACCTTCCCAAATAGGTTTTTGTAGTTTGCCACGTAGGTAGACGTCAATGATGATGAGTTTTTAGTATCTGAACTGCATTTTTGTTTGCTGTGCATTGAGTGAGAAGATCGAGCAAGTTTGTAGATGTTCGTTGTAACTACCTGTTTTAG
This sequence comes from Ambystoma mexicanum, assembly GCF_040938575.1. Lineage (NCBI taxonomy): Eukaryota > Metazoa > Chordata > Amphibia > Caudata > Ambystomatidae > Ambystoma > Ambystoma mexicanum. The sequence continues at coordinate 1,171,708,168 of NC_090928.1, read as the reverse complement.
ATAATTGATATTAAAACAGACGCATTTTGCCAACTTCCTGAGTAAGTTTGATTATTGATGTTTGAGTATATTCTGCATCCCCAAGAGCTGGGCCGGAAACTCCACTTCAGGTCTGTCGGCTTCTGCCGGGCTCCCCATATATGGTGCACCTCAATCTATGAGGAGACCTGCAGCAGTTTATTTTATGGTTCAACTGCCCTCTGGTGCAGTTGAACCATAAAAGGTCACCTGCACTCCTCAATGTGGCAGCGTTCCTGGCACCCCTCCAAGCCTGTGACCTACGTGTTGACCTGCCTTCGTCTCTCTGCGGTGACCTGAAGACCTAGTCTTCTATGACACCTGGTGAGCATGGGCTGTGCTATGAAGGGTGTGGTCCAGCGTGCTCAGCTCGGTCCACTGGTGCCGATCTCTGTCTCCCCCTGGATCTGCCTGTGCCTCTAGCAGGCCTGTATGGCCATGGCACCACTACCACTTTGTATATGCAAACTGCTTTGAACTGGGCCCCCTCAGATGTTGTCTAGATGTCTGTGGGTTGGTGTAGTTATGTCTAAAGAGCCTTGCAGCCCCTGCCCACTACCGGTCCCAATGTCAGTGGTCCTCTGAGACATTTTGCAGCCACTTTCCCACATTTGTTCATGTCTGTGTTCAGGATCCCTATCCATTGTTGGCTAATCTCTTAGAACTTCATGCATATTTCCCTGGTGTCCCACAGCACTGTCACCATGGACACTCTGTGACCTCTGGGTTGTAGAGACTCTTGTGCAGTACTTTATGGGCACAATCTCTTTGCATCTTGAAGTGGAACCCTTGTATGCACTGCTCCAGAAATGCAGGTTTTGTAGTGGCTTGTGTTGCTGCTTCCTCTCGCTTGTTTGCACTGATTTAATTGATGCGCTACAGATGCCGTGAAGTGGGGCATTTCCATGCTACAGGTTACTGCCTCTCCTGCTGCATGGCTGGGGGGGTCACACATAGTCTCCAGACAGAAGAAACCTGCTGAGGAAACATAGGTCCTGTCACACACTGTAAAGGCCTCGCTGGGTGCTCAAGGTCCCATCAATGGCGATTCTCTGGATCTAAACACTCAGCTCAAGGAAAAGCTGGCCTGCTTCAGATATGTGGGTATCAAGCCTGATAAGGTTAAGGTAGTCCATGCTAGACAGGATTTCAGGCAGTGTTACCGAGCAGATACCCTGTGACAGCTGGTGAATTTTTTTTATTTGAGGGGTGAAACATTTTCCATTTATATGCGGGAGCGGCTGAGCATAGCTAGAGAGCCTGAACCAACCAAAGATGGCTCAGTGGGTTCTCCCATAAAAACATTTAAAAAATAATGGGTTGAAATTGTGCTTTTTATGTTTTCCTTTTTACCTTCTGTGACAAAATCAGGTAAAAAGCCCCACAGTTTGCAATCAGTTTTGTATTGTTACACATGAAAAAATCCAGTAGATGCAAAACACCAATGGTGCACACTTGCCAACTCCTTTTCATGATTCCTTTTCCCACAATATGTCAGTATAAAAATTCATTTTCATGCTGGCTATGGTCATACATGTCCATGCAGGCAATATTACCATGTAAGAACATATTCCTGTTGGCTTTGCTAGCAAACAATGCCATGCCAAAGTATGAAAATACGTCTAGACTGGCTGCACCAATGTAGACCAGTTTGATTATGTAAGAAAACTCATCATGCTTGCTTTACCTTTGATACCAGTCCAATATAGCATGCAGCAGTAATAAAATATATTCCGACATGCTGCACCAATGTAGGTAAGTCTTGCCACATAATAAAACATACCATGTTTGTTTTTACCTTTGATGACCAATAATAAATGCCATGCCACAGTAAGAAAATATAACCATACTGGCTGCACCAATATAGACTAGTTTGGCTATGTAGGAAAACTCATCATGCTGGCTTTACCTTTGATGCCAGTCCCAAATGGCATGCAGCAGTAATAAAATATGTCCAGACATGCTGCACCCATTTAGGCCAGTCTAGCCATGTAATAACACTTACCAAACTAGATGCACAGTGTAATAGTTCCACCACAAAGATAGACCCTTCCCATGGCAACAGCTCGATAAATCCTTCAGATAATTACCTTTTTCTTGATAGTGGATACATGGCAGGTTCTACGTTATTTCGCCGCAGTATTTTTCATCGCGGGTTTTTTCATCGCCGTTTTTTTTCTCAAAAAACTCGTATTTTTTTTTTGGGGGGATTACCCCAAAAGCCCCCATTTTTTTTTATTCCCTTACACCCACAACCATATATTGAATTTTTTAACCCCCCCCAAAAAAAAAAAACGATGAGGTTTTTTTTTTCGAAATAAAAACGGCGATGAAAAAACACGTGATGAAAAATACTGCGGTGAAATACGTGTATACCACATGGCATGCCTCTCATACTTACTCTAAGGAGGATACTCCTTCTATTCCACATTTCGTGAGATGCATCAAATAATATTCAAAAAAGCAGTGCCGAGGCGCGCACTCCAATTCCTGGCCAATATATTACCTGAACAAGTGTCCAAAAACAATCACAGGGTTGAATCCCAAAGTGTCCAGAATATTCACAGGGTTAAATTCCAATTACTGCCCAATAGTTCACTGGGTTGATTCCCTTTTTTTCACTTTTGTTCTCCTCAAAGTATCCAAAAAATTCACAGGGTTAAATCCCAATTTGTTGCCCAATAGTTCACAGGGTTAATTCCCTTCTTGCACTGTTGTACTCCTCCAAGCGCTTTTGTATCTGCAAAACGCATCAGGAAGGCTGAGTTGCCATGTCAATTCAGGTGAAACCAATATAAATGCAGTTGCAGTCTCTAGGAATTATGGTCAATGTAGTGTACCCATTTAAACAATTCAGGTGACCAGTGAAAGACTCCCCTCCAACACACACATCATACCCTTAGCAGGGGGAGGGGGAAAACCATGATTATGGCTCTCCAGTGTACGGAAAAATAACCCTGGTGCTGCAGCCTCTGGAGTCCGGATCTCCACAAGTTAAATGTTCAAAAAAGCAGGGGCGAGGCTCACACTCCAATTCATGGCCAATATATTACCTGAACAGGTGTCCAGAAACAATCACAGGGTTAAATCCCAAAGTGTCCAAAATATTCACAGGGTTAAATCCCAGTTACTGCCCAATAGTTCACAGAGTTGATTCCCTTCTTTTCACTGTTGTGCTCCTCCAAGTATCCACTAAATTCACAGGGTTAAATCCCAATTTGCTGCCCAATAGTTCACAGGGTTAATTCACTTCTTGTACTGTTGTACTCCTCCAAGCGCTTTCGTATCTGCAATACTCATCAGGGAGGCTGAGTTGCCATTTAATTCAGGTGAAACCAATATAAATGCAGTTGTAGTCTCTAGGAATTATGGTCAATGTAGTGAACCCATTTAAACAATGCAGGTGTCCAGTGAAAGACTCTCCTCCACCACACACATCATACCCTTAGCAGGGGGACGGGGGAAACCATGATTATGGCTCTCCAGTGTAGGGCAAAATAACCCTAGTGCTGCAGCCTCTGGAGTCCGGATCTCCACAAGTTAAATGTTCAAAAAAGCAGGGGCGAGGCGCGCACTCCAATTCCTGGCCAATATATTACCTGAACAAGTGTCCAGAAACAATCACAGGGTTATATCCCAAAGTGTTCAAAATATTCACAGAGTTAAATCCCAGTTCCTGCCCAATAGTTCACAGGGTTGATTACCTTTTTTTCACTGTTGTGCTCCTCCAAGTATCCAAAAAATTCAAATGCATCAAATAATAGACCTATCCTTGATCCCAGGCATGCTCTTTCATTCAGTCCTGGAATGCACCATGCTTCCCTATATCTACTCATATCACCCGCTTGGATCTTAAATTTGATGGACTGTTTATGGACCAAGCTCTTTGGAGGTTCAAAGCAGCTTCTCTTTCAGATGTAGCCTTTCCAGAGTGAGTTTGGGTCACATTTATTGTTGTACCTTGAGTTATATATGGGTACAGTGGCCCAAACCTCTACACTATGCGAGGCGTTCAATAGACATGTTGGAGGGATCTGTATCAGACAGATAATGGGATCCTAAACATTGTAAGAGCGGCAATTGGGTCTTTAGTGCCCTCTCTGGGGGCTGTGGAAAATAATGATGCTATCGTTAATTATCAGATTAAATTTTGCAACATGAAAAGCAAACTTGAAGAGTTCTGTGATTTGCCTGATGGGCAAATCAAATAGTTCACAAAATCATTAATTGCAATGAGGTATGCCAAAGGGGAAGACCTGGCATTGCTCTAGGAGGGTTTGTTAGATTTGACATGGTTTACTCTCCTACCTTGGACATACACATCTTCCAGAAAGATAGTAATTAAGAATGTAAAACATTTTGCCAACTTTGTACTGAAATCAAGATGAGATATCCAGGGGGGCAATATGGCATTATCTGGATGATCTTGTGCTAGGCATTCTTCCCTAAAACGTAGCGTAGATGTTTGTGGTACCAATTACCACTCAGAAGATTTGAAGGCTTATATTCAGCCTGGGGGGTCTGGACTCGGATGGTCTCATATGTACATTCTATAAGGAGCTCAGGCCACTTATGGCTCCTATGCTGCTGGTGGTTTGGTAGGAGGCCATCCCATTATGCAGTCCTCCACCCTCGATGAAGGCAGAGATAATTACATCATTGCTGAAACCAGGCCAGACTTGCATCCTACCCAAAAGGTTTATGTGCCATATGCTAACCTTTAGCCATCCCTACCAGGCACGTTCCCTCCTTAGTAGGTTGGCTGGCATTAATCTACACCATTTGTTCTGTGTTTTCTCCCATGTCAGACCATCCTTAGAGGCTATAGCTGTGGTCTTAGATGACAAATAAGTATTTGATTTAGTCACCTGGGTATTTCTCTTCACAGAAATGAACAGCCTAGGTTTTGTTAAATACATTTGTGTTAGTGTCTGAATCCTATTGTGGATCCCACTGATGGACTTTTTCGCTGTACTGCAGAAGAAGACGTGTTGCCGTCTATTATGCCTCCTCTTTGTGATGTCTCTTGAACTTCTACCAGTACAAATTAGGGTAAGGCACTGTCATTGAGGGCTGACTCTTGGCGGCCACCGGCATACCGTATCAATGCAGTGTATGTGGTAAGTTGACAGGTTGGGCAGATTTTCAGAATTGTGAGTGGATTGAGTGAAGTCAGGCCTATTTCCATTGCTGCAGGGCACTGGGCCTTTGCCAGATACAGAGGGGTTGCAGAGTTGAAGATACACTCAAGGTGAAATCACATATTTTGGGTACACAGGCACAGCAAAAAGGCATCCTTGAGACGATTCATGATACACATCTCCAGGAACTAGCCTTGTGTGCCCAACATGCACGGATGCGTTGGTATGGACTGTGATATATAAGTTTGTTGGAGAGGTGTAAAGTTCTGAGGTTTCATGTCTTTTGGGGGCGTGTCCAGTTGTCATCTGTGAGTGGTTTTGTTGACTTATTGTGTGTTTGTAGGTAGAATTTGAGCATGTTAGTGTGGGGAGCAAGGAGTGGCAACCTCAATTGCCATTTGGGCATCCATCTGAGGTGGCCATGCCAATGTCCTCTTAGCATTGCACCTCTGGTAGGGTAATTGTGGCCAGGGGATTGCGGTATAAATCCTTATAACATGTATAGCAATTGATGCCAGTGGAAAGACATTCCTCTGATAATGTCCTTGCTATACTCATTAGGAACCACCATCTGCTTCTCCATTTCCCCACGTAAAGCTAACCATGGGCTCTATCACAAGTCTGGCGGTATCCCGGCGGTAATTCTGCTGTGATACCACCAGCGCAAATTGCATTACGGCAGCTCCGCCTGACGCTATTAGCACCGGATCCCGAGTTGCGTGTGGGGGGAAGCGGTAAGTCCCCTTTCACATTGGGTCCCCACGGGACCTTTGTGTGTGATATTACCGCGGCACAATTTGCGCAGTGGTAATAGCACTGCAAACGGGCAGAAAAGAGAGGTTTTTACCTGGGTAAACCTCCCACTTTCCAGCCCAACTCGGGATTGGGCAGAGTGGTAATGCAGGAGTAATATCGTTACCACCACATTTTTACCTCTCTACCCAATCTCTGGTGAGGCCTCATGTTTGGCATCCACTAAGAGGGACACACACTGCATCCTGCAAGGCCAGGACCAGAGTGGCTGCAGCCAGCTTCTCAGATAAGATCTGGGATCTGGAAAGATGCGACCACAATACTCTGGCACCTGACCCTTAGAGCGGCCAGTTCAGACACACACAGTAACCAATCAAAGCCAATCAGTTGTCAGTGAAGCCAATAAGGCTACTGCTAAGTACTTTAGACAGTGACAGCTAATTACAACTTTGTCAAGCTAATGACTCTTCTGGGCTATCTTCTGTTGGCAGCTCAGAGTAGATCAGGCAAGAAAAGCGTGTCCCAGGGAGCTCGATGCTGCCACCTACAGTCAAACCAGGAACTCTCATATGGCATTCTCTCACTGACTGGTGGTAAGAACATCCTTTAAGTACACAAAGCGTGCACATATGTATTCTTTTACTGATACATGAATGAATGGATGGATACATAAAAAAAGGTTGAGACTGAAAAAGGAAGATAGCTAGGGAGAGAGAGTAAGTAAAATAGAGGTGGAGCGGGGGTAACAGGAGGAGCTGGAGTGAAAAAAGAGAGTTACGGGGAGAAAGGAAAATAGACAGAGAGAGGCTGTTAGCGAAAGATAAGATCCACATGGATGAAAAGAAATTAAAATTAAAATTAAATAATGGAATAATGGAAAAACAGAAGAGACGAGTAAGCGAGGAAGAAAAAAGAACAAAGAGAGAGTGAAATATACAAAGGAGGACCAGCCACAAAAATATACAAAGGAAGAGTGAAATATAAAAAGAGAACAGGAAAGACATTTATTATGAATTCAATAAAGAAATAATGAAATAAAGGAGGAGTGAAAGATTCAAACCGACACCTGAATTAATCAAGAAAAACTATACATACAAACAAGACATACAAAAAAAGAAGAGAAGGATGGAAAGTATGGAGTAAGAAGGAAAAGTGGAATGAAGAGAGGAGGGAAAATGGAAAGACGAAATTAGGCATGGAAGAGTCGGGAGGAAATGTGTGAAAGAGGCAGCAGGAGAAGGGATAGAAAGAAGGAAGTGAAAGGAAGGAAGGGAATAGAAGGTTGGATAAGAAAGGAAGAAGTATTGAGAGGTGGAAGAAGAGAGGAATACATGAATGTTGAGATTTGACACATGTTGGGCACAAGGAAGGAGGTAAGAATTAAGTGTGAGTTAGCTATATAAATAAGGAAAAAAGGGAGGACAGGAAGGAAGAATGGAGGGAGGAAGGAAGGAAAGAAAGGCGGAAGAAATAATGAAAGAGACAGAAAGGAGAAAAAGAAAGAAAGAAAGAAAGAAAGAAAGAAAGAAAGAAAGAAAGAAAGAAAGAAAGAAAGAAAGAAAGAAAGAAAGAAAGAAAGGAAGAGAGAAAGAAAGAAAGAAAGAAAGAAAGAAAGAAAGAAAGAAAGAAAGAAAGAAAGAAAGAAAGAAAGAAAGAAAGAAAGAAAAGAAAGAAGGGAGTAAGGGACGAAGGGAAGAAGGGAAGAAAGGGAGGACAGAAGGAAGGACACACACTTGAAGAACAGACAGAAATATTCCAACTAGTGCCATGTACGGAGCGATCGAATGAGTCATAGGAAAGAAAGGAGGTGGACAGATGAGAATGAGACAGAAGAGAGTGCGGAGAAATGGACATAGATAAAAGGTTGGTGGGGGTACAAATGGAAGAAATAGTGGGTGTTAAGAAGCGAAGCAGCAGGAGGCCAAATCCTCCACTGCTTTCTATTCGATGTGCACCCGAGGAAAGTCAGCATATCCAGTGCGTGGGCGGGGAACAGCGTGTCCCGCCCGAAGCCTCTCCCCACTCACTGGACGTAAAGTGCAGACCGAGCCCTGGGCAGGAACAGGGAAATCCTGTCCTGGGAGGGCTGCTTCCTCCAGGAGGGCCTTCCCAGGCCTGGGGGGTCACGCTGACACCGAGGGAAGGACTGTGCTGCGCACGCAAGAGGAGGCCCGCCAAAACGTCCAGACCAGTGGAAAATAACTGCCCTCCAGTGACACCAAGGAACGGAGCCTGCGAGGATTGCACACCCCAGCTTCTCGGGATATGCTCCAATGAGGCGAACACCAGAAGCACAGCAATACACCACCAGAGTAGCCTTTGCCGTACACGCATAACGCTATGAGGCTGACACTCTAAGCGCTACGACCAATGCCCTTAGAGCTTAGAGACTGCACATCACTGGGAAACACGTGACCCTATCCAGAAAAACAGCGCACTATCCAGTGTAACCTATACCCACCTAGGGGTACTGGAACAACTGGAGGTCCCTAAGAGAATACCTGGGCTCTCATTGGGACAAAGTGGCTGCTGCTCTGCAGGAGTAAAGGGATGACTAGTGGCTAAACCCCCTCACCACTCCTAAACCAGCAGTGATCCCATTCATGGAGGTGAAAGAGCTCCAGCCAGACGGGTATACCGCCTTCACCTATTTTGGTAGCGTAGACCGAGTGCAGTCTTTGGGCCTCATCAGGGGTTGGGCAAAGCGGTAAAAATGCAGCGTTAGCGCTATCAGTGCCGCTTTACCACTCTGCCGAATCCCGAATTTGGGCGGAAAGTAGCAGATTTACCTCCAGCTTTTAAGCTGGAGGTAAATCTTGCCACTTTCCGCCCATTTGCGGCTCTCTTATTACCATGACGCTATTAGCGCTGGCAGTAATATCCCTGATACTGCCCCATAGAGTCGTAGCCTTACCACAACTCGGGATCCGGTGCTAATATCGCCAGACCGAGTTGCAATAGCTCTATTTGCGTGGGCAGTAACCCGGCGGATTTACTGCTGGGATACCGCTGAATGCAAGGATGAGGCCCTTTATCTTTAGGAGGGGTGTGGCACACAGTTTTGATCTCTCTCACCCTTCTATGGCTTTTGGCCTTGGATATGCTTTCATAGGTTTCTTGATGCACTTGCGCATTCGATTTACTCTTCGCCATTTTCACTTCTCTATGATCTCTTCATGCTTGTACCTTTTGGGCAGCTACAGACCTCCAAAATGTGGGGTCGGGTTGGGAAAGTAGTGCTTGCTTCTGACCATCGTTTAAGTGCCCACCTGTGGGAACTCTGTGCTTGACTCAAGCATAGGCATGCGTTTAATATTGTAAAATGGTGCATACTTTTTAAGCATAACTTTATGGGAGGGAAACCCCTCATTTTGAAACTGTTAAAAAAATGCATGTCATGTTTATTTGAATTTAAAAGTGATGGTTTATCATATTGTATGTGAGTGTTGATTAGAAACAACTCCTATAATAATGGAGAGATGCACCAATAAAACCAATGCGATTCTGGCTGTTTTGCATATTAAAGAGCATTTTGGTAACATGAGAATGACCAAAGAGCTTTATATATGTCATAAATGTCTGTGATAGTTATATGACTGAACCACTAAATACCTAATGCAAGCTGAGTTTGGTACTCAATTCTTTCTTTAAAAAAAAAAACTAAAAACAAATCACCATAACAATAATGTTTTTGTAAATATCAAGCATATATATAGGTTTCGCCAGCAAACACATTAACTGTTAGAGTGGAATGACTGCTAACAGCACTATTGTGGCACAGCCAGACTCTGTGAAACAAAACCGAAATTATGTTTAAACAAGCATTGGCAATGCCAACAATTTGTGCAGGCATGGAAAAGCACTTGGCAGGCACTGCCCTAATGTTATTAACTGACCATTGATGGTAGCAGGTGAAAAATAATGCGAGTGCCTGGGCATCTAATAGCAGTGCCTGGCAAATGTCTAATGCTTATACACAATCCAAAACTGTTGGCTTTGCCGATGCTTGCTTTTAACAGGATTTCATTGAAAGTCACTGATAGTGCTTATAATTCGAGTGGCTGAAGGCTAACCTGGTTAAGAAATGTTATTACACCCGTAGTGCGTTTAAAACTCACATTAAGTCATTGGGTCTCATTATGAGTATGCCAGTCTGTTAACAATGGTGCCGGTAAACTACCGGCTCCGTTGTTACCGGACTGGCACACTCCGAGTTCTGAGGGCGGGTGCCGTCCCGAACGTCACCCGCCCGTAGACCTCAACTGACGCACCGGCACTGTTGCACACGGTGCTGGTGCATCCATCCTCCCCATTCCCATTCAGTCCAATGGGACTCGAATGGGAATGGGGAGTTACTTTTTTCGGCGCCTGGTCATAGGGACCGCCAGGGCTGTATTGCCCGGGTGATTCCCCATTGCCAGGCGCTGGAAATAAAAATGACTCTGGCAGCAGCCATGCTGTTTTTACTGGCACGGCTACTGCCGGACTCATAATGAGGCCAACTCTCAGGAGAATGCTTTGATAAAAACATGGGCAGGCATTTCAAGTGCAAACCTTGATGGTAAGGCTTGAGTAAAGCAAGCTCAAAGAGTTCTGATGAGGAGGTGTTTTGGGCGGGCAGAGGCAGAAACTAGCTTGAAATGGCCTCAGGGATTAGCATGGCATGGGTGGGCAAATAACCAAACAACACCTACAATCTTTGTGCCCCGCCTCATATACCTTGCAACCTAATAGTCAAACTAAAAATGACAACATTGAAAAGAAACTGGTATAAAATGCTGCCTTATTGTAATTAGGTCTTTGGGGGAAGGGGCACTCTGGGTTGATCAGCAGGGATTATTATTTTTTTTTTTATTTAGTTAAAAGGTGTTATAACTTTATTGTACGTTTTTAAACTTTACAGAATCCATAGTCAAAACAGATTTCCAATAGAACCACTAGGATTACTAAGTGCTTTACTTATATCCTGTTTTCAACCAGGAGTACGTCCTCTTCTTTGATACATATTTTTTATTTTGCTTTAATGTATGACAGTTTTGTACAAACGTTTCACAACCAAATAAAATAAAACCATTACAAAAGCAATAAAAGACCCACCACTATGTAATACACAAAACCTCTGTGGAATGATCACACATTTAAACACCTCTGCCTGTTAAACACATAGGGCCTGATTCACAGAAGTGTTTTATAATAGCGAAATCCCATAGGAAAATGCTCTGTAAATCAGGCCCATAGATTATTACTCTCAAATCCGGGCAATCTTCGGCAGATAGTGGGAACATACCCAATCCTTAATAAGATCAATCCAAGCTCAAGACAAAATGGAGAAAATATCATTAACTTTCTTCCACATCTTTGTCAAATAAATGGCACCGACTTCATGATTCCCACTAATGTACAGGGCCCAGATTCCTTCCCTGGTTCGTTCAGGAAGGCCTGCAGAATATAAGGCTGTTCTTCGAAGAGTCTGAAGGGACTCACATTGTGTCAACGAGTGTTTGGCGGTTTCCAAGGTATCGTCCCCGCAGAGACGACATACCCTGTCCTCCCTCAAGAGGCAACGCCATCTTCCCTCAAGATCCTGTTTTCTAACAGTGCAGAGTTTTAGCTTAATGTAGTCCCATACTAAAGCATTTCCAATAAAGTATTTCATGTACTTAGGAAGACATTTCCTCTGCTTGGTATATTGGACAGAATCTGCCCCTGTTCATGTGATGCTAAATTGACAATTAACTGTTGTCTGCTATAGTCCATGAGCATACCTTTCACTTTTGACTTAAACAGATGATAGCTCAGGTCACCTGTACTCGCTGGCATGATCGTTGCAACGTGACTGTTCGGCATAAGCCTAGCTCTTGTCCTCATAGCCTCTTGTTATCGTAGCCTCGCAGACATAACCCTGAAGTGTGTTAATGGCAGCTCTGACAAATTTGCAATATCTTATGAGCAGGGTCGGAGAGTGACAAGAAAGGGGCCCTGACACCTCAAACAAAGTGGCCCTCAAACACTCATCCATGACTCCTGTCAATTCACAGCTCTACAGAAAATGCTACTTATGGAGGGTTCATGGTATTTGTTCCATGTAATGTTTTGTGTAAACACTTGAGAAAACAAGTGATAACGTTCCTTTTCCATGGCCCCGGCATTTGATAATGATTTCTTATTTAAATTGCACGTTTGCCAAAGCACTGTACATAGCACATATTTACATACAATAAATCCCAACCGAAGTAGTTGGTACTTATTTATCAGCCTCTGATTAATGAAAGGCTGAGTTGGCCTTGCCAGGATTTGAATCTGCTTCCTGCAGATCAGGCGTAGATTGTAGCAGTGCCAGTGAGCGCTCAACCTCTTGGTCTATATTACTGAAGTAATCTAGGAGGAGAAAGCAGTTCCTTCCTTCTTCTCTCCCACCATCCATCACTCCCTTATCCCTCCCTTCCTTCCTCTTGATTTTCTTCTTTCTTTTTTCTTTTGTTCCTTCTTTTCTTCTTGCTTCCCCTTCCATTCTCAGCCCTTTTTTTCATGGGCATCTTTCCTCTCCTCCTTTCATTGCTCTCTTAGATTGTTTCCTTCCTGTCTCCCTACCATCTTTCCTCTTAACTTTCCCCCATCCTTCTACCCTTCTTTTTTTGTCTCTTCTACCATTCCTCCTTATTCCTGTCCTTCCTCACTCTCTGTCATTCCTACCCCATTGTTATATTGGAAGATAGCAGTTAAAGATAAATTATTTTGCATGGGTCAACAGGCTAGGGTGTACTCGAGTCGAGTGTAATGATGGGCTCTACCGCATTCTTGAATCACAGCTGATACCAAAGGGCAGCTGCATCGCCAAGTCCTTAGTCGAGACAGCATGAGAGTTGATAAATCCATGTTCATACAGAAGCATTTAATCTAAGCATGCATGAACCCCACATCTGGGTCTGTCTAGGTATAGATACCTCACTGGATTAGGGGACAGGATTTACAATGCTTGTATGTGTTGTCTAGTCCTGCGGGTAAGGTGCCAGTAAAGGGTGATGTCTGTAAGCAAGCAGTTTCAGCTATGACTTAACAATGCCACAATTCACCACAACCATGGTGCCACCACACATCTCATGCCGCTCAGACAATCCCCAATTTAAAGTAATGGCACACTATGGTTACTACCTCCCCAATTCTACAGTGTGAGAACCATCCCTTGTTAAATCAGGGTAATGCACCTAAACTACCGAGGTGCGATGGCTGGCTGGAAAATTAGGAAAACCTGTCCTCAGCGCACCACGTGATGCTCAAGCCAGTTTGACACAGCGTGCTGCAGAACTAGCACTACCGATAACCTGGCTTTAGATTGCTGTATTCAGACTTTAGTGAAGTGAGAGGCTCTCACTTTCCACAGCTTCCTGTTTTCTGTTCAAATCCCTGAGCAAACATGCCCTACACCAGAAAACACGTATTCAAAGGAAACATGGTGCAATAAACCTTATGTCCCTTGGGCTCTCTCCCAGGCACAGAAATTGCCCAAGAAAACAGGCCTTGATGCAACTTCAGAAAGGATCCTCAATGCAGCCACTGAATCCGAACCATACACAGCTTCTGAGAGGTCCCTTACTGAGGGGCCTGTAACAAAACTCTGAGTGCACAGGGAAGCACAGAGAAAACATTGTTTCATATAATTGTGTGTGTTGGGGTTCAGCTGTGCAAGTGTACAGGCACAGTAAGGTAGGATCTGTCCATTCAACTATACACCCAATATATATTGAAGCAGGATGTTTGGAATAAGGGCCAGCATTTAGATGCCAGAGACCATTACTAATGTTGAAATAAACAACACTGAGCTTTTAAGAGAGAATAATGATCGTATGCCACAGGTATCAGCAAATGCAACCGTCTGCCAGCACAAATGTTCTTTGTATTCCATCCACCCTTGACCTGCAAAGTTAAGGAGGAAGCAGTGTCCAAGGCATTCTGGGAAATCATTTGTTTTGCTGATTGCCTTAATCCCCATATTTTGGATATATAGTAAATTATGAAATACTATTGTATGGTTTCCATAACGCAACAGCCGTATGCTGCAAAGTTTGTAAGCAACGTCAAACACAAGGCTCCAAATCCAACAGACTGGACTGAGAGCGAAAGGACCACATCATGACAAATTATAGTGCACACTTGTGCTTGCCACACTTTATACCTAATGCAGAAGTACAATTAACTATCTGTGTCCTATAATTTGTAAGCGACTTCAATTCAACACTACAGCTACGTCAATGCCTAGTCTGGGATGCTGATGGAAGCCCTTATTGATGTATTTTTATTTCCAGTTTGTTTACTCTGGATGACGACCCTTATATAACACCCCTCTCTCAGAATCCCCCTGACCCAGCTGAGCTAAGAAGTAGGTTTGTTTTGCAAATTTAAAAGGTTTATTTGAAATTTAATATATCTATCACACTTTTATAGTAAATTAATGTTTGATAGCACACTTGTGAAGATGATAGTGGTCAACAATCGATAATGTTACAGTGGTACACTCTTTTGATGGCTTAGAAGTGAGATAGAGAGGATAAAGTAGCTGAGAATGCTTTTATGGCTTCAAAGACAATGCAATGATGAATGAAATGCAGTACAGAAAATAAACTTGATATGATTTCAACCAAAACAATGTAATCACTTTTCTTTGACAATTCACCCCCTCCCCCCTTTATGCAAGGTAAAGAGATGGAAGGAAGCACACAGTTCTCAGGAATGCAATCAAATATAATTCTGTTCCCCCCCTAGCAAGCTTAGAGGAAAACAGCTAGGAGTCTTAAACACAGGCAATATACTTTGATGTGGATGCAATTAAGTGAAAATAAGCGAAAAATGCTTTTAATTCCCTATAGGAGGTTCAGGGTAGGTGATAGCTACTTTGTATTAGTTCAGGATCACTTTAGCAATGCTCTATGAATGATAGTCAGGTTGCAAACGAATTTTGGCAAAGGAAAGCAAGGACAACTATTTTTACACGTGGCTGAAATGAAGCAAAATGTCAAATCGCGGAAAATTGAGTCGCGTGCGTCGAGCGCAATAACGGAGGGAGTATGAGGAGTAGTAGAGCTTGTTGGAATCTCAGCTTCAAAATAAAAGTTAAATCTCGCTTCTATCATAAACAGTTCCGGAGATACGGCCGATTTAGTAAAGGTAGTTTTTCGGATTTGAAATTTAAAAGCTCAGAATGACAGATGACAGTTTTTAGGTTTAGAGATGACAGAATGACACGATTCTAGGAGGCAGTTCTAAATAGGTTAAAATAGTTTGGATTAGATTATTTTAAACTAAGAGGTTGGTTTGGCACAGTGCTAGCTGGGTACTCACACTAGATTTTGGCCAGGAATGCGACTTTGTCACGGATCTGGACTCCTGGCGGTTCTCTTGCCACGGATGATCTCTGCCTGGTTCTGCTCACTGGATAATTCTACCTTCTGGGTCAGCTCTGCTAGCGGCATTGCACAGCGGTCTGGATCTCTGGTTCTGACAAAAGTTCTTGGCAAATATTCAAACAGCTCACCCGGCTGTTGAATAGTTTGCAAATGATTTGGAGGCCTGCTGAAAAAGGATTCAGCTTGTGGATTCAGGCTCTCTGCTACAAATTCTGGAGTTAATTTCTGGTCTCTGGAGATTGATGGATTTGAAGTCTGGATCTCTGGATGTGAAGTCTGAAGTCAAAATGCTCTGCAGAAAGTGAAAAAGAAAGTCCTATCTGGCTTCCAGTGGCTCTTTTTATGTGTTTAGAAAGTGGGTGTGTGCCTGGGCATAGCTGAGCCGGCCCCTCGCAATCTATCATTGGCCACGTCCTCCTCTCTCCCTTGATTGGGGAGCTGGGTTGTGTGTCATCTTTATGGCTTACAGACAGACACTCCCCTTGTCAATGTGCACACAAATCTATTTCTGATCCAAATACATATTTCCTAGGTACACAATTTGTTGAAATTACATGTACATATTACCGTTTATTTATGGTCCATGCTTCTACTCACATTCCAGTAATTTATTAGGTTTCTAGCCGGTGTCTGTAATATCAATAAATAGCGGGGTTTCACCTCAGAACATGGTACAAAGTTGAATCAAGTCTTGAATTGTGGGTACATTTCTTGGATTAAGGTTCTCCGAATTGCACATTTTTGTGAGCTTAATACAATATTTTAGAAGCATTTAACTTATACATATATTTGCTGCAATATGATTCCACAAAAGTGTCTGGGTCCGCCCCCAGAAACTTGGGAGTACCACATGTCTCTCCTCTCCCAGGCAGGGCTTTGTTTACAGTCCACACTGAAAATCAGCATACCCCATTCAAGGGAGAGAGTCTAATGTTTTGGCTGAGGTCAGCAGGCCAGGGGGCCACTCTGCATTTGGTTAGCATGTCCATGTGATCTCCTTGGCTGTTGTGTGGGTCTCTGAGGTGAGAAGGTTTCCCAGCCTCTTGGCCTGTTAAGGCAATCAGATTGTCTCTGGGAACAGCAGGTGGTTAAGAGTTTTAATTAACCAGCGGGCCTTTGAAGTTTCCAGCTGTCTCAGGAGGCTGATTAGCTTCTGAAGCAGCAGTTCTCCTGTCAGAGTTTAGACAGCTAGCGCCGGTTTGTGGATAAAGCTGGTACTGCACCCATTTTTGGGATCTGTCTTGAATTAATGCATTTCAATAGAGTGGTCTTTTGCTTGATAGTATAGGATCCTTGCTTAACATTGTTTTGATGGCATCCTTACAGTAGAGTGGTGATGTGGAACCCCCCACAAGAAGGTTGTATCTTTAGAGTGGTCTTGTGCCCATGATTTTAGCAACTTTTTGACATCAATAAAAACGGATTTTGAACAGAACCATCTTTCTTTGCACTGGTGGGTGGCAGATTAGGTGACCATTTTGGTGTGCGCAAACTGCGCGGTTCTCATGGATTCTGGTGTGAATGTGGGCGGTGACAGCTCATCCCCACATCTACCCAGTCTATTGATTTAGTTTGTTCTGGGATAGAATAATGGGGGGCGACAGCTCATCCCCACATCTACCCAGTCTATTGATTCAACATGGGTCAAAACCCTTGACAAGCCACCCCGCCCGACTGCGCTTTGATTTGGAGTCGAGGGGGAGTCGGGTGCAAAGGATGTTTTTGATCCACGCGCTGGTATGTCCGCATCATCTTCTTCCAATTCCGTAGATGGCACAGTTCAACATCTTTTCCTCCATCTGGTTGGATCGATCGGTTCTCCTCGCCGGTCCTGATGGGAATATTGGGCGGTACCCCGGGCCCCTCGGATCTCTGCTCCCGGTCCCCGGTCATCCTCCTTGGTCAGTCTCCATGGTTTCACCTCTCCTAGGATGAGAAAGCAAAAGCGGCAATACTTATTCGTGGTCATTTCTCCCCCACTATTGATCTAGTGGGGCGGCATGTACATTTTATAAATCAAGAGACATAGCATTCTTATTTTGAAAAACAAGATATAATTCAAAGTCAGTTGCATACAAGAATCATAATATTTTAGAGACTATATGTGGGATATTTTAGGGTGGAACTGAATTAATCTGGAGCGGTCCCCTCTGGTATTGCAGAGGACTCCTCCAGTTGCTGCAGAGTGTGCCTGGGATGGCAACACTTTAGCTGATTTATATGTACCCACTTGTCTTCCCCTTCCGCCAGACTACCTTTGGGGTTGCGGATCTTATACGCTACTTGGGAGACCTTGTCTATAATTTCAAATGGTCCCTTCCATGTAGGCAAACATTTTCGCTGTTTGGCCTGGTTCCTTTGGAAATTGTATAGATAGACCCGGTCTCCCACAGTATATTCCTTCCTGCTGGTCTTCGGGTCGTAGTGGGTTTTTATGCTATCAGCTGATCTTTCTAGATTCCGCTGAGCATAGGCAAAAGCATGCTGAAGGTGTTTCCTTAAATTCTCCACATACTCATGAGTTGTGGAGGCATTTATCAGTGTCTGCTCTTGGGTCCTGTAGAGCAAATGCTGGGGAAGCACCATCTTGCGTCCGGTCATCAACTCAAATGGTGACATTTTAGTTGCAGATGAAGGGGTAGATCTGATGGCCATTAGGACCAGAGGTAATCGGATATCCCAACTTGGCCCAGAATCTGCCACAAACTTTTTTAATATGCTCACAATGGTTCAGTTGTATCTCTCTACTGCTCCAGAAGAAGCTGGCCTGTAAGCAATGTGTAGCTTCCTTTTAACCCCCAGTATGTCCCACATCTTTGTCATTACCTCGCTGGTGAAATGGCTTCCTCTGTCTGACTCAATCCTTTGAGGTAGACCAAAACAGGAAAAGATGTGGTTAATCATCAGGGCAGCTGCTGTTTCTGCCTTGCAATTTGGGGCCGGGAGACATTCCACCCACTTGGTAAACAAGCATGTGACGGTCAACATGTACTTCTTTCCTCTAGACGAGCGAATTACAGGGCCTACAAAGTCGATTTGCAAATCTGACCATGGCAGTGTCATCCCCCTCTTTTGGAGAGGCGCACGGTGTGTGAGGGATGATGGCTGAAATTTTGCACACACCAGACACCCCTTCAAGTATTGGTCGAGGTCCTGCCCCATGTGAGGCCAGTAGGCAACCTCTCTTAATATCTCAAGGATTGTGTGAAACCCCCTATGACCGGCGGTGGCCACATCATGGGCGTGACTTAACATCAGGCTTCGGAATGAGGTAGGGACCACCCACTGATCATGGCCAGCTTGGGATTTCCTTACTAACAAACTGTCTTGGATTCGGAACATCTTTGGACATTTCATCAACACTCTAAGGTCCTCCTTCCCAATGTAATCGGTATCCGTCAGGGGAAAGTTCTGAGGGTCCTCAATGTGTTGGTAAAACTTACCAATTATTGGATCCCCTTTTTGAGCCGTTCTTAAATCAGCATCAGGGGTCTCCTTACTCCATTGCGCAGTTGAAAGATCATTGTGAGCATTTGTCTGGGACCTAGTGATAGCATTACCTGGATTTCCCCCAACAGGGACTCTATTTCTATTAGATCCCCTTGGATGGCCCCGGTTTTGGCCAGCTGATCAGCTAAGTCATTTCCAGTTTTGTCTGGTCCCTCCACTTTGGAATGACCCTTGATCTTTTTCCAGTAGATGGTCATCCCATTCGAGGTGACCAGATCATCAAAGTTTTGGATTAACTTCCCATGTTTCAAGGTTTTGTTATTAGCACATAACATGCCTCTGGTTTTCCAATTAACCAGGTGCTCCACGAACCCGTTCCGTACATAATCCGAATCTGTGATTATGATCAGTTCGTGGAGTTGATGTTGGACAGCAGTGAGGATGGCTTGATGCACAGCCATCAATTCTATCACCTGACTACTTCGGGGACCAATTTTGTATCCAGCGGAGGGTTCTGGGGACTCATTCACCCATGCGTTCCCTATGCCGGCCACGAGTTCTTTTTCCCCGTTGTTGTCAACATGGTAAGAGCATCCATCCACATAGACAGTGGGCATTCCCTCACACTTGTCTTCTTCAAAGATTTTGTGTGGGGAATTAAGGTATGCCTCCATGTTGTCCTTGATTTTTAGACTTTTGTCCTCGAGACAGTTTTCTCTGGCACAATCATGCAAGTCAGCCAGACCTTGCGCGAGGGGACTCTTCTTGTTTTGGCCATATCTGACCTCCACAGAAAAGCCTTGCATTGACAGAATCAGGAAGTAATTTGGGAATTACTCACATTTCCGGCCCGGATTCTGTCACTTTGGAGGTATTGCAGAGGCTGGTGTGGAGTCACTATGATGTGTTCCCCCTGAATGAACAGGCGGTAATTCTTCAATGCCCACACCATTGCCAGGAGTGCCTTCTCCCAATCGTTGAATTTTTCCTCCACAGAGGATAAAGTTTTGCTCGCATAGGATATTACTTTATTGACCTTTTCATGCTTTTGGTATAATACTGCTGTCAAGCACGTATTAGAGAACCCTGTCTCCAGGAAGAACTCCTTGTTTCTGATGGGGTAAGCTAGGCAAGGCGCTTGTGAGAGGCTTCTCTTGAGTTGTCTTACTGCCTCGGATTGTTCTGGACCCCATTCCCACTTGCCCCCCCTTCAAGAGATGATTCAGGGGTCTAGTGATCTCTGCGTAGCCTTCAATGAACTTTCTGTGGAATTAGTCAGTCCAAGGAGGCTCCTTAGTTCCCGCAGAGTTGTGGGATCCTTCAGTTTCTGAAGTTCTTACACTTTCTTTTCTTGGGGACAAAGACCCGGAGGAGTAATCTCATGCCCCAAGAAATTAACACGGGTTCTACACCGCTGTGCTTTCTGAAAGGAAAGTTTTGCTCCGGCGGCCCTCAACTGCGTCAGAACATAACGGATCTCTGCTATGTGTTCCTCCACAGATGAACGTTTGATGAGGACATCATCTACATAAGCCAGGTTACCCCTCGCACCCAGGTTGGGCATGGCCTTATGTAGGAAAATGTTGAATTCATTGCTGGAGTTAAGGTATCCGAAAGGAGTTCGGGTCCATGTGTACTGCTGTCCCCCAAAGGTAAAAGCCAGTTTGTATTGGTCCTCCCTACTGACAGGCACGGTCCAGTATCCATTTCTCAGGTCTATTGCTGTGAATACCTGTGACCCCTGAATCTGGGCAGCCCTTGGTTAATGTAGGGCAGAGGCCATCGGGAAGTATGGACCTGTTTGTTGAGCTCCCTAAGGTCGGCGCAGAGTCTCCACTGGCCGTTTGGCTTCAATATTCCCAGCACCGGATTATTGAAAGTGCTGTGGACTGGATGGATTATTCCCCGGGACTCAAGGTTCTTAATTATTTCAGTAAGGGACTCCATGGATGCGAGAGGAAAGCGATATTGCTTCACAAACACTGGAGTCATGCCAGGGTCCGTGGGAATTTTTGTTGTGTGGATGTCGGTGCGACCACAGTCATATGAGTCTACCGCAAAGAGATCTTGGAAATCCAAGAAAACTTGTTTCAACTTTAGCTTCTGTTCCAGAGTCACGCAGGGATCAGCTAGGTTGACTCTCTCTTCCACCATCTGCCTGAAGCCTGGAAAGACTTCTGGTTTAGCTATCTCAGCGGCCTCCTCCAGCTGGGTGGAGAAGTCCCTGGTCAGAGTGCTGATTTGGACTGGAGGCTGCAGGTGGGAAAGGCAGCCCTCATGGACCTGGAAAATCACCTCATCCCTCCTGAAGTCACAAGTCACATCTTCCTTACCATAAGGGCAAGAAGTGTACACCAGGAAGTTCCCCCCATGCCGGGTGAAAATCCTGTCTGGTGTTGTATTGTCATCACTGTCACTGTCAAAACAGTCCTTGGGGATTTGTCCTAACAGTTCATTTCCTAAATCAATGGAGAAATGTCGGTCATCAACCGCCGTTCCAATAATGGCGCCTGCAATTAAGCAGCTGTTATCCACCTCTATTGGAATGGTGTCATGTTCTATGTTGACTAATGGTGTTGGGTTTACCCCCAACCCTTGCTGTTGGAGAGAAGCATTTAGATGAATATAAGCATCAGGGTTTTTCAATGTTTGTCCTTTTTTAACTTTCACTTCCAGGGAGAATTGTCGGGTCCTTTCTTGGATGGTGACTTCCTCCTTAAGCTGGATTTCAACTGCATAAGGGAGCAATTGAGCTGACCTAAATGCTTTTTCTGGATCATCAAAGCCCATGGGATTATCCGCTAATCGGGACCAAGCTTTGAAGTTTATTAGGTCCACACTAATGGCAAAGCGATTGAGAATGTCACTGCCTAAGTACAAGGCGGCAGTGATGTCTCGCACGACACTACAATTATGGACTATGCTCTTGTTGCCAATGGAGATTTTGAGCATACACCTGCTTGGCAGGAGATGTTTCGAATTGGGTGTTTCCAGATCCATTTCCCATTTGTCTATCAGTTTGAATGTGGGAATGGCTGGATCTTTTGGGAGTTGGCGGAACATGGCTTCGCTGATGAAGCTCTTACCGTTGTTCACACACACTCGGGCGAGAACAGAGTCCTTCCCATCATTTAACTGAACAGGGATGAACAATTGCTCTCCAATTTGCTGAATATCAGCCAGGCTATGAGCTGATTTCACATCTTTCTGGACTATAGGAGTGGGAGTGTCTGATTGTGGATTGGTAAAGAATTTCAGAGTGTTTCCTTCCAGTGTGGAATACCACCTTAAACTGGAAGGAAGGTCAATTTTCAGAAATAGAGAGGACCCCCCATCTCCAGTCTGTTGTCCTACTGCTATTACTGTCACATCTGGAATTTGGTTGTTCTGGAAGTGAAATTCTACTTGGTCAGATTTTTGTTCAACAATGTGGCACGTGCCGTTTAAACTAACATGGTTGACACTCTGCTTTAATTCTATTGGTCGGCTAGTCTGGGTCCAGAGGACCTTGTTTACCCAATCTATTACGGGTGACAACCTTCTCAGGAGGTCATTCCCTAGTAAACAAGGGGTGCCCTCTGGAGTCACTACTTTGACCAGGTGTTTCACCTTGTGTCAACCTATTTTGATGTCCAAATCTGCAGTCCCCTGGACGGGAATTCCCTTCCCGTCAAAGTTCTGCAGTTGTCCAGGTAGAGAGGTGAGAGGAATGCGGTAATTCTCCCCCCTTCCTGCATTTAGTTCATCAAAGGCTCTCCTGGACAGAAGGGTAGCTTGAGATCCAGTGTCCACCAGCGCCAAGATTGTACCCTGCCCCTGTACTTGTACCGGGGCATAATATCTTCCCTCCTTCTCCTCAAGGGGGCACAGATCATGCACATTTTTGGACAACTGCTAGGCTAACTTTCTAGTTTTGGACATGGCGAGAGAAGAGATTTGGGCAGAATTCTGTGGAGAGAAATGGGAATCTGAAAGAAAAAGTTTGCAACTGGATATTGAGGCGGTTTTTGGTTCCTCTGGTACCAGTTCTGGGCCGCCACCCCCTTTTTGGAGGCAGTCACCTGGATGGGTTTGAACCAGGGGTTTTTGGTATTGTTGGTTCTGGGATAGAATGATGGGCGGCGACAGCTCAATCCCCACATCTACCCAGTCTGTTGATTCGGTTTTAGGTTCCCCTGGTTCCGGTTCTGGGCCGCCCCTGCCTTTTTGGAGGCAGTCACCAGGACGGGTTTGAACCAGGGAAGTTTGGTTTTGTTGGTTCTGGGATAGGATGATGGGCGGCGACAGCTCAATCCCCACATCTACCCAGTCTGGAATGGAATCTCTTGGGACCCATTTTTCCTTGGGATGAGTTCCCCCATCTCTGAAGGAGAAGATCCTTTCCCAGCATCCTCTGAGGATCCCTCTCCCTCAAATTGGAAGACCTGTACCTCCTCCACAAAGTGGGTCTGTTTGGGTCCTTTGTTTCTCCTACCTCCCCTCTGCTCCTTGGGAGGCAGGCATTCAGGGGCAGGAGATTTTGTTTCCGGTTCCTGGTTTTCCAGGGGCTGTTTACAAGTGAGGAAGGAAGCTTCCTCCAAGGCTTTACACCCCCCTTCCCCTTGTGCCTCCTCCCTGGGAACCGGTGGGTTATCGGGGTGCTGCCCCCGTCATTGTTCTGGAGCACCAGGTCCAGAGTTTGGGACATTCTGTGCCGGCATGCCCATCTGAGGGTTCTGTTGGGCCCTCAGCATGCGGGCCAAATCCTGTGCCATGTTCTGAACCTGGCGCTCTAATTGTGAAACCCGCTCAGGCTGATACGGGGCTCTATTGTCTCCCCTGGGCTGATACCGGGAAGGGTAGCTATCCCTTCTCTGGTAATACCTTGGGTTGGGAAGATTTGGGTACCCCTCCACCCTTGGCCTCCCCTCTCCCGGATTAGGTTGTCTGGGCTCGGGGAATTGGGGAAAAAAGGATGAATGGTTTTGGGGTTGGAAACCTTGTGGATACCTGGGAAAAAAGTTCTGCCCAGTGTTTGGTGAATTTCTGCCCTCCTGTGGGAAGTTTGGAGGGAAGTTCTCTTGGTTAGGTGCTTGACTGGATCCCCCCCCTTGGGCTGGAGGACTCCACACATAACCCAGGATGGGTCGGTTTCCCTTGTAGCGGGGACTTACATAATCAGGGGAGCGAGGGACCCCATTTGTGGGACTACCTCCTCGACTCCCTGTCTGTGACTGGCCCGAGAACCTTCTGGGCTGTGAATTATTTGGCGCAGACAGGTTTTTAGGCCCCCCCATCTCCAAATCTAAAACGGGGGCAACCTTTACCTCTGCCAACTTGGCAGCAGCAGGGCTGCTGTTGGTTTTGGGGTTTTTCTGCGCATTACTTTTATTTTCTATGGGCTTCTGCACCTCATAGATCCGAGTGGCTTGCTCAATGACCCAGTCTAAAGGTCTTTTCTCGTGAAAATCTCTCACGAGCTGGGTCATTATGTACTTGGGAAGAGCATGGAAAAATGTGTTGATGAATTCTCTGCTGTCCGTGCGCACCCTTCTGGTGTTCTGCGCAAAGGCACGCTTCAATTCTTGCACGAATTCTTGTGGGGCCTGATCCTCCCCACATTGCAAATTGTAAGCTGCCTTGAGAGCCTCTTGGGGATTTCTATGTACAGAAATTTTTTTCAAGATGGCCGCCCTATATGTGGACCATCTTGAATGGTTTTGGTCCTCCAGCCCCGCTAAGAAACTGGAGTATTCAGGGGAGAATGTCCATTTGACGTACTGGATGCAGCTACTGCTGTCCTTCAAATGGAAAGTCTCCATCATTTGCTCATAGAGCTCCAAGTGTTCCCAAACAGAATACTTGGCGTTCTTATGATAAGGCGTGATGACACTCCTGATTGCCTAGTCTGTTTTAAGGGGTCCTTAAGCAAAGCCCTTTTCACCTTATTGGCCTTTTTGGTTCGGGTAACCCTGGTCCATTCATCCTCTGATTCAGAAGCACTGCTCCCAAAGGTGCCGTCTGATCTTCCAGGTTTTCCCGGATTCTGCGAGCCTAGGAATAGCTGGCAGAATGTGGGGACCTGGTCTCCTGTGTCCTGTGACGCTCAGAGGAGTCTTCAGATCCCTCCTTGCTACCAGGATTTGATGGGTACCCCCCTCTGACCTAACTGGACAGAGGTTTTCAGGATGCCCTTTGTGGGCCTACTCTCCTGGGGTTCCCCACTAAATTGCACTGTACTTAGGTGCCCATACACGGATGCCCGCCCATCCATTCCTGGGTGGTACTGGCCTACGAGCCCCATCCTTTTGGCTGGATAGTAATCTGCCATCCCTGTGGCCCTGCGCTCATGTGCGCCAGGGGACATTGTGGTGGCAGAGTCCAGGTACTGGGAGAGATGAAGGCCTCGGGTACTAGGGCTCCTGAGGTTACGCTCAGGTGTTTCCCTTTCCCAGCGAACCACATCTCTATCAGCCCCTGCTCCCTGTTGCAATGTAAGAGCCTGCGCTTTCAGTTCCTCAGTTAAGGCCTTACTAGACTCTATCAGTCTCTCCTGCATGGCTACCTGTTGCTGGAGCCTATCATTATGCTGACAGAGAGCCTCATTCTCTCTCTGTGACTCCTGATTGGTCCTGGTGTACTGGGCCAGTCTTTGCTGCAGGTGGGTTACCTCCTGAGTCCCATCCAAACTGGCCTGCTCCTTTCTTGCCAGAGCCTCTTCCACCCTCCTGATGTGCTCTAACAAGTTCTGATGCTCTTTTTGGAGGTCACCCAGCCCCTGGAGGGCCAAGTGATTTTCTTCAGTTTTTCTTTTTAAATGGCAGACTTCCTGGCCTAAGGTGTCCCTTTCCTGACTAAGAGTCTGCATCTGTGCCGCCAGGTCGTCCCTTTGCCTTTGAAAGGCACCAGCTTTCTGGCGCTCCTGATCAAACTCTGCCTGGGTATCCAGGTCTTTCAGGATCAGTTTATTGCTCTCTGCCTTTTCCCTATCTATGTGGCTTTGCAGGGTGACTACCTGCTCAGCACATGCCCTATTGAAATCTAATTGTTGCTCCAACTTTTTCTGGCTCTGCAGTAGGGAGTCCAAACCTTCTTGGTACTCCTTCTGCAAGGCCAGAAATCTGGTATCCTAGTCAGACTTTTCCTGTTGCAGGATACACATCTCCTCTTTGATTTTAATGAGATACTGTCTGCTCTCATTTTCTGACTCCTGGCTTCTGTGCATCCTCTGCTCAGAAGAGACCAGGTCAGATTGGGCCATCTCTAACGCGATCTGTTGCCTATTTGCCAGATCTTGGCCTTCAGCACATTTGTCCTACATGGCTCCCATATATAGATACAAATATGCTGCTATCCTACCCATCTTGTCGTGTTCATCTTTAGCTTTAGGAGCCATGTATATTTCACTCAGGGCCACATGTAAGGGACCCTAATCTCTCCAGTAATCTAACCCAGTTGCAGTGACCTGTTGTATGATTGCCTGCAACCACGCATCCTGGCCCTGCTTAGTCCATTCACCTCTCACAAATAGCTTATGTAAGAAGTGTTCTCTGGCTATTTTGATGTCTACCAGTGTCGTCATTCTGGAATTTGAGTTCCTTCCTGACTTACAGAAGTTTGTATTTAATTTTGCAAAACAGACCGTTTCCTAGAGTGTTCCTTTGAGGGGTGCTTTGACAGTGTAAAACAGCGTGGTGATCTAACCGGATATGTGTATTGGGTCAGTTGGCACACTGTATTAAGCTGCACAAGTGGTAAATCTAACCCAGAATATCCCGGCTCCGAGCCCCCACTTTGTAAGCGACTTCAATTCAACACTACAGCTAAGTCAATGCCTAGTCTGGGATGCTGATGGAAGCCTTTATTGATGTATTTTTATATCCAGTTCGTTTACTCTGGATGACAACCCTTATATAACACCCCTCTCTCAGAATCCCCCTGACCCCGCTGAGCCAAGAAGTAGGTTTGTTTTGCAAATTTAAAAGGTTTATTTGAAATTTAAACAATATATATCTATCACACTTTTATAGTAAATTAATATTTGATAGCACACTTGTGAAGATGATAGTGGTCAACAATGGATAATGTTACAGTGGTACACTCTTTTGATGGCTTAGAAGTGAGATAGAGAGAATAAAGTTGCTGAGAATGCTTTTATGGCTTCAAAGACAATGCAATGATGAATGAAATGCAGTACAGAAAATAAACTTGATATGATTTCAACAAAAACAATGTAATCACTTTTCTTTGACAATTCACCCCCACCACTTTATGCAAGGTAAAGAGATGGAAGGAAGCACACAGTTCTCAGGAATGCAATCAAATATAATTCAGTTCCCCCCCTAGCAAGCTTAGAGGAAAACAGCTAGGAGTCTTAAATTCAGGCAATATACTATGATGTGGTTGCAATTAAGTGAAAAATATGCGAAACATGCTTTTAATTCACTATAGGAGGTTCAGGGTAGGTGATAGCTACTTTGTATTAGTTCAGGATCACTTTAGAAATGCTCTATGAATGATTGTCAGGTTGCAAACGAATTTCGGCAAAGGAAAGCAAGGACAAATATTTTTACACGTGGCTGAAAATAAGCAAAATGTCAAATTGCGGCAAATTGAGTCGCTTGCATCAAGTGCAATTACGTAGGGAGTATGAGGAGTAGCTTGTTGAAAAGCTTAGAATCTCAGCTTCAAAATAAAAGTTAAATCTTGCTTCTATCACAAACGGATCCGGAGATACGGCCGATTTAGTAAAGGTAGTTTTTCGGATTTGAAATTTGAAAGCTCAGAATGACAGATGACAGTTTTCAGGTTTAGAGATAACAGAATGACACGATTCTAGGAGGCAGTTCTAAATAGGTTAAAATAGTTTGGATTAGATTACTTTAAACTAAGAGATTGGTTTTGGCACAGTGCTAGATGGGTACTCACACAAGATTTTGGACAGGAATGCGACTTCGTCACGGATCAGGTCAACCGGTTGGACTGGACTCCTGGCGGTTCTCTCGCCACGGACGATCTCTGCCTGGTTCTGCTCACTGGATAATTCTACTTCCGGCTAAGCTCTGCTAGCGGCACTGCACAGTGGTCTGGATCTCTGGTTCTGACAAAAGTTCTTGGCAAAAATTCAAACAGCTCGTCCGGCTGTTGAATAGTTTGCAAATGATTTGGAGGCCTGTTGAATAAGGATTCAGCTTGTGGATTCAGGCCTCTCTGCTACAAATTCTGGAGTTAATTTCTGGTCTCTGGGGATTGATGGATTTGAAGTCTGGATCTCTGGATGTGAAGTCTGAAGTCAAAATGCTCCGCAGAAAGTGAAAAAGAAAGTCCTATCTGGCTTCCAGTGGCTCTTTGTATGTGTTTAGAAAGTGGGTGTGTGCCTGGGCATAGCTGAGCCGGCCCCTCGCAATCTATCATTGGCCACGTCATCCTCTCTCCCTTGATTGGGGAGCTGGGTTGTGTGTCATCTTTATTGCTTACAGACAGACACTCCCCCTTGTCAATGTGCACACAAATCTATTTCTGATCCAAATACATATTTCCTAGATACACAATTTGTTGAAATTACATGTACATATTACCGATTATTTATGGTCCATGCTTGTTCGACTCTGATCTTCCTGAGGGCTTGCATTCGCAAATGGCAACTTAATTTCGTTTTTAGTTGGTTTACCAATGTTAAATCTGTATAGAAAATTACACAAATGTACACCCTCCTTCTACACACATTCCAGTAATTTACTAGGTTTCTAGCATAAACCCGGTCTCTGTAATATCAATAAATAGCGGGGTTTCGCCTCAGAACATGGTACAAAGTTGAATCAAGTCTTGAATTTTGGGTAAATTTCTTGGATTAAGGTTCTCCAAATTGCACATTTTTGTGAGCTTAATACAATATTTTAGAATCATTTAACTTAAACATATATTTGTTGCAATATGATTCCACAAAAGTGTCTGGGTCCGCCCCCAGAAACTTGGCAGTACCACATGTCTCTCCTCTCCCAGGCAGGGCTCTGTTTACAGTCCACACAGAAAATCAACATACCCCATTCAAGGGAGAGAGTCTACTGTGTCGGTTGAGGTCAGCCGGCCAGGGGGCCACTCTGCATTTGGTTAGCATGTCCATGTGATCTCCTTGGCTGTTGTGTGGGTCTCTGAGGTGAGAAGGTTTCCCAGCCTCTTGGCCTGTTAATGCAATCAGATTGTCTCTGGGAAGAGCAGGTGGTTAAGAGTTTTAATTAACCAGCGGGCCTTTGAATTTTCCAGCTGTCTCAGGAGGCTGATTAGCTTCTGAAGCAGCAGTTCTCCTGTCAGAGTTTAGACCGCTAGCGCCGGTTTGTGGACAAAGCTGGTACTGCACCCATTTTTGGGATCTGTCTTGAATTAATGCATTTCAATAGAGTGGTCTTTTGCTTGATAGTATAAGATCCTTGCTTAACATTGTTTTGATGGCATCCTTACAGTAGAGTGGTGATGTGGAACCCCCCACAAGAAGGTTGTATCTTTAGAGTGGTCTTGTGCCCATGATTTTAGCAACTTTTTGACATCAATAAAAACGGATTTTGAACAGAACCATCTTTCTTTGCACTGGTGGGTGGCAGATTAGGTGACCATTTTGGTGTGCGCAAACTGCGTGGTTCTCCTGGATTCTGGCGTGAATGTGGGCCGCGACAGCTCATCCCCACATCTACCCAGTCTATTCATTTAGTTTGTTCTGGGATAGAATAATGGGCGGCGACAGCTCATCCCCACATCTACCCAGTCTATTGATTCAACATGGGTCAAAACCCTTGACAAATAGTACACTGGAACTTAGGAAATCAGCTCTTACAAGAAGCACTGTGCATTTGATACTCCTAGTCAACGGGCTTGCACACAAATGCAGCAATATTAACTACAGTTTAAGGGAAATTTCCATTTCTGTAAACTAAAATTATGAAGCTTTGTCCTGGCCTGTAGCAGTTTGTCCATGTTTAATTCCAGACATTTTTAGAAGATGATAAGAGCTTTCGCTCATGGGTCAAAAAGAGACACATGGTGTGGATGCAGTTCATTTTCAGTCTTAGATTGCTTTCAGAGAGGCTTGATCATGACCTGATAAGTCTGACATACATGCATACAATCTCACTACATGAAGGAGCCAGCCGGTAGGATAACATAGACCCAGGGCAGCCCAGGTCGAAACACATAGCTTCCTGCACATATTTTTTGTGACAGTGAAGCCACCTAAATACTGTATTGTGACCACTCCCTCTCAGGCCCACCCAATTTAAACCTTTAGAATTAACCCCCTTCACCATGCTTTTTTAACACTGATAAACTGAGTAGCATCAAATACCTTTAGCACTGGGCAGCACTGAGTTTTTTCACCACAGAACACCATCACATTCACATCCCTTTAACACAAAGCCGCACCGACCGAAGTGTAGTACCTTTGACAGCAGCGCAAACATCTCTTTTGCGAAGTAGCATCACAGGGCAGCACTCATGTTTTATACATTAGGCTGCACATTTGGTAATTCTGTCCTGACTTTGCTGCAGCAGATAACCACTTTAGAACCCGTGCCGCCTGATTCACCTAAACTGTAGTTGTACCAACTCCATTTGTGGAGCCCTCCCACCGAGTAGCACCCCAAAGAAGTGAGGGCCCAGGCCCGGCCCGGCTATCTTAAAATGGATAGACAAGCGCAGACTGTCCTGGACTTGCGACCAGAAACCTAGTGCCCACTAGCGAGCATCATTAAGGCTGCCTCCAACAAACCAACTGAGCTGCACCATAAACGCCTTATGCACAGACGAGCAACATGGACAGCAGGAAGATAAAGGTAAAAGGGGAATGGGAATTTGGAACAGGTTGACGCTTCAATTAGTAGAATGAAAGAATGCACAATTATATGATTTCTGAAAACTTCACATCAACCAGGATACCAAGGCCCTGCATGCGCCACCAGGACAGGACCTTTCACCTTTCCCTGCTTCCAGGGAAGCTCTTCCATGTGGGCCGAGTCCACACTACTTTATACGTGTTGTTCTGGCATTCATTCAAATTGGCAATCCTGCACATGACATTTATGTTCATACAAATGGGTGGTTTTAGGATTCAGTGTTTCACTCTCCCATGGTGCACTTTTGTAAGGACTAGGAATACTGCAAAGGCCGGCCCTCCACCGCTGTCTAGCCGCACTGAGCCAGGTGTTGCAAGCAAAGACCCACTCAGACCCCAACAAGGCTCCCTTCCGCAGCAGCTCCGGATACAGTGCCAGGAACAGCATCGAGTTTAAGTCATCTCATGCTTCCACCACCATATGCCATGGATGGGAGGGATGCTGCTGCCTGCAACAGGTGTTTGAGAAAACCTAATCGTCATTCAAACCACACTCATTCAGTCTGATTGGAAATGTGATGTTTTTTTCATATTTGTTTTTGTCTGCACTCAAACACTGACTGAGTGGCAGTGCTCTGGCCCTTTCTCAAACAACAGAGCTAGTAACAATTAATTACAAACAATTCACTTGACTGTTCTCATTCAGAGTGACTGCCTCTTCTCCAACTCCCAATCCCCGCTGGCCCATTCAATTTTATATTTTTTATTTCTTACTATGTGTAACCCACATGCACAAATTCTGTCTCCAGACTCTCCACTCCAGTTTATGGTTGTGCCAGGTAGCTCGAATAGGCCCTTCCTCTTTGTTGGGTGTGCTTTGCTTGAGGCCTGCTCCCTCCTCTGTCATCAACTCTTCCTTTCGAATATCTGCGCATTGTGCTGGGCGTGGTACCCATCAACGCACTAATGCGCATGACTGCCCATGCGTCTTGAGCATGATTGGCTGCCACTGTCAGCCTGCTAGATATCAACAGGTCCCCTGACCCTGCCATGAGAGACTCAAGAGTCATCCCTGGGTCAGCCCTGCCGCCCACCCAAGGCAGGCAAAAGCAAACTTGATGTAGGGCCCACCCCAGAACAGGAATTGTGGGTGTTCTCGAAGAGAAAGTGAAGCTGCCTGCCCAGCACCAAGCCTGTGAATGGCTGGGGCACTGGCAGCCCCATGACTCATGCTATTGGTGCATCATCAAAGCAAATTTAACAGTTACTCTTTTAACTTTTCTTTGATGATGTTCTTCGACTGATGTTCTTCGGCTGACACTGTGTGCATTCTAATCAGAAATACATCCGTTTACCACTGTGCGGTGCACTGGCGGCAGGCTCTGTGAGGCAACGTAACAAGTACAACTTCAGTTACAGAAATCCAGCCCAGCTCCATGGATATTAATGTGGCTCATAAAACTGGCCCCAGAGTGGCTTATTAAATGGTCCCCAGAGCCATCCAAAGTGCATTTTGATTCTGCCAGTAGCAGAATGGTAGATAAGCCAGTCCGCCCCTGGTTATGAGACAACTAAGTTGTATCTTCTGCAGAATGGGCGAGATATTGAACTCCAAATGGACCATTTCCATAGATTGCTTGAGCAGTGTCCCTCCAGTTTGTCCACCCTGTGTAAGTGGGTCATGGCCCACATAAGCACACCATACATAATGACAGGAGTAGGGAGTTCAGAAAGAAAGGTTCTAGGAGGTATATGTATGTTGTTTGTGCCTTCCCTAAATTCCTCCTTACCTATCCACTTACGCACCCTTAACCTCTTACCAGTTTCCCTAACCTCCCTAATACCCATCCACAATTTCTCCCTAACCCTCTTCTCCCATTGGCTGCTGCATGATGTCCTGTTAGTCTCACATCAGGCACCCATGCCAGCCACGATGGGAGGGTTGTACTCCATTTGGTTTATGTGGTTCAGTAGGAGTTGTGTGACTTCCTCCCTAGCTTGACAGAATCATCAGCTCCCACGAGGGTTAAGCTTGCCACCTAAGCCAAATGGAGTCAACCTCCACGCCTTTAGCTGAGATTATTAAGGCATTGCAAGAAATTCAGACAGAGTTAGCAAATGCAAGGCACGGGCTAGTGCACTCAAGACGCAAGTCAATTGGGTAATTGCTCTAGGCACACCATTACAGAGTGACGTTTTTGTGGCTCCGTCAGATTCTGCTCTGCGCACCTCCACCATGATGGTGGAACAGCCATAAGGGATGACTTTAGCGCCACCTGAAAGGTTCTCAGGGGACCCACGGAAAAATTGTACTTTCTTGAATCAGTGTCAGTTGCAATTTCTCTGTAAACCCGCAGCTTTTCAGACAACACAAGCAAGAATGGCATTTGTAATTTCGTGACCCAATACAATAGGTTAGTGGTGGAGAGATATTGGCCTCAGCCTAAGCAAGCTGTCATTTTCTATCAGGGCTTTAGGGAAGAATTAACGGATGCCATAGTACACGTACAGCCGCAACCCGAATCAAGTAGTAATTGATTGAGCGAACAAAGGGGCAACAAGAAAAGACCTGAGGTGCTTCCTTTTGCACACTTAGATAAGGGCAGAAAAGCAAGTCCTTGGTTGGGGGAAGGGGAACCTATGCTAATAGGCAACATCAGGGTTCCTTTGTTGGCCGAGGAGAAAGAGAACAGGAGTCAAAACAATGTATGTCTACATTGCGGGAAGGCAGGCCATTATATTCACAATTGTCCCAAAATGCCTGTACGTAATCCTGAAAGCCGAAGAGTAGAGGTGGGCAAAGAGACAGCTTGACAGTAGAGGGAGCTATCTTGTCGAGTCTATCCACAGTTCAGCTTCCAAATTCCATTGCCAACACAATACAGAATAAGAATACCCCATGTGTATGTACTAGTGACATTGTGCTTTTCTGATTGCAAGGAAATGGTATCTGCCATGGTCAATTCAGGGGCCACAGGGAATTTCCTGGATATCACATTAGCCCATAAATTAATGGTCTATACACAAGGCAAGGAGGCCATGGAACCAGTGCATTCGGTGGATGGTTCCTGTTTAATTTCAGGTCCCATTACTGCTCATATTAGTCCCTTAAGTATGCTGTATTTGATGGGGCATGAGGAGGTTTTGGCCTTTGACTTGATTGAAGCCCCACAGTTTGGAGTGATTCTAGGAATGCTGTGGCTAGTAAGGCATAACCTGATTATCGATTGGGTGGAACGCACTTTTACGTTTGGGTCAAAGCTTTGTGAAACCCATTTACAAGATTTGGTTGGGCCAACCACCATCTTAGTGGAAGGAGCTATTTCACATGCATGTACAGGGGTGGTGGAAACAGAGTTGCCTGTGATTATCAGAGAATTTGCTGAGGCATTCGATAAAGGAAAGGCTGAGACACTAACTCCACATAGGGAGTACGATTGTGTTATTGATCTGGAATCAAAGGCTAATTACAATGTAGCTGAATGTATGGCTTGTCTGAGCAGGAGAATCAACACCTGAAGAAGTATTTGGATCACATCTTGGCGTGTGGGTTCATCTGGCATCCAAATCTCCAATCTCCTCCCCCTTGTTTTTGTCTCAAAAAAAGAAGGCACCCACGTAGCTGTATTGATTACAGAGCATTTAATAATGTGACGATTAAAAATCGTTCCCACTTCCAATTATTTCAGTCCTACTGGATCAGGTGAAATCTGCAGCAATATATAGAAAATTGGACTTGAGAGTAGCCTACCATCTAACACGAGTTAAGGAAGAGGAAGAGTGGAAGATGGACAAAGTTTGGGTTGTTTGAGTACCTTGGAGAGTATTTAGACCAGTTAATCATAGTGTATATTGACAACATCCTTATATATTCAGAGACAGAATAGCAACACATGCAGCATGTTAAGGCAGTTTTGAAGTGACTCCCGAATTATAAGTTTTTTGCTAAACTTGAAAATGTGAGTTTTACAAATAGGAGAGTGGAATTCCTCAGGTACATTTCGTAACGCTCACCTGGCTCCCACGGAGGCGCTGGTCTGGTCTGGGTTGCTGTGGCCTCTTCAAGCGTGATACGCAGAATTTGGACCACCGATTGAACAGGACCCCCAAATCTTGCTTGTCTGGCCCGTATGAATATCCTTTTGCAGATGAGAAAGGGGATTAACTGTCTGCTGAATAGCGTGCTTGCTCCCCCTTCCCCCGTTCGTTCTTCTCTGATTCCTCCAAAACCCCCGGTTTGGAAGGATGAACTCTCCATCCTGCTTCTGGTGCAGGGGCACACGTTCGTCCAGTTACTTCACTGGTTTTCAGAATGGCGCTGGCACATCCACTTGACTTTTCTGAGCGATACGACGTAAGTATGAAGATGCAAAAGTTCAAGTGTGAGCCTCCTTTTTATGTTGTCTTTTCTGTCCTTTATTTCAGGTGCAGAACAAAGGCGATGCGTTGAGGGGTTAAATTGCCGGTGGTAAAATCAGGTGAGCTAGTGATGAGGGCGACCCCTCTAAATGTTTTTATAATTCCCCAGTAATGTCTTTTGTCCTTTCCCCATAGGGGCCGGGGTGCGGTACCTGCCAAAGATGCGGCGCCGACCCGAGATGTGGAATGGTTCACCAAGAAAAGCCAGTAAGTAATATGGCTGAAAATGTCATTTCCCCATAGGGGCCGGGGTGCGGTACCTGCCAAAGATGCGGCGCCGACCCGAGATGTGGAATGGTTCACCAAGAAAAGCCGGTAAGTAATATGGCTGAAAATTCAGCTTTCCTCTTGTGTTCCCTTGCTCACCTTTTGTCTCTTCTTCTCTCCCCTAGGTGCAGAGATGTGGTGACCGTTGCTGAGAGCCGCGATGGAGCCGGGCGGCGTCTCTGGAACAGGTGAGTGAAGCACGGCGCTGCAGCGAGCAACGCAGTGCTTTTAAATGGAAGTCTTCCTTCAGGAATGCTGGCGTGAAGATTCCAGATGCAGGTAAGAAGGTTGAATAAGTTCTTGGTTTTCACCTTTCTCTTCTCTTATTCCCTTACAGGTGTTCCAGGTTCGAGGCGGGCATGGCTGGAGTCCAGGTGCAGGAGCAGCCACGGTGAGCGTTCAGCTGCTGGGATGCAGAACAACGTGAAGCACGTGTGGCTGTCCGGGCGTGGCTTAAATAGCTTTGGAAGAAGTTCCAGGGGAGTATTCTTCCACAGCCCCACCCCAGTAACAAAATAGTTCCTTCAGAAAAATAGTCCCTCCTAAGCCTCATTTGGCTTGGTTCTTCATGCAGCATGGTCTGCATCAGGTGAGTGTGCAGCATGGTCTGCTTCAGGTAAGTGCACCAAACACTTCCCCTTATGAGCCTGGCGCCTATGGCGCCAGGACTGATGTTCAACATGAGCCTGGCGCCAACGGCGCCAGGACAGAGTCCAA
This sequence comes from Ambystoma mexicanum, assembly GCF_040938575.1. Lineage (NCBI taxonomy): Eukaryota > Metazoa > Chordata > Amphibia > Caudata > Ambystomatidae > Ambystoma > Ambystoma mexicanum. Next base: position 1,171,672,202 of record NC_090928.1, on the reverse strand, counting down.
AGAGCCCCTATAAAGAGCTGTTGGGCTTTTACCCGGGGCGTGATGCCTGCTCCCGGGGGTGCTGGGCCTGGCCTGGTGGTCCGGGGGTAGGCATCATGACAGCACTCCCCCCCCAAGGCCCCTCCCAAGGTCTTTTCCCAAGGAGGTTTCGGTTTGTTTGGGAAATTCCGATGGAACCTTTTTACTAGCCGAGGTGCATGTACGTGGTCGCTGGGTTCCCAAGAACTTTCCTGAGGCCCGTACCCCTCCCAATCAATTAGATAGAAAAGTTTTGATTTTGAGATCTTAGAGTCCAAAATGTTCTTCACCTCGAATTCAGGCTCCCCATCTATCTGGATTGGTTCTGGTGGCTTTATTAATCTGGTTCCTGTTTGCACTGGTTTCAAAAGCAACACATGAAAAACGGGGTGAATCCGCATGTTAGCTGGTAGATCTAGCTTGACTGCCACTGGGTTAATTATAGCTTTGATCGAGTAAGGGCCTAAATACCTTGGATTAAAAGTCTGAGGTCCCTTGAGCGATAAGTGTTTGTTAGCCAACCATACTTGATCCCCTATTTGGTATGGAGGCACCTCCTTTCGATGCAGATCCGCATTCTTTTTGTATTTCCCTTTCGCATGTTGTAAGTGTGCAGTAGCATCCTTGAAGGCTTGAGTAATCGTAGAATGCAAATGGTCCACTGCGGGCATTTCGAGGCTCAAAGGTGATTCCAAGTCTGAAGTACGAGGGTGATGTCCATATAGGGTATAAAAGGGGCTCTGACCAGTTCCAGAGTGTATCGAGTTATTGTATGCATATTCAGCCACCCATAAAATATCCTTCCAATTACCCTCCGATTGGTGCAACATACATCGTAGATATTGTTCAAGGGTCTGGTTCGTTCTCTCCGTTTGACCATCGGTCTGTGGGTGGTGGCTGGTTGAGAGTCTTACATCGATTTGTGCCAGTTGACAACACTTTTTCCAAAAATGAGAAATAAACTGGTTTCCCCGATCGGAGATTAGTATGGACGGGAATCCATGCAGACGGATGATATTTTCGAGGAATTCCTTGGCAAGAACAAAAGCTGAAGGTAATCCTTTCAACGAAATAAAATGGGCCATCTTGGAAAATTAATCCACCCCAACCAGAATAGTATTGTATCCATTACAAGAGGGCAGGTCCGTGATAAAATCTAGTGACAAGGTGTGCCAAGGTGCTGGTGGAATGTCTAAGGGTTGAAGAAGACCGGTGGGTTTTGTTTTTTGACCTTTGTTTTGGGCGCAAACTCCACAGCACATCACGAAAGGTTTAATATCCTTTCGCCAGGACGGCCACCAGAATTGTCGTTTAATTTTTTCCTCTGTTTTGGCAATGCCAGGATGTCCTTCCATCAGAGTATCGTGATGATGGGAAATAACCAGTTCTTGCAATTCCTTTTCTGGCAAAAATAAACGTCCTTGGAAGTAAGGTAAGCCATCGTTGATTGAAAAGGCAGATCCACTTTTGATCCAATCCTGCAAGGCTGAAGAGTCGAGGAATAGTTTTACCCGTGCTTGAATGTCTTCAAGGGTTTGTAAAGTGGTTATCCCCAAGATTCTTTGTTCGGGAATTATCGGCACAGGTTCTGAGGTTGTGTCCATTTCTCCCATTCCAATTCAAGCGCGTCCGCTTTGCCATTCTTACAGCCGGGATGGTAGGTGATTACAAAATCGAACTCAGCAAAGAATAAAGCCCATCGGAGCTGTCGTGAAGACTGAGCCTTGGCAGTTTTTAAATATTGTAAATTTCGGTGATCAGTGATCACGGTGATGGTATGCCTGGGGCCAAGAAGATGATGCCGCCAAGCCTTAAAGGCGGACTTAATGGCTAATAATTCCTTATCGGTGATTGCATAATTTATCTCCGGCGGCGAGAACTTTCTGGACCAAAATGCTACGGGGTGCAGTTGGTTGGTTTCGGGGTCTCTCTGAGACAGGACAGCTCCCATGGCTAAGCTGGGTGCGCCGGTTTCGACTATATATGGGAGATCAGGACGCGGGTGTTTCAAAATAGGTGCAGACGTAAATTTAGATTTGAATTCCTGAAAGGCCTGTTCAGCTTCCTCGGTCCATTCAAAACGTTTATTCTTCCACAAGAGTGCAGTGATGGGTTGCACCACCCGTGAAAATTCCGGGATAAACCTGCGATATAAATTAGCAAAACCAAGCATGCTTTGGACACCTTTCCCCGAACTAGGTGATGGCCATTTGAGGATGGCATCCACTTTCCGTGAGTCATTTCGGACCCCTTTAGGTGTCAGGACGAATCCAAGAAACTCAACCTCGGTGGTATGGAAAACGCAATTTTCCAGCTTTGCAAACAGTTTGTGCTGGCGCAATTTCTCAAGGACGGCCCTGACATGTTTTCTGTGATCAGATTCCGAAGAGGAGTACACCAGACTGTCATCGATATACACGACAACACAGACATCGATGAGTTACCGAAGGACATCATTCATGAAGAAATGGAAGGCAGCAGGCGCGTTGCACAACCCGAAAGGCATCACCTGGTATTCGAATAGTCCATATTTTGTACGGAAGGCCGTTTTCCATTCGTCGCCTTCTTTTACTCGTACCAGATGATAAGCCTCCCAGAGATCTAACTTGGTGTATATGCAAGCGTCCTTCACCTGGTCAAGGAGTTCAGGGATCAAAGGAAGAGGGTAACGATTTTTAACAGTTATCTGGTTCAATGCGCGGTAATCGATACAAGTTCTAAGGTCGCCTTCTTTTTTTGGCACGAAGAACAAAGCCGAGGATGCTGGACACTTTGACGGGCGAATGAAACCATTGGCTAGGTATTGGTCTAAATATTGTCTCAAATGCAGATTCTCCGGCTCAGTAAGGGCATAAATCCTGCTACAAGGTTGTTGTGCACCGGGCACCAGATCGATTTGGCAATCGTACGATCTGTGAGGAGGTAACCTGTTGGCCTGTTCCTTTTGGAAGACGTCCTGAAAGTCTTGGTATTCCGGAGGTAGTTGCATGGAGACAGAGGTTACTGATGCTAGACTGATCTTCAGATTTTCTGGGTAGCAGGTTTGTGCACACTCCGGAAAGGTTATTCTCTTCGCTCGCCAATCAATTCGAGGATTATGTGTCTCTAACCAAGGGATTCCGAGAATAACCTGAAACTGTGGAGCCTTGATTACATCAAACACAACTGCCTCCCGATGGCCGTCCGGACCTACAAGTGTCACCTCAGCTGTGGAATGTGTTACTGGTCCCGAGGCAATTTCAGTTCCATCAACTGTGGTGATGACATCTTTGCTGGTTTTAAGACGCAGGGGAAGGTTAATCCTGGAGACCAATTCACGATCCACATAGTTTCCTATAGCCCCACTATCGATGTATGCCTTTATTGCATGCAACCGCTTAGGCTGTTCCGGATCTACGAGGACCATTGGCACAGTGAAATGCGAGGTCTGAGAGTTCGTTTTCAAGCTCGGCAAGCGGACCCCTACGCTTGTCGGGCGGGGTCGTTTCCCGATACAGAGGTTTCATGGATTTTATCAGCAGCTCCTACCACCTTCCTGGGCGGCCTTGCCGGGCAATCTGGTAGAAAGTGTCCAGAGGATCCACAATAAAGACATAAGTGCATCTGCCGTCTTCTTTCACGTTCCTTTTGCGTTAAAGGTCCTTTAACTCCTCCTATTTGCATTGGCTCAGAGGCTTCAGCCCCCTTGAGGTTAGCGTGGGTCTTGACTAACACCCGGGTCTCAAACTTGGACCGATCAGCTTTTCTGTTTTGCAGTCTGTGATCCAATTGGACCACTAAGTCTATATATTCTGAGCATTCTTGGGCCAGGACATCTTTAAGTTCTCCGCGTAGAACTCGAATAAAAGAACGTGATTCTTTTATCCTCTGGCCACCCAGTTTCCACAATTAGTCTATTAAAGGTTGCAATGTAGGAAAGGAGGGCTTGATTGCCCTGTCGCAGAGATAGAAGTTCGTCATCTAGAGCCTGCCCCTGGGAGTGACGAGCAAATAGCCTTTCCATGCTTGCTTGAAATCCTTGAAAATCACGAAGAATCGGGTCATCTTGAGTTACCAGTGGAACTGACCAATCGGCAGCACTGCCGCTGAGATATGACAATACAAAGGCTACCTCGGTCTGGTCACTAGGCAAGGCCCCAGGTCTGCACAGGAAATGCAAACGACACTGATTCATGAATACAGCGAATCGTTTGGGGTCCCCAGCAAAGCGTTCGGGTGGGGCCAGCGGCATGTTTCCAGGTAGATTAATCTGCACCGGGTTACTGGAAAGGACAGGAGCGGGGTTCGCTCCGGAACCGGGTAAAGGGGTTTGTCCAGCTTGACCTTGCAAAAGCTGTCTAGCCAGGTCATCAGCTCTTTCCTTTGTTACAATCACTTCCCTCCTGAGAGCATTAGTCTCTTGACGAGCGGCGTGTACTTCGGCCCGTAATTCCCCCAGTAGTTGGGCCAACTGGTCAGTATCGGAAGTTTCCATAGCGACTGGGTGGGAATTTGTAGGAAGGCTTCGCGTTCCATAACGCTCACCTGGCTCCCACGGAGGCGCTGGTCTGGTCTGCGTTGCTGTGGCCTCTTCAAGCGTGATGTGCAGAATTCGGACCACCGATTGAACAGGACCCCCAAATCTTGCTTGTCGGGCCCGTAGGAATATCCTGTGGGAGTGTCCATGGATTACAAGAAAGAGCGGGCAGTGACCAACTGAGCAATCATTTTTAGGATATGCAAACTTCTATCAATATTCATTGACAACTTTTCACAGATCATAGCACCCAACACCAGGTTGTTACGCAAGGCTGTCATGTTTGCTTGGGATGAGGACACTGAGAAGGCATTCCAGAGATTATAGAACGCATTTATTGAAGCACCCATCTTATGACAACCAGATTTGACTAAGGTTTCTCGGGTGGAGACGGATGCCTCCAATCTTGCTATTCAGGCTATTCTATCCTGAAAGGATTCAGATGGAGTCCTTCATCCGGTAGCTTAGTTCTCCCAAAAGCTAACTAGTTGTGAGCAGAACTATTCTATCACAATCAAGGAACTTTTGGCAATGAAGGCAGTTTTTTCAGGAGTGGCAGCACTATTTTATGGGGGCACATCAGCAGGCGGTAGTTGTGACTGATCACAAGTATTTGCAATATCTGAGATCTGCAGAGACACTGAGCCCTAGGCAGTTAAGGTGGTCCCAGTATTTTGGGGAATTTGACTTTTTGGTAACTTATCGGCCAGGTCAGAAGAATATTAAGGCTGCGTTAACCAGGCAGCAAAATTTGCAATTGGGTATGTAGGAAGAGCATAACATCATTCCAGTGGAAACAATTATTGGGGCAATCTCAGAAGACATATTAAGGCGGTGCGTTGAGTGTTCTTGACCACAAAATGGCAGGAATGGGTGGCATGAAATCCTGTGAAGAAGATACAGGATGGGCTACCTTACCATGATAACACAATGTTTCAGGCCACAGAGAATCTCAGGAAGAAGGCACAATTGTGGTGTCACATGCTACCTTTAGCAGGGCATCCAGGGGAAAGTAAGACCAAGCACATGGTGCAACATTATTTTTGGTGGCCAAACATGGACAAGACCATACATGCTTAAATTCAGGGCTTTGTGGTGTGCATGAGGCAGAAATCAGATCACTCCAGGAAGGCGGGGTTGTTACAATCTTTACCCACCCCAAATGAACCATGGAGTTCCATATGGATGGACTTTGTGACATATCTGCCTAAAGACAATGGCTATGACACCATTATGGTGGTATCGGACTATTTTCCATACAAGCTCACTTAATCCCATGTAGTGGAATACCCCCTGCTGCCAAACTGGCAGATTTATTTTTATAGCACATAGTTAGACTGCATGGTTTACGTGCTGCCATTGTTTCCGATAGAGGGTCACAATTTACTGGTTTGGTGTGCTTTTTGCACAATGATTGGAATCCGCAGTGCTCTATCTACCAGTTATCACCCCCAAACGGATGGACAGACAGAATGAGTGAGCCAAACCCTGGAGCAATACATACACTGCTCATTAGCGGAGAGAATTGATTCCTAGGTGAAGGCTCTTTGGTTGGCGGAGTTCCTACATAACAACTCTGAACACGTCTCATTGGGAATGACTCCTAATGTGTTTGTATGGACAAGGCCAAAATATGATTCCTGAGAGGTTGCCCACGATTAATCACCTGCTGACATTAACTCAGTGGAAACAGATGCTTCTGAGTATACGTGAGAAAGCATGACAAAAAAAAAGCCAAGGTAACTTTCAAGAGGACTGCAGATCGGATAAGATGAGAGGCTTCACACTATGTGGTTGGGGATAGAGTCCAGTTGTCCACGCAGAACAAGCAATTGGTGGGGTCACTTTAATTTCTGTCCCCATTCATTGGGCCTTATGTAATGTCATTGAAAAATGTATTTCAAAGACTGCTGTTAAATTGAGGTTGCCTGGTACCATGAAAATTCACTCTGTGGTTCATGTATCTTTGGTCAAACCTGTCGCGAACTGTGGCAAGGTCAGAGAACTCTGGTTATGATACCTGATGTGTCCGGGGAACATGCAGTGCAATGCATGCTGGATTCCATGAAGTGGTATGGACGCATGTGGTATTTGGTGGATAGGGCCGGGGTTGGGCCTGAGGATTATTCTTGGGAACCGGCAGAAGTAGTACATGCACCCAAACTGGTGAGACAATTTCACCTTTCACATCCTGGAAAACCAGGTCCTTGGAGGCCCCCTGGGAAGGGGAGTAATGTTAGAGTGAAGAGTAGCTTAGGGGTCCTTTTTCATCTTGCCAAGGCCTGTTGTGGCCAGAGCCACCACACGTGGGCTAAAAAGCCCTGGAGGTGCTTGGAGCTGGGGCCCAGGGCCATTCTGTCATGAAAACTACATGTCCTATGAAGCTTTGGGGCAGGTAGCACGTGGATGCAAGCACACATGTGTAGAGGAGGTCCCAAATAAAGCCTACACTCCAGTCGCCCATTTTGAATTACCAGGAATGTTCACATCGAGATATGTGAAGTATGATGAGCAAAGAAACCAGCAGAGAGCCGCAGTAGGTCTCTGCCCAGTACTTATAAAAAGAACAATGCGTATTGATGTCCCGGTACCCAGAAAACCATGGACAGTAAGGTATCCATTAAGAAAACCCTACCAGCATATTAGACGAAATGAAGATTGCTTAAGTACCGTCCCGGAAGAAACCAAAGAAGCCTTAATTGAAGACGAATGGTGATGTCACTAGGGCCCGGACAGACTCACAGATGGAAGAAATGACAACCAAAAAATGACACACAGAGACAAAACGCCATGAATAAAGATATTGTGAACCCAAAAGGAGAGAACGAGGTTGAAATACAAAGAAGCTTAAGCTGTTAGCAGGATGGAGATATTCAACCAGCTAACACCTGTAAATATGCTTGGAACTACAAGAAATCTAAGAAAACAGTGTAGCTTGCTATGCTAAGTAGAAGAATAGCATGGCAACGCCATTATACATAATCTACCTCAAAAAGCACGAAAAGCAGAATCAACTGAAGTTACTAGAGGCCAAACAAGACAAGATTCATATTCTAAGCAAAACAAGAAGAGACAGTTGAATCGAAACTCAGCATATGCAACTCGGGCCAGGAGAGCCAAGGTCATACCAAGAGAAGGAACCAACAGTAGCTACATATAATTGAGACTTAAGAACAGAATATCCTGTCTTCGAAGGGTCGAGATAAGGAGGCATAGGCAGGTGGCAAGCTGAATAAGGATTAAATGCACAAATTGAGAGAAACTAGACAAATTCACGATGTGGGTAGCACGTGACCAGCTGAGCGAGAAGGAGCACGGGTTCACCTACGTTTGGCATCCTCCCAGGCAGAGATATCAGACCTTTTCCAGACAGAAGATGCAGTTTCGAGGCCAACCAGAGTAAAATAATTGACACATAGTTGCTGAAGCGATGATTGATTGTAACCTTAATTGGAGGAAGGCTGGGTAAATAGGGGGTACCCTGCACTTTGCTGACCGTTTTGCGTGCTGCTAAGCAAAGTGGAAATTTATGCATGGGGTTGGTGCCAACCCAATCATAATGGACCAAATAATCTAGGGTCCTATAGTTAGTAGAACTAATGGGACGTCGTACTTTTAGTGACATTGAAGGAAGGGCTTAAATGTCTACCTGACAGTGTTTACTCAATCCCCTCACTCCGTTACCATATACAGATATAGTACCTATATTAAAGTTACCTTTTCCTAACCAATAGAATTGCATGTTAACTTTTGAGTGTTACACGTCAATTATGACGAGTTTTGAGTATAAATGTCACTGCTTGTATGAAATTTGTTGGAGTTGAAGCGAGACAGACTATCACATCACTGCTGATTTCCATGACTCCCCGTTTTTTTGTACTTGTCATTAAACTGACTCCCTTTGCCAAATCATTGAGTTGTCCTTATTGATTGGTGTTGGAATAATAAATCTGCACCCCCATCCATCTCAAAGGTGCAGCTACCTCGTCTTAAAGTACTTCGGAGCAAACCTCGGCTCTATGGGCTGGCCAGTGGTCTCCGGAGTACACATTTGCTTGAGGACGTTTAAGAAAACTGCTCACCTCTATCAGGTGCTGGTGATACTTCCTGATGAGGTAAGGACAAGCGGCGTGTTCCGGAGAGGTTTCCATGATCAAGCAGCGGTGAAGGCTCAATGCTGACACGTTATCCCATGCTGTGGCCGTGAACAGATGACCATGAACAAGACGCAAGGTCAGCATGGCTCTCCTGCTGGGCCTGGGGTCGCCGCAGGAGTTCTTCTAAGGCATCCAGTATGCAGCAGAGAGTCGCCACGATGCTGCAGCTGGGAATACTATTTTGCCTGCATTCATGTGCTCTGGGCAGCCAGGTGTGCCCCAAGCATAAGATAAGTAACCATTGTGTGGGAAATTAGTGTTATGAAGTTCTAGAGACATGCTCACTAAGATTGACAGACTATTGAATGTGTATGAGGTCATGCAGTAGCTTTTACCTGTGAAGCGACAGGGTTTTGGGCGATTTACTAACAACAGAGTTATCTGTGCCACTCATGGAACTAGAAGGCATGATGTTTGTTGACGCATCCAGGGAGATATGTGCCAGTCCCTCGAACTAAGATTGTTGGGACCAGGGAAGCCCTACTCGATCAGGCTTCTTTCATTTTGAGACATGTTCAGTTATAGGAGTCTCTTGTGTTTATGTTTGCTTTCCTCATGATGCTTGTAGGTGGTAGTTCCACCTTTCATGCTTCCATTTCATGTGCAACCAGGCACTTTGAAACAGTTGTTGCTAATTGTATAAGTGCCTAACAAATGACCCATAAATAAAAATAAACATTATATTTGTTTATTTCATCTGTATTTTGTGATGTATGTGTTTGACATGGCAGAGAAACATGGCTTGCATTAAGGGTCTGAGACAGCTTAGAGAAAGGAGTAGGGACTTGGAAAAGAAAGGTTCTAGAAGGTATATGTATGTTGTTTGTGCCTTTCCTAAAATCCCCCATACCTATCATGTCATGTACCCTCAACTTCTTCCCTAACCTCCCCATACCCATCCCCAATTAATTTCTCCCTTAGCCTCTTCCCCCATTCGCTGCCGTGTGGTGTCCTGTTAGTCTCACATCAGGCACTTGTGCCAACCACAATGGGAGGGTCGTACTCGCTTCGGATTCCGTGATTCGGGATGAGTTGTCTGACTTCCCCTCTAGCATGCCAAAGACTGGCCCATGATGGGCCAGTCTGGATATCATTTGTACTGTGGAATGGTATGAATTAATGGGCATCAAGTGTAAAACAAATGTGATAAGTGATTTTATGGGGCTAGTATGGCCTACTTTGGTACAAACAGTGTAAATATATTTTCTCATGTGGCATTGCAATTTTTACTGGCATCAAGGGTAAACCCAGTGTGATGAGTGTTCTTATGTGGGAGGACGGGCCTGTTTTGGTGCAGCCAGTCTAGGTATGCTTTCCTATAGTGGCATGGCCTTTTTACTGGCAAGGCCAACAGGAGTTTGGTCTTTAATGGGGATACTGGCATATATTGACAGTGCCACTCTAGATGTTTTTTTTATAGTATAATTACTGACATTATGTGCAAAGTACATGTTCTGATGTGTATATACTCGCAGATATTGGTGCAGCCAGCATGGAAATGTGTGCGCAAAGCCAGCATGAAAATGTTTTTATACTGGCATATGAATATTGTGGGAAAAGGCATCATGAACGTGCTCCTGTGCACTCTTCGTGGCTTGAATCTAATGGATTTGTGTTATTATTATTTTGTTTTATTTGGTGTTTGGCTTAATTTAAACCTTTCACCTTTGTTACATCACATAAACTAGTATAACAGTTAAAACATCATGTACATATTTCATGTATATTAAAAGGTAACAGCATCACGGAATGAAAAGAAAAGAATAAAGACAGAAGAGAAGAAGTAAAACAAACAAAAAGTCACACACTTTATCAATTCTTTATTTCATCATATCATAAGTTCTTTGCTGATGGCTAATTAATTTAAAAATGGCCTCTAGAAACTTAATCAATGCTAAAAATCAAAGATGTCCATTCCCTACACATACAAATAATCCACCACTCATCTGGGGTCAGCACTGTAAATTCATTAAAAAGAATTGTGACTTTATATAGTTTATAACTGGACAAAACAGCAACCGGTGGCAAGGGGTTCCTTATTGTTATTGACTGTACAAAGTGTACATCTTGCACATGTTTCTCCATGTCTGTTTCTGGCAGCTAATACTTCTTTGGTTGGATATAAGTTTAGTCGAAATCTCGTATAATGCATTCGATAAAAGCTGCTCTGGAATTTCAAACAATACTTTGGAAGCATGTTATATTACGTACATTCCGAGAAAGGTTGAGTATAAAATGTATAGAGTTGTCTTTGTTCCTGCGTCTCGATCCAGTCATTCCTCCATATTTTGGCTTTCACGGACATTGGATTTTCCAATAAATACTCCTCTGTGGTGTCGAATTTTGCTAAAATCTCAGAGCAAGCCCTCTTCCAATCATACAGGGTTTGGTCATTGCTTTTGGAAAGAGATCCCTTCACCAGCCCGAATATGCATTTAAGATATAGTGACAGACTTTTCCATATGACCATAGCGGAAAGGGAGATCAAACCTAATTCTATCCTTATCACTTGAATCGGTACACATTTGGGGATTCTAAGGATTTTTTTCTAAAATAAGCCCTCTATGGTTGGCCATACGTTACCTGGTAGGGCAAAACAAGCTTCAGCACCATATGTTAATATAGGATTACCTTCATATGGTAACAATATATAACAGGGAGAGGGAAAATCCCCTGTATTGTTTCAATAAAAGGCATCCCTGCGCTGCCAAACTTTTAGTTTTTAATCTTAAAAGGCCTTCATGCGGCATGTCTCTCAAGCTAGTGTTTAAACACATCCCTCGGTACATAACAGAATCAACTTTAATGAATATTTTATTGTTTAGATACCAAGATGTTTAATTTGATTTTTTGCCCTTTCGTCGACTGCAAAGATAATATTCTCGATTTAGCTACATTAGCTGTCCCTAAGGCATTTGATTGTGTGGAGCGAACTAGGCTTTGGGGAATGCTTAGGACATCGGACTGTTAGGAGGCCTGGGTTTGGGTGCATCGAACTCCTGCATAAAGACATTAGAATTAAGGTCAGGCTGGACAAAAAGGGCATGTACTCTGGATGGATCCGTGTGGATTGTGGCTTACGTCAGGGTTGTGAACTAGCTCCCTTTTTGTTTAATTTATACATCTTCGGTATTAGGACAGCTTTGGAAAGTGTAGGTGTTAATCCTCCAATGTTGGGACATGTGACAATTCAGTATCTTTTATATGCGGATGATATTGTTATACTCGTACCCACTGCTATAGGCTTACAGAAATCCCTGATGCGGACACAGGGTTTCTTTAAGGACCTTGGACAAGAGATCAGTGTGACCAAATTTAAAATTGTGGTTATTAACTGCAGAAAGATCTTGTCAGGTAGATCAAACTTTAGTTGGTATATTTATGGTAAAAAGTTGGAGGTGGTCACCGACTTTAGATATCTTGGTGTGGTGATCAACTCAAATTGATCAGTGTCTCTAGCTAAACAAGCCTTGAAGTTAGATGCTATTTCAGCGGCTGCACAACTTTGAGTGCTGGACAGAAAATATGGACGTTTTTCATTACTGCCAGCGCTCAAAATGTATAACCAGGTCCTAGTACCAAAACTAACTTACGGGGCGGAGGTCCGGTAGGCGGGCTTGGACTGGGCTAAAATTTTGTCTTTCATTTGGAAATGATTTCTGAGCCTTCCAGGTGGTACCCAGTACCCGCCGGTTAAGCATATTCTGGGTATCACATTTGTAGACAACAAGGTCCACTGGAGTCGAATTCTCATTTTATGGTCTGTCATGTTTCCACAACCCTCGACTCTTTTAATTCAATTGAATACAACAACCTAGACAACTGTCCGATGCTTAAGGTCTGGGTGAATTCTGTTCTGATCATTGTTAATGAAAGAGCAGTACCGCTGGATGAATTGGAGCGCAATCCAGGCAAGGTTAAGAAGTTATTATATGAAAAAGAGGGAAAAATTGCTTGTTTACAAGCTATTTGAGCACTTTTGTCTGGACATTACATCGTTCAATTCTCCCCAGAGATACATCATATAAAACTAAACTTACTACCAACCAACTATGCACTAGATGGCCGGGCATTGGTTTCATCCACTGAACGCCTGTATCGTTGCTTTAGAATTGACTGTGAAACTTTGAAACATCTAATTGTGGAATGTCTGGCTCTAACTATTCAACATGAGGACATTTTTAAATCCTATTTTAATACTCGCCCTTTGTTAAATTGGGAATCTTTCTGGTGGACGCTACTAGTTAGTCCCAATGACAGATTGTTAATTAATGTGATGAATCTACTAAAATCGCTCGTGTCTTTGTATGAAATCTCTCTGTTTTAAAATGTTTTTTTATTAAGTAATACTTGACATTGACTGACTTTGTATTTTGTTAGTTTGTTTTTATTGTACTAAATGGTTTTTATGTGAGTATGTGTGTAAAGTTTAATTTGTTAACTATATCACACAATAAATAAATAATAATAAAACCAATTTTGCTAAATTGATTTTCAGACCATTTCGAGCAACATAATCTTGCAGGGCACTCAATTGGTGTTGAAGCCAATAGGTGTTTGGTCTATAAGGACCAAGTAGTCCGCATATAGCAATCGACCGAGAGGCTCCCTGTTAATTCTAGGTGGAAAGCTCCAAGCCCTGCCCAATGTTTCAGGCAAGTCAGAAACAAATAAATTAAATAGGGCTAAAGCAATCGGGCAACCTTGTTTCAACCCCCTTCCCATTTTAATAGGACTTGGCAGCGATCACTTCATACCTAGTCTTATTTTCAAGGACGTCTCCGAACATCGGTCCATCGGGCAACCCCAGCTGTTAAGTTTTGTCTAAAGAAGCCTTCTGTCGATAGTGTGAAAGGCATGGGCCATATCAATAAACAGCAAATATACTTTTGTTTCTTTTCTAATGGCCCGCTTTTTCAAGTTGTTAATCAAAATGACATTCAGGGATGTGCCCACCTACTTTACAAGTCTGGACTGGAAGACATTTTAATGGCCAGATTCCATCAGCTTGTTTAAGATTCCATCACCCAGTCCAATATTCGATCACCCAGTCCAAGATTCCATCACCCAGTCCGAAGCCCTTTCAAAATCAATAGAGTAAATATTTTACCCGCTACATCTGGAAGGGCGAAAGGGCAGTAATTTGTTGGGTCTGACCTATCTCCCCTCTTGTTGATTGGGACCACTAGGGTGGACTGACCAGATTGTAGCTTTTTGATCTGGGCAAATAGTTTCCACAGAAAGGTCACCCATAAATCTGGTTCCTCTCTCCTCTTTGAGGAGTGCAGTTGTCAAACCGTCGGGCTGGGGGCCCGCAAATTGCTTGCCTTCCTAATCAGAGCCAGAATGTCCTCCTTGTCTGTAACGAATGCCCATTCCTCTGGGCTGTCCCACGCAGGTTGGTTCAGATTGGTCCCCAGGTGCTCTGGCAGGTCCGTAAAACAAGAGGCGGGCGGGTTAGGTTAGTCGCGTGAAGAGGGGGTAGGAGAGTGAGAGAAGTGGTGGGCTGTTGGTGGCTTCAGTTCGGTTTCCACCGTGCGCTGCGCTTTGGTGTGAGTATCTGACCAGAGCGGGACCTCGTGTGCTGTTTGTGCGGTTTATTTGTTGTTTGTGTGTTGTTGCGGTGTAGTGAAGTGCGTGCGGTTTGCTGGGCGAGAAAATGGTTGTCTGGATTGTCAGGCGAATTAGGTATGCAGAGATTTGAAGTTGGGTTAGTGGGTTTTATGTCATGGTTCTAGCAGATCTTGTTTTATTTAACTAGCTTTCTTATGGTTCAATAAAGAGTTTGCAACCAAACAAAAAAGCTTGCCTTGGTGACAGTTATGTAGTCAAACTGATCACTTTTTTTCTTTGAGGGTTGTCAGCATGAGTAATTCTCTAATCCATGTGTGGTTGCCACACGGAAACAATCAATAACTTGAATATAGATAAGACTTATGATTTTACTCTAATCTGCCAACCTTATATGTTAAATTTGTTTCAGTGAGTATCTTAATGAAATGAAAATGAAAAGCAAAATTCCACAAATTATTGATTTCAAATGCTCAATTCTGTCATTCCATTGTTCCATCTATTGTAGACTTCACATGTGTAACATCACATGCGAACATATCCATTGAATTTGTTTTTCAATTTCCCATATTATATTTTACAATTCTCAATTACTCTCTATCCATTGAATTTGTTTTTCAATTTCCCATATTATATTTTACAATTCTCAATTACTCTCTACACGTGTTTCCCCATCGCTCTTTGCAATGGTTCTTCAGGAGAGTTTATCACAATCTTGATAACCTTTTTTAAAAAAAGACAATAATAAATCAAAAAAGAAGGATCATTAGAATAAAGACCATTGTCACTTAATTTGTGACTTCATAGTATTCTTTGTATAATTTTATACTTAATAATTATTATTTTTTACTCACCAAAAAACGTATTCTTGTCAAATACCCTTTGTTTTGAGGTTACTTTCCCTTCAATCCTTATTTGTAATTATTTCAATTTTGCAGCCCTCTGCTGTCAATTACAGATTCTAAAGAGATAGAGAAGGTCTTGTTTTATTTTTTTCAGTTAAAATAACTATTCAACAATTATTTGGCTTTTGTAGTCCATTTACTTAACCACCATTCCGTTTTCTAAGACTAAATTGCAGCTAAAAGTTCCTCACCTTAGTATTTTGCTGGTTTTTCCCTCTCAAAAGTCCTTCTTTGTCCAGGTTCCATAACAGAGTACTGCCGGTTGCTTTCGCGGCTACTCTGTGACCTGGTGCTCTATTTGTATCAATCGCGCGGGTCGTGATGACGTCATCACGTCACGCGTCACGTTATTTCGCGTAACGCGATGACGTCATCACGCTCATTCGCGCTATGGCGGCCATTCCGCTCAAAACACATCCCTGCACGAGCCAACAAATGCGAGCCCATGCAAAAAACCAAACCCCACGAAAAAGGGGCTGTGGAACTGATTCCTCATTGGTCCCGGCTCGGTTCCAAGTTCATAAAAAAGGTACCATTAGTATTAACTTATGATTGTTTCTATTAAGAATTTTTTTAATTTGGAATTTTGTATTATTTTAAACATCCCTATTTTTGTTCTTATGTATTAGTAGAGGTTTAATTTGAGAATATTCTAATTTCTCATGCAAGATTACCTTACCAACCAAAATATTATATCCTCAAATTACTTGAAAAAATCTAAAGTGAAAAACAATATTCATGTTAGTACATTTTCTGACTAAACATTTACACAATTTACTTTTTCAAAATATAATATCATAGCCAGTTATACATTTCAGTATCATTATTCAAACCAGTTATGCATGTATCCATTATAAATATCCATTTGCATTCCTGCTTTCTCAAAATATCTTCTTTGTTCCCTCCTCTTGGTGGTAGAGACATTTTCTCCAGGCCAAATATTTTCAATCCTGATATGTCAAACATAGGATGATTTTCCGAAATGTGCATTGCAATGGGAGATCTTAGGTCCCGGTTTTGGATAGCTCTCAAATGTTCAAACATTTCCTTATTGTACTGCCAATGTAGAGTTTTTTGCAGACACATTCTAGTCCATAAATCACAAATGTGGAATTGCAGTTGATAAGTTGTTTAATTTGTTTAATATTGCCATTTGGTAGCAAAATCTCCTTTTTTCCTATGCTTAGAAACGGACATAATTTGCAGTGTCCACACTTTTGAGTGCCTTTCATTAATGATTGAAAAAATATCTTTCTGGTATCCGGCAGTGGTTTTAGAAAACTCGGACTCACTAGATTTCTTATGGTCGGAGCTTTTCAAAAACAGATACTTGCTTTTTCATCCACATGATCTCTTAAACTCAAATCCGTGAGAAGAATATTCCAATTCTCTGATAGTATTTTCTTTATCTTCCTTGATTCTGTACTGTAAATTGTTATGAATTGAGTCCTGCGTTTGATGTCTGTGGTTTTTGGTTTGTCAAATAGTAGAGAATCTCTTGAAATGTTTTCAACTTTATTTATTGCGGTTTTTATGTTATTAGTACCATAACCTCTTTGTCTAAATTTCAAATGAGTAGATTTCAAATTTTCCTGATAGGTAGCGGTAGTGCTACAATTCCGTTTTACTCTAAGGATCTCCCAAAACGGTATGTTGTGAATTGTATGTCTTGGATGAAATGAAGTTGCATGGAGGAGACTGTTTCCTGCTGTTGGTTTTGTGAATAGTTTTGTTTGAATCTGCGCATTTTCAATGAATAATTCCAAATCTAGAAATTCTATCTTGCTTGAGTCAACTGATTTCGTGAAGGATAAGTTGTAATTGTTGTTGTTTAAATAAGTTACATAGTTGTCCAGCTCTATAGTGTTGCCTTCCCAGATAAGTAAAATGTCATCTATAAAGCGTCCCCAAAATTTAATATTGGTGTTGAAGAGGGGATGTTTCCATGCATGTTGTATTTAAAAAAAAAACATAAAGAGATTTGCATATGTTGGTGCAAACTTAGATCCCATTGCTGTGACTTGTCGTTGTTTATATAAAATATTATTGAAAATGAAAATATTGATATAAATAGAGCACCAGGTCACAGAGCAGCCGCGAAAGCAACCGGCAGTACTCTGTTATGGAACCTGGACAAAGAAGGACTTTTGAGAGGGAAAAACCAGCAAAATACTAAGGTGAGGAACTTTTAGCTGCAATTTAGTCTTAGAAAATGGAATGGTGATTAAGTAAATGGACTCCAAAAGCCAAATAATTGTTGAATAGTTATTTTAACTGAAAAAAATAAAACAAGACCTTCTCTATCTCTTTAGAACCTGTAATTGACAGCAGAGGGCTGCAATATTGAAATAATTACAAA
The DNA here is from genome assembly GCF_040938575.1 of Ambystoma mexicanum. Taxonomy (NCBI): domain Eukaryota; kingdom Metazoa; phylum Chordata; class Amphibia; order Caudata; family Ambystomatidae; genus Ambystoma; species Ambystoma mexicanum. The sequence goes on along the minus strand of NC_090928.1, from coordinate 1,171,654,676 downwards.
TAAGGATTGAAGGGAAAGTAACCTCAAAACAAAGGGTATTTGAAAAGAATACGTTTTTTGGTGAGTAAAAAATAATAATTATTAAGTATAAAATTATACAAAGAATACTATGAAGTCACAAATTAAGTGACAATGGTCTTTATTCTAATGATCCTTCTTTTTTGATTTATTACTGTCTTTTTTTAAAAAAGGTTATCAAGATTGTGATAAACTCTCCTGAAGAACCATTGCAAAGAGCAATGGGGAAACACGTGTAGAGAGTAATTGAGAATTGTAAAATATAATATGGGAAATTGAAAAACAAATTCAATGGATAGAAAGTAATTGAGAATTGTAAAATATAATATGGGAAATTGAAAAACAAATTCAATGGATATATTTGCATGTGATGTTAAACATGTGAAGTCTACAATAAATGGAACCATGGAATGACAGAATTGAGCATTTGAAATCAATAATTTGTGGAATTTTGCTTTTCATTTTCATTTCATTCAGATACTCACCGAAACAAATTTACCATATAAGGTTGGCGCATTAGAGTAAAATCATAACTCTTATCTATATTCAAGTTTTTGATAACATTGTTATGGGTAGGCTTAGTTGCTGCTTACTTTCTATGGCAAATAAGGTCACAAAATGCTGCGCCCAGGTCACTTCTGCTACCGCATTCATTTGCAATGCTTCCTGCAGGACATTAAGGGAATTTATCAACTGCTAGATATCTCCCATTCTTTTTGTTTGCAATTTTTTGTAACATGGTCTCAGTCTTTGCGCGATCTAACCCAGTTTTGATATTGCTGCTTTCTGCTTTTTAGACGCATCAGTAGAACCGGAATCATCTCAGCTTTTAGTTTGTTTAAGTCAAATTTTAATTTCCTTTTTTCCATGACTAATTCCTCATCATAACAATGTTTATGGAAGAAAAACTTTTCGTGTCAATTTCATGAGACTCGACAAAATCCATCAAGCACCTAGGGTATTCTAGTGTTATTCGATCACCGCAGTTGGAGGGCTTCTCCTTATGGTTTGAAAATCTTTCAGTCGGAGAGATTATTCTAGTTGGGGTCATGATCAACCGATTTCTACCTTGGGAGGAGTCTACCATAGCGAGATATGTTTAACAGGGGTTTTCCTATGTTGTGGTGCATGTCAATTTTAGAATGTTATGATCACTGCACTTGGTTGGTAGTACCTCACGTGTGGATACCCACGGGAGTATATTATCAGATGAAAAAATGAAATCTAATACATTATTTTGTGCAACCCACATACATGCAGGACGGGCAGGTATGCCACACCTGGTGTGGCCGTTTAAGAGGTATAGACTCTTAAAACGAGTCTCCTTAATCCAGGCAAAGCTTTTTTCTCAATGGATTTTGTCATGGGTTACCCACTAAAAGCAATTAAAAAATGTGTTACTTTTTACCCAATTTTTTTAAAAAAAAATTCTCAGCAGGTGTAATTCCCCCCAACCCCCTCTTGGTTGGTTTAAGCTTCCTAGCTATGTTCGGTTGTTCACAAGTGCCACTCCAAATAAAACAATCATGGGTTTCCATTGAATCCATCAAGCTTAATTTTAATGGTTCCATGTCATTTCACCGCTGGATGTTTTTTCACAGGTTTTTTTTACTGTGAATTTTTTAACAAAAGTAAACCATAGAATTTATTTTTTATTTATTTTGGGGGGGTTGACCCCAACCCTTGATTCCCTTTCAGTTTTTATCTATTCCCAAACACCCACATCCCATATATATAATTTTCTAACCACCCCGCAAAAAAATTTGTTGGATTTTTTCATTTAAAAAATTCTGTTTAAAAAACCCTATGAAAAAACATCCCGCGATAAAAGGACGTTGTATCATTTTAATTGGCCAATTCTGGACTTGCACATGCTTGGTGGGGTTTCCTTCGAGAATTAATTCTGTCCTTGTTGGCTTGAACTTCAGGTAGGAGCTTCCCATCCAGGCTTAGATGAGGGACAGACTGTGCTTCAGCCTTTGACCCTCAAAAGAATCTCTCATGCGCCAATAAATTGGACTTGTTATTTTAAACACTCTGGGCCTCAGTTACAAAAGCGTTTTACAACGGTGCAATCCCATTGAAAAACGTTTGCAGAACAGGCCCTCTGTTTTTATGTTAGCATTTTTCACACACTTGCCACAGTGCACAGAGTGTTTTCCATATCTCGAACTTGAAACAACTTTATCGATTTATCGTGGCCATCCAGCTAATCTGCTTCGTGAGGGGAAAAAAACCTTTCCAACGTCAAAGTAAGGCCAGATTTTCACAATGTCTCTAATAGAATACCTAGAGTATTATGTTTCTCCATCGCATTTGCATAAATCAATATTTCGTTTGAAAGAATTCAATTACATACATTCTTGAGTACATTAGAGGCCCTGCTTCGGAAAACTGAGGGTGCCCGGGCCAAGCCAAACAGAATGTGTGTAAAATGGAAACACCCTCAGATGTTAGAAAAGCTCGGTATTTTTTTTTGGGGGGGGGGGGGGTTTGCGAAGTCATATTTGTTGATACGCTGACTTCAAGTTCAATTAAGGGCAGTACTGGATTTGTTTTCGAACATAATCGCCCTTTAATTTGTAAAATGTTTGTAGAAAGATTTGTTTGCTGAAACACTGGAGGTTAAACACATAACCAGCGCTGCACTCACCCTCAGTGTAGCCGCATCATTTGGGAGGCAGTAAATAGCACCTCCTTGGACGCTGCATTGTCTATGAGAAAAACATGGGCCCTCATTCTGAGTGTAGAAAAACAGTTAAACAATGGTATCACGCCCTACTATTTACTGCTCGGCGTGATTATAGGCTTTCGACGCCCATATGCCAAACATCGTCTGCTTTGACCTAAAGGAAAATATTCCAGAAAGGGGGCAGAACAGGTGCTCTTTCAGCAACACGGGACCAATGGACACACCTACACAACACACAGATCTCACAGTAATGCACTACCGTCTAAACATGCCAGCCCACATGCCGGCTACCCACACAAGTTAGGTCCGCGCTTTAAACAGTAAAATAAAAAAATAAATAAATAAAGGTGCATCAAGAATTACCGTATGAGAAATTCACTGCAATTCTCCCTCCACGTGGGTGAATAACTATGAACTGTAATCTTGTGGTGGTAAGGGTAAATCGAGCTAGGTGCTCTTAGCTTTGGTAATACCGCCAAATTCGTAATGAGGTCCTTTCAAGTTTTTCCTTCCTGCCGCGTGGCCCTGAGCTTGCACGGTGTTTCCTTTCAGAACAGCAGGGAAAGTTTAGTTTCCTTTCAAGCATTGACCTGACGGATACATTGGCAATCACGTCTGCATTGATCATTATCTTGAATTGACTTTTTGAGGGAGATATTCTGAAAGGAGATGTCACCCTGAGAAAGGTGCAGCTGTTACTCACATCCAGTAATGCAGACACGTTCTTGGCAGGGTGTGTGTCTGGGAAAGTCAAACCTGGAAAGCATCCATGGATGTGGAACCTGGACAGGCAGGGCAGACGCTGCCTGTACTTGGTTGCAGCCCCATGTGGGATGAGACACGGCTATTGTCAGCGCACAGAAGCTAGCGGTCACCCAGGCCTCTAGCCCTCCATCGGGCTCCCGCTGGAAGGTGTGCAGGTTTTGAGTGCCGAGGCAACAGAAGAAAGTGTCAATGTGGCTGCTTTGGGCCCACTGGCGAGCAGCCGAGGGACCAGAGTGCTCAGGGTGAGTCCATGGAAGGTGCTCTGTGGAGAAATCCGCCGTGAATCACTGGTGTGTAGGAGAGGGGAGACTGGTCCCATTAGATTGCTATGGAATGGATGGCCAGTGCCCAGCCGGGAGCTGATCTGCATTGCAGAATGAAAGTAGAAGCCTGCAAGCAGCTTCCGAGGCACTCCTTCTAAATCTATGTCTGCTATCAGGCACGTGGGAGAGCAATCAGGGAGCGGCGCCTGAAAGATACTGACGCGCATTTGGAAAGTAAACGGGGAAGCCATGTCTCATCCATTGAGGAGAGGTGTTCTGCATGGAACCCCATTCTATGCACTCAGAGAATGGGGGAGCCCCTGCAATGGACGTGCCGTCTGACCACCGTTGAGCCTGGCTCTGCACCCAGAAAGCACTTCAGCTTCTGGGTAGGCAGTACCCACAAGGAGGGCATCCAACAGCCACAGTTCACCACTTTGGCCCCAACACCCGGTACCTATTTAGACAGTGGTCAAGCCCCTCCAGGGGGGAGGCATCCTCAGGGAGGAGGGGACCTAGCTCACACAGTGAAGAAAAGCATTCTTTCTGGACCATCCAGGGCCAGTATACACAGGTATGTATGTTCTAATACATGTTCTAACCAAGGAACTTGTAATAAATATTTTTGTTATAATCCTTGTGTCTGGATTTTGTGTCGCAAGTTCAAGGCCCAATACCATGTCCCCTGATTGCTCCTTTTCGCTTAGATTACCCGGGCAGAGCAATCCCGCCAATAGTTGCATCGTCTCTGTTTTTGCAAAAGAGTGGTTGGGCTCTGTTTGGCCAATGCCTCCATGAGGCACCTGCCCAGTCCCCTCAATGTTGAGAACTCAGGGCCCGGGATGTCCGCAGTTGTGAGGGCTGCACTACATCGCAATCTCTGATTCCCTCACCGGTTCAATCTCTTTATCCACCCCCCCAAATAACAGATTGTTTAAGTCTGCAAATCTGCTCCACCTCTCACTAGCACTTTGATTAATTAATATCTACTGGTTGCTCTGGTCCACGCGTAGACACATATTCCTTGACTACTATCTCCGACTTTACATGCACACCCTCCCAGAAATAGGCCAGCAGATGTATGCCACTACCACCCCTCGACCCCCCATGACTTCCCTAGTTAAAATTACAAACTAACAACAGCAGATTTTTCACACCCTGAAACACTCCAGTCGAGGCTTTCTGGTGACCTAAACCTAACTGCACTAGCGTAGTGGCATAGTAACTACCAGGCTATTTAATGAAATTAAGTCTATGGTGGTCCACAACAGGTGATAGGTTTATTCACAGACGGGCCCCTGTGGACACCTTCACTTAAGCAATGATGTTCTTTTCTGAGGACCATGTGATCGCCCTATGGTTTAATTCAATAGGCCTGGGCGAAGACAGGGGGCTTTAATGCCGGCTGCCAGACACAACCTACCGGTACGGCCCAAAGAAGGGCCCATAGAAGGGGACATTATACGGGCTTCAAAGGAACGTTATTTGTCTCCGTTCAGACTTGTATATGGTATTGTTCATTTATAAAGCGTCTATACACAGGAAAGGGTTTTAAAGCGCTAAAGCAGGGTGGGAACAAGGGAAAAAAAACGGAATCGTACAAAAATGTCAACCTGGGAATTGCGATGGCTGAAAATGCCGACTTTTTTTTTTAACCGCCCCTCACACCACATAATTTTCGGCCATCACAATAATCACATAGATCCGAAAAAAACAGCAGTCGCTCAGAGCCCTTCAGATTCTGAGACGATAATAGTCTGCACAGGCAGAGTAAGTGCGTAAAATACATTTAGCAGTTTGGGATACAGCAAATAGACCTGCTGGCGATTCTTCAGTTTTACCAGTGCAATTGGGGGTGAAGACAAGGTACAACACAAGGGAGAACAGACAGACGATCTTCCGGCACTGCATTCGGATCCTGCAAGTGCGCAGATGGTGACAAGGAGGGTGAGGTCCCAGTGCACCCGTTCAGTGGAGACTGGGGTAAGTGCAGAGATAGCCACTCTCTTGGGTTATTTCTCAAGTGCAGTGAAGGTGGGTGGGGTGTATGGCCATGAGGCAAGAGCGAGAGAGGACTGGCGGGGGTGCTGGGCACCAGTGATACTCTCAGGTACACCAGGTGGCCAGTCAGCAAGCTGTTAGGAAGAGGAGGGAGAGATGGAGAAAGCAGAGAGATAAGTAAGCAGGGTAGAGGGAGAGAGAAGGAAGAGGAGAAGATGATGGTCTTGAGGAGTTTCCACAACTTAACAAGATTAGGCTCAAGACGGAGGGCGGCAGGGAGGCTATTCCAAAGAGAGGCACCTGCTGAGGATAAGGATCTCCCTCCAAATCTCTGCTTGGAGAGCCTGCTCACTCGCAGAAGGTCGATATCGTAGCTTTTCCTAGCACACTTTCTTCATCGTTATCAAATGCTTTCCAGCCCTAAGCCACATTTACATTTCCACACCTAAAGCAGGTTGCACTATTTTCTATCAGTAAACATCACACATGTTTGCTTGCAGCGACCAATGTTCTTCTTCTCACTTCATTTTTGAAACCTTAGTAACTTTTCACCACAGTGGGCTCAGAACTGTTGAGGGGGTGTGCCGGGGAGTCCTCTCGAGTCGGCCCCAGTGGTGCTGGGAACAGAGCACGTAGGGTGGTGGAGTCAAGCACCACCGTTGATTGCCGGGAGATCCCTGGTCTTATTGAGATGTAAGACAGACCCTGGCAGGCTTGTGCGGACTCTGGCCACCATGCTGGCAAGCGGGCGCCACAGCAACATGGCCTGCAGGTCCCGTGGTCACATGGTGTGGGCCTCCAGACCTGAAGTGAGACACTGACTTAGTCATAAAATTCTTGTAGTTTGCAGACGTTCTAAAGCATGTGCAGAAGCTCCGTTATATTAGGTTGGGTCATGACCCATCTTAAAAGGGCAAAACACATTGGGAGGGTCCCACATAACATCTGCTAGTTAGTTTGTTTTCTACTCTTGAACTGAGGGACTGATGCACCGTTCCCTTGCAGAATGCAAAATGGTGTCTAAAAGCCACAGTCACCCTTGAATATTGTCATTGACACCTGTCACCCACCTCATTTCGGATTAACTGCTCACTAGGTTTCGAATCCTGACACGTAGAGCCAGTCCAGTGGGCGTTCTGCAAAGGGCTGCTGTAGTTTGGAACAAACTACCAATAGATCTTCGTTGCAAAGGAAATCTTCCTGCTTTTAAAAAAGCATTGAAAACATGTCTATTCCCTTCAAAAACCAAAGCAGCGTTCCTTTCTCCCTTCCTTTTATTTTTTTTCGATCTGCCCTCTCTGGGCTGTGGCGCATAAGAAACAAATAATAACAAAACAGGCGTATTTGTAAAGCGCACGTTCACCCCCAAGGGGCATCTTGGCGCTAATAACTGATGTTTATTGTTACCCAACTTAACGGTACTAATTTTATCGACCTCGGAAGTATGATGGTCTGAGTGGACCTGCTGGGATTCGAACCTGTGACCATGAGGTCAAAAACAGGTCCCTGTGGTGGTTGCATTAACCCACTGAGCCAGACCTCCGGCTGTACAAATAACAATAACCCCGCCACACCCGCCTTCTATTCTTGTTGCTGTGTGTGTGTACGCTTTGCTTCTTTTCATAACAATCCTCACTTGAGTATCTTCTCTGCCACTGCAAACACGTAACATCACATGGCGTGGCGTGGCGTGCTAGCGTGACTTAACACCGTTGTAATATGGAATTCGTATCCCACTGGTGTAAACTCATGGGAGGGAAAACTGCATTTTCTCTTTAGAGGAGGAAGTGTGTGCTCCTCGTGCCTCAGCTCTGGTCCCAACCAGCTTTCCAAAGCGCTTCCCTTAAATTCACGAATGAGGGTTCAGACCCGCATGTTGACCTCATTATAGATGGGGAGTCGCTTAATAAGATGTTGGAGTCAGGCAGGCTGGTCACCACCCTTTACAATACTTAAGTGCTTTCTGAAAGTGGCTCAGAGCTCAGAGAAACTACACCATATTCTCTATAATGTAAACAGTGTGTGAAAATACCGTGGAAATACCATGCCTATTGTGCTTTTTTTTTAAATGGCAAAAATGTCACTGCATCTGGCAAGTTCATACTTTTCTGAGACTAACGGCTATCTTGCTTGCTCTCAACAGTCCTTGAGAGAGGGGAAAGACTCATCTTGTAAAACTGGCAACCAAATACAAGTGTATTGAAGGTGTCAAACATTAAAGATTGTGTGGTGTTGTTTTTTGTTGATGATGCTCTTTTACATAATCAAAACTGTAATTTTTTTCTTGTGCTGCGACTGACCTGGCTGCGGCTGCAGAGAGGGTTGTTTCAGCTACTTTTAAGGGCCATTGCCTCTCTCACCCCTACCCCCCCAGCGGATTGGTGCTTTCCATCTTCAGCTTGACTCTGCACCAGCACTTCCTCCAGTGTGGGTCACGTGCAGGGCCAGCCTTATGGCAAGGCTGCCTTACCTTAGCCCTACATTACCCCGTGTGCCACATCAACTCGGGGGAGTCTTTCAAGAGCTCCACCGAGCTGGTGTGGTGGGTGAAGGCGCACCAGGCAGTCTATTTTATTGAAATACGCCCCACTCGCCTGCTTGTGCTGGCCAGGCCAGCATTGGAGCGGGGTGCTTTTTATTACAATACAGCGTGGCTGTCAAACCTGCATGGGAGTGGGCAGTTAAGCACTCAATTAAAAACAGCAACAAAACATTTGGCTCCCCCCCTCCATGGACCTGGGTTGGGAGCGCTGGGAGAGGGGCGGAGCCACATTTAGTTGCCTCGCCCCGGGAGCTTTCAGAGTTAAGGCCTGCCCTGGTCACGTGTTGAGTGCCCCAGAAGGCTGAACAGTTTCTGTGTTATAAACTAAGTGCAATGGTGTAGACATAGTGTGACATGAGGGGCAAGGTCCGCCCACATTTCCCCAAGGGCACCCACCTGCCACTGTGGCCAGTGCTCAGCTGTGTTAGTGTTTCCTGACGTTTTGTGACAATGGAAATGTTATGCATGTTTGGAGGTAAAAAACTGCACACCTGTGCCACAAATGAGCAGTATCGGGCGAAAATACTCTCTTGTAAATTACCATCAAATCTGCGGGACAACAAACCTTTCTCTTTATAAACTCATCTTGTAGATACTCTACCATCACCTGTAACACTTTCCTTTGCATTGCCGGAGCATACTGACTAAACGTGTCATGCACTTCAATGGGAGAAATTGAAACCTCCGAAATCCATCTAAGAGCGTCTCTTGTGCAAATGCGCATTTCCTCGCTCATTGGCTTCAATGGAGGAAGAAGTCGCTTCTGCACATATTTGCATTTGTATTTATTCATTTTATATAGCGCTTTATCCAAAGCGCTTGTGAGGCTTCCCATCCATTACCATCCATTTCATTTTTCTGTGACCGATCTAGCGCCCTCTTAAGCTCAAATACCTTCTCAACATGTTCATGTACTTTCTCTGCAGTGTCTCTTGAGCGGGCTAGGACATTCAAATCCCTCAACCCCTGTAGGACATTCATGTCAATCAAATCAGTCCATATTTCAGCTAAATGCATTCCCATCTGTTCTATCAAAACAGTCTGTTCAGGAATACTTCCTTGGACAGAAATCTCAACTAAAACAGCTGATTCATCGCCTTCTTCTATGCATCTTCTAGTCCATGTCTGCAATTCTCTTTTCCTAGCTTTGCATATTGTACCACGAGTTACTATTCTTGAATCAACTCCGGCCCCTTCAACTACTACACGTGAAGCAGAATCACCTGGTAAGGAGTCAATAGGTAACAAAGGCAAAACCACTGGTGGTGTAGACGGAATTAAGGGGACGGCAACTGTCGGTAAGGGTGTAGGTGCAGGAGGAGGAACAACAACAGGAAGAGGAACAACAACAGGAAGAGGAGGAACTACAACGGGAGGAGGCACAACAATGGGAGGAGGTACATAAGGAGGCGGTGCAGTGGAAACAGTTTTACGTTCATTTAATAATTTATTAATCAACTCATCTGAGGTATGAAAATCCTGAGACGGATATATTTTTTGCCCATCAAGTGAAAAAGCCCCATCCATACTTCTAATGGATTCTGACTGTTTCTGCTGATCATGCAATAGTGCTTTCTCAGCATTTGTCAAGTGTCTACGTGCATGTTTATTTCTGCCTGAGGCCTGCTGCTCAGCAAAGCCTGTGCTGCGCTCTGCAGCAGGCCTCTTATACCAAGCGGTGAACTGCAACCTTACTGTGAAAGCACTGGTGCCTCAAGCCTGTCTAAGAAACAAGTCCAGCGACTCCCTCAAAGTAGCATGCTTGGCAGTTGGTTTCTTTCTGCCTGGGGCCTGCTGCTCAGCACATCCTGTGCTGCGCTCGGCGGCAGGCCTCTTATACCAAGAGGTGAACTGAGACCTTACTGTGACAGCACTGGAGCCACAGGCCCGTCAAATAAACAAGTCCTGCGGCTCCTACAAAGTAGCACTGTGCTTGGCAGTTGTCCTTTATCTGACTGAGGCCTGCTGCTCAGCGCAGCCTGTGCTACACTTTGCAGAAAGCCTCTTATACCAAGCGGTGAACTGCAACCTTACTGTGAAAGCACTGGAGCCTTAAGCCTGTCTAAGAAACAAGTCCAGCGACTCCCTCAAAGTAGCATGCTTGGCAGTTGGCTTCTTTCTGCCTGGGGCCTGCTGCTCAGCACATCCTGTGCTGCGCTCGGCAGCAGGCCTCTTATACCAAGAGGTGAAGTGAGACCTTACTGTGACAGCACTGGAGCCACAGGCCCGTCAAATAAACAAGTCTTGCGGCTCCTACAAAGTAGCACTGTGCTTGGCAGTTGTCCTTTATCTACTGAGGCCTGCTGCTCAGCGCAGCCTGTGCTACACTCTGCAGAAGGCCTCTTATACCAAAATCTGAACTGCGACCTTACTGTGACAGCACTTGAGCCACAAGCCTTTCAAAGAACAGGTCCTGAGGCTCCCGTAAAGTAGCACCATTTTTGGCAGTTGCCCTCTTTTTGTTGAGGCCTGCTGCGCAACAAAGCCTGTGCTGTGGTTGGCTGTAGGCCACTTACATCAAGAGGTGAACTACGACCTCACTGTGACAGCACTGGAGCCTCAAGCCTGTCTAAGAAACAAGTCCTGCAGCTCCTGCAATGTAGCACCGTCCATGCTATCTTGGTCTCTTACTGCCTGAGGCCTGCTGCTCAGCACAGCCTGTGCTGCCCTCGCAGCAGGACTCTAATAACAAGAGGTGAACTGAGACCTTACTCTGACAGCACTGGCCCCTCAAACCTCTCAAAGGAACAAGTCCAGCAGCTCCCGCAAAGTAGCATCATGCTTGGCAGTTGGCCTCTTTCTGCCTGAGGCCTGCTGCTCAGCACAGCCTGTGCTGCACTCAACAGCATTCCTTTTATACCAAGAGGTGAACTGCGACCTTACTGTGACAGCACTGGCCCTTATTCTTCCCTCGCAAAGTAGCACTGTGTATGGTATGTTGGTTTCTCACTGCCTGAGGCCTGCTCCTCAGCACAGCCTGTGTTGTGGTCTGCAGAAGGCCTCTCATACCAAAAGGGGAACTGCGACCTTACGATGACAGCACTGGAGTCACTAGCAGGTAAAAGAAACAGGCCTGGCGGCTCCCGCACTGTCAGAAAGTAGCACCTGCTGGCCCTGTTTTCCTTGTGGACTGTCATTTTGGATTTTGTCTCCTCTGTGTATCCCTTAGGAATGTAGTGCTCCTACTCAGCAGATAGGTATCTGGACTTTTGTAACTTCAGTTTTCATCCTGGAACCTCTGAGACCTGGAGCTAAGAGTCTTCCTGACCATAGTTTACTCACGCCTATGATTAGATCATCCTCATGCCATGGGGTCATAGACTTTGCCGACTTGGCCCTGCCCCTCCCCGCTCCTCACCACTGCCATCATTGGGCTGGCACTTTCCCAGTCTATGGACTATGGATGCCATTTTAGGTTCCTGGCTTTGTGTTGCTCTGTATGAGATATTTGATTTCTTATGGGACCATAGGGAGTGGGGCCCAGTGGAGAACACTTCAGGGGGTGGTTATTACTTCTGCTTTAACCTGTACCGTATGTGCATGGATGCACATTACAAGCACCTGTCCCAAAAGATCGAATTACAAAATGAAGGAGCCCACTTGTCCGCATATTGTAATTCGATCTTTTGGGATTTTGCCTGTTTGTCCCACACACTGCCTTTAATGTATGCGGGGGACACCCCCGCAGCCCATAGTACCGAAATGGGAGAGCGGTGGACACCCCCTCAAGCCCTGCTCCCCTGTTCGGTATTCTGGGCCTCGATCTAATCTACTATGCCGAATGCACACTAAACATGATTCCATCTCTTCGTCCATTTCCTTTTTGCATATAGCTGTGTGGCATTCATCCTGCCTTTTCATCTGACCTAACATTACAGAAGTATAATTGGTACTTTCTTTTTGTTTGAAACTTTAACATTTTCAAGAAAAATTACAATAATAAAATGGAACAATAAGCAAGCAAATAAAAGTACAGCAGGAGCATATCAGCAACAGTAAACAACCTCTGTATACACGTGAAGGGGAGGAAAGGAAAGGAGGAGAAACGGGGGAAGAATAAGGGAACGGAATTGGCAATAGAGATACAGTCCATTAAAAACATCCCAAATGTTAGAATACTTATCCATTTTTTGGGGTACTTTCTGTGTACTGCTGTCAGAAGGGAAGTCTAAGCACCTTATTGGGAATCATTGCCTCATGAGGATAGCTCAGGGGCAACGTACTCGCCTTGGAAGCAAGACGACACGAGCAACACAGGCTCGTTTCCCCGGGTCCGTGCTTAGAAACCTCTGGATATCAAGCGCGTTACAAATAACCTATCATATCATATCAGGCTATACTTCCTAGACCCTCCCATAGTGTAAGATGCTGTTTCAGTAATCCAGGTGGGCAGGTATTGGAAAACCAGGGCTATTTGTGAGGGGTTTGCAGAAGGGGTAGGACTCTTCTGAGCAGGTGAAGGTGAAACCCATTTTCAATGACCGGGTGAGAATGAAAAGTCCCTATTAAAAAACCTGACCAAATTACATGCTTTCCGGACAGATTTTGGGGTGTGCCTGGAATGCTAGGCCAAACCAACGAAAGGGGCCAAAGGTCAGCTGGACCCAGGAGCAGTTTCTCTGTTGTGTCTCTGAATCCAGTGATAAACTTGGATTAGGCAGGTAACCTGTAGTGTGGAAAGCAATGCTATACACATCAATCGATGATGTTGGCCATGGGATATGTAGGCAATGTAAACAATCTGGGAGGAATCCTGGAGGTACTCTACAGATGATGTTGGCCATGGGATATGTAGGCAATGTAAAGAATCTGGGAGGAATCCTGGAGGTACTCTACAGATGATGTTGGCCATGGGATATGTAGGCAATGTAAAGAATCTGGGAGAAATCCTGGAGGTACTCTACAGATGATGTTGGCAGCACTGGAGGATGAGCATCCCGACCAGACCAGTAGAAGCCTGTATCTCCAACGCCCGGCAGTGATTCCTTGCTGGGGATTTTCACCATGTGATTGCCAGTGTCAAATGCTGCTGACAGGTCATATAGTATAAGGGCACATGCCTCAACCCTGGTCCCAAGCAGCTTCCCAAAGCTCCCTTATATTCAATAATGAGGGTTCAGACCCGCATGTTGACCTTATTATGGATGGGGAGTCGCTTAATAAGATGTTGGAGTCAGGCAGGCTGGACACCACCCTTCACAATACTTTAGTGCTTTCTGAAAGTGGCTCAGAGCTCAGAGAAACTACCCCATATTCTCTATAATGTAAACAGTGGGCCTCATTATAACTCAGGCGGTCCGGAAATAACGGTGGCGGTAAACCCGCCGCCACCGTTGTTTCCGGACCGCCTGATCCCGACTCCTGCAGGTGGGAGGTGATGTTCCCACCAGGTCTGACCTGGCGGGTTTAACACCGCCTGCAGGCGGACGAGGAAACACCGGCAGCATTACGAGATGCTGCCGGTGTTTCCATGATCCCCATTCCCATTGAGTCCCATAGGACATAGAACATTCAGAGTCAGAGTCCCATAGGACTCGATGGGAATGGGGATTAACACCATTCCGCCTCCGTGATTCCCGGAAAACCGGGGTTGTAATGCCCCGGTAAATCCGGAAATCACGGAGGCGGAATGGTAATACGAGTCCGGCGGTAACCAGGCGGTTTTACCGCCACGATTACCGGTGGACTCGTAATGAGGCCCAGTGTGTGGAAATACCTTGGAAATACCATGCCTGTTGTGCTTTTCTTTTTAAATGGCAAAAATGTCACTGCATCTGGCAAGTTCATACTTTTCTGAGACTGACGGCTATCTTGCTTGCTCTCAACACTGCTGAGGGAGGGGAAAGACTCATCTTGTAAAACTGGCAACCAAATACAAGTGTATTACAGGTGTCAGAAATTAAAGATTGTGTGGTGTTGTTTTTTGTTGATGATGCTTTTTTACATAATCAAAACTGTAATTTTTTTGCGACTGACCTGGCTGCGGCTGCAGAGAGGGTTGGAGCAGCTACTTCTAAGGGCCATTGCCTCTCTCTCCCCTACCCCCCCCCCCCAAGCGGATTGGTGATTTCCATCTTCAGGCATCACTGTGTACCAGCACTACATCCAGTGTGGGTCACGTGCAGGGCCGGCCTTATGGCAAGGCTGCCTTACCTTAGCCCGGGGCACTACATTACCCCGTGTGCCACATCAACTCGGGGGAGTCTTTCAAGAGCTCCACCGAGCTGGCGTGGTGGGTGAAGGCACGGCAAGCAGCTTATTTTATTGAATTACGCCCCGCTCGCCTGCTTGTGCTGGCCACGCCAGCATGGGAGCGTGGTGCTTTTTATTACAATACAGCGTGGCTGTCAAACCTGCATGAGAATGGGCAGTTAAGCACTTAATTAAATACAACAACAAAACATGTGGCTGCTCCCCTGCATGGGACCCCGGTCTTGGGTGCTGGGGTGGGGGCCCATTTAGTTGACTCACTTCGGGCGCTTCCAGAGTTAAAGGTGGCCCTGATCGTGTGATCAGTGCCCCAGAAGGCAGAACAGTTTCTCTGATAAAAGCTGAGGGCAATGGCCTAGATATGGGGTGACATGAAGGGGCAAGGCCCACCCACATTTCCCCCAGGGCACCCACCTGCCACTGTGGCCAGTGCTCAACTGTGTTAGTGTTTCCTGACATTTTTGCAACAATGGAAATATTATGCATGTTTGGAGGAAAAGAACTGCACGCCTGTGTCACAAACGAGCTACAAGCATGTAACTTTATCACACTGGCTCCGGGTTGTCTTTACGTCAGGGTAGCATCCTCCACATGTAGAATGTGAAATGTTGAATTTAGAATGGGAATGTAGAGAATGTGGGGAGATTCCAGGCCAGTTGGAAGGAGATCATTGAGAGGACCGGTGGGGATACATATGATCTAAAACGAAACCAAATAAAGAAGTTTTATTCACTTACCTGTGTGGAGCAGTGGTCGAAGTGTACGAAAAGAAGTAGTGGAACTATGTTCCCTGCTGGCCTGCCCCTGCTCCCCACACACCCCATTGCCACAACCCCTCCCACACACAATACACCCCCCAAACAATTGCACCTTCTGTTTAAAGGAATGCTCAGTGCAGTGCACTGAAAGTGAAGGTTTCAATTTCTCCCTACACTTTTATTTTAAAACAAAACCATTCCAGAAAGGTTTCTTTTTAAAATAAAAGTATAGGAGCTGTACAAGGTAATTAAAAAAAAGTATAGGAGCACCGCTCCCGACCGCTCCCGCTCACTTCGACCAACGGTGTGGATGAATTTTTCACTGGCAACGCGGAGCACCAGAGCAACCCTACCGAGCACCCGTGATGCCAGAATTCACGAGCGGCGCACTGATCATCGTTCATTCAAAAAGGGAATGAGGAAGTAAAGACAGTAAGGTGAGAGCGCACAGGCCTCCACCTGCTTCCCCAATCCCAAAGGCAGAACCCTCAAAAAAAGGGCAGGCAGGAGAGGCCCGGCACAACATCCACAGTGCGAGCGTCGCACCCTAGCGCAAGCGTGCCAAGCCAAAGTAAATAGACCGAACATTCAGAGCCAGCGTGCGTGTGCCAAGGTTACAGGAAAGGACTAAGAAATGTCTTTTTGCGTGCCCCCATCTTGGTTGCCAAGGCATCCCATCTATAAACATAATAAGCCTTTAAGCGAGAACGCATAAAGGATGCCACCTAGAGACATATCGGTGCGTGCCTCCATCTTCGTTGCTGGGCCAACCAACTATATATATATATATCAGTGAAAAAACTTTGTTAAAGGGACGTTATGGTTAAGTTGCGCTACTAAAAACCTATGAAATTCAGTGAAAAAACGTTGTCAAAGGGACGTTATGGTTCCAAGTAAAACCGAAAAACCCTTGAAATTCGCCAGTTATGGTAAGCTAAGCAACCATAACTCATGCCACCACCATGCACTGCTAAGACTAACACCCAAGACATCAAAGATGACATCACAAATGTCATTGATGACATCACTGATGTCATCACATGTGTACTTTTCATGAAATATGTGTACACGGGATTCTTATTATAATGTTGCGAAAAAAGTGTCAAGGATCATTGCAATAAATATCATACCCTAATTAGTGCAATGAACGATGCATTGATATAAATAGCATTCTATTATGGGGTTCTATCTGGTATACTAAGCTACTCATACAGAAACATAACATTGTGTGCAGCGTACAAGATGAAGGTATAATATTCGTAATGTTAATATGTTGAATAATGAAATGATAATTGTTTTCCTAATAGATTTTTGTGTACTGTGAAATATGTAATAAGTAGCTAATAAAACACATGTATTACTTAATTGCATTACTATAGACAAAACACAACGACACAAGAACACATACCAATATGGGTACATACAGGGAAAGTGATGTTAGCAAAAAAGCACAAGTAGTAGCAGAAACAATTCATAACTTAACTGATTATTTTCATGCAAATAAATGATTGCTCTGTTTCAAAGCTGCTATTTACCCTATGTGTATGTATCACTCGATGTAATTGGACCCTAAGGAAAGTAGTGTGAGTACAATGTATACAAATATGACCATATACAGGGAAAGTACAGCCATAAAAAAACAACAGAACTTTCAGAAAGTGCTTATAAGTCTATTGATTATCTTTATGCAAAAAAAAAGGATTGCTGTCTTTCAAGCTTGTGTCTTCCTGTATGTATATGTTTCATATGATGTGACTGGACTCTAAGGGAATTACTGTAAGAACCTACTTGAAGGGTACGTCTACAAATAAAATAACATTTTTAGTTTCTGACTGTTACTGAAGAAAACCATGTGGCCTAGATATGTCAGCAAAAGAAAAAAGAGTGAGCCAGACAGTGATGTCATCTTTGATGTCCTGGGTGTTAGGCTTACCAGCGCACGATGGTGGTGCGAGTTATGGTTGCTTAGCTTATCATAACCTGCGAATTTCAAGGGTTTTTCGGTTTTACTTGGAACTATAACGTCCCTTTAACAAAGTTTTTCACTGAATTTCATATGTTTTTAGTAGCGCAACTTAACCATAACGTCCCTTTAACAAAGTTTTTTCATTGAATTTCATAGGTTTTTATTAGTGCAACGTCACCATAACATCCTTTTCAATCGATGAAGACCAGTAGCATGTTAGGTCCTCAAAGTGGGAACCCCGGGTGGTTAAAAAAAAAAGATTTTCCTTCCTACACCGGGACGCCAGTGGCGTCCCGGTGTGGGAAGGAAAATCTTTTAGCAAGATGGCCACCATGGAAAGGGAAGGCGGGGTGTATAAAGAGAACACAACAGGGCATGAGCAGGGGTGGGGGGGGGCAGGGGAGACACGTGGGCATGAGCAAGGGGTGGGGGGAACAGGGCACAAGGGGCATGAGCAGGGGGTGGGGGGGACGGAGGTAGACACGGGTCATGAGCGGGGGGTGGGGGGAAAGGAAGGAAACATGGGGCATGAGCAGGGGGTGGGGGAACAGGGGAGACACGGGCATGAGCGGGGGGTGGGGAGGAACACGAGGGAGACACAGGGCATGAGCGGGGGGTAGGGGGAACAGGGGAGACACGGGGCATGAGCGGCGGGTGGGGGGAAAGGAGGGGGACACGGGGCATGAGCGGGGGGTGGAACAGGGGAGAAACGGGGCATGAGCGGGGGGTGGGGGGGAAAAGGAAGGAAACACGGGGCATGAGCAGGGGGTGGGGGGAACAGGGGAGACACAGGGCATGAGCGGGGGTGGGGAGGAACACGAGGGAGACACGGGGCATGAGCGGGGGGTAGGGGGAGCAGGGGAGACACGGGGCATGAGCGGCGGGTGGGGGGGAAAGGAGGGGGACACGGGGCATGAGCGGGAGGTGGAACAGGGGAGAAATGGGGCATGAGCGGGGGCGGGGGGGAACAGGGAAAACACGGGGCATGAGCGGGGGGTGGGGGGTAACACGAGGGAAACACAGGGCATGAGCGGGGGGTGGGGGAACACGAGGGAGACAAGGAGCATGAGCGGGGGGTGGGGGCAACAGGGGAGACAGGGGGCATGAGCGGGGTGGTGGGGGCAACAGGAGAGACAAGGGGCATGAGCGGGGGTGGGGGGAAAGGAGGGAGACATGGGGCATGAGCAGGGGGTGGGTTGGAACAGGGGAGACAAGGGGCATGAGCGAGGGGTGGGGAGAACAGGGAAACACGGGGCATGAGCAGGGGCTGGGGGGAACAGGGGAGACACGGAGCATGAGCGGGGGGATGTGGGGGGAAAAGGAGAGAGACACAGGGCATGAGTGGGGGTGGGGTGTAACAGGCGAGACACAGGGCATGAGCAGGGGGTGGGGGGAACAGGCAAAACACGGGGCATGAGCAGGGGGTGGGGGGAACGGGACGGAGACACTGGGCATGAGTGGGGGTGGGGGGAACAGGGCAGACATGGGGCATGAGTGGGGGGTGGGGGGAAAAGGATGGAGACACAGGGCATGAGCAGGGGTGGGGGTGAAAGGAGGGAGACACGGGGCATGAGCGGGGAGTGGGGGGGAAAGGAGGGAGACATGGGGAATGAGCGGGGGGTGGGGGGAAGGAGGGAGACATGGGGCATGAGCGGGGGGTGGGGGGGTAAAGGAGGGAGACATGGGGCATGAGCGGGGGGTGGGGGAACACGAGGGAGACACCGAGCATGAGTGGGGATGGGGGCAACAGGGGAGACAGGGGGCATGAGCGGGGGGTGGGGGCAACAGGGGAGACATGGGGCATGAGCGGAGGGTGGGGGGGAAAAGGAGAGAGACACGGGGCATGAGCGGGGGGTGGGGTGGAACAGGGGAGACACAGGGCATGAGCAGGGGGTGGGGGAACAGGCAAAACACGGGGCATGAGCAGGGGGTGGGGGAATGGGAGGGAGACACGGGGCATGAGAGGGGGGTGGGGGGAAAAGGATGGAGACACGGGACATGAGCGGGGGGTGGGGGAGAAAGGAGGGAGACACGAGGCAAGAGCGGGGGGTGAGGGGAACAGGGGAGACACAGGGCATGAGCGGGGGGTGGGGGCAACAGGGGAGACACAGGGCATGAGCGGGGGCAACAGGAGAGACAAGGGGCATGAGCGGGGGTGGGGGAAAGGAGGGAGACATGGGGCATGAGCAGGGGGTGGGTTGGAACAGGGGAGACAAGGGGCATGAGCGAGGGGTGGGGAGAACAGGGAAAACACGGGGCATGAGCAGGGGGTGGGGGGAACAGGGGAGACACGGAGCATGAGCGGTGGGGTGTGGGGGGGAATAGGAGAGAGACACAGGGCATCAGTGGAGGGTGGGGTGTAACAGGCGAGACACAGGGCATGAGCAGGGGGTGGGGGGAACGAGTGGGAGACACTGGGCATGAGTGGGGGGTGGGGGGAAAAGGATGGAGACACGGGGCATGAGCGGGGGTGGGGGGGAAGGAGGGAGACACGGGGCATGAGCAGGGAGTGGGGGGGAAAGGAGGGAGACATGCGGCATGAGCAGGGAGTGGGGGGGAAAGGAGGGAGACATGGGGAATGAGCGGGGGGTGGGGGGAAGGAATGGGGCATGAGTGGGGGGTGGGGGGAAAGGAGGGAGACATGGGGCATGAGCGGGGGGTGGGGAGTAACACAAGGGAGATACCGGGGCATGAGCGGGGGTGGGGGGAACGGGAGGGAGACACTGGGCATGAGTGGGGGTGGGGGAACAGGGCAGACATGGGGCATGAGTGGGGGGTGGGGGGGAAAAGGATGGAGACACGGGGCATGAGCGGGGGTCGGGGGGAAAGGAGGGAGACACGGGGCATGAGCAGGGAGCGGGGGGAAGGAGGGAAACATGGGGAATGAGCATGGGGTGGGGGGAAGGGGGGAGACATGGGGCATGAGCGGGGGGTGTGGATCAAAGGAGGGAGACATGGGGCATGAGCGGGGGGTGGGAGGTAACACAAGGGAGACACCGGGGCATGAGCGGGGGTGGGGGGTAACACAAGGGAGACACGGGGCATGAGTGGGGGGTGAGGGGTAACACAAGGGAGAAACGGGGCATGAGCGGGGTGTGGGGGGTAACACAAGGGAGACACAGGGCATGAGCGGGGAGTGGGGGGTAACAGGGGAGACAGGGCATGTGCGGGGGGTAGGGGGAGCAGGGGAGACACGGGGCATGAGCGGCGGGTGGGGGGGAAAGGAGGGGGACACGGGGCATGAGCGGGGTGGAACAGGGGAGAAATGGGGCATGAGCGGGGGCGGGGGGGAACAGGGAAAACACGGGGCATGAGCGGGGGGGTTGGGGGTAACACGAGGGAAACACAGGGCATGAGCAGGGGGTGGGGGAACACGAGGGAGACACGGAGCATGAGCGGGGGGTGGGGGCAACAGGGGAGACAGGGGGCATGAGCGGGGTGGTGGGGGCAACAGGAGAGACAAGGGGCATGAGCGGGGGTGGGGGGAAAGGAGGGAGACATGGGGCATGAGCAGGGGGTGGGTTGGAACAGGGGAGACAAGGGGCATGAACGAGGGGTGGGGAGAACAGGGAAACACGGGGCATGAGCAGGGGGTGGGGGGAACAGGGGAGACACGGAGCATGAGCGGGGGGATGTGAGGGGAAAAGGAGAGAGACACAGGGCATGAGTGGGGGGTGGGGTGTAACAGGCGAGACACAGGGCATGAGCAGGGGGTGGGGGGAACAGGCAAAACACGGGGCATGAGGAGGGGGTGGGGGGAACGGGAGGGAGACACTGGGCATGAGTGGGGGTGGGGGGAACAGGGCAGACATGGGGCATGAGTGGGGGGTGGGGGGAAAAGGATGGAGACACAGGGCATGAGCAGGGGTGGGGGTGAAAGGAGGGAGACACGGGGCATGAGCGGGGAGTGGGGGGGAAAGGAGGGAGACATGGGGAATGAGCGGGGGTGGGGGGAAGGAGGGAGACATGGGGCATGAGCGGGGGGTGGGGGGTAAAGGAGGGAGACATGGGGCATGAGCGGGGGGTGGGGGAACACGAGGGAGACACGGAGCATGAGCGGGGGTGGGGGCAACAGGGAAGACAGGGGCATGAGCGGGGGGTGGGGGCAACAGGGGAGACATGGGGCATGAGCGGAGGGTGGGGGGAAATGGAGAGAGACACGGGGCATGAGCGGGGGATGGGGTGGAACAGGGGAGACACAGGGCATGAGCAGGGGGTGGGGGAACAGGCAAAACACGGGGCATGAGCAGGGGGTGGGGGAATGGGAGGGAGACACGGGGCATGAGAGGGGGGTGGGGGGAAAAGGATGGAGACACGGGACATGAGCGGGGGGTGGGGGAGAAAGGAGGGAGATACGAGGCAAGAGCGGGGGGTGAGGGGAACAGGGGAGACACAGGGCATGAGCGGGGGTGGGGGCAACAGGGGAGACACAGGGCATGAGCGGGGGCAACAGGAGAGACAAGGGGCATGAGCGGGGGTGGGGGAAAGGAGGGAGACATGGGGCATGAGCAGGGGGTGGGTTGGAACAGGGGAGACACGGAGCATGAGCGGTGGGGTGTGGGGGGGAATAGGAGAGGGACACAGGGCATAAGTGGGGGGTGGGGTGTAACAGGCGAGACACAGGGCATGAGCAGGGGGTGGGGGGAACGGGTGGGAGACACTGGGCATGAGTGGGGGTGGGGGGAACAGGGCAGACATGGGGCATGGGTGGGGGGAAAAGGATGGAGACACGAGGCATGAGCGGGGGTGGGGGGGAAAGGAGGGAGACACAGGGCATGAGCGGGGAGTGGGGGGGAAAGGAGGCAGACATGCGGCATGAGCAGGGAGTGGGGGGAAAGGAGGGAGACATGGGGAATGAGCGGGGGGTGGGGGGAAGGAATGGGGCATGAGTGGGGGGTGGGGGGAAAGGAGGGAGACATGGGGCATGAGCGGGGGGTGGGGAGTAACACAAGGGAGATACCGGGGCATGAGCGGGGGGTGGGGGGAACGGGAGGGAGACACTGGGCATGAGTGGGGGTGGGGGAACAGGGCAGACATGGGGCATGAGTGGGGGGTGGGGGGAAAAGGATGGAGACACGGGGCATGAGCGGGGGTGGGGGGGAAAGGAGGGAGACTCGGGGCATGAGCAGGGAGTGGGGGGGAAAGGAGGGAGACATGGGGAATGAGCATGGGGTGGGGGGAAAGAGGGAGACATGGGGCATGAGCGGGGGTGGGGGGGAAAGGAGGGAGACATGGGGCATGAGCGGGGGGTGGGGGGTAACACAAGGGAGACACCGGGGCATGAGCGGGGGTGGGGGGTAACACAAGGGAGACACGGGGCATGAGTGGGGGGTGGGGGGTAACACAAGGGAGAAACGGGGCATGAGCGGGCTGTGGGGGGTAACACAAGGGAGACACAGGGCATGAGCGGGGAGTGGGGGGTAACAGGGGAGACAGGGCATGAGTGGGGGGTGGTGGGGAAACAGGGCACACACGAGGCATGAGCGGGGGGTGGGGGGAAAGGAGGGAGACACGGGGCATGAGCGGGGGGTCGAGGGGTAACATGAGGGAGACACGGGGCATGAGCGGGGGGTGGGGTAACACGAGGGGAACACGGGGCATGAGCGGGGGGATGGCGGTACAGGAGGGAGACATGGGGCATGAGCGGAGGGTGGGGGGAACACGAGGGAGACACGGGACATGAGCGGAGGGTGGGGTGGAACAGGGGAGACACGGGGCATGAGCGGGGGGTGGGGGTAACACAAGGGAGACACGGGGCATGAGCCAGGGTGGGGGGTAACACAAGGGAGACACACGGCAGGGGATGGGGGTAACACAAGGCAGAAACGGGGCATGAGCGGGGGGTGGGGGAGAACAGGGGAGACACAGGGCATGAGCGGGGGGTGGGGTGGAACAGGGGAGACACAGGGCATGAGCGAGGAGTGGGGTGTAACACAAGGGAGACACAGGGTGTGGGGGTGGGGGGAACATGAGGGAGACATGGGACATGAGCGGAGGGTGGGGGGCAACAGGAGACACACGGGGCATGAGCAGGGGGATGGGGGTACACGAGGGAGACACAGGGCATGAGCGGGGGTGGGGGGTAACACAAGGGAGACACGGGGCATGAGTGGGGGGGTGAGGGGTAACACAAGGGAGACACGGGGCATGAGTGGGGGGGTGAGGGGTAACACAAGGGAGACATGGGGCATGAGCAGGGGGTGGGGGAACAGGGGAGACACAGGGCATGAGCGGGGGGTGGGGGAGTAACACGATGGAGACACGGGGCATGAGCAGGGGGTGGGGTGGAACAGGGGAGACACGGGGCATGAGCAGGGGTGGGGGGTAACACAAGAGAGACACAGGGCATGAGTGGGGGGGTGAAGGGTAACACAAGGGAGACATGGGGCATGAGCAGGGGGTGGGGGAACAGGGGAGACACAGGGCATGAGCGGGGGTTGGGGGAGTAACACGATGGAGACACAGGGCATGAGCAGGGGGTGAGGTGGAACAGGGGAGACACGGGGCATGGGCGGGGGGTGGGGGGAAAGGAGTGAGACACGGGGCATGAGCAGGGGGAACAGGGGAGACACAGTGCATGAGCGGGGGGTGGAGGGGGACACAGGGCATGAGCGGGGGTGGAGGGAGGTGGGGGACATGGGGCATGAGCGGGGGGTGGGGGGGAAGGAGGGAGACACGGGGCATGAGTGGGGGGGTGGGGGGGAACAGGGGAGACATGTGGCATGAGCAGGGGGTGGGGGGAGAACGAGGGAGACATGGGCCATGAGCAGGGGGTGGGGGGGGACATGAGGGAAACACGGGGCATGAGCGGGGGGTGGGCGTACAGGAGGGAGACACGGGGCATGAGCGGGGGGTGGAGGTACAGTAGGGAGACACAGGGCATGAGCGGGGGGTGGGAGGAACACGAGGGAGACACAGGACATGAGCGGAGGATGGAGGGTACACGAGGGAGACATAGGGCATGAGCAGGGGGTGGGGGGGAACAGGGGAGACACAGGGCATGAGTGGGGGGTGGGGGGGAACAGGGGAGACACGGGGCATGAGTGGGGGTCGGGGAGAACAGGGGAGACACAGGGCATGAGCGGGGATGGGGAGAATAGGGGAGACAAGGGGCATGAGCAGGGGGTGGGTGGGAAAAGGAGGGAGACACGGGGCATGAGTGGGGTTGGGGTAGAACAGGGGAGACACGGGGCATGAGCGGGGGTGGGGGGAACAGGGGAGACACAGGGCATGAGCGGGGGGTGGGGGTAAACAGGTCACACACAGGGCATGAGCGGGGGGTGGGGGGAGGAGGAGAGAGACACAGGGCATGAGTGGGGGGTGGGTGGGAAAAGGAGGGAGACACGGGGCATGAGCGGGGGGTGGGGGGAGGCAGGGGACACGAGGCATGAGTGGGGGATGGGGGGAAAGGAGGGAGACACAGGGCATGAGCAGGGGGTGGGGGAACAGGGGAGACACGGGGCATGAGCGGAGGGTGGGGTGTAACACAGGAGACACGGGGCATGAGCGGGGGGTAACACAAGGGAGACACGGGGCAAGAGGTGCGGGTGCGGAGTAAATCAAGGGAGACACGGGCATTTTCAGGGGTGGGGGGTAACACAAAGGAGACACAGGGCATGAGCGGGGGTGGGGGTAACACAAAGGAGACACAGGGAATGAGCGGGGGATGGGGGTAACACAAGGGAGACACGGGGCATGAGCGGGGGTTAACACAAGGGAGACACGGGGCATGAGCGGGGGGTCGGGGTAACAGGGGAGACAGGGCATGAATGGGGGGTGGGGGGAACAGGGCACACGTGGGGCGTGGGCGGGAAAGAGGGAGACACGGGGCATGAGCAGGGGGTGGGGGAACAGGGGAGAGATGGCGCATGAGCGGGGGGTGGGGGGGAAAGGAGGGGACACGGGGCATGAGCGGGGGTTGGGGGGGAGGAGGGAGACACAGGGCATGAGCAGGGGTTGGGGGGGTGACCCAAGGCATGAGCAGGGGGTGGGGAGTAACACGAGGGAAACATGGGGCATGAGCGGGGGTGGGGGGAACATGAGGGAGACATGGGACATGAGCGGAGGGTGGGGGGTAACAGGAGACACACAGGGCATGAGCGGGGGGGTGGGGTGGACCAGGGGAGACACAGGGCATGAGCGGGGGTGGGGGGTAACACAAGGGAGACACGGGGCATGAGTGGGGGGGTGAGGGGTAACACAAGGGAGACATGGGGCATGAGCGGGGGGTGGGGGGAACAGGGGAGACACAGGGCATGAGCGGGGGGTGGGGGAGTAACACGATGGAGACACGGGGCATGAGCAGGGGGTGGGGTGGAACAGGGGAGACACGGGGCATGAGCGGGGGGTGGGGGTAACACAAGGGAGACACGGGGCATGAGCGGGGGTGGGGGGGTAACACAAAGGAGACACGGGGCATGAGCGAGGGGTGGGTGGTAACACAAGGGAGACACGGGGCATGAGCGGGGGGTGGGGGTAACACAGGAGACACGGGGCATGAGCAGGGGGTGGGGGGTAACAGGGGAGACACAGGGCATGAGCGGGGGGTGGGGGGGGAACAGGGCACACACGGGGGGCATGTGCGGGGGGTGGGGGGAAAGGAGGGAGACACGAGGCATGAGCGGGGGGTGGGGGAACAGGGGAGACACAGGGCATGAGCGGGGGGTGGGGGAGTAACACGATGGAGACACGGGGCATGAGCAGGGGGTGGGGTGGAACAGGGGAGACACGGGGCATGAGCGGGGGGCGGGGGTAACACAAGGGAGACACGGGGCATGAGCGGGGGGTGGGGGGTAACACAAAGGAAACACGGGGCATTAGCGAGGGGTGGGTGGTAACACAAGGGAGACACAGGGCATGAGCGGGGGGTGGGGGTAACATGGGAGACAAGGGGCATGAGCGGGGGGTAGGGGGTAACACAAGGGAGACACGGGGCATGAGCAGGGGGTAGGGGGTAACAGGGGAGACACAGGGCATGAGCGGGGGGTGGGGGGGAACAGGGCACACACGGGGGCATGTGCGGGGGGTGGGGAGAAAAGGAGGGAGACACGGGGCATGAGAGCGGGGGGTGGGGGGAACAGGCGAGACATGGGGCATGAGCGGGGGTGGGGGGGAAAGGAGGGGACACGGGGCATGAGCGGGGGTTGGGGGGGAGGAGGGAGACACAGGGCATGAGCAGGGGTTGGGGGGGTGACCCAAGGAATGAGCAGGGGGTGGGGAGTAACACGAGGGAAACATGGGGCATGAGCGGGGGTGGGGGGAACATGAGGGAGACATGGGACATGAGCGGAGGGTGGGGGGTAACAGGAGACACACAGGGCATGAGCGGGGGGGTGGGGTGGACCAGGGGAGACACAGGGCATGAGCGGGGGTGGGGGGTAACACAAGGGAGACACGGGGCATGAGTGGGGGGGTGAGGGGTAACACAAGGGAGACATGGGGCATGAGCGGGGGGTGGGGGGAACAGGGGAGACACAGGGCATGAGCGGGGGGTGGGGGAGTAACACGATGGAGACACGGTGCATGAGCAGGGGGTGGGGTGGAACAGGGGAGACACGGGGCATGAGCGGGGGGTGGGGGTAACACAAGGGAGACACGGGGCATGAGCGGGGGTGGGGGGTAACACAAAGGAGACACGGGGCATGAGCGAGGGGTGGGTGGTAACACAAGGGAGACACGGGGCATGAGCGGGGGGTGGGGGTAACACAGGAGACACGGGGCATGAGCAGGGGGTGGGGGGTAACAGGGGAGACACAGGGCATGAGCGGGGGGTGGGGGGGGAACAGGGCACACACGGGGGGCATGTGCGGGGGGTGGGGGGAAAGGAGGGAGACACGAGGCATGAGCGGGGGGTGGGGGGAACAGGGGAGACACAGGGCATGAGCGGGGGGTGGGGGAGTAACACGATGGAGACACGGGGCATGAGCAGGGGGTGGGGTGGAACAGGGGAGACACGGGGCATGAGCGGGGGGCGGGGGTAACACAAGGGAGACACGGGGCATGAGCGGGGGTGGGGGGTAACACAAAGGAGACACGGGGCATGAGCGAGGGGTGGGTGGTAACACAAGGGAGACACAGGGCATGAGCGGGGGGTGGGGGGTAACACGGGAGACAAGGGGCATGAGCGGGGGGTAGGGGGTAACACAAGGGAGACACGGGGCATGAGCAGGGGGTAGGGGGTAACAGGGGAGACACAGGGCATGAGCGGGGGGTGGGGGGAACAGGGCACACACGGGGCATGTGCGGGGGGTGGGGGGAAAAGGAGGGAGACACGGGGCATGAGCGGGGGGTGGGGGGAACAGGCGAGACATGGGGCATGAGCGGGGGTGGGGGGGAAAGGAGGGGGACACAGGGCATGAGAGGGGGTGGGGGGAAAGGAGGGCGACACGGGGCATGAGCAGGGGGTGGGGGGAGGAGGGAGACACGGGGCATGAGCAGGGGGTTGGGGGAACAGGGGAGACATGTGGCATGAGCGGGGGGGACAGGGCAGACACGGGGCATGAGCGGGTGGGTGGGGGTAACACGAGGGAGACACGGGCCATGAGCGGGGGGGGGCAGGGGAGACAAGGGGCATGAGCAGAGGGTGGGGGAGGACAGGGGAGACAAGGGGCAGAACAGGGGAGACGCGGGGCATGAGCAGGGGGTGGGGGGAAGGGGAGAGAGACACAGGGCATGATCGTGGGGTGGAGGGAAGGGGAGAGAGACACGGGGAATGAGCAGGGGTGGGGGGAAAGGAGGGAGACACCGGGCATGAGCGGGGGTTGGGGGGGAACACGAGGGAGCCACAAGGCATGAGCGGGGGGTGGGGGGAATATGAGGGAGACACGGGGCATGAGCGGGGGGAAGGGGGAAGGGGAGAGACACACGGGGCATGAGCTGGGGGTGGGGGAAGTGGAAAGACACACGGGGCATGGGTGGGGGGTGGGGCGAAGGGGAGAGAGACACGGGGCATGAGCAGGGGGTGGGGGGGAAAGGAGGGAGAGACGGGGCATGAAGGGGGGTTGGGGGGGATAGGAGGGAGACACGGGGCATGAGCAGAGGGTGGGGGGGCAGGAGGGAGTCACGGGGCATGATCGGGGGGTGGGGGAACAGGGGAGACATGGGGCATGGACGGGGGGTGGGTGGGTAACACAGGAGATACGGGGCATGAGCGGGGGGTGGGGGTGACACAAGGGAGACACTGGGCAATAGCGGGGGTGGATGGTAACACAAGGGAGACACAGGGCATGAGCGGGGGGTAACACAAGGGAGACACGGGGGGGCATGAGTGGGGGTGGGGGGTAACACAAGTGAGACACGGGGCATGAGCAGGGGGTGGGGGTAACACAAGGGAGACACGGGGCATTTGCGGGGGGTGGGGGGTAACACAAGGGAGACATGGGGCATGAGCGGGGGGTGCGGGGTAACAAGGGAGACACAGGGCATGAGCGGGGGGTGTGGGTAACACAAGGGAGACACGGGGCATGAGTGGGGGGTGGGGGGTAACAGGGGAGACACTGGGCATGAGCGGGGGTGGGGGGAAAGAAGGGAGACACTGCACATGAGCGGGGGTGGGGGGAACAGGGAAGACACGGGGCATGAGCGGGGGGTGGGGGGTAAAGGAGGGGGACACGGGGCATGAGCGGGGGGTGGGGGAAATAGGGGGACACGGGGCATGAGCGGAGGTGGGGGAAAGGAGGGAGACACGGGGCATGAGCAGGGGATGGGGTGGAACAGGGGAGACACGGGGCATGAGTGTGGGGTGAGGGTAACACAAGGGAGACACAGGGCATGAGTGGGGGTGGGGGTAACACAAGGGAGACACGGGACATAAGCGGGGGTGGGGAGTAACACAAGTGAGACACGTGGCATGAGCGGGGGGTGGGTGGTAACACAAGGGAGACATGGGGCATGAGCTGGGGGTGAGAGGTAACAAGGGAGACATGGGGCATGAGAGGGGGGTGGGGGTAACAAATGGGGCATGAGCGGGGGGTGGGGGGAAATAGGGGGACACGTGGCATGAGCAGTGGTGGGGGAACACGAGGGAGACACGGGGCATGAGCGTGGGGGTGGGGGGAACATGGGGCATGAGTGGGGGGTGCGGGGTAACAAGGGAGACACGGGGCATGAGCGGGGGGTGTGGGTAACGCAAGGGAGACACGGGGCATGAGTGGGGGGTGGGGGGTAACAGGAAAGACACGGGGCATGAGCGGGGGGTGGGGGGAAAGGATGGAGACACGGGACATGAGCGGGGGGTGGGGGCAACAGGGAAGACACGGGGCATGAGCGGGGGGTGGGGGAGAAAGGAGGGGGACATGGGGCATGAGCGGGGGGTGGGGGAAATAGGGGGACACGGGGCATGAGCGGGGGTGGGGGGAAAGGAGGGAGACACGGGGCATGAGCGGGGGGTGGGGGGGAAAGGAGGGGGACACGGGGCATGAGCGGGGGAAGGGGAAATAGGGGGGACACGGGGCATGAGCAGGGGTGGGGGGAACACAGGGCATGAGCGGGGGTGGGGGCTAACACGAGGGAAACACGGGGCATGAGCGGGGGGTGGGGGGAACACGAGGGAGACACGGGACATGAGCGGAGGGTGGGGGCAACAGTAGACACACGGGGCATGAGCGGGGGGTGGGGGGTTGTACGAGGGAAACACAGGGTATGAGCGGGGGGTGGGGTGGAGCAGGGGAGACACGGGGCATGAGCGAGGGGGTGGGGTAACACAAGGGAGACACGGGGCATGAGCGGGGGCTGGGAGTTAGCACAAGGGAGTCACGGGGCATGAGCAGGGGTGGGGGGAAAGGAGGGAGACACGGGACATGAGCGGGGGGTGGGGGGAACAGGGAAGACACGGGGCATGAGCAGGGGGTGGGGGGGAAAGGAGGGGGACACGGGGCATGAGCGGGGGGTGGGGGAAATAGGGGGACACGGGGCATGAGCGGAGGTGGGGGGAAAGGAGGGAGACACGGGGCATGAGCGGGGGGTGGGGGAAATAGGGGGACACAGGGCATGAGCGGGGGTGGGGAGAACACAGGGCATGAGCGGGGGTGGGGTCTAACACAAGGGAAACACGGGGCATGAGCGGGGGGGGGAACACGAGGGGGACACGGGACATGAGCGGAGCGTGGGGCAACAGGAGACACACGGGGCATGAGCAGGGGGTGGGGGGTTGCACGAGGGAAACACAGGGTATGAGCGGGGGGTGGGGTAACACAAGGGAGACACGGGGCATGAGCGGGGGCTGGGAGGTAACACAAGGGAGACACTGGACATGAGTGGGGGGTGAGGGGTAACACAACGGAGACATGGGGCATGAGCGGGGGTGGCGGGAGTAACACGAGGGCGACACGGGGCATGAGCAGGGGATGGGGTGGAACAGGGGAGACACGGGGCATGAGTGTGGGGTGGGGGTAACACAAGGGAGACACAGGGCATGAGTGGGGGTGGGGGTAACACAAGGGAGACACGGGACATAAGCGGGGGTGGGGGGTAACACAAGGGAGACACGTGGCATGAGCGGGGGGTGGGTGGTAACACAAGGGAGACATGGGCCATGAGCTGGGGGTGGGGGGTAACAAGGGAGACACGGGGCATGAGAGGGGGGTGGGGGTAACAAATGGGGCATGAGCGGGGGGTGGGGGGAAATAGGGGGACACGTGGCATGAGCGGGGGTGGGGGGAACACGAGGGAGACACGGGGCATGAGCGTGGGGGTGGGGGGAACATGGGGAATGAGCGGGGGGTGCGGGGTAACAAGAGAGACACGGGGCATGAGCGGGGGGTGTGGGTAACACAAGGGAGACACGGGGCATGAGTGGGGGGTGGGGGGTAACAGGAAAGACACGGGGCATGAGCGGGGGGTGGGGGGAAAGGATGGAGACACGGGACATGAGCGGGGGTGGGGGGAACAGGGAAGACACGGGGCATGAGC
Source organism: Ambystoma mexicanum (assembly GCF_040938575.1). Lineage (NCBI taxonomy): Eukaryota > Metazoa > Chordata > Amphibia > Caudata > Ambystomatidae > Ambystoma > Ambystoma mexicanum. Next base: position 1,171,623,553 of record NC_090928.1, on the reverse strand, counting down.
GGGGGGTGGGGGGGAAAGGAGGGGGACACGGGGCATGAGCGGGGGGTGGGGGAAATAGGGGGACACGGGGCATGAGCGGGGGTGGGGGGAAAGGAGGGAGACACGGGGCATGAGCGGGGGTGGGGGGGAAAGGAGGGGCACACGGGGCATGAGCGGGGGAGGGGGAAATAGGGGGACACGGGGCATGAGCGGGGGTGGGGGGAACACGAGGGAGACACGGGACATGAGCGGAGGGTGGGGGCAACAGGAGACACACGGGGCATGAGCGGGGGGTGGGGGGTTGTACGAGGGAAACACAGGGTATGAGCGGGGGGTGGGGTGGAGCAGGGGAGACACGGGGCATGAGCGAGGGGGTCGGGTAACACAAGGGAGACACGGGGCATGAGTTGGGGCTGGGAGTTAGCACAAGGGAGACACGGGGCATGAGCGGGGGTGGGGGGTAACACAAAGGAGACACGGGGCATGAGCGAGGGGTGGGTGGTAACACAAGGGAGACACGGGGCATGAGCGGGGGGTGGGGGTAACACAGGAGACCCGGGGCATGAGCGGGGTATGGGGGGTAACAGGGGAGACACAGGGCATGACCGGGGGGTGGGGGGGAACAGGGCACACACGGGGGGTATATGCGGGGGGTGGGGGGTAAAGGAGGGAGACACAGGGCATGAGCGGGGGGTGGGGGGAACAGGGGAGACACAGGGCATGAGCGGGGGGTGGGGGAGTAACACGATGGAGACACGGGGCATGAGCAGGGGGTGGGGTGGAACAGGGAGACACGGGGCATGAGCGGGGGTGGGGGTAACACAAGGGAGACACGGGGCATGAGCGGGGGTGGGGGGTAACAAGGGAGACACGGGGCATGAGCGGGGGGTGTGGGTAACACAAGGGAGACACGGGGCATGAGTGGGGGGTGGGGGGTAACAGGAAAGACACGGGGCATGAGCGGGGGGTGGGGGGAAAGGATGGAGACACGGGACATGAGCGGGGGGTGGGGGCAACAGGGAAGACACGGGTCATGAGCGGGGGGTGGGGGGGAAAGGAGGGGGACACGGGGCATGAGCGGGGGGTGGGGGAAATAGGGGGACACGGGGCATGAGCGGGGGTGGGGGGAAAGGAGGGAGACACGGGGCATGAGCGGAGGGTGGGGGGGAAAGGAGGGGGACACGGGGCATGAGCGGGGGAGGGGGAAATAGGGGGGACACGGGGCATGAGCGGGGATGGGGGGAACACAGGGCATGAGCGGGGGTGGGGGCTAACACGAGGGAAACACGGGGCATGAGCGGGGGGTGGGGGGAACACGAGGGAGACACGGGACATGAGCGGAGGGTGGGGGCAACAGGAGACACACGGGGCATGAGCCGGGGGTGGGGGGTTGTACGAGGGAAACACAGGGTATGAGCGGGGGGTGGGGTGGAGCAGGGGAGACACGGGGCATGAGCGAGGGGGTGGGGTAACACAAGGGAGACACGGGGCATGAGCGGGGGCTGGGAGTTAGCACAAGGGAGACACGGGGCATGAGCAGGGGTGGGGGGAAAGGAGGGAGACACGGGACATGAGCGGGGGGTGGGGGGAACAGGGAAGACACGGGGCATGAGCGGGGGGTGGGGGGGAAAGGAGGGGGACACGGGGCATGAGCGGGGGGTGGGGGAAATAGGGGGACACGGGGCATGAGCGGAGGTGGGGGAAAGGAGGGAGACACGGGGCATGAGCGGGGGGTGGGGGAAATAGGGGGACACAGGGCATGAGCGGGGGTGGGGAGAACACAGGGCATGAGCGGGGGTGGGGGCTTACACAAGGGAAACACGGGGCATGAGCGGGGGGTGGGGGGAACACGAGGGGGACACGGGACATGAGCGGAGGGTGAGGCAACAGGAGACACACGGGGCATGAGCAGGGGGTGGGGGGTTGTACGAGGGAAACACAGGGTAAGAGCGGGGGGTGGGGTGGAACAGGGGAGACACGGGGCATGAGCGAGGGGGTGGGGTAACACAAGGGAGACACGGGGCATGAGCGGGGGCTGGGAGGTAACACAAGGGAGACACTGGACATGAGTGGGGGGTGAGGGGTAACACAACGGAGACATGGGGCATGAGCGGGGGTGGCGGGAACAGGGGAGACACAGGGCATGAGCAGGCGGTGGGGGAGTAACACGAGGGCGACACGGGGCATGAGCAGGGGATGGGGTGGAACAGGGGAGACACGGGGCATGAGTGTGGGGTGGGGGTAACACAAGGGAGACACAGGGCATGAGTGGGGGTGGGGGTAACACAAGGGAGACACGGGACATAAGCGGGGGTGGGGGGTAACACAAGGGAGACACGTGGCATGAGCGGGGGGTGGGTGGTAACACAAGGGAGACATGGGCCATGAGCTGGGGGTGGGGGGTAACAAGGGAGACACGGGGCATGAGAGGGGGGTGGGGGTAACAAATGAGGCATGAGCGGGGGGTGGGGGGAAATAGGGGGACATGGGGCATGAGCGGGGGTGGGGGGAAAGGAGGGAGACACGGGGCATGAGCGGGGGGTGGGGGGGAAAGGAGGGGGACATGGGGCATGAGCGGGGGGTGCGGGGTAACAAGGGAGACACGGGGCATGAGTGGGGGGTGTGGGTAACACAAGGGAGACACAGGGCATGAGTGGGGGGTGGGGGGTAACAGGAAAGACACGGGGCATGAGCGGGGGGTGGGGGGAAAGGATGGAGACACGGGACATGAGCGGGGGGTGGGGGGAACAGGGAAGACACGGGGCATGAGCGGGGGGTGGGGGGGAAAGGAGGGGGACACGGGGCATGAGCGGGGGGTGGGGGAAATAGGGGGACATGGGGCATGAGCGGGGGTGGGGGGAAAGGAGGGAGACACGGGGCATGAGCGGGGGGTGGGGGGAAAGGAGGGGGACATGGGGCATGAGCGGGGGAGGGGGAAATAGGGGGACACGGGGCATGAGCGGGGGTGGGGGGAACACGAGACACACGGGGCATGAGCGGGGGGTGGGGGGTTGTACGAGGGAAACACAGGGTATGAGCGGGGGGTGGGGTGGAGCAGGGGAGACACGGGGCATGAGCGAGGGGGTCGGGTAACACAAGGGAGACACGGGGCATGAGCGGGGGCTGGGAGTTAGCACAAGGGAGACAAGGGGCATGAGCGGGGGTGGGGGGTAACACAAAGGAGACACGGGGCATGAGCGAGGGGTGGGTGGTAACACAAGGGGGACACGGGGCATGAGCGGGGGGTGGGAGTAACACAGGAGACACGGGGCATGAGCGGGGGATGGGGGGTAACAGGGGAGACACAGGGCATGAGCGGGGGGTGGGGGGGAACAGGGCACACATGGGGGGTATATGCGGGGGGTGGGGGGTAAAGGAGGGAGACATGGGGCATGAGCGGCGGGTGGGGGGAACAGGGGAGACACAGGGCATGAGCGGGGGGTGGGGGAGTAACACGATGGAGACACGGGGCATGAGCAGGGGGTGGGGTGGAACAGGGAGACACGGGGCATGAGCGGGGGTGGGGGTAACACAAGGGAGACACGGGGCATGAGCGGGGGTGGGGGGTAACACAAAGGAGACACGGGGCATGAGCGAGGGGTGGGTGGTAACACAAGGGAGACAAGGGGCATGAGCGGGGGGTGGGGGTAACACAGGAGACACGGGGCATGAGCGGGGGGTGGGGGGTAACAGGGGAGACACAGGGCATAAGCGGGGGTTGGGGGGAACAGGGCACACACAGGGGGCATGTGCGGGGGGTGGGGGGGAAAGGAGGGAGACACGGGGCATGAGCGGGGGGTGGGGGAACAGGGGAGACACAGGGCATGAGCGGGGGTGGGGGAGTAACACGATGGAGACACGGGGCATGAGCAGGGGGTGGGGTGGAACAGGGGAGACACGGGCATGAGCTGGGGGCGGGGGTAACACAAGGGAGACATGGGGCATGAGTGGGGGGTGGGGGGTAACACAAAGGAGACACGGGGCATGAGCGAGGGGTGGGTGGTAACACAAGGGAGACACAGGGCATGAGCGGGGGGTAACACAGGAGACACGGGGCATGAGCGGGGGGTGGGGGGTAACACAAGGGAGACACGGGGCATGAGCAGGGGGTAGGGGTAACAGGGGAGACACAGGGCATGAGCGGGGGTGGGGGGGAACAGGGCACACACGGGGGGCATGTGCGGGGGGTGGGGGGAAAAGGAGGGAGACACGGGGCATGAGCGGGGGGTGGGGGGAACAGGCGAGACATGGGGCATGAGCAGGGGTGGGGGGGAAAGGAGGGGGACACAGGGCATGAGAGGGGGTGGGGAGGAAAGGAGGGCGACACGGGGCATGAGCAGGGGGTGGGGGGAGGAAGGAGACACGGGGCATGAGCAGGGGGTTGGGGGAACAGGGAGACATGTGGCATGAGCGGGGGGGACAGGGCAGACACGGGGCATGAGCGGGTGGGTGGGGGGAACACGAGGGAGACACGGGCCATGAGCGGGGGGTGGGGGAGACAGGGGAATGAGCAGAGGGTGGGGGAGGACAGGGGAGACAAGGGGCATGAGCAGAGGGTGGGGGAGAACAGGGGAGACACGGGGCATGAGCAGGGGGTGGGGGGAAGGGGAGAGACACACGGGGCATGAGCGGGGGGTGGAGGGAAGGGGAGAGAGACACGGGGAATGAGCAGGGGTGGGGGGAAAGGAGGGAGACACGTGGGCATGAGCTGGGCGGGGGGTGGGGGGAACACGAGGGAGACACGGGGCATGAGCGGGGGGAAGGGGGAAGGGGAGAGACACACGGGGCATGGGCTGGGGGTGGGGGAAGTGGAAAGACACACGGGGCATGGGTGGGGGGTGGGGCGAAGGGGAGAGAGACACGGGGCATGAGCAGGGGGTGGGTGGGAAAGGAGGGAGACACGGGGCATGAGCGGGGGGTGGGGGGGATAGGAGGGAGACACTGGGCATGAGCAGAGGGTGGGGGGCAGGAGGGAGACACGGGGCATGATCGGGGGGTGGGGGAACAGGGGAGACATGGGGCATGAGCAGGGGGTGGGTGGGTAACACAGGAGATACGGGGCATGAGCGGGGGGTGGGGGTAACACAAGGGAGACACTGGGCATGAGCGGGGGTGGGGGGTAACACAAGGGAGACACGGGGCATGAGCGGGGGGTAACACAAGGGAGACACGGGGGGCATGAGTGGGGGTGGGGGGTAACACAAGTGAGACACGGGGCATGAGCCGGGGGTGGGGGTAACACAAGGGAGACACAGGGCATTTGCAGGGGGTGGGGGGTAACACAAGGGAGACATGGGGCATGAGTGGGGGTTCGGGGTAAAAAGGGAGACACGGGGCATGAGCAGGGGGGGTGGGTAACGCAAGGAAGACACGGGGCATGAGTGGGGAGTGGGGGGTAACAGGGGAGACACGGGGCATGAGCGGGGGGTGGGGGGAAAGGAGGGAGACACGGGACATGAGCGGGGGGTGGAGGGAACAGGGAAGACATGGGGCATGAGCGGGGGGTGGGAGGGAAAGGAGGGGGACATGGGGCATGAGCGGGGGGTGGGGGAAATAGGGGGACACGGGGCATGAGCGGGGGTGAGGGGAAAGGAGGGAGACACAGGGCATGAGCGGGGGGTGGGGGGGAAGGAGGGGGACACGGGGCATGAGCAGGGGGTGGGGGAAATAGGGGGACACGGGGCATGAGCGGGGGTGGGGGGAACACGAGGGAAACACGGGGCATGAGCGGGGGTGGGGGGAACACGAGGGAGACACGGGACATGAGCGGAGGGTGGGGGCAACAGGAGACACACGGGGCATGAGCGGGGGGTGGGGGTTGTACGAGGGAAACACAGGGTATGAGCGGGGGTGGGGTGGAACAGGGGAGACACGGGGCATGAGCGAGGGGGTGGGGTAACACAAGGGAGACACGGGGCATGAGCGGGGGCTGGGAGGTAACACAAGGGAGACACGGGACATGAGTGGGGGGTGGGGGGTAACACAACGGAGACATGGGGCATGAGCGGGTGTGGGGGGAACAGGGGAGACACAGGGCATGAGCAGGCGGTGGGGGAGTAACACCAGGGCGACACGGGGCATGTGCAGGGGATGGGGTGGAACAGGGGAGACACGGGGCATGAGTGTGGGGTGTGGGTAACACAAGGGAGACACAGGGCATGAGTGGGGGTGAGGGTAACACAAGGGAGACACGGGACATAAGCGGGGGGTGGGGGTAACACAAGGGAGACACGGGGCATGAGCAGGGGGTGGGTTGTAACACAAGGGAGACATGGGGCATGAGCTGGCGGTGGGGGGTAACAAGGGAGACACAGGGCATGAGAGGGGGGTGGGGGTAACAAACGGGGCATGAGCGGGGAGTGGGGGAAAATAGGGGGACACGTGGCATGAGCGGGGGTGGGGGGAACACGAGGGAGACACGGGGCATGAGCGTGGGGGTGGGGGGAACACGGGGCATGAGCGGGGGATGGGGGTACACGAGGGAGACACGGGCATGAGCGGGGGGTGGGGTGGAACAGGGGAGACACGGGGCATGAGCGAGGGGGTGGGGTAATACAAGGGAGACACGGGGCATGAGCAAGGGGTGGGAGGTAACACGAGGGAAACACGGGGCATGAGCGGGTGGTGGGGGCAACACGAGGGAGACACGGGACATGAGCGGAGGGTGGGGGCAACAGGAGACACACGGGGCATGAGCGGGGGGTGGGGGGTACACGAGGGAGACACGGGCATGAGCGGGGGGGTGGAACAGGGGAGACACGGGGCATGAGCGAGGAGGTGGTGTAATACAAGGAAGACACGGCGCATGAGGGGGGTGGAGGTAACACAAGGGAGACACAAGATATGAGTGGGGGGTAACACAAGGGAGACACGGGGCATGAGCGGGGGTGGGGGGAACAGGGGAGACACAGGGCGTGAGCGGGGGGTGGGGGAGTAACATGAGGGAGACAGGGGACATGAGCAGGGGGTGGGGTGGAACAGGGGAGACACGGGGCATGAATGGGGGATGGGGGTAACACAAGGTAGACACGGGGCATGAGCGGGGGGTGGAGGCTAACAGGGGAGACACAGGGCATGAGCGGGGGGTGGGAGGAAAAGGGCACACACGATGCATGAGCGGGTAGTGAGGGCAAAAGGAGGGAGACATGGAGCATGAGCGGGGGGGTGGGGGGAAGGGGAGAGACACACGAGACATGGGCGGGGGTGGGGGGAAAGGAGGGAGACACGGGGCGTGAGCAGAGGTGGGGGGAGCACGAGGGAGACACGGGGCATGAGCGGGGGGTGGGAGGGAACAGTAGGGAAACACAGGGCATGAGCAGGGGAATGGGAAGGAGAAACGAAGCATGAGCGGGGGTGGGGGGAAAAGGAGGGAGACACGGGGCATGAGCGGGGGTTGGGAGGAACACACGGAGCATCAGCGGGGGGTGGGGGGAACAGGGGAGACACGGGCCATAAGCGGGGGGTGGGAGGAAGGAGAGGAACACACGGAGCATCAGCGGGGGTGGAGGGAACAGGGGAGACACGGGCCATGAGCAGGGGTCTGGGGGAAGGGAAGAGAGACATGAGGGCCTGCGCCTCACCATCTTGAAAGAAACATTACTGCCTACAGGTACACTCGTGGCCGATGCAGAGCCAGGCAGCCCACGTCTACACTGTGCAGGCAGCAGATCCCGCTCCTATTGACAAAGCCTCTCATGCGATAAACAAAGATGGCGGGCGTCTCTGAAAATAGACGCACTGCAGCCTTTATGGCAGCCAATAGAAAAGCACGTCCGATGTCCGCGGACATCACGCAAGCCGCTTTCCCAATCCCCCTCCTGTCCGCGGAGCGAACAGCAAAGTGTGTCCACGAAGCGAACACAGATATCACTCATATTTTCTGACCTACTTTTTGGTCATTTAAAAAAAATAACTACTGGACGGATTTTCACCAAATTTGCAAAAGCACGCTTTCGGGACCAAGCTGCTGCTCCTGGTCCAAATTTGGGGAAAATCCGTCCCGTGGTTTGAGCTGTAGGCGCAAGCAAAGTTTTTTTCCCATTCAGTCTATGGGGAAAAAAAAAATTGGGACCCCCCCTATAACTTCTCCCCCCCAGACCAAACCTCACCAAACTTTGCAGAAAAATTCAGAGTGGCCATATACCTTTTTTGCAAAGCTTGGTGAGGATTCGGCCAGGGGGAGCGAAGTTATAAGCCACCCAAAAAGTGCTCTTCCTATGGAAACAGCAACTCATGGCCACGGTATATAGTTTTGGTTTTTTCAAATGTGCCCATTGTAAATTGTGTAAACATGTATCGATGGTTCCTTTTAGGAGTGCCAATGGTGAATGTTGGAAATACAAACATAGAATTTCCTGCATCACCAAATATGTCGTATATGCCATCACTTGTGCCTGTGGTCTTCACTATATAGGCTCTACAATTGGTCCCCTGAAGATGAGGATCTTTCAACATTATAGAGCCATACAAAATGGTGATCTAACATACCCTTTGACGAGTCATTTTCAGGAAAAGCATAATGGTGATGTTCAATTTTTATCTTTCACGGGGTTGGCACATGTACCTCCCAATAAAAGACTGGGTAACCGTGAATTGAAATTGAGGCAGTTGGAAGCCACACTCATATGTAAATTTGACACCTTGAAACCTAAAGGACTGAATATGGATGCTGAATTATATGTGTTTTTGCAATCATGAACAGGCTAACATCAAGAAGATATTTTATATCGTTTTATATTCTCATTTGTTTTACAGCATTACTATACTCTTTGCATGAGCAATGAAATTTCAACAGAGGACTTGTTGTTTCTATATCATGAATAGTAGTGGTTTTATTCATTGCACTGCACTTTATTCAACTGTGACCATATGGAGGAATAGTTATTCACATGTTGGTAGAGATATGAATAGGAACATCTATATTCGCCATTTTATGACGTCTCATCTATTTTGAGCTGCTATTGATTTGCACTGAGGTATTGATATAGGAAATATTGTTTGCTATTTTGCACCATGTAAGAAGTGTCCATATTGAGCAGTTATGGTTTTGCACTGGGGTACCGACATAGGAAATGTTGTTTGCTAACTCGCACCTTATAAGAAATGTTTACATGCTTTATCTATTTTTAGCAGTTTTTTCTAAATAGAAACATCTATAATATCCATTTCACAGTAGTCAAAATTGAATTGCTGTTGTTTGCACTGAGGTATTGACATAGGAAAGGCTGATTGTTCACTTGCACTTTGTTAGATATGAGTACATGTCTTATTAACTTGCAGCTGGTCTTCATTTAGATTACAGGCACTTGCCTGGAACACTATGATAATAATTTTCTGCATATACATAACATAATAGGGCATTGACCCTAATATCCAGGATTTTTCTGATGCTCAGTTCGCAGTCTCCTGGCTTAGGAGCACTCACCCTATTGGGGGGGCGGATGTCTAGTAGTGGCCATTTTGAGCCACTGTTAGTCATCTGAAGGATATATGAGCACACTTGTGCGTAGATGTTACACATCCAATTATATTGACAATGTTTTAATTAGAAGCAGTTCCGAGCAACTCCTCCGTGCGATTTGCATTGTAGTAGCCTATCAATGGTCCCAGTATGTCTATTTAGATATGCTTTGGTAACTATGCCTTTATATATATTGACCATATAGACGCTTGACCATTCCAATATGGAGGTCATTGTGTTAGAGAGATTACTTCTCCTATTCTACTAGTAGTCACATGACTCCCATACAGGCACGTGATGCGTAACGCACGGAGGTGCTCTGGAATTGCTTAGTGGTTTTATATTCCATGATGTGTTAGCCGCATTTGGATTTTAGAAGGTCTGAGGAAGCCTGAGCATTCAGGCGGAACGCGTGACTTTACATCCACCCGTGGGGTGAGTGCTTTGTGTCACCTTGTGTCTGTCACAGGGATGTATTACTTACTCCCTGTTTTTGTAATGTGCTGTATTATGCCTAAATAAAATGACATTTTAGAATAGCTAAAGTCTTGTGTGCTGGAATATTTTTTTGCATATGCCTACCTGAGCGGTTTTTTGAAGTGCTACAACCGTTCAGGGGCCTGTGTGTTTTTCCCTATATATATATATATATATTCGTCCAGGGGGGGAAAAGTTATAGGGGGGGTCCCAAAACTTTTTTTTCCCATAGTCTGAATGGGAAAAAACTTTGCGCACGGCTACAGCCCGAACTGCTGGACGGATTTACACCAAATTTGCGGCAGGAGCGGTGGCCTGGTCCCGAAAGCGTGCTTTTGCAAATTTGGTGTAAATCCGTCCAGTATTATTTTTAAAAATTACCAAAATGTAAGGCAAAAAAATTTGTGATATCTGTGTTCGCTTCGCGGACGGACTTCCCTGTTCGCTCCGTGGACAGCACCCCGATTGGCCCATGGCCTTGCGTCATGTCCGCGGACATGCGACGTGTTCACTGATTGGACGGCGAGGGGCGTGGAGCGCGTCAAATTTTCTGTGGCGCCCGCCATCTTGTATTCGCCGTCGACCGCGTACAGCGCAGTGAAACGTGCATAAAAAATTGTATTTAGTGCCGTGTGTTGGTGTGTAAGAGTGTTTGGGGAGGGTGGGGGAGTATGAGATAGGTTCAATGTTTTGGTTTTTTATGTGCTAGACGTTTTTGTTGCATTCGATTTGTCCGCGGAGAACACGGCTGTTCTGACATTTTGTAAATAAACTAAATGGTGGGGTGTTTAGAGGACGGAGTATGTGTCATTTTTGTTCGCAAGGAAGGTAAAAATGAGCTATGAACACTTGCGGTGTACTTAATTGTTCGTAAATACACAAACTGGGGGTGTCCTCAGGACGCTGTCCGTATTGTAATCTGTCTAGTTGAATGTGTTCTAAGAACACTTGCGGTGTCCAGAAATGGTTGCAATTACACAAAATGGGGGTGTTCTGAGAACTTTGTTTGTATTGTTCGTTGTCAGGGTGAAAGTGTTTTAAGACCACTCCTTTTGTCTGCTAATAGTACAATTTCCTATGGGTGTCAACCGACTTTTTGTCCACTAAAGAAACGATAAATCCGGCTGGTGTGCGCCGACATTATGTGATAATCCTATGACTGGCGCTATTGACCTGGCTGACTTGCTTTTGCGACACTAAATCATATCTCCCGCCCCTAAGCCTGATATTATCAAAGCATCCATACTCCCCGCCTCTCTCCGTGACGTTACAGGGTGCGTCATCAAACGCGCCCAGTTCACTGCAGTCCTAAGTGACTTTACACAGAACCCGGAAGACAACACATATTATGTCACAACACAGCGCGCCACAATTCGGAATATGAAACAGTGATTTAAAAGCAAACAACAATATTGTAAATTTTGTAAAGTACATTTATTTGACATCAAATGTTTAGAGAATATTCAGCAATTTGCATTTGTCTTTGTTGTCGATCCGCAAAAGTTCATGTTGAGGCACGCAATGTTCCTTTGCGGTACAGAGGGTGTTAGATCAGCTTACAACTCAGTGCACCACAATTCGGAATATGAAACTGTGGTTTAAAAGTATACAGCAGGATTGTACATTTGGTAAAGTACATTTATTTCACATGAAATGTTTAGTTAACATTCAACGATTTGCTATTGTCTCTGCTGTCGATCAGCAAACGATTATTTGGAGCCACGCGTTGTTCCTTTGCGTTAGATAGGCTGTTGGTTTATGATAAAAGCAGTAAATGGTCGCTCTGATAATCGGAAGGTTGCTCCAACAACGAGCCATTAGACCACCTATTGGTTGGTATGTTGTTTGTAGCCGCTAGTACTGCATAAGGGCATATTGGTCCTTGGCGATTGTCCCATAAAATGGTGAGGGTCATGAAGTTGCATATTTGGACCTGCACCTGGCAGTTGAAGACCCCATCCGCTGGAGTCTGTAGATCGTGACGTAGGCTAAATGGGGCCACATACCTGTTTTAAAAAACATAAATTAGTCTCACCAGCCGATCTTCATTAAAAATCATCATTTTATTTATTAGTGCATGAAACTATTTGCTATCGAAGATAGTGCAACGGAGTATGTTAATAATAAAATAATAATATTTTCCCATTCATATAGCGCTAAGAACCGTGAGGTATCTAAGCGGTGCTTATTATTATCCACGATGTGTGGTGCTCATTTATCGACCACGGAAGGATGAAAGGCTGAGTTTGGCCTTGCCGGGATTCGAACTTGCGTTAGCAAGCTGTGCACGGATGTCAAAGTGAGCGTTGTACTCCCTGTGTCACTTGACAGGCTACAGTGAAGTGGCACAGCGAGTAGAGCGCTTGACCGCCTATAGACCGGTTAAATTATTTCTATTAACCCACCCTGTGTCGTCTGCCTTTTTCAGAGCCCTCTAAACGACAGGGGATCAATTCGCCGGTGAAAGTACGCGGTAGAAAACATTATGCCACTTTCAACGAACAAGTTCAACTTGAGCGGTCTTTAATGCTACGCTATTGTAATTATATTTGGTATAAAATAATCTAAAGGGTTACTTACAGTACAATTGCAATTTCCATTGTCTACGAGTGGTGCAGTCCCAAAATACGACTCCGCGTGTGCCAACGATCTTTCGCATAGTGATATAATATATGAAAGTGGTTTTGTTTCAGAAATTTCATCTTTATCTTCTCTTACGTTTTAGCAACACTCCTTCAAGAGAAGTCTTTCATCACAATCTCTGTCTGTCAAGGTCAAAACACAATACAACCTTATAGTCCGCTTCGTGAGCCCGAGAAAAAAATTGAAGCAGCTGACCTTCACTGTGAACGAGCATAAATTCTTACTTTGCAACATTCTGTGTAAAGCCATCTGTAGAAGTTGGTTTTTGCACGCCATGTTTGTATATTGTTTGCGTGATATTAAAAAAAGTTTGTTTAAGGGACGTTATGGTTCTAAGTACAGCCGAAAGACCCCTGAAAATCGCAAGTTATGGTAAGCTATGAAAATTAACTTGCGCCACCACCGTGCACTGCTAAGACTAACACCCAGGACATCAAAGATGACATTGCAAATGTCATTGATGAAATCACTGATGACATCACATGTGTACTTTACATGGAATTTGTGTACTAGGGATTTTTATTATAATGTTGCGAAAAAAGTGTCAAGGATATTGCAATAAATATCATACCGTTATTAGTGCTTTGAACGATGCATTGATATAAATAGCATTGATAGTATAATATTTGTAATGTTAATATGTTGAATAATGAAATGATAATTGTCCTGAAATGTTTGAAAATTCACAAAATGGGGGTGTTCTGAGGACGTTATTCGTATTGTGTGATTGCTTAGCTGTATGCAATGAGGGAATGGCACAGAGAGTAAAGTGGATGCCGTCCGCAGACACCGCGGCTGTTCGTGGACAGGGCGTGCTACATCCGGGTTTTTCCAGGAAATCCAACATGGAAAGAAGACTGTACGGATCAGCCAATCAGATGTCGAGGTTGTGGATTTGTGTTGAAAGAGACTGTGTGTGGTGAAGATGGCAGAAGAGGAGAAAGTCAGGGTGTTGGTGCTCAGAGATATGTTTGTGCATGGTTTACAGCAGTACGCTGAATGCAGGCATGTTGCAAAGAACTTTGATGTGAAAGGAGTGGAGGTGGTGTGGAGTACTGTGCCTGATTGCAATGTACAGGGAATTGTACAAGTTTGTGAGGATATGGCCACGATGAACAGTCCGCATGTGGTAGTTTTGCACTATAGTGCTTTCCATTTGGGCAACGTCAGTGCCCCTACTTTGTTGGCTGATTTCGAACACTTGGTTCAAGCCATAATGAAGATCCTTCCAAATGCGAAAGTAATTTTTTCTGGATTACTACCTAGGGCAATATGGGACAATAGTTCAGTTTTTTGTCCTCAGCAAAACATTGCTAGATGTGTTATCAACCGAGGCATGTGTGCCTTCATGCTTAGAGCTGGTATGTTCTTCTGTAACAATGAGAATATTGATGCCAGTAATGCTGTTAATTTTAAAGAAGATGGAATTTCTTTATCTTTTACGGGAAAGGCCTTTCTATTTTGGAATGTAAGGGTTGCTTTGGAGAAGGTTATGTGAAGATTTTAGGAGTAAAGTAAGAAAATAAAACAAGAAAAAAAATACAAAATAACAGGTGTCTGTCAAGCATCTGTAAAACAAAAAACGGCTCTTTTTAGAGCCAACTTCAAAGGGGAAATGGGGCACACTATTTAAATTTACATTCGCCACGCTCAGATTTTCGATGTGTCCGCGGACATGGCGGTCGTCCGCGGACATGAAAATCACTACGAGGGGGTTAGTATGTTCTATGTTACATATATATGAAGTCAGGGATATTATGGTTAAGTTGTGCTACTAAAAACCTATGAAATTCAGTGAAAAAACGTTGTTAAAGGGACGTTATGGTTAAGTTGCGCTACTAAAAACCTATGAAATTCAGTAAAAAAAACTTTGTTAAAGGGACGTTATGGTTAAATTGTGCTACTAAAAACCTATGAAATTCAGTGAAAAAACTTTGTTAAAGGGACGTTATGCTTCAAAGTAAAACCGAAAAATCCCTGAAATTCGGCAGTTATGGTAACATAAGCAACCATAACTCGCACCACCGTGCACTGCTAACACTAACACCCAGGACATCAAAGATGACATCACAAATGTCATTGATGACATCACTGATGGCATCACATGGCTGGCTCTCCCTTTTTATCCTTTACTGACATATCGAAGCCACATAGTTTTCTTCAGTAACAGTCAGGAAGTAAAAATTGAAAAGGTACTATATTTGTAGACTTAGGGTCAAGTCACATCACATGAAACATATACATAGCGGAAGACACAGGCTTGAAAGAGAGCAATGCTTTCTGTGCATGAAGATAATCATTAGGGTTATCAGCACTTTCCCATAGTTTTATTTTTATTACTCTACCTTCCCTGTATATGCTCATATTTGTATACATTATACTCACTCTCCTTTCCTTTGGGTGCAGTCACATCATGTGATACAGATACATATGGTAAGTAGCAGTTTTGAAACAGAGCAATAATTTCTCTGCATAAAGACAATCAATTAGGTTATAAACTCTTTCTGCTACTATTTCTGCTTTTTTGTTTACTTCACTGTCCCTGTATATACTCATATTTGTATGTGTTGTTGTCTCTTTGTGTTTTGTCTGTAATAATTATGTATTAAGTGGGTTTTATTATCTACTTATTACATGTTTCACAGTACGCAAAACTCTAATAAGAAAGCAGTTATCATTTCAGTATTCAACATGGCAAGATTATGAATATGGCACCTTCATCATGTATGCTGCACACACTGCCTATGTTTCTGCATGAGTAGCTTAGTATACTGGATAGAACTTCATAATAGAATGCTATTTATATCAATGCATTGCTTAATGCACTAATTAGCTCATGATATTTATCCCAATGATCCTTGACAGTTTTTGGTCAACATTATAAAAATCCCTCCTACAGAATTTTCATGAAAAGTAAATGCACATGTGATGTCATCAGTGATGTCATCAATGACATTTGTGATGTCATCTTTGATGTCCTGGGTGTTAGTGTTAGCAGTGCACGGTGGCGCGAGTTATGGTTGCTTATGTTACCATAACTGCCGAATTTCAGGGGGTTTTCGGTTTTACTTTGAACCATAACGTCCCTTTAACAAAGTTTTTTTACTGAATTTCATAGGTTTTTAGTAGCTCAACTTAACCATAACGTCCCTTTAACAAAGTTTTTTTTTACTGAATATATATATATATATATATATATATATATATACAAACAGATATCTACGATGAGGGCGCGGACCCTAGCAATAACAATAAGATGCCGCTTGCAGCACGCAAATTACGTTTCTCAAGCCTCATTACGGAAATTCATAGCATGTAATAGAAACCAATATGAAATCACACAGTCTCTAACACATTTTGAAAACATTTCAACAGTTCACGTGCATACAGTGATAAATGTCATACATTTTTAAACGAATTCAATCAATAAATGTGAACCACACTATCTGAAAAGTACAACCACCAAGAGTTACTTGCAATTCTGAATAAAAGCAGGATCAGAAGAAAGCAATTGCCTGCAATCCTTCAGAAGAAAGCAATTGCCTGCAATCCTTCAGAAGAAAGCAATTGCCTGCAACCCTTCAGAAAAAAGCAGTTACCTGCAACCCTGAATAAAAGCAGGATCAGAAGAAAACAATCCTTCCACTGAGAACTGATTAATCGAGTGAAAAGAGCAAATAGGGTGAGAGCCAGTAATATAAACAACAATGGTTGCACAAGGAGTACCACCTCCCAATGACTTTCTAGATGTTCAAGGGGTACCAAACATACCTTGGAAAAGGTGGAAGAAAAGATTCAACCATTACGTACTAGCGGTACATGGTGTACATTTTTCAGGAAAGATGAAGAAATGTTTACTGATGCATTGTCTTGGCAATTATGGTCAGGAACAATTAGAAAACTTGCCACCACTGTCTGATGAAGAATCTACGGGTTTATATGAATATGAGAAATGTGTTGAAATGCTGGATAAGCACTAGGAGACATGCATAAGCATTATTCTGGAGAGATATCACTTTGGAAAAAGGAAGCAATCAAAGGATGAACCTGTAGAACAATATATCACAGCTTTAAGGGGACTGGCGGCTTCATTTGAATTTGGATGCACGTTAAATGAAAGGTTAAGGGACCAATTCATGCTTGAGTGCAGCAATGAAAAAGGGAGAGAAGCTTTATGATGAAGTCATAAGAGTGTCAATGGAAGTGGAACATACATGCAAGTGTGTTAAAGAATTGAAAAAAAGAACTGAGCCAGATGAAAAACAAATGGATGAAGCACAACTCATGGAGATATCAGCAGTACAAACAAAGAAATTTGATAATATGAAACAGAATTTCAAGAACGAAACTGGGAAGACGAAATGTGTAAAGTGCAAAGAAAAACAGGAAGAAAGCAACAAGAAAAGATGTTTTTGCTGTGATAGTCCGGTCCACTTTGCGAGCAGTGATAAATGTCCAGCAATCAAGGCTGTGTGCAAAACATGCAATAGTCACAGACATTTCACTTCATGTTGTAAGACCAAGAGTGAAAATATAGCTTGCTTTGACGAACTGTGCGAAGAAATTGAAGATTGCACGTGCCTCATTGACTTTATTTCTGATGTTATTCTCACTATTCAAGACGATGATGCAGTTACTGAAAAACCAATGTCTGTTATTGAGATTAAGGGGATAGAATTTGGTATGGTAACAGATTCAGGAGCTAAATATACTTTGTTACACAAACATATTTTCGAGAGCAAAATACAAAAGAATGTACTTCTTAATGTGGTTGACATAAGGCCTGTAGCATATGGGGAAAGAAGAATCGACCTTGATAGCTGGTTCTCGGCTATTATGAAATTTAAGGATAGATTAGCTAAAGGCAAGGTCTATGTCTCAAAGAAAGGGAGTAATCCAATTTTAAGTTAGTCAGACCAAAAAGGACTTTGAATGAACTGTGACAACATGCTGCGTTTTAGGAGGAACTAGGAAGTCTCAAGGGATTAATGCATACAATCAGAATAAAAGCAGGTTAAGTTCCAGTGGGACAATAACTAAGAAGTGTTCCATTGGCTATTAGAACAGCAGTAAAGGAAGAATTATTAACAATGGAAAATCAAGGGGTGATTTAAAGGATATAAGCCGCTGAGTGGATTTCCCCTTTGATTGTAGTAGATCAACAGTAAACTTAGGTTGTGCATTGATTTGAGGTCTGTCAATAGGTGTGTAATGCCAGACAGGCACCCTTTATCCAATATCACTGAGATGTTGGGTACCATCAAAAAAGCAAAGATCATGATAACTTTAGACCTGAAATCTGCTTATCACCAGATTGTTCTCCACACTTCTCTTAGACACATAACGGCATGTATTACCCCAGAAGGGTTATTCCAATGCAAACGTATGCCATTTGGCTTGATATCAGCTGCTGCAGTATTCCAACGCATCGTGTATCAGCTGCTTCATGATATGGATGGCGTCCTGTGCTTCCAAGATCATCTGTTATTGTATGGGAGTGATAGTGAAGAACATGATAAGAGATTGAGAGAAGTATTGACATTTTTATGAAGGCTGGTCTGACGCTAAATTAAGATGAATGCAGTTTCACTAAGACAACCATCCAAAATTTTGGTCATACCATATCAGAAGTGGGTATTGAACAAAAAGCTGATTTTGAAAACAATATTGTGAATTACCCAGTCCCTCTGACAAAGAGAAAATAGCTTCCTTCCTTGGAATGGATGAATACTATTCCAAATGTGTCCCAGGTCTAACGAGCAAATCCAAATACATGAGGAATCTAGTTAAAAAAGGGGGGAGATTTCATTGGAATGAACAATTTGAGAAGGATTTCCAAGAGACTAAATTAGCTTTGATGAAGGCTCCAATATTAAGCAATTTTGACTTTGGGAGAAACAGTATAGTGGCAAGGGATGCCAGCTACCATGGGTTAGGTGCTGTCCTCTCACAAAGGGTTGAGGGAGAAGAACATACCATTAGATTTGCCTCTAGGGTTTTCAGAACCACAGAGAAGAGCATTTCCACAATAGAGAAAGAATTATTGGGCATCAAATGGGCTATAGATAGATTTTGTCCTATTCTTTGGGGTGTAAAATGTACCATTAGATCTGATCATAAACCTTTGAAGGAGATTCTAACTACAAAGGGATTAGACAGAGTGTCATCTAGGATCCGGAAGTGGGTTTCCAGTTTGCAACATTACAACTGGAAAATCGAATATCTACCAGGTATTTAAAAATAAAGCGGCAGACTGACTCTCTAGATTGGCCAATATGGTAGAGGATGAAGATATGATATGATATGATAGTTTATTTATATAGCGCCTATACACAATGTGTTTCAAAGCGCTTCAAGGCAAGGGAGGGAACAAGGGAAAAAACAATGACATTCTTACAGGCCATGAACAGTAAGGATGTGAAATTAACTATCGTACTCGGCCTGACGACATTTCAGATAGTGCAAGAGCTAAAACATAGATAAGGAAGGGAGGGGGAGAGTGGGAAGGAAATGGAAACAGACAGGCGACTACCGTACTAGGCCTGATGACATTTCTGGTAGAGCCGGAAAAAAAACAAGAGGTGAGGGAGAGGGGTGCAGAAAGGTAGGGGAGGAACAAAACAAGCGACTATCATATTAGGCCTGACGACATTTCAGATAGTGCTGGAGGGGGTTTGGGGAGGAAAAAAACAGTAAGGGGAGGGAGGAGGAGACAGACGAGGTTGCTATCATACTAGGTCCAGGGACAATTCTGATAGAGTAAGTGCATAGAAGAAAGTAAGGGGAGGAGATAGGAAAAGGGAGAAGGGAAAGGAGGAGACAACAGAGAGTTAGCAGTCAAAAGAGTGGAGAATCAAGAGGGGAGAGTGAATACAATTGCAGAAGTCAGTAGTAACACATAATGTTGCAAGCCAGGATACAAGGTGAAGATGGGAACAGCATGATTCAGGGCCACCATGAGTGCAAGATGCAAAGGAAGTCCAGCATGAGAGTTGAGAAAGGGTGACGCACCATGAATGAATGAAGTCCATAAAAGTCAAATCCAGCATTGTCCACAAGACGGTGATGGTGAAACCAGAATTTATCAGGACAGACTCTTGCAGAAATAGGCTTGAGTGGGGTGAGGGGGGAGCAGGGTAGAAGAATGAAGCAAAATAGGCAACACCTGTGTGCGAGAATGGGGGGCACAAGGGAACATCACGGGGGGACCAGAGGGAGTAACAAATGGTGGTGCATGCCAACCTGCTGTCTGAGCAGGGGGTCGGGCCCTGGGTCCTCCTGGTCCGAACAGGTCCAAACAGGAATTCCCCTTTTCTTCATCTGCCCTTCACTTAGGACGCCCGGGCGAGACACGCCCTTGATCTAATAGTTAGGAACAGGAAGGAAGAGGCAGGGCTAAGAAGGTGGGTGGTGCTTGCTAAGTGGTGAAAAAGAGCGGCAAACAGGAAGGCACCAGGTGGGCGTGGCTTGCTAAGTGGTGAAAAAGAGCAGCAAACGGGAAGGCACCAGGTGGGCGGGTCTTAGGCCAGGTGTCCTAGATCCAATTGCACCTGCTGCCCATCTGCAAAGGAAAAGTGGCTGGAGGGCTCCTTAAGTAAGGAGAAAGAGCGTCAAACAGGAAGGCACCAGGTGGGCGGGGCTTGCTAAGTGGTGAAAAAGAGCGGCAGGCAGGAAGACACCAGGTGGGCGGGGCTTAGGCCAGGTGACCTAGATCCACTTGCACCAGTTCCCCATCTGCAAAGGAAAAGAGGCTGGAGGTCTCCTTAAGTATGGAAAAAGAGCGGCAAACAGGAAGGCACCAGGTGGGCGGGGCTTGCTAAGTGGTGAAAAAGAGCGGCAAACAGGAAGGCACCAGGTGGGTGGGGCTTGCTAAGTGGTGAAAAAGAGCGGCAAACAGGAAGGCACCAGGTGGGCAGGGCTTGCTAAGTGGTGAAAAAGAGCGGCAAACAGGAAGGCACCAGGTGGGCGGGTCTTAGGCCAGGTGTCCTAGATCCAATTGCACCTGCTGCCCATCTGCAAAGGAAAAGTGGCTGGAGGGCTCCTTAAGTAAGGAGAAAGAGCGGCAAACAGGAAGGCACCAGGTGGGCGGGGCTTGCTAAGTGGTGAAAAAGAGCGGCAGGCAGGAAGACACCAGGTGGGCGGGGCTTGCTAAGTGGTGAAAAAGAGCGGCAAACAGGAAGGCACCAGGTGGGCGGGGCTTAGGCCAGGTGACCTAGATCCACTTGCACCTGCTCTCCATCTGCCCACTGCAGATGATGAAGAGGATAAGGATGAACAAGTTCTTAATGTCAGCCGGGAAGTAGTGACAGAGAAGGAGTTAGTTGACCAGATCCTTATTGATGTCAAAGAAAGGTTGGAGTGTGGAATGAAAAGTAAAGAAATTAGGAGAGGGACCATACCTGATTCCATTAAGAATGTTTTTGATGGAGTTCTAGTTAAGGATGGAATGATTTTGAGAGGAGACAAAGGGCCTCATCACGAGTCTGGTGGTAACCCTTAAATGCGGCGGTAGCGCTATTACCGCTGCATTTAAGGGTCTACCAGATCATGGCTTTGGGGGATTTCCCCCCTATGAGCTGAAATTGAAATCCGCCGGTGGTAATAGCGTGAATTTTCCCCATTGTGCCAAATGGGGAATGAGGAATTCCCGAATGGGCCCAATGGGGAATGGGCAATAACCCTTCCGCCAAACCCGTGATCCGGCGCTAATAGCGCCGGGGGGTTTGGCAGTAGAGCTATTAGCGCCGCCGCTACCACCCAACTCGTGATGAGGCCCAAAATATTTCCCCCATTGGCAGTGAGACAAAGAATTCTTGAAGTAGCACACGAGGGTCACCAGAGAATGACCAAGACCAAACAATTGATTAGGCAAGATTACTGGTGGCCAGGAATAGATTTGCAGATAGAAAGGATCATCAGAGAATGTGCTATATGTTACAATGCGGCCAAGGGTTATGTCATGAGAGTAGAGCCGATGATTCTAATGTCTATTCCGTCTGTGCCATGGGAAAGAGTACGACTTGATATTGTGGGATCAATAGGATCCCAAGGAACATGTAGATATGGAATAGTGTTGGTAGACATGCTTTCACATTGGGTGGAATTGTCATAGGTGCAAAATGTGTGTGCCAAAGACATAATTACATTTCTTGATGACATTTTTAGGAGGGAAGGATATCCCACCTCTATCATAACGGACAATGGTGTACAGTTTGTTGCAGAAGAAATGAACACAGTTTTAACATAGAACCAGTCCAGTTCAGTCTATCACCCAGAAACAAATGAGATAGTTGAAAGATTTAAAAGAGGGATCAAAGAAAGTTTAAGAGTGGCTATTTCAGAAGGAACTGATTGGAAAAAGGCTGCAGAGGATACTGTAGTAGCGTACAGATTTATTCCCCATGTGACCAGAGGCATATCCTCTTTTGAAAATTTACGGGAAAGGAACCCCAACACTAGGGTTTGTCCAGGATCGTTGGGTAGAGCATGTCAAAAGATTGTCGATAAGGATATTGTCAAGGAGAGAATTAGCAGTAAACAGATTGACAAAAAGATACATTTGACATAAGGAAGGCGGCTAAGCAATGCCTGGTCAAGGAAGGAGATTGGGTACGGAAAGTAGAAGGTGGTTCACAGTGGTCAAAACCCATGAGAGTAATTAAAAAGTTACATGGTGCTGTGAAAGTGACAGATGGAAGGGTGTGGAATGTTAATAGTGTTCGCAAGTACATAAGAAAATGTGAAGGTCTACAGGAGAGGAAGGAAAGGAATGATCAGAGAATGAAAATGATCAAATAGTGCACAAGGAAGGTTGTAAAGTAAATGATCAAATGGTTCATAAGGAAGGTTGTAAAGTACATAAAAGGGAGCTTCCTGTTAGGAGTTGTGGGAAGCCATCTTTTCTTAGAGATAGTGTTGAATAACAATATTGTTCTCTGTTTAGCTATTATTTCATTTTGACATGTAATTAGTTGATTCTAGTATATAACAATCAATTTGGTTACAATGTTTCTCTATTTCATATTATCTTTAGATGTCACAATGTTCTTCTAATTATTTTTTTGTGTTTATTCTACTTGCATCAAATCAAATGTTGTTTCACATTATCACTGCTGTTTCGCCATCGTGGAGAAAGGGAGAGGTTTAGCATCTTTCACATGTAGAATGTGACATGTAGAATTTAGAATGGGAATGTAGAGTATTTGGGGAGATTCCATGTCAGTTGGAATGAGCTCAATGAGAGGCCCGGTGGGGATACATATGATCTAAAAGGAAAACAAATAAAGAAGTTTCATTCACTTACCTGTGTGGAGGAACCTTTCAGTCATGAAGGGAGTACAAATCATTGGGCAGGATTTCCGTTTGCCCCATGCCAGGCGCAAAATAATAAACCAGCCTTGGGATTAGCCTCACAACATATTGCATTCTGGAACATGTAGTCCTGCATTTATCATCTGCACAGAAATGCAAAATATGTGCTAACAATGATAGAACATGCAGAACGTTATTTGAGAGATTTGTTTCAGCATATTGTTGTGAAAAAAAGAGCATGAATGAAGTTGTGGGGGGAAAAAGGTGACCATAGTTTGTTTTATTTAATAACTTTCACTTTTTTACAGCCAGATGTTTTCTTACATGCATGCTAGTGGTGGACATCCGTAGAGAACACTTGTGCGTTTATGCATGCGATTTATGTAGCGGGAACCATAGCGGAGCACTGTCCAGACTCTTTTGGCTGGTGAGGGGGTGTGGCCTGGGCCCATGCAGTGAGGAGGTGCCTGGATAGTGCTCCCGTCAAGATCCTCTCCATGATCCTGAATCCGAATGGTGGAAGGTGATATAAGCGACACTGGACATATATTTGGACGCAAGAATCGATTCCCTGGCTTTACCATGTAAGTTTGACGAAAATCAGAATAATACAGCAGAGGAACGAAGCTTGTAAGTGTGCTCCCCTGCGCGGGCAAGATGGCGGACGCTGAAGCGGCCCTACTGTGATGTGGAGGAGGGGCGGAGACCAATGTGGAGGCCGGTCATGCCTGAAACCATGGAAATGCAACGGAATACCCCAATTTGCTGAGAGAAGCCTGCAGACAAAGGGTGCGGATGAATGTAAGCGATAGCTGGTTGGAATTTACTCCTTCACTGCTGTGCGGAAAGATGACTCACCACGAAGATCCTGACTGCCGAAGGCAAAACACACCACACGCTGCAGCGAGCCTGGGGTAGCTCCTACAGTGACATGGGACTGCTGGACGTGGTTGGATGCAGCCCACGGCTTGAACTGAAACGAGAAGAGGGGTACAGGGCTGAGAGACTGTGGCTGCAGAGAACCGCAGGCACGCAGACAACTGCAGAGAACTGAGTCGTGAGGAAAGCCGGAGGTGGTGCCTTCTGTAAACACACAGATAACAACCATATGGCAGCACGAGTGCCTCTACAAGCAGCCTGAAACCATATGGGAATAAAAACACCCAGTGAAGCCCTAGGACAGTATCAACTCCGGAGACCTGTGGATGAGGTGCAGGTTCGGGGAGCATAACACATTGTCCTGAGAAGGTGGCTGAGGCAGATGGGACATGCGTTGCAACGGCAACAGGAGTGAATCCAGCCAGCACTTGGGACTCGGCGAGCCATGCAGAGGGGAACACGCACATAGGTTTGCACCTGAGAGCTTGCCCCCATGCTCCGATACCTGCGCCTTGTCTGCAAAGATGTAAGCTGTATTGCTGGGAGACCTGCGTGCATGGTGCCATTGAACACCCCCATAGTCCTCGAGGCGGAAAGGCCCTGAATAATTGAGCAACTCTGAAAGATTTTACTGCACATTGTCAAGGCCACAAGGATGCGTTATACAGCGGGCCGTGAATGATGCTGTAGTACTGTGGTGTGCCATACTGTGGATGGTAAACTCTCATCGCTAGTTCTGACCCGGTCACCAGGGGAGTCCCCTAACACAAAACAGTGCAGCTATCTAGAAGGCAAATTGTAATCTGAACACAGCACACTCGGTGACGCAGGAGGCACAGGGAGTTGGGTCAGAGCAGCATACAGCGGGTGTATATAGCAGAGGAGGGGCCCCACCACGGAATAGGAGAAGTTGGCTGACACGCACAGCCTGAGAGCACGCTCCCACCAAGGAGATAAAATCAAACTAAGAACGCACAACTTTGGGTGACAAACACTGCCTAGAAGGGTGCTGGCAGTGATAGATAGGCCACAGCAAGACAATAACACCTGCAAACATAGAACTTTGGTGGGGTCCACACATGAAACGTAGCAGAGTCTCCACACCACAAATATTGATAAGAATGTGAACAAACATTTACAACGAACAACTGAACTTGTCAGTCTAGAAAAATTAGACACCCCTCAAACGGAAGGCAATGTAGGATAATTGGTTGGCCGAAGACCAACCGCCTCATTTCAGTGTTAAGAATATATAGTCATTAGTCATTATATAGTCATTAGCTTAACTAGAGTGGGGCCATTTTAAGATGACCAAAATCGCCATTTTGTCTTCTCTCTGTTTTCTCTAACGCTGCCTTTTTGCCTCATGTAAAACTGCTGAACATATTATTCTGCTTCAATGGTCCAAGGTTACTAAAGACATGTTGAAACGTAATGCCGAAAGCCAGACAGAAATGCCCAGTTCCATCCGTCACATATTCTTGGAGGCAAGGCATTCTAATCAGTACGCAGATGCCAGCGTGTCTCTCTAAAGGAATAGCAATGTACAAAACTAATATTAAAAGGTTTGAATTATGCTCTTCTTTGCGGCCCCCCTTCTCGAGCACTGTAAGGCCCCAGAGAGCAAGCTGACCTCCGGAGCATGAATACAAACTAGGAGATAGCAAGGCCTGGAATGTGCCACCCCCACGCACAGCTTGTCCATGAAAACAGAAGCACTGTGTTCTCTAAAATAAAGAATGGTGTCTGTAAGCCCGAGATTGCAAACTGTTGCTAAATATAATGGTCTAAGGTGTCATACCCGTCACCATCGCCTCCAATTCAAAGGGAATGAATTAGGGGCGGCATCAAATGGGTCATTACTGATTATAAGATGCTCATTTTGTATATATGTAACTGATGTGCGATCCTCGCTCTCTTGCGTCCCCCGAGGTCTGTTAGACACACATCACGGGGCGTGGGACCATTTTGCCAACTGAGACTATTTGCTTTGCAATAAACCCTAGATTTTGGGAATACAAACTCGTGTGTGGCATATCAGTTCGTGTGTGGTGATTGTGCCTTGTTTTCACATTCGAGGGTCCCTCAGGGGCCCCTTCAAGATGGCGCCCGAATAGGGACCCTCCCCCACTTGTTCCATCGCGTACGTTGCAAAATAAGGAAGGCGGTAAGAATGGCGAGGACGGGAGCGATTGAGCCGGCATCAAAAGGTGTTATGGGCGCCCCTGCGTAAGCGATGAGACTCCTTTGCAGATCTGCACACAGCTGATCCCTGATCGACGTGCCCGGCCAGTGAACAAGGAGGCGAGGGTCTCGAAACGAGGCAGAGCCAAGGTACGCAGACACAACGTCATTGGTTGCGTCACTATACAGACGAATTTTGTCTTGAAAAGACAAATTGACTAATAAGGTGAGTCGTGCCCCGATTCGTAAGTAATCCTGATATTGGTTGAGAGTTGATTTTGCAAAATCAAACACCCAGAGTAAGTTTCAGCCAAAGCCAAAGGGTAAGGTTGATTTAGCCAAAGGGTAAGGTTAAAACATGCCTGGGGTATTGTCCACCCTAGCGGGATATGTCCGCTGTGGCGGACAATCTTTGGAAACTGGCCAGGTCGCACCTCTGGGGGAAACGCCCGCTTATGATACGTATGTGAAGTATGGTGTGGGAGCGATAATGTTTTGTGAAATTTGGCATAAGCAAACCAGAAAGCAGGAAGATCTGCAGTGGCCGAAAAATGGTAGTTTTGAGATGGGGCGAATGGATAACCGGGAAAAGGTTCTGATAAGTAAGAAAGCACGCCCTGCGGCACTTGATATCCTTAATGACTGGAGAAGGGAAGCGATGCTCCGATTTAGAAGTAGAGAGAAACATGCGCGCAGGCATAAGTCGAAAGCGGAAAAAGCAGAGGAGAAAGAGGAGGAGGAGTGGAGTAATAGTTTGAGGAAGGAAGAGAGACGCGACCAGTTGAATATTGGAAAAATATATCCACAAAGAGAGCTACACTCATCAGACGAATTGATAAATAAAATATTAACTGAAACAAAACAAGGCCCGAGGGGAGAGATAAAAAAGACTATGTCAATAGCTGCCGCCCAGCCCCCTCCCGTTGCTCAGCCCCTCCCAACCCCAGCACAGCCACAGGCTGCATCAGTAACCGCGCTGCCCACTAGTCAGCCAGCCTCAAGTGTTTCGCAATTACCACAGACCCAACAGTCATCTCCCGCTTCCACTGCCCCCTCCGCACTCGAACAAAGTGAAGAGAGAGAGAGAGCAGGACAAAGTGAATGTGTGAGAGTGACCCGCAGTGCGATCAGCAAGGAGAGAAAGCGAGAGCTGCAAGAGCAGACGGAAATGTATATAGACGAGAATGATGGGGCGGCCACACTAGCGTCGATGTATGATTTCAGGAGGAGCAATGAAAGACAGGTATTGTTGGAATGCATGTGGGAATATTTGACGGCACAATGGAAAAAGTTATTTGGGAGGTTACCACCACAACGATTGTTGGATTTGAATGCATTAGCCCGTTGTAGAGGGAGAGATGAAGAAATAAAAGAGCATGTGAACCGACATTTTGAATTTAAGAATGAACTTGATGAAGAGTATGCTGAAATACTTGCCACACCGGGGTATAGGAGGAAGGATATTGAGAGGGGTAGAAGAGAAGCGGTACCCAATAGACAGCAGCGATAGTTGTCATCAGCAGGACAGACAGGCGATAGACTAGGAGCGAGTATACGGGAGGCGATGAGATGGGTATCGAACCCCAGGATTTCCGTAAGGGTGATAAATGAGATATGCAATGAGTACCCTCTGCAAATAAGAAAAGAAGCCCTGCGAACAATAGTCGGGGTGTTACTCCAGCAAGTATCAGGACACAACAGGGGAAGGGGAAATGCACAAGGCAAGAGTAATTTGAACATGCATGCAGGGACCTTGGGATTAAATCAATGTGCGTATTGCAGAGAGGAAGGACACTGGCAAGCGCAATGTCCACACTTACAAAATAGAGTTGGGTACGGTCAGAGAAGACAGCACAGAGGGCACCCAGGAACAAATGGCCACAACAGAAACCATATGCAGCAGCACCAAAATAGTCAAGGGAATGGTGCACAGAATCAAGGCCAGGCTCCGAATCAAACTACTTTTACCCAGAATCAAAATCATCAGGGTATGCAAAATGGAAATAGAGGAAGAGGCGGGAACATTTTTGATACTCAATCGGGTGCATACTACAATAATAGCAGTGACTACACTTCGGATGATGTGTTGTTGCCCCAATAGGACAGCCCAAGACAGGGGTCGGAACCAGTATCGATTCCCGTGAATCAGAAAGGAACCTACGTAGAAATGAAATTCGGGAATGAAGAGCATAGATTCCTCGTAGATACGGGGGCACAGAAGTGCTCGATAGACCGTCACTTGGTTCCAGATATACCACTGTCAGGGCGAAAGAATATTTCAGTAGGGTTCGCAGGTACCCCAGTAATAAATCCAGAGTCCAAACCAGTGGTAGTGACAATAGGCCCTTTTACTGAACATTGTCCATTCCTTTTGACAGAGAATTGCGGGGGAAAATCTCCTGTGATTGAATCTATTGAAAAAACTAAGCGCAGTTATCCACTGCACACCAGATGGGGTATTTTTACCATTTCTCCTCACAATGTGCAAATATCCGAATTTGTGTAAAAATTGTTCTAAAAGAAGGAGTAATGCTACCGCGTATTCCACAGTATAACATTTCAGCAGAAGGAGAAAAAGGATTGAAAAGTATTGTTTCTGATTTGGTGAAATTGGGAGTGATTGAAGAGATTACAGGCAGTAAATGTAACAGTCCCATTCTTCCGGTGTATAAGAAAGGGGGCAATGAGGTACCATACCATTTTATAATTGATTTGCGTGCATTAAACAAAGTAGTAAATCCTCAATTCCCGTTGGTTCCAGACGTTACCACAATTTTGACAATGATTCCTGCCTCGGCAGAATACTTTAGTGTTATCGATCTGAAGAATGCTTTCTTCAGCATTCCAGTACACAAAGAAAGCAGATATTTGTTCACCTTCACTTTAGGAGGCCGATAATTCACATTCACACGCTTTCCACAGGGCTACACAGAAAGTCCGAGTATATACAGTAGAGCATTAAAAGAACAGCTAGATATACTAGAACTACCAGCAGGTTGTGTATTGTTACAGTATATTGATGATCTATTGATCGCTGCTGAAACAGAAGAGATTTGTAAAAAAAGTACTGTCTTGTTATTGACTCATCTAGCTGCGCATGGCCATAAAGCAAGCTTAAAGGAATTCCAGTATTGTCAGAAAGAAGTAGCTTATTTGGGTTACCTACTTTCAAAAGAAGGGAGAAGATTAACGCCGGAGAGAATAGAGAGCATTTCTGGTATGCCTATTCCAAAGACACAGAAAGGAGTCAGAGGTATCATAGGCATGTCTTCTTATTGCCGTCAGTGGATTGTGAATTTTGCTTTAATTGTGAAACCAATGGTGGAATTGACAAAGAAGGATGCTGTGATGCCTTTGCAGTGGAATGAAGAATGTCAGAAAGCATTTGATTTGCTCAAAACTGTACTGTGTTCTGCTCCAGTTTTGGGCACGCCAAAGTATGAAAAAGTTTTTAGGTTGTTTGTGCATGAAAGTGAAGGCTGCGCGTTATCTGTCTTGACACAGGAACAAGGTGGAAGAAATAGGCAGTGCAGTTACTTTTCTTCCGTGATGGACCCTGTAGCGCGCGCATTACCCCGATGTTTACGAGCTGTTGCAGCGGCTGCTGCGTCAGTGAAACAAACAGAAGGTATGGTATTAGGGCACACCTTAATTTTGATGGTGCCACATGCCATAGACGTTCTACTCAATAGAACACAGACGCAACCCCTCACCTCTGCTAGATTGACTAGATATGAAATCGTGTTGTTTGCACTCCACATCCAAATTATGAGGTGTAGCGTTTTGAATCCAGCAGAACTAATGCCAATGCCCGGGGAAAACCTTGGTGGAAATGAATTACCCCCCCATGATTGCTTAATGGTTACTGAGGAGGAAACAAAAGGGAGAATTGATTTAAGTGATACCCCACTAAAAGAACCAGATGGAGAACTGTTTTGTGAGGGTTCCTGCTTTAAATTACTTGACGGCACATCAACTGCTGCATATGCCATTACCACATTAAAGAGCATTGTAGAGAGTAAAAGAATTTGTTATAACTCCGCCCAAGCAGCGGAAATAATTGCTTTAACAAGAGCCTGTGAGATTTCGGAGAATCTAAGTATAAATGTATATACTGACAGCCAATACGCCTTTGGCGTGGTTCATAACTTTGGCCGACTGTGGGCCGAGAGAGGGTTTCTAACATCACACAGGGCTAGAATCCAACATGGCCCTTTGATTGTATGATTGTTGTCTGCACTTAGGTGTCCAAAGCACTTGGCGATAGTGAAATGTGAAGCACATAAAAGGGTGACATGCAAGGTGGGAGAGGGAAAAGCATATGCAGGCAGAATTGTGAAATAAACTGCCACTGATTTGAATACAAAAATGTTAACAGTACAGTCGGAGGAAGTGCCCTGTATGATAGAGAATGGAATTGTCACTGTCAGAGAGATGCAGGCGGAAGCCACTGTTGATGAAATCCAAGGGTGGGCTGAGGGCTCTGCAGAATTAGATCTGGAGGGATGCTAGGTGGACAAGAAGAGCGGGAATTGGATGCTGCCCAATGCCTATGTAAATGCAATGGTCACAATGGCTCACAGCCCCACTCATATCTGTGCGAAGAAAATAATTCAACATTTAGCCACAGTCTGGGAAAATCCACTCATAAAAAAGAATGCCGAGAGGCTGATACAGTATTGTATCACGTGTCTATAACATAATGTGGGGAAAGGAACGGTGACTCCAACAGGCAGTTTTGGCCCTCCCTCTGCCATTTGAGGTGATCCATTTTGATTTCATAGAAATGGAGAGATGTCAAAACTTGAAGTATGTCCTGAGGTTATATGTGCTTTCAGTAAATGGGTAGAAGCGTATCCCTTGAAGGAGTTGTACTGCCATAAGTACCGCAAAAGTAATGTTGAAGGAGTACTTTTCCCGTTTGGGTCTGCCCCGTGTCATATGGTCAGATAGGTGCAGTAATATTGCAGATTTGTGCAGGTCTCCAAATCGAATAAGCGATTCCATTGCTCCAGACATCCCATGAGTGCCAGACTTATTGAACGTCACAACGGCATACTCAAATCCAAAATAAGCAAGATCTGCGCAGGCAGCAAGCTAAGTTGGGTGGATGCATTGCCAATAGCGCTACTGTGTATGCGAACATCTGTGCAGGCGAGAACTGGGCTCTCCGCATACGAGATCGTCATGGGGAGACCGGTGAATGTTTGGTGTGCAGCTCAGCCGAAAAGGCTGAGGGAAGTGGAATACCCTGTACTCAGCATTTATTGTAATCTGTTAATGCAGAAAATGCGTTTGATTCATCAGCAGGTGCAGGAGGCGTTGCCCATAAGATACACCAGACACGCACTGAAGCCAGGAAAGTGGGTGCTGATAAAAAACTTTGAGCGAAAGGCATCGTTAGCACCCAGGTGGCGTGGGCCCTACCAGATCCTCCTGACTACACAGACGGCAATTTGGGTGGATGGGAGAAGGGCGTGGATACACGCAACGCATGCCAAGAAAGTCCTGCCGCCATTTGACACTTTGACTGATTGGGACGACCAGAAAGAGATAGCGGTTCCAGAAATGAAAGAAACAATTGCCAGTTCTTTGCCACAGAAACTGCCTGATCCTGAAACAAAGCCTGACGAGATTGCTGTAAAAGAGGAAGGGCAAAGAGTGCCCCAACGTTGTCCAGCAGATTCTGCATCACTGCTGGCCGACACCAAGCGTATATCTTTGTGGCTACCCCCATCTTCTGTTGTGCCACAATCTGGATCATTGCTGCCAGGCGCCCATCATCATCTGCCATTGCGCCTCAGTTTGACTCCATGCTTGAGTCCGGAAGTGCGCCCGCACTATTCATTGATCACACGATACCGGGAGCAAATCGGTATAACTTGCGGAGCAGAAAAAAGGAGTGATCACATCTTCATCTTTATGTGATTTTGTTGCCTCTGTTTCCTATTCTCGGATGAAGTAGGAACCGGAGGCCTATAGGAAAGTGACGTGACAGCCCAATAAGCGTGACTCCTCGGTGCTAATATAAAAAATCCATGCGTCCTGAACCCGTGCAGACAAGCGGGGCGCACAATGGTACCAAAGGCAATTGATAACTGCTCTGGAGCTTTGGAGCGATGTGCAGATGCACGGAGATCTTGCCTGATATAAAAGCAACCCAGGCTGCTAAGAGCTGGCATTAATAAACTGCAGACACTTATCGAACTAACTGACAGCCCAGCGATCGCATCAACCAGAGACATTCACAACGAACATGGCGGAAGGAGAAGAACGACGAGGAAAGATGCCGGACAAGCTTTTGTCCCCTCCTGCACCAATGCTGATAATGAATTAAACATAGTGCATAGAAGGGTACAAAAAGGGAATGGTCGGAAGAATTGTATGCTGCGCGTAACAATAATAATGCGTATAATGAGTATACTGGCCCCAATATTGACCGTAACAGTATTATGGTACTTGGAGGAAATGAACCCTTTAGAAGTACTCTTGCCTGTTATGAATATTTCCATGACAGAAAGCCCAGTTCATGTGATTTCCTATACCTTGTCTCCAATGGAAGAGAGACATAGGGAAGGGTATGGGAACAACACATTACTATTAATAATGAACATGACACACTCAATGCTAAGAAAAAACAATTGTTGGGTTTGTGCCCACTTGCCACAGCATGGTGGTAAGGGAATCGGATGGTATGTACAGCCCCTGCCATTGACCTCTGCATACTATGCCTCTCTGAATGCCTTATATTATGGGAAATGGAACGAGAGTGAAACTGGTCAGTTAGACAAGACAAACATGAATGAATTTGAAGAAGTGATTATGAAACCCGTAGGTTGCTCTATATTCCATAAAGCACGATTGATTACACCAGCGATAATGCCACAGGATAGATTGTTTGTGCCTTATAAATCATCTGTGATCACGTTTCATATGAACCCAGAGGGAAATAAGGATGCGGAACCCCCTTCCTATACAGTAAATTATAATCCACATTTTGTCCCCTTTTATTTAAGAAAGAAGGGCTCTTTCCAGGTGGGGACATTCACTGGATGCAGGACCATAGCATTCCTTGATAAAGAAGTAGAGCCAATATATGTGGGAGATCCTGTGTATTTTATATGTGGAGAAAAAGCATATCCTTGGTTTCCTAGAAACTGGGAAGGTACTTGCTATTTAGGCTTTCTGTTCCCTGGGGTGTTCCTTTCAAAAACAGCAGATATAGCCAAATTGACCAGGTCACGACCTTGCCAAAATATTGAAGGAGGTTTGATTGTAGAGGACATAGCAAAATCATTCGGACCATTTTGGGGCCAAGCAATAAACTCTTATAATATAAGTCGACTGTCCAGAATATTAGAAGAAACAATAAATGGAACAACTGACATATTATATAACATGACCCTTGAGGAAAAAGGAATCAGATTAATGTCACTACAAAATAGAATGGCTCTCGATGTAATCTTAGTTGATCGCGGTGGTGTTTGCAAAATCGTGGGATCAGCGTGTTGCGTATTTCTAAGCGACTCCTCCCCCTCGATTTTCGAAGCGATAAGAACGTTGCATGTTTAGAGCTCTGAAGGAGGTTGGGAATTGAACATTAGCTCCTGGTTTTGGGAAGTGTTACGATCCTGGGGGTGGAAACTATTTGCAATTTTGATAGCAATACTAGGAATATTCATGACATGTTGTTATTGCATACATTGTCTCCCTATAGTATGCACAGAGATTAGTGAAAATTGTGTACAGATGGTAGAGAGAAAAAACACTACTAAAGCAAACACACACAGTGGCGATGAATCCAAAACAATTAAAGAATTCATGGCAATCAATATTGACGACCAGGAAGAAGAGATGACGAGTGTACAGAACTCAGAATCAGAATTAGAATCAGACACTTGGTCGGAGGAGGATGAAATGTATGGATGAGGCGTTTGGCATACGGCCAAGAGGAGGGTTTGTCAGTCTAGAAAAATTAGACACCCCTCAAACGGAAGGCAATGTAGGATAATTGGTTGGCCGAAGACCAACCGCCTCATTTCAGTGTTAAGAATATATAGTCATTAGTCATTATATAGTCATTAGCTTAACTAGAGTGGGGCCATTTTAAGATGACCAAAATCGCCATTTTGTCTTCTCTCTGTTTTCTCTAACGCTGCCATTTTGCCTCATGTAAAACTGCTTTGCTGAAGATATTATTCTGCTTCAATGGTCCAAGGTTACTAAAGACATGTTGAAACGTAATGCCGAAAGCCAGACAGAAATGCCCAGTTCCATCCGTCACATATCCTTGGAGGCAAGGAGCAAGGCATTCTAATCAGTACGCAGATGCCAGCGAGTCTCTCTAAAGGAATAGCAATGTACGAAACTAATATTAAAAGGTTTGAATTATGCTCTTCTTTGCGGCCCCCCTTCTCGAGCACTTTAAGGCCCCAGAGAGCAAGCTGACCTCCGGAGCGTGAATAGAAACTAGGAGATAGCAAGGCCTGGAATGTGCCATTCCCCTACGCACAGCTTGTCCATGAAAAGAATGGTGTCTGTAAGCCCGAGATTGCAAACTGTTGCTAAATATAACGGTCTAAGGTATCATACTCGGCACCATGGTCAATCGTCGCCTCCAATTCAAAGGGAATGAATTAGGGTCGGCATCGAATGTGTCATTACTGATTGTAAGATGCTCATTTTGTATATATGTAACTGATGTACGATACTCACTCTCTTGCATCCCCCGAGGTCTGTTAGACACACGTCGCGGGACGTGCGACCATTTGGCCAACTGAGATGATTTACTTTGCAATAAACCCTAGATTTTGGGAATACAACCTTGTGTCTGGTGTATCAGTTCGTGTGTGGTGATTGTGCCTTGTTTCCACATTCGAGGGTCCCTCAGGGGCCCCTTCAAACTGCTGAGTGCACCATCAAAGTGTAACGAAGGGTCCGCTACGCCAGTAGGTCCACTGGACATGTACTTGAGGCTTGACAGAGACCCGCTCTCGGATTAAGAGCGCAATGGGGGCACATAATGAAGCTGTGTGACGCCCTGAGCTACAATCAGAGGAACCTGCAAATTGAGGGTGCTGTGGTTCTGTGAACGAACACAGAAGTGCATTGTTGCCTACGAGGAACAATCTCAAACTGTAACAAAGGCAGCCAGACCACTGGTAACTGGGAGAGCGACTGGGAACTGGTAGGACTCATGAACACTTAACTCACCCAAAGGAAGGAAACCTTGCAATACTACTAGGGGCACGCATCAGACTGCAGCTTGCAAGTTATCACTGCACAAGCAAAGAAGGGTATGTCCTCATCCAAAGGGAAAAGGAAGGTCACGATCATGGAATCCTTCAATGCATGTACACCCCGGGATCCATCGCAAGGTTGCTCTGAGACACAGAGTGAACAGAGGGCTCCAGATGCTGGTAAGATATGGAGAAGAGAAATGCAGTGCTGGAAGCACGCTCGGAGAATGCTGAGGGGCGAGCCCGGCAAAATAATCTGCGGCTGCTGTACATTCCAGAGGGCATGGAAGGTCTGAACCCCACGAGTTTTGTGGAAACCTTGCTTCTGCAGGTGGTCGGTGCTGGCCAGCTCTCGCAGGGATTTGTAATGGAAAGGGCCCACAGATCCTTAAAAAAATTGCCCCTGCCAGGATTGCAATCCCATCCGATGATCGCAAAAATCTTGAACTTTCAAGATAGGGAGGTCATACTAAAGTATTCAAGGGAAGGAGGGGAGACATGTAGAGACAGCTCTAAAATAGCTACATATATGGACTATATGTCAGCAGTCCAAAGGCCCAGGAACTCTTTCACACCAATCAAAGCCAAACTTAGACAGTTGAACCTCAAGTACATGCTCATGTACCCATCCAGGCTTAAGGTGATCTACAAAGGATGCACTATTTACCTTGAAACCGCGGCAGCAGCTGCCATGTGGCTGGAACATACCAACCCAGCCGGAGGAGAAGAAGCTGTCACATGAGCAGACCCTTAAATAGAAGGGATGGTGGGAGCGGGGAGGAACAAAAGGCTGTACGCTGAAATGGTTATCATGGTTTTTGGGTGTCCTGACCCACGTTTGGACTATTATGCTGCAACATTTGGTGCTGTGGGCTTAGGAAATCCAAGATGGCGGAAAAGCCCATATTTGCGCCAGGATCCAGGAAAACCACACAGTTTTTGCGCACACCAAAATGGTCGCCTGACCTACCACCCACCAGAGCGAGCGTGATGGGCCAGGAATGCCATGAGTGGAATGTGTGCCAAAGGAAAAACAGCAGTGTCTGTTAGCTTAAAAAGCGCTTTGAAATCACCTTTGTTTCTCTGAAATGCAAGCTAAAAAGGCCTATTTTAAACATTGCAAGATATTCAAAAATGTCACTGAACACCAGCAGACATCTGGCAGAATGTATTCTTGTGTGCATACAAAATCTGGAAAGAGAAAAAGCCTAAAATAATGTTCATAATGAAACTGGCTGAGCTGTGGATGTCAGCAGCCTAAGTTAAATTGGACTGAAAGACACTAAAATCTAAATGTTTAAAATAAATGAGTGACCTACTGTTGAGTGTCACATAGTTTGCAACTGTTAAATGTCATAGTTTTGAACTTAGAATCAGCGTTCTAGCTGCTTGTGTAAAAATTGTAAGTTTGATTTGGATGAAGAAAAACTGGGAACAAAAGTGACATTTAGCTGAAGCCTGGCTTAAAGAGATTGAATTCTGCCTGACAACTACCCCCGACGGGAGTTGAAACTTGCTCAACAAATGTACCCAGGCCTTGCCTGCATTCTCATGCCCTCACCAAAAGGAGATGACACCTACCTGATTGAATCAGGGGAGAAGCACCTAGGACTGGAGGGAAACAGAACAATGAGCCTTCCTTGGCTCAGGCAAATGTTGAATTAGGGGGGGTCGTAAATGGCTTCCTCTTGAGAGATACTGGGAGGGGCAGTGCCTCTGTGAGCAACTTGAGCTGGAGGAAGTGGACAAACCAGAAATTCCACCATGTGCTTTGGGAAGCCACGCCCCTCTGGGCCAGAGCATAATTTTAAAAAGATGGATAATTCATAGTACGGACTTGCCAAAATTATATAATTAATATCATTATTCTTGTGATTTTTCTGTGCACATTTTAAGAGGTGTTAGGACTCTGTGGTATGTTCTTGGGGGTAGTAGTGGAAAATAAGGTATTACTCCGAATGTCTGTATGTTAAAAATCTGACACTTTATCATCTGATACCCATATTCCTTGTGCATGTTTGTGTAAATTCTGGAAAAGTTTAGAGGTTGTGTTCTTGATGAAAAGGGCAGAATTCTGTCATAAGTGGACACGACATCTTACAAAGACAGGGATCGGATGGTTTGGTGCTACAGAAAATATGTTAACTGGACATATAATATTAGAAAAATTGTACACAGATAAATGTGTATTTGGATGAAATATAGATTTGTGTGCAAAGTGACCAGGGGTGGACCCTCTGACTCATAAACTACCTCCTCACGATGACACTCCATTTCCTTCCCCCAATCAAGGGGGAGAGGAAAACAGGGCCAATGATAAGTTGTGAGGGGCAGGCTTAGTTATGCCCATGCACACACCCATTTTCAAAAGACATAAAAAGGAACACTGAAACCCAGGAGGGACATTCACTTTCCACTTTCTTGCAGAGTATTTTGATGGAAGACTTCACATCCAGATTCCAGACTTTACATCCAGAGATCCAGAACTTAACTACAGAACTTAAAGCAAAGGCCTAACCCACAAGCTGAGAACTCTTCTCAGCAGGCCTTCAAAATCCAGCAATCCAACCAAACTATTCTACAGCCGGGCAAGCTGTTGGAATCTTTGCCAAGAACTTTTGCCAGAACCGGTAGCAGACCCAGAAAGCCGTGCTGTATCCAGAGAGACCAGACCAGATCGCTGTGAGCAGAACCAGAGATCCAGACCAGCAGAGCAGAGCTGACCCAGATAGCTGTGACTTCAGAACCAACCGCCCGGAGTCCAGTCCCAACCTGACCGGACCCTGACGGCCTATTTCAAAATCATAGTGTGAGTACTCAGCCAGAACTGTGCAAAACCAATCTCTTAGTTTCAAATAATCTAATTCAAACTATTTTAACCTATTAGAACTGCATCATAAGGAATCGTGTGTCTATTATGTGAGTTCACAGCTGCAAAACTGTCATCTGTCATTTCTGAAAATCTACCTTCACGAAATCGTCCGTATCTCTTGAACCGTTTGTGCTAGGAGCGAGGTTTAACTTTTATTTTATAGCTAAGATTCTAGGCTTTCCAAAGAACCCAGAACCAGAAGAAACAGAAGACTTTCTGTTCATTATACCTTTTCCGTAATCGCGCTCGATGAACTCAGAAAAAGTGCCGCGATTTGCGATTTGGCTCAAATTTCTTCACTTGTCAAAATAGCAGCTTCTTGCTTTCCTTTGCTGAAATTCGTTTGCAACCTGATAATCATTCATAGATCATTGCTAAAGTGACCCTGAACTAATTTAAAGTAGCTATCACCCACCCTGAATCTCTTATAGGGAATTAAAATCATTTTTAGCATATTTTTCCCTTCTTTGCATACCACATTTAAAGTACTTTTGCCTGTGTTTAAAATCATTCCTGTTTCTCTAAGCTTGCTGGGGGGAACGGGAACTGAATTGCATGTTGATTGTATTCCTGAAAACTGTGTGCTTTTCTTCCATCTCCTTATATTGCATAAAGGGGGGGAGTGAATTGCCACAAGGGGAAAAGTGAACATATTAGCTTTTGTTGAACCCATATCAGTTTATTCCTGTGCTGCATTCTTTTCCATCACTGCATTCCTTGAAACCATAAAAGTATTCTCTGCTACCTTATCCTTTCCATACCAACTCCTAAGTAATAAAATAAGTGTGCTAGTGTAAGATTATCCATTGTTGATCAACATCATATTCTTAAGTGTGATATCAAATATTAATTTATTATAAAAGTGTGATATATATATTGTTTAATTTTCAATAAATCTTTTAAATTGCAAAACAAACCTACTTCTTGGCTCAGTGAGGTCCGGTGGATTCAAAGAGACGGGTGTTATATAAGGGTTTATCATCCAGATTATAACTTGTCATAAAAATATATAAATAAGGGCTTCCTTTGGGCATCCCAGACAAAGGCACTGACTTAGTGGGATTGCTGAATTGAAGTCACTTGACAGATTAGGGGCTCGTCCGGGATTCTGGAGTAGATCTATCACTTGTGCAGATTAATACAGTGTGCTAACTGACAGGATATATAAATTCTGTTGGATCACCACGCCGTGTTACACTGTAAAAACACCCCTCAAAGGAACGCTCTAAGGAAACGGTCTGTTTTGCAAAATAAAATACAAACTTCTGTAAGTCAGGAAGGAAATCAAATTCCAGAATGACGACCTTGGTAGATATCAAAATAGCCAGAGAACACCTCTTACATAAGCTATTTGTGAGAGGTGAGTGGGCTCATCAGGACCAGGCGGTCTGGTTGCAGGCAATCGCACCCCAGATCACTGAAACAGGGTCAGATATATGGAGAGATCAGGGTCCCTTACATGTGGCCCTGAGTGAACTATATATGGCCCCTAAGGCCAAGGATGAGCACAACAAGATTGCCAGGGTAGCAGCATATTTATATATGGGAGCCATACAGGAAAAATGTGCTGAAGGCCAAGATCTGGCAAATAGGCAACTGATGGCATTAGAGAAGGCCCAATCTGACCTGGTCTCTTCTGAGCAGATGCTGCAGAGGAGCCAGGAGTCAGAAAATGATAGTAGGCAGTATATTATTAAAATAAAGGAGGATATGGATATCCTGCAACAGGAAAAGGCCGGCCAGGATACCAGATTTCTGGCCTTGCAGAAGGAGTACCAAGAAGGTTTGGACTCCCTACTGCAGATCCAGAAAAAGCTGGAGCAACAACTAGACTTTAACAGGGCATGCACAGAGCAGGTAGCCACCCTGCAAATCTGATTAGACAGAGCGAAAGAGGAAAGCAATAACTTGATTTTGAAAGACCTGGATACCCAGGCAGAGTTTGATCAAGAACGCCAGAAAGCTGGTGCCTTTCAAAGGCAGAAGGACGACCTGGCGGCACAGATGCAGGCTCTTTGTCAGGAAAGGGACACCTTAGGCCAGGAGGTCTGCCAATTAAAAGAAAAAATTGAAGAAAATTACTTGGCCCTCCAGGGACCTCCCAAAAGATCATCGGAACGTGTTAAAGCACACCAGGAGGGTGGAAGATGCTCTGGCAAGAAAGGAACAGGCCAGTAGGGATGGGACTCAGTAGGTAACCCTCCTGCAGAAAAGACTGGCCCAGTATTCCAGGACCAATCAGGAGGCGCAGAGAGAAAATGAGGCTCTCTGTCAGCACAATGATAGGCTCCAGCAACAGGTAGCCATGCAGGATAGACTGATAGAGTCTAGTAAGGCCTTAACTGAGGAACTGAAAGCGCAGGCTCTTGCATTGCAACAGGGTGCAGGGGCTGACAGAGATGAAGTTCGCTGGGAAAGGGAAACACCTGAGCATAACCTGAGGAGCCCTAGTACCAGAGGCCTTCATCTCTCTCAGTCCTTGGACTCTGCCACCCCCATGTCCCCTGGCGCACATGAGCACAGGGCCACAGGGAGGGCAGATTACTATCCAGCCAAAAGTATGGGGTTCATAGGCCAGTACCTCCCAGGAATGGATGGGCGGGCATCCTGGTATGGGCACCTAAGCACAGTGCAATTTAGTGGGGAACCCCTGGAGAGTAGGCCCACTAAGGGCATCCTGAAAACCTCTGCCCAGTTAGGTCAGTGGGGGGGGCACCCATCAAATCCTGGCAGCAAGGAGGGATCTGAAGACTCCTCTGAGCGGCCCAGGACACAGGAGACTAGGTCCCCACATTCTGCCAGCCATTCCCAGGCTCGCAGAATCCAGGAAAACCTGGAAGATCAGACGGGCACCTCTGGGAGCAGTGCCTCTGAGTCAGAGGATGAGTGGACCAGGGTTACCCGAACCAAAAAGGCCAATAAGGCAAAAAAGGGCATTGCTTAAGGACCCCTTAAAGCAGATCAAGGCAATAAGGAGTGTCATTAGCCCTTATCACAAGAACGCCAAGTATTCTGTTTGGGAACACTTGGAGCTTTATGAGCAAATGATGGAGACTTTCCATTTGAAAGACAGCAGTAGCTGCATTCAGTATGTAAAATGGACATTC
Source organism: Ambystoma mexicanum (assembly GCF_040938575.1). Lineage (NCBI taxonomy): Eukaryota > Metazoa > Chordata > Amphibia > Caudata > Ambystomatidae > Ambystoma > Ambystoma mexicanum. Next base: position 1,171,582,402 of record NC_090928.1, on the reverse strand, counting down.
TCCCCAGAATACTCCAGTTTATTTGCGGGGCTGGAGGACAAAAATCATTCAAGATGGTCCACCTACAGGGCGGCCATCTTGAAAAAAATGTATGTTCACAGAAATCCCCAAGAGGCTCGTAAGGCAGCCTACAATTTGCAATGTGGGAAGGATCAGGCCCCACAAGAATTTGTGCAGGAGTTAAAGCGTGCTTTTGCACAGACTACAAAAAGGGTACGCACGGACAGTAAAGAATTTGTTTATACGTTTTTCCATGCCTTACCCAAATACATAATGATTCAGCTCGTGAGAGACTTTCACGAGAAAAGATCTTTAGACTGGGTCATTGAGCAAGCCACCCGCATCTATGAGGTGCAGAAACCAGTGGAAAATAAGAATCAGCCTAAAAACCCCAAAACCAACAGCACCCCTGCTGCTGCCAAGGTGGCAGAGGTAAAGGTTGCCCCTGTGTTAGATTTGGAGATGGGGGGCCTAAAAACCTGCCGGCACCGAATAATTCTAAGCCCAGAAGGCCCTCGGGCCAGTCACAGACAGGGAGTCAAGGAGGTAGTCCCACAAATGGGGTCCCTCGCTCCCCTGACTATGTAAGTCCCCGCTATAAGGGAAAGAGTCCAATCCTGGGTTATATGTGGACTCCTCCGGTCCAAGGGGGGGGATCCAACCAAGTACCCAAACCTGGGAACTTCCCGGAGGGCAGAAATTCACCAAATCCTGGGCAGAACTTGTTCCCCAGGTATCCACCCAACTTCCAGCCCCAAAATCATCCATCATTCTTTCCCCAATTCCCTGAGCCCAGACAACCGAATCCGGGAGAGGGGAGGCCAAGGGTGGAGGGGTACCCAAATCTTCCCAACCCAGGGTACTACCAGAGAAGGGATAGCTACCCTTCCCGGGATCAGCCCCGGGGAGAAAATAGAACCCCGTATCAGCCTGAGCGGGTTTCACAGTTAGAGCGCCAGGTCCAAAATATGGCACGGGATCTGGGTCACATACTAAGGGCTCAACAGAACCCCCAGATGAGCATGCCACCGCAGAATGCCCCAACCCCTGGGCCTGGTGCTCCAGAACAATGACGGGGGCAGCACCCCGATAACCCGCCGGTTCCCAGGGAGGAGGCACAAGGGGAAGGGGGGTGTAAAGGCTTGGAGGAAGCTTCCTTCCCCACTTGTAAACAGCCCCTGGAAACCCAGGAATTGGGAACAAAAGAGCAGAGGGGGGTAGGAGAAACAAAGGACCCAAACAGACCCATTTTGTGGAGGAGGTACAGGCTTTCCAATTTGTCGGAGAGGGATCCTCAGAGGATCAGGAAAAATGGGTCCCAAGAGATTCCAACCTAGACTGGGTAGATGTGGGGATTGAGCTGTCGCCGCCCATCATTCTATCCCAGAACCAACAAGACCGAAAACCCCTGGTTCAAACCCATCCTGGTGACTGCCTCCAAAAAGAGGGGGTGGGGGGGTAGCCCAGAACCGGAGCCAGTGGAACCCAAAACCACATCAATAGACTGGGTAGATGTGGGGATTGAGCTGTCGGCACCCATCATCCTATCCCAGAACCAAGAGCATCAAAATCCCCGGGTTCAAACCCATTCTGGTGACTGCCTCCAAAAAGGGGGGGGGCGGCCCAGGACCGGAACCAGGGGAACTCGAATATCCTCTTACAAGTTGCCAACTTTTTCTTGCAGATTCCCACGACTCTCCACAGAATTCTGCCCAAATCTCTTCTCTCCCAATGTCCAAAACCAGAAAATTAGCCCACCAGTTGTCCAAAAATTTGCATTATCTGTGCCCTCTTGAGGAGAAGGAGGGAAGATACTATGCCCCGGTACAAGTACAGGGACAGGGTACAATTTTGGCACTGGTGGACACTGGATCCCAAGCCACTCTTCTGTCCAAAAGGGCCTTTGATGAACTAAATGCAGGAAGGGGGAGAATTAACGTATTCCTCTCACCTCTCTTCCTGGACAACTCCAGAACTTTGACGGGAAGGAAATTCCCATCGAGGGGACTGCAGATTTGGACATCAAAATTGGGCTACACAAGGTGAAACACCCGGTCATAGTAGTGACTCCAGAGGGCACCCCTTGTTTACTAGGGAATGACCTCCTGAGAAGTTTGTCACCCCTAATAGATTGCATAAACAAGGTCCTCTGGACCAAGACTAGCCGACCAATAAAATTAAAGCAGAGTGTCAACCATGTTAGTTTAAAAGGCACCTGCCACATGGTTGAACAAAAATCTGACCAAGTAGAATTTCACTTCCAGAACAACCAAATTCCAGACGTGACAGTAATAGCAGTAGGACAACAGACTGGTGATGAGGGGTCCTCTCTATTTCGGAAAATCAACCTTCCTTCCAGTTTAAGGTGGTATTCCACACTGGAAGGAAACACTCTGAAATTCTTTACCAATACACAATCAGAAACTCCCACACCAATAGTTCAGAAAGATGTGAAATCAGCTCAGAGCCTGGCTGATATTCAGCAAATTGGAGGGCAGTTGTTCATCCCTGTTCAGTTAAATGATTGGAAGGACTCTGTTCTCACCCGAGTGTGTGTGAACAACGGTAAGAGCTTCATCAGCGAAGCCATGTTCCGCCAACTCCCAAAAGATCCAGCCATTCCCACATTCAAACTGATAGACAAATGGGAAATGGACCTGGAAGCACCCAATTCAAAACATCTCCTGCCAAGCAGGTGTATGCTCAAAATCTCCATTGGCAACATGAGCATAGTCCACAATTGATGGGTCATGCGAGACGTCACAGCCGCCTTTTACTTAGGCAGTGATATTCTCAATCGCTTTGCCATTAGTTTGGACCTAATAAACTTCAAAGCTTGGTCCCGATTAGCAGATAATCCCATGGGCTTTGATGATCCAGAAAAAGCATGTAGGTCAGCTCAATTACTACCTTATGCAGTCGAAATTCAGGTTAAAGAGGAAGTCACCATCCCAGAAAGGACCCGACAATTCTCCCTGGGAGTGAAAGTTAAAGAAGACAAAAATTGAAAAACCCTGATGCTTATATTCATCTAAATGCTTCTCCCCAACAGCAAGGGTTGGGGGTAAACCCAACACCATTAGTCAACATAGAACATGATACCATTCCAATAGAGATAGATAACAACCACTTAAAGAGTATCACTCTAGCCGCAGGCACCATTATTGGAATGCATTTTAAAGAACATAAGCATGCAGTTGCACAAATCAAGTTTATAATTTTCGAACATGTGTGTTTTCCCAGAAGGGGTGGTGACCAAATGAAGTTGTTACAGCAGAGAGAAGTGTATTGGATAGCTAGGCTCGATTCAATGTGCCCTCGGGGGATGAACTTAGATTGGGACTTGTCCTGTTACTTATAGAAATGCAAATCAAGTTGTTTCTCACTGTAAATAATGAAGGGTCAAAGATATAAGTTATATACCTATTAGATCAAAGAGGTTTAAGATGTTAACAACATAGACTGAGAGTGTTTTAATGCAATTGGAACATATTCAGTTATCTATGTCTTTGCCCGTGTTAGCCAGCGTTTTTTTGTGAACAAAATGAGAACACAAATGAAATGAGATGCTACTTGTCACTAATGGACTGATTCAGTTTACTTTGTTAACGGAAGAAACTGGGTATTGCTATAACATTGTTAATCTGTGACAGTAATGTAAATGCTTAGATGAATGAAAGTAGGGTTATCACCTATTATAAATGGTTTACTGTGTAGATATTTTCGCAATATGCAGGTTTGCTATAAACAAACACAGACACCACGAGCTGAGCGAGAGTTACTTAGCACGTGTTTGCCACATTTAAATAGAAAGTTTACATCACCAGTGTAGCGTGAAGATAATCACAATGAGTATCCATATACTCACCTAAAATGGCGAGGTAGGAAACAGGAAGTTAAATATATTCCCCCGGAAGTGCAGGCGCAGGCTAGCTTTGGCAACTGAGATGTATGGCTTTACTCCCGAGCACTCGCCACCAACTTTAAACATTCGGAAGCAGCAATTAGTGGAGTTTTGAACAGCTGTCCCGCTTAGCACATTGAAAGGTCGCGGATGAGACAGAAAAGGAAGATTAGAGCTTTAAGCACGCACTAAAGCCGGCGGCTCCTCGCTCCGTGCTGCACGCTGTACATGAAAGAAGGTGAGTCGAACACCATAGTGGCTTACTATTATGAAATGTAGCCGTAGACTCAAATACATCTCAGCGGGTGTAAACAAAGATTTGTATTATTCCAAATAGGTGCAGTTTCACAGCGACGAACAAAATATATAACGTTTGCGTCGCCAAACCAGCAGTGAAACATACACATACGAATTACTGAGGTTGAAGGGATTTCCTCCATTTTTTTGAGTGGATTACAGTTCTTTAACACAGGTATGATTTTAGATTTTTAATTCCGTAGGAGCTAATTTGGACATCTCGATAATTATTCCTAAGCATACTAACAGAGATCTGTGTATCTCATTGCAGACATTGAAGTTAAAGGGAATTGGCTGGAATCAGTTTTGTCAGAGCTGACAAGGGAATATTACAAGTGAGTACACATGCACTATGAGTTCAGAGTACAAAAATTTAAATTATTAGGAGTTTGGAGGGGACCCGGTGCATAACTTTTGCGCCTGTTCCCACACAAACTCTGTAGATGATTGAACTAGGAAAAATATCAGTAGCAGTAATACATATATATCACTTCACAGGGCTTTGAAAAGAATGAAGCTACTTACAAGAATACTATAGTAGCGGTACTTGGCCGCAGGCTGGCTCACAGTGATGGTTGATGGATAGAGCAACGTTTCTCTAATTTGGTTTTGACAAGTGTGCTTGAACACTGACACATTAATTTTTTCATTTAATGTTTTTGTGAAATATACTTTATTGAATTATTGAACCCAAATACTCCTTTACCTGAAGAAGGGCTGCTAAAGGCCCGAAACGCGTAGTAAATAGATAGGTATAGAATAGAACTACCTATCGGATTATTTGGATATATATATATATTCAGAAAAAGAGTTGAGAAAGTTACGTTTTGTTACCTGAAATTATAATTCTTTTATGTTTGAATTTTCCAAAAAAATGTGTATCAATCGTTCATCTAAGTGTTCCCAAAGTTGTGGAATTCTTCACGTATGTTGTTTTTCTGTGAATAATTAAATGAATTTGAAGACAGATCCGCATCAACTTTGTGTGATGTAATGTCTGAACAAAAATGATATATTGAAGTTGAAAATTGTTTTTTGAATATCACTACAGACATAATTGTCGAATTAAAGTGTATAACTTGTTAGTTATTGTGTGTGCCCCTGGTTGTACCCTGTTGTTTCGAGGTACCTTTCTTTGCATACCATTATTGGAATGGTGGTTGATGACCGACATTCCTCCATTGATTTAGGAAATGAACTGTTAGGACCAATCCCCAAGGACTGTTTTGACAGTGACAGTGATGACAATACAACACCAGACAGGATCTTTACCCGGCATGGGGGGAACTTCCTGGTGTACACTTCCTGCCCTTATGGTAAGGAAGATGTGACTTGTGACTTCAGAAGGGATGAGGTGATTTTCCAGGTCCATGAGGGCTGCCTTTCCCACCTGAAGCCTCCAGTCCAAATCAGCACTCTGACCAGTGACTTCTCCACCCAGCTGGAGGAGGCCGCAGAGATAGCAAAACCAGAAGTCTTTCCAGGCTTCAGGAAGATGGTGGAAGAGAGAGTCAACCTAGCTGATGCCTGCATGACTCTGGAACAGAAGCAAAAGTTGAAACAAGTTTTCTTGGATTTCCAAGATCTCTTTGCGGCAGACTCATATGACTGTGGTTGCACCGACATCCACACAACAACTATTACCACGTACCCTGGCATGACTCCAGTGTTTGTGAAGCAATATTGCTTGCCTCTCGCATCAATGGAGTCCCTTACTGAAATAATTAAGAACCTTGAGTCACGGGGAATAATCCGTCCAGTACACAGCACCTTCAATAATCCAGAGCTGGGAATATTGAAGCCAAACGGCCAGTGGAGACTCTGCGCCGACCTTAGGGAGCTCAACAAACGGGTCCATACTTCCCGATGGCCTCTGCCCTACATTGACCAAGGGCTGGCCCAGATTCAGGGGTCACAGGTATTCACTGCAATGGACCTGACCAATGGATACTGGACCGTGCCTGTCAGTAGGGAGGACCAATACAAACTGGCTTTTATCTTTGGGGGCCAGCAGTACACATGGACCTGGACTCCCTTCGGATACCTCAACTCCGGCAAGGAGTTCAACATTTTCCTACACAAGGCCATGCCCGACCTGGGTGCAAGGGGTAACTTGGCTTATGTAGATGATGTCCTCATCAAAAGTTCATCTGTGGAGGAACATATAGCAGAGATCTGTTATGTTCTGATACAGTTGAGGGCCGCCGGAGCAAAACGTTCCTTTCAGAAAGCACAGTGGTGTAGAACCCGTGTTAATTTCTTGGGGCATGAGATTACTCCTCAGGGTCTCTGTCCCCAGGAAAAGAAAGTGGAAGCAATCCAAAAATTGAAGGATCCCACAACTCTGCAGGAACTAAGGAGCCTCCTTGGACTGACTAATTATAGCAGAAAGTTCATTGAGGGCTACGCAGAGATCAATAGACCCCTGAATCATCTTTTTAAGGGGGAGGTCAAGTGGGAATGGGGTCCAGAACAATCCGAGGCAGTAAGACAACTCAAAAGAAGCCTCTCACAAGCGCCTTGCCTAGCTTACCCTGTCAGAAACAAGGAGTTCTTCCTGGAGACAGGGTTCTCTAATACGTGCTTGACGGCAGTATTATACAAAAAGCATGACAAGGTCAATAAAGTAATATCCTATGCGAGCAAAACTTTATCCTCTGTGGAGGAAAAATTCAACGATTGTGAGAAGGCACTCCTGGCAACGGTGTGGGCATTGAAGAATTACCGCCCGTTTATCCAGGGGGAACACATCATAGTGGAGACTCCACACCAGCCTCTGCAATACCTCCAAAGTGACAGAATCTGGGCCGGAAATGTGAGTAATTCCCAAATTACTTCCTGGATTCTGTCAATGTAAGGCTTTCCTGTGGAGGTCAGATATGGCCAAAACAAGAAGAGTCCCCTCGCGCAAGGTCTGGCTGACTTGCATGATTGTGCCAGAGAAAACTGTCTCGAGGACGAAAGTCTAAAAATCAAGGACAACATGGAGGCATACCTTAATTCCTCACACAAAGTCTTTGAAGAGGACAAGTGTGAGGGAATGCCCATTGTCTATGTGGATGGATGCTCTTACCATGTTGACAACAACAGGGAAAAAGAACTGGTGGCCGGTTTAGGGAATGCATGGGTGAAGGAGTCCCCAGAACCCTCCGCTGGGTACAAAATTGGTCCCCGAAGTAGTCAGGTGGCAGAATTGATGGCTGTGCATCAAGCCATCCTCACTGCTGTCCAACATCAACTCCACAAACTGGTCATAATCACAGATTCAGATTATGTACGGAACGGGTTCGTGGAGCACCTGGTTAATTGGAAAACCAGAGGCATGTTATGTGCTACTAACAAACCCTTGAAACATGGGAAGTTAATCCAAAATATTGATGATCTGGTCACATCGAATGGGATGACCATCTACTGGAAAAATATAAAGGGTCATTCCAAAGTAGAGGGACCAGACAAAACTGGAAATTACTTAGCTGATCAGCTGGCCAAAACCGGGGCCATCCAAGGGGATCTAATAGAGATCGAGTCCCTGTTTGGGGAAATCCAGGTCATGACTATCACTAGGTCCCAGACAAATGCTCACGATGATCTTTCAACTGCACAATGGAGTAAGGAGACCCCGGATGCTGATTTGATTATGGCTCAAAAGGGGGATCCAATGATTGGTAAGTTTTACCAACACATTGAGGACCCTGAGAACTTTCCCCTGACGAATACTGATTACATTGGGAAAGAGGACCTTAGAGTGTTGATCAAATGTCCAAAGATTTTCCGAATCCAAGACGGTTTGCTGGTAAGGAAATCCCAAGCTGGCCATGATCAGTGGGTGGTTCCTACTTCATTCCGAAGCCTGATGTTAAGTCACGCCCATGATGCGGCCACCGCCGGTCATAGGGTGTTTCATATAACACTTGAAATCTTAAGAAAGGTTGCATACTGGCCACACATGGGGCAGGACCTCGACCAATACTTGAAGGGGTGTCTTGTGTGTGCACAATTTCAGCCAACATCCCTCACACACCGTGCGCCTCTCCAGAAGAAGGGGATTACACTGCCATGGTCAGATTTACAAATCGACTTCATAGGCCCCGTGATTCACTCGGCTAGGGGAAACAAGTCCATGTTGATGGTCACATGTTTGTTTACCAAATGGGTGGAATGTCACCCGGCCCCAAACTGCAAGGCAGAAACAGCAGCTGCCTTGATGATCAACCACATCTTTTCACGTTTTGGTCTACCCCAAAGGATTGAGTCGGACAGAGGTAGCCACTTTACCAGAAAAGTAATGACTAAGATGTGGGAGATAGTGGGGTTTAAAAGGAAGCTACATATTGCTTACCGGCCAGCCTCGTCTGGTCCAGTGAAGAGATACAACAGAACCATTGTGAGCATATTAAAAAAGTTTGTAGCAGATTCTGGGCCAAGTTGGGATACCCGATTACCTCTGTCCTAATGGCCATTAGATCTACCCCTTTATCTACAACTAAAATGTCACCATTTGAGATGATGACTGGACGCAAGATGGTGCTTCCCCAGCATTTGCTCTACAGGACCCAAGAGCAGACAATGATAAATGCCTCCACAACTCATGAGTATATGAAGAATTTAAGGAAACACCTTCAACATGCTTTTGCCTATGCTCAGCAGAATCTAGAAAGATCAGCTGATAGCATGAAGACCCATTACGATTTGAAGACCACCCGGAAAGAATACAATGTGGGAGACTGGGTCTATCTATACAATTTCCAAATAAACCAGGCCAAACAGCGAAAATGTTTGCCTACATGGAAGGGACCTTTTGAAATTATAAACAAGATCTCCCCAGTTGCCTACAAGATCCGCATCCCCAAAGGTAGCTTGGCAGAAGGGGAAGACAAGTGGGTCCATATAAATCAGTTAAAGTGTTGCCATCCCAGGCACACTCTGCAGCAACTGGAGGAGTCCTCTACAATACCAGAGGGGGCCGCTCCAGAGTAATTCAGTTCCAACCCTAAAATATTCCACATATAGACTATAAAATTCTATGATTCTTGAATGTAAATTGTCTCCTGATTAAAAAAATGTTTATGTTCGTGTCTCCTGATTTAAAAAAAAATGTATATGTTCATGTCTTTTGATTTATAAAATGTATATGCCGCCCCACTATATCAATAGTGGGGGAGAAAGGTCTACGAATAGGTATTGCTGCTTTGCTTTGTCATCCTAGGAGAAGGAACACCTGGATACTGACCACAGAAGACGACCTGGGGTCCGGGAGCAAAGATCCGAGGGGCCCGGGGTACCGCCCAAAACTCCCATCAGGTTTGGTGAGGAGAACTGATCGATCCACCCTGATGGAGGAAAAGATGCTGAACTTTGTCATCTGCGGAATCGGAAGAAGATGATGCGCACATCCCAGCGCGTGGATCAAAACATCCTTTGCACCCGACTCCCCCTCGACTCGAAATCAAAGCGCAGTCGGGCGGGGGGGCTTGTTGGGTGTCCTGACCCACGTTTGGACTATTATGCTGCAACATTTGGTGCTGTGGCCTTAGGAACTCCAAGTAGGCGGAAAAGCCCACATTTGCGCCAGGATCCAGGAAAACCACGCCGTTTTTGCGCACACCAAAATGGTCGCCTGACCTACCACCCACCAGTGCGAGCGTGATGGGCCAGGAGTGCCATGAGTGGAATGTGTGCCAAAGGAAAAACAGCAGTGCCTGTTAGCTCAAAAAGCGCTTTGAAATCACCTTGGTTTCTCTGAAATGCAAGCCAAAAATGCCTATTTTAAACATTGCAAGATATTCAAAAATCTCACTGAACACCAGCAGACATTTGGCAGAATGTATTCTTGTGTGCATACAAAATCTGGAAAAAGAAAGAGCCTAAAATAATGTTCATAATGAAACTGGCTGAGCTGTGGATGTCCGCAGCCTAAGTTAAATTGGACTGAAAGACACTAAAATCTAAATGTTTAAAAAAATGAGTGACCTACTGTTGAGTGTCACATAGTTTGCAACTGTTAAATGTCGTAGTTTTGAACTTAAAATCAGCGTTCTAGCTGCATTTGTAAACATTGTAAGTTTGATTTGGATGAAGAAAAACTGGGAACAAAAGTGACATTTAGCTGAAGCCTGCTTTAAAGAGTTTGAATTCTGCCTGAAAACTACCTCCGACGGGAGTTGAAACTTACTCAACAAATGTTGCCAGGCCTGGCCTGCATTCTCCTGCCCTCACCAAAAGGAGATGACACCTCCCTGATTGAATCAGGGGAGGAGCACCTAGGACTGGAGGGAAACAGAACAATGAGCCTTCCTTGGCTCAGGCAAATGTTAAATTAGGGGGGGTCGTAAATGGCTTCCTCTTGAGAGAAACTGGGAGGGGCAGTGCCTCTGTGAGCAACTTGAGTTGGAGGAAGTGGACAAACCAGAAATTCCACCATATGCTTTGGGAAACCACACCCCTCTGGGCCAGAGCTTAATTTTAAAAAGATGGATAATTCATAGTACGGACTTGTCAAAATTATATAATTAATATCATTATTCTTGTGATTTTTCTGTGCATATTTTAAGAGGTGTTAGGACTCTGTGGTATGTTCTTGGGGGTAGTAGTGGAAAATAAGGTATTACTCCGATTGTCTGTATGTTAAAAATCTGACACTTTACCATCTGATGCCCATATTCCTTGTGCATGTTTGTGTAAATTCTGGAAAAGTTTAGAGGTTGTGTTCTTGATGAAAAGGGCAGAATTCTGTCATAAGTGGACACCGCATCTTACAAAGACAGGGATCGGATGGTTTGGTGCTACAGAAAATATGTTAACTGGACATATATTATTAGCAGAATTGTACACAGATAAATGTGTATTTGGATGAAATATAGATTTGTGTGCAAAGTGACCAGGAGTGGACCCTCTGACTCATAAACTACCTCATCACGATGACACTCCATTTCCTTCCCCCAATCAAGGGGGACAGGAAAACCTGGCCAATGATAAGTTGTGAGGGGCAGGCTTAGTTATGCCCACGCACACACCCATTTTCAAAAGACATAAAAAAGGAACACTGAAACCCAGGAAGGACATTCACTTTCCACTTTCTTGCGGAGCATTTTGTTGGACGACTTAACATCCAGATTCCAGACTTTACATCCAGAGATCCAGAACATAACTACAGAACTTAAAGCAAAGGCCTAACCCACAAGCTGAGAACTCTTCTCAGCAGGCCTTCAGAATCCAGCAATCCAACCAAACTATTCTACAGCCGGGCGAGCTGTTGGATTCTTTGCCAAGAGCATTTGCCGGAACCGGTAGCAGACCCAGAAAGCAGTGCTGTATCCAGAGAGACCAGACCAGATCGCTGTGAGCAGAACCAGTGATCCACACCAGACCAGCAGAGCAGAGCTGACCCAGATAACTGTGACTTCAGAACCAACCGCCCGGAGTCCAGTCCCAACCTGACCAGACCCTGACGGCCTATTTCAAATTCTTAGTGTGAGTACTCAGCCAGAACTGTGCAAAACCAATCTCTTAGTTTCAAATAATCTAATTCAAACTATTTTAACCTATTAGACCTGCATCATAAGGAATCGTGTGTCTATTCTGTGAGTTCAGAGCTGCAAAACTGTCATCTGTCATTCTGAAACTGTAATTTCATTTCTGAAAATCTACCTTCACGAAATCGTCCGTATCTCTTGAACCGTTTGTGCTAGGAGCGAGTTTTAACTTTCATTTTAATGCTAAGATTCTAGGCTTTCCAACGACCCCAGAACCAGAAGAACCAGAAGACGTTCTATTCATTATACTTTTTCCGTAATCGCGCTTGACGCACTCGGAAAAAGTGCCGCGATTTGCTATTTGGCTCAAATTTCTTCACTTGTCAAAATAGCAGCTTCTTGCTTTCCTTTGCTGAAATTCGTTTGCAACCTGATAATCATTCATAGAGCATTGCTAAAGTGATCCTGAACTAATTTAAAGTAGCTATCACCCACTCTGAATCTCTTGTAGGGAATTAAAATCATTTTTAGCATATTTTTCCCTTCTTTGCATACCACATTTAAAGTACTTTTGCCTTTGTTTAAAATCATCCCTGTTTCTCTAAGCTTGCTGGGGGGGAACGGGAACTGAATTGCATATCGATTGTATTCCTGAAAACTGTGTGCTTTACTTCCATCTCCTTATATTGCATAAAGGGGGGGAGTGAATTGCCACAAGGGAAAAAGTGAACATATTAGCTTTTGTTGAACCCATATCAGTTTATTCCTGTGCTGCATTCTTTTCCATCACTGCATTCCTTCACACCATAAAAGTATTCTCTGCTACCTTATCCTTTCCATACCAACTCCTAAGTAATAAAATAAGTGTGCTAGTGTAAGATTATCCATTGTTGATCAACATCATATTCTTAAGTGTGATATCAAATATTAATTTATTATAAAAGTGTGATATATATATATATATATTGTTTAATTTTCAATAAATCTTTTAAATTGCAAAACAAACCTACTTCTTGGCTCAGTAAGGTCAGGGGGATTCAAAGAGAGAGGTGTTATATAAGGGTTTATCAACCAGATTATAACTTGTCATACAAATATATAAATAAGGGCTTCCTTTGGGCATCCCAGACAAAGGCACTGACTTAGTGGGATTGCTGAATTGAAGTCACTTGACATGGTTTAACAGAAAAGGTCATTGATACTCACCGAAACCACGTAAAGGAAATGTAAGTTCCACGGGGGGACACGGGGCCTCATACCCTGGGCTCTCAGGTCTATCCCGCAATAAGGTTGGAGTCGGCCAGTTGCTGACACGACACTGCTCGCACACAACGAACTGGATGGGTCACGACAGTGCCAGGGCACCTGAGCGCTGCCAGGGAGGGGCAGCAGCTGGGTGCAATTGTTTAGTTTTGTTTACTGTTCAAAGTGTTTGGAGTTCTTCACGTGGAATGCCAGAAGCAGTGGAACGGTTGGTTGGGATGGCAGGGAGTAAGCAGGGGTTGATGACACCAGGAAGGAAGATGGGGTGGATGCGTACGCGCTGGGGAGGGAGTGGGAACATGAGGGAGTACAGAGAAAGACACTCCTGCACAACTATGGCGGCTAACATTAAGGTACTAACGTAGAACATACAGGGTATGGGTACATACCCACACAGTAATCGAGTGACATCCTTCCTCAACAGGAAGAAAGTGTCTGTTGCATAACTCCAAGAAACCCATCCAACAATGAGTGTAATGGCAAAGGTGAAAGAACACTGGGGAGAACAAGTGTATGGGGTGGCATACTCTAAGTATGCATGTGGTGTCTTCACACGGATAAATGATGCTGTGCCCTTACAACTCCTAGGGATGGAGGTTGATGCAGATGGGAGGTACCTGATTTTAAGGGGCCATATAGAGAAAACAGAAGTGTGCATTGTTAAATCCTACTTTCCCAATCATGGGATCCCGGCACATCTTAATATGCTATGTGCTAAAATAACCCCATACAGGGTCTGTTTCTTTATCTGGGGAGGCGACTTCAATTGTGTGAGAGATTTGAACCTAGATAGGTCTAGTCCGCCAGTGAACCGGGCACCGACGGCCTCTGTGGCACTGAACACATTGCTATGGAGCCTTGATTTAATAGATATATGAAGGGAATTACACCCTGATGATAGAGGCTACTCCTATTTCTCTCCGTCCCACGGCCTGTATACCAGGATAGATTACCTATTCAAAGGAAAAAGCACCCGGCACAGGTAGAATCGGCACAGTGTCTGGGCAGGTCGGTCTCGGCCCACTCACGGTTAATGCTAGAGTGGAAGATGCTGGATCCAAGGCCCCCCATACCAATGTGGCGCATGCCCGCAGATGCCCTAAAAGACCAGGCTTTCAGAGAGGGACTCAAAAATAGGCTGGAGGAATACATGGAAAGAAATGTAGGTAGCGTGAAAGAGTGGAGTACAGTGTGGGAGGCAATGAAAGTAGTATTGAGGGGGGAGGTAATCACCAGTGCAGGAGGAATCAGGAAATTACTCAGGGCGGAGCTGGAGAGGTGGGAGGAGGACATAAAGCTGATGGAGTCATGCACACTAGGAGGTTGGGAGGAGGAAATTAACCTAGTGAAAGCTAGACATAACTGCCAGGATGCATGGGGGAGGCTGTCAAAGTTTGATTACACCGTAAAAACCACTAGGGCACATGCCAATGGGGACAGGTTGGGCAGACTGTTGTTGTGGCTATGTAAGAGGGAACACCCAAGACACCTAACAGCAGAACTCAAAGACGATGAGGGCACTGCACACAAGTCGCAACAAACGATCAATGACACCTTTTGGAAATTCTATACCCACCTATAAAGCCATGTTACTCTGATACCCCAAGAGGATATACTGAGCACACTGGAGGAGATAGGATTGCCTAGATTGGATAAAACGTAGCGAGAGGTGCTAGAACAGGATATATCAGCTGAAGACATAGGTGAAGCAATGAGATCACTAGCCACAAACAAAACCCCTGGGAGTGATGGGCTTTCCCCAGAGTTCTATAAAACATATGCGGCAGTCATAACCCCGGTGTTCCTTGAAGTGTTTAAGGAGGCACATGAAGCAGGGGTGTTACCATCAAGCATGAGAGAAACACTTGTGATCTCGATACCCAAAACCGGGCAAAGCCACTGACCAATGTGATTCATATCGACCCCTAGTGATGCTAAATTATGATGTCAAGATACTGATGACTATACTGGCTAAGCGGCTGTCTAGGGTTATTGGAGAACTGGCACATGGGGACCAAAACGGTTTCATTCCAGGTCGCAACGCGGCCATGAATTTGTGCGGATTACAGCATGTCATAGCGCACACAGCGGACTTGCAGGCACAATGCGCAATAATCTTGCTAGACACAATAAAAGCGTTTGTTTCAATATACTGGGAATGGCTGATCGCAGTAATGAGTGAGTTTGGGTTCGGTGAACAGTTTATAAGGTGGATAAAGATACTCTACACTGCACCAATGGCGAGGGTCAAATCTGGGAGAGTGGTATCCTCAGCCTGGGATATACAAAGGGGCTCCAGGCAAGCGTGCCCGTTATCACCCATGTTATATGTGCTGGGGCTAGAGTCGATAGCAATTCACCTTCGAAGCAGTTTCTGGAAGCAGGTATTTGGGTAGGAGGTGTGGGCCACTTAGTATCGCTATATGCGGATGATGCGCTGCTATACCTGAGAGATCTGCACAACAACGTCACAGTGATGCTAAAGGTGTTAAATAACAATGCGAAGGTGTCTGGGATCTGCTTTAGCAGAGAGAAATCATGCATATTTCCACTACCTGGCCTGAGGGGTAGAGACGCAGAAGAGTTGCCAGAGGTGGGGATCCGGTGGCAACTGGAATCATTTAAATACTTAGGAGTGAACATAAGACACATGCCTGAACAAATGCATGAGTACAACACAGCAACAGTTGTCAAAGGCCTACGCAAATCAATGACATTTTGGTCCAGGTTACCGCTGTCACTGATGGGCATGGTGGCCATTACCAAAATGATAATTCTGCCAAGGTTCTATTACTTCCACAATGTCCACAGCTATATCAAGACCTCCTTCTTCCGCCTACTAGAAGTACTTCTAAGAGAATTCCTTTGGGGCGCAGCCCGGCACAAGGTGTCACTTGTCACACTAAGCTTGCCATATACAGAGGGAGGGGTGCGACTGCCAGATCTCAAGAAATACTATCTTGCAGCACAACTTAGTTTTGTAGCTAGATGGCTCTCAGATGAGGTTACATCGGAAACAGAATTACTAAAGCAATTGGTAGCCCCTGCTTGCTTAAAGGACATTCTATGGGTACCACTGAGCTGCCTGGGGAACTCCCCTATGATAGTAAAGCTGGGATGAAAGGTGTGGCATAGAGCTGCGACACTGTTGAAACTAGCGCATCCTTACTCACCGGAGACTCCAGTCGTTGCCGATGTCTGCACTGACTGAATAGATAAAGCGGTGGTGAGGCACTGGGAAAGATGCAACATCTATACTTGGGGCGATATGTATGAGGAGGGTGTTTTTAGAGAGTTTTAATCCCTACGGGAGAAAGAAAGGTTGCCTAAGGGGCAGTTTTTTTGGTATCAAAGGGTCCGTAGTGTGGAAAAAGGAAAATGGGATAAATGGCTTGAAGAGCTGGCAATGAACACCCTGATGGCCCTAACCCACAATCTGAGCGATGGCTGGAAGCCGGTGTCCAGGCTATTTGGCCTATTGATAGACAGACCCAACCCCAAAGGCACAAAGCTGCAAGAATGGTGGGAGACAGACCTGGGAGAGGACATAACAGAGAAGGAATGGGAAAGGACGCTGTTATTCCCCCTAGAAGTGTCAAGAAACCCCTGATTTAGGCTAATCCAGCTGAACATCTTATATCGCACCTATATGACGCCACACAGGATAGCTAAATTCAGTTGCAACACTCAGCCACTGCGTCCCTGTTGTGGAATGGGGGAAGCTGGACTGATGCACATGTTCTGGGTTTGCAGGCCTGTACAGAGATTTTGGGCGTGAATAAAAGAGGCCTGTGTGAAAGCTGGAATAGTGAGATATCAGTGGACTCCGAAGGAATGCTTGCTGGGCGCATACCCTAAGGCTAGTAAATTCAAGCACGTGGTCAAGTTCATGGACATGGCATGTATATTGGCCAAAATAACTATTGCAATGGCATCAGCAGGGGGCCCGCAATATGCTTGCTGGCACAAGGAATTTGAGTATTGGGCAGAGGCAGAAACCAGAGTGTGGAGTGATGGGGTAGCCAGGTCAGGGCAGACGCGAGTGCTGGCTATGAGGCATGGAGAACACTGGTCTGGGACATGTTCCATCCTTCCAATGACAAACCCCCTTGAACACACGCAGACCCTCTCCCATTACAGAAGTAATACAGGGATGGTTTAGCACATGTCCCCTCAGACCACTCTCTGGACACGCCCCTGGCAAGGAAATGGTTAGGGTTTATCGCATAGGACCAGGTTCGCTAGGTCGACAGGTCTTTGTTGACCGTGCAGACTTATGTCCGAATTCGGGAAGCATCCTTTTCTGCCTTTCATCCTTACACAGTCGAGAAAATGAGTAACATTTGGTTAGGTAATAGTGAGTCCTATTGGCGCACAAAAGAAAATACTCGAATTAAACGTTTCTCCTTTAGTTTATGGGGACCCTTGCCCTATGCCCACCTGACACAAATATTTTGGCTATACCGCTACCGGGGTGTCTGCCAGGCATCTAGCTACTTGTCTGAGTCTGTTCGAGAGTGAGGGCTCTGGACCCTCCTCTAACCAAGGCGGTGTTGCTTGGAATAGTGTCATCCTCGTTATTAGGTGGCCGGTCCGGTGTTAAGTTTCAGCATTAACATATACTGGCACTTTACCGGACCGGCCGACTACAGGTCTGCCGGTGGGGCACCTGAGTTACCAGCTGGAGGTAAGGCAGGCATCCTGCCGGCAGAAACTGCCGTTATTACCAGCACCAGTATTGCTGGTGCTGCTAATGACGGCAAATCCCCTTATAGAGTCCTACTCCGTGAATGGGGACTAACACTGTCACTCCGGCACTAGTAATCCGGCGGTAATGTCGCTGGGCCAAGTGCCGGAAACGGTGATAACATTTTCTGGTATTCTGGATTTACCGCCAGAATAGCGGCAACCTATTAGGCAACGCGTGTAATGGCAGCACTCCCCATGCCTGCTCATTGCTTATCCCACCGCGAGTCTCCCTGAGCCGTGGGAAACCGGGTGGGAGGATTGTCAGCAATCTGATCGCCATCGGAGCAGCACACACTGTGCAGATTCCCACGCGCCGGAAGTCGAGTTCCATTGTGCGCGCGCAGGAATTGTCATTCTGCCCTCGCTGTTTCAATGACTATAGCAGACTTCTTAGCGTCAAATTCTCTGATTAATAACCCTGCCCCTGTTTGCTGATTTAACAAATTGTTAACAAATTGCTATTCAATTCTTCACTTGAATCGTTCCTCCGAGGAAGGAGGGGGCGTGGCTGTGTTTTAAAATGTTTTAGAAAATACTTTGCTTCTGGCCTCTGCTCAGACAGAACCTTTCATTTGAGCAAGTCTGTTTTGTTTCAGTGTCCCAGGACAACACAGGTTTTTTGAACCAATGTATCACCTTCCTGGCTATAACAAACAACTTCTTAAAGAGTTTACTGATTTTGTTGCCATATAACAATCTCATAACATTTTGGGTGAATTTAATTTGGCGTTAATAGCCACATCAGCTGGCCCTACTGCAGGGCTCAAGACGAGGGCACACACCCCACTTTTTCAAGGTCCCCTCACTTTATCCAGAGGGTACCGTGATGTGCTAATTTCTGGTGACACCACATTCAATTGGTACGTTAAGGACTCCCCCCACTTCTTTTCTTAGGACAAGACCTCTGCCACACTGGCTGTTAAGGGCCCACTGAGGCAGGCCATTATCACTATTAGCAGAGACGCGTGCATTAGTGTCACTTTGTTAAAAGTGGGACTTCCCAATACAATGTGCCCACCAATGGATGACCAAAGGGCGCGCGACAGGGTGGTTGTCACAGTGGCGTTTCCGGTGACATTGAGAGCAGAATAGATTCCGGGACGACATCTGGGGGTCGCATCGGGTCACACCTGCGACCCTTGAGGTGTCCCTTGCTACCCCTGTGGTCTCCCTTGCTTCCGCAAAAAAAAGCTATATCTTTTTTTTTTCTTAATTTAAGCTCCTGAGCTGTGGCCAATGCCATGTGGGTCTTTGTTTCTGGAGTGGCTGACTTTCTTGTTCAGGCCTCTTAAAAAAAACAAGGGGTTTCACAAGTGTAACACTTTTCGCAGTGACCTTAAATAAGAAAGAATAGGAATAACAAATAATTTGTCTTTCTGGAAATCTATACAATAATTGCTAGACTCATTAAAGGTTCATTTCAGACACACCACAGGGGGTGTGTCACTGATTTAGTCTGTTCTTAAACACCTCAAATTCACAATGCAAACAAAAACTTCCAAAAAGCATTTAGTTAAGAATAAGCATCCATTTCGGACTGTGTATTTTACTTTTCACAAGTTGCAGTCTTAGCATGTTTTTTTCTGCTGTGTCTCTTGTTAAGATCATCACAAGACGTTCCATCTCGGTGTACTCGGTCACTTGACAAAATCCTTGTGCCTAAAAGCTTGTGTACAGTTTGGAAATGTTTGACCATAGCACATACAGTGGCCCTTGATTTCATTGTGCCACAATTAATGCTTTGTTGTAATGTGCTGTCTTTCCTGTCTCCATGTCGTGCTGTTCAGGATGTTTGTTTGCATATATGAGGTAACGAGTGCCCAGAGTACGGAATGCAGTGTGAGTGCGCTGCTTTCGCTATTTTTTAATACACAGTTATGAACCCTCCCAAAGGTATATTTCTTGCCTACCTCTGAAGCCTGAAAAGTAGATCCACGCAGGCTTGACATGTGGCCAACTTTGCACCAGACCTGCAGATGAACTGGCCTGCTGTTAAATATCAGTTACCAGTATATTGGTATCCACTACAGAGTGTAATTTGTTTTCTAACTTTGAGACCATTCAGACATGTAATTGCTCATTTTACTATAGCTGTTAAGATAGCTCTGTGGGTTGAGCGCTCACTGCTCCGATTTGAGTGTGTGTGTGTGATCTGCATGTTTCATGTTCGAATCCTGTCAAGGCCTACTCTGCCTGTCATTCTTCTGAGGTTGAGTACTAACACAGCTTGGGTGATATTGGATGTATATTTGTTCTATATAAAGCACTTAAGTGTAAGTGCTATATAATAACACATTATTATCATTTGGCCTTGTGCGTCTGCTTGCATTCATAGTAATTTGGGCCTATACACACTGATATTAACGGTACATATTTCCTAATTGATTTGCCGTGCTAAAATGGTGATTTGATCATCCATGAATCATTCATTTTTTGATTGCTGTCTTGTTTATAATTTGTTATGACATTTCACACTTGGCAAGCACGAATATGGTAATGTTCTTAACATCATTTTTGCGTCCCCTGAGGTGTCTGCTTCTTGTGAGCCTACACAAATCTGGGGCAGAGTTGGTTATTTATCTGGATGAAGTTCTCTATGGGCCACGCAGAGGTGGTGCTACATTTCCACAATCAGGCCAGGAATGTGTGTGTGCCCACACGCATGCGCATACAAACACACACACACATACCACCACCCCCAAAAGTGGCTGTGGAAATGTTTTTCAAAGTTCCCCCATATTACACCATGCGAGCAAGACCAGCCCTTCTGACAACTTCTGGAAACAAGCATTGGCAATGCCAACAGTTTGGGCTTTTGTATAGGCATGGGAAAGGCACTTGCCAGTCACTGCCGTAGTGGTATTATGATATGATATGATAAGTCATTTATAACGTGCCTGTGCACAAGTGTTTCTAGGTGCAACAGGACAAGGAGGGTTAACAGAAGGAGGACAAACAATGATCTTACTAGGCCTTTTGTCATTCAGATCACGCACGTGGGGTGAAGATGGGAGGGGAGAAGTGCCAAAGGGGGCTAAAGGGTGAGGAGAAGTGCAGGTGACTCATAAGGTGCTGCCAGAGGGTGGCTCTTAAGTGCAAAGAGAAGGGACTGTAGGGTTGCAGATACAGACCCTTAAGTGCTGGGAAGCCCGGAGGCAGTGCAAGGGGAACTGGACATGCAGGAGCCTGGGCCCGAGTTCAGGGGTGGCCAGGTGTCCAGTGTGCAGCGCTATCAGGGCCATTAGCAGGGGAGAGGAAGAGAGAAAGCTGAAGCAAAAAATAAGGTCTTGAGTTGCTTCCGGAACCAGAGATCGTTTTGCTCAAGTTTGAGAGAAGCAGGGAGGATGTTCCAGAGGGAGGCTGCAGCAGAGGAAAGAGATCTGCCCCCCATTCTCTGCTTGGAAAAGCATCTGATCCTCAAAGACTTGGAGGTGGATGAGTTGAGAGCTCGAGAAGGAAGATATTTAGGAAGAACAAGTTGGAGGTAGTGTGGTTCAAGGCCCCAGAAAGCATGCTGGACGATGAAAAGGGTCTTGAATTTGATCCTTGCAGCCACAGGGAGTCAGTGCAGAGATGTCAGAGCTGGAGAGATACAATCACTGGGCTTGAGGCCAAGGACAAGTCTCGCAGTCCTGTTCTGGATGAATTGTAAAACTGAGATGTATTAACTACCCATTGATGGTAGCAGGTGCAAAATGGTGTGAGTGCCTGGGCATCTAATAGCAGTGCCTAACAAATGCCTAATACGTTTACACAAGCCATAACCGTTGGCTTTGCCAGTGCTTGTTTTAAACAGGACTTCAGTGAAGGACATGCATAGTGCATATATATCCAGTGGCTCAAGGTAGAACAGGAAAGAAATCTTTATTACAGTAGTAGCTTGTTTATATCTCCAATTAAGTCATTAACTCTCAGATGACTGCTTTGAACAAACATTGGCAGGCACTTCCAGTTTCATGTTAAGGCTTGGTTAAAGCAAGCTCAAAGAGTTCACATAAGGTGGTGTTTGGGGGGGGGGGCAGAGGCAGGAATGGCCATAGGGATTAGCATGTCCATGGGCATGCAATGGGTGGGAAAATAATCAAGGCGGGTAACGTTCGATTTATTGCGAATATCTTACTGTGTGCATTACGTTGATTCATAGGGAGGAGATTCAAGTCAAAAGTAAGAAGGTATGGAGCGTATGTTGTTATACCGTTCGGATACATGTAGAATGCGCAATGAGATTAGACAACAACGAGGGGCTTAATATGCTTACAATGATGTTTTGTTTTATTTTATTATTTTCTTTCATTTAAACAATGTCAACCTCTACAATGAACTATGTTATGCATATGCATTGAATATATTATTATGTGTTATGACTTATGTGGTTAACATAGCCCTAAGGATGGAGTATTGTACTACGAAATGCATTGGTTTGTAGCTACTTTTTGACTTAGGAGTCAGGTTTGCCATTAGCCTGTCAAACTGGAATATTAATTATGCCTCCTATTGTAACGATTGTATGTATATTGGCCTACGCCAAGTTGCTTAAAATTGTACGCAAATAACTCTCTTAGGCAAGGTCTTGACCTTAGAAATTGATGTAAGCTGCCATCTTAAATCAAGCCTCCATTTTAGGTTAGAACCGCCATTTTGGAGTTTTGTACAAAGTCACCCTGCAATCTAAAATGGCCGTCTCGTGTGCTCTTATTCTTGCCCTAACCTCTTCAACCTCTGTAGGAGAGTAATGTCCAACCTGCCTTCAGGCTACATGTTAGGGTCATGTAGACCTTGTCCTTTGTTGACCTCGGGAGCAGGGGATTACCTGAATGAGCAATGTTAAACTACAAGTATGCAAGAACAGTAAAGCTATCCAAATACGATATGTGAAACATTTGGTTGATCTGTTTTAAAATGATACGTAAAGAGTGTAACGTTAAATTAAAGAATAATGGAGTGTGTTAATAAAAGTATTCAAACGTAAACCGCATGCACGAGATATGTAAATTAGGAAAGTGAACCTGGCGCGACCCTAGCCCAATGTATTATTAACTTGTAAGAGGCTGGACATCATTTTTACAAATTGTATAAATACGTCGATGTCCAACTAGGAAATTCTGTTCACTGCTCACATTGAACCCTGGTGGTGGTCTCTGTGATGTATTGACGGCCAAATAGCTATTTGTGTACTTTGTTGAATACTGTTCAGTTTTGTAATAAAGATTCTGGGAATCTTTACAAGCCTGTGTCGGTGTATTTTCCTTTGCTTGGTATTACAGCCGTAATATTGTATTTTTTATGATTCCACAGATGGTGCCCGAATAGGGACCCTCAAGATTGACTTCGTCTCGTTGAAGGTTGGCTCGGCTATCGGACCGGGATCGGACGGTGCCAACAGAAACGGCTACTCTAGACGAGAAGCGAATTCCTCGACGAAACTGCACGATCCGATCCCTGAACGGTGAGCTGTAGCCCGAGACGATGTCTTGACGAGGGTCCATATATTTGAGGTGGGTAAATTTGCCGAAAATCACCAGACACGTGGGTCCTTAGCATTGTCCTTAGTAACCAGATCGGGCCTCCCAGTCCTTTGGTCAGGCGAATCGTGTCCTATTCTTAATCTAACCCTGACATTTTGAATTTGGAGCATTGTACTCACGAGTACAATTATTTAACCAGGTAACACCAGAACTTGGATATGCCTGGGAAATTGTCTGCCTGCTTTCGGGCATTATTCCACAGCGACAGACAATCTTTGGAAGATAGCCGTCCTGCACCACAGGAGGGGTCGCCGGCATTTACTATGTACTGTAAGAAAGGCTTTGGTAGTATAGCATTTAATGACATTTGGCACAGACAGACCAGACATAATTCTAATCTTCGGTGGCCAACCAATGGTAGTTTTGAAATCCCTCGTATAGAATATTTAGAGTCTGTATTAGTAAAGAAAAAGGCTAGACCTGCAGCATTTGACGCATTGCACAGTTGCAAAACAGAAGCTTTGCAGCAACAAAAGAGTAGAGAAAAACATATGCATAGACATATGACAAGTGTCGAAAAGGCACGGTTATATGATCAAAATAAACAATTGGAGTTAGTTAGGAACACGGACAGGGCGTTTCAATTAGGCATTCAGAAAATCTACCCTTCAAAAGATTTTCATACGTCAGATGAATTGATTAATAAACTTTTGCATGAACGAAGGCCCGATGCCTCCGCGCCACCTCTGTATGTCCCTCCTCCTGGCGCTTTGCCCCTTCCCGTTGTTGTTCCCCCTCCTATACTTCCTCTGGTCCTCCCTGCTGTTCCTCCTGTTGTTCTTCCAGCTGTCGTTCCTTTGCCTACCCCCTTGCCTTCACCTGTTGATATTCAGCATGTGCCTACTCTTCTTCTTCCAAGTGATTCTGCATCGCTTATAGTAGACCAGGGAGCGAGACCAAGGGTTGTGACTCGTAATACTGTGTCCCCAGACAAAAAGAGTGAATTGATTGCTTGGGCTAAACATTGTATGGAGAAGGGTGAACAAGCCAATGTTTTTTCCACACTTGAAAATTGAAAAAGTATTCCTGAGAAAAATGTTTTTATTGAAGGATTAGGGACTCATTTGAGTATAATGTGGAATAGACTAAATGATGTAGATTTCCCACAAGGGTTACAGGATTTGAATGCCTTAGCGTTGTCCAGAGATACTGCGGAGAAGGTATATGAGCATGTTGAGAGGATTTTTGAGTATAGGAAGGAGTTGGAAGAGTAATAGAATGAGGAAGCAGATGGTGGTAGTTTAGGTATTATGTACTTACAGAAACGGTTTTCTCCTCGCCGAGAATTAAAAGGAGAGGAAGCGCGAATTTGTATAAAGGATGCGATAAGATGGATTTCGGATATGTCGATAACTCCAGGTGAAGTACATAATACATATAGTCAGTATACGTTAGAAATGCAAAAGAAAGTGATACAGGTGATGGTAGAGCACCTGCAGAATGAGTGTGTAAGAAGAAAGATTTGTTGTCCCGCAGAATTGTTGAGTGTTTATAAGAGAGCCTTTTCGATTTATACTTCTTCGACTGCCTTAGCGCTTGATTTGGCTCTGTTGCTTAGTACGTGTTCGGAGCTGCCTACTTCTCAGTTGCCTATGAGAGAGGTCCCTCCGACATTTGTCCCAAAGGTTGAGGTTGCGGCCTATGCTGCACAGGGTATACTCGCTGTGAACATTCCCGCACATTACATATCACAGTTTGTTCATGTCCCGTTTTCAAGACAGGAAGTGAACACCATAAAGCAATCTATTCCCGATATAAGAAAGAATCCGACCGGATTCTATAAAGAAATAGAGTCAGTCTTACAGTCGTTGGTATTCACCTTAAGTGATATTGACCTATTATTTCCCGTACTCCTGCCAGTTGATTTGTGGAAACAGATTAGGACTATAGATGACATACCTGGGTTGGCAGATACATGGGATAACATGGTTAGGCTAGATAGAGAAAGACCAGCTGGCGAACAACCATCTCAAGTGATATTAACCTTGCCTGATAGAATTATTGTAAAATTGAAAACTATGGTTCCTGAAAAAAGAATCATTTGGGACAAGCTTACGGCCTGTGTCCAATGAAAGTCTGAGGGTGCTACTGATTTCTTCAATCAGTTTGAGCAGGTATTCTCAGATTTCAGTGGACAAGACTTAGGCAAAGAGTCAGGGAAAAGGCTGTTTGTCGACAAATTTGTACGTGGATTGCTGCCTGACATCCAGTTACAGATTATGTCTTCTGAAAGCGCTTGGCAGGCGAAGTCTCAATCAGAAGTACTGCATATGGCTTAGTACTATGAAAATCGTGTAAATACTGAAAAGGAAAACTTGAGAAAAAGAAGGGTGACCTGAAAACTAAAGTTTTATTACAGCAGATTGTTAGAAGCCCTAGAGGGGGTAATCAATTTAGAGGTCAGTACATTCCACAGGGAAGAGCGCCCTTGGCTCCGGTAACCATTAACCAGTGTGCCTATTGTCGGCAAGAAGGCCACTGGCGCGCACAATGTCCGACCTTGCAACAAAGGTCATTTGGGAACATGGGTAGATGATCCAGAAGTCGCCCAGGTGCAGGGGACCCTGGGAGAGGTCAGTTTGCAACAGAATCACAGCAACCTCCTTCACAAAATAAGCAAGTTTCGAATGTGGATAATAGAAACATTTTTGATCACCCTTCTGCCGCGTACCTCTCTGAAGAGCTTCCTTTTGTAATATTCTGTTTCGCTAGGATTGCCGAAGCAGGATTTGGAACCTACGCCTATTCCCGTTCATCAGAAAGGCCCCTACGTTGAGATGGCGGTGGGAAATAGGAGGCATCTATTTTTAGTAGGTACGGGAGCACAGAAATGTTCCATTGATCATTCACGGGTTCCAAATATTCCCCTGTCAGGGCAGTCCAACATTTCCGCAGGGTTTCCAGGCACACCTGTAGTTTGTTCGGTCTCTTTGCCGGTACCGATAACGCTGGGTCCCTTCACGGAACAGTGTCCATTTCTACTTACCACAAACTGTGGGGAGAACTTGCTGGGGCTAAATTTGTTGAAGGCATTGCATGCAGTAATACATTGTTCTCCGGAGGGAGTTCGGTTAACAATTTCACCTCAGCAATCACTAGCCTCTCGGTTTTTCACTCGACCTTTACCGCCAGAATTTAGTAATGTACCAGAATGCTTATGGGCAATTGATGATAATGATGTGGGCATTCTTCAAATTGAACCTGTTAAAATTATTTTGAAACATGGAGTAAAATTGCCTCACATCCCGCAATATAAGATCTCAGTTGAAGGCGAACAGGCTTTGAAATGTATAGTTTCTGATTTTGTACATCGTGGAGTAATTGAGGAGATTACGGGTAGCATATGTAACAGCCCCATTTTGCCAGTATACAAAAAAGGTGATAATGCGATTCCCTTTCGTTTTATAATGGATTTACGCGCTATTAACAAAATTGTGGCTTCTCAATTTCCTATTGTACCTGATGTTACAACGATACTAACCATGATTCCGGCTTCTGCCACTCATTTTAGCGTTGTTGATCTTAAAAACAAGTTGTTCAGTGTTCCCATACACAAGGATAGCAGGTATTTGTTTGCGTTTACCCTAGGTGGACCCTCGTTTGCATTCACTCGTGCACCACAAGGCTACACTGAGAGTCCACGTATTTATAGTAGGGCATTGAAAGAGCAGCTCGATACTCTCGAGTTGCCTAATACTTGCACATTACTACAGTATGTAGATGACCTCCTCTTGGCTGCTGATTCTGAGAGCACCTGTAAAGAAGGCACCGTGTTGTTGCTTTGTCATCTAGCAAAACATGGCCACAAAGCTTCACTTAAAACATTCCAATATTGTTGTCAGGAGGTCGCCTATTTAGGCTACCTCCTGTCAAAGGAGGGAAGATGGCTGACACCTGAACGAATAAAAACTATTTCTGGCATGTCTGTCCCAAACACGCAGAAGGAAGTTAGAGCCTTGATAGGTATGGCTTCTTTTTGTAGATTGTGGATCCCTAACTTTTCGTTAACGATTAAACCAATGCTGGCTTTGACAAAGAAGGGCATTTCTTTGCCATTGCCATCCATGGACTTTGGAACACCAGACAGCATTTGATTTGCTCAAATCTGCGCTGTGTTCAGCGCCGGTTTTAGGAACTCCGAATTATGACAAGGCCTTTGTATTGTTTGTGCATGAACGTGATGGATGTGCTTTGGCTGTATTAACGCAGGAGCATGGAGGGAAGAATCGGCCGTGCGGTTACTATTCCTCCACCCTTGATCCTGTAGCATGTTCTTTGCCAAGATGTTTGCGCGCTGTTGCTGCTGCGTCTGTAAAACAGAGTGAGGGAATGGTCCTGGGTCATGCGTTAACCCTAATGGTACCTCACTCTGTAGATATTTTATTGAATAGAACTCAAACACAACACCTCACTTCTGCACGATTGACAAGATATGAACTAATCTTGTTTGCCCCCCACATTCAAATTCAGAGGTGTTGTGTATTAAATCCGGCTGAACTTTTAGCTGTTTCGCAAGATACTGTTGATGGTGACGACACGTCACACGATTGCCTCCATATGACAGAACAGGAGACTAAAGGCAGAATTGATCTGAATAGCCCACAAGGAGAGCTATTTTGTGATGGCTCTTGTTTTAAACTTCCAGACGGTGCATCCACGGCTGCTTATGCTGTCACCACTCTGAGCACAATTGTGGAAACTAAAAGAATTATGCATAACTCTGCACAGGCCGCAGAAATTATAGAGTTAACTTGAGCTTGTGAACTTTCTGAAGGGCTTACAGTGAATATATATACCGATAGTCAGTATGCTTTTGGGGTGGCCCACAATTTCGGTAGACTTTGGAAAGAACGAGGGTTCTTGACCTCGCACAGGATGAAAATCCAGCAAAGCACTTTAATAGTGCGATTACTTTCAGCACTCGCACTCCCTGTTCAGTTAGCTATCATAAAATGTTCAGCACATCAAAAGGTTACCGATGATGTAGGAAAAGGGAATGCTTTCGCCGATCAGATAGCTAAACAAACTGCCACTGATTTCATTTCAGAAATGTATGCTGCAAAAGAAATTGTAAACGTTTGCACTTTGGGTGAAAGTATCGATGCTGTAAAAGATATTCAAGCAGATGCTACCATAGAGGAAACTAAGAGATGGATCGAGGGTGCAGGAAGATTGGATGACGATGGGTGTTGGGTAGACAATATTGAAGGGAAATGGTTACTCACTGACGCCTACATTACAATGATGGTTATTATGGCTCATGGTCCGACACATGTTTGTGCGCGAAAATTGACAAAAATGCACAGTGTATGGGCCAATGATAAGATTTTCAAAACTGCAGAGCGTTTTGTCCAAAGCTGCATGGTCTGCTTGCAGCACAATGTAGGAAAAGGTACCTCGACTCCTAGAGGAAGTTTCGCTCCACCTTCTGTTCTGTTTGAGGTTATTCATTTTGGTTTTATTGAAATGGAACGTTGTAACAATCTGAAATATGTGTTGGTTGTCATTTGTGCCTTTAGTAAGTGGGTCGAGGCCTTCCCGGTTAGAGATGCAATGGCCATAACCACGGCAAAAACTCTTTTGAAAGAGTTTTTTCCTAGGTTCGGGCTGCCGAGAGTCATCTGGTCAGATAATGGGCCACACTTTATTGCCACTGTAATCCTACAAATTTGCAAAGGATTACAGATTGACAAGCGGTTCTATTCAGCCAGACATGCCCAAAGTGCCGGATTAGTGGAAAGGCACAACGGCATTATAAAGAACAAACTCGTTAAGACGTGTGCTGGCACCAAGCTAAAATGGCCGTAGGCCTTACCGATCGTCTTACTGTCGATGAGAACAACCCCTCAAACTAAGACTGGGCTCTCTCCCTTTGAGGTGGTAATGGGGAGACCTGCTAATATTTGGGTTATGCCAAAAAGTCACTCATTGCGGGACATAGAAAATGTGCTTCTTTCAGATTACTGTAACCAGTTGACTAAAAATCTGTTTTCAATTTATCACCAGGTGCAAGAGGCATTACCTGTGCGCTACGAGGGTCCTGGTCACAGTCTACGACCGGGGGACTGGATCCTCATGAAGGTTTTTGAGAGGTCGTCTTGCCTTGCACCTCGGTGGAGGGGTCGCTACCAAGTCCTGCTAGTCACCCAGACTGCTGTGCGGGTAGTGGGTCGTAAGAACTGGATTCATGCGACGCACACCAAACGGATCCCACAGCCCGTGCCATACGATACAGAAGACACAGAATCCATTCCCACTGTTGTAAGTAGTGTACCTGAAACAGCAACAACCAACAAGGGAGAATCAGAGACCGCTAGAGAATCCGCAAGGCCAGACAAAACGGCCATCTTGTCTCCGTACTCCCCAACAGTGGAACTTCCGGCCTTTTCTGATCCCATTTTGCCACTTCCGGGAGGAAGTGACGACACTTTGTCCTCACCAGAAACTGCAATATATAATTTGCGCCCAAGGAAGTAAATGTACAGCATGGTCTGACTGTGCGATTGAGAAAATCATTTGAGGGCTTGCCTTTTGGCCTGAGTGTACGGGAAGATTCTGTTGGCTAAGGGTTGTGGGAAAGACATTAAGAAGACGTGCGACTGGAGTCGCCAGCAAACGAACAATTGGTGTTTTTTCGGTTGAAGACGACAATGCCTGCACCCGCTACCGCTCATACCGAACTTTTAGATAACATTTGACTAGCAGAGACAATGATGAAGCATGTGAAGGGACCCCCAAAGTGTATTGTTGCCTTTTCATGATAATTACTGGATTTTTAGTAACTTTTGGGTTTGGGTTATGGTATCTGGAGGAAGCATATCCGTTAGAGGACTTTTTACCTATTGAAAATGTATCTGTTATTCCCACTCCTTCCGTGCAATTGCATACTATCACCTAGAGATTCTTTGCATAGACGGAACTATCAGAATAACACTCTTTTGTTAATAATGAATGCAATCATGCAATTTTTAATAAGACCAATTGCTGGATCTGCTCGCATCTACCGCAACATGGGGATAAGGGGCTAGGTTGGTATATTTATCCCTTACCTTTGACAACTGCCTGTTACGCTTCTCTTAGAGCAATATTTTTTGGTCGATGGAATGACAGCATCTCAGGGAACTTTGATGGTACAAATTTAAATAGTTTTGAAAAGAATGTTTTGATGCCCCTGGGATGCTCTCTTTTTGCAAATAGAAGTAAGCCAAACGTTGCTTCTGTTAGGCCCTCTGATAGATTGTCTCGTCCCTTTCAGTCTTTAATCTCTTTCAAAATGGCTCCTATAGGCAATAAGGATGCCACGCCTCCATCTTATTCTGTTAATCATAGCCCCGATTCAGTATCCTTCTGCATACAGAGGAATGGAGCACGGTCAATGGGTAATTTTAGAAAGTGCGCCAACATTGCGAATTTGACTAGTGAAAACAGACCTCTGTACGTAGGCGAACCTGTCTATTTTGTTTGTGGTAATGTGGCATTTCCATGGTTGCCCAGGGATTGGCAAGGAACCTCTTATTTAGGGATTCTATTACCTGGGGTATTTATTGCCAGTACTGTAGAAATTTCGAAGACTCGTCCACGCAAACTCTAGAAGATATTATGAAATCCTTTGTGCCATTTTTTGGGCAAATTACGAATTCAGAAGATATCAGGGGACTATCGAGAGTATTGGAGAGAACCATCAACCGGACCACTGACATACTCTATAATATGACGTTAGAGCAGAGAGCGATAAGATTAGTGGCTCTTCAGAACCGGATGGCATTAGATGTCATTCTGGCCGAGCGTGGAGGAGTATGTAAATTAGTGGGGTCCGCTTGCTGCGTTTACGTACCAGACTCCTCTCTGACGATCTTTAGGGCTATCCAAAATCTACATGTTCTTAGTTCAGAAGTACATGTTCCTGAGGGAAACTGGGAACTTAGTACATGGTTTTGGGGCCTCCTATGGTCATGGGGATGGAAGTTGTTCTCGGCCCTGCTGATTATCTTGGGAAGGTTTCTGTTTCTTTGCTGTTGTATACAGTATCTCCCTGGTATATGCTCAGTATTAGGGGGATGTTGCGCGCAAGCAACAAGTGTACTAGGGCATAAAATATACGCCCCAGAGAAGGTTTCCAAAGAGTATGTGTTAAAAGAAACTCTGGTGTCAGACCTAATGGCAATAGATATGTCAGACAATGATTCAGGGTGTACGGACGATGACGTATGGAGTTACTTGCAAGGAGATGTTAGCACTTGGCATAGGCCAAAAGGAGGGTTTGTCAAACTGGAATATTAATTATGCCTCCTATTGTAACGATTGTACGTATATTGGCCTGCGCCAAGTTGCTTAAAATTGTACGCAAATAACTCTCTAAGGCAAGCTCTTGACCTTAGAAATTGATGTAAGCCGCCATCTTAAATCAAGCCTCCATTTCGGTTAGAACCGCCATTTTGGGGTTTTTGTACAAAGTCACCCTGTAATCTAAAATGGCCATCTCGTGTGCTCTTGTTCTTGCCCTAACCTCTTCAACCTCTGTAGGAGAGTTAATGTCCAACCTGCCTTCAGACTACATGTTAGGGTCATGTAGACCTTGTCCTTTGGTGACCTCGGGAGCAGGGGATTACCTGAATCAGCAATGTTAAACTACAAGTATACAGGAACAGTAAAGCTATCCAAATACGATATGTGAAGAGTGTAAAGTTAAATTAAAGAATAATGGAGTGTGTTAGTAAAAGTATTCAAACGTAAACCGCATGCACAAGATATGTAAATTAGGAAAGTGAACCTGGCGCGACCCTAGCCCAATGTATTATTACCTTGTAAGAGGCTGGACATCATTTTTACAAATTGTCTAAATACGTCGATGTCCAGCTAGGAAATTCTGTTCACTGCTGACATTGAACCCTGCTGGTGGTCTCTGTGATGTATTGACGACCAAATAGCTATTTGTGTACTTTGTTGAATACTGTTCAGTTTTGTAATAAAGATTCTGGGAATCTTTACAAGCCTGTGTCGGTGTATTTTTCTTTGCTTGGTGTAACAGCCGTAATATTGTATTTTTTATGATTCCACAAGCCTACTTGGCTTACAAAGCATAGAATAAATTATTTTTTACAAACTGGTGGATATTTGAATTAATGATACCACAGAACACAAGGATGTTAGAGTGTGACATGTATAAATCATACAGAACAAACAACAAGAAGGAGATTTGAGACACATATGTAAATACTTGTAACTCAGATTATTGAGTTTGGTGAGAGCATCAGGCAATACCAGGTGGTTTCACTTGGTGTTGATTAGTGGAAATTATCAAACAACACCTTCAAGCTCTGTGTCTCCCTCCCCCCATATGCCATTCCTCCCTATCTGTACTCCATTGCAAAGGTTTCGGCACATCGGTAGCGCAATCAACACCTAATAGCCAAACTAAATTGGGTCAACATTTTGAATTTGAAAGCACATTGGTCCATATATAGGGGTTAAGAAGTAGTTGATAATAACTAACGCATGGCACAACATTTGTTAAGAGTGAGGCATTCCATACTGAAAGCTTTATAAGAATTCTTTTCTTCAAAGGAATGTGGGGGATGAGAAGCGATGAAAAGAAGGGTACAGGGTTCATTGGTGAGAGGGTAATTAAGAGGAGAAGAATATGAAGGTTCCCATACAAAAGAGGCCCAGGGTGCAGAGGACCACCGAGAAATCTCCTGAGTTCCCTGTAAATGTCTTTCCGCAGTGCAATGTTGCAGTAAAAAGCAAGTAAAAAGCAAGATAGTGAGCTAAAGACTCTGGGTAAGTCCGGGTAAGTCCCTCGTAATCAGGACTAATGTCTGGCAGATGGACTCCCAGGACCCCCCTTGTCAATTTGCACAATTAAGTAACTTTGGGTCTCACCCTAAGTTACTAGGGGAATGCAGACGTGGACCACTTGCTCACTATTCTTAGATAGGCACAGCTCCTCCCTACTGATGAGGTCCAACCAGACCGAAACACGTGTCTGGGGATGCTGTTGGTACTCTTGTTCAGAGGAGAATTGCCTAGCATTTCGGTGCTGGACTGCCCCAGGGCAGGACAAAGACTGATATGTTTGGGATATTTCTTCTCTGTGAAAGATAGTGAGCTAAAGACTCTGGGTAAGACTCTCCTAACCAAGACTAATGTCTGGCAGATGGACTCCCAGGACCCCTCTTGTCAATTTGCAGTAAAAAGCAAAGGCAAGCACTGGGCTGTATTGGGAATAGTGGTGATGGCTCCTGCAATGCTGGTAGGGCTGTAGGGTGGAGAGCAGAGAGGAGTACATGGCCCTATCTTCTTATATGACCCTGACACTCTTAATTGGACTCAGCATTTTTATGGCCAGTTTTGTTTATGTTCTAAATAAATATTTTTGGAGGGGGCCATCCCAAAATTGAGAATTTGATTTGATTTTATTTTGAATTTGTGATGCACTTATCTCAAATGGACCTGTCAGCGAACTGTATCTAGGCGCCGATGGAATAATATAGTACTAGTAACTTAAACTATTCCAGAATAGACAGAGGACTACGCAAACAAATACGTTTTCAGATGTTTACGAAAGATGGTTAGAGAGTTTATTTGACGTAGGTGTATCGGTAGAGAGTTCCATGCTTGAGGGCCTGCAAAGGAAAACTGTCTGTCACCCCAAGTGGTGGTTCTAGAAGAGGGGACTGCCAGCAGACCTTTATCCATCGAGCCCAGAACACGAGAGGGTCGGTGGTTTACAATTTTAGATGTTAGATAGGCAGGGCCGCTGCCATGAATGGACTTAAAAACGAGGCACAACCATTAAAACTGTATTTGCTCCTGCACTGGGTGCCAATGATGGCTCCTCCGATAAGATGATATCGATATTTTTTGAGGCAATGAGAATGTCAATCGCACTGCGGAATTCTGGGTAACCTGAAGACGTTGAAGTTGATATTAAGGTTATCTGACAAACAGGCATTACAGTAATCCAGCTTGGTGTTTGTAAGGCATTCCACCACAATAGGACGATCCTTCTCAGAAATGAGCGGGAGTAGTGGTTTAAGAAATGTCATCTGATAGTAGCATGTCTTGATTATCTGGTTTGCCTGCAGAATACAGCTCATATTAGATTGCCAGATGACACCAAGATTTCTTACTGTGTGAGCATAGTCAGCAGCCAGTCCAAACAAGGTTGGACAGGGTATTGAGTCCAGTTCCTTGCTCAATTTCTTTTTAGGACCAAAGACAATAATCTCCATTTTAGAAGGGTTTCATTGGAGTTTGTGATCCTGCATCCAAATCTGAATTTTCTCAGTGCAGTTTAGCATGCGTTTGATTGCCTCCACTGGCTGTGTTAGCCGAACATATATTTATGTGTCAATTCCATATAAGTGATAACACAGATTGGATTGAGCAAATATATTAAGTAGTGGACGTATGTATGAATTAAACAGTATTGGAGACATGGATGAACCCTGCGGAACTCCACAACTGATAGGCAGGGATCCGGACAGGTATATGCCCGCCTTAACTTGCTGCACACTATTAGACAGAAAGGATGTAAACCATTGACTAGCTGAATCAGACATCTGTGCCAAAGATGAAAGTCTGGTTTGAAGTATACCAAAATCCACTGTGTCGAAGGCTGCCGACAAAGAAAGCATGGCCAGCATGCTAATATCTCCTTTGTCGGCGGTCATCCCAGACAGTGAGTAGTGCGGTCTCAGTCCCGTGACCTGCTCTGAATCCAGATTAGTAAGGATCTAGAATGTCACTTTCCTCCAAAAAAGCGTGTAGTTGGGAGGTAACAACCTTCTGCAGGATTCTTGCAGGCCACAGGAGAACAGCAATGGGCCGATAGTTACCTAATACTTTCTGATCCGAAGAGGGCTTTTTTAGAGTTAGATAGGATGTTTTTTATTTTTTTTATGAACCCTGCGGAACTCCACAACTGATAGGCAGGGATCCGGACAGGTATATGCCCGCCTTAACTTGCTGCACACTATTAGACAGAAAGGATGTAAACCATTGACTAGCTGAATCAGACATCTGTGCCAAAGATGAAAGTCTGGTTTGAAGTATACCAAAATCCACTGTGTCGAAGGCTGCCGACAATCTAAAAAAGCCCTCTTCGGATCAGAAATTATTAGGTAACTATCAGCCCATTGCTGTTCTCCTGTGGCCTGCAAGAATCCTGCAGAAGGTTGTTACCTCCCAACTACATGCTTTTTTGGAGGAAAGTGACATTCTAGATCCTTACTAATCTGGATTCAGAGCAGGCCACGAGACTGAGACCGCACTACTCACTGTCTGGGATGACCGCCGACAAAGGAGATAGTCAAAAACTGGGATGACCGCCGACAAAGGAGAACAAAAACTTGTGTAAGCAAGACATCCACCAAAAGCTGGATAGGTTTGCTCAGATCATGAACATGCTTCTTTGCCAAATATGCCGGGATAGGGTCATAATTATGCATGGTAGGTTTTAACAGGCCTATCAGGGATTCAATGCTCTCAGTTGTGATTGGGGAAAGGGTACATTTGGGTACATTCTTTGGATTATCCAAGGCTATATTCTCAGTGGCTACCTCCGTGGGTGATGTCATTTTATAGGCATCAAAGCCATTTCGAATTAAATTGATTTTATCTGTGAAGAATATGTTAAAATCCTTAGCTATCTTTTGAGATGTTGGAAGATCCCATTATGCAGCTATAACATTACTAACTCCGTTTACCAGAATAGCAAACTAGCCCTCTGCTCCACCATTCAGGATAACATGCTAGCCCTATTCCCAACCATTCAGGATAACATGCTAGCCCTCTGCTCCACCATTCAGGATAACATACCAGTTCTCTGCTCTGCCAATCAGGATAACATGCTAGCTCTCTGACCCACCATTCAGGATAGCATGCTAGCCATTCTCTCCACCATTCAGGATAACATGCTAGCCCTATTCTCAGCCATTCAGAATAACATGCTAGCCCTATACTCCACTATTCAGGATAACATGCCGGCTCTCTGCTCTGCCAATCAGGATAACATGCTAGCTCTGTGATCCACCATTCAGTATAACATGCTAACCCTCTGATACACCATTCAGAATAACATGCTAGCTCGCTGCGCCGCCAATCTGGATAACATGCTATCCTTCTGCTCCTTCATTCAGGATAAAATGCTAGCTCTCTGCTCCACCATTTAGGATAACATGCTAGCTCTCTGATCCACCATTCAGGATAACGTGCTAGCTCTCTGCTCCACTATTAGGAATAACATGCCAGCCATAAACTCCACCATTCAGGATAAAATGCTTGCCCTCTGCTCCACCATTCAGGATTACATGATAGCTTGCTGCTCCGCCAATCAGGAGAACATTCTACCTCTCTGCTCCATCATTCAGGATAACATACTAGCTCTCTTCTCCACCATTCAGGATAACATGCTAGCTCTCTGCCCCACCATTCAGTGTGGCATGCAAACTCTCTGCTCCACCATTCAGGATAACATACTTGCCTCTGCTCCATCACTGAGGATAGCATGTTAGCTCTCAGAATTCATCAAACAATTTGAAAAGAAAATAAATCGACCAGGAGAAAATGCTGAATTTGGCACTGAAAAAAAGAACAAAAAATAGAATATTGAGTAAGGGGAGCATGGGTGTGCCCTGCTCTTCTTACTTGGCAATAATGGAAATTAGGGGGTGGAGTCCCACGCTTCCCTAAAAAGGAAAAGGAGGACAAATTAAAAAATTTTTTTAAAAAGCACCCTTCGGCAGAAGTTCGCCTCTCAGCGGGAAGGTGGAAATTACATTGCAGGGAAAGAGCTGTGCAGAGGAGTAGCAGGTAAGTCAGCTGCAGAGGTAAGTGTGGATGGTAAGTGGGTGGAGGGTGGGGGGATAGCGGGTGGGGGTGATTTGCATGATTAATTCGTAACAGGCCTTTCAAATTCATCATTTTCGAATTCAACATTTTTGTGTACGAAATAATCACATAGATCCTAGCTCTCTGCTCCACCATTCAGGATAACATAGTAGCTCTCTTCTCCACCATTCAGTATAACCTGTTAGCTCTCTGCTCCACCATTCAGTATAACATGCTAGCCCTCTGCTCCACCATTCAGGATAACATGCTAGCTCTCTGCTCCACCATTCAGGATAACATGCTA
Source organism: Ambystoma mexicanum (assembly GCF_040938575.1). Taxonomy (NCBI): domain Eukaryota; kingdom Metazoa; phylum Chordata; class Amphibia; order Caudata; family Ambystomatidae; genus Ambystoma; species Ambystoma mexicanum. Next base: position 1,171,545,055 of record NC_090928.1, on the reverse strand, counting down.
GCCCTCTGCTACACCATTCAGGGTGGCATGCTACCTCTCTGCTCCACCATACAGGATAGCGTGCTAGCTCCCTGCTCCACCAATCAGGAAAACATGCTAGCTCTCTGCTCCAACATTCAGGATAACATGCAGGCTCTCTGCAGGCTCTCTGCTCCACCATTCAGGGTGGCATGCTAGCTCTGTGCTCTGCCATTCAGTGTAGCAAGCTAGCTCTCTACTCCACCATTCAGGATAACATACTAGCTCTCTTCTCCACCATTCAGGATAACCTGCTAGCTCTCTGCTCCACCATTCAGTATAACATGCCAGCCCTTTTCTCCACCATTCAGGATGACATGCTAGCTCTCTTCTCCACCATTCAGGATAACATGCTAGCTCTCTGCCCCACCATTCAGGATAACATGCTAGATCCCTGCACCACCATTCAGGATAACATACTAGCTCTCTTCTCCACCATTCAGGATAACATGCTAGCTCTCTTCTCCACCATTGAGGATAACATGCTAGCTCTCTGCTCTATCATTCAGGATAACATGCTAGCCTTCTGCTCCTTCATTCAGGATAACATGCTAGCTCTCTGCCCCACCATTCAGTGTGGTATGCAAACTCTCTGCTCCACCATTCAGGCCAGGATTACATGCTAGCTCTCTGCTCCGCCATTCAGGATATTATGCTAGCTCTCTGCCCCACCATTCAGTGTGGCATGCAAACTCTCTGCTCCACCATTCAGGATAACATGCTAGCTCTCTGCTCCATCATTCAGGATGGTATGCTAGTCATCTTCTCCATCATTCAGGATAACATGCTAGCGCTCTGCTCCACCATTCAGGATAACATTCTAGCCCTCTCCTTTGCCATTCAGGATAACATGCTAGTGCTGTGCTCCACCATTCAGGATAACATGCTAGCTCACTGATCCACCATTCAGGGTGGCATGCTAATTCTCTGTGCCACCATTCACGATAACATGCTAGCCCTCTGCTACACCATTCAAGATACATGCTGGCTCTCTGCTGCACCATTCGAGATAACATGCTAGCTCTTTTCCCCACCATTCAGGGTGCATGCTAGCTCTCTGCTCTGCCGTTCAAGGTAGCATACTAACTCTCTGCTTCACCTTTCAGGGTAGCATGCTAGCCCTCTCCTCCACAATTCATGATAACATGCTAGCTCTCTGCTCCACCATTAAGGATAACGTGGTAGCCCTCTGCTCCACCATTCAGGGTAACATGCTTGCTCTCTTCGCCGCATTCAGGATAACATGCTAGCTCTCTGCTCCACCATTCAGGATAACATGCTTTCTCTCTGTTACACCATTCAGGGTGGTATGCTAACTCTCTGCTTCATCATTCAGGATAACACTCTAGCTCTCTGATCCACCATTCAGTGTAACATGCTAGCTCTCTGGTCCACCATTCAGGGTTGTAGGCTAACTCTCTGCTTCAACATTCAGGAGAACATGCTAGCTCTCTGCTCCACCATTAAGGATAACGTGGTAGCCCTCTGCTCCACCATTCAGGATAACATGCTTGCTCTCTGCTCCGCCATTCAGGATAACATGCTTGCTCTCTGCTCCGCATTCAGGGTAACACGCTAGCTCTCTGCTCCGCCATTCAGAAAAACATGCTTGCTCTCTGCTCCACCATTTAGGATACATGCTAGCTCTCTGCTCCGCCTTTCAGTGTGGCATGCTAGCTCTCTGCTCAACCATTCATGACAACATGCTAACTCTCTGCTCCACCATTCAGGGTGGCATGCTAGCTCTCTGCTCCACCATTCAGGATAACATGCTAACTCTCTGCTCCACCATTCAGGGTGGCATGCTAGCTCTCTGCTCCACCATTCAGGATAACATGCTAGCCTTCTGCTCCACCATTCAGGATAACATGCTAGCTCTCCGCTCCACTATTCAGGACACCATGCTAGCTAGCTCTCTGCTGCACCATTCAGGTTAATGTGCTACCTCTCTGCTCCACCATTCAGGATAACAGGCTAGCTCTCTGCTTCACAGTTCAGGGTTGCATGCTAACTCTCTGCTCCACCATTTAGGGTAGCATGCAAGCTCTGTGCTCTGTCATCCAGGATAGCTGGTTTGCTCTGTGCTCCACCCTTCAAGATATCATGTTAGCGGTGTGGTTTGTCATTCAGTGTGACATCCTAGCCCTCTGCTCTACCATTTAGGATAACATGCTAGCTCTCTGCTCCACCACTAAGAGTGGCATGCTAACTCTCTGCTCCACCATTCATGATAATATGCTAGCTCTCTGCTCCACCAGTAAGGGTGGCATGCTAACTCTCTGCTCCACCATTCAGGATAACATGTTAGCTCTCTGTTCCACCATTCAGGATAATGTACTAGCTCTCTGCTCCAACATTCAGGATAACATGGTAACCCTCTGCTCCACTGAACTGGATAGTCCAGCCCCTTTGATGAGTAGCAATTATCCTGGAGATGGATGGGGATGCAGACTTTACTCATACATCAACAATAGAGCTGACTCAGGAAGTTGACAAAGGGAAGACTGTTTTAATAACAATTTTCCAAAACAGGGAGCATAACGAACATCAAGCAATCGCTCGATCCTCTTAATCAATGCATTTGCAATATTCGTCATCAATGACGTTACCCTACATGTGTACTAATGTCATCCTACGTGGCAGACTACAAAAACGTATAAGCATGAGTGATTGGCTCTGAGTGAACATCTAAGTATATAATCCTTACTAGTCTAAGACAGTGTAACTATGTGATTGGTTACTTAACATCAGATGGGGCAACTAAGCCCTCCTCTAAAAATTACCACTACGAAAGTTACTAAATACACAACGTCACATTGGTTTACACACTATAGGACCCCTACATACACTGGTCCTCTACAATTGGTTGACACTCTATCCTCCTTCAATACTTTTCCACCTACGTTAGCAGCCTGCAGGCTGGCCATCCATATGCTGGTGAGTTCGCCTTAACTTTAGCTTCCCACCAATTAGCATATCAATCTATCATCACCTCAGTGGTCTACTGTCAATTAGGCTTTTGAAGCTCGTCCTTGAAAGTGTTCTTAGCTCTGAGAAAATGAGGGAGTGAGAAGCACAGTTTGCCTTTTGGCGTAGGTGTGACCATCTCGTTCATCCAACTTCATGCTTCCATGTGACTGGAGACCATGGAATCAAGCCTTTTTGTGCATTTAATATTATTTTTTAATAAACCTCTGACGTCTTACTTGTTATGTTCGTGCCTTCTGAACAGGAGTCTTGTTCTTTCACACGACTTTGCTTTTTAACTGTGACACACTAAAATGAGGCCTTTTTTGCTACTGTCCAACCTGCTATAATACGTTTAGTGGAAACATCCATAATTCTCTCATTCCAATATATGTATACGTTGGCGCTTGCCGCAATCTATTCACTATAAGCTTAAAGCTAGCTTCACAATTACTTTGCTGCTTGCGTTTCTTTTGCATCTGTACACGTGTAAAATAACTTGATATTTTCATCTGTTTCTGTGGCATAAGCTTATTCACCTTGAGCCCAAGTTGTCACTTATCCTTATTACTTTCTTGATGCCTTCTAGAATATCTGCATTCTCTGGTCACTGCATCTCTTTTATGTACGTCATCTTCAGTTCCATGTAACATATACTGGCAATGGTTAGTGACATTAGCATTCATCCTTGCCGCTTATTGGCTCTGCTTCTTCAGGGATTTTATTCAAATGGCCTTCATATTTCTTTGTGTACAGATATGGTTTTCTCAATGGGTACCTTGGCTCCCAGATTCTCCTAGGTACTGGCCCTTTCACTGGTACTGGACTGAGTCCATACTCCGCTCTTTGTTGATTAAACTGTTCTGTAAACCTCACATACTCTGGTTTCGAGCATACAGGTAAAAGGGGCGGGTCAGTTGAGGTGGGGTACTTGGCTCCTCCTCTACACTCCCCCCTCTGGGCGATTCATTGAACACTCCCACATCATCCTTCACATCCAGACAGCTTAGCCTGAAGAAAAGCTTCTTTGGGACCCATATCTTTATGACTCCCTTTAGGCATTCTGCTGTTCTCACATGTTCATCTTTGTTCCATGTCATGAGACTACATTGTCCACTTGGACTACAGTAGATCCATCGTCCCACATAATTCTTGTGATTCTTTGGATACGGGAACTTCGTCCCCTCAGTTGCATTCACAAAGTCTCTGATTTCTTCATCTGTCAGGTCTTTGGGCTTCCACCCTGATTCAACATCTATCATAATCTTCATCCCTATGGATTTCTTTGCTGTCTTCTTGCATTGTGAGATTATTATCTTGATCACACAAAATCCAAGCAACACCAACACGATCAGGGCTCCAAGAAACTTGATTGAACATGTCTGCCATCCATTGTGGAACCGAAGAGAAGAGTGATCCGAATCAACTGTCATCAGCAATGTCTTCCACTTCATCTATCACCTGGCCATGAAGTTTTGTCAGCCTGTCTATGGCCAATGTCTGTTCCATTCTCGTCATCATGAGAAGGTATAAATGTGCAACATGATTCTCCGATTTTTGCACCGGCACCTCCATCCATTGCTGTAATCATATTCAAGACGTATTTGTTCTGAAGAGTCATCAGTCTTATAGCTCTGATCTCTTCTCTGATCGCATTGAATCCCTTTATTGCAGTGTTAATTGTCTGCAGCAATTCCCATGTGGTGATCTGGAGTCACTTGGTGTTTGCTCCAACCTGGATACTCGGCATGAAGATCAACGTGAACACAAATGAGGTCAGCCCGTGCTCATAGGGTATGGCATTAAAATCTTCTATTGACTTAGCTGAGAAATAGTTCTCTCTCTTCATCTGCTCTATCAGCTCCACAGGTCTCCTCTTCCTCAGGTGAGCATCTGCTGTTGGAAAATTATCAATGTGCAAATCACATTTTGGAATCACCAATGCTGGAACAAGGACATTCACCAAGGTGCATATACCTCCCCAGATTTTGGGCAACCTCATGTATGCCTTGGATCCACAAGCCCAATAATGATCCATGATCACTGCTGTACCATGTACCATTCCTGGAACATCAAAGATTCAGCAACAATTCTTATTCTCTCCAACTCTTTTTGTGCCATTGTTCTTGAAGCACAGCTTCGAACTTTCCAGAGGTACTATCTGCAAGGGCCGTCCTCTATCTTCGACCCAAGTCAGTAGCTTAGCAAGTCTTGGCCATAATGGCTTGCAGCCATTCTGCACAATGTCTATGACTGGTGTAAAACATCCAATGATCACCCAGGCTCTACAGATGACTACTCCTTCTTCCCATCCATCTGGTGATAACACAGATCCCCAGATCTGCATTTGTCCTCTGTTCTTCAATCTTCAAATGTCCTCTGCAGATTTGCCTGCAACCTCCAGTTTCTTGTTCACCTCCCATCTGATTCCAGCTCCTTTTACTCCAGGCTTCTCATATCTGATCACATGATTCTTAGTATGGGCTCTGTTTCTTTTTTGGTATCCTGCACATAGTCATCTTCATCTTGATCTGTCCATTCAGTTTCCCATTTGAGGTTGGCATCTCGACCCATGAACTGGCCTTTGGTTTTGCAAAGTGCTATGTGTGAAAGACAATGAACTGTCTGGATATCTATTCCAATAGCTATGAAGATTTTAGACTTCCCCACACTGTATGGAAGGAATGCACACACAAAGCATTCCAAATTTGACGTCCTTCTTCCCACTTCTTTCATGTGTTGATACCAAATGTTATCTCCTAAGTGAGGTGTACTGTCCAGATAATCATTGTAAGTGACTCCAATCAAGCAATCCCACTAAGTCAGTGCCTTGTCTGGGATGCCCAAGGGAAGCCCTAATTTATATATTTTTATGGCAAGTTATAAACTGGATGATGAACCCTTGTATAACACCCCTCTCTTAGAATCCCCCTGACCCCACTGAGCCAAGAAGTAGATTTGTTTTGCAAATTTAAAAGGTTTATTTGAAAAATTAAACAGTATATATATATCACACTTTTATAATAAATTAATAATTGATGTCACACTTATGAATATAATGTTGATCAACAATGGGTAATCTGACACTAGCACACTTCTTTACAATCAATGAGGAGTTGGTATAGGATGGATAAGGCAGCGAAAATACTTTTATGGTTTCAAGGGAAAAGCAATGAGGAATGAAAGGCAGTACAGAAATAACTTGATATGATTTTAGCAAAAGATAATATAATCACTTTTTCTCTGGCAATTCATCCCCCCGCCCTATGCAATGTAAGAAGATGGAAAGAGGAGCACACAGTTCTCAGGAATGCAATCAAACACAATACGAAATTCAGTTCCCCCCCAGCAAGCTTAGAGGAAAACAGGTAGAAGTTTGAAACACAGGCCCAAAATGCTTTGAATGTGATGACAATGCAGTGAGAAATGTGCTAAAAATGCTTTTAATTCCCTCTACAGGTTCAGGGTGGGTGATATCTAGTTTCTATTAGTTCAGGCTCACTTTAGCAATGCTCTATGAGTAGCTAGCAGGTTAAAATGAATTTTAGCAAAGGAAAGCAAGGAGCTGCTGATTTTTACACGTGGCTGAAATTGTGCAAAATGTCAAATCGCGGCAAATTCAATCGCGTGCGTTGAGCGTAATTACGGAGGCCCTATAAGGAGTAGCAAGTCCTAGCACAAACAGTTCAGGAGATACGGGCGATTTAGTCAAGGTCGTTTTTCGGATTTAAAATTTTAAAGCTCAGAATGACAGATGACAGTTTTCAGTTTTAAAGATGACAGAATGACACGATTCTAGGAGGCAGTTCTAATAGGCTTAAATAGTTTGGATTAGATTATTTTAAACTAAGAGATTGGTTTTGGCACAGTGAGTACTCACACTATATTTTTGAAATAAGCCGTCAAGATCTGGTCAGGTTGGATGGGACTTCCGGCGGGTGGTTCTGAAGTCCCAGCTATCTGGGTCAGCTCTGCTCTCTGGGTCTGTCAAGCACCGGTTCTGCTCACAACGGTCTGGTTTGTGGTTCTCTCTGGTTCTGGATACAGCACTGCTTTCTGGATACTGCTACAGGATCTCGCAAAAGTTCTTGGCAAAAAATCCAAACAGCTCGCCCGGCTGTTGAATAGTTTGGTTGGTTTTGAGGCCTGCTGAAGAGGATTCAGCTTGTGGATTCAGGCCTCTCTGCTACAAATTCTGGAGTTAATTTCTGCTACAGGTTCTGGAGATTGATGGATTTGAAGTCTGGATCTCTGGATGTGAAGTCTCAAGTCTCCCGGCAAAGCGTCCCGCAAGAAAGTGGAAAGTGAATGTGTCCCTACCTGTCCTGCACTGTCTGCTTTTATGTGTTTAGAAAGGGGGTGTGTGCATGGCATAACTGAGCCTGCCCCTCTCTACTTGTCATTGGCCAATTCCTCCTCTCTCCCTTGATTGGGGGAAGGAAATGTGAGTCAGCATGATGAGGTCTGTTTATGGGTCAGAGGATCCTCCCCTGGTCAATTTGCCCACAAATCTATATTTGATTCAAATACATATTTCCCAGATACACAAGTGGTTGACATTACATGTACATATTACAGATGAATTAAGACAGGTCTCTGTTCAAGCCCCATGTTCCTGCGAGCTGGGATTCAGAAATGACAACATTTTGGGCTTTTTGGTCGGTTTGCCAATATCGGACATTTACCAAAAATTACACAAATGTGCGCAAGGAGTATGGACATTAATTGATGAAGTGTCAGATTTTTAACATGCAGACATTTGGAGTAAGACCCTATTTTCTGCTAGCAACCCCCCAGAATACACCACAGGGTCCTAACACCTCTTAAAATGTGCACGGAAAAATCCCAAGAATAATGATATTATGTATATAATTTTGACCAGTCCGCACTATGAGTTATCTATCTTTTTAAAATTATGCCCTGGTCAAAAAGGGGTGTGGCTTCCCACATCACATGGTGGAATAACTGGTTTATCCACTTCCCCCAAGCTCAGCTGGCTCTCACAGGCACTGCCCCTCCCAGTTTCTCCCAAGACGAAGCCACTTTACGGCCCCCCCAACATAACATTTGCCTGAGTCCAGGACAGGGCTTTCTTCAACTTCCTGCAGTCCCCTGGTACTCCTCCCTTAATTCAATCATAGAGGTGTGATCTCCTTTTGGTGGGGGCAGCATGATGCAGCCAGGCCTGGGAAGAGTTGTTGAGCCAGTTCAACTCCCGTCGGGGGTAGTTGTCAGGCAGAATTCAATTTCTTTAAGTCAAGCTTCAGCTAAATGTCCTGTTTGTTCCCAGTTTAAATCAAACTTACAATTTTTACACATGCAGCTAGAATGCTGATTCTAAGTTCAAATCCATGACATTTAACAGTTGCAAACTATGTGACACTCAAAAGTAGGTCACTCATTTAATTTAAACATTTCGATTTTAGTGGTTTTAAATCCAATTTCAATTAAGCTGCTGACATCCACAGCTCAGCCAGTTTTGTTATAAACATTGTTTTGGGCTCTTCATCTTCCCAGATTTTGTATGCACACAAGAATACATTCTGCCAAATGTCTGCTGGTGTTCATTGAGATTTTTGAATATCTTGTGATGTTTAAAATAGGCATTTGAGCTTGCATTCAGGGAAACAAAGGTGATTTTAAAGCGCTTTTAGTCTAACAACACTGTTATTTTTCCTTTGACACCACCTTTCACCCCTGGCGCTTCCCGTCCATCATGCTGGCACTGGTGGGTGGCAGGTTAGACAACCATTTTGGTGTGCGCACAATCGCGTGGTTTTCCTGGTTCTGGGATGGAATGATGGGCGGCAACAGCTCATCCCCACATCCACCCAGTCTATTGATTTAGTTTTGTCTGGGATAGAATGATGGGCAGCGACAGCTCATCCCCACATCTACCCCGTCTAATAATTCAACATGGGTCAAAACCCTTGACATCATTCAGTTCAAAATCATCTTCTTGAGCGTTCCTTTTAGTACTCATTCTCCTCATGTTACCTTCCATATTCATTTCATGACATGTACCAGCATATCTTTCTTTCTGGATAAATCATAGGCACATCTATCAGTATACGGGGTACACCTACATGTGTTCCTTGAGTAGGAGAAATTTCAGAATGCCTTTTCTGCTCAGCAGACCATTTAGGCATGAAAATGTCTCGCAAAATCTCCATCTGTGCTTTCTTTTAGGAATTTACTTTGGATTATTGTGTTTGCATGCTTTACCTGTATAGGCTCATCACCTAACAACCTCTTGTCTCGCCTGTCTTGCCAAGCCTGCTTTTTGTGTCCAAACAAAATTTATACAACCTTTCTTGCATGTGAATGATTGCTAATGACACTTATCTCAGACTCATGTAATTGGTCATCTTTCTTTGGAACATGAATAACAACATAGGGCCTTGGGTGTCTAGTAGTTGCCCCAATTGTTCCTTCCTTCTGCTCAGGAATATTCACTGGAGTCTTAGCTCCATGTACATCAATGTAGTATGACGTTCGAACCGTGAGCGAAATCAACACTGTGATAAACAAAATGCAAGCAGAAATGATGCAAAGGTATGTTAATTTGCAGCATCTACTTTGTGGACAACATGGATTTCTCTCTGCATCAGGCATTACGAAATTACTGTTGGTGCTGCCCATCTTTTACTACCTAAGAAAGGAAAAAGTAATCTTTGATACATCTGCATCATGCACTACTTCGGGAAGTTGCTGTCTTGACCTTGGCAATTTCATCCTCGATCCACTGTCTGTTTACTGGATGACAAGAACAAACTCTCAATCTTTTTCTGGAACCAGTTTTAAACCACATGAAATGTAGACGTCTTTCCAGCAAGAAGAAAAATCACTCTCCGTATGTCTAGACTGGTTCAATGACATACACTAGCTCCCTGTCTACTCCTCGAATTTGCTTTAGCCCAGATGACATGATGAACTTCTTTCAACATGAATCAAGAGTCTGTCTTTTATCAGCAACCTCTCGATCTGTCCCTCGAAAGAAAGTCTCACACCACCATCCTGTGAGTTCACTCGGAGTATAGGCTCACTTGAATTATAATAACTTCCAAGATCATATTCAGAACAAAGAAAAGATCTTCAAATACGATCCTTGAAACGTTGTCATTAGATAACACCATGGGCAAATTCAAACAAAAACTCAATGTGAAAAGAGTCGGAATACTGCACTCTCTTCCAATTGTCGAAACCACGATCAGAATCTGGCATATTCCTCTTCTTATCAAGGCTTAAACATGCCTCAGTCCAAAGTTTTTAACACGCTCCTCTGCTTTAAGACAAACAATTTTACTTTCACCCTGAAATGACAACACAGAGTGTTCGTATTAGCTTCCCGTAACCCTTTCAGAGTTGGCTAAAAGAGTGTCCCGAACCAAGCCACAGTCCAATTAACTCTTTGTCTTTCTACTTGTCAGCTTCTGCGTCCTTCTTCCTCGTCATTGATCCCGTCTGCACATGCTGTGGTTCTTCCCTGATGCTTGTACTTGCTTCCAGTAGGGATGCGGGCAGAGAGTTTTTTCCAGCAAATATCTTAACATCGCTGAGGAATATCCAAGCACGCCTGCCCTGCATTTTGCCAACAGACGGCATAACATCTTCCACAATGAACGGACCGTTGAAACGGGGATCGTACCACTTTTTCCTCATGTGGTTACGTATCAAGACCTCATCTCCGGGGAATAGTTGGGGAAGACAAAATTCTTGAGATTTATTTGTTGAAGCATCTCCTTATGTGTTCTGTACTGCCCTGCACCCTTGTCTGTCGCTGCAGCTGTCCTGAAATGACAGAAATACTGGAAGTCATACAGTTCAAATAGTCACACATTTCCATTCAAAATAAATCTGCAGTTGACTGACCATCACTTCTAATTCTGGATGGAGGTATTAAGGGTGTTCTCATTCGCATCCCAGTTACTATTTTGTGGGGTGTGAGATGGTGCTCAGAACCCGGTTGGTTCCTTAAAGCATATCATGCCAGTGGTAGGCAATGCAACTACCCTTTCTTTAAGGTAAGCTTCAATTTGGCTTCAATTTGGCCATTGAGCCTCTCACAGATCCCATTTCCTTGCAGATGACAAGACGAAGAAAATTTGTGCTTTATACCAAGCAAAAAGCTGATTTGCTCAAATGTTTTATTCACAAAATGTGGGCCATTATCTGCCCTCATAACTTCACATACTCCCCATCTGGGAAACACTTCCCGCACTAAGAATGTAGCTGCACAGGTAGAATCTGGGTGTGTACAGGGACCTGCTTCAATACACCTTGAAAAGGGACACACTACAATGATCATGTATCTATATCCATTACATAATTGTATCATATAGACATATTCGATGTGTAAATTCTGAAAGGGCCAGTGGGTTTCGGAATAACCCCCCTAACTGTGCGCAGAGTATGCCCAGCTGTGGATTTTTGACAAACTATACAATTTGTCATAAAAAATGCAACATGCTCTAACAGATTTGGCACAAACCAATCTTCAGAAATCGCTGCCGCAAGGTTCTCCCTAGTTGTGTGCGCAGGGTATTGTAGCTGTTCCAGCGCTACCCTCAATAAGGCTACAGGCATCACCAGTTTGCCAGTGCTGTCTTGTCACCACAATGCTTCAGAGGGGTTTAGAGAACACCTCTTCGTGTCCACAAATCTTTCTCATCTTGAGGTGCTTCCCCCTGAACATCCATAAGCTGCATTTTTAACAGATCACTATATTTTTCAACCACGTTCATCAACACAACCATTTTCTCTTTTACATCAGGTGTTTCAAAAGTCATTACGTTTTCTGAACAAGCAGCAAGTTTTGCCTCATCATCTGCTGCTTGGTTTCCATGTGAGATCAAATCTGCCCTTTTAGTGTGAGCTGCCCATTTAACGACCGCAATAGCCACTGTGAGTTGCAGTGTCTCAATAAGCCTGTCCAATAAGGCGGCATGCTGCACTAGCGTGCCATCAGCTCGTAGGTAACCCCTCCTTTTCCAACGTGCTAACCCTGTGTGCACCGTTGACGTCACAGCGGTGGAGTTGCTGTACACTGTTAATTCTTGATCTGCATGATTCTCGAGCCCGACAATCAGTGCCACTAATTCAGCAGCTTGTGCTGAATAGTGAGAGGGGAGTCGTGCACTTACCAATGTCTGAAACTCCCCATTGGCTGTGTGCTTTACCACAGCGGTACCCGTATAGCTCTGTCCATCATTTTGATTGATTCTTGAAGAACCATCAATAAAGACAATTTCTCCGCCTGGCAAGGCATATTTTTTTACTTTTGGAATTTCATCATAGAACTCTTCATAGTTTGATCAATCATGTGCATGCTCATCCTCTGCCAGTTCAGCTACAAACATGGCAGGATTAACCACTCTGCATCAAACTATTTTCATCGCTGGACTTGATATGACTACCTCGTAGGTAGAAGCCCTTTGAGAAGTCAACGTTCCTTTTGGTTCTCTGCGTAAGGACTGCAGTCATAACAGTGCCATCTGTATGCGAGAATAAAAATAATTCCTCAGCATAATTAGGAATCCCTAAAACTGTAGCTGTGCAAATTTCCTTTTTTCATCTCTTCAAACCCTTCTTCCATTTCCTTAGTCCACACAATTTTTTCATGTGTTGCCTGTGCTTTCTTTAAAGCCTGCAATAAAGGCCTTATATATGAGCTGTAGTCAAAGACCCATACTCTGACATAATTACATAATCCCAAGAATCTATGCATGTGCTTTATCGTGTGTGGTTTTGCAGTTTTCAAAATAGCCTCAGCCCTCTCAGGAGTAACTTTCTTTCCTTCATGTGAAATCAATTGGCCAATGTACAACACTTCTTGTTGACAATACTATAACTTCTCTTTGTCAACCTTATATCCTTTGTCAGCAAGTATAATTATCAGCTGAACAGAATCACATCTGCACTCTTCCTCTGATGTGCTGAGAACCAAAATGTCGTCCACATATTGCAGGACAACGCTTTCTAAATCGATATTGCTCAAGTCCATCCGCAGGACTCTATGGAAAATTGTGGAGACTCACAATACCCCTGTCGTAAACAAGTGATTTTCAGATGTGTTTGTCTGAATGTAAATGACATCAGATCCTGTGAAATATTGTGCTTCAACAGGTATATTGAATAGAATTATAGACGGGTTAGGAACTAGAGGGAACTCGGCTTCTACAATCTGGTTTATCGGCCATAAATCTTGAAGTAGTCTCCAAGACACCCCCTCCCTTTTTTCACAGGATAAATTGCCGTATTACATGGTGGCTCGGAGCAAACAAATTACTCATGTTCTTTTGGAAGAATTATTCTTATTTTATCACTAAGATACCCTGATCCATCATGGCGGAAATTGTCTTAAAAATGCCTTTATCTGCCTCTCGAGACATGGATACTGTCGTGCTCGAGGTAAAATTGCTCTTGCTTTTAATTTAATCTTCACTTCTCCAACCCCCTTCAACAGGCCTACGTCATAGGGACCTGTAGTCCATAGTGAAGCTGGCACTTTTGCCATATCTTCATCGAAATACTCAGGGCGTTGTTGTGCTATCATCATTTTCTGAGGCACTTCTCATTTGATTGCTTTTACCCAATAAGTAATGTTCATGTCAAATATCACTTTGTCATCAACTCGATGATCGCCAAATAGATCATCATCAGTGACGTCAGTTAATCTGTAACCTTCCCCAATAGTAATTACTGCACACCATTGTCTGCCTTTGTCATCATTGTAATCAAGCAAAGCCATTTCACCTTGCACTATGGCTGCTTGCAACGTTAAGGGAAAAACTTGTTCTTCCTCTACTCGCATAGGTATTTTTGGCCTAAACAAAAATATGTCAGGTATTCTCATTGCTCTGCCCACTAGGCCTAGCAGAGATGGCAATAAAATGCGTACTCCATAATGAAAAACTTCTGGTATGGCTCTCATGGCTATTTGTCTTGTAAATGCCCTAATGATTTCGCACACTTTTAAGTAATGCATTCCTGGTGTTGAGCATACTATGCCTTCATCGGTGAACGAGATTGTCATGTTCAAATTCATCATTAAATCTCAACCCAATATATTGACAGGTGTCTGCCTTCAGTTTAGCAGAGGCACCTTCATTGCGCATTCTCCTATAGAGACTGGTAATTCTTCAGTGAAAGGAACTCTACGTGTAGCTCCTGAAAAGCCTTGAGTATTCATGGCAGTGCCAGACATTAAAAACTTTCCTTCTCGTATATATGAGTGCATTGCACCTGTATCTACTAAAACCGAAAAACTCTTGCCTCCTATATTGACGCCTACCCTCAGTTCCACGTGAGGGTTCGGTGTCACAGATAGTACTGAACACATCACGTCTCCCATTGAGCTGTCCTATTGCGGGTACAGCCTCATTCTGTTACCTGTGAACAGATTCCATCCATCGGCAGTGAGACCCCCATTCTAGGAGTTGTTAATTGCCCTGTACTCATGCTCTGTTGGATCTGCATGGGCGCATGCTGTGACTGCCCTTGTAGTGGGGCCACTTTTACCTGCTGTTTCTGCAAGCCTTGCTGCATTCTCTGCGTTTTCTGCTGCTGCATCATTTGATTCTGAGCAAACCCATCACCACGCTGCTGCGAATATGCAGGCGGGTTTGTAGTCCCCCCCTCTTAAAAAAGGATTGTTTCACACAAACCCTTGACTTCTACACATACAAGCAAAATGCCCTGTCATCCTGCATGTCCAACATATAGGTGGCCTCCTAATCTGCCCATCCTGTATGTTTTGATCATCATTTTGCATATTTTGAAACCCTCCTTGATTGTTCTGGAAGCCTCCCTGATTATTCTGCCAATTTCCTTGATTATTCTGAAAACCTCTTCCTCGAAATCCACCCCTTCCTCATTGAGTAAACCCATTATTACTCTGATCAAACTGCCTTTGGATATTCACCTGTGGCATATTTGCAATCTGCTGTGAATTTGATCCATCTACACTGGTCAACATCGCCCCTTCAAGAACATACTTAGACAGTTTTTTCTGCACTAATTTCGCCTCCTTGATCTTTTGGGCATCGTCTTTTTTATGATTCTTTTCCTGCAAGAGCCTGCAATAATTCTCATTGGTCAGCTGTATCTCTGACCATGGTTTTGACTCAATACCTACTAACTTATTGAGCTGCTTCTGTACAGGGTCTGGTAGCCCTTGGCACAAAATACGATAAAACACAGGTATAGATTTTCCCCAAGCCTCTCGTGTCTCCGGGCTCCATGCCTCTTGAAAATTCTGAATGTAAACAAGTGGATCATCTCCATCCTGCATCTTCTTTGTCATTATAGCTCCCATATCAGACGTGTCCGGATACAGTACTCTAAGCGCTTTCCAGACTGCTGCCCTATAGTTATTGAATGGTGCTCCATCATGAGCAGTGTTGAATGTAGTCACAACAGCATATCCTGCCCTTGTCCATACGTCATGAGCTCTCTCACCACGTATGGCAATGAAGAGACCCTTAATGTCCCCTATAGCACTGTGTTTCCTCCCATCATTTTTTCTTACTCATGTATTCACTTTCCAGCACCATAAGTTAAACTCAGGAGTTTACACCTTAAATTATCCTTGTCCATCTTGGGCCAAGGTATACACCGTGGTCTGTTCCCTCCTTTCTCTAACAAGGGAAATTGTGATGCCCCAAACTCATTCTCATCTCTCATCATTTGTCTGTCCACCGCAGGGACAATATTACCACATTGTCTTCTTCCTGGTAACGATCTTAATCTGCTCATATAAGGCGGCGACTCCCCCCCTCACCATGGAGTTGCCTTTTAGGTTTGTTTGGCTGTGTCAATGGTTCTGATGCCCTAGTTACAGGGGTGTTTAAATCTGACCATCTGACTTCTTTTTCCATTGAAAAACATCCCTCAGGACCGCATACATTCCCTCTTTCTTCCCCATGGAAGGTGTCTCTGTCTTCGTCTGACATATCCTGTGCCCAACTCGTGCAACTTCACTCCTCGTCATCTCTATCTAGAGTCGATCTATGTAGAGACAGATCTTTTAGCCTCATACTACACAAGGCTCCCTCTATGTCATATAACTGAGTCTTTCGAGTCAATCATTTTTTCCCTTTCCTTTTAATTCTTTCTGAGATTTCATATCATGATATACCTTATCGATCGCCTACCCAATGCTCCTAGAGTCAAACTCGTCTTCTAGATTTACTCTAGACGGGCCTGGTAATGACTCGTATTCTGGGGAAAATTCCTCTATGTCCTCCCATGCTACTTCTGGCTCAGGATTTCTTATCTGTTTTTCCAAGCGATCGAGATCGCGTGCTCTCTGCCTTCTTTTACGTTCCATATCATCGTCAAATTCTCTTTGTTTCCTTGCTTCCTCTCTAACTCTGTCTTCTTCTATTTTCATCATATCCCTTCTCTCATTTGCCCTGCGTATTTCCTCTTCCTTTCGTCACTGTATTCTCTTATCCCTTAACTTCTGTTCCGCTGCTTCTATTCTTTTTCATCCTAACCTCTCCTGCTCATCGATCGCTCTCTGTCTGTTATCACATTTTCTTTGTTCTTCTACTCTCTCTTGTTTTCTTGACGGCTCCTCTTGGTATAACTGCTCTCGTCTTTGTCTATCCTTCCTTTTCGCTCCTTTGTCTTTCAATAGTTCTTCTCTTTCCTTATCTTTTTTATCTTGCTTGTCTTGATCTTCCCGTTGTCTTACATCCTCAATGCCTTTACCATCGAGTTTAAGTAAAATCTGACCACCCATCCATTTGTTCTGTAAAAGCGCTATCTCATCAGCTTTTTCTCTTTATTTCGCTTCCTATATCTAGAGATGTGCTTGCTCTATCACTTCACTCCTTATCGCGACTCGCCTTGTCCCTCAGGATCTTAGAGATTACATCTCTCTCAGTATTTTTCTCTGTGCCTTCGTCACTAATTTGAACAGGTGACTGATATGCTCGGTTGCTATACCCTGTTGCTGCCTTAAATTCCCTCAATAGGTATAGCCCATCATTTTTCTTGTTCTCGTCTCCTATTTCAGTTGGGGCGGGGAGAGCAGAGGGCTCCTCACCCCCCTCTTTGCATACATTAAGTATCCAATCTATAGGAGGCGGTTCATCTCACTCCTCTTGGTACATCTTCCAAAGCTCTAGACTAGCTAATCGTTTGCCCAGCTTCTTTCCCGTGTATACTACATGCAAATATGTTGACATATGCTGCAGGACTGTCTTCGACAGTGACCCTCCTTGAGGCCACAGCATGAACATTTTATCTGCGGTCCCTTAAACCCATTCCGTGCTATACTGTCTAAGCTTGTGTGCATGCTTTTCGGCAACTGCTTGCAGAGGTGCACAAGTTTCATAAAAATAATACAATATGAGCAAGCACTAATCGTCACAGCAACAATCCCGCTAACCAGAATTTTTACTTTAATCATGCTAAAAAGCAACCATCAGGTTCAATTCTAGCCAATCAATTTATTTTTTCCACTTATGACGTCATCGCTTCAAAAAACCCACATGAAACAGACAAACTCAACCGGTTACATAAATCTTGTACGATATTTTCTCTAAGACTAGTCTTGCCCTCTAAAATACTTCATATGAAGTGCAAATTACCCCTTTAGATCTGCCTTTAATCAGATCCGTCGTCTACGTGTTCCACTATGGGACTCTGGGTTCAAAATTTCTTCTGTTACGTTTGTGAAAAACACAGGGCGTATTCTCTTATCGTGGCCTCTCTTACGATTATATATTGCTCGGCCACACTCGAGTCAATATCTCATTCCCCACATAATTATTTTACACTCTTACTCTCACGTTATATTTTATCCCACCACCCTCCTTTACTTACTTTTTCCTTTACTCATCACCCATGCTTTTGTCAACTCACTTCATTTTTACTCACCAATATCATTTTCATCTTCCGACTCTCGGGATCGTCCGCCGTTTTTTTCTGCCTCTTCAACCTTCCGTTCGATCCGCTTCATGTAGAAGTGGGAGGGGATTCTATGGAAACTATGGGACCCGTCACACCCGGTCTTGCAAGATTTTTAAATTGCACTAACCACTATCTACGGGGAGCATCACATCCTTTCAACAGAATGGCAAAGGTCGTCCGATATTGCCGAAACTCTAAAGTTTACTCAATGGCTCTGAACCATCATCTCTCTGCTACCAAGTGAACTGGATAGTCCAGCCCCTTTGATGAGTAGCAATTACCCTGGAGATGGATGGGGATGCAGAATTTACTCATACATCAATAATAGAGCCGACGAAGTTGACAATAAGAAGACTGTTTTAATATCAATTTTCTAAAACAGGGAGCATAACGAACAATCGCTCTATCCTCTTACTCAATGCATTTAAGAAAAAACTGAATGAACATTTATAAGCAATATCCGTCATAAATTACGTTAACCTATGTGTGTACTAACGTCATCCTACATGGCAGACTACAAAAACCTATAAGCGCGAGTGATTGGCTATGAGTGAACATCTAAGTATATAATCCATACTAGTCTAAGACAGTGTAACTATATGATTGGTTACTTAACATCAGGTGGGGCAACTAAGCCCTCCTCTAAAAATTACCACTAGAACGTCACTAAATACACAACGTCCCATTGGTTTAAACACCATAGGACCCCGACATATGCAGGACCTCTACAATTGGTTGGCACTCTATCCTCCCTTCAATACCTTTCCACCTACGTTAGCAGCCTGCAGGCTGGCCATCCAGGTGCTTGTGAGGTCGCCTTAACTTTAGCTTCCCATCAATTAGCATATCAATCTATCATCACCTCAGTGGTCTACTGTCAATTAGGCTTTTGAAGCTCGTCCTTGAAAGTGTTCTTTGCTCTGAGAAAATTAGGGAGTCAGAAGCACAGTTTGCCTTTGTGCGTAGGTGTGACCATCTCGTTCATCCAGCTTCATGCTTCGTTGTGACTGGAGACCATGGAATCGAGCCTTTTCGAGCATTTAATATTATTTTTTAATAAACCTCCGACGTCTTCCTTGTTATGTTTGTGCCTTCTGAACAGGAGTCTTGTTCTTTCACACGACTTTGTAGCCAATGTCAGTTCAGCCCAGTTTGATAAGACCTTGGCTGCTTGGCTCGTCCAGCCTCGCCTTCTGAAATACACTTGTAATTCAATCTTGCCTTTTGACTGCAACACACTGAAATGAGGCCTTTTTTGCTACTGTCCAACCTGCTATAATAGTTTTAGTGGAAACATCCATAATTCTCTCATTCCTATATATGTATACGTTGGGGCTTGCCACAATCTATTCACTATAAGTGTAAAGCTAGCTTCACGATTACTTTGCTGCTTGCGTTTCTTTTGCATCTGTACACGTGTAAAATAACTTTACATCTTCATATGTTTCTGTGGCATAAGCTTCTTCACCTTGAGCCCAAGATGTCACTTATCCTTATTACTTTCTTGATGCCTTCTAGAATATCTACATTCTCTGGTCACTGCATCTCTTTTACGTACGTCATCTTCAGCTCCATGTAACATATACTGGCAATGGTTAGTGACACTACCATTCATTCTTGCCGCTTATTGGCTCTGCTTCTTCAGGGATTTTATTCAAATGGCCTTCGTATTTCTTTGTATAAAGATATGGTTTTATCAATGGGTACCTTGGCTCCCAGATTCTCTTAGGTACTGGCCCTTTCACTGGTACTGGACTGAGTCCATACTCCGCTCTTTGTTGATTCAACTGTTCTGCATACGTCACATATTCTGATTTCCAGCATACAAGTAAAAGGGGCGGGTCAGTTGAGGTGGGGGTACTTGGCTCCTCCTCTACACCACCATTCAGGATAACATGCTAGCCCTCTGCTCCGCTATTGATGATAGCATGCTAGCCCTCTGCTCTGCCATTCAGGATACATGCTAGCTCTCTGCTCAGCCATTCAGAGTGCCATGCTAGCTCTCTGCTTCACCATCCAGGATAACATGCTAGCCCTCTGCTCTACCATTCAGGATACATGCTAGCTCTCTGCTCAGCCATTCAGAGTGCCATGCTAGCTCTCTGTTTCACCATCCAGGATAACGTGCTAGCCCTCTGCTCCACCATTTAGAATACATGCTAGCTATCTGCTCTGGCTTTCAGGGTGGCATGCTAGCTCTCTGCTCCACCATTCATGATAACATTCTAGCTCTCTCCTCCACCATTCAGGGAGGCATGCTAGTTCTCTGCTCCACCATTAAGAATAACATGCTAGCCCTTTGCTCCACCATTCCGGATAAATGCCAGCTCTCCGCTCCAGCATTTAGGCTAACATGCTAGCCCTCTGCTCCACCATTCAGAATAAATGCTAGCTCTCTGCTCCACCATTCAGGATGACATGCTAGCTTTCTGCTCCACCATTCAGGATAACATGCTAGCTCTCTGCTCCAAAGTTCAGAGTGGCATGCTTGCTCTCTGCTCTGCCATTCAGGGTAGCATGCTAGCTTTGTGTTCTGCCATCTAGGATAGCCTGTTAGCTCTGTGCTCCACCCTTCAAGATATCATGTTAGCATTGTGGTTTTGGTCAGTGTGACATGCTAGCCCTCTGGTCCACCATTCAGGATAACATGCTAGCTCTCTGCTCCACCATTCAGGGTGCCATGCTAACCCTCTGCTCCCTCATTCAGGATAACATGCTAGCTCTCTGCTCCACCATTCAGGATAACATGCTAGCTCTCTGCTCCAAAGTTCAGGGTGGCATGCTTGCTCTCTGCTCTGCCATTCAGGGTAGCATGCTAGCTTTGTGTTCTGCCATCTAGGATAGCCTGTTAGCTCTGTGCTCCACCCTTCAAGATATCATGTTAGCATTGTGGTTTGCCATTCAGTGTGACATGCTAGCCCTCTGGTCCACCATTCAGGATAACATGCTAGCTCTCTGCTCCACCATTCAGGGTGCCATGCTAACCCTCTGCTCCCTCATTCAGGATAACATGCTAGCTCTCTGCTCCACCATTCAGGATAACATGCTAGTCCTCTGCTCCGCCATTCAGGATAACATACTAGCCGGCTAGCTCTGTGCTCCACTCTTCAAGATATAATGTTAGCAGTGTGCTTTGCTAGTCAGTGTGACATGCTAGCTCTGCGCTCCACCCTTCATGATAGGCCTGTTAGCCCTTTACTCCACCATTCAGGATAACATGCTAGCTCTCTGCCCAGGCATTCATGGCGGCATGATAACTCTGTGCTCTGTCAGTCAGGGTAGCAAGCGAGCTTTCTGCTCCGCCATTCAGGATAGCATGCTAGCTTTATGCTCCCCCATTGAGCTCTGTGCCCCACTCTTCAATATATCATGTTAGCAGTGTGCTTTGCCATTCAGTGTGACATGCTAGCTCTGCGTCCGCCCTTCATGATAGGCCTGTTAGCCCTTTGCTCCACCCTCCAGGATAACATGCTAGCTCTGTGCTCCACCATTCAGGGTAACATGCTAGCTTAGCTCTTTGCTCCACCATTCAGGATGGCATGCTAACTCTCTGCTCCACCATTCAGGATAACATGCAGGCTCTCTGCTCCACCATTCAGGATAACATGCAGGCTCTCTGCTCCACCATTCAGGATAACATGCAGGCTCTCTGCTCCACCATTCAGGGTGGCATGCTAGCTCTCGGCTCCACCATTTAGGATAACATGCAGGCTCTCTGCTCCACCATTCAGGATAACATGCAGGCTCTCTGCTCCACCATTCAGGATAACATGTTAGCTCTCTGCTCCACCATTCAGGATAACGTGCTAGCTCTCTGTTTCACCATTCAGGTTAGCATGCTAGCTCTCGGCTCCACCATTCAGGGTGGTATGATAGGTATCTGCTCCACCATTCAGGATAACATGCAGGCTCTCTGCTCCACCATTCAGGATAACATGCAGGCTCTCTGCTCCACCATTCAGGATAACATGCTAGCTCTCTGCTCCACCATTCAGGATAACGTGCTAGCTCTCTGTTTCACCATTCAGGATAACATGTTAGCTCTCTGCTCCACCATTCAGGATAACGTGCTAGCTCTCTGTTTCACTAACCAGGTTAGCATGCTAGCTCTCGGCTCCACCATTCAGGGTGGTATGATAGGTGTCTGCTCCACCATTCAGGATAACATGCAGGCTCTCTGCTCCACCATTCAGGATAACATGCAGGCTCTCTGCTCCACCATTCAGGATAACATGCTAGCTCTCTGCTCCACCATTCAGGGTGGCATGCTAGCTCTCTGTTTCACCATTCAGGATAACATGCAGGCTCTCTGCTCCACCATTCAGGATAACATGCAGGCTCTCTGCTCCACCATTCAGGATAACATGCAGGCTCTCTGCTCTACCATTCAGGATAACATGCAGGCTCTCTGCTCCACCATTCAGGATAACATGCAGGCTCTCTGCTCCACCATTCAGGATAACATGCTAGCTCTCTGCTCCACCATTCAGGATAACGTGCTAGCTCTCTGTTTCACCATTCAGGATAACATGTTAGCTCTCTGCTCCACCATTCAGGATAACGTGCTAGCTCTCTGTTTCACCATTCAGGTTAGCATGCTAGCTCTCGGCTCCACCATTCAGGGTGGTATGATAGGTATCTGCTCCACCATTCAGGATAACATGCAGGCTCTCTGCTCCACCATTCAGGATAACATGCAGGCTCTCTGCTCCACCATTCAGGATAACATGCTAGCTCTCTGCTCCACCATTCAGGGTGGCATGCTAGATCGGTGCTCTGGCAGTCATATGGGATTCATACATATGCGATATATTGTGCTTTTCTGACATTGTACAACGCTCCACCAAGCTACTCGTGGACAGGTTGACGGATTAGTAATTAATATGAATACAATATTTCATAGGTGGCGTGTGGTGGCCGGGAGAGGGAGGTAAGCTTTTGAAAGAAAGGCCCAGTGACTTAGTAGCATCGAAAGCACAGCGTTTACATTCCTGTTACTCGCAGACAGAGCTGTCCAGAGTAATACTTGACTTTCTCGCACTTTACTGTACGATTAGGCCTGGAGCTTTTCACAGAGCTCAAACTGTGCGTGTATGTGTGTGATGAACACACGACAGGCGTGGGGGTTTAGTACACACGTTATTTCATAAAGTTAATCACATTGCATGGCGGGTACGTGGTCGTTTTCTGATCAATTGAAATTCTCGTATTTTTCATGTTATATTAAACATTTAATAATTCGTCAGCCTAACCCGGGGCCATCATAGGACACAGAAAAACGAGAGTGCAACAGAATAAACAACAACAAAAAAACATGAAATGCAGACTCACGCGGATTCTGAAATCCACAATACAGACTCTAGTAGCCTTGTGGCGAGCGAGGGCTGGCGTGAAGATTCAGAATAAAAATCATGCACTCAAAGCACATTTTATTTTCATTATGGTTAATATGAGAATACTAACTTTACCGGATGTATATTAAACAAACATAATGCTCTCTCTCTCTTTCTCTCTCCCTTTGTCACTCCTCCTCTTTCGCACTCTATTTTAGTCTCTGCATGTCTCTCTGTCTCACCTATGTCTGTGGCTGTCTCTCTGAGGGTGAAGGTCGTGTTGCCAGGTGGGTGAGGGGCTGTTTGCGCGCCACTCTAGATGCTGCTGACAGCAGCGGGACCAGATAAACAAGCATTGGCAGTGCCAACAGTTTGAGCTTTTGTGTAGACATGGGGACGGTATTTTCCAGGTACTGCAGTAATAGTACTAACTGGCCTTTACTGGTAGCAGCTGGAAAATGGTGCGAGTACCTGGGCATATGATAGCGTTGCCTGGCAAAGGCTTAACTAATTCCTAAAGACAAGCCGAAACTGTTGGCTTTGCCAATGCTTGATTTTAACTGCTGATAATTCAAGTGGCGAAAGGCAGACCTGGTTAAGACATTTGCTATTATGCGAGTAGCGTGCTGAGCACCAATTAAACAATGAGTTCTCATACGACTGATTGAAAAATCCATGGCAGGCACTTCTAGTGCAAAATATGATTTTAAGGCTTGATAAAGAAAGGTCACAGAGATCCAAGGAGGGTGTGTTTTGGGTGAGGAACGGCATGAAGTGGGTGGGAGTGACCAGACGGATTACCCCGGCAATAGGCAATGAGTGGGTGGGTAAATAGCCAAACAACACCTACAAAGCTTTTTGTATCTCCTTTTTGTATCTCCTTAAATGTCATCTCTCCCTAGCTTTACTCAAATACATCAGTTTCGGCTAATAGATGGCGCTAGAGTGTCACCTTATAGCCAAACCTAAAAACACACACTTACTGAAAAGGGGAGTGCAATGTTTATCTATGGTTAAACGTAGAATGAGACCACCTGTGACAGAGAGCCCCTCCCCACCGGCCTCTCTCCCACCCCCACCCCCCCACAAGGTAGGGACCAGCCTGGTGTTTTGAGACATGCATTGTCATTGTGTGTTTCCTGTAGGGATTTTACCATCACATTGAGGGCACTGTGGAGGGTCAGAAGAAGGACACGGACACAGTGTTGACATTTCTATTTGTATGTTTACTAAATGATAAGAAAAGGCCTAACTTCTCCTATTGCTATGTGGGTTGTCCCTGCCTATATAAATACCTAAGGTGTTTGTCCGTCGTCGGGAAGTCACAAAACACAAGAAAAGTCTGCTGTCCAAAAACTAATTCTAACTGACCTACTATTATAACAAAATCCTGATTGTCTATTCTCTCAAGATGTTCTCCTTGGCTTTAAGCTTCTTGTAGGTTAATTTCAAATAGTCTCTGTTCACCCTCTGTATAAGTTCTCGTAACTCTTTCACCCACTCTTTGGGGTTTCTCTTCTTTGGTAGCATGTATTTCCTCAGCTCTGGTATTCGTTCTTGATAGTTAAGGTTCCCTCTCCCCTGGGGTGGTTTGTTTGGCTTATCTCTACCCGTATGGGTCTCTCTTGCCCTCCCCTCATAGGATTCTCCTCATGGTTTACAGCCTCTTCCTCTTAACTTATATAGTCCGCTCCGCTCTTCCCTGGGTATTTGTATCTCAGTCTTCCTGATATCTCTTGCAGCATTTATCATGATTCGATCTTTCTCATTATTATAGTTCCACTTCCTTGACATCCATGTTACTGTCTCGTCAATTCTACTGAGACAAGTCCCGACTATTCCATAATGATCCCCCGGCAGCCTCCCGGGTTCTCCCGTTCTCCCTGTTACCTTGGATTCTGTTGGGTGAACGTCTCCGGAGCCTCTCTTCACTCAAGGTGTGTTTGGTTGCTTGTTTTCTCAATGTCACCATCTTCTCTGGTGTCTCGCTCTCCATGCGAGCTGGTAACGCTGTGGGTATCCGGACGATTTTGATGGCATAGTGGTTTTGGGGTTGTTCTGTGGTCGCCCTGTCCACCACAAAGTCGTCCTGGTCCCGCCACAACCTTCTGTTTCTCTGGTTCTCCCTCTCCATGGACGCTGTATGTCCGGTGCTTTGCTGTTGCTCCGAGAGCAGTTTCCAAACTTGTGGGCTCTGTGGCTCTCAAAGACTCCCCCCCTCTCAGGCGTTATGCTGCCAGGGAGCCTCCCTTGATTGCGTACGCATCCCTCTGCCTCGACGCACTTCGGCGTGTCCTCCTCTGCCAATCTCCTTGTCCCAGATAAATGGAGATTTCTGTTTAAAGGGATAGGTATGCTTTCTTAGTTGGTAAAAGTATATTTTAGTTTTCTCTTGAACCAAATCTCTGGATTGTATACTGTTCTGTGCATCTGATAGTCCCATGTATGCCCCCATGGGGTATAACTTAGGGAGTTCCTCACAGGAACGAGAGTCCTTGTCCCCAAAGGAGAGTCTCTCCCAGTGAGGTCCCACTTGCCTTGACCCCTAGGCAGGATGTTGCGGAGAGGGCTGACTGCCGTAGCCTCACAGGGAGGGGGCTCCCCATTGGGGAAAAGGGACGAATTCCCTCGATTCATCACCACATTTTGTCCTTATGAGGGGAGAGAAGCAGTGGGATGTGTGGATACGCTCCGCTGCGGAACGTGGGATCTGACAGACTTTGTAAGGGACCAAAACACCAGGCTGCAGGGCCTACAGTAGAGTTTGTTATTGTCTATTTTATTTTTCATTTTTGTTGTTTCTCATCATGTAACTTTTGCTTCACAGAAGAAACAGATCATTGGTTTTAAACTGAGCACCACCCTTTCCAACAAGGAAGGACATGTTGAGAAAGGGAATAGTATACATTATTGGCAAAAAAAGCTATTAAAAAGGAAAATAATGAAATTGTATTTATATTGTAAGCCAGTTATTTTGAAAATGTTATAATAGTATTTGTAATGATAACATCCAGTATATATTGTAGCCATAAGATTGTCACATTTTCTTACTGAGCAAATCACTATGTCATATTCTATAATAATCTTTTTTTTTTTGGATAGATTATCATTCCTAGATGGACATTCTGGTACATTCCTATTGTACTTTAAAAATAAAACCCTTATGAGAATGAGGAATGGGACGAATAACACCGATGAGGGTTCCTGGCTGCTTTGCATAAAATCAAAGATCATTTTCAGAACATAGGAATTACCGCAGATCTTTATATTTGACACATATGTCTGTGATGAAAGGGTTCCATGCTTGATGTTTCATGCATGCTGAGTTGCTAATGCGCAGACATCGCAAGAAAATGATATACATAGGATTCACAATTACTACTCCTTATAACAATTTCATGAATCATCATTTGATTCAAATATGTAGACCTCACATAAACACGCATTTAAAAAGTGAGAATTCTTAATTAAAAATGTACGTATTATAACAGAAGAGTTGTTAAAGTCTACGCCAGCCTCACAGGAACAGGGTAGACGAGTGATTTGTATCTGACATCAATAAATAGTAAAAATGTAAGTATTTCGTTTCATGGCTCCATCACTCATAATGCTTTTCACTATGGCTGCTACAAGGAGATGAACTTCAAGGGGCGCCTGCTAGGTCATGATGGTACATGTGTGGGTTGTACACTTAAATCACCTTGCATCACATTTAATCTTAGCATTTTGTATTACATTTTTAAACTCATAATATTGTAGGTGTTTGATCTACATCTATGTATCTATTACTGGTGCATTAACCAACTGAGCCACCTCGCTGATTTGGGGTTATGTCCATGGACGGAACAGGCAGTGGTGTTTTATGCTTGCTCAGAGAGGGCAGTGTCAGCAGTCTCGGAACTTGGAACCCTGTCATGGGAGGAGGCGCAGTGCCACCCAACCACAGGCTGTAGCAAGGTCCTGCGGCCAGTGTCAGCGCTGCCACAAAGGACCTGCTGTCCGCCCTCTGTGATCCTAACGCTTGGAGAAGGCACTGGAGGAAGTGGCTTTCCTCGTGGCGAGTCATTCTCTGCCAATGTTCCCCCAGGTCCTCCCTGTGGGATGTGAATGAGTGCAATGTAGCCTGATGTTTGTGCTGCGGGCAACAGCACAGCTGGGGGAACCTGTGCCGCACATTAAAAGTAAATAACAGTTCTAATTGTGGTGGAAAGACAACACACACTCTGTATCAGCTGGACTGGGGACATGGGCCCCTTTACCTGACCCCAACGCTCATATGTTTGGATATATTGCAAAGCTTCAAGCACCTGCAGAGATGCATTTCCAGGACTGCTAAAAGGAAACCGTGTACGGTGGAGCCTACTGTGTTTCTCTCTCATGGCTGTGAGTGCCATGTGCAGAATAAAGGCGTCTGCCACATGTGGCTCTCCAGATCTGTAGGACTACGACTCCCATGATCCCTCACCCTGGAGTTTGCTGGTTATGCAGCAATATCTGAGTTTTGTTGACCTATAAGTGGGGTCCACAAACAGTAAAGGCGCCTGCCACCTGCGGCTTTCCAGGTGTGTAGAACTACGACTCCCATGATCCCTCACCCTGGAGTTTGCTGGTTATGCAGCAATATCTGAGTTTTGGTGAACTTACAGTGGGGCCACAAACAGTACCATGTGCAGAATAAAGGCGTCTGACACCTGTAGCTACCCAGGTGTGTAGGACTACGAATCCCATGATCCCTCACCCTGGAGTTTGCTGGTTATGCAGCAATATCTGGGTTTTGGTGACCTTACAGTGGGGGCCACAAACAATCAATCAAAAGCCACACAATTAGCTACAAAGCACTGGAGGGATACAGTTGCCCGGTGATATAGTTGAACTATCAAATGTTTGCCACATAATGATTGTTGCCCCACTGGATTTTTCTCCCTAGTGTTCTAGATTAGTCTGCTGCCCCATTGTTAGCAAGTGTTTGCACCAGAATAATTTCACCCTCTATTAGCAGGTATTGCCTAAATTATGCCCCCCCCCCATAGTACACTACCATTGGTCTCTGCCTCGTCTGTCCATCTTCGTCCACGTGGGTGATGTTGCAGCCATCACTGGTCAGCTGATGATCATGTAGCAATTAAAATACTAACTAAGCAAACACATCTATCTCTATCTACCAGGCACCTGGCACAAAGCAGACAGGGGCCCGGTGAGAACGCCGAGGTCGCACTAGCTAACACACACTTCTCTTGCTCCCAGATAGGCTGGCATTCCTCCAAGGTCTCTCATCCTTATTCGGGGCTATAATTTAATTCCACTCTACACCTTGCAGCACAAATCAGGTGACCTAGGAGTGAAGGTAGAAGGGTCCTACTATCTGATCTTTTGATCTATCGGGGGTCCAGCAGGTTTTATGGCCTGGGGTGTGGGATTATCTGGTACATTGAATTCAGGGGGCCTGAAACCAAAGCAGTTGGGACTATAGTTTAGGATTAGGGCTGGTGGGCTCTCCTTCTCATGTGATCCTGCTGTTCACAGGCATCCAGCCCCCCTGTGGCCTTGCAGGGCACATTCTTCCCAGGGCGCGAAGGTTGGCAACATTTGAGGACAATGAAAGGTTTTATGGATTTTTGTAGCTCTGGGCTTTCTCATCAGTGTTTGTGATACAACCTATTCCTGCGCTCATGTTCACGGCCTATGCCTGGGGTGCTGTCTGCCGCACCACGTTTAGCTGTGTGCTATAATATGGCTGCTAATATCTAAAATGACTGCTATTCCTGTATGCATATTACACCTACAAATATGCACAATAATGTAATCATGTGAACGCTGATAAGGGCACTCCCTCCTCCCTGGTCTCTTACATTACTGTTAATGTCCTTTGCCTTATTCTAAAGCGCTTGAGGGTGTGGGACGAATATGTCCCCTTCAGCTGTTCCATCATCATTTGTCGCCTGCAGTGATTTTGCTCTATGGAGTCCAACATTAATTTGTTTCATAAGGTGTTTGCTTCCAGATATATCAGAAGCTCCAAGTTGTCTACCAACCTGCCAACACTTACATTCCCTTCTTCCATGCTGAAAAACACACACACACAAACACACACACACACAATCACAAGTGAGTGCAAACACGCACACACAAACACAAACACACACATCTATTTAAAAACACTCCCCACAGACATCATACAACATAATTCTACACTTCTACAACAGTTTATATCCCACTGCCCCGATGACTAGCACTAGTTGTATGCAAAGATCCCATTTGGACACATGTACTTCTATGCACACGACACAGAGCACCTGGAAAGAAGACACAGAGCCAGGGTACTTCAGGTTTGCATGCACAAAACAACAGCAAAGATAGCTTGCATTTCTCTTTTCTTACCAACAACCTAACACACACACACACAAATCTTTTTCAGATCCACCAGAGCACCCTGGAAGCATGCAAATGGCAGTGAATAATGGTGTAAATCCCAGTAATGTAATATAGCATAGCATCTATATATATACAATGCTTAGGGATGTTCCTGTGCTCAGAGGATGCAATTTATCAGTGTTAGGTTGCCCTCTGCTGTCCAAATGGCAAAGTGCACTCACTTCAACAACAGCTACCATTTCAACAAACAGAATGAGCACGGTTCTACGTAGTCAAAGTTACTTCTTTCCATCCCCTCTTCTCTTCACACAGGGTTCCAGTGTCAATGAACAATTAATGAGCTAAAACAGAAAATAGGTGCTGTAATTATGCTACTACGCAATCTTATGCCATCACAAGGACTCTGCAATGGAACAAGGTCAACAATTATGCATCTACAAAGGTACATCATAGAGCCCTGTGTGATCAATGGTACTTAGATACTGTTCTTATACCACGCATACCTCTCTTTCCATGTGATACATTTTTCCTTTTCAATAACCATTAATAAGCCACAATGACCTACGCCCCCTTCCTGGAAGCGATCAGTGGTAATTCCGATATTTAAGAAGGGGGACAGAAGTGACCCTATGAATTATCGACAGATATTGACCTTTAAGATATGCTAGAATGGTGTAGGTTATGCCGGGAACAGCTAGTAACATAACAATAATGATAATCAAAAATATGATAAGAACATAACAGAAACATAACAATAAACATAGGAAAATATAAATGGAACAATACATAAACCATGTGTTCCCCAACACAAAATGATGCAATGTGACTCCCAGACAGTGCTGCATTGGCTAGCTCTTTGGTTTAAGTACATACACTGAAAATGTAAACCAGTGCCGGTGAAGGACTCAAGCACACAAGTGTCGGATCCTAGGTGGACCATGTGGAATAATGACAAATTACACTGGATACAATATCTTTACTAAAGGGAGATTGGATATGGCAGAAAAATGCAGTCAATCTGAGTCCAGCCCTGCCACACCCAGAGCAACTGCAGGGCTCTCCAAGCTCCAACCTGCATCTTGTAATACCGAAATGTGTGACCTTCAGTACTTGGTGAGGCAGGAGAGTGCCTGCGGTGTGCCCCCCATAGTGATTAGATGGAGGATTCTGGGTGCTGGCCGAGTGCACTGCCCATGCAGCCCAGTCGAGCTAAACTCCATTTAAACTTGCTGGGTTGTCCAACTCCAGGCCTCGGGGGGCCGGAATCCTGATGGGTTTTCAGGATATCCGTTATTAATATTCATGAGAAAAATGTGAGAATCATTGTATGCAAATATATCTCATGAATATTGAAGGAAAGTCCCTGTACGCGCACGTCAGAGAACATTCAACCCGCTAGGGAAATAGACCAAGAGATAGCTTTGCAAGGATAACAAGGTTTACTCGTACAAAATACAAATATCAGCAAAGAATGCAGTTGCTCGAGAGCGCTCTGGTGTTACATCATCAAACATGGGGTTATAAGCACAAAAAGCGTCATTGCTATATGAGACATTATGGTGCTCCTGATTGTAGGCACCCTACACAAAGGCTTGCTCCATAGGGGATGCCAAGCATTAATTGGCCGGTTCTTCTCCATCGATCTGGCTCCAGGTTGTTCAGCTGGGTTCATCCTAGCGGTGAAGGTCAGGGCATCCATAAACCTCATGGTTTCCTAGCTAAGATAAACAACTAAGACGGACTATTCATTCCCTGTGGCAGGCACCTGGGTGGCACAAGAAAGGTGTAAGATACAGTCATGCTGACCCATACATTCAAGGCTCCATTGATCCCACAGTCCCCGCACCTAATGGTTCCCCCCTGGGGATTGATCTTTGATTTACCCTTCTCTTTATCTCATGTTACTTGGGATGTGTGTTGCTGCTAGAGAGAAATACAGTCATGTGGTCTTTAGATCCTTTGGTGGGTGCTTTACGGAGGTTAGGACTTGGAGGTTGGGTGCTTATCAGAGAGCCAGGGGGCTGGGAGTCAGGTTAGTGATGTGCGGCCAGCACCGGGCTGGCTGGGTGGGAGGTCTGAGGCTCGATGGCAGTTTAGTGTAGATGAATAGACACATCTCGGGGCCTGGTACTGTCTCACGCTCTGTGTCGGGCACATTCCTGAAGGTGATAGCGGAGCCTGCATGCTATGTAGAAATTGGGCTCTGTGAATAGAGAACACGAGCAGCATAGGTCTGCGGCCTGTCCCGCCTGGGGCTTATTACAAAATGGCATCATGGAGTATGGGCATTTCTTGTGCTAAGCATTAATTTCAATGCACTACAAGGTCTCTATATGGTGTCCAGGGACGCAGACTGTTCCCCACTTGTAGGTTAGATTGCTTCGTGTGGGTTTCGCCTTACGTGGAAGCGCCTAGGGGGCTGGCATAGGCTCATTTCCATCCCAACATTATTAATGAGAGGTATCCTAAAATTCCGACATGTTTCCAGTCCTCGAGACCTGGAGTTGGACAACCATGACATTTTAAAGGGACATGGCAGAGGACCTGTGCCATTCCATAGGACGGCTCTGTTTCGCTATTTGACACCAGAGGATTTTGTCACTCACAGTGCCGCCATGGGTAACGGTATATGTCCTGTACTGGCAGAGAGCGTGCTCAAAGGTTAGGAAAAGAATACCAAGTTTTAGGAGAACACTGCCCACTGCGCCCTCTTTCAGCATGCTGGCCAGCTGTGGCACCTTCATCCTTGCATCAGTCTTTGGGTAGAGCAGCAGGGTCCCCGCTGAAATAAAGGCACGTGCCATTCATGTAGGCGACGTTCTGCCTTGGGGGCAGGCACAGTGACATCACTTGCCATCCCATCTCAACCTCACATTGCCCTGGTTCAGGGTCTTCAAGCATCTCATACACTGTGGAAAACCATTGCTAGCTGTGAGTTGCAGCACTCAAGCAGTGACGACAGGGGTCACTGTCAAGAGCAATTGGAGGATTTCTTTGGGGAAAGAACCACAATGTCTGCGCATACTGCCCCATCTTTGAAATACTTCACTTTTGTTGTTCCTTGCTTCCCTTTCCACCCTGTGTCCGACAAAATGAGAAGTCAACCATTCCACTGGGAATACAGGGGTCATGGTTGCCATTGCACTGGGAATACAGGGGTCATGGCTGCCATTGCACTGGGAATACAGGGGTCACGGCTGCTTTATTGGCAGGCGTAAGCTGACATGCGATCCATAAACGAGGGCACAGTATCAGGCCCCACGCTGAGGTGGTGGAGCTGTGTTGTAATGAATCAAAGTGCACGCCGGTGAGATATTTGCAAGTAGGTTTGTTGTGAGGACCCCACTGGCTGGGCGTCCATAGAGTTTGCTCTCGACCTGCCAATTCAAATCCACACAAAAAAACTGGCCCATTCTGGAACCCGCCCAGTGAACATGCGCCAGTTAATATAAATAACACACAGCTTAGAGTGTTGACCTCGCATGACCTCCCTGTGGGCGGTACAGACCCCAGAATTCTCTTGTGCTGTGCTGTTCAGGACCTCAAAGAAGGAATTGGTTTGGTGCCCCACTACAGGTGCAATTCATTGCTGCTGTGCATGGGAGCGGGGGTGGGGGCCGCAGGGGGACCAAGCCACCTGGCAATCATTCGCGGAGATGGACTAGAGTGGGTAGCGTCGTACAAAAGAGAGACACATAGAACAATGCACATCTCTGCCAACACGCGCCCTCAGCCACAGCAGTTCTTCCACACCTGAAAACTCTGGCCATTTGCTCAGATTCCATAACCCGTGCATCCCTCTATTTGGTCCCATCATATAGCAAGTGCTCATTCTTCCTTTCTCCCCAGAAATGTGTAGAATGAGTCTTGTTTTGTTTTTTGGCATAAAAAGGCTGCAGATTTATTTTCCACAACATCATAAAAACCACATTGCACACATTAGTGGAAATAACTCTGAAGATGCAGCGACTGCTCCGTGTCCAACAACCTGCTTTCCCCTTTCCTTCCAAAAGTCCAGTGTAGGCCCAACTCTCCCAACCCTTTGCGCCTGAGCCTCGCCTGCCCATGCAGGTGTTCCTGGGTGGGGAGAGTGCCGTTTCCTTGGGGGAAGCTGAGCCCTTGTTGTTACCCCCAGATGCCCCTGCCATTAGGCTCCCAAGGTCTGAGAAGTGGGAAGACCCTTCCAGCTTTCTCCTGGCTCATCCGGACTCTGTCTCTTGTGCTTGGTTGCCCAAACACCTCCATGCCACAGGTTGGTTACCGCCCACCGTGGCTCCCCCTTCCTTATGTTATATTTCTGCAGGAGTTTGGTGCAGATATTCCAATAGAAGAGATCCATCCCCATTGTTGACAGATGTACCCCATCCTTTAGGTAATACTCCTTGGATTTCAAGTTAATCAGGTCGTGCCTGATCTGTGTGAAACCTCTGTCCCTGCAGAATTTTGCCATTGCACAATTCAACTTTCTTCTAGACCTTTCAACCGCTGCATGATTCTCAGCGCCTCTCCACTACAGTCTCGGGATTATTTCCGACCATATGATTTCCGTTTCTCCCAATTGCCCTGCCAGTTCCTGTAATGAGAACATCATTTCCCTCATCAAAGCCCCCCTTCCCAGGTTTGTCAAATCATTACCTCCCAGATATATGACCAATATGTCCGGCTTTTGCTGCTTAGCCAGCAATTTGCGCACATGCCCCTGTAGATGTGCCCACTTCATCCCTGGCACCCCATGCCACCCAATCCTAAACTCACCAGCGGTCAACTCCTCCTGTTCCGCTGTCCAGCTTGCCCCTGCCCTAGACACAAATGAGTGTCCTATCACCAAGACGGGTCTCCTTCTCCTCCGGGCCGTTGCTAATGGGATGAGAAGGCAGCAAGTCAACATTACAGTTTCTCTGGTCTGATGTATCTCTTAAAACACCCGGACCTCCATCTCCCTATCTGCTTGATATCCTCTGCCCCTAGGCCCATGGCTGAGGCCGACATGGCTGCCCCTATCCTAAAGGAATGCTTCCCGAACACTCCTTCTGTTTCGTCAATTTTCCCCAATACCATGTCCATGACCCTCTTAAACTGGAAGCGGCTCAAAGCGGACCCATCCCTGTGAATGAGTGAGTCTGGCCCCCTGTTTGTGGCCTCTGCTCGAGAAAGGCCATCAGTGCCCTGACTGGGCATACTATGCTCCCTGCAATGGGTTGGAGAG
Organism: Ambystoma mexicanum; assembly: GCF_040938575.1. NCBI lineage: Eukaryota > Metazoa > Chordata > Amphibia > Caudata > Ambystomatidae > Ambystoma > Ambystoma mexicanum. The sequence goes on along the minus strand of NC_090928.1, from coordinate 1,171,510,237 downwards.
ACACTGTGCACCCTTTTCCCTCCTTGTCGGTTTTAGACTTTCTTAATAACATGATGAACCGACCTTCCGACATGTTTACATTACCCAATTGCAGGAAACCCATTCCCTTGGCACCCCTGTTCTTCAGGACCAGTTCTGCCCCAATAAAAGCTAATGTGAAGGCCACCTTAAACAAAACCACCTCAAACTCATCACGGCAAACCTCCTCCAAACATCCGACCAGTTTGTGCAGTTTAATGATGTCAATGAGCCATCTTTCATCTGGTTATTTCACCCCCTGCTTTGCCCAGCCTTTCATGGCCATTACAATGTAATGTTCCTTCGTGGGGTCACCTTTACCCTCCAATTTAGAATAATGGGTGATTGCGCCCAAGTGATAGGCCATCCATGCTCTGGTCTTCTCTTCATGCCAGCACCAGCCCACAAAGGCCCTTACTGGCAGCTCCCTCCGCCCTTCCACCAACACCTCATCTTGAAAGCCTAAGAACCGTTCCCAGCATGCCTTGTATCGTCTTGCTATGCCTGGTGCTAGCGCCGTGTGAATCAGGGAACTCAGATTGCCCCAACCAGGTCCCACCACTGCGTTTTGAATGGGGTCATCACCTTGTTTGCTCCTGGATAACTCCCTCAGAACCTTTCCCACTGCAAACGAGAGAGAGCATCAGTGGCTAAGTTTTTGACCTCAGGTATATGTCATGCTCGCACCTCTATGTTTAGTGCGAGCATGCTTTTGTTGAGTTCTCTCAGTAGTCGCAACACCCTTGTATTGCTATCTGACCCCTGATTAATGATCTGGACCACTTCCAGGTTATCCGACCAGAGCATCACCTTTCTGTCTTTTAACTGCTCCCTCCACATCTAAAAGGCTATCACAATGGGGAAAAGTCCAAGCAACCTGACGTCCCTGGTGATACCTTGTTGGTGCCACTCCGAGGGCCAAGCCATGCCACACCAACTGTTGTCCAAGATTGCCCCAAACCCCAGGGCACCTGATGAATCCATGAATAGCTTGAGCCTGTCGATGCTACTCCAATCCTCCCTCCATAGCAGTACCCCGTTGAAATTGTCCAAGAAATGTTCCCACATCCAGAGGTCCTCCCGCACCTCGGCTCCCAACCTTACATGTTGACCTGCATGTTGCAACCCTACTGTCTTGAGTTTGATGCTTCTTCCAAATACTTTACCTGCCGGGATGACCTTCCCTGCAAAATTGAGGTTATCTGCCAGCGACCGGAGCTCCTTCAGGGTTGCTTTACTCCTAATCATCAAACCCTTGATATTCTCCTTCAATTTCCCCACCTTATCCAGCGGAAGCCTGCACTCCCCTTTGACTGAGTCAATTTCTATAACTAGGAATGTCAAGCAGGTCACCAGGCCCACCGTCTTTCCTCTGGCTAGCGGAGCCCCCATCATCTTCATCAACCCCTGGAATTTACTCATGAGGGACCCACACTCCCCGGTCCCTTGTTTGCCAATGAACAAGAAATCATCAAGGTAATGTAATATACCCGCCTCCTGACACTCTTGTTTGACTGCAAACTCCAAGAAGGTGCTAAAAGCCTCCAAATATGCACAAGAAATAGCACACCCCATAGGTAAACATTTATCATAGAAATACCGATCCTGTACCTTGAACCCAAACAAGTGCTGACTCTCTTTGTGAATAGGCAATAACAGGAATGCAGACTTGATGTCAGCCTTCCCCATCAGGGCCCCCTTCCCGGCTGCCCTCACCATTTCCACCGCATCCTAAAAAGATGAATAATGTACTCGACACAGCTCTTTGGCTATGCCATCATTTACTGATTCACCTTCAGGGAACAAGAGGTGACGGATTAAGCAATACTGCCCCTCCTCTTTCTTAGGGACCAGACCCAAAGGAGACACCACCAAATTCTCCATTTGTGGACACGTGAATGGGCCAGCAACTCTACCCATCTTGATTTCCTTATCTACCTTGCGTGCATCCCCAGAGCTGACCGCAAATTAAGTGCCTCCTTGCCTTTCTTAACCCCTGTGCATGGAATTTTGAAACCCCACCTGAGACCTTCACACAGCAGTTTTGCATCACCACTGTTGTGATATGTATTTGACCAGGGAGTCATCGCTTGGAGGCTAACCAGAGTTTACAAACAATTTTTAATCATAATCTGATACATCCGTGGGTGTGTAGACTATAACATGAGCGCTTTTCCTTCATTCCCTCTTTCCCTTCTCTTTTGCTTTGGGGCTGTCCCTCTGCTTCCCTTCGCTGGCTGAGGAGTTGCGGTCCCCTGTGCCCCTACCACGTGGATGCCTGAATTGGCATGTTTTGCCAAAGGGGCAACTCCCCTCAATATTGACTCTCCAGCATTCTGCTTGCTCCCCCTGGTAGCTGGTTCGGCTGTTCCAGGAGGAGTGCCCGTGAAAGGACGCCCTCCCCCGTTGGGAGTAACCTAATCTGCCCCTCCATACTTCTAGCTTTTCCCCTTGAGCCTTGTCACCCCCTTCACCTGCGGGCACCATTTTATCTATGAATGCCCCAATGTCCATCTCATCCCAAGACAAAGCTGGTCAGACCTGCATTTTTAGACGAAAACCCTGGTCATACTGTAACCAACCTTCACCCCCATGCTTCAAATACAGATTGTGGATATACTGTTCATAAGCAATCATTGGCAATGCATCCTGGGGGTACTTCTCTAGCATAATTGACATATACAATTTGAATGCCTTTAGCCAGTTGTGTATGGTTGGTTTCACCTTGGGTTTCTCCCTGTCCCTCTTCTCCTTCTCTTTTTCTGATAAGTCCTTTATCCCTTCCCGCAGGGGTTCCATTCCCGCCAAGTCCAAGATCTCAATAAATTCCTTTCTCCACACCTTCTCCTTGGTAGTCCCCGGTATGTGCCACACAAATGACCTTACTGACACCCGGACTGGAGCGAAGCCTAGCATTGGTCTCCCATATTGTGTCATATTGGTGCCCCACATTCCTCCTTGCTCACCATTGGCGCTGATAACAGAGTTTACCCCTGGTCCTGATGTCCCTTGGCCCCAACAGGCTGGACCCTCTGGTGCCCCCGCTAGCCCTGCACCTTCCTGAGGCATTGAATTTCCCCCCTTCAGGAGTTTGAGTTGTTAAATGCTGTGACCTGATACCCTTGAGGCAACTGTACCACCCCCCCTAGAAACCCAGAGTTCAGATGATTACCTGCCCACTGGCCTACCCCCCCCTTGCAACCCAGTATTGGGAGGATTACCTATCCGGGAGCCCCCTGAGCCCAGCCCCCCTAACCCCAGAGTCACCCCTCTCTGTTGTATTACTGTAGCCTCAATTGCAATTTGGTTGAAAACATTCACATTATCACTCAATAACGGACCACTGCCCCCATTGCCCCATGCCTTCATTCATTGCATGATCATAGCTTTCACTGCCTCCAAGGATGTGGGCCCATCTTCAGTCACTACCACCGGTCTCGTTACAGGCGTGCTGGGTGGACCACGGTTCCCCGGAGCCTCCACAGGTGTAGAATGCTGCTACCGCTTCAACCTCCTTTGTCCTTCCCTTGCCTCTCGCCCCGATCACCCTGGGCTTTTTGCCAGTCCTGGCTTGTTCCTTGCTTGCTCTGGCCTTCTGTGTCATGGTTCTTTTTCTCTTCGTGGCTGGCTCCTGTTCTTCCTCACCATGTCCTTCTGCCTCTTCTTCTCCCTCCTGCCCTTGCAGTTCTCTCAATATATCTTCATTGTCAGGGAACATAAGGGTAGAATCTGGCCTCTGGCTGGGCCCCGCTTGTTCCTCCCTTGGCTGTGGGACCATGGCCTCCATCCAATTGGGCCCATGCTTGGCAACAGCCAACCTGGCCATTGCCAGGAATGCCTCCAGATCCATGTTCAGTACTGGCCCAAAAAAGTTCCTAAACCCTGGCCTGTATGATCCACTTTGTCCAGTTCCCGTTGAGCTGTTTATCAAAGCTGCAAACACCTCCTCATCAGGCAGCTTGAGAAAATGTGGTTGAACTGGGTGCCCTGCGCGCTTTATCGTGCGCTGTTGGCTCAATACAAAATGTTAGTTACCTGTTAGCAGCTGCTTGAACACTGATTGCATGTGATGTCCTGCGTGCCGTCTCGAGATTTCCCCTGGGCGGGCACTGGGCTCCAATCTCCCCCTTTGGCGGTTCTCTGCTTGTGCACCGGCAGGCACTGCGACTCCCACTCTCGCGGTCACTTCTACCTGTTGCTGAGACTTCAATGGAGTTCATGCCTCGCTGCTCCGCCCCTTGCTGCTCCGCTCCTCACCCCCGCTGCCTCTCACCGGTACTCAGCTGCGGTGGGGGTCCCTAGCGCCTGCCTTCTCCTTTCCTCCGCTCCGATGACGGTCCCGCTTACATGGTCTGCTTCCTGGCGCTGACAGTGACGCCTGCTCGGTAGCGCTCCTCCGCTCCTCTGCTGTCCGCGGTCCCAGCTTGGTGCCCAACAACACAGGTCCGCTGCTCCCCGAAATGAAATCCTCTCCGTGGAACGGGCAGGCGTCCTTCTGCAGAAGCTGAATGCTATCTGCAGTAAGGAGCCCGCCCGTTATAAAGGGGTCACCCTGCCCCTTTTCTTTGTTTCCCTTCGCAGGCTTTTTAGTTTTCTGCCGCGCTTTTGGCCGGCACCTCCCCCTTGTCCAGGAGGGAGGAAGGAGGTGGACACCGCCCGGGTTATCAGGGTGCCTCCTCCATTTTCTTTTTTATCTCTCGTCGTCACTGGCATGAACTCCTCTGCAAATGATCCTATCACACAGCGATCTGCTAGAAAGAAACACCCTGAGGTTCTGGTGCCGTGTGCTGAACTCTTGGCTACAAACAACCACCAAACGAGGAAACGAAGGATAGCACAAGGGCAATGCGCTGGTCTTGGAAACAAGACCACGCAGCACAACAGAGGTCTGAATCCTGCATCCGCGTTTAGGAACCGAACTGAGGTATGGTATTAGGCACGTTATAAAAAACAATTAAATAAAAAAAGCGTGGAACTGAGCGCTGTTTATCCCACTGCAGCCTCAGGGGGCAGCCACTCCTTTCACTGGAGCCTCTTCTTCCCTTTGCCAATTGAAACTTGGACTCCCATTGAGCCATGCTGCAGATACTGGGATTGGACGCAGCATGCCCCGATGGCCCCGTTGCAAACAAATTGTTTGTTTTCGAGAACCTGTGCACAAGGAAGAGAATCACTTGGACTGGGCCCAACTTTCTCAATGACGTTCAAAGGGGTGACAAGCGACAGACTACACATTTAGGCGCTCAGTGACTTAGCATTCCAAAGTCTATGTTTGATAATTGTTTTGCTATTTGTAATTATAATGTGCAGTGGTGTTTAGTTAACACATTATACATCTTGTTATAACTTCTCTATCTTAGACCTCGAGTTTTTTTCAAATCTTTGCCTGCATTGCCGTTTTGCCAACTAATGTTAGTCCTTGGGTTATTTTCATCTTGGTCCGTAGTGCAGTTGTGTCTGGTAATATGTGCACCTCCTGAACCTCTGCAGTAGAAAATAATTGAGTGACCTCTAACTGTGAACCCTGAGATAGGTCACCATAGAAGCTAAGCCGAAGTACATGTAGCCTCCAACCACTCTCTTTCTTATGCCCTGTCTAATCCGTTTCTCACAAATGTGCAGAGTCTCAGAGCCTCATTACAACGAGTGTCGTAGAGTGATAACGGCGCCGGTTATCACTCTACCGCCTCATTACGAGGTCTGCTGGCGGGTGCCGCTACGGACGTCTGGTCAGCCCAGACGTCCTTAGCGGCACCCGCCAGCAGACCAGGATACTAACAACGGGCCCGTCATTAACGGGCCCGTTGTTAGCATCCTCCCCATTCCCATTGAGCCCTAGGGGGGCTCAAATGGGAATCGGGATGTACCAGGTCCGGGTCCCGGGAATGGGAATTACCGGGCCCGCAAAAGTCGGCATGGATACCTCGAAACTCGTAATGAGGCCCTCAGTCTCTATGCATTTAAGATTGTCTCCAAATTCACTAGCAGTCTCCCTGTTTCCCTAATAGAGCTAACTGTTGTCACAAATCTCCAATGAATTAATGCAACCACGAAGATTCCTTAAAATGAATGCACTCAACCATGGTCTTATTCCAAGAAAATATTCTCCGTGCATTTTTTACTATATACTTTGCAACTGGATGAGCACTAGCTAGCAAACCATGACAACAAAGGATGAAAGCGGCAATTCTCATAATGTTGCAGTGCAATTCCCATTGATAATTGTGGTGTTCTGTGAGTTTGAAAAACAAAAGAGGTGATGGCTGGAAGGTTTAGAATGAATCTTGCTTAACCTCTGGCATCGATCTGGACAAACCTTCAGACAATCGTTCTTCGCCTGTCAAGCCATTAAAAAAGGAGTACATGCTATGCAAATCAGGCTTGGCCCACCCCCCAAAGGGGCAGTCCAGCCAGAACTGCATGGTCACATCCCTTCCGCAGCGACCATGAGCACCTCCAAACATGTTTCGGCCTCATTGGGCGACATCAGTGAAGAGTGGCTTGGGTCTCAAAGCCCAGCAGACACAGGACCAACGTCTGGGCCTACCCATCCCACTTGGGGTGACAATAGCAAAACAAAAGAGGTGATGGCTGGAAGGTGTAGAATAAATCATAACCTCTGGCGTTGCTCTGGTGTAACGCTCACCTGGTTCCCACGGGGGCGCTGGTCTAGTCTGGATTGCTGTGGCCTCTTCTAGCGTGATGCGCAGGACCCGGAACACCAATTGGATAGGACCTCCAAATCGTGCTTGCCTGGCCCGTAGGAATATCCTTCTGCAGATGAGAAAGGGGTTTAACAGTCTGCAGAATAGTGTGCTAGCTCCCCCCTTTCCCCCTTCGTTCCTCTCTAACTTCCTCCAAACCCCGGTTTAAGCTCACCTTATGGTTTGGAAGGATGAACTCTCCATCCTGCTTCTGGTGCAGGGGCGCGCGTTCGTCCAGTTACTTCACTGGTTTTCAGAATGGCGCTGGCAAAATCCACTTGACTTTCCTGAGCGATGCGCCGTAAGTATGAAAGTTCAAAGTTCAAGTGAGGCCCCCTTTATGTTGTCTTTCTAACCTGTGATCTGTCCTTTATTTCAGGTGCAGAATGAAGGCGATGCGTCGAGGGGTTAGACTGCCGAGGTGAGTAGTGATGAGGGCGATCCCTCTAAATGTCCTTATCATTCCCCAGAAATGTCTCTTGTCCTTTCCCCATAGGGGCCGGGGTACAGTACCTGCCAACGGGGCGGCGCCGACCTGAAATGTGGAAGAAAAGCCAGTAAGTATTATGGCTGTTAATCAGGCTTTCCTTCTGTGTTCCTTCTGCTCACCCTTTTGTTTCTTGCTCTCTCCCCTAGGTGCAGAGATGTGGCGTCCGATGCTGACAGCCGCGATGGAGCCGGGAGATGTCTCGAGGACAGGTGAGTGAAGCGTGGCGCTGCAGCGAGCAACGGGATGCTTTTAAATGGAAGTCTTTCTTCAGGGATTCTGGCGAGAAGATTCCGGATGCAGGTAAGAAGTTTGAAATAGTCCTTGGTTTTCACCTTTCTCTTCTCTTCCTTCCTTGGAGGTCTTCCAGGTTCGAGGCGGGCGTGGCTGGAGTCCAGGAGCAGGAGCAGACACGGTGAGCGTTAAGCTGCAGGAAGCAGAACAACGCGAAGCATGAGCTGCTGTCTGGGTGTGGCTTAAATAGCCTCCAAAGAAGTCCCAAGTATGTATCCTTCCCCAACTAGGTATGTATCCTTCCCTGGCCACGCCCGAGTGAAAAAATAGTCCCTATGAAAAAATAGTCCCTTTCAGGTCTCAGGGAGGCCTGAAGCATGCAGCATGGTCTGCATCAGGTAAGTGCACAAAACACCTCCCTTTATGAGCCTGGCGCCTATGGCGCCAGGACTGATGTCCAACATGAGCCTGGCGCCAAAGGCGCCAGGACTGAGTCCAAAGAGCCCCTATAAGGGGCCGCTGGGCTTTTACCCGAGGGCATGATGCCTGCTTCCGGGGGTGCTGGGCCTGGCCTGGTGCTCCGGGGGTAGGCATCATGACAGCACTCCCCCCCAAGGCCCCTCCCAAGGTCGTTCCTTCTGGAGGTTTCGGTTTGTTTGGGAAATTCCGATGGAACCTTTTTACCAGCCGAGGTGCATGTACGTGATCACTGGGTTCCCAAGACCTTTCCTGAGGCCCGTACCCTTTCCAATCAATTAAATAGAAAAGTTTTGATTTTGAGATCTTAGAATCCAAAATGTTCTTCACTTCAAATTCAGGCTCCCCATCTATCTGAATCGGTTCTGGTGGCTTTGTTAATCTGGTTCCTGGGTGCACTGGTTTCAAAAGTGACACATGAAAAACGGGGTGAATCCGCATGTTAGCTGGTAGATCGAGCTTGACTGCCACTGGGTTGATTATAGCTTTGATCGAGTAAGGGCCTAAATACCTTGGATTAAAAGTTCGAGGCCCCTTGAGTGATAAGTGTTTGGTAGCCAACCATACTTGATCCCCTATTTGGTATGGAGGCGCCTCTCTTTGATGCAGATCTGCATTCTTTTTGTATTTCCCTTTTGCATGTTGCAAATGTGCAGTTGCATCCTTGAAGGCTTGAGTAATCGTAGAATGCAAATGGTCCACTGCGGGCATTTCAAGGCTCAGAGGTGAGTCCAAGTCTGAAGTACGAGGGTGATGTCCATATAGGGTATAAAAGGGGCTCTGACCAGTTCCAGAGTGTATCGAGTTATTGTATGCATATTCAGCCACCCATAAAATGTCCTTCCAATTACCCTCCGATTGGTGCAACATACACCGTAGATATTGTTCAAGGGTCTGGTTCGTTCTCTGTGGGTGGTGGCTGGTCGAGAGTCTTACGTCGATTTGTGCCAGTTGACAACACTTTTTCCAAAAATGAGAAATAAACTGGCTTCCCCGATCGGAGACTAGTATGGACGGGAATCCATGCAAACGGATGATATTTTCGAGGAATTCCTTGGCAAGAACAAAGGCTGAAGGTAATCTTTTCAACAGAATGAAGTGGGCCATTTTGGAAAATAAATCCACCACAACCAGAATAGTATTGTAACCATTACAAGAGGGCAGGTCCGTGATAAAATCTAGTGACAGGGCGTGCCAAGGTGCTGGTGGAATGTCTAAGGGCTGAAGAAGACCGGCAGGTCTTGTCTTTTGACCTTTGTTTTGGGCACAAACTCCACAGGACATCACGAAAGATTTAATATCCTTTCGCCAGGAAGGCCACCAGAATTGTCGTTTAACCTTTTCCTCTGTTTTGGCAATGCCAGGATGTCCTTCCATCAGGGTATCATGATGACAGGAAATAACCAGTTCTTGCAATTCCTTTTCTGGCAAAAATAAGTGTCCTTGGAAGTAAGGTAAGCCATCCTTGACTGAAAAGTTAGACCCCCTTTTGATCCAATCCTGCAAGGCTGAAGAGTCCAGGAATTGTTTCACTCGTGCTTGAATGTCTTCAAGGGTTTGTAAAGTGGTTATCCCCAAAATTCTTTGTTCGGGAATTATCGGCACAGGTTCTGAGTTTGTGTCTATTTCTTCCATTCCAATTCGGGATAGAGCGTCCGCCTTACCATTCTTATTGCCGGGGCGGTAGATGATTACAAAATCGAACTCAGCAAAGAACAAAGCCCATCGGAGCTGTCGAGACGATTGAGCCTTGGCAGTTTTTAAATATTGTAAATTTCGGTGATCAGTGATCACGGTGATGGTATGCCGGGCGCCGAGGAGATAATGCCACCAAGCCTTAAAGGCGGACTTAATGGCTAATAGTTCCTTATCAGTGATCGCATAATTTATCTCCGGCGGCGAGAACTTTCTGGACCAAAATGCTACGGGGTGCAGTTGGTTGGTTTCAGGGTCTCTCTGAGACAGGACAGCTCCCATGGCTAAGCTGGACACGTCGGTTTCGACTATATATGGGAGATCGGGACGCGGGTGCTTCAAAATAGGTACGGACGTGAACTTAGCTTTCAACTCCTGAAAGGCCTGTTCGGCTTCCTCGGTCCATTCAAAACGTTTATTTTTTCGCAAGAGTGCAGTGATGGGTTGCACCACACGTGAAAACTCCGGGATAAACCTGCGATAAAAGTTGGCAAAACCAAGCATGCTTTGGACACCTTTCACCGAACTAGGTGATGGCCATTTGAGGATGGCATCCACTTTCCGTGAATCCATTCGGACCCCTTTAGGTGTCAGGATGAATCCGAGAAACTCAACCTCGGTGGTATGGAAAACACATTTTTCCAGCTTGGCAAACAGTTTGTGCTGGCGCAGTTTCTCTAGGACGGCCCTGACATGCTTTCTGTGATCAGATTCCGAAGAGGAGTACACAAGAATGTCATCGATATACACGACAACACAGACATCCCGAAGGACATCGTTCATGAAGAATTGGAAGGCTGCAGGCGCGTTGCTCAACCCGAAAGGCATCACCTGGTATTCGAATAGTCCATATTTTGTACGGAAGGCCGTTTTCCATTCGTCGCCTTCTTTTACTCGTACCAGATGATAAGCCCCCCGGAGATCTAACTTGGTGTATACGCAAGTGTCCTTCACCTGGTCAAGGAGTTCAGGGATCAGAGGCAAAGGGTAACGATTTTTAACAGTTATCTGGTTCAATGCGCGGTAATCGAGACAAGTTCTAAGGTTGCCTTCTTTTTTGGGCACGAAGAACAAAGCTGAGGATGCTGGGGACTTTGACGGGCGAATTAAACCATTGGCGAGGTATTGATCTAAATATTGTCTCAAATGCAGATTCTCTGGTTCAGTAAAGGCGTAAATCCTGCTACAAGGGGGTTGTGCACCGGGCACCAGATCGATTTGGCAATCGTACGATCTGTGGGGAGGTAACGTGTTGGCCTGTTCCTTTTGGAAGACGTCCTGAAAGTCTTGGTACTCTGGAGGTAGTTGCACGGGGACAGAGGTTACTGATGCTAGATTAATCTTTGGATTTTCTGGGTAGCAGGTTTGTGCACAATCCGGGAAGGTTATTCTCTTCGCTCGCCAATCAATTCGAGGATTATGTGTCTCTAACCAAGGGATTCCGAGAATAAGCTGAAACTGTGGAGCCTTGATTACATCAAACACAACTGCCTCCCGATGGCCATCCGGACCTACAAGTGTCACCTCAGCTGTGGAATGTGTTACTGGTCCAGAGGCAATTTCGGTTCCATCTACTGTGGTGATGACATCTTTGTTAGTTTTAGGATGCAGAGGGAGGTTTATACTAGAGACCAATTCTCGATCCACATAGTTTCCTATAGCCCCGCTATCGATGTATGCCTTTATAGCATGCAACCGTTTAGGCTGTTCCGGATTATGAGGACCATTGGCACAATGAAATGCGAGGTCTGAGAGTTAGTTTTCAAGCTCGGCAAGCGGACCCCTACGCTTGCCGGGCGTGGTCGTTTCCCGATACATAGTTTCCATGGATTTTATCAGCGGCTCCTACCACCTTCTTGGGCGGCTTAACCGGGCAATCTCGTAGAAAGTGTCCAGAGGATCCACAATAAAGGCATAATTGCATCTGTCATCTTCTTTTCTGTTCTTTTTGAGTTAGGGGTCCTTTAACCCCTCCGATTTGCATAGGCTCCGAGCCATCAGCCCCCTTGGGGTTAGCGTGGGTCTTGGCCAACACCCGGGTTTCAAACTTGGACAGATCTGCTTTTCTGTTTTGCAGCCTGTGATCCAATTGGACCACTAAGTCTATATATTCAGTGCATTCTTGGGGCGGATTTACAACTTGTGCCAGGACATCTTTAAGTTCTCCGCGTAGACCTCGATAGAATAACGTGATTCTTTTATCCTCTGGCCAACTAGTTTCCACAATTAGTCTATTGAAGGTTGCAATGTAGGATAGAAGGTCTTGAATGCCCTGTCGCAGAGATAGAAGTTCGTCATCCAGAGCCTGTCCCTGGGAGTGTCGAGCAAATAACCTTTCCATGCTTGTTTGAAATCCTTGAAAATCACGAAGAATCGGGTCATCTTGAGTTACCAGTGGAACTGACCAATCGGCAGCACAGCCGCTGAGATATGACAACACAAAGGCTACCTTGGTCTGATCATTAGGGAAGGCCCCAGGTCTGCACAGGAAGTGCAAATGACACTGATTCATGAATACGGCGAATCGTTTGGGGTCCCCAGCAAAGCGTTCAGGTGGGGCCAGCGGCATGTTTCCAGGTAGATTAATCTGCACCGGGTTACTGGCGACCACAGGAGCGGGGTTCCCCCCGGAACCGGGTAAAGGAGTTTGTCCAGCTTGACCTTGAAAAAGCTGTCTAGCCAGGTCATCAGCTCTATCCTTTATTACAATCACTTCCCTCCTGAGGGCACTAGTCTCTTGACGAGCGGCGTGTACTTCGGCCCGTAATTCCCCCAGTAATTGGGCCAACTGGTCAGTTTCGGAAGTTTCCATAGCGCCTAGGTGGGAATTTGTAGGAAGGCTTCGCGTTCTGTAACGCTCACCTGGTTCCCACGGGGGCGCTGGTCTAGTCTGGATTGCTGTGGCCTCTTCTAGCGTGATGCGCAGGACCCGGAACACCGATTGGATAGGACCTCCAAATCGTGCTTGCCTGGCCCGTAGGAATATCCTTCTGCAGATGAGAAAGGGGATTAACAGTCTGCAGAATAGTGTGCTAGCTCCCCCCTCTCCCCCTTCGTTCCTCTCTAACTTCCTCCAAACCCCGGTTTAAGCTCACCTTATGGTTTGGAAGGATGAACTCTCCATCCTGCTTCTGGTGCAGGGGCGCGTGTTCGTCCAGTTACTTCACTGGTTTTCAAAATGGCGCTGGCAAAATCCACTTGACTTTCCTGAGCGATGCGCCATAAGTATGAAAGTTCAAAGTTCAAGTGAGGCCTTTATGTTGTCTTTCTAACCTGTGATCTGTCCTTTATTTCAGGTGCAGAATGAAGGCGATGCGTCGAGGGGTTAAACTGCCGAGGTGAGTAGTGATGAGGACGATCCCTCTAAATGTCCTTATCATTCCCCAGAAATGTCTCTTGTCCTTTCCCCATAGGGGCCGGGGTACGGTATATGCCAACGGGGCGGCGCCGACCCGAAATGTGGAAGAAAAGCCAGTAAGTATTATGGCTGTTAATCAGGCTTTCCTTCTGTGTTCCTTCTGCTCACCCTTTTGTTTCTTGCTCTCTCCCCTAGGTACAGAGATGTGGCGTCCGATGCTGACAGCCGCGATGGAGCCGGGAGATGTCTCGAGGACAGGTGAGTGAAGCGTGGCGCTGCAGCGAGCAACGGGATGCTTTTAAATGGAAGTCTTTCTTCAGGGATGCTGGCGAGAAGATTCCGGATGCAGGTAAGAAGTTTGAAATAGTCCTTGGTTTTCACCTTTCTCTTCTCTTCCTTCCTTGCAGGTCTTCCAGGTTTGAGGCGGGCGTGGCTGGAGTCCAGGAGCAGGAGCAGACACGGTGAGCGTTAAGCTGCAGGAAGCAGAACAACGCGAAGCATGAGCTGCTGTCTGGGCGTGGCTTAAATAGCCTCCAAAGAAGTCCCAGGTATGTATCCTTCCCCAACTAGGTATGTATCCTTCCCTGGCCACGCCCGAGTGAAAAAATAGTCCCTATGAAAAAATAGTCCCTTTCAGGTCTCAGGGAGGCGTGAAGCGTGCAGCATGGTCTGCATCAGGTAAGTGCACAAAACACCTCCCTTTATGAGCCTGGCGCCTATGGCGCCAGGACTGATGTCCAACATGAGCCTGGCGCCAAAGGCGCCAGGACTGAGTCCGAAGAGCCCCTATAAGGGGCCGCTGGGCTTTTACCCGAGGGCATGATGCCTGCTTCCGGGGGTGCTGGGCCTGGCCTGGTGCTCCGGGGGTAGGCATCATGACATCTGGGCAACCCTCCAGGCCATTGTTTTTCACGTGAGAAGCCATTACAAAAGGGTAAAACAATATGCAAATCAGTCTTGGGCTCATCCCCAAAGGGGCAGTCCAGCACCAAACTGCTTGGTCACATCCCTTCTGCTCGAGACCACAAGCATCCCCAGACATGTTTCGGCCTCATTTCGATGTTGGACTGCCCAAGTGGGTGGGACCAGACTGATATACAAATGGATATTTCTACTCTGTAAAAGGTACAGTGAGCTAAAATGTGGTTGTAGACCCTCCCGAATGGGAACCTACCCAGTGAACAGGTTATTTGGACGTCTTCGTTCTCAGTAGAGCAGCTCCCCAACTTGGTTGAAATTTTTAGGGACTTGGGGTTTCACCCTAAGTTACCCAGGGCAATCCAGATGTGGGCCCCTTCCTCACTGTGCTTAGTGAGACGCAGTTTGTGAGCAGGTGCAAGTAGATCTTGGTCACCTGGCCTAAGCCCCACCCTCCTGTCAATCACCTTAAACTGTTAGCACCTTCCTGGTTTCCCACCCTTTCCCCCTACTTCAGCAGCCCTCCAGTTGGTGAGCAGGTGCAAGTGGATCTAGGTCACCGGCCTAAGTCCCGCCCACCTGTCAATCAAATTGCACTCTTGGCACCTTCCTGTGTTGCCCCATTTTTCCCTACTTAAGCAGCCTTCCAGCCTCTTTCCTTTGCAGTTGATGCACAGGTGCAAGTGTACCTAGGTCACCTGGCATAAGCCCCAACCATCTTCTTAGCCCTGCATCTTCCTTTCTGCTCTTAACTCTTAGATCAAGGGCATCTTTCCCCGGGCATCTGAAGTGGAGGGCAGATAAAAAAAAGGTCAATTTCTGCTCGTACCGGGAGGACCCAGATAAGCACACACCTACATGCGCTTTCTACCTCTGTCCCCACAGGCCATCCCCAACATCAGCAAGCAACGCCAATGTCAACAACGTCAATGACATCGCTCCTGCTCTAAGACATGGACTTTGCAATGCCCTGCAATGCAGCCTCCTTACCCACATCAGCCCCAAAGCCATCAACAACTCCTCACAATCCACAACACGGAAGTTGATGCTCGCCAACGTTCGCACAGCTATCACCCATGCAGTAGACATCACCAACCTAATCACTACACACGGCCTTGATGCCATCTTCATCACCGAGACCTGGCTGACACCCAACCCCACCCATATCCTAGATGGCTTTGTCCCCAATGGCTACAGCATCCAACACAGAGACTGGCCGAACAAGACAATTGGAGGATTTGCAGTCATACACAGACCTTGTGGCCCTGCACCAGACTTGACATTGACAACATTGGCTCCTCTGAAGTCCTTTGTCACTCCCCGCTCTCCCCGATGGACACAGTCACCTTCCATCTCATCTACAGACCACCCAAATCCAACACTGCCTTCATGGGAGATTCCACCAACCTGGTCCCTCACGCACACCAACAACGTCATCCTATGTGACTACAACCTGCCAGCTAACAAGGCCACCAAACAGATGAAGGAAGCTCTCCTCAATCTTCTCAACACCCTCATTCTCACACAGCACACGAAAGACTCAACACATAAGAAAAGTAACATTCTCAACCTAATCATCACTGTACTATCTTCCCTCCACTACAGCTCTCTTCTCCTGCTTAACTGGTCTGATCACCTAGCCATGTCTTTCCACATTCTGCACACCACCCCAGTCAAGCACTCCCAGCAGAAACCCAACAACAAATTTTCAGGTCCTTCAAGAACTTCCCAGTGGAAGCCCTCACAGAGGACCTCACCAACCTACACCTTACATGGACCGAACACCCCCAACCAAACTGCGACTCTTTACTGGAAGCACTCAACACCAACCCTCTCAGCCTTCATCAACCAACACGTGCCTCTGAAACAACGCACCTGCAAACTAAAACCGTCAGCACCCGTACACACAAGAACTCAACCTCAGCAAAAGAGTCATCAGGAAACAAGAAAAACAAGACCCTGCTCCAGGACTGCTTCTGACCTGGTGTTCCTCAAGGAACTCTGAGCAACCCCCTAACAACTAATCAAAAAATCAAAAAAGCCAAGGCCTCCTACTATCAGGATAACATAGCAGACGCTGACAACAAAAGCAGAGCCCTCTTCGAAGAAGTCAAGCAGTGTGTCAACCTGCTACCCAACCCTGCTATGCCACAACACTTTCTTCATCGACAAAAATCATCAAGATTCACCAGCACATAGATACTTCCACAGACCCACTTCACCTTCCTTCTCGCAATACCTGGACAACATTCAAGACACTCTCAACAGAGGACCTGGTAGAAACCCTGGCCGCCCTAAAAGTCACACCGTATACAGATGACATACTCCCAGCATCCATCCTCAAGACCCTGCCCACAGAAGCTCTCCTTCCCTACCTGCAGATCATCAACTGCTCCCTAACTCAAGGCACCTTGCCATCAACCCTAAAAACAGGACAAATCATACATCTACTAAAGAAACACACTCTGTATCCCAACATCCTAGGTAACTATCGCCCCATCACCCTAGGTAAGATCATCGAGAAAGCAGTAGCCGCACAACTGCAGCAACACATCTGCACCAATCTCCTCCAAACCTACCAATCCAGATTTAGACCCAGATGCAGCATGGAGACAGCAACCATACAGGTGGTCGATGACACCCTCAACATCCTTGATGATGGCCACCACTGCCTCCTGGTTCTACTTGACCTCACAGTGGATTTCGACACTGTAGACCACCAGATGCTTACGGATACCCTACATTAGTGCATGGGGATCAGCACCCTTGTCCTATGCTGGTTCAAGCCCTACCTCACCAACCACAAGCAGTTTTCTCAGATGTACTCCTCTAGATCGCCAATTCTACCCACCACCTGTGGAGTCCCACAGCATTCCATCCTCTCCCCAATGATCTTCAATCTATACATGGAGTCGCTGGGAGCACTTCTAGCCACACACAACATCCACTAATATGCAAACAACACACAGCTATACCTCAAGATCGACTCCATTGAGGACATCCATAGGCTCAAAACCTGCCTCTCACTGATCCAATGCTGGCTGTCCAGTGCACACTTGAAGCTCAACCTCTCCAAGACCAAATTCCTATTCCTCACCAACAACACTGAATACCCAAACCTACAGACCTGGCTATCAACCATGAACTCTGAGAGCTTCAGATCCAAGCTCACCTCTGGCACCAAGTCTCTCAGGTTCCACATCGACAAACACCTCTCCTTCAAGACACACATAGCTAAGAAAACTCAGACAGCTTGGTATCAGCTCTCCCTCCTGCGAAAAGTCAAGCCCTTCCTCCCTCCAGACAGCTTCAGATACACTGTTCAAGCACTGCCCCTGAGAAGTGTCCTACATGCGCCCACACGCCTCATCAAGGGTGTACGCAGATACAACCACATCACCTTGGCCCTCATCGACCTTCACTGGCTCCCACTGCACAGATAAATTACCTTCAAGTCTTGCTGCATCATCTATAAGGCGATCTCCCTCAAGTCCCCCAGCAACCTCTCTGAGAAATTCTGCATCTCCGGCGGACAGCACACCACCTGAAACCAGGACACGTGCAGACTTGAAATCCGCCTCTGCAAAAAGAAAAGAAAAGGACCAGAAAACAAGCCTTCTCTGCCTACGCTCCAAGACTATGGAACCTGCTCCCCATCAGCGTCAGACTCGCCCCCATGCTCCTAATATTCATAAAAGAACTCAAAACTCACCTTTTCAAGGAGTCTCTCCTACTCAACACCTAGACCATCACGTCAGCTCTAACTGACTCGCTAGATGCCGCCTGCCCATCTTCTCCCTGCCACCCGATACAGCTGTACCCCTTCTCTGTCCCCCTCTGCATCCTACCCCTCGCTGTATATCTATTCTGTTGTTACCACTGAAAAGCACTCTGTTATGCATCTGTTATGTTGTATACCTCTGTAAAGTGCTCTGTTGCTTCTCAAAGCTAGGCCTGAGCCCAATAAATACAATAATAATAATAATAATAATAATAATAATAATAATAATAATAATAATAATAATAATAATAATAATAACAGCTTCACCTCACTGAGGAGTCCCGACTAGGCTGTAACACATGTCTGAGGTTGCTGTTGGTACTCTTATTGAGAGGAGAATTGCCATAGCATTTTGGTGCTGGACTGCCAGGTTGGTGGGACCAGACTGATATTCAAATGGAGAGTTCCTGTCTGTGAAAGGTAAAGTGAGCTAAAATGTGGTTGTAGACCCTCCCAGTGCAAACCTACCCAGAGAACAGGTCAGGTTACAGAGGAGACACATCTCCAAGGGAAGGGAATTCCAGATCTTGGGTCCCTAAACAGAGAGCCTTGTTACACCCCTTTGCGTGTATCCATAATACAGTCTTTATAGCACTAGCCCCCTTAATACTAGTACACCATGCTGCAGCACGTCTTACTACGGGTGTGAAGTAAGGGGAGGGATTGTTAATCTCCCCAGTTACAAGCAAGAGGAACTGGGCCTGAGGAAATCCCAAGCACTCAAAAACGGAAGAGTCCAATAATGTGATAAATGTTACGGTTTAGTGGCAGGCTTGCCACAGATTTTAATGCCGGGTGACATCACACAATCATGATACATTTCAAAAACCTAAGGTAGAATGGGATTGGTTAGTGGGGTAGGCTATATATGGAACATATATGGGGTTAGTAACTTTATATACCATATCTGGTGGCTCCTCCTGTGACTACCTCCTAAATGTTTCAACTACAGGTATGTCAGTTTAGCGCGCTGCCATTGGGCCGTACAACAAAGTGCAAGCTAGCATGGAAGCTGAGTAAGGATTGGTTAGAGAGGGTCTTCTCAGCCTTGGTGCTTTGGAAAATAACCAGTCCATGTGCAACTAATCAAGGTGGTGAAAACAGCCCCAAAGGTGCTGCATCTCCGATCCTCTAGGCCTTGGGACAGAACATTAGGATTTGAACCTGCCATTACTTTTGTATCACCTTGCCTTCCATTGGATGGGACCAACTGTCCATGTCTGGCTCAAATGATTAGGCTTTGTCTTTCAGGTTCAAGTCATGTGTGTAGGGACCACAAAATTAATTTTCCTGCTTCCATTCATAAGGATTTCACCTTTTCACATGCAGGTGTCCTATCTCTTCTGCCAATATGAAACTTTCTCTCCCTCTGTGTCCTTGGCAAGAATATTCACACTGGTTGCACTGGCAGCCTGGTCTGTGCGCCTTTGTGAAATCAGCATTCCAGGCCTCTCTCTGTATTCTCGAGCCCTGTCAGTGCCTTCCATTCATTTCAATGTGGCTATGGCTTCCATCTTGATTTACTTGGCCGCTCATGTTAGTAACATTTAGTATCAGCAAGCAGTTTTAAGTATTCTTGTGCAACTTGTGGTTACTGCATAGCAAAATTGTGTCTGTCCTCTATCTAAGTGGGTCATGAGCATGTTCTTTGTGTCTGCAAGCAATTTAATTGAAGTGTCTGCATAGCTTCATGCATGAGTACATATATGCGTCACGTCTAATGCATCTATGTCATAGTCTCAGTCGTGACATCATCGTGATGTCATCAGCTGTTGCCTGGTCACAGTCAGTCCACCTGCTCCTTTGACTGCAAACTTATCTCCTCAGTGACTTCATCAGGCTAGGGTCTAAATGGCTATCTGAGTGAAAAGTGTTTCTCACATCTGCGGTACATTGGGCCAGGAACGATGTACACCTTTCATTTCTCTGTCATCGTGACAAGGGTGGGATAGGAGCAACAAGGGCCATATTCATGTCTCCAGCTTCAACCCCCCCCACCTCTGATCGATATATTGATGACACTTCCTTGGATGTTCTCCCTGTTCATGTACGGCTTTGGAATCCATTCTTTCACCACTCATCCCAGATGACCATGATATTTTAGGTGTTTTTCCAGACTCCAGGTCAAAAAGCATCCCTCTCCATCGGGCTTGCACCATAACCATCATCCCATGTAGTTGTGTGGGTCTGGGGCAAATGGGAACCTTGTGCCTGGAGGAAAAAGGGGACATTGCTTTAAGTGTGACTGTAGCACTTCAAAAGTCTGCGTCTCTCTGTTTGCCTTTGTCTCTACCTCCAATAATATTTTCATCCCTATTGTCTTCTCAGTGGTCCTTTTGCACTGGGTTATAGTTACACTAATGACACACAATGCTATTAGTACCAACACTAAGGCAGCTGCAACTACTTTCAGCTCATTGGCCATCCATGGTGGTATGAAGGAGAAGATATATGTCAGCCAATCTTCATCTTCCCCTGCTCGGCTCGTTATCTCTTCCATCTTTAAATGCAGGTCTGATAATTTCATGATTGGTTTTGTGAGGGTTCCATGCTCTGCATCTATAGAGGGCACGTAGGTGCAACAGGACAGCCTGATCATTGTGCACATGCCCGCTTCCATGACTGTGAGGAGATCCAAAATATATCTGTCCTGTAGGGTCATCAGTTGGACAGCTGTGAGTTCTTCTCTTTAAGAGCGTTGAACCCTTTCATTGTTGAATGTAATGTCTGAAACAGTTCCCATCGGGTAATCTGGAGCATTCAAGTTTGCCTGAACTGCTGGAACAACTGGAGGAAAAACATTTCAGTTCTGCTAAACAGTCTGTGCTCTACCTAACTCTTGTGTTGGGACATGTCAGGTAAATGGCTCTAGTGTTAGTCTGTTGTCTTTCGTGGTGTAAGAAAGTGTTCATCTCGGAAAAGGGGGGTAGAGTGTCTGAGTATCCTACATCGTAGGCTCGGGAAAAGGTGTTATAAGAAGGGGGATATCAGGTCTCACCCGTCGGTGTCCCGCTTCCATTTCCACTCCCCAAGGACCCCTCATCCAGGTGATCCTCCCTCACTGGTGCACCCCCAGGAACTGGATCCAATAGCAATGGCCATGTTCTGGGCACCTGAATGACAGATCCCCGGGGACTAGTCAGGGAGACACCTTCAGATTTCTCACAGGGTTCTCAACTCTCCAGGCCTTGATGACTGCTAGATAGTTACAAGCTTTCTTCCCTACAAATTGAACAGCATTCTCTGTTGCTTGCTCTACAGTGAAGGGACCCTCAAAGTGAGGCCTCTGTCATGCCCTAGTAAAGTTCTTCAACAAAACCTGGCACCCGGGTAAAGAAGAGGTGCTTTGAGCCATTCACATGGCTCTGTTGTCTGTCATCTTCATCATTCTACTTCAACCTTCCCTGTCTCAATTCCAGCTGTTGAGATATAAAAGAGGCACTAGCCATCATCAAAGTGGGATATTGATACATTTCATTAGCAGAAACAGTAGCAGCACTATGGGCATCCATCAGCCCTCTAGTGGGAGGAGCAAGTTTGAGGCGCGTGCGTTGATCTGTCACCACTTTACAAGGAGATAAATGGTGGCAGGAGCAAGCTGATTGTGCAATGCAAATAATGCTATGGGTAGGCAACGAAGTCACCCCTTTTTCAGTGTCATTTTTACCTTTGCAATGTCCTCTATGAGCAAGCCATTGATGCATTCAGAAATACCATTCACTTGTGGGTGATATGCACAAGAAAACCTATGCTTAATCCCCAGGAGGGATGTGAAATGCTCAAAAACTTCATTTACCAAATGAGATCCATTGTCGGATCATAGGACCTCATACACCCCGGACCATGAGAAAACCTCTCTGATGAAAAACTTCGCCACACAGAGGGCATTGGGGTGTAACCATGGACCAGCACCAATCCAGCAAGCAAATGGGCACACCAATACAAGCATATACCTGTAGCCACTACAATTTTGAATCATGTCCACATAATGAATATGGAGGTGTTGGAAGGTCTGATTAGGGGGTTGTATTGCTCCTCTCACTACAAGCAACGTGTGTCCTGCAGTAAACGTCTGACAAATAATGTAATTATTCATAAAGACAGCAAAATGCTCTGCCAGTTGGGACACAGCCACTCTTCTGCTATATGTGCTGCAATAACATCTTTACTTATGTGGGTCGGGTAATGGATCTGCATGAGAGCTGCTACCAATAATGCAAGGGGAATAACTGGCTTTCCCGTGCTCTCCTGTTGCCACATCGTATCTGTGGGCGATATCGAACAACCCCTTCTGATCCACAGCTCCTTCACCTCTGTTGGTGCCCGCCCCTGTAGTTAAATTATTTGGGTGTTGGCCAATGAACGATACCTTTCTAGCAATATCATGCTGAGCGCTAGCATGGGTTTATTAGATGGAGTGTAAAACTCTTTTATTTCTAAAAAATAGGCTGCTCGCTTTGCTTCTGTGTCTGCTGCCTCAAAGCAATGTCCAGAAATACAGTTGACTATTGTAAATCATTGTCGATTGATACAAAAAAATAATAAGAAGAAGGCAGAGTAGAAAGCAGAAGGTGGCAAAGTTGGTTCGGAAATTATTTTCAAAATTTGACATAGAAGGAGCTTGACAGGTGGTGAAGGTGAAGCAACTGGAGGCATAATCAAGCAATGTAGTGTACGCTAAAGATCAAAGTGGGTACATCTTTTTTATCACGAGGTAGAGGGAATTAACCCAGAGGAAGCAGAGGCGGATTTCAAAACCCTCAGGTCAAAGGAGGATTTAATGGGGAAAGCTGCAGCAATTCTGGAATTGTGGGAGGATAGGACATATGGCACGAACGTGTAGAAGTAGAGGGGCATGTAACAGAATTGGCAACCTCCAAGAAGGGGGATGGACTACTCTCCATAGTACAATACAGAACCAACATTATTCCTAAGATTACACACAAAATCAGACACATGCACAGCAAATACAGCAGGCGCAGCAAGGTCCCTTACAAGCACAGCTGCCACAAGGGCAACTACAGCAAGCACTTATGCAAATGCAGCAAGTACAGGCCCAGCAAACACAGACACAGCAAGCAATAGTGCCACAATGGAATGCAAACACAGGGGTCCCACAAGCATCCAAAACCATGATAGGGAGTGTGACTGTGATAGGAGGAACTCCATTCACGGGTATGGGGATGAATTTATATCCACAATAGGAAAGCCCACAATACAAGACTGACTCAAGGGTACTGTCAGTCCCCCTCAATCTTTAATAGGAAAGACCTGATGTGTTCAGTACTATAAGTGACTCCAGACCAAGGGTCAGTGTAACGATAGGAGGCAAGACGTTTTCGTTTCTTGTAGACACTGGGGCGACTTGTTCCTCTGTTCGAGTTGGGAAGTACCCAATGTCTACCATTACCAAGAATGCACAGGGATTCTCTGGGGCTATGAGCTTAGTTCCTTTTACTGATAAACCTCCAATTTAGATAGGAGAACATGACGTGTCTCTGCCACTCTTATATTCTCGGCAGATACCATTTAACATATTAGGACGAGACTTAATGACAAAACTAACCATGACGATATCTTTCACTGACAAAGGAATAGTGTGCTCCATTGCAGGGATACATTATGTAAATGTGAGAGAGTGAGTTTATATTGGCATTTGCAGGTCAACAGACATTATGAGGTGTCCCTTTAGACGCAGATTTCTTTTGTATGGAGTGAATATTTTGTTGACATAGCTTCCTATACTGGTAGATAAAGTGTTAATACCTGAAGAATGTTTGTTTAGGCCAGAAATAGCTATGCATGATGAAGAAGGACAGGTTATCCCCTTGGACTTAGAAGCAGCAGTGGTAAGAGGAAGGGTGGTTGTCCATTGGACGGATAATGAGGGAAGAGGATGGAAAGCAGTAATAGCTCTTGGTGAAGGATACAGACTAACAGATTTGACAGATGAAGAATTGTTTAGGGATGATTATTCAGATGATGAATTAGTATTTTCTATAAGTCTCACTTATTGGATTAAAGTAGAGCATAGAGAAATACTGCAGAGAATGGCATTGGTAAAAAATAAACTGTCCTTTTTTTAGGACGATTTAGAAAAGGTGCCAAGCATCTTGTAGACCAGTAGTCCATATGACGTTGGCCTAGTGGAGCAGTAAAAATAAACCTTAAACCAGAAGCAATCTGGCCACAAGAAAAACAGTACCCCATGTCCAGGGAAGCAGATGAAGGTATATTTGAAACCATTTCCGCTTTAGTGCAGCAGGGAATATTGGTGCCATCAGAATCCCCAGGTAACACAGCTGTGTATCCAGTGAAGAAATCAACAGAGTTTCCTCTCGTTCCGAAACCAGCTACGATGTTATGCAATAGTCCAGCTACAGCCAAGTATTCTACAGTAATAGATTTAAAGAACGTCTTTTTCTCAATTTCCCCTTCATGAGGACTCACAGGATTTGACCTCGTTTTCATCTAGAAAGACTGCCTCAAGGGTACTGTGAGTCCTCTCCATCTTTAATAGGGTTCTCCAGATGGAACTGGGTAATGGGTAATGTACAACTCGAGAGCACAATAATTCAGTATGTGGATGATATATTAATGTGCAGTGAGTAAGAAGAAAAGTGCAGAAATGACTCAGTTCAACTAATGACCATATTGGCAGAGAAAGGATATAAAGTAGACAAAGCGAAATTGCAATATTGTCAGGAAGAGGTCCTGTACATAGGACAACTAGTCTCTCAAGAAGCAAGAAAAGTGGCACGTCAGAAGTGATCGTGAAAACTTCAACGCCAGAAACAGTGAGGCAAATGCAACAATTTCTAGGCCTATGTAATTATTGCAGTGCCTAGGTTTTTGATTAAAGTACATATATTTGACCACTTTTAAAAGGTCTTAAGGAAGGAAAGGTAGGCAAAAGTAAGAACAATGGACAGATGAGATGACTGAAGGATTTGAAGAGTTAAAAAGTGCGATTTGTACAGTTCCTGTGTTAGGAATTCCAGATTATAATGAAGAGATTTTTCTATTCTCACACTCAAATGGAGAAGTAATTGCAGCAGTTCTCACACACAAAATGACATTAGGACACAGACATAAACCATGGGATTATTATAGTGGGATTTTAGACCCAGTGATGAAAGAACATTATCCTTTGTGAACAAGCATTAGCTAGTGCTGCTGCTTTCGTGATTGAAAAAAGGCTGCAAGTATTACCATTGGGTGCTCAATGACATTATTTGTTGAGCGCTCCTTATTTGATATTTTAGAAAAACTCAAAAGTGCATTGACTACACAAATTGCATCAGAATATGAGGTAATTGTAAGGATGGCATGGTATCAAACAGTGAAGACAGACAAAAGTGGCCACAGTTCAAGGATGTTTATTGTACTTCAATGGGTTGGTTAAATGCCTATCTAACCCTAAATCTAAGGATGAGAGCAAGCTACGGCCATCAAATAATAATAACGCAGTACTACTGGAGTCTCTGTCAAAATAAAAGGGTTTATACTAATAAACCTATTGCCCTTCCTTTACTTCTAAATACAAATGGTGTGGGCCAATAAAGTATGAAAAAAGAAAAGTGTTCAAGAAATGATATGTCAGGATAGTTGAGCAGTTGGCTTCCCTTCCCCACGTTTTCAGCACGGGACAAGGTGGCACGCTCGAGCTTCGCACACACTCTGGCTTCTCTGCCACGAGGATATAGGTCAAAGCATGGGTATCAAGGGCTTCTGCCAAAGTCTCTCTCTCAATAACAGTTTCTTATTGCAGAGGGCCTGATGTAACAAACAAGCACCAAAGTTCCTTTCTTATCAGGATTTTCACATTCACAAGTTCTCGAGTCCACTGTTCAGCATGGCTCTCCCTCCTTCAGACTCGGACCCCCTTTTATCACAATATTCGCAATTGGTCTCCCTCGATCGGGCTCAGACCAGGGATCTCCCTCGTTCTGACCCAGACCCCTTTAGCACAATGTTCACAATTGGTCTCCTTGTTCAGTCTTGGACCATGTAATCTCACTTTCTAAGCTTTCCTTTTGGTATCAAAAATCGAAGGGCTTTTGATTGTGCGATGGATTTTGCTTAAACCGTTGCAGGACCACTTTGATTCACTTAATTTCTCATTCTACTTTCGCTTCTGCCACTTCTTGGCTGGATATCTCACAGAGATCTTTAATTGAGCACTCTCGTGGTGCCGGATCACTCTATCATTGGTATTGTATCTTTCTCTGTTAAAGTTCAAACATTCATCAGCAATTAAGAGGTGCTTCGCGTCTTTCATCACATGCGTTACCAATCTTCGTTCTTTCCCTCCTCATACAATGTTGCCACTTGCAACCTTGCCTTCAACATAAACTGGTCTTGCATCGGTCTCCCCAACTCACTGGCTATGTTGATCTCTCTTGTGCTTCTTTGATCCTGGAGCCAAGGACGGTACCACAGCGGCTGCTGCTCCTCCACACCTCGGTCAGCCATGCAGGATGGCCCAGGTATCTCTCACACACAATGTAGGATTTTCCAGTCTGGTTTCCTGGCCTTATGCTTTTTAAGGATTCTGGAAAGTAACAGTTTAACGCCGGAAAGGTCAAGGGTATCTCCCTCCTTGCGTCCCCTTCTTGGTTTGCCATCTTTCTTCCCTCGTTCAGCTGCAGTCTGGAAAATTCTGTTCCTTTGTGTGCTTTGCCTTGAGTGTGCTCTCATGCTCCCCCTGTTATCTGTGTGGGGAAGCTTTATGGAATTCATGTGTGAGTGGTTACCAGTAATTGCTTAACCTTGCCTGACTATAGTAGTGGGAAATGTTGAATACAATGCTCCGGTGTGAGTCTGTTTTCTCCCCGAGTGGGCTGTCCATGTGAAAGTGTTCGTGAAGGGAAAAGGGGGGCCCAAGTTCCCAAATATCCTACTGAGTGGGATGGGGTAAAGGTGTTACTGGGAGGGGGATGCCATGTCTCGCCATCAGGTGTCCCACTCCAATTCCCTGAAGACTCCTCACCCAGGTGATCCTCCCGCACTGGTCCATCTCCAGGGTCTGGATCCAAAGGGGATGGTTGTGCCCTGGCCACCTGAGAGAGAGACCCCCAGGGACTAGCGGGTGAGACACATTCAGGTTTTTAACATAAGCATTTCAAACCCAGCTATCAAAATATAGAGTAGTGAATCCAGCAACGTTCATAGCAGAACCAGTAGGGACGGAGGATTATGTACATAACTGTACAACATAGAGCAGATGAGTGCGTAGAGTGGAGGAATGCGTATAGCCGATGAGCGTGTAAAATGGATGATTGCATAGAGTGGATGATTGTGCAGAATGGATGATTGCGTAGAACGGATGAGTCTGTAAAGCCGATGATTGCGTGGAGCGGGTGAATGTGTAGAGCGGAAGAGTCCCTAGAACGGATGAGTCCGGAGAGGGTGAGATGCGTAGAGAGGGTGAGTGCGTAGAGACTGTGAGTGCGTAGAGAGGATGAGTGCGTAGAGAGGGTGAGTGCGTAGAGAGGGTGAATGCGTAGAGCGGATGAGTGCGTAAAGCGGATGAGTGCCTAGAGCCGACAAGTGCACAGAGTGAATGAATTCACAGCGTGAATTAATGCACAGAGTGAATGAATGCACAGAGTGGATGAGTGCATAAAGTGGATGAGTGCCTAGAGCCGACGAGTGCACAGAGTGAATGAATGCGCAGAGTGAATGAATGCTGAGTGGATGAGTGTGCAGAGTGGATGAGTGCATAGAGTGGACGAGTGCGTAGAGTGGATGAGTGCGTAGAGTGGATGAGTGCGTGGAGTGGATGAGTGCGCAGAGTGGATGAGTGCATAGAGTGGACGAGTGCGTAGAGTAGATGAGTGCATAGAGTGGATGAGTGCGTAGAGTGGATGAGTACATAGAGCAGTTGAGTGCGTAGAGTGGATGAGTGCATAAGAACAGACGATTTCATAAGAACAAACAATTACGTAAGAACAGATGATTGCGTAGAGTGGATGAGTGCCTAGAGCGGATGAGTGCCTTGAGGGGATGAGTGCCTAGAGGGGATGAGTGCCTAGAGGGGATGAGTTCGTGGAGCATAGGAATGCATAGTACCAGTGAGTGCGTAGAGAGGGTGAATGCGTAGAGCGCAGGAGTGCGTAGAGCAGATGAGTGCGTAGAGCAGATGAGTGCGTAGAGCGGATGAGTGCGTAGAGCAGATGAGTGCATGAGGCAGATGAGTGTGTAGAGCGGGTGAGTTGGTAGAGCGGACGAGCATATAGAGCGGATGAGTGTGTAGTCTGGATAAGCGGGTAGTGCGGATGGCTGATACGAATGGCTTTGAGCACCTGAAACGGTTGTAAACGCGTAGAACATTCTGCGTACATGGAACGGATGGCATACATGGAATCTTTGGAGTGAGCGCGACCGCAAGCACCTAAGATAAACCACCTTATCACATCTCCACGCTTACTCTCTTCCTTACACCACCACTCATCTAGAACACAGCGATACTATGACACCATTCGGTATAGCTGTTCTCATACCATCATTCTGCCTCATACTTCCCATCACCCTCTCTAAACACTGCTGGTTATACACCTTCCAGCCTAGGTGTTCTCCTCAGACCTAATGCTGCCAGTATCAGTCTGGATAACAACCTGACAGAACGAACACATACTATTGATCCCTCAACCACCACACCTACCGCTATGAAGCAGCTATCACATGAATACCTCACCAGCTGCACACATGACTGCTGCTCACATGTGCCTTTTGACTCCCTCTACCTCTCTCTACTGACTTGAACTTCGGTTCCCGAGGGCGTACAACCTACCAGCGCCTTGAGACCATACCAACGTACATGAGGCGCTATATAAATGCAAAATAACATAACATAACATATACCAAATTCTAGGATGATATTCCCCATGTTAGAGAAAATGCTCTCGGAGGGGGGGAGCCCTTTTTATTGATGGTTCTTCCAAAATTGACCAAGTGACGGCAGAGAGGCATAAAGGAATGGCAGTAGTGAAACTAAACAGAAGTGGTGAATTTGAAGTGGTGACAAGTGCAAGACTTCCTTTACATTGCTCAGCACAGGCTGCAGAATTAGTGGCGCTTATCGCCGTACTCCAGAGATATGAGCATGAGAAAGTGACAGTGTACTTTGACTCTGCCTATGTGACGTCAACCATGCATGCAGGATTGTCACGTTGGAAAAGCAGGGGCTTCCTCCGCATAGACGGCACACCAGTGCAACATGCGTCTCTATTGGGTAAACTCATTAAGGCACTAAAGCTCCCATTGGCTATCGCCGTGGTGTAGCGTGCAGCCGTACTAAGAGGGAGGACATGATTTCTCATGGAAACAAAGCCGCAGATGTTGAAGTCAAAAGGGCAGCATATTTTCCAAATATCTCTGATTTTTTAAGTAGAAAGTATCAAGCAAATGTCAGGATGATGTATGATGGTGCAGGAAGGTTTTTAATGTGTAATCCATTGTACAGTTAATTGAGTTACAAGGTCAAGCCCCACAAAAATAGTAGGACTTATAGAAAAAACAGGGTGTTCTTTATCCCCCATTGAGGATTTATGCAGACAAGATAGCACTGGAAAGCCAGTTATGCCTCTTGCATTATTGAAGGTGGTGCTGGAGCTTCTTCACTACCCTGTGCACAAAACTAGAGAGAATCGTGCTGCCACAATTGCAGAAGATTGGTTCTCAACAAATGTATTAGGACACATGACAAAGTTTATTGTAAACTGCATCGCATGCCAGATGTTTACAGCAGGGCACACATTTAAGATCAGTGAGAGGACCCATTCCCAGACCCAATGGACCTTTCCAGCATCTACCTATAGATTGTGTGGATGTTACAAACATGCATCAGATATAGGTATATGTTAGTGGTAGTGTGTCCCTTTTCCAGGTGGATTGAGGCAGGTCCATGTATGAACCAGGATGTCACATGTGCTGGCAAGTTTCTCATACATCAGGCATTTCCTATATGTGTGTGTGAAGTCCTACGGTCTGATCATGGGCTGCATTTTGTAAATTAGCTATTTGAACAAATCACTCTTCTATAAGGTATAAAGGATAAGTGTTCATCTGCCTATCACCCACAGGTGAATGGTGTATTTGAGAGATCAAATGGGCTTCTTAAATAAAGGATAGCCAAAATAAAAATTACTTTGAAGCAGGGATGGCTTCACTGCCTGCCCCCTGCATTATTTACACTTAGAAATCAGCCTGGCTCAGATTACCACTTAACTCTTCATGAGTTGGTGACTGGACGCCGCATGAGAGTACTGCTTGCTCCTCCCACTCGATTAGAAGCTGATGCCCACAGTGTAGCAAAAACATTAGGTGATGAGATGCATGATTATTTAACAAATATGACCGCTAGTGTTTCTTTTATTAATCACCAGATCAAAAATCGGAGGGAAGGGTGGAAGAAGATTGATGAAGCCAAATAATTGATTTCAGTAAATTGCTGAAACAGCTGAGTTTGTATCCAGGGGACCAGGTGCTTGTTAAAAGCTTCGTACACACTCAGAACAAGCCTCCCTTTGAAGGATTGAAGGACCATACCTAGTAGAGGGGTCACTCCCACTGCTGTGAAACTTATGGGAAGAAGAGCCTGGCTGCATCTGAACGACATAAAGCTGTATAAAGAAGGGAACCCTACGGCACCCATTGACAGAGAAGCAAGAGAAGAAGCCCCACGGTTGATGACGAGTTTGGCTACCAAGAAGCAAAATCAAGACGTACTGGCATAGAGACACTTTGGAAGTTTAAACACCTCCCAAGCATAAGGAAAAAGAGCAAAGATCTTTTGCAACAGAACTATTTAAGATATGTACAAGGAACAATGAGTTGGCGATCAAGCATAAAGAAGAGCGCTTGATATTTCATGTTACCGATAACAATAACATTGCACACATTCTTGTATGCTGTTTTCACTTACATATTTCAGTTTTACTCAGCTTTAGTAAGACGACATGTTGATGTTATAAAAAAATTGGAAATCCTAAAAACAGTCCTATTATTTTCAGGATCATCATTGCTATTGTTTTTCAATTTCTGACATATAAAGGTGTGATTTACAAAAGGTGACAAAAAATTACACGTTGAATAAAAAAATCGGAGCTTTATAAGAGAATCACTGCCAGTAAGAAGAACAATAAGCTTCTTTGGAAAACTTCTTGTAATCTCATTTTGTACAAGGATTTGTCTTTTCTTCTTTATTATTATGGAATTTCGCCACATTATGATTAACAATGCAGACAAAGTATTGAGCAATGAGACATCCCATTTATCCCTAACAAAAGCACAAGTTATTTTCCCTGATATTTCTACACAAATTATCCAACATAAGAGAGATGTTGACAAAGATCATGAGGACATAAATACATATCTTGATTCAGCTGATTTTAAGAATAACATGTGGTATCAACACAGGAAAGAGGTGGGCGGAGAACGTCATATGAAAGCTGCTATGTGTTCTCACATTCCTTATACTATGAATACAGCCAGAACATATATTGCAGGAGAAATACTTATGCATGATGCAAAGTGCCTCAGCCATCTAGCAGCATGCACCACAAGAGGACAATTTGAAGGAAAATGGGCAACCCTAAGATGGAGATCGAGTATTATTCCATATGAAGATGAATATATAAAAACGAAGCAGATGGAAAAAGACCTTGCCTGGATAAGTAGCATACTCATGTATTCCCTCAGTGCTATGATTGGATACCAGAGAAGGATTGTTGAACAAAATCGATTGGGTTGTGCAGACTTTTGGGAAACACCAGGATTACCAGGATGCTCAGAAAGACCTCAGCTGTTAGTACATGGATGAGTGGCAACCGGCACATGATGGGAAGATGTAATGCTAGCCTGTAGCTCATATTTATTGATGACAGCACCAGTACATATAGTGCAAGTGGTGAAAGATTAATGCCTGAAGTCATGGGCCAAGCACCCAAAGCTGTTAAAATGGGTAAAAAATGAAGCAGGACCTGTATCTATGCTGCCAATGAAGAATGTCACAATGTGCTTCAGGGACAGAGGTTTTCCCACAGTTGGAGAAAACAAATGTAAACAGATAATTGATGTACCAGGAATGTTCATGGTGTAGGTTCGGAAAACTTTCAACATAAGTTCCTCCCCATGTTCCCTTTCGTCTCCTTAATTCCAGGGATCAATTTCATATTGATGTCCCGGGATCTTGTTTTGTTCGAATCGATAGCCGGGCCTTTTCAGTGGTGGCCGCCAAACTATGGAAAGCCTTCCCAATTGCTTTGTGCTCCACTCTGGCTCATCTGCAGATTCACTGCTCTCTAAAACCTGGCTTTTGTGATAATTTCGCTGAGGTGCTGTTGTCTGATCTGTTAGTCTTTTTGAGCGCCAAGTTGCCTTCTGGCATTAGTTGCACTGTACTCTATGTACAGAATGGATAACATAACATAACAGGAATGAATGGAGGAACTGCTGAGTTGATGGACCATTATTGGGCCTATGGATCTAGAGCTTACATGCAGTTGCCTAATAATTGGGGAGGAAAATGCTCTATTGTAGTCATACATGTTCCTGCATTGGTAATTCCCCAAAGTGATCTCCATATTGAAAGCTTTCTGAAAATGGATGCGCAAGAGAGAAAGAAGAGGTTGCTTAACCTCCTTCGGCTGATGATAGAGAGAACAATTTCTCAGCAAAATCAATAGCAGCTTATAATGACATTCCAGCTGAGCACAAACTATTCAGTGAGACAGCAGTGATAATTACAGCAATATTCATGCCAGGAGTTCAGAC
Organism: Ambystoma mexicanum; assembly: GCF_040938575.1. Taxonomy (NCBI): domain Eukaryota; kingdom Metazoa; phylum Chordata; class Amphibia; order Caudata; family Ambystomatidae; genus Ambystoma; species Ambystoma mexicanum. The sequence goes on along the minus strand of NC_090928.1, from coordinate 1,171,477,787 downwards.
TGCAGTGAATTATAAATGGTTATAAATAACAAGATGGGAGTCATTACAAACAATAAACATGACAATAAAAGGATTTAATGCGATTCAAGAAGAATTGAGGTCCATCAGACTTTTGACCCTCCAGAACAGGCTCCAGAACAGGTATGTGCTGGACTTAATCACAGCACTGGAAGGAGGCGTGTGTGCCAGGATCGGGCCTTTCTGTTGCAACTACACATCTGCCCATGATGGAGAAAATGGAACCCTGGCAGGGCCATAACTATGCTGTCAACCCTACATACGAAGATGGAAGAAGAGGTAGACGAGACTGAAGAAGATGACTGGTTCTCGTTCCTGTTTTCGTGGCTTCCAACCTGGTTGGCAAATCCCTTCAATTTGCTAAGGGCAATACTAGTGTTAGTATTGCTTGGATTTTTTCTCGTAAGAATAATTACAGGACAATGCAAGAAGACAGCGAAGAACGCTATTGGGATGACAATAATTATCAATATGAATGTTTAGACTGGCGAGAACATCCAGACTGAAAGCACCACCCTGAAAGGAAGTCCCTTGGCACCCCCAGGAACAACATTCTATTTCCCCGAGGATCATAAGAACTATGTAGGACGTTGGGTATTCTGTCAACCAACTGGAGAGTGATGCCAGATGACTTGGAGTGGGGATGAACACCTAAAGAATGCAGGTGACATGAGGGGGGTGACAAACATGGATTTCAAAGAAACCAAAGCACAAAAAAATGATGAAGAAGATTGAGGAGGAGGTCAAGGACTCGATCAGAGGGGGGAATGTAGAAAGGCAGATGTACACGTCACCTCTAGAGCAAGCTCACTTGTCTTCACCATAATGGAAGAACAGTAAGAGAGCATTATGTATGACACCAGGTATCGTCCCAATACTACATCAAAGATATGAAAGACATTATGCTCCCAGACAACCGTATTGAATGTACCGTCGCACTGATGTGATGGAAGGATGTCTTCATACAACACTAAATATAGAAGAGCTGTAAGTGAAATCAGACCAGAGCTAAATGATGTATTGAAGAGAAGATACTAGGACGCACTGAAACGATATCTGAATACTTAAAGAAAGATGATGTAACTGAAGTTACAAGAGAAACATGTACACAGAGATGAAGAAATCTTATACACTAAGAAGATAAGTGAGAAGAGAAGTAGCAAATGTATGTACGCAGAAACGCAACGTATACAGAACGTATAGAAGCTTATTGCAGGTGAAAATATAACACAGCTAAAGTGATGGAAAGATGGACGTTCGTTTTGTATAATAGTGAGCTAAGAAGTTTTGAAGGGAGAGATCAGAACTGCAGAGCTGACAGGGGTTGGAAAACAGATTTGTGCAAGGAACAAAAAATGTTTGATTGGCCTGGGATCAAGTATGCCACATCAAGAGGCAACTGCAAGGCACAAGGGGCGTCAAAGACGATAAGCTACATACGCAGGAAATATTTCTCTTAGATTAAGTGAAGGAGAAAACATTTGTAAGAGCCAAGTATTGGACAATTAAAAATGCAGGAAGCAGATGGAAGGCGGGGCAACCAAGTCTCCAAGGCCAAGAGGAGTAATAGCACCCAGCTTAATTGAATTAAATAGCACTAAGTAAAAAGCCGAAATGGGCAGAATCATGGTCCCTTCACACATGGTGCAAGACAAGAATAGAAGGCCTATTCATTAAGCTTCAATTGCAGATAGAGATGTACCTACACTCCCTTAAAAGTCCCAAAGAAGAGAACAGTCAGCTAGGTCAACTACAGAGAAGCCTTGGCTCAGGGCCTAACCAATGAGATATGGTAGGCTACTTGACCAAAGTTGGCAGTGGTCTGACGTTGTTCTCCGCCCATGGGTTTAATTTTGCTCACATGCCGCTGACGAGCCAAATGTCCAAAGTTGGGAGAGAATGCCAAATAGCCATGAGGGTCTATGAAGCAGTGTGCTGTATATTGTTGCAGGTGTCAATCCGTTGCTATTATTTTGCTTTTAATCTGTATTATACGTAGTAAGAGGTAGTTCACGGCGTGCTTACCTAATGAGGAACAGACAATTATGTTACTAACCCATAAACGAAATATAAGTATTTATGTTGTCTTAACCAATTGCTGTTTGCCATGTAGGATGACGTCATAGCTGACGTACATCGAGTTATAAAGACTTTGTATAATCAAAATATAGCTGAGAGGGATTGAGCTTCAATATGTTTGTTCACCTGGTTTCTCTACTTTATTGAGCTGATAATAATGTAATACTTTGCCATATTGTTTGAGTCTGTCTGGTTATTTGGGTCTGAGATCATTTATTGGTAATTCCATCTGGCACTTGGAACGCTACTGCACAGAGGCAATGGAGGGAGGGGTTGTCAGTGGTGTGGGCGGGACTGAGGGGCGGAACTAGATGTCCAATAATGTGGGTCTCCTGAATATTGGATGCTGGCTGCTCTGCATAAAAACAAAGTGCAATTTGGGAACATAAGGACAACCACCAATTTATGATGTCTGTGATATTAATACAAAAGTGATTTTTTTTTTTTTTTTAGCATGCAATGGGTATGGTGCTAATTTTTCATTTGTCAAAATACTCACTGTGACAGAAAAATGTGTGCAAAGCAACAGACATATAAACTTTGAAACTTTCATTGCTTGAGTTTGGGCGGTCCTGGTGAGGAAAGGATGAATTTCAGATGCAGCTTATAAAGCTGTTGCATATGCTCACTGCATGCATTGAGACTCCAAAAGCACATCGTTCAGAAGACTTGCAACAGTCAGTGGCAGAGAGCGTTCGCCATTTGGAGTGGGTTGGGACTCAGGTCTCCACAGAATGGCACTCTGGCAAGACAAGGTTTGCAGAAGAAGCACAGCTCGATCTTGTTCCTGTCCAATCCATCCCTGATTTTGAAACATAAAATGATGCAGTCATTCTTTAGTTGGAAAATACTCTTTGCTTTTATGCCAATCGTCAGGTCTCAGTACCTGTGCGGGTGCTTCACCCTTGCCCCCCCCCCATCGATTCCTTGAGGAGATCAATGTAATTGCTGGAGGAGTCTCGCAGGAAATTCAGTCCCATTTTCCTAGAAGCACTCCTCCACATTCTCTCATTCTACATTCCACATCCCAACTCTCCACTCTAAACTCCATCTTAGAACTATATACAACAGATTCCCCTTGCTTCACAACTCTTACTGTGACTATGGGGGTCATTCCGAGTTTGGAGGCAGCCATTGTTCTTTTAGCACCATGGCTGCCTCCAAACCTGGGTCCGAGTCCGGGTAGTCGGAATGGGGTCTTACCGGGACATTCTGACCTATGCGGTATAGGGCTCAATGGGAATGGAGAAGGAACTAATAACGGGCCCACAAATTGCGGGCCCGCTATTAGCTCCATGGTCCCTTAACTGGTCCCGCTAAGGGCGGCTGATCCTTACCAGTGCCGTTAACCCCCTACCACCATACTCGGAATGACCCCCTATGTCTTAAATATATATATATATATATATCAGTGGATCTCAGACAGTGAGGTCCTTGTAAATATCCAGTATGATTTCCATCCAGGTTTGGGGACCCGAGATCAAGTCCTTAATTTGTACCTGGCGGGAGCAACGTCTATTTTTGTCAGGGGTGAACCACTCTATCTGGCGTTCATGGGCCTGAGCACAGCATTCGACAAGGTGGATAGAGCCTTGTTGTGGAGTGTGCTCAGGTGCATAGACTGTCCAGAGGAGTCGATAAAAGTGTTGCAGATTATTCATGTAAATACCTCTGCTTGTGTGAGATTTGGGGAAAAAGGCTAAAGCACAGGTTTTTTTGAGGTGGCATTGGGAGTGCACCTCAACAAACTCTATTGGGCACTGGTGGATACCAATGCTGACTTTCTTAGGGTTAGTGGAGTCCCTTCTCCCAGTGTTAGTCTATGCAGATGGCATGGTTTTGATTGCCCGGGCCCCTGTAGCTCTACAACACCTAATAGATGCCTACACTCCGTTTATGTCAAATCTTAAGCTAACAGTGAACTCCTAAAAATCTGCAGTAATGGCTTGTTTGGGCGGAGGTGGTAGACCGCTAAAGATGCGAAAAGTCTGGACCTGTGGTGAATTAATTCCCTGGGTAGTGTGGGATGTATTTACCCATGCATCCGAGCCCTACCTCAAAACTGTGCAGTATTGACATGGAAAACATCATGATGGCCAGAGCGAAAATGCACAGGGAAATGCATGAAGAATAGGCTGCCACTCATTTTTGCCGATGTTATGGGCACAGAAGGACGCTGCCTAAAACCACCATTGGACTACCCACACAGTAGTCTGAAACCATTGGGAGTGGCAATGCTGATTGCCAAAAGCAAACCCATAACTGTTGGGAATTCATTTTCTTGAATCCCAAAAAGGGGTGCAGTACCAGTACTCACCACTATCCAAAAGCCGGCGTTTTAAAACCACCAGATTTTGTAGAAAACTGAATAAATGAACCCAAAACATGCCAAAGAAAGACATTTTGAGAGGTGGATCCAATGTAAAGTTATATTCTGAAGTGACTTGAAGGTTTATAACAAGACTGGCTGAGCTGTGGATTTCAGCAGTTTAAGTAAATTTGGACTGAAAGACACTAAAAAAATCTAAATGTTTAAAAGAAATGAGTGACCTACTTTGAGTGTCACATAGGTTGCAATTGTTTAAATGTCATAGTTTTAAACTTAGAATCAGCATCCTAGCTGCATATGTAAAAAAATGTCTTGTCTTAAACTGGGGAACAGAAATGACATGTAGCTAAAAACTGGCTTAAAGAGATTCCAATTTTGCCTGGCAACTACCCCCCATCAGGAGTGAAACTTGAGTCACAGCTGTGTTCCCAGGCCTATCTGCCTTTTGCTGGCCACACTAAGGATATGCCATCTCTCTGATAATTGAATTAAGGGGAGCCCCCACAGAATACAGGAGCTCTGAACAAAGCCCTGTCCTGACTCAGGCAAATGTTTTATTGGCAGGAGTCGTAAATGGAGCTTCCTCTTGGCAGAAGCTGGGAGGGGCAGGGTCTCTGAGCTTGGCAGAAACTGGAAAGACTGGTTTCTGTACCATGTGACATGAAAAGACACACCTCTATAGCCAGAATATGGTTTTAGAAAAAGATGAATAACTCATAGAGCGGACTTGTGAAAATTATTTAAATGACACCATAATTCTTGTGATTTTTCTGCCCACATTTTAAGAGGTTTTTAGAACCGGTGGCATGTTCAGGGGGGTTTTAGCGGAAAAGAGGATATTACTCAAAATGTGTGCATGTGAAAAATCTGACACTTCATCAACTAATGTCCATACTCCTTGCGCACATGTGTGTAAATTTGGGGTAATGTCCGGGATTGCAAACCAGTTAAAAAGTGCAAAATATCGCTATTTCTGAATGCAAGCCCCCAGGAAGAGCAGAGTTTGAACAGGGTATACCTCCTGTGATATGTGATGGGTGCATGTAATTTCAAACCACTGTGTAGCTATGAAATATGTATTTGGTTCAAATCTAGATTTGTGTGCAAGTTGACAGGAGGAGTGGACTTTCTGCAGGCTGTAAAATGACATCACTCTGACACAACTTAGCTCCCCCAATCAGGGGAGAAATGAAAGCTTGGCCAATGATAAGTGGAGAGGGGCTGGCTAGTGATGCTGCTCACACACACCCATTTTAAAAACACATAAAAGCAGAGAGACAGGACAGATAAGGACCTTCAAATCCATTTGCAGCTGGAAGCTCTGCCGGGAAAATCCATACTTTACCTCCATCAACCTTCAGAGAGCAGACATAGAGACTTCAAATCTATCAAATCTCCAGAATCCAGAGAACCAGAGAGAGCTGACCCAGATCACTGTGAAGTGCAGAGACCAGAGTTCAGTCTAAAACCTGACCAGATCCGTGGCGAGGCCCATTTCACTCAAGAATATAGTGCGAGTACATAGCAAAACTGTGCAGAACCAATCTCTTAGTTAAAATAATATAATCAAAGCTATTTTAATCTAAGTAGAACTGCCTCCTAACTGTCACCTGTCATTTGTAAAGCTGTCACCTGTGATTTGCTAGTTGCAAGCTGCACTTGTCTTTGTGAACTTTAAAATTTCAATCTGAAAAACGACCTTTATTCAATCGCTCATATCTCCGCGACCGTTTGTGCTAGAGACTTGCAGTAACTTTCATCTGGAAGCTGAGATCCTAGGCTTTCCTAGGACCCCAAAACGATATTGCTAGCCCTTGTAGTTCCTCTGTAATCGCACCAGACGCATTCGCGAATTTTGCCGCGATTTGCAAATTTCTCCACGTGTGAAAACAGAAGCTTCTTGCTTTCATTTGCCAAAAATTCGTTTAACCTACCAATTACTCCTAGATCCTTGCTAAAGTGAGCCTGGACTAATATTAACTTGATTTCACTCCCCCTGAACCTCCTAGAGGGAATTAAAAGCATTTTAGCATATTTTTTTTCTATATTGCCAGCACATATAAGAGCATTTTGCCTGTGTTTTAAACTTCTGTAGTCTAAGTTGCTGGGTGAACTGAATTACATTTGAATTGCATTTCTGAGAATTGTGTGCCTTCCTTCCATTTCCTTGCATTGCATAAAAGGGGGGGTGAATTGTCCAAGAAAGTGATTACATTGTCTTTTGCTGCAATCCTATCAAGTTATTTTCTGTACTGCATTTCATTCCACTTTGCATCCATTTGAAACCATAAAAGTATTGTTGCTATCTTATCCATTTCATGTCAACTCCTTAGTGATTATCAAGAAGTGTGCTAGTGCCAGATTCTCCGTTGTTAATCTTTATCATATCAGATTAAGTGTGCTATTCAATTATTAATTTATTATAAAGCGTGATATATATATATATATATTGTTTAAATTATCAAATAAACCTTTAACTTGCAAAACAGAACTACTTCTTGGCTCAGTGGGGTCAGGAGGATTCCAAGAGAGGGGTGTTATATAGGGGTAGTCATCCAGAACGCATGAACTGGACATAAAGATATATCAATAAGGGTTTTCATTCAGTATTCTAGACTAGGCGTTGACTTGGCTGTAGTGCTGAATTGAATCCTCTTACAAATTGGGGGCTCGTGCCGGACGTTTGGATTAGATCTATCACTTGTGCAGATTAATACAGCGTGCCAGCTGACCAGATACACATATCCGGTCGGAGCACACGCTGTGTTACGCTGTAAAGCACTTCTCAAAGGAACGCTCTAAGAAAAAGGTCTGTTTTGCAAAAATAAAATACAAACTTCTGTAAGTCAGGACAGAGACCAATCTCTAGAATGACGACCTTAGTAGACATGAAAATAGCCAGAGAGCACTTCTTACATAAGTTATTTGTGAGAGGTGAGTGGACTCACCAGGACCAAACAGTCTGGTTGCAGGCCATCACACCCCAAATCACGGAAACAGGGTCAGATATATGGAGAGACCAGGGTCCCTTACATGTGGCCCTGAGTGAACTATATATGTCCTCTAAGGCCAAGGATGAGCACAACAAGATTGCCAGGGTAGCGGCATATTTATATTTACATATGGGAGCCATGCAGGACAAATGTGCTGAAGGCCAAGATCTGGCGAGTAGGCAACTGCTGGCATTACAGAAGGCCCAATCTGAGCTGGACTCTTCTGAGCAGAGGCTGCTCAGGAGCCAGGAGTCAGAAAATGACAGTAGGCAGTATATCATTAAAATAAAAGAGGACATGGATATACTGCAACAGGAAAAGGCTGACCAGGATACTAGATTTCTGGCCCTGCAGAAGGAGCACCAAGACAGTTTGGACTCCTTACTGCAGAGCCAGAAAAAGCTGGAGCAACAATTAGACTTTAACAGGGCATGCACGGAGCAGGTAGCCACCCTGCAAAGTCATCTAGATAGAGTGAAGGTAGAGAGCAACAAGCTGATTTTGAAAGACCTGGATACCCAGGCAGAGTTTGATGAAGAACGCCAGAAAGCTGGTGCCTTTCAAAGGCAGAGGGACGACCTGGCGGCACAAATGCAGGCTCTTAGTCAGGAAAGAGACGCCTTAGGCCAGGAAGTCTGCCATTTAAAAAGGAAAATGGAAGAAAATCACTTGGCCCACCAGGGACTGGGTGACCTCCAAAAAGAACACCAGAACTTGTTAGAGCACACCAGGAGGGTGGAGGATGCTCTAGCAAGAAAGGAGCAGGCCAATAGGGACACAGCTCAGGAGGTAACCCTCCTGCAGCAAAGACTGGCCCAGTGCTCCAGGACCAATCAGGAAACACAGAGAGAGAATGAGGCTCTCTGCCAGTGCAATGATAGACTCCAACAACAGGTAGCGATGCAGGAGAGACTGATAGAGTCTAGTAAGGCCTTAACTGAGGAACTGAAGGCGCAGGCTCTTGCATTGCAACAGGGAGCAGGGGCGGATAGAGATGAGGTTCGCTGGGAAAGAGAAACTCCTGAGCATAACCCCAGGAGCCCTAGTACCAGAGGCCTTTATCTCTCTCGGTCCCTGGACTCTGCCACCCCCATGTCCCCTGGCGCACATGAGCACAGGGCCCAGGGATGGCAGATTACTATCCAGCCAGAAGCATGGGGCTCATAGGCCAGTACCACCCAGGAATGGAGGGGCGGGCATCCGGGTATGGGCACCCCAGCACAGTGCAATTTAATGGGGAACCCCAGGAGAGTAGGCCCATTAAGGGCATCCTGAAAACCTCTGCCCAGTTAGGTCAGTGGGGGGGGTACCCATCAAATCCTGGCAGCAAGGAGGAATCTGAAGACTCCTCTGAACTGCGCAGGACACAGGAGACCAGGTCCCCACATTCGGCCAGCCATTCCCAGGCTCGCAGAATCCGGGAAAACCTGGAAGAGCAGACAGGAACCTCTGGGAGCAGTGCCTCTGAGTCAGAGGATGAATGGACAAGGGTTACCCGAACCAAAAAGGCCAATAAGGCAAAAAGGGCCTTGCTTAAGGACCCCTTAAAGCAGATTAAGGCGATCAGGAGCGTCATCACGCCTTACCATAAGAACGCTAAGTATTCTGTTTGGGAGCACTTAGAGTTGTTTGAGCAAATGATGGAGACTTTCCATTTGAAGGACAGCCAAAGCTGTATTCAATATGTAAAGTGGACCTTCTCCCCAGAATACTCCAGTTTCTTTGCGGGGCTGGAGGACCAAAATCATTTAAGATGGTCCACCTATAAGGCGGCCATCTTGAAACATTTTTCCATTCATAGAAATCCTCAAGAGGCTCGCAAGGCAGCCTACAATTTGCAATGTGGGGAGGATCAGGCCCCACAAGAATTTGTGCAAGAACTGAAACGTGCTTTTGCGCAGACCACCAGAAGGGTGCGCACAGACAGTAGAGAATTCATTAATACATTTTTTCATGCCTTGCCCAAATACATAATGACCCAGCTCATGAGGGATTTTCACGAGAAAAGATCTTTAGACTGGGTCCTTGAACAGGCTACCCGGATTTATGAGGTGCAGAAACCGGTAGATAGCAAAAATAATGCTCAGAAAAACCCCAAAGCCAACAGCACCCCTGCTGCTGCCAAGGTGGCAGAGGTAAAGGTCACCCCCGTTTTGGATTTGGAGATGGGGGGGCCTAAAAACCTACCTGCACCTAATAATGCTAGGCCCAGGAGGTCCTCGGGTCAGTCACAGACAGGGAGCCAAGGAGGCAGCCCCACAAATGGGGTCCCTCGCTCTCCTGATTATGTAAGTCCCCGTTACAAGGGAAATCGACCCATCCTGGGTTATGTGTGGACTCCCCCAGCCCAAGGGGGGGGATCCAACCGAGCACCGAACCCAGGGAACTTCCCTCCAAACTTCCCACCGGAGGGCAGAAATTCTCCAAATCCTGGGCAGAACTTTTTCCCCAGGTATCCACCCAATTTCCAACCCCAAAATCATCCATCCTTCTTTCCCCAATTCCCTGAGCCCAGACAACCTAATCCGGGAGAGGGGAGGCCAAGGGGGGAGGGGTATCCAAATCTCCCAAACCAGGGGTACTACCAAAGAAGGGATAGCTACCCTTCCCGGGATCAGCCCAGGGGAGAAAACAGGGCCCCGTATCAGCCTGAGCGGGTTTCCCAGTTAGAGCGCCAGGTCTAAAATATGGCACGGGATCTGGGTCAAATACTGAGGGCTCAGCAGAACCCTCAGATCGGCATGCCGGCGCAGAATGCACCCAATTCTGGACCTGGTGCCCCAGAACAATGACGGGGGCAGCACCCCGATAACTCACCGGTTCCCAGGGAGGAGGCACAAAGGGAAGGGGGGTGTAAAGCCTTGGAGGAAGCTTCCTTCCTCACTTGTAAACAGCCCCTGGAAACCCAGGAACCGGAAACAAAATCTCCTGCCCCTGATAGTCTGCCTCCTAAGGAGCAGAGGGGGGGTAGGAGAAACAAAAGACCCAAACAGACTCAGTTTGAGGAGGAGGTACAGATATTCCAATTTGAGGGAGAGGGATCCTCAGAGGATCCTGGGAAAAGGATCTTCTCCTTCAGAGAGGGGGGAACTCCTCCCAAAGAAAAATGGGTCCCAAGGGATGCAAATCCAGACTGGGGAGATGTGGAGACTGAGCTACCGCCGCCCACCATCTCATCCCAGAACCAACAGCAAGAAAATCCCCTGGTTCAAACCCATCCTGGTGACTGCCTCCAAAAAGGGGGGGGCGGCCCAGAACCGGAGCCAGGGGAACCCACAATGGCTCTGATCTCCAGTTGCCAACTTTTTCTTTCAGATTCCCAAGGCTCTCCACAGAATTCTGCCCAAATTTCTTCTCTTGCAATGTCCAAAACCAGAAAATTAGCCCACCAGTTGTCCAAAAATGTACATTATCTGTGCCCCCTTGAGGAGAAGGAGGGAAGATACTATGCCCCGGTACAAGTACAGGGGCAGGGTACAATTTTGGCACTGGTGGACACTGGATCTCAAGCTACCCTTCTGTCCAGAAGGGCCTTTGACGAACTGAATTCAGGAAGGGGAGAGAATTACCAAATTCCTCTCACCTCACTTCCTGGACAACTCCAGAACTTTGACGGGAAGGAAATTCCCGTTGAGGGGACTGCAGATTTGGACATTAAAATTGGGCGACACAAGTTGAAACACCCGGTCATAGTTGTGACCCCAGAGGGCACCCCTTGTTTACTAGGGAATGACCTCCTGAGAAGGTTGTCACCCCTAATAGATTGTGTAAACAAGGTCCTCTGGACCCAGACTAGCCGACCAATAAAATTAAAGCAGAGTGTCAACCATGTTAGTTTAAACGGCACCTGCCACATGGTTGAACAAAAATCTGACCAAGTAGAATTTCACTTCCAGAATAGCCAAATTCCAGACGTGACAGTAATAGCAGTAGGACAACAGACTGGTGATGGAGGGTCCTCTCTATTTCTGAAAATCAACCTTCCTTCCAGTCTAAAGTGGTACTCCACGCTGGAGGGAAACACTCTGAGATTCTATACTAATCCACAATCAGAAACTCCCACTCCTATAGTCCAGAAAGATGTGAAATCAGCTCAGAGCCTGGCTGATATTCAGCAAATTGGAGAGCAGTTGTTCATCCCTGTTCAGTTAAATGATGGGAAGGACTCTGTTCTCGCTCGAGTGTGTGTGAACAACGGTAAGAGCTTCATCAGCGAAGCCATGTTCCGCCAACTCCTAAAAGATCCAGCCATTCCCACATTCAAACTGATAGACAAATGGGAAATGGACCTGGAAGCACCTAATTCCAAACATCTCCTGCCAAGCAGGTGTATGCTCAAAATCTCCATTGGCAACAAGAGCATAGTCCACAATTGTTGGGTCGTGCGAGACGTCACTGCCGCCTTTTACTTAGGCAGTGACATTCTCAATCGCTTTGCCATTAGTTTGGACCTAATAAACTTCAAAGCTTGGTCCCGATTAGCGGATAATCCCATGGGCTTTGATGATCCAGAAAAAGCATTTAGGTCAGCTCAATTGCTACCTTATGCAGTTGAAATTCAGATTAAAGAGGAAGTCACCATCCCAGAAAGGACCCGACAATTCTCCCTGGAAGTGAAAGTTAAAAGGGGACAAGAGTTGAAAAACCCTGATGCTTACATACATCTAAATGCTTCTCTCCAACAGCAAGGGTTGGGGGTAAACCCAACTCCATTAGTCAACATAGAACATGACACCATTCCAATAGAGGTGGATAACAGTGACTTAAAGAGTATTACTCTAGCCGCAGGCACCATTATTGGAATGGCGGTTGATGACCGACATTTCTCCATTGATCTTGGAAATGAACTGTTAGGACCAATCCCCAAGGACTGCATTGACAGTGACAGTGAGGACCATACAACACCAGACAGGATTTTTACCCGGCATGGGGGGAACTTCCTGGTGTACACTTCCTGCCCCTATGGTAAGGAAGATGTGACTTGTGACTTCAGGAGGGATGAGGTGATTTTCCAGGTGCATGAGGGCTGCCTTTCCCACCTGAAGCCTCCAGTCCAAATCAGCACTCTGACCAGGGACTTCTCCACCCAGCTGGAGGAGGCCGCTGAAATAGCCAAACCAGAAGTCTTTCCAGGCTTCAGGCAGATGGTGGAAGAGAGAGTCAACCTAGCTGATGCCTGTGTGACTCTGGAACAAAAGCAAAAGTTGAAACAAGTTTTCTTGGATTTCCAAGATCTCTTTGCGGTAGACTCATATGACTGTGGCCGCACCGACATCCACACAACAACAATCCCCACGGACCCTGGCATGACTCCAGTGTTTGTGAAGCAATATCGTTTGCCTCTCGCATCCATGGAGTCCCTTACTGAAATAATTAAGAACCTTGAGTCCAGGGGAATAATCCGTCCAGTCCACAGCACCTTCAATAACCCGGTGCTGGGAATATTGAAGCCGAACGGCCAGTGGAGACTCTGCGCCGACCTCAGGGAGCTCAACAAACGGGTCCATACTTCCCGATGGCCTCTGCCCTACATTGACCAAGGGCTGGCCCAGATCCAGGGGTCACAGGTATTCACTGCAATAGACCTGACCAATGGATACTGGACTGTGCCTGTCAGTAGGGAGGACCAATACAAGCTGGCTTTTACCTTTGGGGGCCAGCAGTATACATGGACCCGGACTCCCTTCGGATACCTCAACTCCGGCAATGAATTCAACATTTTTCTACATAAGGCCATGCCCGACCTGGGTGCGAGGGGTAACCTGGCTTATGTAGATGATGTCCTCATCAAAAGTTCATCTGTGGAGGAACACATAGCGGAGATCCGTTATGTTCTGACACAGTTGAGGGCCGCCGGAGCAAAACTTTCCTTTCAGAAAGCACAGTGGTGTAGAACCCGTGTTAATTTCTTGGGGCATGAGATTACTCCTCAGGGTCTCTGTCCCCAGAAAAAGAAAGTGGAAGCACTTCAGAAACTGAAAGACCCCACAACTCTGCGGGAACTAAGGAGCCTCCTTGGACTGACTAATTACAGCAGAAAGTTCATTGAGGGCTACGCAGAGATCACCAGACCCCTGATTCATCTCCTGAAGGGGGGGGTCAAGTGGGAATGGGGTCCAGAACAAGCCGAGGCAGTAAGACAACTCAAGAGAAGCTTCTCACAAGCGCCCTGCCTAGCTTACCCTGTCAGAAACAAGGAGTTCTTCCTGGAGACGGGGTTCTCTAATACGTGCTTGACGGCAGTATTATACCAAAAGCATGACAAGGTCAATAAAGTAATCTCCTATGCGAGCAAAACTTTATCCTCTGTGGAGGAAAAATTCAACGATTGTGAGAAGGCACTCCTGGCAACGGTGTGGGCATTGAAGAATTACCGCCCGTTTATCCATGGGGAACACATCATAGTGGAGACTCCACACCAGCCTCTGCAATATCTCCAAAGTGACAGAATCCGGGCCGGAAATGTGAGTAATTCCCGAATTACTTCCTGGATTCTGTCAATGCAAGGCTTTCCTGTGGAGGTCAGATATGGCCAAAACAAGAAGAGTCCCCTCGCGCAAGGTCTGGCTGACTTGCATGATTGTGCCAGAGAAAACTGTCTCGAGGACGAAAGTCTAAAAATCAAGGACAACATGGAGGCATACCTTAATTCCCCACACAAAGTCTTTGAAGAGGACAAGTGTGAGGGAATGCCCACTGTCTATGTGGATGGATGCTCGTACCATGTTGACAACAACGGGGAGAAAGAACTGGTGGCCGGCGTATGGAATGCATGGGTGAATGAGTCCCCAGAACCCTCCGCTGGATACAAAATTGGTCCCCGAAGTAGTCAGGTGGCAGAATTGATGGCTGTGCATCAAGCCATCCTCACTGCTGTCCAGCATCAACTCCACGAACTGGTCATAATCACAGATTCGGATTATGTACGGAACGGGTTCGTGGAGCACCTGGTTAATTGGAAAACCAGAGGCATGTTATGTGCTAACAACAAACCCTTGAAACATGGGAAGTTGATCCAAAACATTGATGATCTGGTCACCTCGAATGAGATGACCATCTATTGGAAAAAGATCAAGGGTCATTCCAAAGTAGAGGGACCAGACAAAACTGGAAATGACTTAGCTGATCAGCTGGCCAAAACCGGGGCCATCCAAGGGGATCTAATTGAGATTGAGTCCCTGTTGGGGGAAATCCAGGTCACTGCTATCACTAGGTCCCAGACAAATGCTCACAACGACCTTTCAATTGCACAATGGAGCAAGGAGACCCCTGATGCTGATTTGATTACCGCTCAGAAGGGGGATCCAGTTATTGGTAAGTTTTACCAGCACCTTGAGGACCCTGAGAACTTTCCCCTGACGGATACCGATTACATTGGGAAAGAGGACCTAAGAGTGTTGATGAAATGTCCAAAAATGTTCCGAATCCAAGACGGTTTGTTGGTAAGGAAATCCAAAGCTGGCCACGATCAGTGGGTGGTTCCTACCTCATTCCGAAGCCTGATGTTAAGTCACGCCCATGATGCGGCCACCGCCGGTCATAGGGGGTTCCACATAACATTGGAAATCTTAAGAGAGGTTGCATACTGGCCACACATGGGGCAGGACCTCGACCAATACTTGAAGGGGTGTCTTGTGTGTGCACAATTTCAGCCATCCTCCCTCACGCACCGTGCGCCTCTCCAAAAGAGGGGTATGACACTGCCATGGTCAGATTTACAAATCGACTTTGTAGGCCCCGTGATTCGCTCGGCTAGGGGGAATAAGTACATGTTGACTGTGACATGCTTATTTACCAAGTGGGTGGAATGTCTCCCAGCCCCAAATTGCAAGGCAGAAACTGCAGCTGCCTTGATGATTAACCATATCTTTTCCCGTTTTGGTCTACCTCAAAGGATTGAGTCAGACAGGGGTAGCCACTTCACCAGTGAAGTAATGACAAAGATGTGGGAGATACTGGGGGTCAAAAGGAAGTTGCATATTGCTTATAGACCAGCTTCTTCTGGGGCAGTAGAGAGATATAACCGGACAATTGTGAGCATATTAAAGAAGTTTGTGGCAGATTCTGGGCCAAGTTGGGATATCCGATTACCTCTGGTCCTAACGGCCATCAGATCTACCCCTTCATCTGCAACCAAAATGTCACCATTTGAGTTGATGACTGGGCGCAAGATGGTGCTTCCGCAGCATTTGCTCTACAGGACCCAAGAGCAGACACTGATAAATGCCTCCACTACTCATGAGTATGTGGAGAATTTAAGGAAACACCTCCAACATGCTTTTGCTTATGCTCAGCGGAATCTAGAAAGATCAGCTGATAGCATGAAGACCCACTATGACCTGAAAACTTCCAGGAAGGAATATCAGGTGGGGGATCGGGTCTATCTATACAACTTCCAAAGAGACCAGGCAAAACAGCGGAAATTCTTGCCTACATGGAAGGGACCCTTTGAGATCATCGACAAGATCTCCCCTGTGGCCTACAAAATCCACATCCCCAAAGGTCCTTTGGCAGAGGGGGAAGACAAGTGGGTTCACATAAACCAGTTGAAATGTTGCCATCCCAGGCACACTCTGCAACAACTGGAGGAATCCTCTGGAATCCTAGCGGGTACTGTCTCAGACTAATTCAGTTCCAACCATAAAACATACCACATCTAGTCTCTAAAATATTGTGATTTGCATGAAACTGTCTCTTAGTTATACTGTTTTTTTTTTTCAAAATAAGAATGTAATGTTTTGTGATGATGAAATGCATATGCTGCCCCACTATCTCAACAGTGGTGGAAAAACGTCTATGAATAGGTATTGCCGCTCTTCCTTTGTCGTCCTAGGAGAAAGAAAACCTGGAGACGGGCCAAGGAGGACGATCCGGAGACCGGGAGCAGAGACGCAACGGGCCCGGTGTACCGCCCTATATTCCCATCAGGACTGGCGAGGAGAACCGATCGATCAGTACCGGATGGAGGAAAAGATGCTGAACTGTGCCATCTATTGGGAAGAAGATGAGGAAACATCCCAGGTCTTGCGAGTCCCATTCGTGAAATAGAATGGCCATCGCAAGAGGGGGGCTTGTGGGATGTATTTACCCATGCATCCGAGCCCTACCTCAAAACTGTGCAGTATTGACATGGAAAACATCATGATGGCCAGAGCGAAAATGCACAGGGAAATGCATGAAGAATAGGCTGCCACTCATTTTTGCCGATGTTATGGGCACAGAAGGACGCTGCCTAAAACCACCATTGGACTACCCACACAGTAGTCTGAAACCATTGGGAGTGGCAATGCTGATTGCCAAAAGCAAACCCATAACTGTTGGGAATTCATTTTCTTAAATCCCAAAAAGGGGTGCAGTACCAGTACTCACCACTATCCAAAAGCCGGCGTTTTAAAACCACCAGATTTTGTAGAAAACTGAATAAATGAACCCAAAACATGCCAAAGAAAGACATTTTGAGAGGTGGATCCAATGTAAAGTTATAATAATAATAATAATAATTTGGCATTTATATAGCGCTACGAACCCTCAGGTATCTGAGCGCTGCTTATTATTACCCACGGTGTGTGGTGCTCATTTATCGACCTCGGAAGGATGAAAGGCTGAGTTTGGCCCTGCCGGGATTCGAACCTGTGTTAGCAGGCTCTGCACGGGTGTCAAAGCGAGCGCTCTTCTCGCTGTGCCACTTGACCGGCTTATATTCTGAAGTGACTTGAAGGTTTATAACAAGACTGGCTGAGCTGTGGATTTCAGCAGTTTAAGTAAATTTGGACTGAAAGACACTAAAAAAATCTAAATGTTTAAAAGAAATGAGTGACCTACTTTGAGTGTCACATAGGTTGCAATTGTTTAAATGTCATAGTTTTAAACTTAGAATCAGCATCCTAGCTGCATATGTAAAAAAATGTCTTGTCTTAAACTGGGGAACAGAAATGACATGTAGCTAAAAACTGGCTTAAAGAGATTCCAATTTTGCCTGGCAACTACCCCCCATCAGGAGTGAAACTTGAGTCACAGCTGTGTTCCCAGGCCTATCTGCCTTTTGCTGGCCACACTAAGGATATGCCATCTCTCTGATAATTGAATTAAGGGGAGCCCCCACAGAATACAGGAGCTCTGAACAAAGCCCTGTCCTGACTCAGGCAAATGTTTTATTGGCAGGAGTCGTAAATGGAGCTTCCTCTTGGCAGAAGCTGGGAGGGGCAGGGTCTCTGAGCTTGGCAGAAACTGGAAAGACTGGTTTCTGTACCATGTGACATGAAAAGACACACCTCTATAGCCAGAATATGGTTTTAGAAAAAGCTCTATGAGTTAGGACTTGTGAAAATTATTTAAATGACACCATAATTCTTGTGATTTTTCTGCCCACATTTTAAGAGGTTTTTAGAACCGGTGGCATGTTCAGGGGGGTTTTAGCGGAAAAGAGGATATTACTCAAAATGTGTGCATGTGAAAAATCTGACACTTCATCAACTAATGTCCATACTCCTTGCGCACATGTGTGTAAATTTGGGGTAATGTCCGGGATTGCAAACCAGTTAAAAAGTGCAAAATATCGCTATTTCTGAATGCAAGCCCCCAGGAAGAGCAGAGTTTGAACAGGGTATACCTCCTGTGATATGTGATGGGTGCATGTAATTTCAAACCACTGTGTAGCTATGAAATATGTATTTGGTTCAAATCTAGATTTGTGTGCAAGTTGACAGGAGGAGTGGACTTTCTGCAGGCTGTAAAATGACATCACTCTGACACAACTTAGCTCCCCCAATCAGGGGAGAAATGAAAGCTTGGCCAATGATAAGTGGAGAGGGGCTGGCTAGTGATGCTGCTCACACACACCCATTTTAAAAACACATAAAAGCAGAGAGACAGGACAGATAGGGACCTTCAAATCCATTTGCAGCTGGAAGCTCTGCCGGGAAAATCCATACTTTACCTCCATCAACCTTCAGAGAGCAGACATAGAGACTTCAAATCTATCAAATCTCCAGAATCCAGAGAACCAGAGAGAGCTGACCCAGATCACTGTGAAGTGCAGAGACCAGAGTTCAGTCTAAAACCTGACCAGATCCGTGGCGAGGCCCATTTCACTCAAGAATATAGTGTGAGTACATAGCAAAACTGTGCAGAACCAATCTCTTAGTTAAAATAATATAATCAAAGCTATTTTAATCTAAGTAGAACTGCCTCCTAACTGTCACCTGTCATTTGTAAAGCTGTCACCTGTGATTTGCTAGTTGCAAGCTGCACTTGTCTTTGTGAACTTTAAAATTTCAATCTGAAAAACGACCTTTATTCAATCGCTCATATCTCCGCGACCGTTTGTGCTAGAGACTTGCAGTAACTTTCATCTGGAAGCTGAGATCCTAGGCTTTCCTAGGACCCCAAAACGATATTGCTAGCCCTTGTAGTTCCTCTGTAATCGCACCAGACGCATTCGCGAATTTTGCCGCGATTTGCAAATTTCTCCACGTGTGAAAACAGAAGCTTCTTGCTTTCATTTGCCAAAAATTCGTTTAACCTACCAATTACTCCTAGATCCTTGCAAAAGTGAGCCTGGACTAATATTAACTTGATTTCACTCCCCCTGAACCTCCTAGAGGGAATTAAAAGCATTTTAGCATATTTTTTTTCTATATTGCCAGCACATATAAGAGCATTTTGCCTGTGTTTTAAACTTCTGTAGTCTAAGTTGCTGGGTGAACTGAATTACATTTGAATTGCATTTCTGAGAATTGTGTGCCTTCCTTCCATTTCCTTGCATTGCATAAAAGGGGGGGGTGAATTGTCCAAGAAAGTGATTACATTGTCTTTTGCTGCAATCCTATCAAGTTATTTTCTGTACTGCATTTCATTCCACTTTGCATCCATTTGAAACCATAAAAGTATTGTTGCTATCTTATCCATTTCATGTCAACTCCTTAGTGATTATCAAGAAGTGTGCTAGTGCCAGATTCTCCGTTGTTAATCTTTATCATATCAGATTAAGTGTGCTATTCAATTATTAATTTATTATAAAGCGTGATATATATATATATATATTGTTTAAATTATCAAATAAACCTTTAACTTGCAAAACAGAACTACTTCTTGGCTCAGTGGGGTCAGGAGGATTCCAAGAGAGGGGTGTTATATAGGGGTAGTCATCCAGAACGCATGAACTGGACATAAAGATATATCAATAAGGGTTTTCATTCAGTATTCTAGACTAGGCGTTGACTTGGCTGTAGTGCTGAATTGAATCCTCTTACAAATTGGGGGCTCGTGCCGGACGTTTGGATTAGATCTATCACTTGTGCAGATTAATACAGCGTGCCAGCTGACCAGATACACATATCCGGTCGGAGCACACGCTGTGTTACGCTGTAAAGCACTTCTCAAAGGAACGCTCTAAGAAAAAGGTCTGTTTTGCAAAAATAAAATACAAACTTCTGTAAGTCAGGACAGAGACCAATCTCTAGAATGACGACCTTAGTAGACATGAAAATAGCCAGAGAGCACTTCTTACATAAGTTATTTGTGAGAGGTGAGTGGACTCACCAGGACCAAACAGTCTGGTTGCAGGCCATCACACCCCAAATCACGGAAACAGGGTCAGATATATGGAGAGACCAGGGTCCCTTACATGTGGCCCTGAGTGAACTATATATGTCCTCTAAGGCCAAGGATGAGCACAACAAGATTGCCAGGGTAGCAGCATATTTATATTTACATATGGGAGCCATGCAGGACAAATGTGCTGAAGGCCAAGATCTGGCGAGTAGGCAACTGCTGGCATTACAGAAGGCCCAATCTGAGCTGGACTCTTCTGAGCAGAGGCTGCTCAGGAGCCAGGAGTCAGAAAATGACAGTAGGCAGTATATCATTAAAATAAAAGAGGACATGGATATACTGCAACAGGAAAAGGCTGACCAGGATACTAGATTTCTGGCCCTGCAGAAGGAGCACCAAGACAGTTTGGACTCCTTACTGCAGAGCCAGAAAAAGCTGGAGCAACAATTAGACTTTAACAGGGCATGCACGGAGCAGGTAGCCACCCTGCAAAGTCATCTAGATAGAGTGAAGGTAGAGAGCAACAAGCTGATTTTGAAAGACCTGGATACCCAGGCAGAGTTTGATGAAGAACGCCAGAAAGCTGGTGCCTTTCAAAGGCAGAGGGACGACCTGGCGGCACAAATGCAGGCTCTTAGTCAGGAAAGAGACGCCTTAGGCCAGGAAGTCTGCCATTTAAAAAGGAAAATGGAAGAAAATCACTTGGCCCACCAGGGACTGGGTGACCTCCAAAAAGAACACCAGAACTTGTTAGAGCACACCAGGAGGGTGGAGGATGCTCTAGCAAGAAAGGAGCAGCCCAATAGGGACACAGCTCAGGAGGTAACCCTCCTGCAGCAAAGACTGGCCCAGTGCTCCAGGACCAATCAGGAAACACAAAGAGAGAATGAGGCTCTCTGCCAGTGCAATGATAGACTCCAACAACAGGTAGCGATGCAGGAGAGACTGATAGAGTCTAGTAAGGCCTTAACTGAGGAACTGAAGGCGCAGGCTCTTGCATTGCAACAGGGAGCAGGGGCGGATAGAGATGAGGTTCGCTGGGAAAGAGAAACTCCTGAGCATAACCCCAGGAGCCCTAGTACCAGAGGCCTTTATCTCTCTCGGTCCCTGGACTCTGCCACCCCCATGTCCCCTGGCGCACATGAGCACAGGGCCCAGGGATGGTAGATTACTATCCAGCCAGAAGCATGGGGCTCATAGGCCAGTACCACCCAGGAATGGAGGGGCGGGCATCCGGGTATGGGCACCCCAGCACAGTGCAATTTAATGGGGAACCCCAGGAGAGTAGGCCCATTAAGGGCATCCTGAAAACCTCTGCCCAGTTAGGTCAGTGGGGGGGGTACCCATCAAATCCTGGCAGCAAGGAGGAATCTGAAGACTCCTCTGAACTGCGCAGGACACAGGAGACCAGGTCCCCACATTCGGCCAGCCATTCCCAGGCTCGCAGAATCCGGGAAAACCTGGAAGAGCAGACAGGAACCTCTGGGAGCAGTGCCTCTGAGTCAGAGGATGAATGGACAAGGGTTACCCGAACCAAAAAGGCCAATAAGGCAAAAAGGGCCTTGCTTAAGGACCCCTTAAAGCAGATTAAGGCGATCAGGAGCGTCATCACGCCTTACCATAAGAACGCTAAGTATTCTGTTTGGGAGCACTTAGAGTTGTTTGAGCAAATGATGGAGACTTTCCATTTGAAGGACAGCCAAAGCTGTATTCAATATGTAAAGTGGACCTTCTCCCCAGAATACTCCAGTTTCTTTGCGGGGCTGGAGGACCAAAATCATTTAAGATGGTCCACCTATAAGGCGGCCATCTTGAAACATTTTTCCATTCATAGAAATCCTCAAGAGGCTCGCAAGGCAGCCTACAATTTGCAATGTGGGGAGGATCAGGCCCCACAAGAATTTGTGCAAGAACTGAAACGTGCTTTTGCGCAGACCACCAGAAGGGTGCGCACAGACAGTAGAGAATTCATTAATACATTTTTTCATGCCTTGCCCAAATACATAATGACCCAGCTCATGAGGGATTTTCACGAGAAAAGATCTTTAGACTGGGTCCTTGAACAGGCTACCCGGATTTATGAGGTGCAGAAACCGGTAGATAGCAAAAATAATGCTCAGAAAAACCCCAAAGCCAACAGCACCCCTGCTGCTGCCAAGGTGGCAGAGGTAAAGGTCACCCCCGTTTTGGATTTGGAGATGGGGGGGCCTAAAAACCTACCTGCACCTAATAATGCTAGGCCCAGGAGGTCCTCGGGTCAGTCACAGACAGGGAGCCAAGGAGGCAGCCCCACAAATGGGGTCCCTCGCTCTCCTGATTATGTAAGTCCCCGTTACAAGGGAAATCGACCCATCCTGGGTTATGTGTGGACTCCCCCAGCCCAAGGGGGGGGATCCAACCGAGCACCGAACCCAGGGAACTTCCCTCCAAACTTCCCACCGGAGGGCAGAAATTCTCCAAATCCTGGGCAGAACTTTTTCCCCAGGTATCCACCCAATTTCCAACCCCAAAATCATCCATCCTTCTTTCCCCAATTCCCTGAGCCCAGACAACCTAATCCGGGAGAGGGGAGGCCAAGGGGGGAGGGGTATCCAAATCTCCCCAACCAGGGGTACTACCAAAGAAGGGATAGCTACCCTTCCCGGGATCAGCCCAGGGGAGAAAACAGGGCCCCGTATCAGCCTGAGCGGGTTTCCCAGTTAGAGCGCCAGGTCTAAAATATGGCACGGGATCTGGGTCAAATA
The DNA here is from genome assembly GCF_040938575.1 of Ambystoma mexicanum. Lineage (NCBI taxonomy): Eukaryota > Metazoa > Chordata > Amphibia > Caudata > Ambystomatidae > Ambystoma > Ambystoma mexicanum. The sequence goes on along the minus strand of NC_090928.1, from coordinate 1,171,455,072 downwards.
CTGAGGGCTCAGCAGAACCCTCAGATCGGCATGCCGGCGCAGAATGCACCCAATTCTGGACCTGGTGCCCCAGAACAATGACGGGGGCAGCACCCCGATAACTCACCGGTTCCCAGGGAGGAGGCACAAAGGGAAGGGGGGTGTAAAGCCTTGGAGGAAGCTTCCTTCCTCACTTGTAAACAGCCCCTGGAAACCCAGGAACCGGAAACAAAATCTCCTGCCCCTGATAGTCTGCCTCCTAAGGAGCAGAGGGGGGGTAGGAGAAACAAAAGACCCAAACAGACTCAGTTTGAGGAGGAGGTACAGATATTCCAATTTGAGGGAGAGGGATCCTCAGAGGATCCTGGGAAAAGGATCTTCTCCTTCAGAGAGGGGGGAACTCCTCCCAAAGAAAAATGGGTCCCAAGGGATGCAAATCCAGACTGGGGAGATGTGGAGACTGAGCTACCGCCGCCCACCATCTCATCCCAGAACCAACAGCAAGAAAATCCCCTGGTTCAAACCCATCCTGGTGACTGCCTCCAAAAAGGGGGGGGCGGCCCAGAACCGGAGCCAGGGGAACCCACAATGGCTCTGATCTCCAGTTGCCAACTTTTTCTTTCAGATTCCCAAGGCTCTCCACAGAATTCTGCCCAAATTTCTTCTCTTGCAATGTCCAAAACCAGAAAATTAGCCCACCAGTTGTCCAAAAATGTACATTATCTGTGCCCCCTTGAGGAGAAGGAGGGAAGATACTATGCCCCGGTACAAGTACAGGGGCAGGGTACAATTTTGGCACTGGTGGACACTGGATCTCAAGCTACCCTTCTGTCCAGAAGGGCCTTTGACGAACTGAATGCAGGAAGGGGAGAGAATTACCAAATTCCTCTCACCTCACTTCCTGGACAACTCCAGAACTTTGACGGGAAGGAAATTCCCGTTGAGGGGACTGCAGATTTGGACATTAAAATTGGGCGACACAAGTTGAAACACCCGGTCATAGTTGTGACCCCAGAGGGCACCCCTTGTTTACTAGGGAATGACCTCCTGAGAAGGTTGTCACCCCTAATAGATTGTGTAAACAAGGTCCTCTGGACCCAGACTAGCCGACCAATAAAATTAAAACAGAGTGTCAACCATGTTAGTTTAAACGGCACCTGCCACATGGTTGAACAAAAATCTGACCAAGTAGAATTTCACTTCCAGAATAGCCAAATTCCAGACGTGACAGTAATAGCAGTAGGACAACAGACTGGTGATGGAGGGTCCTCTCTATTTCTGAAAATCAACCTTCCTTCCAGTCTAAAGTGGTACTCCACGCTGGAGGGAAACACTCTGAGATTCTATACTAATCCACAATCAAAAACTCCCACTCCTATAGTCCAGAAAGATGTGAAATCAGCTCAGAGCCTGGCTGATATTCAGCAAATTGGAGAGCAGTTGTTCATCCCTGTTCAGTTAAATGATGGGAAGGACTCTGTTCTCGCTCGAGTGTGTGTGAACAACGGTAAGAGCTTCATCAGCGAAGCCATGTTCCGCCAACTCCTAAAAGATCCAGCCATTCCCACATTCAAACTGATAGACAAATGGGAAATGGACCTGGAAGCACCTAATTCCAAACATCTCCTGCCAAGCAGGTGTATGCTCAAAATCTCCATTGGCAACAAGAGCATAGTCCACAATTGTTGGGTCGTGCGAGACGTCACTGCCGCCTTTTACTTAGGCAGTGACATTCTCAATCGCTTTGCCATTAGTTTGGACCTAATAAACTTCAAAGCTTGGTCCCGATTAGCGGATAATCCCATGGGCTTTGATGATCCAGAAAAAGCATTTAGGTCAGCTCAATTGCTACCTTATGCAGTTGAAATTCAGATTAAAGAGGAAGTCACCATCCCAGAAAGGACCCGACAATTCTCCCTGGAAGTGAAAGTTAAAAGGGGACAAGAGTTGAAAAACCCTGATGCTTACATACATCTAAATGCTTCTCTCCAACAGCAAGGGTTGGGGGTAAACCCAACTCCATTAGTCAACATAGAACATGACACCATTCCAATAGAGGTGGATAACAGCGACTTAAAGAGTATTACTCTAGCCGCAGGCACCATTATTGGAATGGCGGTTGATGACCGACATTTCTCCATTGATCTTGGAAATGAACTGTTAGGACCAATCCCCAAGGACTGCATTGACAGTGACAGTGAGGACCATACAACACCAGACAGGATTTTTACCCGGCATGGGGGGAACTTCCTGGTGTACACTTCCTGCCCCTATGGTAAGGAAGATGTGACTTGTGACTTCAGGAGGGATGAGGTGATTTTCCAGGTGCATGAGGGCTGCCTTTCCCACCTGAAGCCTCCAGTCCAAATCAGCACTCTGACCAGGGACTTCTCCACCCAGCTGGAGGAGGCCGCTGAAATAGCCAAACCAGAAGTCTTTCCAGGCTTCAGGCAGATGGTGGAAGAGAGAGTCAACCTAGCTGATGCCTGTGTGACTCTGGAACAAAAGCAAAAGTTGAAACAAGTTTTCTTGGATTTCCAAGATCTCTTTGCGGTAGACTCATATGACTGTGGCCGCACCGACATCCACACAACAACAATCCCCACGGACCCTGGCATGACTCCAGTGTTTGTGAAGCAATATCGTTTGCCTCTCGCATCCATGGAGTCCCTTACTGAAATAATTAAGAACCTTGAGTCCAGGGGAATAATCCTTCCAGTCCACAGCACCTTCAATAACCCGGTGCTGGGAATATTGAAGCCGAACGGCCAGTGGAGACTCTGCGCCGACCTCAGGGAGCTCAACAAACGGGTCCATACTTCCCGATGGCCTCTGCCCTACATTGACCAAGGGCTGGCCCAGATCCAGGGGTCACAGGTATTCACTGCAATAGACCTGACCAATGGATACTGGACTGTGCCTGTCAGTAGGGAGGACCAATACAAGCTGGCTTTTACCTTTGGGGGCCAGCAGTATACATGGACCCGGACTCCCTTCGGATACCTCAACTCCGGCAATGAATTCAACATTTTTCTACATAAGGCCATGCCCGACCTGGGTGCGAGGGGTAACCTGGCTTATGTAGATGATGTCCTCATCAAAAGTTCATCTGTGGAGGAACACATAGCGGAGATCCGTTATGTTCTGACACAGTTGAGGGCCGCCGGAGCAAAACTTTCCTTTCAGAAAGCACAGTGGTGTAGAACCCGTGTTAATTTCTTGGGGCATGAGATTACTCCTCAGGGTCTCTGTCCCCAGGAAAAGAAAGTGGAAGCACTTCAGAAACTGAAAGACCCCACAACTCTGCGGGAACTAAGGAGCCTCCTTGGACTGACTAATTACAGCAGAAAGTTCATTGAGGGCTACGCAGAGATCACCAGACCCCTGATTCATCTCCTGAAGGGGGGGGTCAAGTGGGAATGGGGTCCAGAACAAGCCGAGGCAGTAAGACAACTCAAGAGAAGCCTCTCACAAGCGCCCTGCCTAGCTTACCCTGTCAGAAACAAGGAGTTCTTCCTGGAGACGGGGTTCTCTAATACGTGCTTGACGGCAGTATTATACCAAAAGCATGACAAGGTCAATAAAGTAATCTCCTATGCGAGCAAAACTTTATCCTCTGTGGAGGAAAAATTCAACGATTGTGAGAAGGCACTCCTGGCAACGGTGTGGGCATTGAAGAATTACCGCCCGTTTATCCATGGGGAACACATCATAGTGGAGACTCCACACCAGCCTCTGCAATATCTCCAAAGTGACAGAATCCGGGCCGGAAATGTGAGTAATTCCCGAATTACTTCCTGGATTCTGTCAATGCAAGGCTTTCCTGTGGAGGTCAGATATGGCCAAAACAAGAAGAGTCCCCTCGCGCAAGGTCTGGCTGACTTGCATGATTGTGCCAGAGAAAACTGTCTCGAGGACGAAAGTCTAAAAATCAAGGACAACATGGAGGCATACCTTAATTCCCCACACAAAGTCTTTGAAGAGGGCAAGTGTGAGGGAATGCCCACTGTCTATGTGGATGGATGCTCGTACCATGTTGACAACAACGGGGAGAAAGAACTGGTGGCCGGCGTATGGAATGCATGGGTGAATGAGTCCCCAGAACCCTCCGCTGGATACAAAATTGGTCCCCGAAGTAGTCAGGTGGCAGAATTGATGGCTGTGCATCAAGCCATCCTCACTGCTGTCCAGCATCAACTCCACGAACTGGTCATAATCACAGATTCGGATTATGTACGGAACGGGTTCGTGGAGCACCTGGTTAATTGGAAAACCAGAGGCATGTTATGTGCTAACAACAAACCCTTGAAACATGGGAAGTTGATCCAAAACATTGATGATCTGGTCACCTCGAATGAGATGACCATCTATTGGAAAAAGATCAAGGGTCATTCCAAAGTAGAGGGACCAGACAAAACTGGAAATGACTTAGCTGATCAGCTGGCCAAAACCGGGGCCATCCAAGGGGATCTAATTGAGATTGAGTCCCTGTTGGGGGAAATCCAGGTCACTGCTATCACTAGGTCCCAGACAAATGCTCACAACGACCTTTCAATTGCACAATGGAGCAAGGAGACCCCTGATGCTGATTTGATTACCGCTCAGAAGGGGGATCCAGTTATTGGTAAGTTTTACCAGCACCTTGAGGACCCTGAGAACTTTCCCCTGACGGATACCGATTACATTGGGAAAGAGGACCTAAGAGTGTTGATGAAATGTCCAAAAATGTTCCGAATCCAAGACGGTTTGTTGGTAAGAAAATCCAAAGCTGGCCACGATCAGTGGGTGGTTCCTACCTCATTCCGAAGCCTGATGTTAAGTCACGCCCATGATGCGGCCACCGCCGGTCATAGGGGGTTCCACATAACATTGGAAATCTTAAGAGAGGTTGCATACTGGCCACACATGGGGCAGGACCTCGACCAATACTTGAAGGGGTGTCTTGTGTGTGCACAATTTCAGCCATCCTCCCTCACGCACCGTGCGCCTCTCCAAAAGAGGGGGATGACACTGCCATGGTCAGATTTACAAATCGACTTTGTAGGCCCCGTGATTCGCTCGGCTAGGGGGAATAAGTACATGTTGACTGTGACATGCTTATTTACCAAGTGGGTGGAATGTCTCCCAGCCCCAAATTGCAAGGCAGAAACTGCAGCTGCCTTGATGATTAACCACATCTTTTCCCGTTTTGGTCTACCTCAAAGGATTGAGTCAGACAGGGGTAGCCACTTCACCAGTGAAGTAATGACAAAGATGTGGGAGATACTGGGGGTCAAAAGGAAGTTGCATATTGCTTATAGACCAGCTTCTTCTGGGGCAGTAGAGAGATATAACCGGACAATTGTGAGCATATTAAAGAAGTTTGTGGCAGATTCTGGGCCAAGTTGGGATATCCGATTACCTCTGGTCCTAACGGCCATCAGATCTACCCCTTCATCTGCAACCAAAATGTCACCATTTGAGTTGATGACTGGGCGCAAGATGGTGCTTCCGCAGCATTTGCTCTACAGGACCCAAGAGCAGACACTGATAAATGCCTCCACTACTCATGAGTATGTGGAGAATTTAAGGAAACACCTCCAACATGCTTTTGCTTATGCTCAGCGGAATCTAGAAAGATCAGCTGATAGCATGAAGACCCACTATGACCTGAAAACTTCCAGGAAGGAATATCAGGTGGGGGATCGGGTCTATCTATACAACTTCCAAAGAGACCAGGCAAAACAGCGGAAATTCTTGCCTACATGGAAGGGACCCTTTGAGATCATCGACAAGATCTCCCCTGTGGCCTACAAAATCCACATCCCCAAAGGTCCTTTGGCAGAGGGGGAAGACAAGTGGGTTCACATAAACCAGTTGAAATGTTGCCATCCCAGGCACACTCTGCAACAACTGGAGGAATCCTCTGGAATCCTAGTGGGTACTGTCTCAGACTAATTCAGTTCCAACCATAAAACATACCACATCTAGTCTCTAAAATATTGTGATTTGCATGAAACTGTCTCTTAGTTATACTGTTTTTTTTTTTCAAAATAAGAATGTAATGTTTTGTGATGATGAAATGCATATGCTGCCCCACTATCACAACAGTGGTGGAAAAACGTCTATGAATAGGTATTGCCGCTCTTCCTTTGTCGTCCTAGGAGAAAGAAAACCTGGAGACGGGCCAAGGAGGACGATCCGGAGACCGGGAGCAGAGACGCAACGGGCCCGGTGTACCGCCCAATATTCCCATCAGGACCGGCGAGGAGAACCGATCGATCAGTACCGGATGGAGGAAAAGATGCTGAACTGTGCCATCTATTGGGAAGAAGATGAGGAAACATCCCAGGTCTTGCGAGTCCCATTCGTGAAATAGAATGGCCATCGCAAGAGGGGGGCTTGTGGGATGTATTTACCTATGCATCCGAGCCCTACCTCAAAACTGTGCAGTATTGACATGGAAAACATCATGATGGCCAGAGCGAAAATGCACAGGGAAATGCATGAAGAATAGGCTGCCACTCATTTTTGCCGATGTTATGGGCACAGAAGGACGCTGCCTAAAACCACCATTGGACTACCCACACAGTAGTCTGAAACCATTGGGAGTGGCAATGCTGATTGCCAAAAGCAAACCCATAACTGTTGGGAATTCATTTTCTTAAATCCCAAAAAGGGGTGCAGTACCAGTACTCACCACTACCCAAAAGCCGGCGTTTTAAAACGACCAGATTTTGTAGAAAACTGAATAAATGAACCCAAAACATGCCAAAGAAAGACATTTTGAGAGGTGGATCCAATGTAAAGTTATAATAATAATAATAATAATAATAATAATAATGTGGCATTTATATAGCGCTACGAACCCTCAGGTATCTGAGCGCTGCTTATTATTACCCACGGTGTGTGGTGCTCATTTATCGACCTCGGAAGGATGAAAGGCTGAGTTTGGCCCTGCCGGGATTCGAACCTGTGTTAGCAGGCTCTGCACGGGTGTCAAAGCGAGCGCTCTACTCGCTGTGCCACTTGACCGGCTTATATTCTGAAGTGACTTGAAGGTTTATAACAAGACTGGCTGAGCTGTGGATTTCAGCAGTTTAAGTAAATTTGGACTGAAAGACACTAAAAAAATCTAAATGTTTAAAAGAAATGAGTGACCTACTTTGAGTGTCACATAGGTTGCAATTGTTTAAATGTCATAGTTTTAAACTTAGAATCAGCATCCTAGCTGCATATGTAAAAAAATGTCTTGTCTTAAACTGGGGAACAGAAATGACATGTAGCTAAAAACTGGCTTAAAGAGATTCCAATTTTGCCTGGCAACTACCCCCCATCAGGAGTGAAACTTGAGTCACAGCTGTGTTCCCAGGCCTATCTGCCTTTTGCTGGCCACACTAAGGATATGCCATCTCTCTGATAATTGAATTAAGGGGAGCCCCCACAGAATACAGGAGCTCTGAACAAAGCCCTGTCCTGACTCAGGCAAATGTTTTATTGGCAGGAGTCGTAAATGGAGCTTCCTCTTGGCAGAAGCTGGGAGGGGCAGGGTCTCTGAGCTTGGCAGAAACTGGAAAGACTGGTTTCTGTACCATGTGACATGAAAAGACACACCTCTATAGCCAGAATATGGTTTTAGAAAAAGATGAATAACTCATAGAGCGGACTTGTGAAAATTATTTAAATGACACCATAATTCTTGTGATTTTTCTGCCCACATTTTAAGAGGTTTTTAGAACCGGTGGCATGTTCAGGGGGGGTTTAGCGGAAAAGAGGATATTACTCAAAATGTGTGCATGTGAAAAATCTGACACTTCATCAACTAATGTCCATACTCCTTGCGCACATGTGTGTAAATTTGGGGTAATGTCCGGGATTGCAAACCAGTTAAAAAGTGCAAAATATCGCTATTTCTGAATGCAAGCCCCCAGGAAGAGCAGAGTTTGAACAGGGTATACCTCCTGTGATATGTGATGGGTGCATGTAATTTCAAACCACTGTGTAGCTATGAAATATGTATTTGGTTCAAATCTAGATTTGTGTGCAAGTTGACAGGAGGAGTGGACTTTCTGCAGGCTGTAAAATGACATCACTCTGACACAACTTAGCTCCCCCAATCAGGGGAGAAATGAAAGCTTGGCCAATGATAAGTGGAGAGGGGCTGGCTAGTGATGCTGCTCACACACACCCATTTTAAAAACACATAAAAGCAGAGAGACAGGACAGATAGGGACCTTCAAATCCATTTGCAGCTGGAAGCTCTGCCGGGAAAATCCATACTTTACCTCCATCAACCTTCAGAGAGCAGACATAGAGACTTCAAATCTATCAAATCTCCAGAATCCAGAGAACCAGAGAGAGCTGACCCAGATCACTGTGAAGTGCAGAGACCAGAGTTCAGTCTAAAACCTGACCAGATCCGTGGCGAGGCCCATTTCACTCAAGAATATAGTGTGAGTACATAGCAAAACTGTGCAGAACCAATCTCTTAGTTAAAATAATATAATCAAAGCTATTTTAATCTAAGTAGAACTGCCTCCTAACTGTCACCTGTCATTTGTAAAGCTGTCACCTGTGATTTGCTAGTTGCAAGCTGCACTTGTCTTTGTGAACTTTAAAATTTCAATCTGAAAAACGACCTTTATTCAATCGCTCATATCTCCGCGACCGTTTGTGCTAGAGACTTGCAGTAACTTTCATCTGGAAGCTGAGATCCTAGGCTTTCCTAGGACCCCAAAACGATATTGCTAGCCCCTGTAGTTCCTCTGTAATCGCACCAGACGCATTCGCGAATTTTGCCGCGATTTGCAAATTTCTCCACGTGTGAAAACAGAAGCTTCTTGCTTTCATTTGCCAAAAATTCGTTTAACCTACCAATTACTCCTAGATCCTTGCTAAAGTGAGCCTGGACTAATATTAACTTGATTTCACTCCCCATGAACCTCCTAGAGGGAATTAAAAGCATTTTAGCATATTTTTTTTCTATATTGCCAGCACATATAAGAGCATTTTGCCTGTGTTTTAAACTTCTGTAGTCTAAGTTGCTGGGTGAACTGAATTACATTTGAATTGCATTTCTGAGAATTGTGTGCCTTCCTTCCATTTTCTTGCATTGCATAAAAGGGGGGGTGAATTGTCCAAGAAAGTGATTACATTGTCTTTTGCTGCAATCCTATCAAGTTATTTTCTGTACTGCATTTCATTCCACTTTGCATCCATTTGAAACCATAAAAGTATTGTTGCTATCTTATCCATTTCATGTCAACTCCTTAGTGATTATCAAGAAGTGTGCTAGTGCCAGATTCTCCGTTGTTAATCTTTATCATATCAGATTAAGTGTGCTATTCAATTATTAATTTATTATAAAGCGTGATATATATATATATATTGTTTAAATTATCAAATAAACCTTTAACTTGCAAAACAGAACTACTTCTTGGCTCAGTGGGGTCAGGAGGATTCCAAGAGAGGGGTGTTATATAGGGGTAGTCATCCAGAACGCATGAACTGGACATAAAGATATATCAATAAGGGTTTTCATTCAGTATTCTAGACTAGGCGTTGACTTGGCTGTAGTGCTGAATTGAATCCTCTTACAGTAGATAGATTTGATTATCTTGGAGTCACTTTCAGTGAAAACTGGCAGTGGTCTTGTCACATAGAGAAGCAATGTCTGAAAATGAGGCAAGCTCTTGGAGAAAGTTACCCCAATTAAAACGATAGAAAACACCTTTCTAAAAAAACCTCTTGGCTTACCGAGTTCAGCACCTAATTTTGCCACACATATTGAATTCGGAATCTCCCATATTGGCGATGAATGGCAGATGGCCCCTCTGTCGCATTGGTTGGCGGTGTGGTCGAATCCAAAAGCCACCCTAACACATATGATTATCAGAACTTTCACAACTGGCCTGTTAAAATCTAAAATACCATGTCTGTCTTATATTTACAAATGTATTTCTCAGTTGAACGCTCAGAACCTGCAATGTCCTTGTGTTCTCTTGTTACCATCCGCGGTAAACAAATATAAGCAATTGTTTAATTCAATCATTGTGTCAAATGGAGAAACATCTGGGCTCAGGGTTGAGTCTAATAGAAAGCATATGCTTATTTCTGAGTTGAAATTCTATCATAACTCACCCCTCTGTTAAAGTTCTTTACCATTGCACATTCCACTCTTACAGCATTTTTGAGTATTTTAATTACTTGCATGGGGCTTGAGAATTTAGAGAAATCTTTTTTTGCTGTCTTTCCAATTAATCAACACCAAATCACCAAAGCTTCCTTCCTTCCTTATGTTTACTTGATAACTTCCTTGCATCATAATACGCCTTTCATTTGAGCACATTGAATATTTTTGGCTACAAAACTTTCACTACCTTTTCTTATCCCTAATTTGTCACTTAATCATGATGGTGACAACTTCAAATTTGGTTCTCTATCCCTCATCAACCTGAAAGGAGAAACCCCTGTAGTTCAATGCGGCGTAGTTCTCATATGCCACACCATTGCATTTAATGCTTCCTTCAAGTCTAATTCGTACACTAATGCTTTTTGTAAGCACCCACACCTTACTCTATTCATCCTCTCCGCCATCCCATTGGTTTCTGGATGATAAACTGAAGTAAACCTCCATTTGATTCCCACTTCCTCCCAAAACGTTTTAATCTCATTTGCTGCAAACTGGGGCTCATTATCGGTTAGGATGGTTTCAGGGCATTCTTCCCTTCGGAACACTAGGTAGGAATTTGATTAAGTTACTGGTAATCACTCTATACACTAAGGGTCACATTTGTATCACAATTAGCACATGGCCAACAATCTTGTATTACTCTTTAAATTTCTTAATCAATCCCTGGCCACTTGAACCTATCCCTCACATTTTCCGCTTGGTAATAGTGAAGCTTGGGTGTCCTTCATGAGCTAGTTGTATAATTTGGTTTCTTAACAACTGTGGCGGGACCATTTTATATCCCCTTAACAACTGTTTCCCTTCAATAGATAATTCTTCGTTCGTATCATAAAATCCCTTGTGATTTTCTTCTGTGAGGGGTCAGTAATGTGAAGCGGACCACTGTTGATGATTTATCCAAACAGACAATTTTATTCTCAAATAAAATATAATTAAATGACTCCCTATCCCTACTCTGCTGAGGATTTCCCTGGCTAACCAAAGCTAAGGCAAAATATGCTAATACAGGATATCTGGTCCTCACACTAAGCAACAAATACACTAAGAAAATATATGGCAAAACAACAAACCATGAACAATACATATGTTCTTAATAACCTTCTAATGTCCTGGATACATTCCCTTCCTCAGGATTCAAGGTCAATTCTGCTAATGTTCAACCAACTAAAGAAATACCTCACATCAGTTCTTGTCAAAGTAAAGGTTTGTTGACCAAAGTTCCAATGATAGCAAATATTTTCTCCTTGGTGAAATATCCACTCTCCACTTCCACCAAATTGCACCAATTGTAATCTCAGCCGCAATGCTTTGTCACCTCTTTAAGAAGACCTGCCCCAGTTAAAAATAAATGCAATATCTACAACTGTAAGTGAGAGCCAGTTCTTGGTTAACAGTTAGCATTTCCTTAGTTACAGGTTTTAGAATTCAAAATTGTATGTTTGTCAGGATACCTTCACAGTGCTGCTGCTGCTTCCACTTCAACATCTTCACTTCTGCTTGATTCACCATGAGAGCAGTCACCTTTGTCTCACAGTACTCCACTTTGTTTAGGCCACTACAATGTTGCATCTACTGACAACCAGATATACCACCACAGCTTTAGTACTTTGGACTACAACCACAGCTTCAATGATTTTCCCCTTTAACCCAGATGTCAGATGCTACATAGATGCCTGTCTAGCGTCTTTGGACACTGCAGGGCATCGATATTGACTATGTATTTTAAATCTGTGTTTGTTTATTCATGTATATTGTATTGTGTTTTTATATTGGACTGCGCATATTTGTATGCAAGTTTTAATTTATGGACTTTTGATGCGAGTACACTGTCAAACTGACTGATTTGTACTTCTAGACAGGTTTCAACATGATACACTTTAAAGTACTTCAACACCTTCAAATAAGCAAGGCACTCTTCCTCTGAAAATCTCTCTTCAAATTGGGCAGCCTATTTACCTCTCTTGTCTGTCTGCCATAATAACAACCTGGGTCTGCTTTTAAGACTCACTTCTCTCTCTGTCTTCCACAGTCTCTGGCACTACAGGTTGCGTCAACTTCAAAATAGTCTTTACAAGCAGCCAGTTTCCCTTCCTCAATTTACCTTCACCTTCCTGCCAGCTATCAGCCCAAGTAATTACCCAGAAGCCTTGGTGCAACTCCATTAGCTTCAGGTAATGCTTGCACACATGTATCTTATGCCAGTAAAACTGTTATAAGATTCACAGTAACAGTTAATTTGCTTTTTTAACTCTGAGAAAGGCTGGTTTCCCTTTGAATATCCATTTCCATTGCCGGCACCACCAGAGCCTTGCCAGATGCTTTTGGCACTTACATGAGGCTGCAGGAGCAGCCCTTGCATCCTGCAACAAAGGAAAGCCCCTGATGTGCTCAGCAAAGTAATTACAATGCACTTAATGATCTAAGTGTGCTAGCACGGCCATCACTAGCATCGGCCTGACATTTTTTGTTCACCTCAAGGCAGTGCTTATTTCATTTTTATTTCATATAATCTGTGTGCACTTTGTTTGTGAAGCCAGGATGGGCTCTGTGGGCCCGGTCCCTGTTGCACCCCCAGCATGGCAGCCATCTGTTTTCACATGGGAGTACCTGCCCTCCCCTTCCAGCTGGCCAGCCCTCCATCTAAGGCCCAATAACGTAAGCCGGCAGGTGGAGAAGCCAGTCCCCACAAAGGTCATAAATAGGCCCTGTCCCCAGCAGCTTCTTCCTCCAATTCCATCATTGGCACCACCGGAACCTCGCCAAATGCTCCTGGCACCTCCACAAGGCTGCAGGAGCAGCACTCACATCCTGCAACAAAGGTAAGCCTCTGATGGTCTCAGTGAAGTAAATACCACGCATTTAGTGATATAAGTGTGCTAGCATGACTATCACTTGCACCTGCCTGACTTTCTTTGTTCATCTCCAGGCAGTGCTTATTTCATTTTTATTTCATATAATCTGCATGCACTTTGTTTGTGAAGCCACTTGGGCTGTGTAGGCCCTGTCCCTGTTGCACCTCCGGCATGACGGGCATCTGTTTTCATATAGGAGTGCCTGCCCTCCCCTTCCAGCTGGCCCTCTGTTTGGCCATCCCTCCATCTAAGGGCCAGTCAGGGAAGCCGACAGGCGGAGAAGCTGGCCCCTGCAAAGGCCCACAAATAGGCCCCTGCCTGAGCCTGACCGGGCCTGGGACAGCTCAAAGGGTCCCCTCTATCTCGTCCCCCGCAGCACCACCACATCTCTGCTTAATGGAACAGACACCCGGCATGCAGCTTGCTCCGCCACAAACTGGTGCCTTTGGAACTTTGCTCACCCACCACGAATACCTGTGAGTCATGTCCTGGATATTTTCATGCCTTTTTACTAACTCACACAGCTGTTGAACCTAGGTGTGCCTATGCCATTCTGCCTTTCTTTGTTTACTATATCCATTCTACCTAACGCATTTCTCTGCTCTTGGGTAATTCAAATCCTGGTGTGTTTGTAACCAGTCTTCACCACAACCTTGCATTGCATTTCTGTGTGTTTGGGTAATTCTATTCCTGGTGTGTTTGTAACCACTTTTCACCACCATTTTGCATTGCATTTATGTGCTTTTGGGTAATTTGAATTCTGATGTGTTTGAAACCACTCTTCACCCCCATTTTTGCATTGCATTTCTGTGCTTTTGGGTCAATCAAATCCTGGTGTGTTTGTAACAACTCTTCACCCCCATTTTTCATTGCATTTCTGTGCATTTGTACAATTCGAATTCTGGTGTGTTTTTTAACAACTCTTGACCCCATTTTCGGTACTCAAGTGTTTGTACTGCATCTGTTTTTCATCTTTCTCTAGCTACAAGGCCATTCTATCCTATCCTCGTTCTTATCGCGACATGGTTCACTTCTTTTGACTGCCTTCTCCCTGATGGCTATAAGATCATCTCCAAGCCTCGCCCTAACCGTGCTTGGATTGGGGTGCCCAGATATTCCCTGAGTGGGTCCCTTCTGCCCTCATACTCACCCAGCCCTACGCCTCCTTCAAGAGCCTGGCCTGCAAGCTGGTCATCTCTCCCACTTTCTCCTTGACCATTGCCACTATCTACAGGCCAGCTGACTCTATCACCCTGTTCCTCTCAGAATAGGTTGATTTCTCCTCCTCTCTTCTCACATCTACTTCTAAACTCCTGCTCAATTGGTGACTTCAACATCCATTTTGACTCCTCAATATCGGCATCCACTGTATTTTTGGACCTCTGCACCTCGCTCTCCCTCTCATTCTCCCCTCTGTTCCTACCGACTCGGCTGGACATACGCTTGATGCCTTGAACCACACTGATCTTTTGCTCTCCACCCCACTCACCACTCTCCTGGTCAGACCACTCCCTCCTCTGCTCCCACCTGGGTCTTCTCTGCCATCTGACCACACCTCCCCCATCTCTGCCAATCCAGTTCACGGACATCCGTCCAAAGGAATGAGTGTTAGCTGCTTCCTTCGCATTTACCTTCATCCTCCCCTCTCCCCCCAATGCAGACTCTACCTCTGACTCAGCTCTCAGTAACCTCCATCGTCACTAATACTCTCGACATTCTTACCTCAGTCATTAAGATCCACCTGAGGCATCCCTCCAAGCGTAACACCTGGTATAACTCTGAACTTGCAGCCCTGAAACGCAAGTGCAGAGCTGCGGGACGGAAGTGGGAGACCTCAGGCTCACCCTCTGACACGCTGGCCTGTCGCCTTCTCCAAAGGCGATACTGACTCTTCATTTGTGCTAAAAAAAAGGGCCCACTTCCAGGTTTGCGTCTCTGGTGCATCCAACAACATTTCTGAACTCTTTAAAATCTGCAAGGAACTAGCCAACCCTTCCAACTCACCTGTTTCCTCTCAGGCCCTTTGCAATGCATTGGCCACACACTTCACTGCAAAAACTCAGGACTCCCTCTTCCCTTTCCCCCTCTGATCCCCCATCTGCCTGCAACCTATGGCCTCCCATCCCCTTCTGACTTTCTCTCCTCCTTCTCTCCTATCACATCCAATAAGGTCACTAGAATTGTCGGCTCAATGAAGGTTTCCTCCAAACAGGTCTCCCCCTGTTATTCCATAACTATTAAGGACAACATTAGCTCTCTTGCCCCTGTGCTTGCTGATTTCTGCAAGCACCCTTTTGCTACTGGGTCTTTCCTCTCTTCCCTCAAGCACTCTCTTGTGTGCCTCCTCCTAAAAAAACCTTCTGCTGACCCCTTGTTTCCAGCTAACTACCGCCCCATCTCGAGCAACCCCTTCCTTGGGAAACTCCTGGAGAAGCTGGTATTCCCCCAACTGACACAGCACACTGAGCTTGTTGGGTGCCTACACGATCAACAATCTGGATTCGAGCATCCACAGGCACGGAAACTGCTCTCCTGAACACCTGTGAAGAACTGCTTGCATCACTTGGTTCTAACTCCCCAGCTGTTCTCATTCTACTTGATCTCTCCTCTGCATTTGATACGATCAACCACTCCATCCTCATGAAAATGCTCCACGATACCCTCGGCATCTCTGAGCGGGCACTGGACAGGCTGACCTCCTTCCTCAATGACCGTCCCTCCCAGTTTATCCTGGGCTCTTTCTCCTCCCCAACCTCTATCTCCACCTGTGGCATTCCCCAGGGATCCAACCTATCTCCCTGGCTCTTTAACATCTATCTTGCTCCACTTGCACGCCTAATGTTCACTTTCTCCCCCTCACTACCAGTGTTATGCAGATGACACACAACTCTTCTTTAAACGTTCCCCTGATCCCCTCCTTACTTCCTCTATCATTCCTGACTGCCTATCTGCCATCCAGTCCTGGTGAGCTTCCAACTATCTCTGCCTCACCGCCAGCAAGTCTGAGATTCTTCCCATTGCTCCCTATTTTTTCCCCTCACTCTGGCCACCATCTATGGGCCCTCCCCACTCTCTCCTTCATGTAAAGCCAGAAACCTTGGAGTCATCTTAGATTCCTCTCTTCCCTTCCTGCCTCAAATCCAGGACCTTGCCAAGAAGGTCCACTTTCAACTCCATCTCCTAAAAGGAATCCTTACTTTCCTCACTTTACCCCAGAAGCTCAATGTTCCTAGAGCTCTGGTACTCTCTAAACTGGACTATTGCAACAGCCTCTTCCATAATCTACCCTTTCCTCTCCAAGCCCCCTGCAAAGTATCCAGAATAAGGCTGCGAGAATTATCCTTGGCCTCAAGCCCAGGGACTATATCTCTCCAGCCCTAAAATCTCTCCACTGGCTCCCGGTTGCTGCAAGGATCAAATTAAAATTCCTCTGCATCATCCATAAGGCTGCCTGGGCCCAGGGACCACGCTATCTACAACTGGCTCTTACTAAATACTGACCCTCCAGATCTTTACGCTCATCCAGTGCCATCTCTCTTTGTGTCAAGTGCTTCTCTAAACAGAGAGCTGTTGGCTAATCCCTTTCCTCAGCTGGCATCGTCCTCTGCAACAATCTCCCTCTTCCGCTCTGTCTTGAGCAGGAACTCCTCAAATTCCAGAAGCTCCTCAAGTCTTTACTTTTCACCTCCTCCTTGCCCCACTCCTTTCCTTGCTAAACCCCACAGTTGCTGAGATTGATGACCCGGGCCCTTATGTGTCCTTCTGTCTTCTGCCCCCAATAGACTTCAACCTCTCCCAGCACTTGCCTTTGGGCACCCACTGGCCTGTGTTAGCTCATGGACCTGCACTTATTGTAATGGCAGTTGACCACTCTTACCAAGTTGGTCTCTGCTAGACACTTAATCAGCTGCTAGCACTTCCCCCCATGGTAATACTCGCACTTACCCACTCCCTCATTCCTTCTCTCTCTGCACTTGTACGTTCTGACTGTTCGTGCTGATGATACCCAGATCCTCATCCCGCTGACAGGGGATTATGACAAGGATTTGGACTTTGTAAATAGAGTGTACCTCATCATCCAGGCATGGATGGCCTCACACGGTCTATGCCTGAATGAGGACAAAACAGAACTCCTCATCCTAGGCACCACATCTAATCTCAACAAACTAGGCCAAAATTACTCCACCTTTGTAATCAACAACAACAAAATTACCGTAGCTAAGGAGGTCAAAACTCTCGGCTTCTACATAGACTCTACACTTACCTTCAAAAAACGAGTCAATGTTATGGCATCCTCCACATCCTATACATGCAAACTTATGATATGATATGATATGATATGGTATTTGTAACGCGCCTATACACAAGTGTTTCAAGGCGCGACGAGGCAGGGAGGGAGGGAAACAAGGGGAAGACAGACAAACGATCCTACTAGGCCAGGTGTCATTCAGATCGCGCAAGTGCAGAGGTAAGGGGAAAAGGAGGAAGTGCAGGGGGAGGAGGTGGGGGGGAAGTGCAGTACAAGGTAAGTAGCGTAAAAAAAATAATAAATAATAAATAATAAATAAAAAGGGCCGGCTGGTGGCAAGTGCGAGGTAAGTGCAGAGCAAGTGCTGGGAAGGGGGCTGTAGGGATACAGTGACAGTCCCACAGTGCAGGGGGAGCCAGGGAGGCAGTGCAAGTGGAGAGTGGCTGGGCCCTGGACCGAGGTTGCTGAGAGTGGTCCAGATGCAGGTTTAGTGCTGAATTCAGTGGGGAGTTAAGCAGGATTAGCAGGGGAGAGGGAGAGAGAAGGCAGAAGCGAAGAGGAAGGTTTTGAGGTGCTTCCGGAACCGGAGATGGTTCTCCTCAAGTTTCAGGGAGGCAGGAAGGCTGTTCCAGAGGGAGGCCCCTGCTGCGGAGAGAGATCTACCCCCAGCTCGTTGCTTCGAGAAGCGGCTGACCATGAGGGAGTTGGAGACGGATGAGCGAAGGGCTCGTGAAGGAAGATATTTAGGAAGAGAGAGTTGAAGGTATTTAGGTCCCAGGCCCCAGAAGGCCTTGTGGACAATGCAGAGGGTTTTGAACTTAATCCTCGCAGCCACTGGGAGCCAGTGAAGAGATTTCAGTCCTGGAGAGATACGGTCCCTGGGCTTGAGGCCAAGGACAAGTCTCGCAGTTCTGTTCTGGATAAGTTGCAGAGGGCGGAGAGTGGAGGCAGGCAGATTAAGATAGAGGCTGTTACAGTAGTCCAGCCTAGAGAGAACCAGGGCTCGGGAGACAGTGAGCTTCTGGGGGAAGGAGAGGAAGGGAAGAATACCTCTGAGGAGGTGCAGCTGGTAGTGTGACTTCTTTGAGACGTCAGATATATGAGGAGAGAAGGAGAGTGTGGAGTCGAAGATGACCCCGAGGTTTTTATCCTTGCAGGTAGGGGCAGGAAGGGGGCCAAGGGAGGCCGGCCAGAGAGCTGCAGGGAAGGAGGGAGTGGGTGTGCCGATGAGTAGAATCTCAGTCTTACTGGCATTGAGGCAGAGGTCATTGGCGGCACACCATTCCTGGATAGCAGACAGACAGTCGGAGATGAGGGAAGGAGAGGAGGAGGCCGAGGGTAGCCTGAAAATGAGCTGGGTATCGTCTGCATAGCACTGGAAGTAGGGGCAGAGAGCGGCGATGCGGTGGGCAAGGAGTGCCAGATACTGGTTGAAAAGCCAGGGAGAGAGGTTGGATCCCTGGGGGACACCACAGGTGGAGAAAAAGATGTCAGAGAGGAAGGAGCCCATTTGGACCTGGGAGGGTCGACCGGAGAGGAAAGAAGTCAGCCAGGCCAGAGCCTGACCAGTGATACCCAGGTTATCACGGAGACAGTTGAGCAGGATGGCATGGTTGACAGTGTCAAAGGCAGAGGAGAGATCGAGCAGAATGAGAACACAGGGAGTGTTGGAATCGAGGTTCAGGAGCAGGTCCTCACGGATGTTCAGGAGAGCAGTTTCCGTGCTTCTGGCCGCTCTGAAGCCGGATTGATGGTCATGAAGATTACCAGCAGATTCAGCATGGAGGTTAAGCTGGGAGATGGCCAGTTTCTCCAGGAGCTTACCCAGGAAGGGAGTAATGGAGATTGGGCGATAATTGGCCGGGCAGGAGGGGTCGGCAGAGGGTTTCTTGAGGAGGGGGTGCACAAGGGAGTGCTTGAGGGGGGATGGGAAGACTCCAGAGGCGAATGAGTGGTTGCAAAAGTCAGCCAGGGCAGGAGCCAGGGAGTCGATGTGGTCCTTGATGGTTTTGGAGGAACAGGGGTGAACCTGTTTAGACGAGGCTTTCATAGATCGGACTTGTCTGGAAACCTCATCAGCAGAAAAAGGTGGAAAAGCAGAGAAGGAGGGTGGAGGGGCGGCTGCAAGAGAGCAAGAGGAAGAGCCGGGAAGAGAGGGAGGGAGGAGAGAGGAGGAGAGCGAGGACAGGATGTCCTGAGTTTTTGAGATGAAGTGCGAGGCCAGTGCAGTGCAGAGGGCCTGGGAGGGGACAGGAGAGGTAGAGACTGCAGCGGGGTTGGCCAGCTCCTTGCAGATTTTAAAGAGTTCGGCTGAGTTGTTAGATGCCTCAGAGATGCGGGCTTGGATAAGGGCTCTCTTCTTGGTGAGAACGGAGAGCCGGTATTGCCTTTGGAGCAGGCGACAGGCCAGTTTGTCAGAGGATGAACATGAAGCACGCCATTTCCTCTCTGCCGCCCTACACTTGCGTTTTAGGGTGACGAGATCCGAGTCATACCAGGAGTTACATTTGGCTTTGGGCTTCAGGCGGATTCTCATGACGGGGGCAAGGATATCGAGAGTATCAGATATAGAGGAATAGAGCATGGAGAGGGCTGTGTCAGGGTGGGAGTCAGCCGAGGGGGGGGAGGGGGCGAGAAGGTAGCAGCGAAAGCCTCAACTGACACGCGCTTCATGGGTCGGATGACCGAGAAGGTGGGTGGCAGTGAAGAGGGTGGCTTTGCCTGTGGGGTAGGGAGGGAGAGGTGGGAGGATAGGAGAAAGTGATCGCTCCAGGAGAGAGGAGTGGAGAGAGGAAGGGAGAGGGGAAGGTCAGAAGAGATCAGAGCATCAAGAGTGTGCCCTGCAGAGTGAGTAGGCCCAGATGGGAGAATAGAGAGTGAGAGAGAGTTACAGAGTTCGCGAAAGAGACCAGTGGGGGGACAGGAGGCATCGAGGTGGATGTTGAAGTCACCGAGAAAGAGGAGTTAGGTGGTTGAGGACAAGAGTGAGGAGGAGAGGTCAGCCCATTCAGAGAGGAAGGAGGAAATTTGACCAGGTGGCCGATAGATAGTAGCCACAGTAAGGGAATGGCTAGGAGAGAGAGAGAGTCGGCAGACAAGGCATTCAAAAGAGGAGTAGGTCTGCGTAGGAGTGACAGAGGCAGGAATCCACTCAGGGAAGATAAGGGCAACACCACCCCCTGAACGGTTGGGCCTGGGCACGGAGAGGATCTTGTAACCGTCAGGTAGGAGTGTGTCGAAGCTGGTGGCAGAGCTGGCTGTGAACCATGTCTCAGTGAGACCGAGGACGTCGAGGTCCAGTTCCTCAAGAAGGCGACAGATATCAGAGGAGTGCTTGATGGCAGAGCGAGCATTTAGAGTGGCAATGTGGAGAAGGTTGCCACCTTTGAAAAACTTCCGGGGAGGGGTACAGATCAGAGGTATGCCCTGCGGAGGTGTTAGAGAAGGAGTTGAAGAGGGAGCAAGAGAAGGGGCAGGGAGGGAGGGGAGAGGCAAGGTAGCCGAGGACAGAAGAAGGGGGACAGCGGGAGCGGAGAGGAAGTTGATGAGGCGTGGGAGGCGTCTATCAAAGAGGTGAAGGTTGGCCTGAGGGCCTTGGACCAAGACGGTCCCGTTAGCATAGACATTAATGATGGCCTTAGAGGAGTGGAAAGGGGCCAAGAGGACATCCCAACGGGTGCCACCATTAATGGGAGAGGAGGAGAAAGGAGAGAGCACAGAGACCATGTGAAGGGTCCATAGGTCAGAGCAGCCAAACCATTCCTCTCCCCAATCAATTGTATCAGCCTAGCTAGAGCTCTGATCCTGTCCAAGCTGGATTATTGTAATGCTCTATTTGTAGGCAGCAACAAATATATCACAAAGAAAATTCAAATTTTACAAAATAATGCTTTAAGAGCCGCCCTAAGCCTCCCGAAGAAAGCCCACATCTCAGAGACTAGGAGATCTGTTAATTGGCTTTCAACAAAAGACAAAATCTTCCTTAAATCCGTCTCTCTGACCCACAAATGCCTACACCAGGCGGCCCCTGAATACTTGATAACGAGACTCACTAGACCAGTATCTTGCCGCCCTTCCAGAAAGGTAAACTCTAATCTCCTGCTAGTGCCAAGATTCAAACGTACTATTTCTGGAGGGAACAGTTTTCCTGTTAAAGCAGCACAATTTTGGAACTCCTTACCACCTGCCATCAGGGAAGACCTCCCTTACTTACAATTTAGGTCCAAGACCATCCACTGGCTCAAGGAACATGACACCTAACGCCTCTCCCGGCCACGCTATACTCTATGCAAATTGTGTTTATTCATCCATTGTGCATATGTACTTCCACTGATCTTTTATGTTTCGTCATATTATATAACATGTAAATATTGTATAATTTTGTATCTATAACTTGCTGTATCGGCTCTCATATTTGAAGTTTCCAACAATGTAACCTCAGTTGGACTCTATCTATGGCGCCACTGCAACTAAGCTCTACAACCCTCTTGCTACTTCTGCGCCCTGCTACCCTTGGGTTAGGTGCGCATTATAAATAATAAAGAATTACAATTAGGCTTAGAAGGACTGCCTCTTTCTTTCTTCATTGTAATTATAGTTGCCTTTCATTCCCATGTTCCCTCCCCGTTGCCCTGTGGGCGCTTTGAAACACAATTTACTTGATGTATAAGCACCTTATAAAATGCACTATAAATGCATTGAAAAAATAATATGGGGCGACTCTTGGCTTGGGCAATGCGTGCTCTCCTCTTCAATAGTAGATGCACGTTAACGTTGTATATATGAAAAGCATGCTGCATTAAAGTAAAGGATAGAGTTCAGTCTTCCTTTGGTAATCACAATTAGGCACACGCGACCACTCCTTGATGTAGTTTTCACAAGTTAAAGGTTTTAATACTTGTTTATCAAGGTTAGGTTTTCAACAATGGCCTTTGCAACATTCAATCTTCTTAATTAGTGACACGCAACCACTCCTTCAGAAGGATACAGATGTTTAACGGTTGAACAATGGGTTAAAGCAGAGTTTGCTCTTCATGCGAGTAAAAGGACTTTCCAAATATACACAAGTGCTACTTTTCCATTGTTCATGTATTATATCTTCAACAAACAACTTCTGCCTGTTTTAAACCATAAGCGACTGAATAGGGAACTGGATACTGTTGCCGGCAATGCTTGCGCAAGGTAATAGAATGCCAGACTTCCATCACCGACTTCTTTAACACTTGTTCTGTAGGTCGCACCATTTCTATCACTTCTGCCACAACTTCTACTGCTTCTGAGGGAGCCACACCCTTCTTCTCTGCAGGTGTCTCTGGTCCGGCCACATGTTTTTGGAGCCCCTCTTGCTTCTCAGACCCACAGCTTGGAAACTGCTCCTCGCCTTGTTCTCCAGCACGTTTGCTGCATGGCAACCACAGCAATCAGGCTCACATGAGGAAAGACATCTCTCCTGCATGCCTCTGCACTTCAGAGTTTGGGGGAACAGGACCCTCTCAGAACAAGCAGGTGAAATCTGCTGTCTCCACGTTCAGGCATCCCTCTTTTTCTCCCACTTCTGCTTGGTTTTCCAGCCTGGTTCCTTCTTCTTTCTGCTACTACAGCTACAGCTCGCACTCTGGTCCCAGCTCCAGCTCCTTCCAATTACCTGCACCATAGGGGGCCTTTTATGTCTCCCAAGTTCCTTCAGATGTGGGCTGTTAGGCTTAATTACCTGACCACTGCTACAGTGTGCCTCTTCGGCCCTCCTCCTTGTCCCAGTACTCATGGAATTTTGGGACCTGTAGTCCCCTTCAACAAAGCTAGGTCTTTTAAGCATTTATTTGATTTTAAGGGCCTATTTATTGCCCTTATAATCATTCAAAGATGGATTAGAATTTGTGGTTAAAGAGCAAGATATTTGAAGATATTTGACTTAAGGCATTTTTGCCAGATCGTTTTACATTATACATTTGGGAATAAGAAGGGTATTCATCCTGAAATGCCTTAAAAGTTATTTCTGTTAACAGGGCATGTTCAGATTTAACAGAACTTGGACCCATAGTCAAAGATCTTATATGTGGGTGAGGGACATTATAATGACAATATGCCATTACCTATTTTGGCAACCCAGAAAGGTACTTCATTTTAGAGGAGAAATACCACATCTCATCCCACAGGATGTCCTCACCGCCCTGCCCCCTGTCTCCTCCCAGGTGGTCCACCCACAGCACACCACCCCCAAGGTCAGGATCAGGAAACATCTGCCTTTCCCTGTCCACCTGGGAGGAGACATTAGGCAAGGTTTCAGTGAGGGATCCATAGGATTCTTCACACTTCTAACACATGCTTTCTTACCAGACTTCACTGACCCATCTCATAATTCAATTCAATTCCTTGCCCCCCTCTCCCTTCAAGGTTCTTATGAATGGATGTGTTCTTCAGAATAGCTCCAACTACACACTCTTTTCCTGTTTTGGTTTCTTCCCCTCCTTGCAAAGGCATCCTCAAGAGAAAATCTGCTATGCAATTTCCTTTCCCTGGTAGGTAGTGTACCATACAATTTTATTCCATTAATCTCAGTCCTAAGCTTGGTATGGTTTTAGACATCCCTTGAACAGTAAGGACTTCCGCTAGTGGTTTGTGATCCGTCCTTAAGAAGAATTCTTCCCCGAAAAGGCATTGACGGAAATGTTCAATTCCCCAACAACCAGCTAGAACTTCTTTTTCTATTACTGAATAACGGGACTCTACTTCTGACACACTGCGGGAAGCAAAATATATAATTTTCTCTTTTCTTCCTTCTACTTAGCACATAACTGCCCCCAAACCTTTACAACTTGCATCTAAATGTATTGTTTTCTTCCCTGGAGCAAAGTCACCCAAGCATGGGGCTTTAAATATTCCTTTCGTCACCTCTTTGAATGCTTGTTCAAATAACTAGTTCTACTCATACTTTACATTCCTTTTCATCAATTCTCTCAACGGAAATGTAATATTCACAAACGTTTACTGTAGAATTCCACAAGACCCAGAACTTAGCATAGCACATCCTTATCTCAGGGCTTTTGAGTCTCTATGATAGCCTTCGTTGGCTTATCCTTTGGTCTATACCCACCCTTAGAGGTTGTGTGACCTAAATAATGTACCTCTTCTTTTCTGAACTCACACTTAATGTATTATACGGTCAGTCCCTTTTCTCCTAATCTTTTTGGAACTTCTCTTAGTCTTCCATCATGTTCTTTCCTGCCTTTACCATAAATCAAAATGACATCATGGAACGCAATTACTCACTTAGTTTGATTGAACATGTGTTGTCATGATGCATTGAATAACCACTGCCATGGAAGCTAAACCAAATGGCATCCTTAAATAACGAAACATCCCAATTCTATCATTAGGTAATTGAGTCTGGTGGTGTGCTATTGCTAGATTTATTGTAGTAAACAAATTAGCTGCACCAATTAGATTTAGCATTTCTGATATTACTTGAAGTGTGCATTTCTCTATAACTGCATTTTTATTTAAACCTCTCAAGTCTACACATATTCTTATCTTCCCACTTGCCTTACTGGCTACTATTATAGGACACCCCCTTTCAGTAGCTTTTACTGGTTCAGTTACCTTCTCCTCTAATAATCTTTCCAATTCCTTTTTTACTTCCTCTCTCATTGATATTGGAATTATTCTTACTGTATGTGAAATCATTTTGACTCCTTCTGTCCTTGTGGACATATCTCTTCAATTTGCCTATGCCACCCTTAAATATGCTCAGAAATTGGGCTCTTTATGTTTCATGCTCCACCTCTCCATTTCCTCTAACTTCCTCTTGTTTTACAACTACTGATACTGGGTTTTCACTTTCTTCACTTAACTTAATCTCTATTTTTGCATGATCTTCCCAACCCAATACATTCACTTCTTTCTTTGCCACATACACTTTCACTTCTGCAATGCGTCCTCTGAATTCTACTAAGGCATTCCTATACCCTTGACTCATTATAGTTGAACCTTGATGTCAGGTTGTAGACACAGAGTCTACAATCAATTCTGTATCTATTCATCAATTCTGAATATACACTTTGGGGCACTCCCTTTAGCTCTTACTGCAGTTACTACTTTTCCTTCCACTTCTTTCTCTTGATCAGTCACACCTTCAACTACCTGGTTTTCTCCTCCCTCTACACAAAATCGCAAAGTGCCCTGTAATATTACAGTGTGAGCACCTTTGGTCCGGTGCGGAACAATATCTCGAATTGGTATAATGTGCCCAATTCGCAACAGTTTCTCTTTTTTTGTTCATTCCTCTCCCCCATCATATTTTAAGGTTTTTGCCATAGCGCTGTGATGCCCTAACTGGTGTATGTTGCGCTTTACCAATAGTTTAACATAACAAATACTTTAACATAACATATTTCTTATTCTTTTCTTATTCTTTTTGGTCCTTCCTTAATTCCTCTTTTCTGCAATCTTGTTTAAGCACTTGTACTTTTCTCCTCACTACAGCTACTTCTGTGTCTGTTTTTTCTTTATCCTTCTCTTTCAGTGCCTTGGATCATAGCGTGGTATGCTCTACATTTTGAGCTATGGCAATAGTTTGTTCCATTGTTGGATCAACACACATCCATCATCTCTCTTGTGTCACTCCACTGTTCGTGTAAATGATGATCTGATCCCTTATCAACTCATTTAGGGATACGCCTCTACCAAAATTGCAAGGTATCGCTGATTTCTTCAAGGCACTCACACACTCTTCAACTGGTGTTTCCGCTCCTTGTTTCCTCGAGTAGAAGTCAAACCTGTTTACTGCCACATTTGTCTTTGGGCAATTGCATACATCAAATTGTCTCATCACTTTCTCATACACATCCCTGCCATTAACCTCTTCTTCTCTCAATGAGGGTAGTTCCCTCTATTTCCGGTGTAATTCTGTTCCTAAGGAGTGTAGTAATAAGGTTTTGTTTTTAGCTGGAGTAAGCCCTTCATAGTCTATGGTGCTTATATAGTTTCCCCAGTATTCTTTCCACTCAGTCCATGGTCTGGGATGTTCCTCTGGGGTTGCCAAAAAAATGGCTGGTGAGGGTGTATTGTTGTATTTTACATTTCCACCTTTTCCTAACCTTCTATGCTTCTTCCTCCTCATTGTCTCTTATTGCTCTCTTCTTTCTGGATGTGCTTCATTACTGTTCAGTTGCCTTCCTTGGTGTCCTATTTGCCTTCATAACGTCCATTGCATTCCTTATGCGTCATGGTACTTTTCTCTAAACCTTGCGTGATGTTCTTTCCTATGAACTTGTGCGCTGAAGATCAGTGGGCATGTATGTCTCTTTGTGGACTCCGCCACGTGCCAACTGTACGCTTTGCTTCTGCCACCGCCAGCGGTCTGCTTTACCTCAGTAACACATTGGTTTTCTTTTGAAATGTCATCACTTGCAAGCGGTCCGTGATGGTTATGACCCTCTACTGGTGCATTCTGGTCCATCCCATTCGGCCTCCTGGTCTCACCTTGTCAACTTGTTTCTCAAAGGTCTCTGGAAGTTTGCTTGTCACTTGATCTCTGTTATTTCTCCATTTATAGCTTCCTTCTAATTCTTGTTTTGCGCCTTTTAGGGAAGGGCAGGATGCAGCAAAATCCCATCTTCTGTCGCCAGTTGCCAATTGTAATAACTGGAGGAGTCTCATATGGATTTAAATCCTTTATTGTAGCTTAATCTTAGCTCTTGAATCCTGCATCGACCTTCCTCCCCAACTCCTGTTTTCCCACAAACACTCCTCCACATTCTCTATTCCACATTCCCAACCCTCCACTCTAAACTCCATCTTACAACGATATACAACAATCATCGTGAGCTGGGCTGTGGCCCGCCCCTCAGCCCCGCCCACATTACAGGCCACCACCCCAACCTCCCTACCCCTGCACTAAAGGGGGGTGTTACCACAGTAAATGTTGTCCATTTCCAGCACTGCATGGAAAGGTGCGGAATCTTTTAGTGTTTGCAACTGCTCACCGTGTGATGTTTGCAGCACTTTAGACAGTTGTTCTCACTACAGAGCAACACTCTGGGAGAGGAAAATACAATTGTCATTGCGCCACAAGGATCAGGATGTTTGTAGTTCAAACTGTGGTGAAAAGCAATGCACCTTGCTGTGAACACTGCATGTATCTTAGAAGAATCGCCCCTTATATCTCAAATGTGTTGCCTTATTACTCTTCAAGTACTCAAGTTGAACCAGATAACAGTGATTTGTGAAATGTAAGACCGGAACTGAAAAAGAGGTGTCCCGACAGTGAAGTGAACTCCCTGTAGTGTCTTGCTTCTATGTTTGTTCTGCCCCGTCCCCTGTCTATGGGCCCCATTATAATGTTGCTGGTAGGGTAAGCTCACCGGCACCCTTGTTTCTGGACCAGCAAGCTACGTGTTTGCCTGCCGTGGCCACTGTGCCCGACAGGTCTGACCCTGCCGGACGCAGCAGTCATGGTAGGCAAACCCTTCACGGAAGCACCAGCACCATTAGCAACGATGTCGGTGCTTCCGTGTCCCCACTCCCATAGGACTCTATGGGAATGGGGACTTACAATTTACCAGTGCCTGACTTTCCGGGCCTTGTAATAGCCCAGTGGCAACAAGAAGTCAGACGCCGGTAAATTAGAACGGGTCTGGCGGTAACCCGTCTGTAGTACTGGCAGGGTTACTGATGAATCCGTAATGAGGCCCCATGTTTTTCTAGTCCTGAGGAAGGGACTTGTCACGTAGTGGTGGGCTACGTGCAGTCCAAGAGAGGCACGAATAAAAAGAAGTTACATTCTGACCCTCTCTGAGTTCTAGTTATTATTTAAGCTTGATATACTCACTGAGTACTGTGAATACTGATACCAACATCAGTATACAGATAAAAATGAGTACGAAGCGTACCTGCGTGCCCGCGTGTGTTTAAAGGGCTGGTTGCTCCGTCATTGCGTGCAAGTCGTGCTCGTCAGAACAACGTCCAGAAGATGTCTGCAACACGGAAGGACATCGGTGAGAATGTGCACGAAATGCCTACCCGGCAGCATCTACTGCGCTCTGCGAGATTATGCACCGCTCGCTTGCTGTGAGCTCCAGAGAGGGCTGCTGTGCCCCATGTCGGGGTGCCAACGTGCAGGCCGCAGCTCGCTTGGAGGAAGGGAGCTCTAAAGGAAGTGTCCCTCCCACACTCAGCATAAAACTTGTCAAGTGAAAGCATGCTCCTCACCCGGCCAGGAAACACTTCATCCTGATTAGAACCTTGCCCTCAGCAAGTTGCAAGGAGCCTGTATGCCATGTGCAGAGCCTGAGCGCCACATGCAGCCACATTTCACCATGTCACTGCACGACAGTTCAGTCAGCAGAACCAAACAGTGACAAGGCCCTCAGCACACAATTACAGTGGGCAACCACCGGGACAGAAACTAATTCGGAAAGCGAAGCCTCCAGCTTAAATGCCATCCCATCAATACCTGCTCTCAGGACACCAAGAAGGGAGGATGAGAGCCATGAATCCCTGCAGCTACAGGCCGTCCCCCCATTTGAGATTTCAGACACCAGCAGTCTTGCATCACGCTGGAACAGATGACTAAAAGAGCTAGAATCTACAATGATGCTACTGGGGTAAGGGATGGACGACGTCTGAGAGGAATACTATTGCGTTCACTAGGCCCGATCGTGCGAGGCATTGAGCTTGAAATGCCAGAAAACACCAAAGACTCTTTCACAGGCATTGTTGATTCATTAAACACCTATTTTGCCCCGGACAGAAATATTGATTATGAGAGACATATATTTCACGCTACCACTCAAGAGCAGTGTGAATCCTTGGATACGTTCATAATCAGACTGTGAAAGAGTCAAATACTGTGACTTTTACAATTATTCAGCGTACGAAGCTCTGAAATCACAAATGATGGCAGGTTGTGAATCCGAAAGAGTTCAAAAAGAAACTATTGCAAAAAGACAGATCCTTAGAAAATATTCTAATGCTTGCAAGGGCCAACATGGCCATCTCCATGCAGGCGGAATCATTGGGAAACATAAAGATTACCCAGACAGTAGCTGCTGCGCCCATATGTCAAGTTCAAGTGGCCGACAAATAAAACACCAAAGAGCAACGCAAATGTTATCAGTGTGGGTATAATTTCCCACAGGTTGGCCCATGCCCAGCGATTGATCACACATGTGATGCCTGTGGAGGTGAGAATCACTTCCCGCCTATGTGCAAGAACATTAAATACATCCAGCAAAAGGGCGCAGAGAAACCTCGCTCGACAAGATGGCGGTCTCCCACATCCAACCTCAGAAGTCCTCCAACCAGACGGCAGGAGTCCCCACGCAAATACCCAGAAAAACGAGATGAATATCGTAGAGCATCCACCCCAGAAGAACCGAGAAGAAAGTCAACATGTCAAAAATAAGGTAAATAGCAATTTCTCCATGACGACTGGATAAATCTGACTCCTCATCAAGTGGGGATTGCAAGAGAGGCTACGTCCATACCATCAGAAACAAAACGGCAGTGGAGTACGGTCCAATGCTATTGATTCAAGTAAATGGAAGCACCCATGAATTCATGTTTGATACAGAGGCCACAGTTAATGTGATAAATGAGGATACATACCGAGGACTCAAACATATCAAGAAACTGCAGTCTCCTGACATCAACATATATCCATATCGGTCCAACAAACCACCTGTTCTTACAAAGACAAATCCGCAAAACTGGTCATTTATGTCATGAAGGGTGAGATGCCAGAGGCAGCATTCTCAACTTCAAATCAGCCATGCATATGGGGTTGGTGCACATAATGTACCAAATCATGTCAGCATACACCATGGACCCTAAAGACATGATAGTGAAAATGTCTCCGGCGCTATGTACGGGACTAGGAAAATTAAAAGAGAAGCACATTAAATTGCACATCAACCCTAGAGTAAAACCAGCTGCACAGCATTATCAGGGAATACCTCTGAACATCCACGAACAAGCAGTGACGAAATACAAACACTACTGGATCAGGATATCATTGAACATGCAACCAGGTCCACGCCATGGGTCTCTCCCATTGTTCCAGTGCCCAAAAAGGAAAATGGGGGAAAAATGTGAACATGTGTAGACATTCGAGCACCCAATTTGGCCATTGAAAGAGAAAGACATCTATTTCCAAGAATGACGGACATGATGCACTTACTGCCTGTGTCGAAGGTGTTCTCAAAGTTGGACTTAAACAAAGGGTATCACCAATTGGAGTTACACCCCGAATCCTGATACATTATACCTTTACGACACATCTGGGGCTAATCAGATACAAGAGACTCCGTTTTGGAGTCTCTTCTGCTGCTGACATTTTTCAAAATGAAATGCATCATCAGGCATATTCTCCAGTGTCTCAACTATAGTGGTGACATTCTAATGTTCAGAGCCACACAAAAAGCACACGTCGACACCCTACGGCAGGTGTGTATGGCCCTGGATAATGCCAACTTGACCTTAGATCCCGCCAAGTGGCAAATTTAGCAAAGCGACCTTAAAGTTCTTTGGACATCTATTTTTGAGTGAAGGTTTACAACCTGGCCCGGCTAAGGTGCAAGCTTTAATCAACAGGCCAACTCCCATGTCAATGTCAGCAGTACAGTCTTTTCTCGGAATGGCTAGCTACTGCAAAAGATATATTCAAGATTTTGCATCGGTCAGGATGCCCTTACGACTGCTCACTGGCAAAGGTCAAGAATTTACATGGTCACCAGAATGCGAAGAAGCCTTCAGAGAGATCAAATCGTACATCTCATCAGCATCCTGCATGGCATATTACGACCTCGACTTGGAAACTGAGCCGACCGTTGATGCGGTGGGTTTGGGTGCCATACTGGCTCAATTCAAGCCAGGCTCCGCGTCATCCCGACACATCATTGCGTATGCCAGCAGAAGTTTGTCACCCACTGAATGTGCCTATTCTCAGCCTGGGCAAGAGAGCTTGGCTGTAGTTTGGGCATGTGAGCACCTGTTTTTATATGTATGGAAGTTCACCATCCTCACTGACCATCAGGCGCTCGACCATCTATTTCAAGGCCCATGCCAAAATGCCTGAGTGGAAAGCACTCTGGGGACTAAAATTGCAAGAGTATTGCTTTGTCATTGTACACAGGCCAGGGAAACACAATAATGCCGCAGACTTCCTGTCCAGATATCCGCTACCTGCAAAAGAAGAGGCGCAGTTATCCAAAGCGGACCAATACATCAGTTATAGTACAGATAATGCACTCCCGAAGTCAGTGACCATTCCTGGCATCGCCATGGCAAGTCAAAGAGAAGGTGTTGTCAGGAAAATGGTGTGACCTGCGAAGCAGTGATGAAGTACTGTTGGAGAATGAGCGAAAACTATGGACGTCATTCCATCTTGTGAAAGACGTGCTGTCTGCCTCACCTCAAGGACTGCGGCTGAAGGAAAACAGAATCGTCATCCTTGTGTCCAGGGGAGTTGCTAGGTCTGGAAAAGACCCGGGGCTAAGCTGATGTTGGAACTGTTGGGACTGGGGGCTAGCTAGTCTTTTGGCTGTAGCTCCTGAGATTCTATCCGGGGCTACAACCAAAAGATCAGGGGCTATAGCCCCCTTAGCCCCCCCCTAGCAACGCCCCTGCTTGTGTCCCAGCAAGATAATTAGTTTGGCCCACGTAGGACATAGGGGAATCGTCTCCACTAAAAGACAGCTCCGAACAAAATTATGGTCCCCAAAAATGGACGATAAAATTCAAAGTGCACTGAAAAACTGTGTTGCATGCAAAGCAGAGGCGCTGCGGACATATCCGGGACCTCTCAAAATGACACTGATGCCGCTGAGAGTGTGGGACAAAGTAGCTATTGACATGTTTGGACCCCTACCAAATGGCAAGTATGTTTTAGCAGCCATGGATGAGATGCCTCGCTTGCCAGAAATTCATTTATTTCACTCCACCGCTGCCCATGCAGTGATTCCAGACCTCGACAAAATGTTTGCCGATTATGGCATTCTGCCAATGGTAAAGTCGGAAAATGGTCTGCCATTTAGCAGACGGGAATTTGCCAGGTTTGCGGAACACATGATGTTCCAACATAGACGGGTCACCGCCTTTTGGCCTCGGGGTAACGGTACCGTTGAAAGGTGCTGGGCCAACATTAAGTGCACCCGACAGAAATCCACCAACACATGAGGGACTTTTTCACAGGCCATTTGCACACTACTGCGAGACTGTAGAAACACGCTGCACAGCTCGACGGGAGTATGTCCATCAGTACTAATGTTTGGAAGAATGGTTCGAACACGGCTTCCACAAGTAGGAGATGCAGCGAGCTGTCCACAAGGCCAGGACCAATGATGGTGCCAGCAAGAGGGAAATGAAGAGATATGCAGAACGGAGAGGGTCGGCAAAGGAGCCAAACATACAAGTGTGTGATTCCGTTCTAGTACGTCAACCTCAAGGACAGAAGAAAGCACCCACTTTTGATCCAGATTCAGTGACTGTGATGGCAGTTCAGGGATCCATGGTATAAGCTGAAAAATCTGGTTGTTCCATCACCAGAAACTCGTCATCCTTCAAGGACCTCACAGGACATATCAGTCACCGTGAAGTTTCAGCAGAAGTAGTGAGTTCTGAAGACAGCTGCTCTGATTACGTGGAGGCCGATGTAGACACTGATCCCAGTTGAAGTGGGGGTGACGTTGAAGTGACTGTCCGTCAAAGTCCAACCAAAAGAGTAGTCCGCAAGCCGTCCAGATGGATTGAGGAAATGGAATTAAATGTTATGTAGTAATTCATGTGGGGGGGGGATGTAGTGTCTTGTTTCTATGTTTGTTGTGCCCCATCGTGGTGGGCTACGTGCAGTCCGAGGGAGACACCAGTTCTAGTTATTATTTAAGCTTGCTATCCGAGTACTACGAATACTGATACATTGATCAGCTTACACTTAACTTACACTCACCTGTTCCAAGCATGAGCGCCATTTAGGAGTCGCCAGGGGTTGCAACTGTGACCCCTGAGGTCTCCCTTGCTACCCCTAAAAAAAATATATATTTTTTTTAATCGAGGCTCATGGGCAGTGCCAGCAGCATGTGGCTCTTTGTTTCTGAAGTGGCTGGTTTTCTGATAGCTGTAGCTGGTCAGATAGCTCAGTGGGTTAAGCACTGGCTGCTGCTATGTTTGTGTGATCTGCAGATTGCAAGTTCAACTCCCACCAAGGTCAAGTCAGCCTTTCATCCTGCTGAGGTTGATAAATGAGTACCAACACAGGCTGGGTGATATTGTATGCACATTTTTTCTATATGAAGTGCTTGAGTGTAAGTGCTATATAATAACATCATTATTGTTTGGCCTTGGACGTCTGCTTGCACTCACAGTGATTTGGTAATATGGGTCTATACGCACTGATATTAACGATACATATGGTGATCCATTCTTGTATGAAATGTAAATCCCTTTACAGTAAAATCGTAACCATGTTTTTCGTAGTGTACTTAGAAACAATGCTATATGATGCCACTTCGGGTGGGGTCAAATGACATCCCTTCCTGTGATGTCATCAGAGGTCAAGGGACGTGTGATGTTACTTCCGCTACCCCTGGCATTTTGGTGAAATGACGCCCCTGGTTCCGACTGAGGTGACTCAAACTTTTATCATAAGAGTTTGATTGCAACAGGCACATTTTATAAATGCTATAATCTGCGCTTTGAGACTTGGCGCTGTATAAAATACTAATTTTTAAAGTGACTCTCAATGTCACTCCACTTCCCTTCCCCATCTGCTTGTAAGCTCACAGTGCTCTGAAGCCTCTCAAGGGTTGCATGGTAGCACTACTAAAACACACCACCCAACTCACACGTTTTTGGCACCCGCCATAGAGTTAACGCACTGCCTCGTCAAACCCCTTACCCATGCATAGACTTAAACGACTTCAAAAAAATCCTCTATGTTCACGCACCCTGGAGACTCAACAGCGTGCGAGGTATGCAAACAGCTATTAACTAAGTTAAATACATAAAGAGCGGTCTGGTCCTTTCCTGGCATGTTGTAGGTTGCGTGCCATCCATTTCTCACGCGCAGGCAGTAAAACGGTGAACAAGAACCGCATGTGCTCACAAACTTGACCTTCACCCAGGCCTGCTAGGGGGCTGGGGCTGGAAAGGCAGGGGCACACTGGTACACATAGACTAAGGGTGACGGGAAACAACATGACGTCCCTGCTAGCATGGCTGGCAGATATGGCCCCCGTGGGGTTCTTCAGCTTCTTGGATCAGGTGTCAGGCACGCGACCTTTGACCCTCGTCTTCTGCCTGCCCTGCACTGCTTTGATTTCATCATCTGCTCTTCCCGTTTAATGCCCTTTGCAAGCCGGCGCCTTGCTTCCATTGCACGTGTTTTCTGGCGGGAAACCGGAGAGGTCGCGCTGTTTGATGGCTCACATGTGCCGGCATCCTCGTGGGAATGCGGTGCCTTCAGGGAGCAGTGCATTTCTGGGGGAGAGTGGAGAGAAGGCCTTGAAAGGCGTGTCAGGAGGAAGGCATGCGTCAGGGAGAGACTGGTAGGGGGAGCACTCTTCTTCTGGGCACGGAAATAGGCGGTGTAGGTGGCAATGCAATGCTTGGGGCTGATGGCCGGGCCGGCATTCCAGGCTATTTTCTGCAATGCCTCCTTCCTCGTGTGACACTGTCCTTTAGCGGCGCGCGCCTGTCGCCGCACACGAGCCTCTATTTTGGCCCCTTTCAGACATCCCAAGTTTGCAATATTGGCTTCAAGATGAAACTGAAGACTGGAACAACGCCCTCTTAGTCCCCTAGCTGATACTTCTCAGAGGGTGACTCTAGGAGCCTGGCCTCATTACTTTGCACACGAGCACGCTCCTTCACTAGCACCCTGCTTCCCTAGCACGCTCCTTCAGTAGCACCCGGCTTCCCTAGCACGCTCCTTCACTAGCACCCTGCTTCCCTAGCACACTCCTTCACTAGCACCCTGCTTCCCTAGCACGCTTCTTCAGTAGCACCCGGCTTCCCTAGCACGCTCCTTCACTAGCACCCTGCTTCCCTAGCACGCTCCTTCACTAACACCCTGCTTACCTAGCATGCTCCTTCACTAGCACCCTGCATCCCTAGCACGCTCCTTCACTAGCACCCTGCTTCCCTAGCACGCTCCTTCATTAACACCCTGCTTCCCTAGCACGCTCCTTCGGTACCACCCTCAGACACTTGCACCTTCCTTTCCTTGCACCCTCCTACACCAGCATCCTTCTTCACTAACAGCCTCGGATACGAGCACTGCCCTTCACAAGGACCCCCATTCACTAACATTGTGCCTTCGCTAGCACCTCTCCATCACTCGCATCCCTCCTTCAGCAGCACCCCTCTGACACTAGCACCCCCACTTCCCTAGCACTCTTGGATACTAGCACCCTCATGCACCTGCACCACCTTCACTAGCACCCACTTCACTACCACACTCGGGCACAAGTACCCCTCTTCACAATGACGCCCCTCACTAGCACTCTCCCTTCACTAGTACCCCCTTCACTATCACCCTCTGACACTAGCACCCTCGTGCACTAGCACCCCACTTCTCTAGCATCCCTTCACTAGCACACTCGGGCACAAGCACCCCCTCACTAGCACTCCCCTTTCCCTAGTACCCCCCTTCACTAACACCCTCAGACACTAGCACCCTCATGCAGTAGCACCCCTTCTCTAGAACCCCCATACACTAGCACCCTTTGGCAATAGAACCCCCCTACCGTAGCACAATCTTCACTAGCACTCTCCCTTCACTAGAACTCTCGACCCTAGCACCCTCAGACACTGGCACACAACCTCCACTAGCACCTCCCTTCACTAGTACCACCTTCACTAGCACCCTCATGCACTAGCATCCTCATGCACTAGCACCATCTTCACTAGTACCACCTTCACTTAGCACCCTCATGCACTAGCATCCTCATGC
The DNA here is from genome assembly GCF_040938575.1 of Ambystoma mexicanum. Taxonomy (NCBI): domain Eukaryota; kingdom Metazoa; phylum Chordata; class Amphibia; order Caudata; family Ambystomatidae; genus Ambystoma; species Ambystoma mexicanum. The sequence continues at coordinate 1,171,418,875 of NC_090928.1, read as the reverse complement.
ACTAGCACCCCCTTCACTAGTACCACCTTCACTAGCACCCTCATGCACTAGCATCTTCATGCACTAGCACCCCCTTCACTAGTACCACCTTCACTAGCACCACCTTCACTAGCACACTCATGCACTAGCATCCTCATGCACTAGCACCCCCTTCACTAGTACCACCTTCACTAGCACCCTCATGCACTAGCATCCTCATGCACTAGCACCCCCTTCACTAGTACCACCTTCACTAGCACCCTCATGCACTAGCACCCCCTTCACTAGCACCACCTTCACTAGCACCCTCATGCACTAGCATCCTCATGCAGTAGCACCCCCTTCACTAGTACCACCTTCACTAGCACCCTCATGCACTAGCATCCTCATGCACTAGCACCCCCTTCACTAGTACCACCTTCACTAGCACCCTCATGCACTAGCATCCTCATGCACTAGCACCCCCTTCACTAGTACCACCTTCACTAGCACCCTCATGCACTAGCATCCTCATGCAGTAGCACCCCCTTCACTAGTACCACCTTCACTAGCACCCTCATGCACTAGCATCCTCATGCAGTAGCACCCCCTTCACTAGTACCACCTTCACTAGCACCCTCATGCACTAGCATCCTCATGCACTAGCACCCCCTTCACTAGTACCACCTTCACTAGCACCCTCATGCACTAGCATCCTCATGCACTAGCACCCCCTTCACTAGTACCACCTTCACTAGCACCCTCATGCACTAGCATCCTCATGCAGTAGCACCCCCTTCACTAGTACCACCTTCACTAGCACCCTCATGCACTAGCATCCTCATGCAGTAGCACCCCCTTCACTAGTACCACCTTCACTAGCACCCTCATGCACTAGCATCCTCATGCACTAGCACCCCCTTCACTAGTACCACCTTCACTAGCACCCTCATGCACTAGCGGCCACATGCACTAGCACCCCATTCGCTGGTACCACCTTCACTAGCACCCTCATGCACTAGCATCCTCCTTCACTATCTATCCCCTTCACTAGCACCCCCCTGCACTAGCACACCCCTTCACTAGCTCCCTCCGACCGTAGCACCCTCAGACCCTAGTATCCTTGTACACTAGCACGCTCGGACACTATCACACTCTCATTCACTAGCACACCATCTTCACTAGCACCACCCCTCACTAGCATCTCCAGACACTAGCACCCTCCCTTCACTAGCACCCCCTTCACTAGAATCTTCGGACACTAGCACCCTCATGCACTATCATCCTCATGCACTAGCATCTTCCTTCACTAGCACGCCCTTCACTAGCATCCTTGGACACTAGCACCCTCAGCCAGTAGCACCCTCATGCACTATACGTCTCCTTTACTAGCTCTCTCCTTGACTATCACCCTCCTTGACTAGCATCCCCTGTTCAGAGGTACCCCTAGGACGCTCGAACCCTCATGCACTAGCAACCCCATTCACTAGCACCCTCGGACACAAGCACCCCTTTCACTAGTACCCCCTTCACTAGCACCCTCGGACATTAGCACCCATGGGCACTAACACCATCATGCACTAGCTCCCCCTTTCACTAGCACTCCTAGATAGTAGCACCCTCGGACAATAACACCCCCTTACCTAGCACCCCTCTTCACTAGCACCCTCATGCACTACCATCTTCCTTCACTAGCTAAACCCTTCACTTGGACCCCGTTTAACTAGCACCCCCCTTCACTAGCACCCCTCTTCAGTAGCACCACTCTTCACTAGCACCCATCTTCACTAGCACCCTCGGACACTAGCACCCTCATGCACTAGCACATCTCCTTCACTAGCACCCTCATGCACTAGCATCCTCCTTCACTAGCATCCTCATGCACTAGCATCCTCCTTCACTAGCTACCCCCTTCACTAGCTACCACCTTCACTAGCACCCCCTTCAATAGCTACCCCCTTCACTAGCTACCACCTTCACTAGCTACCACCTTCACTAGCACTCCCTTCACTAGCTACCCCCTTCAATAGCTACCACCTTCACTAGCTACCACCTTCACTAGCACCCTCTTCACTAGCTACCCCCTTCACTAGCTACCACCTTCACTAGCTTCCACCTTTACTAGCACCCCCTTCACTAGCTACCCCCTTCACTATCTACCACCTTCACTAGCTACCACCTTCACTAGCAGCCCCTTCACTAGCTACCACCTTCACTAGCTACCACCTTCACTAGCTACCACCTTGACTAGCACCCCCTTCACTAGCTACCCCCTTCACTACCTACCAACTTCACTAGCTACCCCCTTCACTAGCACCCCCTTCACTAGCTACCCCCTCCACTAGCTACCACCTTCACTAGCTACCACCTTCACTAGCACCCCCATTTACTAGCTACCCCCTTCACTAGCTACCCCCTTCACTAGCCACCACCTTCACTAGCACCCCCTTTACTAGCTACCCCCTTCACTAGCTACCACCTTCACTAGCTACCACCTTCACTAGCACCCCCTTCACTAACTATCCCCTTCACTAGTTACCACCTTCACTAGCTACCACCTTTACTAGCACCCTCTTCACTAGCTACCCCCTTCACTAACTACCACCTTCACTAGCACCGTCTTCACTAGCTAGCCCCTTCACTAGCTACCACCTTCACTAGCTACCCCCTTCACTAGTTACCACCTTCACTAGCTACCACCTTCACTAGCACCCTCTTCACTAGCTACCCCCTTCACTAACTACCACCTTCACTAGCACCCTCTTCACTAGCTACCCCCTTCACTAGCTACCACCTTCACTAGCACCCCCTTTACTAACTACCCCCTTCACTATCTACCCCCTTCACTAGCTACCCCCTTCACTAGCTACCACCTTCACTAGCACCCTCATGCACTAGCACCTCCCTTCACAAGCACCTCTCGTCACTAGCCCCCTCGGACACTAGCATCCTCAGACACTAGCATGCTCATGCACTAGCACACCACCTTCACTAGCACCACCCCTCACTAGCACCCCCAGACACTAGCACCCTCCCTTCACTAGCACCCCCTTCACTAGCTCCCCCTTCACTAGCACCTCCCTTGTTTAACAACCCCTCAATCACTAGAACCTTCCCATTACTAGCACCACCCCCATCACTAGCACCCTTGAATACTAGCAGCCTCGGAGACTAGTACCTTCATGTACGAGCACTCTCCTTGATTAGCACCCCCTTCACTAGCGCACTCATGCACTAGCACCCGCATACACTAGCATCCTCCTTCACTAGAACACTTCTGCACTCGCACCCTCTTTCACCAGCACCCACATACAGTTGCACCCTCATAAACTAGCAGCCTCATACACGAGTACTCTCATTCTCATGGCCGGGAATGCAGATGAACCTGAGCGGAAAACAAAGTGCAGTGTGTTTTAACCACATATGCTTTTTTTCTATGTCCCGTGACTACACAAATAGAAACCACCATATTGGTAATATCCACAAATGAAAATTCAGCCTCGGCTCAGGCGCAATTAGTTCTTCAATACTTGTGTATCAGAAGAGAACTTTTGCCTTCAGTTAGGGCTGTGCTTTGCAGTGTTCATGCATTTCCCTTCCTCACCCAATGCTCCTCCTCCCACGACAATCTCATTTCCTCCTCTGTCTTTAACTATCACCTATTTGCTTATGATAACCATATATTCTTCTCCTTCTCCTTCCTTCACCCCTGCAATCTCTGAACGCATTACCAACCGCCTAACCACCATTCACCACTGGATGGCACTACGCTGCCTCATGCTCAACTCCTCCAAGATCGAGGTCCTCTTTCTGCTTGCCTCCCATGCCAATCCCACTCTCCATTTTCCCATCTCTTCCCCCAGACCTCCCCTCCTTCAACTATGGGTTGTGACCTTGGGGTTATGTTTGACACTGACCTTAAAATCCTCCAGCTCATCATGGCCACTGCCTCTGCAGCCAGGCTCACCCTCCGAAATGGTAAAAAGAATCCACCCACACCTGGCACGCCACTAAACTAAAACACTTATTGCTACTCTTGTGCCCAGAAAACTGGACTACTGCACACGTCTACTTCTGGGTCTAACCCCCTATTTGTATGCTCCCCTCGACAAGGTCCTCAACTATGCAACATATACACTTGTCAACCTTCCCAGATCCTCCTCCACCTCTATCTACCATCATCATTCTGGATGTTTCCCCATGAGAAATAGCTCCATCTTTAAATTTCTGCTACTCGTCTATAAGTCCATCTGTAGTATTGCTCTCCACTACCTCACTGAATACATTGCACTGTACCCTCTGTGATAAATCTGATGATGTCATCATTCCTTTCCCTTGGATAGCCTCTCCTCATGTGGCCAGGGGACGGCAGTCACTGCCTGATCCTGACCCTGGGAGTTGCAATTTGTGGGAGGATCACATGGGGGAGGAGATCCTTAGGGAGGTGACACAACATCATCAGATGAGACATGGCATTCCCCTTTCCCTTTCCCTTTTAGGGATATCCCCCCATTACTTATGCCGTCATGGCATAATGTGATAACCCCGTTCAACAACCCGCAAAACTTGCTGACGGCCTCCTTCAAAACTCTATAACAGATAGAATGACAAGATCTGACGATCAATTCCCTATATATGAAGCATTTGAAAATACTGGGACGAAGAAGAGGAAATGAGTTGTGAGGATTCCTAGAGCATGCAAGCCAACACTGCGCTATAGTCGTTGGAGAGAAGTGCGCAATGCCAGGATATTGAAAAACCTGACAGCTGAACGAAGAGAGATAGATGCTGACAGGGGCAGGCACATCCCATCAGGTAGAGCGAAGGCCCGGAAGAGCTGTGCTGCAGGAGAGACCAGACGGAGAGCAGGAAGCCAGGGAAGTGCTACCCGAACAAGGAGGACTGCAGGATCAATTGTTCCCTGTACATTGGAGAACCGGAGGTCAGGCAACAGGAGTTAAGAGACAGCGTGAGGCTGTCGGAGGACACCAGGAATCAGACAATCAGCGGTGAGGGAGCGGGACACTTCACCCATCCGTCGGCGAGCATTAGCAGCCAGCAGCACGCCGAAGCAACCCCAGCAGACTGGTGAGCACTGCGTTAGGAGGTGGGATGCCGGGTGCTTCACAGGGAATGGCCGAAGCCAGGAAAGCAATTAAGGAGTTGATTAAGAGAGTGAAAGGCTTTCAAAAGCGGAAAGAAAGCAACAAACTGACAAGCAGAGGGTCCTGGACCCAATACAAGGGAAGAATATGAAAAAGGCTGAGTCCTAACAAACTGTGCGAATCTGGGACCCGCACCTAAAGTGAAGAAGCTGCATGCAAAAGTTCTGGCAGGAGAGTATACCAGGCAAACTGCAGATCTGGGATTCACATCCATAAGAATCTTTAGAAAAGAGCCTGGCAGGGGTGTATACCAGGTATCTTTCTAGTCTGAGCCTCTCATCCTAATTTGTGTGAAAAGAGAAATCCCAAGGAAATCTCATACCCTTAGGATTTTGCATTGAATATATATGAGGGTATACAAGGTGTTTGTGAAAAGGAGCTACTTGAGAAAACCTGGCTGGACAGTATACCAGGTGTTTTGGGAGTCTGGGAGCCCATCCAAGTTGTGATACCTTGAAAAGAGAATCACAAGGAAGATTCATGCCCTTTGGATTTTGAATTGCGTCGAATGTGAAAATGACTTGGGGAAGGGAGTCATTTCCCCTGGAGTGGGTTGCAACACCAAGAGGAGGGGTATCCTCTTGGGCTATAAAGAACATGCTTATTCTTTTGAACTTTTGTTTTTGTGGAAAGAAACCTGGCAAGGGGAGCCATTCTCTGGAATTGTGAATATTATCCAATTGGAACTTTTATAACTTTTTGTTGAAATTGAGCATTTGTGCACTTTTCAAGCCAAAGGCAGTACACCTTAGAGTTACTTTTAGAATGTGACAGCTAGGATAGGTTTCCGACACAGGCCATGTCTGCTTTGGACATCTTGACACAAGGCAGACCCTTAGTTTTGGTTGAGGTAGGTAAATGCCTCCTGGTTTACGGACAGTGAGGCATTTTCCAACCCCTTTATCATTTCATAAAAGTCTATAACCACAATCATGAGTTCTCTCTGTCTGGTGCTCATTTCTGGTTCCTCACACCTCCCTCTCCAACACCCAACCCCATCTATTCACAACCTATCAGTTCCCTTCACTCCTGTACCTCCTTTCCTATACTTGTCCCACTCCATTAGAATGCTCTCCCCAGCCAGTTTCCACTTCCCCATATGACACTCAATCAAGCAATGCTCCTATGTAAAGGAACCACACCCTAGGACTGCCACTGCTCTCTGTTATTGGCTAACCTATGAGTCATTTTTCAACATGACTCCCAGTTCTTCAATAAATGCAGAATTAAAAAAACGGCTTTAGACAATGGCTTTCCTTTACTATAGCTTTGCATGTTCTAGCAGTGCCACCTGACCCCCGCCCCCAACACAAACATAGAGAATCTCTAGGAATGTTGCCTTACCTCCGAGCTGAAGCAGTCCGACTTTGGCTTAGGTGGTCCACTGAGTTGGGCTCTCTGTGGTTTCAACCTCGAGCTGATGGATAACTGAAAGTGTGGGTCCTGGGTTGTGGTCTCAAGGGTACAGCAATTCACCATGGAACAGAGGGCTAAGCGCTCACTGTGAGTTGACTTCTAGAAGTGAGGCCTTCTTTCTCCAGAACGACTCTGTTTATTGTTCCGTTACCACATTCTTAATTTTTGTCTTTAAGCAAGAGCCTTTATGTTTAAAGATTTTCTTTCCAGCTGTCCCGTCTGTATCTCTCGCTGCGTTTTAGCAATTGATTTTTCTCTTACATGTCTTTCTTCTAAAGACATTGGGCCTCATTAAGGGTCTGGCGGTAACGCTGCTGGTGCTACCGGCAGGTTGCCGCCGGACCTGTAATATTTTACCGGCGTCTGACTTCCTGGTGCCACCGGCTCATTAAGAGTCTGGCGGCCCGGGAAGTCAGGCGTCGGCAAATTGTAAGTCCCCATTCCCATAGAGCCCTAGTGGACTCTATGGGAGTAGGGAAACCCAAGCACTGGCAACGTTAGCAAGAGTGCCGGTGGTTCTGTGACCAGTCTACATACCGTGGCCGCTGCGTCCGGCAGGATCAGATCTTTCAGGTACAACGGCCACGGCAGGCAGACTCAGAGTTTGCCGATCCGGAAACACCCTAGTTTCCGGACCAGCAAATGAGGCCCAATGTTGTAAAAGCGCTTCCCTTCCTGTAGGCTTCACTATCAAGGGGATTCAGATGCTCTGTCTTGAGTTAAGAGTCACCTGAATCAGGAGCATAAGGGTGCAGGTTGTGCGACCTCCTACTAAGAACGTCTCTGAGGCCGCATAAGCAGCTGTAAGAGCAACAGTGAAAGCCGGCAGCCTTTTTTCTTTTGTCGCTGTTCCATGGAGCAACCACTGAGTGAGTAAAAGTGAAAGACAAGAGCCTGGCACAGGCTTCTTGCTTCTTGCTGACAGATTCTATCCATCAGCAGTGATTATTGGATACCGAGGCATGAGCCTCATTACTCCATCCTCTCGGGTTGAGTGTGTAGTCGCATGAGCCTCATTACTCCATCCTCTTGGGTTGAGTGTGTAGTCGTGGGTTGGATTTCTTCATGGTCTGTTTGGACTTATCACAGTTAGGCTGGTGTCACAGGGGCTTCACTGTGATGGGCCGCGGGTAGCGGTGAAAAGGGTTTGTAGTGGTTGCAGCGAGTCTCCTGAACAGAGGGGCCTTTTACAGCCTCATGTAAACAAGCTGTTGCCATTTGAGACTGGCTGTACCGGAATTTCCATTGGTTTTAGGAAAGGGGCTGAAAACAGGATAATGCATTTGTGTTCTTGCATATCTCTTCTTGCTGGGTTTCTGCAGCTTCTAAGCGCTGCCACAGTATTCAAACTTGTGAAGTGCAAGCTCCCCCACCAGCTGACAGGCGAGCACATTACTCATGAGCTCCCCCACCAGCCCACAGACAACACATTACTCGTGAGCTCTCCAACCAGCCGACAGACAGCACATTACTCATGAGCTCTCCAACCAGCCGACAGACAGCACATTACTTATGAGCTCTCCAACCAGCCGACAGACAGCACATTACTCATACGATCTCCAACCAGCTGACAGACAGCACATTACTCATGAGCTCTCCAACCAGCCGACAGACAGCACAGCTCTCCAACCAGCCGACAGACAGCACATTACTCATGAGCTCTCCAACCAGCTGACAGACAGCACATTACTCATGAGCTCTCCAACCAGCCGACAGACAGCACATTACTCATGAGCTCTCCAACCAGCCGACAGACAGCACATTACTCATACACTCTCCAATCAGCTGACAGACAGCACATTATTCATGAGCTCTCCAACCAGCCGACAGACAGCACATTACTCATGAGCTCTCCAACCAGCCGACAGACAGCACATTACTCATGAGCTCTCCAACCAGCCGACAGACAGCACATTACTCATGGGCTCTACAACCAGCCGACAGACAGCACATTACTCATACGCTCTCCAACCAGCCGACAGACAGCACATTACTCATGAGCTCTCCAACCAGCCGACAGACAGCACATTACTCATGAGCTCTCCAACCAGCCGACAGACAGCACATTACTCATACGATCCCCAACGAGCTGACAGACAGCACATTACTCATGAGCTCTCCAACCAGCCGACAGACAGCACATTACTCGTGAGCTCTCCAACCAGCCGACAGACAGCACATTACTCATGAGCTCTCCAACCAGCCGACAGACAGCACATTACTTGTGAGCTCTCCAACCAGCTGACGTTATGGGGCGTGCTGGTTGATGTCATCAGCAAGAGGAGTATTTCCAGTACTCTGCTATATTTAACACGAGCAATGTTATGTCAATGGAAACCATGTGCCTGTTCTAGGATCAAATAGCACTTAAAAGAAGACCCATTCATCCACCTGCATGATGATTCCAATGGCTGTCGAAGAGATATTTTAGACAAACGCAGAGTTCCTTGGAATCTCAGAGAAAGACTCGAGCACAACAGTGAACAGTGCAAGCATTTCTCTTTCCAGTGTCGGCAATGTGTAGTGTGAAATATCGCTGCAATGGCGCGTTCATCAATGAAGAGCACTTTGAAGGCCCACTGCCCCTTTTCACCATTCTGTCAGGCATGTAGGCCTAGAGAAAGATGGCGGATGAACGCCACAGCAAATTGCAATAAATAATACAAGTTAAAAGTTATGGCGTAGTTTTCCAATTGTTTAATTTATCACAACCTCCATATTTCTTCCAGGGATTTCCAGTCTCTCTGAGGCTTTTCAGCAACCTCTATAATTCTTCTGAGGATTACCAGTCTTTGAGAGGCTTTTCAGCAACCTTTATATTGCTACTCAGGATATCCAGTCTCTCATAGGCTTGCCAGCACCCTCTGTATTTCGTCTCAGGAGTACTAGTCCATGAGAGGCTTGTCAGCAATCTCTATATTTCTTCTCAGGATTACCAGTTTCTCAGAGTCCTGTTAGAAACCTCTATATTTCTTCTCAGGATTGCCAGTCTCTCAGAGGCTTGTCAGCAATCTTTATATTTCTTCACAAGACTACCAGTCTATCAGTGGCTTGTCAGCAACCTCTGTATTTCTTTTTAGGATTACCAGTTTCTCAGAGTCCTGTTAGAAACCTCCATATTTCTTCTGAGGATTACCAGTCTCTCAGAGGCTTGTCAGCAATCTTTATATTTCTTCACAAGACTACCAGTCTCTCAGTGGCTTGTCAGCAACCTCTATATTTCTTTTTAGGATTACCAGTTTCTCAGAGTCTTGTTAGAAACCACTATATTTCTTCTCAGGATTGCCAGTCTCTCAGAGGCTTGTCAGCAATCTCTATATTTTTTCTCAGGATTGCCAGTCTCTCGGTGGCTTGACAGCAACCTTTATATTTCTTCTCACGATTACCAGTCTCTCAGGGGCTTGTCAGCACCCTCGATATTTCTTTTAAGGATAACCAGTCTCTGACAGTCTTGTAAGAAACCTCTATATTTCTTCTGAGTATTACCAGTCACTGAGAGGATTGTAAGCAACCTTTATATCTGTTGTCAGGAGTTTCAGTCTCTCAGAGGCTTGCCAGCAACCTCTATATTTCTTCTCAGGATTACCATTCTCTCAGAGATGTATTAGCAACCTCTGTGACTTTGTCAGAGCATACAAACATTTTGCAGAGGTTTCTCCCGCATATTTCCTTTGGCTCATATAAGCACTTTCAGGTGAATATTCAACTACCTGTAAACATGAGGCTTCTCAGCGCTAACCTGCTGCTCTCATGCCAGCAGCACACTAAGCATCCCCTGAAGTCAAACCATGCACAGTGAAAGACGTTGAGCAATATGCATCTGGACTGTGAGACAGTGGTGTTATAGACATATTTTTTATGTAATGCGCCCCCACCTACCACAAGTACAAATAAAGGGGTTTATAGGTGCCCGCCTCAATAGTAAGCCAACGCCACCTTCGAAATTAGAATCAAGCCATGCATTTATAAATGGCGGTCTTGATCAAATGAAAACTTCTAATGTGCATAATAAAATATTTACAAATATTTCATTTATATATCAAAGCCCGCAAGGTTCATGAATCGGAGGGGTCATGAGCAGACAGGGGTATCAAGGGACAAGGGTGAGCGTCTCCATTTCCCCGGGCCAGTCCCCATGGGAACCAACCACCCGCACCCCAGCAGAATAGGAAGGAGCGCTGTACCTTCAAAATAAAATGAATGTTAAATAGGTTCTTGTTCAGGAGACACAGACAACGAGGTGAATGTATTTAGGGATCTCATTGGGGACCCCTTTTTATTTATAAAAACACTTCAACCTTTTCATCATAAACCCCTGTGCCCTGGGGACTGCCAACAAACACTGCAGCATCCAGGTGCCATATTGACTCCAGGCAGTGTCCCCGTTGCTATGGGGATGCCACCTCCTCAGCAATGCGTTTGCGGTGCCGCCTCCAGTCTTGCGACCACGCCCTCTCTTCATTGCATCAGAGCGTGCAGTTTCTTCGTAGAGCTCCGGCTAGCGTGCTGGAAATTCCTGCTTCAGGGGGGTGCTCCGCCATGGCATGACAGGGCTTCTCTTCACATGGACTGCCCGAACGAGCAGCTCAGGACTTTCCAGGCTCTAACTTCTCTTCGGCTGGGTTGTTCGACGAGACAGCTCAGGACGTTCTTGCACCGCTTCCTGGTCCTCTGTTTGCTTTCCCCTGATCCTTCATCTTCTGGGTTGCCTAGCATGTGCGGTCGGGGAGGACTTTACTCCAAGGCCCACCTTGCCAGACACGAGATGGGCCAACAAGGGGCATGGCCGAGTTGCCCGGTTCAGGTAGCTGCCCACACGTGGCCCAGATTGGGCGACTCTTGACTCTTCGCCTTGTGCCGCACCGCGTACGCTGTCCAGGCCCTTCCCATGACTGTCCAGTCTAGTCCCCGGGCACGCCGACAGAGGCAATGCCCCTGTGGGTGCCCAGGCCCACATTACTGATGTCAGGTCACCCAACACACGCAGCCCGGCTATGAAATATCTCTAATCCTTGGGTGGCTGCTTGAGGCAGTTTCCGCCCAAGGGGGCTGTTTTTTCCACTGCTTCCATTTGCATCACGCTTCACCTTTCTTCTGATGTTTTGTTTTCTCTTCCAGCTGTTTTTATTTTTCCTTTTCATCTCTAGAATATTCTCCCCTGCCGAGCCCATTCTTGGGCAGAGGAGGTTTTTCTTTCTCTTTTTCCTTCTTAACATTCTATTTAACCCCATGGTGGGCTGGATGGCTCAGTCCAGACAAGAAACACACACAAACACTACAACTAAACACACATTAAAAAAGTAATTTTATTTATAACCCCTGGTGTCTTCCAGGCTTTAACTGGCCTATAGGCAACAGGACCATGGCCGAACCAAAATGCAAAATGCTGGTGTGGGCCAGTATTTTTGGTTAAAGTGGGCCTTTTCTGTGGCTAATGTCAGCCAGTGTGTCACCCTGCAGCTAGTGGTTTTGGCCAATGTTGCTGAATAAATATCCTTTAAAATACACAATTTGCATTACATTTGATCAAAAAACGTCCCTTTGGACATGATTGAAACAGTGTCACAAAGGAATGAATTTCCATTTGCATATGTGGGCCACTATTTCATTGGTGCCCGAGACAATTTTATGGCCCAGTCTGACCCTGGCGTCCTCGTCTTTATTTCTAGGTTTCCCTTCGGGGACAAGCATGCAGCCCTCCCTAGTCAGGCCCCATTTGGGAAACGGCCTACACAGGCATGAATTAGAATCAACCTGGCTAGTACCATTGTGATAAAGAGCACCACAAACCTCTTGACTGCACTCTGACAATGGATAGAACAATGGGCCTTCATAATGTAACACCCCCCTCTGCTAAGTACTTAATGTAGCACTTAGAAGCCCACTAGCAGAACTCTTTCACAAGCAAACCTCCATGGCATGCAAGAGGCACTTGTATAGCACGATTGGGAAAAGCGCCACTGTATGACAGGAACTCCTGTGATGGCACTCATTAGGGTGGGTCTAATATAGTGATTGGTGGACAAATACCACTTTATGACAATAGCACCTGTGATGGCGCTCATGAAGCGGTACTAGCATGCAGCTCGAGCAGCAGCAACATTTTCGGTAAAGAGGCTCTGGGCCTCATCACGAGTTGGGCAGTAGCCCTTAAATGCGGCGGTAACGCTTTTGCCGCCACATTTAAGGGTGTGCCCAAACATGAGTATGGCTTATTTACCACCAGCTCAGAGCTGGGGGTAAACACACTGGAAAAATGCAGATTTTCTGCGGAATTACCACGCAGTAATACAGCCGGCGGTAACTGCACCGGAAATTCCCAATTGGGTCCAACTGACCCAATGAGGAATTACGTTTACCACCCAACCCGTTATCTGGCAGTAATACCGCTGGACGGGTGGGTGGTAATGCAAATACAGTTGGGCAGTACCACAGTTGGGATACCATCAAACTCGTGATAAGGCCCTCTGTGTGGCACGCCAGTATGCTGTGTTAGTATGGTTTTACGCTCTGCTCAATCACCACCCTAGTAGTACCAGCGTACCTAGGCTTGCTTGTGGATCGGCATACTGTGCCCCCGCCAGGGTATCCAGACTCAGTCTGCTGGAAGAAAGAACATGAGCACAGGGAAGATAGGATGGGAAAGTGAGAAATAGATGCTACAAACACAAGGAGGCAAAGATGCAGCTGGGGAAGAATGCTGTGGGATAACAGGTTGTGTTTCCAGTTCTATGTTGAAATACCGAATAAAAAATAACGAGGTTGATATTTGAATTTGAATTTATGAAATACCTTTTTATTTTTTGCAATTTGTTTTATTGCGGGGGCGACCCGCCACAGCCCCAGTCACATTCCCCCTACTTTCATTTATTTATTCCCTTCCCCCAGTCCCTATTTATTGGGGAAAAAAGTGCACAAAAGTTGAAAAATCTGACCAAAAAACCTCGCTGTTTTCGGCCTCGTTATTTCTTTTAGGGAATACTGTGTTTCCAAGGGAGATTTGGAGATTTGTAAGTTAGAACACAATGTAATGTTGGATGCATGAAGAGCTCAACATTGTGCTCTGGCAATCCTGGACATTGCGTGGCTTATTTGTACCCCAGGGCAAACACCAGAAGGTTAATTTTATGGCTGCCAAACCTGGCCAAGCATAGCATAGTCAGGAATGGACTGTGTATAAGGGTCAGGGAATGGAGTGCTCAAACTGGTACAGTAAAATCAAAACGCATGGCACGTTGATGCCAAAATGTTTATTATGAAGAATGATAGAGAACCATCTTGCAAGCACTGAAAGGCATAACTGGTAGGTGCACGCCGTGAATAGACCAGAACATTGCACCCAAAGACAGCACAGCTTATTTATTTATTTTATTGTTAGCGCTTTAGGCACTTAAACAATATGAAATACTGTTTGAAAGTGCTCACAGGGCAAGGGAAGGAGCGGGAGCGGGAAATACATTAAAATGCATTAAAAACACAATATATAAGAACAAGTGGGGGGAAGAGGAAAACAGGACGAACCTACTATGTCTTGTGAGCATTCACAACGTGCAAGTTCGGACAGGAAGAAGACAGGGGTCAGTGCTGTGGAGTCTGAGCTCATGGGTGAGCCACAGATGAAGTGCTAGGAGTGCTGAGTGCTACCCGGCCAGGAGACGCGAGGGATGTAATTTACATCCGCTAAGTGCCTGATTGTAAAGTGTCAAGGAAATAGTACAATAGGGTCTGCTTCAGGGGCTTGTGACCTCCTCTGACCCTACCTCTTAGAACATTGTGTCACTATGGAAACTAACTCCTAATCAGTCAGTCTGTCAGTCAACTCAATGCTAGCAGATGTAAGCAGGAGAACCCCAAGGTATTCCCCCTCTCGATAGACCCACCTGTTTGCAGTGAGCCACACAATAACAGTATATGGAAATACTTTCTTTGTATGTTGGGGATCCATCCCACAGCTAAGTGATGAGAGCCCCAGGAGTTTTAAAATGTAAATAGATACAGTTTGTGCCCCCTTTGCTGAACTTCCAGCCATCATCTCCTCTCTGGCAGAATCTCCTTACCTATCAAAATCCGTCAACAACATCATTATCATTATCTCCTTTTCTGGTACTCAAAGGTGGGACCTCCCTGGTTATAAAACACCCTAGTAGAGTACTGATCTCTGTGGTGATGGCCGATCACCCCAGAGCTGTCAGGGTGACCAAAGGATGTCGCTGCTCAACTAGGAAGAGAGAGAAACATAAGCCCTGGCCCTCGAGCAGCTAGTCCAAGGGGACAAATACCTAGCACGCACCCGCGGATACTAACTCTAATTTTAGAAAGTGGTTTCTAATGAGCAAGACAGTGCGTCCGATGGAAAATATATTTCATCAGGGGTTTCTAATGCCTTTGGACTTTATCCGGATACACAAACATTTCACAGCAGTTTCTCCTGCCACGTGACTTTATCAGGGTTCACCAAATCTTTCCTTTTGGTTTTGTCAGTATACACCAAATGTATTTACTTATTTATTTATTTTTACATTTATAGAAGCGCGCAAAGCACATAGGCATCTAGGCACTAGTTACAGACAAGGTGCATTTCATAACAGTAGTAGTTATTGAACAGGTAGGTCCTGAGTTTTTTCCTGAACAACGGGTGGGTGGGGGGGGATTCGGATTGGAGGAAGAGTGTTAGGTTGTTCCATTGGCTGGCTGCCATCACCAGGAAGCTCGATACTCCAGCTCTTTTTTGTCTGAATCTTTGCATGACAAGGCAGTGGTTGTAGGTGGATCTCAAGGGTCAGATGAACGTGGGTATGGTAACGCTCTGAGCTAGATATATTAGTAAGTTGCTTGACAGAAATGGGTGTGTGATAGAGAGATTTTAAATTTAATTATTTTGCGGACTGGGAGCCAACCGACAGATTTTCTAGCTTCAGAGAGGTGGTCGTGATTCTTCAGGTCCAGGGCAGCACGGAGAGCATTGTTCTGGGTCACTGTGTTTATGTCTTTTTCGGAGGTGCCACACAACAAGGCATTACAATAGTCCAGCTTAGATACCACGAGAGCACAGGTGGCTGTGAGGTGATTATCTGAGGTTAGGAATGGTTTACTGGCTCGGATGAGCTTCGTGGCATAGGCTGCTGAGGAGGTAATGTGGCTGATTGAGCTCAGCATTAAGGTGGACGCCCAGAGTTTTTACCGAAGAGGAGATGGGGATCTTATAGCCATCGATGTCGAAGAAGCCGATGGCTGCGTCAAGTTTTGCTAGGCAGGCTGGTGTGCCAACTAGCAGAAGCTCTGTTTTCTCATTGTTCAAGCAGAGACTGTGCAGGGCCATACAAACCCTTCCTCTTGACTTTGTCAGGTTATACCAAATCCTTACGCTTGTCTTTGTCAGGTTATACCAGATCCATCCTCTTGGCCATGTCAGGATGCACCAAATCCATCCTCTTGGCCATGTCAGGGTACACCAAATCCTTCCTCTTGGCCATGTCAGGATGCACCAAATCCTTCCTCTTGGCCATGTCAGGGTACACCAAATCCTTCCTCTTGGCCATGTCAGGATGCACCAAATCCTTCCTCTTGGCCTTGTCAGGATACTCCAAATCCTTCCTCTTGGCCATGTCAGGATACACCAAATCCTTTCTCTTGGCCTTGTCAGGATACTCCAATCCTTCCTCTTGGCCTTGTCAGGGTACACCAAATCCTTCCTCTTGTCCTTGTCAGGGTACACCAAATCCTTCTTCTTGGCCTTGTCAGGATACTCCAAATCCTTCCTCTTGGCCTTGTCAGGGTACACCAAATCCTTCCTCTTGGCCTTGTCAGGGTACACCAAATCCTTCCTCTTGGCCTTGTCAGCGTACACCAAATCCTTCCTCTTGGCCTTGTCAGGAATCCTTCCTCTTGGCCTTGTCAGGATACTCCAATCCTTCCTCTTGGCCTTGTCAGGGTACACCAAATCCTTCCTCTTGGCCTTGTCAGGAATCCTTCCTCTTGGCCTTGTCAGGATACTCCAATCCTTCCTCTTGGCCTTGTCAGGGTACACCAAATCCTTCCTCTTGGCCTTGTCAGGATACTCCAATCCTTCCTCTTGGCCTTGTCAGGAAACATTAACATTTCAAAGGCTTATCTTTCCTCTTTGCTATGTCTGGTTAGGCAAACGTTTTGCAGTCTTCAAATATATATTGAGTTTGTCAGAATGCACCAACATTTCACAAAGGGTTATCCTGTCTCTTGGCTGTGTCACCATCCTATATGCACCATGTTCTTATAATGTCTGTGCATTTGGGACTGAGCATGTGCACAGCCATCTTTATTCTGAGAGCCAGCCCCTTCTCCTCTGAAATTCAACAAAACTCCCAACCGAGGAGGAAATGAGAATGAAGATGGATCCCAAACCCCAATGGAGTAGCAGATGCTGCAGCCATTTTGTTCACACGTCCAAATTCCGAGGCTGTCTGAATCCGTATGGCTTTTTATGTTAGGGAGAGTGTCAGGAAAAATAAAATGGGTACCACGCACATAGTGGATTGTGCACTCAGTGACTCAAGCATACAAACAGTTTATCATAGATATATATTGTCAAATATAAACGTCTGTGATTGTTTTTTAAAGTTCCGAAAATGTTTTTTCCACTTTATGCAAATTGACAACCAATGCTTATTGGTGCTATTTGTCCAGATTCCGATTCTAATAAGGATATTATGAAAGAGCCCAATAGGAGCAGTGGTAAACCTGAATCAGTAGACAGACAAGGTGGCATTTTGGACAAAATATCTCTTTATTTCGACAACCGATCTGTCCCTAAGTTTCTTGGCCCTATAGCGTGCCAGGATGTCTTACAACATAATCTCTGTCCATCGTCCAGAAACCTACTCTCGCCTAATTCTTGTCTCCACCACTAGAAACAAAAAGAGAAAAAAACCTAAAGATAAAGGCCCATTGGCCCATATAGGAGTTCTGGTTGGTTTCTGACCGTAGCGTTACATTTCCTTTCAAAAGGGGTTCCGGCCCGTTGCACAGCTCAGTTAAAAGTCCACCCAAATGTCTCTTTCACCTCTCCCTTTTTGTGTTGCAAATATATTTGTGTCTTTTCTTCTCTCTTGCTTTCTAGCTTTGTTTTTCAGACACTTTGTAACAGTCCCAGGCATTTGCTACCCTTTTTAAGGCTATGGTTCGTAAGACTTTTCCGGGTAGTAGCCTGGACTTATATCCAAATAATTCTTGTTATATGTTTTCCACTCTGTTCCCTCTGGTTGGATTCACCTCTCTGGGGCCTCAGGTCTCACGCCCCTCTTTCGGTATTGTATCTCTTTGCTCCACCTCAGGGCCTGGTTGGGCTTACCCCACCTCAAGTTTGCTTGGTTCGCACCCCACCTTGGGGTTGCTTGGTTCTCACCCTGCATTGGGGTCACTTGGTTCTTGCGTCGTCTTAGGTTTGCTTTTGGCCAGTCTGCCTACCTCTCGACTTTCCTGAGCGACCACGTACCTTTTACTTCCAGCAGGTGCCTGTGAGATGTTATGGTCTCTTTTTGTCGACTTCCTTTACATTAGCTTGACCGGGTGCTCCCTTCCCGCCGCTAAACGTTATTTATTAAAAAAATGTCTATCCCCGCTCCCCCCAGTGAACACCCAGCACACAATCCCCCCTACCCCAGTGAACACCCAGCACACAATCCCCCCTCCCCCAGTCAACTCCCCACAACAGTGCAGGTAGGTGCATTTTCTCAGGGCACCCACAACAATGCCATGTGCAACTATGATGGTTGTGGCGCTTTCCATGTCCTGGCCCCTCTGGTGTGCGGGATCTCAGGTGGCGCAATGAATGCCGCCTCGGAGAAGGCTCAAGGGATCCCTCTGTGGGTGTAGTGGAGGTTGATGGGACTGACCCAGTTGCCTGCAGATGCTGACGGAGAAGGTTGTTCGCTTCCCTTGTCTGCTCAACGAGTGCAGATACTGCCTCGCACAACTCCTGTACCCTTTGGCCAAAACCTGTCAGGGCTGAGGTGCATTGCTCCACCACTCTGCGTATGCGCGCGTTGTCTCGGGCAATGTACTTGCAGCCATGCCGTATGGATGCACTGATGGCCTTGATGTGCCGGCTGTGCACTTTGGCCATGAATTCCACTTTTGCCTGCTTGGCCTCAATTATGTCCAGACGTCCCATCACAGCTCCTCCGGTGACGAATGGTACCCTGGTGTGGCAGGTACTGCCTGCCACTTGTGCGCTGTTGGGGGGGCTGCATGGGGACATGTTTGCAGCTTGGATGAGGCTGCCGGG
This sequence comes from Ambystoma mexicanum, assembly GCF_040938575.1. Lineage (NCBI taxonomy): Eukaryota > Metazoa > Chordata > Amphibia > Caudata > Ambystomatidae > Ambystoma > Ambystoma mexicanum. The sequence goes on along the minus strand of NC_090928.1, from coordinate 1,171,400,074 downwards.
CTCTGAGCGCCGGTCTTCAGGGCTGCCATATGATGGTGTGTCTACATCTGGCTCTGGTGTGCAGACATGACACACATGCACACGTGGGGTTTGTGCTCCCTGTGTGACTGGCCCTGGGGTTCCCTGTGGTGTGCCCATCCCTTCAGCATCACTGCTTCTGGGGGAATGCAAATGTCCTGCCTGATGCGCAGCTGGAGGTGTCACTCCCACATCGGGCTCTGACCCACAGGTGACTCCCTCTGCATCGGATCTGCATGGTGGCTTGGGATGAGCTAGGCGCTGACACCCTGCGGCCATGTGGGTGCTGCAGCGGTCTGGTTGGGCTGCGTTGTGGGGGTGTGGGATGGATCCGGCATTGGTTCCCTTCATTCCCTTCCTTAGGTGGCTCCACATGAGCATCGGGGGCAGTGGCACATTTCTGCGACAGCAAGTGTTGTGCAGCATGGCACATGTCAGTACAATTTTTCCAGCTTTTTCAGGTGCATACATCAATGCCCTTCCCCTCCCCTCCCCTACGGTCTAGGCACCGGAAGCGTGCCTTCAGCAGTCCAAATGCCCTCTCCACGCAGATGCGTGTACATCCATGGGCAATGTTGTATGCCCGCTCAGCTGCAGTGTGTGTATGACGCACAGGGGTCATGAGCCATGTGTACTGGGGATATCCAGAATCACCTGCAGAGGAGAGAAAGCAGGTATGGGGACAAGGTAAGTTCAGTGGGTGCACAAGGCTCAGTCATCAGTGACATTTTCAGCAGGATCAAGTTTGTGTCGAGAAGGTCATGCTATCTCATTGCAATGTTGGCATCCAACCTTTGACTTCCAGGATATGCATGATGTGAGGTTGCCATACAGCTGTGTATCTATGTATTTGTGAGTTGTTATGTGCATCACACTCATGTATGACATGTGGCCTACTTATCATTTGATCACTTACATTGTGGAGTGTGCTGTGCTAGGAGCAGCATTGAATCAATGGAGTACTCACAACTTGCTACGCCTCTGTTTCTAAATGTAACAGTACTCTGTCCCTTGTCACTGGAGGAGGGGACCCTTCCATCTGCTTGTGCATGTGACAGGTGGTTAGCCCATGTGTCATTGGCATTCCCTTTGGCTGCTGTTGCATTTGCTGGTTGCCACTATTATGTACTGTTCTCCAGGCATGTGATTGGCCAATCAGGGGGCAGTGTTTCAGGGATGTACATTGTCGTTAATCAGACTACTTATGTGTAGTGCTTTTGTGGATGTGCCGACTTTTGTGTAACATTGCCATGACTGTCGGGTGGCCAGGGTGGGATGTCTGTAATGTGTCAGGGTGGGAAGCTATAGTGCAACTGACACAGGAGGCTTTGTGGTAGTAGGCCTTCCATATGTCATTGTGCTGCCACATGTATTTTACATCCTGACTGGGTGTGTTCTGCTGTGTTGGACATGTACAAGGGTTCTCGTGCAAGGTACATGCATGGAAATGCTGCAGTGATGGTGCTACCTATTGCCATGCAGGGATTTCATCAGATGTGATTCAACATGCATTACGGACTACATTTGTACTCACCCAGCATCCATGCGTTTTGGCCTCAGTGCCTTTCTACGTATGCTGGCAGGGTAATGTTGCACAGGACCCTGGAGTCGTGGGTGGTCCTGGGGAGCGGTCACAGCAGTGGCTGAAGGTGAGGTCAGGGCTACATGTCATCTGCACATTCAGGGAATGGTAATTGTTCCGGTTTCTGTAGGCTGCATCATGTGCCTGGGGTGGTACGAGTGCTACATGTGTGCAGTCCAGGGCTGCTATTACATTCGGAACTTGGGCAATGGCATGGAATTGACCCTTCAGCTGGTTCACCTATGCCTGTGTGGCTGGCAATGCAATGTGCTCATTCACATGGATCAACAGTCCATCCAGCACCTGTCCCAGCATGGCACTGAAGGTGGACTGGGCCATGCCGTGCATCATGGCAACGGTGTGTTGGTAGCTGCCAGTCCCGAGGAATTGTAGCACGGACACAAGCTTCACAAGCGGGGGTGCTGCTGTGCCGATGTCAGCCTGGATTGTTTCCAGCAACTGGGTGATGGTTGCCCTGTCCAGCCTATACTCGGTCACCAACTGGCCATCAGTCAGGGCCCAGGTTGTTGGCCTGGGCCTGGGGATGGCTGGCCGCCTTGCTTGTGCTGCTCTCCTCCTCCTTCTCCTCATCTCCACCAACCCCTGCGCTCCCGTAGCCCTGGCCTGGTTGGCTGGCCTCTGTAGCTCGAGGTGCAGCAGGTAGATGTCCACATCAAGGCTTCCGGCTCCAAATGGCAGCATGGTGTTTGAAAGTGTGTGATGGGTATGGGTGGGTCTTTTGTAGGCCTCTGATTTGCATTGGTTTCACCTGAGCCCTTATTGCTTTCTCCTCCCTGCTCCTGCTGGTGTAATGGGGTTGAGGAGGGTGTGTTGTGCATGGGGGGGGTCCTTTGTAGGTCTCTGATTTGCATGGGTTTCACCTGGGCCCTTATTGCTGTGCCCTGTGTTCTTTTACCTCCAGCATTTTGGTCGGGGTATTTTTCGGCGGATTATCCGCTGCTTTTCAGGCACTAATAGTGCCTACGCCAGACTCGTGATTGGTATGTTTTAGCGCGAATGGATACTGGCGCTTTTACAGCTGCCGCTTTTACAGCCGGATGTACTGGCCCCGGCGGTATTGGTACTCGTGATCCGACGAACTCTTAAATTCGGCGCTGATAGCGTTACCGCCGATTTTAAGGGTTACCGCCAAACTCGTGATGAGGCCCCTTGCCAGGATTCACAAATGTTTCACAGAGACCTCCCCTGCGTAGTGACTTTGTCAGGATACACAAATGTTTCACAGCGGCCTCTCCTGCATTTTGACCTTGTCATGATACTGAAGCACTCTGTTCCCCGGGAGATGTTTAGGGGCGGAATCTTGCTTCCCTCTTTGGAAATCCTGGCCTTCCTTCACCGGCAGAAGCTGTAAGGCAGACTGTATCTTCATCCAGGATCCAAATGAGTCCTTCTTGCGAAGTCTTCAGATGATCTTCCAAAAGAGGAGCTCAGCTAGATGGGCCCCAGTGATTGGTGCAGGCTGAGCCTACCTTAATGAACCAATCCTGGGTCCCCACCAACAATATTATGTTATGTGTCAGGTCATAACCATAGTGCTTTGCAACAGGAAAGGTAAAGGGGTGAAAACATGTACTACTAAGTCCCACCCATCTTCCTGTCTGTTGTGTATCAAATGGTTAATTTAGCTCTCTGTGGTTCCTGATCAAATTGCAGCTTTCCCTTGAAGATGTGGTTAGAAGAGACTTTCTGTCTCCATCAAATCACATACTCCTACTCTCTGAATGGGGGTCTCCCTGGAGGGTTTGCCTCCTGTAAGCACATGTGCCAGACATGACAGCTCACTGACACTGATCCTGTAGAGTTGGCTTCAGGTTGACACAGATGCATCTGAAAGGGGTGTTGGTGTTCCTGTCCTTTGTTAGTTCTGTAGCCAGGCCTCTCACAGGCCTGCTTCAATGAACTCTCATCAGTATGCGTTGCCACCAACAGAACTGACAATAAACAAGGCGGATCAATGGAGCCTTTGATATTTAATTAGGCTGGCCATGGGCGGAGGAAGGTTTGGTCCTCCTCCCACTGAGGTGCTTCCATCTACTCCTGGATGTCACATTCCAGCTAAATGAGAGAGGGGTGGTGCCTGTAGGCTGTGACCACCTAGAGTACATGGGTCTATGTTTTTGCTGTGCAGTGAGCATAGAAAATGGGCCTCATTCCGAGACTGGAGGTAGTCATGGCGCCATGACTGCCTCCAATAACGGTACCAGCACCGGTCTCGTTCAATGGGGACTTACCGGTGTAGTCTGACCTTTGTGGGACCGGTAAGTCCCCATTGAAAAAAACATTCCCCATTCCCATTGAGCCCCGATAGGGCTCAATGGGAATGGGGAAGTAGCTAATAACGGTACCGCAATTTGCGGTACCGTTATTGGCTCTAATTTCGCATAACGGATCCCATCCATAACGTCTGTTCTGACCAGTCGTTAAAGAAGGGACCCGCTAAGGGAACTCGTAGTAGGGCGGTAGGGGATTACCGGCACCGGTCTCCTTACCGGTGCCCAGTATCCCTTACTGCCCTACTCGGAATGAGTGTGTATTAGCCCCACACATTTTCTAAGGTTGATCTAACATCATTCAAGTTTGTTTTAATCATCAATAAAGCCCAGGCGAGTGCACACCTTTTTTTTAAATTTATTTTTTATTTGATATGGTTGAATTCAATCAACCTTTCAAAAATAGATACAAAACATACATAAATCACTTATATTTACAGTAAGCAAAAACAAGATCAACATATTTCATATAATATTTGCTACTTAATTACTCACTTATAAAACTCTTCAAACACTGACAGGGTAAGAAAGAAAAATAAAAAAAAGGAAGGATTCTCATTAACTTACATTTCATTCGATTCAAGGCACATTTCACGTTATCAGAGTTAAAAAGAAGAACATATACAAAACAAAATCACTCAATTTGAGCTAAGAACCAATTACGCCCATTTGATGGGAACCCTATATTTTCAACATACACATTTTGTCCTACTGGTCATTATTCAAAGTGCATTCTAATGATATATTTACACTAGTTTTCTTTTTTTTCTTCCTCCAAATCGAGGTTAGTTAGAAAATGAACAGCTGCTATTTGAATTGCTATATTATTGCACCCTAACAATGCTGCCCAACATTCAGATTGAGGTATACTTCCCAGATATTGACAATGTCTGGTAAACGCTATTTGTCTTTGGGTTCTTAGCAGGCTACACTCTGTAAACAGGTGAACAAGAGTCTCACGCATATTGTTGTCTTTACAAAAACGGCCTACATTTTGTTGAGGACTCACTACACCACGTCTTGCTTTTATATCCCGTGTTATCCACAGGTTAAAGCGAAGACAGAGTATTTCACACCGATATTTTGGGGAAGTTGAGCGAATCAGATACATTGGTAAGATGCGTAGTTTTTTCGGTGGAAATCCTACAGCATCACCATCGGGATACATTAGACATAATTCGCAGGTGTTAATCCAGTCAGTTTGGTAAATTTTAGACTTGGCTTTGTCGGGATTAAACAAGAGCAAGTTAATGGTAATTTTTGCTTTCGTTAGTATCGAATACACTTTATCTAACCAGTTAGAAATGTAATTAGATTGTTTTGTTGAAAAGAGATACTGCGAGAGAGTTTTAAGTAGTGTATTATCATTCGTGGACAGCAAACATTTTCGGAAAAGCGAGCACATACGCCAGCTATATTGGGCTTCGAGAGAGAGTAGACCAAGTTCATATCTCATCCACGGTATCGGAGTGCATTGAGGAAGGTGAAGTATTGTGCGCCAAAATTTTGCTTCCCATTGCGTAAATTTAAATGTCGAATCTATGGGAAAAGTTTCAAGTCCATATAATAGAACCTAGGTCCTGCCATGACCCAGCGTCCTCGCATGAAAAACTACCTAACAATCCATATCCCTTAGTGCACAAACCTCCTTCCGTCCTAGTCTGCCCCCTAGGACACCAAGGCTGCCACCCCCGGGCACAAACCACACAACTCATCTAGAGCAACAAGCACAACAACGTAGAACAGTCCACCACAGCACCCCTAAGGGTACCACAACACCACAAAACCCTGAACCATAGAGAATACAACCAGCAAGAATGCAGAACACAACCAGGACCAACTACCTAAACCAGACACACACCAACCAAACGGACCCCTGGTCCAGCCTACTGCAGAGCGCAGTACACCTACCACTCACCTAGGACCCCAGGTCCAGCCTACTGCCAACCGCAGCACACCACTCCATACCTTGGACCCCAGGCCCAGCCTGCTGCCAACCGCAGCACACCTAGTACATACCTTGGACCCCAGGTCCAGCCTACTGGCACCCGCAGCACACCTACCACATACCATGGACTCCAAGTCCAGCCTCCTGTGCGAATGTAGGACATCACTCCACTCACCTTGGACCCCCCGTCCAACCACCTGCAAAACAGCAGGACTCATCACCAACATGGGACCTACCCAATGGCCCCCAGCTTGCATGTTGCTATTGGAAACCCCAAACAGAGGCACACTGTAACAATAGCACAGCTCACATACACACACAACACGGATAGAGTCACCTCCACTCTCCATTTACACCTCCACAGACCATATGCATATATGCTTAAAGATTCACTGACTTCCACATGCATATTCCGTGCTACCAAAGATTAGACATAACATAACTGAACAATTAGGATGATAAATGTCTTAAAGCACCTTTGGATAGAAATGACTACCCGATAAACCATAAACACCCGCGGGCACCCCCCACCCACGAGTCCATCCAAAGCCAAATGAAACCCATCCTGTAAAGAAAACATTGTTAGGCCTTAAGCACATCAATCAATGACTACTGAAACAACATGTGAGTGCCCCCACCCACAAGACCGAACCCTAAATGTTCAGTCCACCTAAAAGAAAAATTGTTATTGATAAAAATACATTGCAATTCAGGCATATTAATGCACCCATACACAAGAAAATCTCCCCCGCACAGCCACTGCACTTAAATACGAAATCACGCAAGAACTAACCTCAGACACCCATACACAACATGCAGCGCGCGCATCACTCTCACTCACACGGACCCATGCAACACGCACACACGCTGCACCCCAGCACTCCCGGCAAACTAAAACATTTTAATCTCACTAGTCACTAATGCTCTCCATGAACACAATGTCCTCCTCCTCGCACCAGGCTGCTGCGCCATCGGACCTAACTCCATCAAGGTCCTTGCAGCAAAACAACTCAGGTTGCAGGCTACAGGCGAATCCTCTCTTGCGCCCAGCCTGATGGAACTACAGTGGAGCATATCCACATCACTGCGTCCCTCCGACACGACTTTACAGTCCGCACGGGTGTCCGCACACACCCTTGCCATGGCAACTCTGAACTTCTCTCTGTTGCCGTTTTCACAACGATGCGCATCTCTTCTGGCAAGATCAGGCATAACAGAGGCACTTTCCTCACGCTGCGTACACTCGACTCGACAAAATACTTCCTTGCGTTCCAGCCGCCCATGCTGGAACGCACGCACAGTCCAGGGTAACGTCACACTTGGCGAGCGTTCAGCGCTCCAGTCAACCAAGCGTACACGTTCCAGCCTCCCGTGCTGGAACGCATGTCCAATGGCAACCAACGTCATAATTTAACTTCAGCTGCCGGCAAGGCAACAACTCTGCCGCGCATGGATGGTCACAGATCCTTCGTAATCTATGGCCATGGAACAACTCCTCCCTGGCACGCTCCCCTTGGACACACATCGCAGCCCATAATGCCCTCCCGGGCAAGCGATCAGCGGGCTGAAACAGCTACGTGCACTATAAGCACAATTCTCTGTAACCCTGGTCCCGCTACGACATGGAGTCTGCCAGCAGCGCTTCCCAGAACGGGGCCCCAACAGCTGAAAAAATTAAGGCAATCACTGCCTGGACTCTCCACACACCGACCAGTGTGCCGACTCCCACAGCTACGCCAGGTCACAGGATTCAGAGGTGGCGACAGGACAGTTAACGGAGCACACGCAGCCAACCCAAAGCGCCACCCAGCAAACTGGGTTATCACGGCAGGTGCTCCTTACATGACCGCACACTGACCTGTGTGTCGCCCGGCTCTCCAAGACACCAGCCGGCCACTGGGGATCAGAGACTCCCCCCCCAGGGGTGAAGCACTTGACCAGCACTGCACACCGATATGTGTGCCGACCTGTACCCGCACACCGAAGAGTGTGCCGAACAGCTGCCCACAACACCTCCCAGCACCACCCGGTCACTGGGCAAGGCAGCTTCTGGAGCAACAGGGTAAAACAACACGGCACCCCGACCTGAGTGCCGACCCAGCTCCACCTTCAGCACCGCCTGGCCTGCTGAAGAATCTTAGACAGCCCAATAAAAACACCCTGGGCTCCAACTTGCTGTCAACCTGGCAAATGGACATGAATTCACAGGAGGGCAATGTTTTCCCGTTTCTGGACTGTCCCCTCCTCGACAGGATCCCACCTTCGTCGCCAGTGTAATAACTTGGAAGCTGATGAACACCCGAGCCAGCAGGTAAGTTATTAAGTAGATTTATTGTAGTTCAATGTCAGGGACAAAACATTGGCATGTCCTTTCCAAGTCAGCATACCTCCAACTGCCAAGCATAGACTCCCCCTTCAGATAACAACACACCAACACTCCACTCACACTGACATCACTACATTCCATTTAGCCGTGATGTCATCCACTCAGCTAGCAAGACACATTACAACAGAAGACTACCCCTGATGGGATCCAAAGTCTTACTATAGTAAGTGGAGAGTCAGTTAGAAATTCAGTTTGATCAATGTCATCTGTAGTTATATTACATAATTCGTCTATATCCCCAAAGATATTCAGTACACTGCGTCGGTTGAGGTCATACACCGGATGGTTACCTTCTCTACATTTGAGAATAAAAGTGTGAAATGTTGCTCTTTGTGGGTGAATATGTCGAGAAAGCCACTGCTTGTCAGTTTTACGTGGTGTCCATTTCTCATTACGGGGAGTGCCTGGAAATTCAGACGACCAACCTTGTCTTGATTTCATGATGTCATTAGAATCTACTTTAGAGGGCTGTTGATGTTCGTCAAACTTATGGTTGGCTCGCCTTTGCTCTTCAATGGGACGGGCAGGCTCACATTGTGTATGAGCAAATGTTTTCACCAACTTAGCAGAAAGATATTCATCTACTCTTTTTTGAGTTCATCTGTTAGAATTTGTTGAGTAGCAACATTCAAGGATGGTGTCACTTGTGGCATAGACGCAAAAGAAACAGATTTGGGATGAGGTATAGGAGCAAAGGACAATTGGGGTTGTGCTTGGGTTTGTGGTGGGAGTCCAGTATTCACAGAGTTCTGACTGTTGGCATTCCTATAGAGGTTGTCTGATACAGGAGGAAGTGTAGAGGATTTTTGTGGGTTACGTAAAGCATTTACCAATTGTGTCAATGGCGAGATAGGCACAGCAGATACAGTTTTGTCCCATGTAGTGGGAGGGTGCAGTGTAGATTGGTTGGCAGCTCCTGCCGTTACGGGATGCACGTCCCTTACGGGTGCCATGGCACTGGTAATATGTTTGTCTGTTGTGGTAGACATTTTACCAATAGCTTTAAAAAAAGTAGACAAAGTACTTTTTGGATTTGTTGATCCAATCATGTTTTTTGTCTTTTTTATAGGGATCAGAGTTTTCTTGCTGTTGTTCTTGCCTTTAGGATTTTTAGCTTTCAGTTGTAAATGACTCTGACCTTGATTAACATTCGATGGATTTTGAGGATTGGGCAATTTTTCAATGCGACTAGGCATCGCTTCACTCGTTTTATTTTCCATTAGTGGCTGGGAAATAGGGTCCATGGAAATAGGCTCGAGGCCTATGATACCCGAGCTTGGAGGGAGTGGACATGGTACCAAAATGGCAGGAGCGACCTGTTTTGCAAATGATGGGGGTGCTTGTACAGGAAATGGATTTTCATTGCAGGGCGCCAAGTCACTAGGTAACATAATAACAGACTCTTCAAAATGTTCTTTATCCAAAGACACTTTAGTGAGCTGTTGCGTTGAGAGCCATTTCATTAAATCTTCGAATTGATGGGATTGGCGGGCTACTTTAGTATCCAATGCTTCAAATAATTTACATAAACTATAAATGGCAGTGTTGATTGCAGTTAATGCCGGTTGGATCATTAACAACGTTTGAGCAGCATTATCAATGGGATAGGGTCTGTTAGGTCGTGGGGTCGGTAAGGCAAAGGATTTAAGCATTGGAAGAGCATTTCCAGATTGCACAGCACTGGGCATACATGACACAGAAGGCACACTGGTAATATATTCTGGCTCTCTGGTAGTATGAGCAGACTTGCATGTGCTTGCATGGATATATATGGCAATAGAGTCCGATACCAGTTGGGGGAAAGCAATTGGTGAGATGGACATGTTCGAATTGCGCACTGGTGGGCAGATTTTAGTCGATTCCATCATTGTCATATCAGAAATTGGATGATGGTTAATATGTCTCGAAGGAGTTCGGTGCGGAGCGCTGATTTTCCCTATTGTTAGAGGAGAGGGGGTGCGTGTCTCATTGAGTGAACAGGTGGCCGGAGACAACGGAGAAGACATGCTTATTTTATCATTTTGAACATTAAACGGAAAGCGAGTTTGTCTATGTGGGGACCGGGGGGTGACAGACGTAGCTGTGAAAAAAGTTTGAGGTGACAATGCAGAGTCAGGATGCCCCGGGGAGAGTGATTGGGTCTGTGGAACAAGGGTCAACGGTACAATGGGTGGCATATTCATTGTGAGCTTATACGAAGTATAGGAGGTCATCTTTATGACTTAAAGATTGTATATGTAAATCGAAGGCTCACTTGTTAAATAACCCTCTATAACAATTCAAACAGTCAATAGATTGAAATTATGTTACTCCATAAAAAAGAATCAAAGGCCACCAATATAATAATGAACACAGCAAAATGTGCACATGGAGTGAGTATTGTTCACAAATGCTTACTTTCACAGTTGTGGATAACACAAACTAGGTGCCGAGTAGAGCAGCTTGCCCCCCGGCGCAGCGGCTACGTGGCTAAGCGGCGAAGCGGTACTCAACTCGGTACTCGCTCGGACGCGCAATGCGCGTGCACCGCGTTCATATGCAAAAACCAATGGGCCTTGAGGGAGAAAGAGCCAATCACTGTGTGGGAGAGGGGGGCCAACGGCCTCTGTCACTCAATCTGCAAGAGAAGATAAATGCAGATCAGCAAATGTTCAGGCAAATGTTCTGTTGCCAGTGCACAACGCACTATGTTTGCAGTCACCTGTTTTCAAAGACTTCACAGCTGTTAGCTGGATGGATGCCGGCAGCAGCAAGCAGAAATAGCAGTCCGAGCAGGAGCAAGTGAAGAGGGTGGAGCGGCAAAGCGCTACTCAACTCGGTACTCGCTCGGCTGCACACCTGCTGTACGGATGGTCCAATTTCTCACAATACTGCTGTCAGGATACACAAATGTTTCACTGGGGCCTCTCTTGCATTTTGACTTTGTCATGATACTGAATCTCTTTTTTAGAAGTGTTTCCTGTCTCTTGGCTTTGTCAGGATACACAAATGTTTCACAGAGGCCTCTCCTGCATTTTGACTTTGTCGTGATGCTGGAGCACTTTCTTAGAAGTGTTTCCTGTCTGTTGGCTTTGTCAGCATGCTCACTTTGTCATGATACTGACGCACTTTCTTAGAAGTGTTTCTTGTCTCTTGGCTTTGTCAAAATGTTCACTTTGTCATGATACTGACGCACTTTCTTAGAAGTGTTTCTTGTCTCTTGGCTTTGTCAAAATGTTCACTTTGTCATGATACTGACGCACTTTCTTAGAAGTGTTTCCTGTCTTTTGGCTTTGTCACAATGTTCACTTTGTCATGTTACTGAAACACTTTCTTAGAAGTGTTTCCTGTCTCTTGGCTTTGTCAGCATGTTGACTTTGTCATGAAGCACTTTCTTAGAAGAGTTTCCTGTCTCTTGGCTTTGTCAGGATACATAAATGTTTCACAGAGGCCTCCCCTGCGTTTTCACTTTTTCAGGATGCACAAGAACTTTCTTACCCTCATGATCTACAGCAGTAAAGAGAGTTGCGTAATGTCATCCCAACAGTAGAAGTGCTTTGCCGCCACAGCATGGACAGGCATGCCTTTCAGCTAGACTTTACAGGTTGACAACGGTTCACCCAGGTCACTGCCAGTGGGTCCTGTTTAGCAGGTAGCTTTCCCAAGCGGGGCAGTCCTGCAAGTTCATGATCAGTCTCTCTCACGGTGATATGTTTCTCTTTTTACAATGCTGGTTCGGCCTCAGATTTAATTGGGATTTTTCCTGCATTCCTCTTGGATTCTCATGGGTTTTGGGGCTTTGATGTTGAGCCGCCGTCAAGGATTCTCAGCGGTTCCTGCCCTATTACATGCTGGGTTTGGCCGAGTCCATAAAAACCTTGGCAGCCATTTTGAAATCCATATGTTTGTGGTCTCTCTTCCCGGTTCCTGCAGTTCACCCTGTTCTCCACTTCTCAAAAAGCAATTATTGGTCAGGCACCATGCTGCACCCAAGCAAGAATGCCGCACTGTAACAGTCCGCGACAAGGATGCAGCGAGATGACATCTCCTGAGATCCCAGTTTTTTCACCAGTGTCCGCGTGGCCATCTTGAGCATGCTTCATGTCATTTGGTATCCCCAACATGGCCATTACCAGATATCCCATGCATAGCTCACAGTCCAATTCACATACCTGCTATAAGAGCCCCCTAGACATGGGTTGGCATGTAGCATGTGAGAACAGAGTGTTCTAGTTTTCAAATTATTTGGTGCCCGCTCATCCAAGGATCGGACTCCTTGAGCTCACAGTGCCCCCTTCCCTAGAACCCAATAGCCGAAGGTGATAATCTAGGAAAAGTTTCCCTAAATCTGGAATGAAGGCACACTGGCGAGGTCACAGCTGGCGCTACCCTATAACCCTCATTGTGTGGCTAACGAGTGGCATGGGATGGTAACCCCCGAGATTGGAGCTGCCACTCAAGCCACCAAGTGTCGTGATGCATGTGCAGGCTGAGCTGAGAATGATGTCCTCCCCTTGGAAATTAGGGGGGTCAGTTGGAGGGTGGGAGAAGGACAATGCAAGAAGACCTTGCTTTGCATTACGGTGGTAGCGACCGTCTTTATGGGCCAGATCGTCGGCGTTTACACGCATGGCATATCACCCGGGTGCAGGCAAGCACAGTCTCAACCACGGTCAGGTATAAAACGAAATGTTTACTTTCGCTAAACTTTATTGGCTCAGCCATAAATCCCAGGCTAGGCTGAGGGCGCAGCTATTTTAGTGGTAGGCCGCTTGTAAAACGACAGCCTCTTCATTCCAGCCAGTAAATCAACGAAGGCCGGGTGGCACTGGCAGAGCAACGTGTGGGGTTCGATCGCGCTCCTTCCATTAGGCCTGTGCTGTGTTCCCCAGCAGAATACCTTTCGCGTTACCAGAGCCGGGGCGCAGAAAGCACCCAGCGGCGGGGGCCGGGGAGTGTCCCAGCGCTGCTTCTAAATTTAATCGGAGCTCCGGTAAACATGTCATCAGCTCCTGGAACGTCGAGGTGTTTTTGTCACTTGTGCACGGCTTGTAGGAAAGGCATGTCAGGTGAGGGGACTTTCCGTTCCTGCAGGGATGACGCATGGGAGGCGTCCATTAGTGGGGCAGGCCTCCAGAGATCGTGCCTCAAAAAGGGAACTCTTAGACGACCCCTACATAAAAGGGACATTCTGTGGCTGCATTTGTGTGTTGGAGAGCCAGGGCGTGCAAGGCTGAAGGAATGCCAGGTTGTCATTAGTTGTCCTTTCCTATGTTGTCTCTGCTATCATCTTAATGGAAACAGTCCCAGATGTCCCAGGCTTGACAGAACAGTGCTCCTTTTCCTCTTCTTTGTTGTTTGACATGTGTGCCTGTTTTATATTAACTTTATTCATAGTTATCACTTAGTGGTTGAAATTTTCCCCTTCTATGTTGTCCAATCTCTGTCGCACACATCTCTTACACTCACCAATTCTCCATCTCAACTTACACTCCCAACCCACCCACTCTGCCATTCAGGCACATACTCATTAGCACGGCCATACTGCCACATCAAAATTCCCACTCCCCAGTCCCTGCCACACTAAAAAAACGGCCCCCGAACCCAGACTGTAGTCTCTCCAGTTCCTCTTGCAATCCCAGTCCTGCATTCTTTTTTCAGCATCTCTCTGCCCTGCATCGCTCTTCCCCCAATCTCTTGCTCCTTCTGCATCTCGTGTCCTCTCTCCCAGTTTATAACACTGTTCACCTAGTCTTCCCCGTCACTCCCTCTTTCCCACTCAGTTGCGCTCTCTCTGACGCATCACTCCCTTTCTGCCCCACTGTTTTCTCTTGTTGATTGCTTACTCTGGCTCAGTGCTTCCATTGTGGCCCGCTGTCTCTGCATCTGAGTCCTGCTGAGTTTTCTACCTCCCCCAACTGGATAACGCCTCGCTGGTTGCTAGCCTCTGAGCCCCGAGACATGATCATTCCAGTACTGCAACGCTGTCTTGAGCCTGCTTGCCACCAAATGCAAGTCTTTGCTTCTACTCACCCGCTGCCAATGAGTCTTGCTACGCTGCCAGCCCAACACTGCCTGCCATTTACTTGCGTCTTCGACCTGCAAGCAGTCGCCGCTGCCGGACTGCACCGCAATGTTGGATCTCTTCGACATTACTCCTCGACTTGACCCTGGCTTGGTGCCAAAAGCCCCAAGACTCCAGATTCGATGCTGACAAACCTGCAAAGGAAGAACAAGGTACTTATAGTGGTCCTGTCCTCGTGGCCTGTTTTAAAGACCCTAGTGACATGTCAGACCCTACTATTGACATCTTAAAGACCTCTAGAGAGACACTGCGATTGCTGCAGAAAGTATTGCCCATGAGTGCTAGACACCATAGCTAAACTCAAAGCCTCAAACTGCAAAGAAGACCAATTCCCATCCCACTTAGTAAAACTTTGCGCCCCCACCCTATCACCCGTTAATACCGAATTTGTCAACGCCTCATTCAACTCAAACACGGTCCCTGCCAGCATCAAAAAAGCTTGGGTAACACCCCTCCTAAAAAAACAACCCTGGATCCCTCAATCCACACTAACTACCGACCAATAACTACAGTCCCATTTCTCCTGAAAAGAATTGACTAAATAGCTTACTCTTACTCTTAAAAAACCACCTAGAACACCACCAACTACTAGGGGACCGACAGTCAGGATTTCGCCCTAACCACAGTACAGAAACAGCCCTACTCGACATGAAGATCCAAATGGATGCCACCAGAGAAGCAGGGGTTCTAGGTCAAAGTTGCGAATGCATAGGATCGAATGACCGAAGGGTCGAATCAAAAGGACCGAAAACCAAAGGGTTGAGTTTGTTTTTTGTTATTTTTTAAATTTCTTTTTTTGGGGGGGGGGGTCCCCTGCCAAACACCTTTTTTTGTGGTAAAAACCACTTTTTTTCCAAAACGGAAACCCAAAAAATTATATATAAAAAAAAAAAAAATTCAACCCTTTTATTTTAGGTCAAATTGACTCGACCCTTTGGCATTCGATACTTTTGTATTTGGTACTTTAACTGGACACCAGAAGCAGGCAAACTCTGCCTACCAATGCTACTAGATCTCTTGGCAGCCTTCGTCCTGGTTGACCACGACAAACTTTGTGCCACATTAGCCAACAACTTCAACCTGTCCAACAATGCCACTGACTGGATCAAATCTTTCCTTGCAGATAGGACCTCAAGAGTGTCCATTGGCAAAGAATCAGCAGATCCCATACCAGTCGCAGTAGGCATCCCGCAAGGATCATGCCTACCCCCCCACACTCTACAATGCCTACTGTACGCTGCTTTTTGCAGCTCTGGACGCCATGGGTGTCATCTACACCAACTTTGCAGATGACACCCAGATCCTCATCCCTCTAACAGGCAATCATGAGCAAGACTCACTGCTCATCAACAAAATCTACTCACTCATACAAAATGGGCTGGCTAACAACAGGCTATGTCTCAACAATGACAAAACAGAGCTACTCATACTTGGATCATCCTCTAAAATTGACTCTCTACAGCCTGCTTATACATCCTTCATCATTGATGGCACCACAATCCCAGTGCTCAAACAAGTCAAGACACTTGGAGTCTTTCTAGATGCCACACTAACAATGACTAAACAAGTCAACACCCTAGCCTCTTCCACCTCCTACACATCCAAACCCACCTCCCTTAGTCACAAATTCCTCACAGCTGATAACTGCGTTACATTAGTAAGAGCGCTCATACTTTCCAAGCTCGCTTACTGCAATATCCTCTTCCTTGGCACCTGTAATACCAACATAGCTAAATTCCACCTTATGCAGAACAAAGCCCTCCGAGCTGTACTGGGCATAAAAAAATCTGAACACATCACCACATCAGGAGAGACAACCACTGGATCCCCATCAAAGCTAGGATAATATTCAAAACCCTAAGTATCACTCATAAATGCATCGCCAACAAAGCTCCAAAATACCTCCTCAATACAGTAGTTAAGAAAAACCACACTAGAATCCTCAGATCTAACAATAACAAAAACCTTGAAATCCCACTATATAAAAGAGAAAAAGCGGGGGGCAGCAGTTTCAAAGTACTCGCGCCCAGGCACTGGAATGCCTACCCATTAACATCAAGAATGAAACGTCCTTCCCACAATTAAAAAAATCACTGAAAACCTGGCTATTCAGCTAATTCTAATGTGAACTAAGACCCCTACCCACTCAGACCAGATCCCGCAATCTACTGTATAATAATGTATATAAATGTATGCCCTTATATCTGTCTGTTGTTATTTTTTACTGCTTCTTTTAATGTTAAGATTGCATTGCATTGTATTGTCCCGGGAAGATAGCGCAGCGGCAACGTGTTCGCCTTGGAAACAAGACGACACGAAGCTACACAGGTTCGATCCCCGGGTCCGCGCTTAGAAACCTCTGGGTATTTAAGCGCGTTATAAATACGCAATTCAGACAAACAAAAGAACAATTATGCAACTAAACAATTCCTGTAATAGCGCCTTGATGCCTGCGGGCTATGTGAGCGCTTTAAAAATGCTAAATAAATGTACCCATTGTCTGTAACTACGCCGTGATACCTCCAGGTCTGGGAGTATAACAAATGTAATAAATAAGTCCGCCTTCAAAAAGAGTGCCCATTTATTCCAAAGTCTGAATGTTCGGAGTTTCCACTTATAGCGGTGCGTTATGTAATGTAGTAGTAATTTGTATAGTGCCTTTTCACATTGGTATGGCCTCAAAGTGCTGTAGGTGAGCTTCCTCAGGGGACCGAAGGACAAGGTATGGGAATGTGTCAGAGGCATTTAGAAGCCGTGTGTGCATGTTAACCAATACGAAGGTAGACAGGGGTGGCCAAGCCCCTGCCAGCTACCCATGTCAAGCCGGCATGTGGATAGGTGCTGTGAGGAAGTCTGGATAGTATGTGAGTGCAGGAGACTCATTATGGTGCAGCTAGACCGCATGTATGTTGTGGGGGATAGCTGCATTCCTATGGCAGCGGTGTGGTGCAATGTGTCTTAAAGTAGTGAATGATAGCAGATGCCTGCAGGCGGGTGACCATGCATTTGGCTATCTTCCATATGCATGAAGTGTGATACCTACCTGTGTGTCCTGACATGATATGATAGGTTTAGAATGCGTTTAATACCCAGAGGATTCTAAGCGCAGACCCGGGGATAGAACCTGGCTGCTCCGTGTCACCTTGCTTCCAAGGCGAGCGCGTTGCAGCTGAGCTATCCTCCAGAGACTCCTGGCTGGTTTCTTGGTTTCGTAGATATGGGGTCAAACCTTTACACCCAGGATGGTTATTTAAACTATCAACATTGTAATTACAAAGGCATTTTGCAACTAAGTTCCCGGTGCAAAACAGTTATAGTGATTTTAATTAGTGTGTTTGTATTTTTACGTTAAAGTGCCCTATTTTTATAGAAACTTGGTTGGAGGTTCTTTTATTTTGGGAATATTGTTTGGGCTGCTTCTAGGGTAGCTCAGACCCCTCCTGAAATGTATAGCTTGCCTTCTGCCTGCAGTACCCAAAGAGCCGAAAGAGGTATACCTGTCCGGCTGTCCCTAGTTCACCTTTATGATTGGGATCACTGCTGGTTTAGTAGTAGTGTGGCACTACTCATCGCTGCACTCCTGCAGAGTAGTAGTCATTTTGTCACAGCAGGGCACACTGACATCTTAGATGGTCAGCCAAGGAGATCAGACTGACCAGTCAAGTAAAGCCCACACTGCTGTTTCTCTGTCAGTAGCTTTGCCATCCAGAAACCACCAAAAACAACACCTCCACAACTTTTTATTAAAGTAGATCAATGTGTCTGGTAGATGAGAACTGGACTTTTTAAACAAGCAATGGCAAAAACGAACTGTTTTGGCTTATGTGTAGGCATGCGATAATGGTTTTATTTGGCCATAAAATGGCAACTTCTGGAAAATGGTGTACCTTGGCATATGATAGCAATGTCTGGCAAGTGCATATGTAATACATTTATACAATCCCAAACTGCTGACGCTACCAAAGCTTGTTTTGACAGGACTTCAGTACAAGTAACAGTTGTGAGGACATATTGCTTATAAATCAAGTGAAGGTACAACTGGTTGAAAAGCTTATATTACACTAGGAACTGGTTTACAACAGCAATTACGCCATTATCAATGAGAAGACTACTGAGGAATAACATTGGCATCACATTAAAAGCACAGAGATAGCTAAAAGAGAACCCAGGGTTGTGTGTTTTGGGCAAGGATGGGCAGATACTGAATGGGAATGGCCATAGGGACTGGCATGGCCACGAGTAGTCAATGGGCGGATACCAAAAACAACACCCACAGTGTGTGTGTCCCTCCGCATATCCCACCTCGCTACTATCTTATAGCTATTATTATTATCTGCTGCACAAACTAAAAAGAACAACACAAATGTGCAAGGTTTCCACCCTGACATGACAACTCTTGAAATAGCCCCCCCCGTTCATCTGCCATTTGGGTTACACCCTACCTAAGTGCACAAGAAGCTGTGTGCAAGAGCAAGCGGGTGAAGGGGTCTATCCATGACCACCTCACCCAAAAATAGATCGAAAATCAAAACATTCAAAAGCATAGCAATTTGGATCAATGCAAAAGTGGAACAACTATACATAACTTATGAACTTGTTTTACTCTGTTCGGGCCCTTATTTACTTTGTGATATTGTAAAGGGACCAGATACAATAAATAAATAATATTTAACACCGCCAACCCCACTCCATTCCATGTTTTTAAATTGGCCATGTGAGGATTGACTTAAGCTTCATTTAAATCATTGTCTGTGCCAGTGGAAGGGCACCACATTACTGAAAGCATACTGTGCCGCCTGCTCTCGATCTGCAGCGGGCATAGTAACCAGCTGCTGGAATTTGCTTGAAAGTGTTTGTCTCCTGCCCGCATTCATGCTTTAATGCCAGCAAAATCCCATTGTGTTATCTTAGATTCAACACAACTCTGGTGGAAATCACGTGCAATGTGAAGGCCATGTTTTGAGAGTGGTAACTGGCCTTCTTGTGGACCAACCCAATACGCTCCGCCCTCACTCCCAGCCCATTTAATAGCGGTAGCCACGAAATGGGACGCCGTGGGAAATTCCCTGGGTTAGCTGGGGTCAGGAACGGCTTGCAATTAACACAGCATTTATTTTTACAGGTCTGTTATAGGATCCATTAGTTTAGCTCCCCCCCTGAAGAGTCGTGGGCACACCATACCTCAGAGGAAAGTGTCTGCCGTCATTAAAGGCTCAGCATGTGGGCATCGGCGCATCAGAGACGTAAAGCAGAGTCGCAAGACGTTTAGTAGGCTGCCATTCACAGTGACTTACGTCTGCAGCCGCTCTTTTCAGCAGCCTCCCAAGTTCATGAAAGAAAGACACATTATAAGTTTGCCAGTCCGAAATAAAGTGCCAGTAACAACTGTTACTGGCACCTTTTCCGGGCCGGCAAACTACAAGTCTGCCGGTAGGGGCTGTGAACTACCAGCAGGTGCACCGTTACTAGCGGTGCCGGTGCTCCAGTGATCCCATTCCCGCGTAGTCCTATTGGACTCCACGGGATTGGGAACTTACCGTTCCTTCGTCGCCCTCTCTCCAGTTATTTAGGGCCCAGTGAACCCAAGAACGGTTTGTGTATATAAACACACACATCATACGCACACATATATCACACACCTAACACACCACACACAGATATCATACACAAACACACATCACGCACACATACAACACAACTCACCTCATCACTCTAATAAAACGCAGCTATATCCCATGACAAACCGGCCTACCTGCTCACATAAGCGTCCTACAGGCCTAACGCAGCCAGAACCCAGTCTGAGTGGCCACCCACCGGACTGCACACATTCAACAGATATCATCACCACCACACCTATCGCTAGGATGCAGCTACCATCAGGCAATTACCGCAGCTGCACACATAACTGGTGCACCCACTCAGCCTACGACACTTTCTACTGACCTGGACTGCAGTCCCCAAGGGCATTCAACCTACCAGCGCTTTGAGGTCATACCAATGATATATAGAGCGCTATATAAATGCCAAATAACATAACATATCACACACACATATGACACATTATAATGCCCCAGATCCAACACTAAACAGCTGCTCTCACATTGGGTAGTTGTAAGGAATTCAACCACCTACAAGTGCTGCACACATGCGCGCATGTGACATTGCACCCTTGTTGGCCATTTGCGAATGTCATACATATGTCAATGAACACCTGATTCTAGCAGGCCAATAGGAGAGGAATCTAGATTTTAGGCATACCCATTGCCAAAGGGGATCAGAGTAGCTGCGTTGGAAAAGATTCCAGCTGGAACAGGGAGCCAAGACTAGGGGTTGCATGGGCAAACGTTGGAGCACAGGTGACGTCCCA
This sequence comes from Ambystoma mexicanum, assembly GCF_040938575.1. Taxonomy (NCBI): domain Eukaryota; kingdom Metazoa; phylum Chordata; class Amphibia; order Caudata; family Ambystomatidae; genus Ambystoma; species Ambystoma mexicanum. The sequence continues at coordinate 1,171,379,418 of NC_090928.1, read as the reverse complement.
GTGTCCAGGGCTGAACCTGAAGTCTGGAGACCTAAACCTGAAGTCTGGAGACGAGTTGTGCTGCGGCTGCAAGATATAGGAAGTTGCTATAATCAACCGTGGCTCCAGTCATGGTGCTGGATTCAGTGGCCAAATGGTTTTCAGACGAAAAAGGGCGAATGCATCTAAAAAGCCTCACATAGTAAGTAGTCATAGGGCCTCATTACACGGATGGCGGAGAACCATGGCACTATTAGCGCCATGGTTCATGCCGGTAAAATACCGGCACCGCCTTGGCGGAAAGGGGAATTACCACCCCATTCCAAGGTTGGCGGGGCGGTAATTCCCCCTTCCACCATTGCCCTTCCCCATTCCCATTTTTGCCCCGTAGGGCATAATGGGAATGGGGAAGGCGCTAATTGCGGTACCGCAAATTGCGGTACCGTAATTAGCTCCCTGGGTCCCTTTGCGGGTTGGTTTTTAACGGCTGCAAAAAGCAGGCGTTAAATCCCCCAACCCGCAAAGGGACCTCGTAGTACGGCGGTAAGGATTTACCGGTACCGGTAAATCCTTACTGCCATCCGTGTAATGAGGCCCATAGTCACAATATTGTCACTGTGAACAGACACGTCAACCTGGAGTCAAAGAAAAAACCCAGGGTTTTTACCTTAGGAAGAATAAAGACAAAAACAAAATCAATCCTCAGTCTCATCACCAGTAAATATGGGTGGTGGTGGAGACGATCAGGAGCATCCCACAACCTGCACCTTTGCACTTGCTCCTCCCAGCAAGTCGGTTGGTATAATCTGCTGAACAGCATCCACATGCCTCCGCCACCCCCTCTGTGTCTTTTAGGTGCTCCGGACATGGTGGTACTCAAAATGGTCACTACTCCTTAGCCACAAGAAAAAGTCACGTTGCTGACTCTGTTATGGGCACTGAATACAAGCTCCTCTGATTACCAAAAATATAAAACTGTTTCTCTACAACAAGTATTTGGTCTGGTCAGTAAAATAACATGCCCTCAGTTACAGACCCTGAATATAATAAAGGCTCCCATTTTTATGGTATTTGTTCAAATGTAAGCTCTGTAATTACCCATAGTTATTTTGGTTTTACCAGGTGGCCTTAGCGGGTCCGCGAGCAGTCCAGCATGCTAACAACGGGCCCGTTATTAACGGGCCTGTTGTTAACATGCTCCCCATTCCCATTGAGCCCTATGGGGACTCGAATGGGAAAGGGGATGTACTGGGTCCGGGTTCCTTGAATGAGGAATTACCGGGCCCTCCAAGGTCAGAATGGCCCGGTAATTGCTCATTCAAGGAACCGGACCCGGTACCCGGTAAGGGGGTAGCAATGCCGCTAATAGCGGCATGGTTACCTCCTACCTCGTAATGACCCCAAACGACCTCAATAGCATCTTATCCTTATATTCTTTCTGAGCCTCCAATGGGTGCAACAGTATATCAATCTACCAAACCTATTTCCTTGATAGAATCTCACCAGCCTAGTAGCTAGTATTTTTCTGCATTTATTCAAATAAAAAAAATATTAATTAAAAACACACATCACGTAGACATACAAATAGAGATGGTTTCTTCCATATCAATTTGAGCTACATTTGAGCATTCACAACAAATGGTTGCTCCTGCGATTGCTGCTGACATACGATATATTTTGTCAGCAATTTAATCATTTCGAAATTATTTTTCACACCATTTCTTCGACCTCCAAGCTGCCATTCTGCACTGCCTTTGAATGGCAATGATTGACAGCATGGGATACCAAGCAGAAAACATGCTCTTCTGTTTTTATCAATTTTTATAAATGCATATAGACAGAAAACCAATGGAGTTTCATCTGAATGTATGCATACGAATCAGTAGCAATGAAAAACATGGAGGTTAACATATACGGCCCGATTCATGGAATAAATCTGCGCCGAAAAGGAGGCGCATGCGTGCAAAACGCATGCAAGTGCCCGTTTTCCGATTGATGGAACGCATTGCACGTGGCTTACCTGAGACCTGCGTTGAATCTGCGTGGGTCCAGTACGTCACTGCGACATCACGAACGCCTTGCGCGAGATGCCCAGTGAAGGCCACACCGTCCAGCTCACACACCTAAAAAGGGGGTGGAACATCTGGAAGGGGGAACAACAAGCGTAAATGTGGGCTTTACCTGGGAATTACCACAGTAAAATATTTGCAACGCCCACATGCGTGCTAACAACACATATTCATGGAATTGAACAGGGCTCTCCTGCATGCGGGAAAAGACACGCTAATCCGGAAACACGTCCGCCAAGCGAAAGCAGGTGTAAGCGTCACAGCGCACCAAAAACAATGCATAAAAAGTGCGCGCAAACACAAACGCGCGGATACAGCTACGATGGATGTACCATTCCTCGCAGCAGTAATCATGGGACACCGCAGGAGAAGGAGGAGGATAGCCAGGCCCCGTATTTTTTTACGCAGGACCAGCCTTTTTGGGATGCCTGATGACCAGGTCTATGGCAGGTATAGGTTTCCAACTCATATTATCCTAAACCTGGTCACTGAGTGGGAGGATGATCCCACATCACCCACCCTGTGCTCCCAAGCACTGAGCCCCTTGGAAAAGTGCAAAATGTACTGCATTTTTTGCCACTGGGTTTTTTTAGCAGACAAGTGCCATAGCGGGGGGGGGTGTCACAAGCCATGCAGTCACACTGCCTACACCAGGTGTTGGTGATCATGACTGCATGCCCCTCAGTCCGCAGGCACATATACATGCCCAGAACACCCGCAGAAAGGCAGGCCGTGGTCCAGGACATCTACAGGGTGTCACACTTCCCCAAAGTGCTCGGTGCCATTGATTGCACCCATGTGGCTCTACGTCCTCCCAGGGCCAAAGAGCACATCTATCGGAATCGCAAGCACTGGGATTCAATCAACGTGCAGGTTGTATGTGATGCCAAGGGAATCATCACCTCTGTATATGCCAACTATCCATGGTCCACCCATGATAGTTTCATATTCAGAATGTAACCCCTACACCGGGACCTGGAAGCTGGGAGGCATGGCAAAACACATGGCTCATTGGTGAGTATAAATGCCTATTCACATGCATGCATGTTAGACAGACAAATAGACAAAGCCAACTAACGATAACCATTCTCACCTCCCCAGGGGACAGTGGCTACCCTCTGAGCAGCTACATGATGATGCCAATACGGAAACCCCCACACCACCCCAGGTAACATACAACGCAGCCCATATTGCTACTAGGGCCATAGTGGAGCACACATTTTGAGTGCTAAATTCACGCTTCCGCTCCCTTGGCCACTCCGGTGGACAGCTACTATATACACCACCAGATGTGTGCAGGATAATTGTGGCAGCATGTGTCCTGCACAACGTTTCAACACAGCGTTGTGTACCGGTCGACATGGCTGTGCCCCCACATCCCCAACTACATGCACGCCCATAGCGCATGGGAGGGGAAAGGGCATGTGGCGAGGCAGCCCAACCCAGCTTGTGGCACAATTTTTCACCTAAAATCCCACCCATGCGGAGTGCACATAGGCCTGGCACATTCCAGGTGACAATCGATGATGACAAAGGGACAACAAACTGTCACAACCATACCACCCTGAGAATGTGTCCTTGGAATTGCTACATTGTGTGCATAGCTACTTAAAGTAAGCCAATGCCACGTGAACAAAAGGCAAGCATTGAAGATGCAGTATACCACCAACCCCATGGAAAACAGCACATATAAATCCTGGTATGTCATCTAAACCCTCCCAAACTTCATGTCACCCGGTTGCCACACCATGCCATGGCATGCAATGTCAAAAGTGACAAATACATGGGCAACACATAACGCTACTGTCACAAAGTGCAGGTCGACAAATGGAACTAGGTCAGAAATAACTCACTCTGACACATCAAAATGAAATCGTACACAGGAACATCCATCTTCCAGCATAACATATCATAAACAAAGGACCCAACAGTAATAATGTCAGACAGTGACCAATCACAATAGCACAAGTGCATCAAAGTGACAAAGCTACCACATGCACCCCTTCTATCATGAGTGTGTCTCTGCTAGCTAAAGGGGCAGGGAAATGCATTCAGCAGGAAGGGCATCAATAATGGAGACAGTCAAGGTAATTTTTGTATTTATTGAATTATTATATATCGCTTTACGCCAAATCGATTTAAAAGGGGACAAAGAGAATACAACAAGCATTACAAAACGACATGTGAATCAAGTACCAGAAAACAGTATATGAAACAATGTACATGAGTGATATGGTTTAATATGAGTGGTGTAGGACCATAGTGAGAGAAGCAGCAAGAAGGTGTTAGGATGTGGAGTAGGACCGAAAAGAGAGAGGCAGCACAATGTGTTAGGGTGGTGATTGGAGGATATGGGATTTTAGAGAAGTACGGAAGGAGGAGTAGGAGGAGGTAGAGTGGATAGGTAGAGGGAGACGGTTCCAGTGGAAAGGAGCAAGTAGTTGTAAGGAGCGGAAGCAGGATGGGGCACAGGGTGGAGGAAGAGGAGTGAGTAGGAAAAGATCGGCAGAGTGGAGTGGGCGAGAAGGAGTGTAGAAAGTAAGGCGGGAGGAAAGGTATGGTGGAGCAAGACTGTAGAGGGATTTCAAGATGAGACAGAGGAAATTGAATTTGAGCTGGGAGTGTAAGGAGAGCCAACCTAAAGAGGAGAGACAAGAGGAGGTGGAATCTTGAGGTGAAAGAAGAAAGAGGTAATGGGTCGCAGAGTGGTAGATTGATTTAAGGGGGTTAGGTGAGTAGAAGGGAGTCCGAAGAAGAGAGTGGAGCAGTGGAAAAATCTACAGAAGACGAGGGAGGTGATTAGGAGTATAGTAGCATGGAAGGTTAAGAAGGGTCACATTTTACAGATGTTATAGAGGCAGAAGCAGCAGGATCGGCAGTGGGAGAGATGTGGTGAGAGAGGGCGAAATTAGAGTCAATGTGAAGGCCAAGATTACGGGCATGGGGGGAAATGGGAGTTGGGAAGGGGAAAAGAGAATGGAAGGAGGGGGGAGGGAGGAGGAAGTGTGTTAGTAGGGAAGAATAGGACTTCAGTATTGTTCGTATTTAGGGTATGAAAGTGAGACATGGAAAAATGCACATTAACCAATGTCCAAATAAAGAGGTATGCTAACCATGCACTGGACAGACAATCATGAATACCCACTAGTGGGGTATACACAGGTTTGACTTAAGGCCGACCACAGAATTGATGGAAGGCCAATGCCTCTGTGTAAGTTACTTTCACATGCTGCCCTCCTTGCAAACCCATGGAAAGGGGAAGCAGGAAAGGCATATGTGTCTGGACCCTAAGGCACAAACAAGGAGTGTACCAACACAAGACAAGCCTGTATGGGCCCAGCCGGAACACACAGTGGATGCCTTCAGATGCCACACAAGGCAACACACTGTCACATGAATGCACAATAAACAAAAAATAAAGAAAATCAAAAATGGCCATGGTGTTCCACGGGGGGGTGGGGGAAACCAGGAGGAAGTAGGTGCAGGGTGCACCTCAACACCCACATGTGTGGATGTTGAGAAAAAAAACAAAACCCCATGGGTTCATGGCCTGCACAGCTAGCATAGAGTATGAGAGCTGTCGATGTTGAAATCACCATCTGGTGTAGCATTAGGGGTGTGCGTGGTAAGGGAGCCTGACCATGTATAGCCCTGGTCTGCTCCTCTATGACAGCAAGCATGCTGGCCTGAAAGTTTGATTCTGCATCATGATGGCACGGAGGTCCGCATGCAGCACCTCACGTGATGCACAGAGTTCCGCCTGCAAGATGTCACGGGATGCAAAGATCTCGGCTTGCAAGACCTCACGGGTTGCACAGAGTTCCACAGAGACATTGTGCGTCACCTGCTCCATCTGAGTTCTGCCCGTCTGCTGCGGGCCAACTCCAGTGTAGCCAGAATAGATCTGAGGGAGGCATTCTCTTCCCTCAGGGCAGCCCTCTGGGCCTCAGCCTCAGCAGCAATGGCTGTGCGCAGAGCCCCCAGTTCAGCCAGTCGGTATCTGTCGCTGGCAGACATGTCCAGCCTGTGCGAGCGCCATGTGGCCTTCAATGCCTGCTGCTGGAGCTCCATCTGTCTTTCAGGGGGGAGCATGGAATTGGCCACCCTATCCATGTCCTGTGCCAACATCCCACATGATGCCCCTGTTGCTGTGCAATAGTATACATGGATTGCTCCCGCACAGTATTTCCGGGTGGCACATGGCCACCGCGTTACCGGACCCCACACCCGTCGGACCCAAAGATACCTGTCCCTTGCTGCGCTGGCGCTGCCTGTGGCTGAAGGACTGCATTCACCCCTTGATCAGCTGCCCCAGGAACAGCAGCCAATACTGTGGAGAATGACCCTGCAGCCGTAACTACCACAGATGGACCACAGATGGACATGCCAACACTGACTGGCCCCGTGAGGGGTCTACCCCCCTGCAGTTGTTTGGGACAGAACAGCATCCACAGTAGAATCACTCACCTGCGAAAGCAATGAGGGTTCCATGTCCGATTCAGCACCAGAGGCATAGGCGTCCTCAGAGGTGTGCTCAGAGACACCCCTGGCCAGGATGGTCTGAAGCAGCAATGGATTCTCATGGGCTACCACACCACGTCCTCCACTGGTGCCTGGTTGGGGCTGATTATCAACACCTGCAAAAATGGAAAAAAGAGACAAGAATACACATGCTAATACCATAGGCCACACACATAGGCATTACAATGTTGTCAGCCAACACATTAACCTGCCATGTCACACATGACACAAACTCAGGCACAAATGCACTGTCAATGAAATGGAAGGGGATCCTAAAAGCAGACATGGATGCGTGTCAAAGGGCAAAAGATACACATGTACTGCATGGCGCATAGCACCTGCATCACACACAAGCATGTCACTGGCATAGTCCTTCCACAAAGATGACTGATGCCCATACACAAATGGCCTGTAGCATAGCCATGCCAGAACTCTCAACCAGCCTCAGATGGAAGTTGAAAACTGCTGCCCATGAGCCATGTACAATGCATGTCAGACCGTGTTGTAGCAGACAGTGTGGTCTGGTGGCAAGTGAATTCTGTCAGTCATCTGGGACTACACCAGGGGAGAGGAGGACAGAAAGCACAACACATGAGGAAGCATCAGAAGTGCCTTCAGACCCAGAGAATCTACACCTCCAGTCACATAAAGGTAGGGAGGCTGTAGCTGTGTGAGGACCCTGCTCAACACACCAGAAACACAAGCTAATTTCCGTGAGGAGCAACTGACCCTGAGGGAGCATGAATGGGTTGATGAAAGACCATGAGAAGGAAGTAAATACTGGAGATGGAGTTAAAGGACTTGCTGGCCCAGGACCCATAGGGACTTGCTGAGAATGCACAGGTTTCAGGAATGAACACTCATAGCCACTGTGAACCTGTGACATCATCACAGTCCTAGGCAGATACCTTGCACCAAGCCTAAAGGACTTTCCACACTGTCCAGGTCAGGCAGAGTTGCAGATGGAACAGTGTAGAATCACAGAAATCCTGATAAAGCCTGTTGCAGTAGTCCACCAAGAATTACCAGTTATCTGGCGACAGAGAGCTGCTGGGGGATGGAGAGGAAAGTAAGAATGCCCCTGAGGAGGAGAAGCTTGCAGGGAGACCTCTCAGTGAGGTCGGTCATGTAATGATAAAAGGCAAGGGTTGAGTGGAATATCATCACAGGCTATCTGTGAGCACAGGTTGGAGCAAAAATAGGGCCAAGAGAGGCTTGACAGAGTGTCATGGAAGGAGGGAGCAGGTGTGGTGATGATGATTGGTTCTGTGTGCAGCACATGGTTTGTATGCAGTCTGCATGACTACAAGCATGTATCAGTTCAACATCACATGGGTCATACATGGCAGTCATGTCAATGTAGCCTGAACTGGCAGAGAGTTGTAACACATCACCCAAGCGACATACACATGGGCTGGACACACACACATCACGTATCACTGGACATTGTCTCATACATTGGCAGGTCTCCCTTCCTTGGACCTGCTCCACTGCAATGAAATCACTAGCAATCTCCTCATGGCCAGTGAGTTCATCATCCTCTGGTGCTGACCCACCACCAGTCACCTGAGTAGAGGCAAACTTGGCAGCCAGCTTGTCTTTTGCTCTGTGCTTGAGGTCATTCCAGTGCTTCATGACATCACCAGCTGGGCGCCTCTCATGGCTCAAGACGCTAATACGGTCCGTGAGGCACTGCCAGTGGGCCATACGCTGAGTAGGCGCATGTTTACTCCCTTCCTGCACCAACATGTCACGGCCGTGTTCCAATACGTAGGCCACGAGCGTGTCCAGTTCCTCCTCACAGAAACTCCTCTTTCTCAACGTGTTGGATTACTGAGCCATGTCTGGGGTCACAGCCTGTACCGCTAGAGCACGCTTCTGCCTCTTGCGAGGTTGTGCAGACCCTGAGTGGCTTGTACCGCTCTGGTCAGTAGGGGCTGGAGTAGAGGTGGACTGGCCTATGGAATCAGCCACTGATGTTAGTACAGAAGGTCGGCTTACAGGTATCAGTAGCTGGGTGCTGTTGCCAGGTCCCTGCACCGCACGTGACCTGGCCTTCGGGACATGGAAATCAGCCATGGAGTCATCCTGTGCCTGTGCTGGGACCACTACAGTCCGGGCTGGCTGACCCTGAGCCTGTGTGGTGGTAGCCGCAGCTATCCCTGCAGCTTCCAAACCCTGGCTGCTCTGGACATCAGATGACACTGCTTGGCCAAGACCACGGATGCTGGGGATGTCGCAGCAGCTGCATCTCCTTGCCCCGGTTGGGTTGGGGGCATAGCTATTCCTACATGGTTTAAAGATGTGAAGGCAGGCGCTCTGTTACCAGTCTTTAGCTTCTCCTCCTAACGCACGTTTTTCATGACTTCATCAATCTTCAGGGAGGCTGAGTTTCTTAGTTTTTTCAGGCGGGTCTGCATTTCTGTTTCAGGTGTGACAAGTTAATTAGCTCTGAGGATTCTGGTACTTGTATTTTTCGCACTGGAATTTGCTGGCAGGTGACTGGAAACAACTCCCTCCATAGCACAAATCTTCCCCTTGATGGGGGCAGGGGGAAAGCCATGGTTGTGGCTTTCCAATGTAAGGCATGATGGCCCTGCTGCACTGCCTTGTGAGCCCGGGACTCCTGGAACAATGTTTAAAGATGTGAAGGCAGGCGCTCTGTTACCAGTCTTTAGTTTCTCCTCCTAACGCACGTTTTCATGACTTCATCAATCTTCAGGGAGGCTGAGTTTCTTAGTTTTTTCAGGCGGGTCTGCATTTCTGTTTCAGGTGTGACAAGTTAATTAGCTCTGAGGATTCTGGTACTTGTATTTTTCGCACTGGAATTTGCTGGCAGGTGACTGGAAACAACTCCCTCCATAGCACAAATCTTCCCCTTGATGGGGGGAGGGGGAAAGCCATGGTTGTGGCTTTCCAATGTAAGGCATGATGGCCCTGCTGCACTGCCTTGTGAGCCCGGGACTCCTGGAACAATGTTTAAAGATGTGAAGGCAGGCGCTCTGTTACCAGTCTTTAGTTTCTCTTCCTAACGCACGTTTTCATGACTTCATCAATCTTCAGGGAGGCTGAGTTTCTTAGTTTTTTCAGGCGGGTCTGCAGTTCTGTTTCAGGTGTGACAAGTTAATTAGCTCTGAGGATTCTGGTACTTGTATTTTTCGCACTGGAATTTGCTGGCAGGTGACTGGAAACAACTCCCTCCATAGCACAAATCTTCCCCTTGATGGGGGGAGGGGGAAAGCCATGGTTGTGGCTTTCCAATGTAAGGCATGATGGCCCTGCTGCACTGCCTTGTGAGCCCGGGACTCCTGGAACAATGTTTAAAGATGTGAAGGCAGGCGCTCTGTTACCAGTCTTTAGCTTCTCCTCCTAACGCACTTTTTCATGACTTCATCAATCTTCAGGGAGGCTGAGTTTCTTAGTTTTTTCAGGCAGGTCTGCATTTCTGTTTCAGGTGTGACAAGTTAATTAGCTCTGAGGATTCTGGTACTTGTATTTTTCGCACTGGAATTTGCTGGCAGGTGACTGGAAACAACTCCCTCCATAGCACAAATCTTCCCCTTGATGGGGGGAGGGGGAAAGCCATGGTTGTGGCTTTCCTCTGTAAGGCATGATGGCCCTGCTGCACTGCCTTGTGATCCCGGGACTCCTGGAACAATGTTTAAAGATGTGAAGGCAGGCGCTCTGTTACCAGTCTTTAGCTTCTCCTCCTAACGCAAGTTTTCATGACTTCATCAATCTTCAGGGAGGCTGAGTTTCTTAGTTTTTTCAGGCGGATCTTCATTTCTGTTTCAGGTGTGACAAGTTAATTCCTACATGGGCCTGGACAACTTGCCCACGTGGACCACCTTGGCCAGCTTGACCACCCTGGCCACGTTGCCCACTTTGGCCTGCTTCACCACCCTGGTCACGTCGCCCACCATGGTCAGCTTGACCACCCTGGCCACGTCGCCCACATCGGCCACCTTTCCCACATCTGGCAGGTCACCCAACTTTGCCTCCCTTCCCTTTTGTTGCCCTCCCAGTCATGGCACTGATGCACTAGCGCAATAGGAAGTGCAGCCACCAATTGTCCTGGGCAATTAGAGTGAGGGGGCAGGGTACGTGATGGAATACGTACCACTGCTCCAGCAAGGCTCTATGTGACCCCTGGGGAAAAAATAACAGGTTGCGCAATGCTGAGCTACCCCAAAAACAAAAATCCACGTGTACGTGACCCTTCGGTAGTCCATTTGTGAGTGAAAAACGTCCCGCAGTACGCTGTGGCACCCAGCAACACAAAAAATGCATATGCGAGGAACATGTAGGCTACTATGACCTCGAAAATGGGGTACACGACACACAGGGGCAACCACAGTGGGAAAAATGCATCCACAACTCACTGTCTGCCTCGTAGTATGAAAACAATCACAAGCGCGTGTGCGCGTAGGCAACTCCACCACCAAAACAAGAAGTAAGCACTGCCACAGTAAACAAGAAGTACGCACTGCCACAGTAGTGAAGTAATCATGTGTGAACCCACAAAAATAGGAAATTCATGTGTCCGTCACCACGAAAAGCACATACAGTGCACTGTTCTCCTACGCACACCTTTATCCCATACTGAACTGAAATGCCCAATGTAAGGGCGTGTTACGTAACTTATGCGTTTAGGGCCTTTCCTCAGATTCCACGAAAAAGCGCTATTTCCACACATGCGGAGTCACTCTGTTTCCGGCTGGCCACGCGGAAGAACACGGAAGACCCACGCTCCTCCCCACAAGGCCATTTACTGCCTCTAACTGCCCCGAGCTGCCTCCTAGAGCCATCTGCTGCTGCCAGCCCACTCTGTGTGCCTGCTGCCCATGTGCCCTGAATTTTGGTGCCTGCTCTGAAGCCATTGCCAGTGATCCTGTTGCTGTGACCACCTCTGCAGATCCTGAAGACTCCCAACTGCCATTCCATCACTCCACAGCCCAGCCCCAAGACCACCAGCCCACCCACACCTGCCTCGGGGGTTGCCTTGTCTGACCCATCTCCATCTGAGGCAAGAGGCAACCCGCAAGTCGACAAGGAAGGACAGAGGAAGATCTTGAGGGACATCGTGGGTGCCATCAACGCGACAACCCACATGTCAAGTCCAGGACCCACAACAAGGCCCGGTGTCTCCTCAAGGCAGTTCATGATCGAGCGAGTTGCCGGGGGCCGGTTGACCACCGACGAGATGATGGTCTTGGAGCGCTTCTACCCAGCACTGTACCCTCAGGTCTTGGAGTTGGTGCTCCATCTGGAGTCGACTGGTAAGTGTTCATGTGTTCTTGTCCACCATAGCGCATGTTCATGTTGACGTGTGGCTGGAGTGTGCATCTTGCCCTTATGTCTGGCATGCCTCCTGTACAGATGTCTGTGTGCATGTCCCTGACAGTGCTGCATGTGAGTCCATTTAGGCATGTCCCACATCAATGGTGTCTGTGTTGCAATGCATGATGTGCACCAGCATGTTACGAGGTGCACATGTTTGCATACCTGTGTCTGGACTGGGGCATGCGAGAGGTGTGACACATGGGTGCTCATGTCACCATCATGGACATGCATGGTGTAGATGTGCGTTTGTCTGAGTAGTGAGTGTGTGACTGGCCAACCCTATGGATGCATGACACATGAGCATCTCAATGAGTGATTGACCGATTGACTCATGCAGCCTAGTTGTCCCCAAGTGCACTGTTACGGGAGGTCTACATGGCCTGATGCATGACTGTCAAGTGATGTGCATGTACCATGATGCATGTGAGGTTCAGCCCCTCTTCTGATATGCTTGCAGTGCCTTGTACATGGCTGTGAATGTTTGTTGCACATGGCATGCATGTTTGTGCATGTGTGCTGCTTGCACTGACCTGTGTGTTGGGGAGGGTGATGATGGTTGTGACGTTTGACAGTGCCACTCATGTGCATTTGCTTTATGTCAAGCAGATATTTGTTCGGTACACTGATGCTTGTGTTCAATGTCTCCCTATCCACAGCAACGATGGAGGAAGAGGGCGGAGTTGGTGCTGTGGAGCACTGCAGCAGGGATGCCTCCACCAGGCACTGACGCAAGGCCCAGTCGTCCACCAAGGTTATGTCATCTTTCCGGAGCGAGGACGCTGGTGTCGCGTCAGAGTAATCGGCCGCAGCTGCTGAGGGGAGGCCCGACAGGGTGAAGTTGGGAGTTGGCTCCTCGGCAGTGGGAGGGACAGGTGAGACCACACAGGGGCAATCCGATGCGGAAGACAGTGGGGAGTCATCCAGGTTGGTGGTGGTGGTGGAGGAGGAGGAGGCCACATCAGACCAGCACATGGGGCCCGGCGGGGGTGATGAGGTAGGTGTTCCTGGTGCAGTCCATGGTCAGGGGCCGGAGGCAGTGTGGGTCACCGTGGAGGGGCCTGTGACTGCACCTGTCCCTGTAACTGCGACTGCACCAGTGTGCACCTGCAGGCATGCCTCAAGCCAGACCCATCCGCAGGTGGCGGATGTATACACGGAAATGGATCTTCCACTACCTGCGGATGAGGAAATTTATGACAGGGTTGAACCTATGCTAGCCGGTATTGTGAGGCATACAGCCAGCATTCGTGGTGATGTGGAGGCTTCCAATAGGGGGATTCCACATCATCACGATGAGGTCTGTCGCTTCATAACTGGTTAGCACAGTTCATGGTCACGAATGTGCTATGTTTGCTGGCCACTTCTGCGACCCGCTCCTCCTCTTCCTCCGCTGTGCGCCACTCGTCCTCCCTGTCGTCTTCTAGCCCAGATACTACCAGGGCCCATTGTGTACCTGTCCCAAACCTGGTGGCCAGTCTGTTGGAGCCCACATCCCTGCCACAGTCAGGAGTCGAAGGAGGATCATCAGAGGTGGTCACTGCAGTAATAGGACCAATGGCAATGTAGGAAGTGCAGGCACCAAGCAGCAGGGCAGGTGCATGACAACCCTGGGGGTTGTCATCATCCCAGAGGCGCAGGCAGTGGGCTTTTCGGCAGCAGCAGGTTCGACGTAGGAGGCAACAGGACTCGGGCCCTCAACATCAGAGGGGCAGGTATCGGCCATCAGGCAGGAGGGAAATGTGGACCTTAACACGAGGATGTCTTCCGTGTTGAGGCGAATGGGCCAGCATATCCGAGCAGAACGGCAGCGGGCACAGGGGGCACAACTCACCCTCACCAGCGCAGAGAGGCTGGCCGAGTTCCTTGATGTGTCTCGCAGGGAGTTTGAGAGGAGCACGTTGGAGTCCCTGCGGGCCCTCGAGAGGAGATCAGAGGCCCGCCTCAGGGAAATAGACGCAGAGTTTGATGATGCCCTAGCCGAAACGCTTGGGGGAAATGGTGAGTCTTGGTAAATAGGTCTTTAGGAGTAGGTTTCATTTGTTTGTTTTTTTTATTTGGAGTTCCTGGGCTTTGCTCCGCATCCTGTATATAGTTGTTTTTATAGTACTTTTAGGGTGTTCTTGTATTTTTGGGGATCATGGACCCGTGAACTTTTTATATAGTTGGGATCTTGTCGTTTTTGGACCAACTTTTTGTTACCATGGAGAATTGGTTTTATTCACATTTTGTTTTGCATTTTCATATGGTACAATGGACATGGACCACAATTTTGAGTCTTTCATTTCTCCATCAAAATATTTTTTTTTTCTGGATTTGCATTTCATTTGGATTTAATATAATGATGATTTCACTGGTTTTATTTTAATGTGTTTCATTTGGATTCAGGATTATTAATACATTTTTATACCTTGGAGTACAAGTGGTGTCTGCTCTCATTGTTTTGGTGCATGTTTTAACCTTTCTTGTCTGTATTACGTGTTCCTGCTGTTGAGTAATGTTGTTCATGTGTGTGCAAACATTTATGCATGTGTGAGTTTGGGATTCCAATGCCATGGGGCATGTAATGGGGGGCGGGAACAATGGATGAGTGTTGAGGTGCACCGTGTGGGTGTAGCATGTTGCAGAATTTTAGTGGACATATGCTACATGATTGCATGGTGTACAAATGTGGGGGCTGGGGCGACATGAGTCGGGGCCTGCCTGTAGATTGCTGTCACTGGTGGGGGCGGGGGGACATGTGTAGTCGGGGCCTGTCTGTAGGTTGCCATCACTAGTGGAGGTGGGGAGACATGAGTCAGAGCCTGCCTGCAGGTTGCTGTCACTGGTGGGGGTGGGGGGACATGAGTCGGGGCCTGCCTTCTGGTTTCCGTCACTGGTGGGGGTGGGGGGACATGAGTGGGGCCTGCCTGCAGGTTGCTGTCACTGGTGGGGTTGGGGGGACATGAGTCAGGGTCTGGCTGTAGGTTGCCATCACCGATGGGGGTGGGGGGACATGAGTCGGGGCCTGCCTGGTGGTTGCTGTCACTGTTGGGGGTGGGAGGACATGAATTGGGGCCTGCCTGCAGGTTACCGGGGACATGAATCGGGGCCTGCCTGCAGGGTATGGTCATGGGTGGTGGGGGAGACCTTTGTGGTGTGGGCTGCCTGCGGGGTATGGTCACGGGTGGGCTGCCTGCGGGGTATGGTCATGGGTGGTGGGGGTATCCCTTGTGGTGTGGGCTGCCTGTGTGGTGTGGTCACGGGTGGTGAGGGGGTTCCTTGTGGTGTGGGCTGCCTGCGAGGTATGGTCATGGGTGCTGGGGGGGCCCCTTGTGGTGTGGGCTGCCTGCAGGATTTGGTAATGGGTGGTGGGGGGTCCCTTGTGGTGTGGGCTGCCTGCGGGGTATGGTCACAGGTGGTGGGGGTGGTCCCTTGCGGTGTGGGCTGCCTGCGGAGTGTGTTCTTGGCTGATGGCAGTATGTGTGGCCTTTTCCGTGTGATTTGGCTGGTGCCACCGGGTATACAATTTCACAGGGGTACGCGCTGTCCTTGGCTGTCTGGAATGGGGTATGCGATTTCGCAGGGGTGCAGATGGGGCACGTGCATGTTTTTGCATGTGATTTGGCTGGCGCGAGTGGGGTACGCAATTTCGTGGCAGTACGCGCAGCACTTTACATGTGATTTGGCTGGTGCTAGCGGGGTACGCGATTTCACTGGGGTACATGCGGCCCTTTCCATGCGATTTGGCTGATGGGAGCGGGGTGCGCGATTTCGCTGCAGTACGTGTGGCCCTTTCCATACGATTTCATCAGTGTGAGTGATTTTGTGGGGGTGCGCGCGTCCCTTTCCATGCAATTTGGCTGTTGGGCGCGGGGTATGCAATTTCACAGGGGTACGCACAGCCCTTTCCACGCAATTTGGCTGGTGCGAGCGGGGTACACGCTTTTGCTGGGGTACGTACGGCCCTTTACACGCGATTTGGCTGTTGAGAGCAGGAAAAGCAATTTCACTAGGGTACATGCGGCCCTTTCCGTGCGATTTGGCTGATGGGAGCGGGGTACGCGATTTTGCTGCGGTACGCGTGGCCCTTTCCATATGATTTCATCGTTGTGAGTGATTTTGTGGGGGTGCTCACGTCCCTTTCCATGCAATTTGGCTGTTGGGCGCGGGGTATGCAATTTCACAGGGGTACGTACAGCCCTTTCCACGCGATTTGGCTGTTGGGAGCGGGAAACGCGATTTCGCAGGGGTACGCATGGCCCTTTCCACATGATTTGGCTGATGCGAGCGGGGTATGCGATTTCACTGGGGTACATGCAGCCCTTTCCACGCGATTTGGCTGATGGGAGCGGGGTATGCGATTTTGCTGGGATACGCGTGGCTCTTTCCATGCAATTTCGTCGGTGTGAGCAATTTTGTGGGTGTATGCGTGGCCCTTTCCATGCAATTTGGCTGTTGGGAGCAGGGTATGCGATTTCACAAGGGGTATGCACGGCCATTTCCACATGATTTGGCTGGTGCGAGCGGGGTATGCGATTTCGCGGGGGTACACGCAGCCCTTTCCATGTGATTTGGCTGGTGCAAGCAGGGTACGCTCTGATTTTTTATGCGATTGCGATGGGGGAGGCTGTGTGCTGGGCCATGGATGGTGCAGGGCCTTGTGCCGTATTGGGCATTTCATGGGCTTTTTCCTGAGAATGGGGGCATGTTGGGGGCGTTACTGGCGCTGCTTGCTGTTCATTGTGCCACGGCTACTGATGCCTCGGGAAATCCATGAATGCGCGTGCTGCGCAATGCTGATTTGCGCCATGGCTGGCGCATGCATGGCACACGCTCCTTCTCAGCGCGTGGCGCTTGCGCTGTTTCTGCGCTGGATTCTATGACTGGGCCCATAATGTCCTCATGCATCCCAAGAAATATAAGACATTATCTGCAGCTAATATTTGGTATGGCCACTAAAAGGTAACACACTCAGTTACAGCCACTGAATATAATCTCCTCCTGCACACCAAGAAATACAAGCCTTTTTCTCTGAAATTAGTATTTGGTCTGGCCACAAAAAGACCACATAGTCACATCCAATGAGTATAGTTTCTGCATGCCTACCAAGAAATACAAGAGTTTGCACTGCAACTAGTATTTGATATGACCACTTAAAGACAACACACTCAGTTAGAGGCACTGACTATATCCCATTCTATCTACCAAGAAATATAAAAAGATTCTCTTCAACTAGTTTTTAGCATAGTCACTAAAAGAGAACACACTCAGTTGCTTACACTGAATGCACTCTTTTGTCTCAAAATAATTCTAAGATTTAGGGCCTCATTAGAAGTGAGGCGGTAAGGGGTTAACGGCACCGGTAAAGGTGCCGGCGCCGTTAACCCTGTACCATCTCATTACGAGGTCCCCTCGCGGGACCCGCTCTGGACGTCTGGTCAGACCAGACGTCCTTTACGGGTCCTGCGAGGGGACCAGCATGCTAACAACGGGCCCGTCATTAACGGGCCCGTTGTTAGCATGCTCCCCATTCCCATTGAGCCCTATGGGGGCTCAAATGGGAATGGGGATGGTCCGGGTCCGGGTTCCCTGAATGGGGAAATACTGGGCCCTCCAAAGTCGGAATGGCCCGGTATTTCCCCATTCAGGGACCACGGACCCGAGTTTGGAGGCTTACAAAGGGCAAGGCTGCCTCCAAACTCGTAATGAGGCCCTTACTATACGCCACTTGCAACAAATAATTGGTCTCACCACTAAAAGAGGGCACAGACACAGCCACTGAATATAATTGCTGCCTTCCTGCCTCAAAATAAAAGATGCTTTACTCTGCAACTGGCTATTAGTATTTGCCTGTATATTAAAATATGGTGCAGGCACTTACAACCATTGATCACAATCTCGACTTGCTTACCAAACAATATAAGACTTGTTCTCTGCCACAAATATTTGGTAGAACCACAAAAAGACAGCACACTAAATTGCAGACACTTAATATAATCTCCTCATGCTTAACAAGAAATAAAATAAATGTTCTCCACAACTAGTATTTGTCATGGCGATCAAATGTCAACACCCTCCGTTATAGGCACTTGGGGCTCATTACGAGTTTGGTGGCATCTGAGCAGTAAATCCACCCAGATACGACCAAACTGTATTAATGTTACTGCTTCTTGGTCCAGCAGTGTTAGTGCCGGATAACAAGTGGTGGTGGCAGTGCAAATCCCAGTTTTTCTGAGTCCTCAGGACTTTATAGGGGATTTTTGGCGGAATTACCACGGTGGTAATTCTGCCACTGTAGTTCTGCCGAAATGTGAAGGAAAGCTGGCGGAATTACCTCCAGCTCATAGCTGGATGTGATTCCATCAACTTTAGAGGAAACTCATAGTTAGGCGGTGCGGTAATGTAGCAGTATACTGTAATAACGCCATATTTTTCCCACACATGCTTACCAGGAAATGTAAGACTTTTTCTCTGCAGCTAGTATTTTGCATTGGCACTAAAAAATGGCCACTTACAGACACTGAATGTGATCTAATCTCCTGACAGTCTCCAAATGATTTTTTGGTGTTTTCCTGATAACACTGACAAGAAATGTCATGTGCATTTATGTTATGCAAGTTGATCTTTGGGATGCAGTATAGTCAGTAGAAGTCATAAAAAGATGGGTTGTCCTATTTCCGTTAGCTACCAACCAGTCCCTCAACTAAATCCTATTTCAGTTTTCTATCTTTCAATTAAACCCATTTCAATTTTCTACCTGTTTCTCAACTAAAGACTATTCATTTTCTGCCTCTCCCTCAGCTAAAGTGTACTCCCTCAACCTCTCTAGCAACCACCTGTCTATGTGTTACATGTGAACGTGTTTACATGCCAATGTGTAGTATCAGTGTGAGATGGAATGTGGGTCTAAGTGACAATGTATTAGGGAATTGTACTCAGTAAAAAGTAGTTTAAAAAATGCAGTCATTCAATAGAAGCAATGCAAAGTGTGAAGATGTTCCCAGTAATAAGGTCGCCAAAAAAGCTGCTTTAAAATACACAAAGGTACAAGGCTGTAACCCTAACAATGGGCCAAACCTCTAATAAAACCTCCACAGTCACCCCAGCCCCATTCCTGAACCTTACCCTAAACCTAATTACAACCCTTATTCTACCCAGTACCCTTACCCAACACTAACCCTTCAGCGTGCTAAATCATTTCATTTTCATGTGGCTCAATACAAAACACCAAATAAATAGAACATGAACAGTGAATCCAACTCCCTTACCAGCTCTCCACAAATTCCAAAGCCCTTAGCCTTACCCTATCCGCAACTCTAACACTTACCCTAATGTTTACTGTACCCTAACCCAGGCACTACGCCAACATCACCAGCCCTCTCCAACCTCCCTATCCCTTTCTTTAACACTTACCCACACTTACCCACACTATTACCCTATTAGCCCTAGCCGTATCATAACCCCTACACTAACACTTACCATTACACTTAATCTACCCTGACCACTAACCAACTCCCTACATCACCAGCCCTCCCACATCCACCCTGACCATAACCCGTACCCCAATTCTAACCAAAAACGTTATTCTAACCCTGATCCCTATCCTACCCCTAAAATAGGCAATCACAAGCCCACTAAACCTTCCTTAACATAAACACTTGTGCTAGCAACACAACATTTTGGCCTACTTTTCAGCTGTATTTTTAACTATGTTTTACTTGGTCACTTTTTCACTGCCACAGTATTATCACCACAACATTTTCACTGGATACCGGAATGTCAGTGACTTCATAGAAGATGAGGTGGTGAGATTCTTTATAGGACGATTGGAATGCAGCTTTGGAAAGAGCCAGAATGAAGTTGCGAGGGGGGGGGGGGGGGAGGGCGAGGGCATTGTTATCCAATGTACCTGAAATATAACATTAAAGGAGTTATTTCCACTTGCAGATTCCTCACTTATGCTTTATTACATAAGAGACACACATCACCTACACGCCCTCACCCAGCAGAACTCTGGCAGTCTTACTATTGTGCCCTCTCTGTTTTCTAATGGGAAAAGGGTCAGTAACGCCTGGAAGAACGGAGTAGCGTGCAGCCGCTGGGCGATATCAGATGGCAAGGTGCACCGAAGTACCGAGCTACAGTGTAGAGCACCAGCAACGCAGAGGTCCACATTTGAGGAAAGGACCCAACGATATACAACAGCAGCCACAACAACACAAACCTGCAACATTGCATAACAACCAGATCAACAATAGTGACTGCGGTTATCCACAGTGAGACGATTGTACGGAAGAACATGCGCTTGCAAAGGAAGGCCTAAGGGACGGTGTGAGGCACCCTCATTTGTGCAGTAAGCATAGTTAAGGTATTTTATTTTTAAATGGAACAGCATGAAAAATAGATAGCACATGATTAAAGGGAAATGGAACTACAAAGTATGCCAGGCCCCATGATCTTTATGTCCTCCCTGAGACGAACAAAAAGTGAAGTGCTGTAACGGATTTGCCGTAGATGAAAATGTGTCTCTCCTAATGCAGCTTCCTGGCTACAAGAGGCCGCAGAGAATTAATGAGACTTTACCTGATGTCCCAGATCAGAACGTGGAAGTGGATTCATAAATGAACTAGAGGTGGCCCAAAGCAAGATAGGTATGAATTTAATACGAAAATGGGCAACATACCCGAATGTTACAACATTGGCACAAGGCACAGGAGCCCAGCACATTGTTTGAAGAGTATGTCATGCCCCTCAGACATCTCGCTTGGATGTGCAATTTCATAATTATCCCTATGTGCACATATGGGATCGATTCATGATTCATTTCAGTAACAATCAGATACATGAGGAGTTGTGGCTAAAAGATGACCCAAAGTTGGAGGAGGTGTTGCAAAGTGACAAGCGGGTTGAACATTCCGTGGTGAAACTTACTGAAGCTGAAGGCAAACACAGTCCCACGAGAGGTACTAAAAGTTGAAGTGGAGGTCAAGACAACGAAGAATACTTGGAATGGAGGCGTATGCCAGGGAGGAGGAAATGCCGACCAAAGGAGTTAAGAGAGGAGTACACTGAGACCGGGACCGGCTCAAGTGGCGATGTGGGAGCAAGAATCACCTAGCGGGTTAACGTGTGTGCCCTGGGAGAAAAGAACCATTTAGTTAATGCAAGAAGTGGGGGCATTTTGCCAATTACTGTAGGAACATTCATATGCAAAGCATTACCAATAGAATAGGTCGGTAGTTTGTTAGTGGGACAAAATACATGCCTTAGGAGGAGAAAGTGGAAGGCAATCTATATGTGTTAATGGTGCATGTGCTTGATGTGCGTGACAATGATAATTGTGATAGCCCTGTAGTGGATGTCAGTATGAATAGAAAAGTAGTGCAAATGTTGGCAGATTCAGGAGCAAAACTTACATTGATATCTAGGAAAGTATTTGAAGATCAGTTCAAAGGCAATCTATGTGATTTTATAACTCCAGATATTAATCCAGGAGGTTATAACATGGACGGGATAGAACTGTTGGGGTATGTCATAGTATGACTGGAATGTAAAGCAAAGACAAAATCAGGAAAAGTGTATAAAATCAAGAAAGGGGCTTGCCTGGTTGGTTCGAGAGAACAAAAGAATTGAATATAAGGTTGGACCCCAACACGGTAGGATAAGTGCTTCATGTCAAAAGTAAGTGTGAGAAGAGAGAGGTGGAAAGCTACACAAAGGTATTTCGGGGTGAAATATTAAAGCTCAGAGGATTCCTACATGTATAGTGTTGAAAAAGGGGACCATCCAAGTTGCATGAAAGCTTCAACCAGTTCCCTTAATTTTGAGAGAGAGCGTAAAGGAAGAATTGGACAAGATGTATAGGAAGGGAAGAATTTAGAGTGCAAATACAGTGGAGTGGGCGTCTCGTTTGGTGATAGCATGAAACACAACCGAGCGATCAGATTATGTGTGAACCTTCGACAGTTACATGTGTGGTGGAGGAGAGTCTCCTGTTGCCCAACATGGGGAAGGTGCTGAGTCTAATAGGGAAGGAGACAGTATGTACCAGGGCCTAATTACACGGAAGGCGGTAATGGTTAACGGCCACCGTTAATGGTAGCGGTGACCGTTAACCATTACTGCCTTACTACGCGGTCCCTTAGCGGGTTGGTGCTTTAACGGCTGCTTTTTGCAGGCGTTAAAAACCAACCCGCTAAGGGACCTTGGTGCTAATTACGGCACCGCAAAATTGCGGTGCCGTAATTAGCTCCTTCCCCATTCCCATTATGCCCTATGGGGCAAAAATGGGAATGGGGAAGGGCAATGGTGGAAGGGGGAATTACCACCCCGCCAACCTTGGAATAGGGCAGTAATTCCCCTTTCCACCAAGGCGGTGCCGGTAATTTACCGGCATGGTCCAGGGTGCTAATAGCTCCCTGGATTACCGCCTTCCGTGTAATGAGGCCTGATGGGGAAGTCCGATTCATGAGAAAAGATGCAGAGCAACGTGTAATTTCAAAAACAATATTTAAGCTGCAGCCTGTGCAAAGCAGTTGGGAAACACACGGGCAAATTAAACGTACAATGTTTTGCAGCCACTCAAAACTCTAACTGGCAAAGCCTGAGATTAACATTTCAAGCACCAGAAAATAATGTGCAACTTTTGATAAATTGGAAACTGCTTAACCTGAGGTGAACGAGAAACACAGTTTCAAGAAAGGACAACTTGATATTTTATGTTGCTGTGTTTTTGGGGAACATGTAAAATCAAGGAAAACAGGAAAATGTACATTTTAAAAGGTGAAATTGTGAATAGGACCACATCAAAGGAGACAAGAGCTGAACTCCTGACATCTGTAGTGTGCATATGACACCTCTCCCAAAATGGGATGTGAAAACAGATCCCATGCTTTCTCAGGGAGATGTACTGGTGTAGAGGATAGTGTCATAAAGATAATGACTGGCCTGTCACTTAGTCACAGAGAGGGAGGAATAGAAATCCATCCCAGGGTAATGGGTTGCATCTTTGGCTGGTGGGTATAATGCACTAATGGTGGTTCTGCAGATCTTTGGCACCTTATCTGATCTTCCAGTTCTCACTTGAAAGAAGGAATCCTGGAAAAATTAAGTTTATCTGAAAATCTGACAGACCTGTGAACTGTCCAAGGGGTCAGGACAGAAGTCGTAAAAGTCCTAGGAACAGCAAACTACAAGGGATGTTAAATGTCCATGCTCCATCATAAATACCTTGTTGCTTTGCATTAACACCATGGAAAACAGATACCAGGCAGAAAAGCAAAACATGAAATGCAACATGGGATTGAATATTTTGCCTATAATTCTTGAACAGAACATCATAGAAACGTAATTCCTTTTGTGAAATGTTCTGTTGGAGATGATCTATTTAGAACCACCAAAACGATTCTGCTAATTTGAGTTTTAATTATGCAAATTAGGTGAATTCATATTTTGAGGCATATAAATGGCACACTCAAAGGAATTATATATTCAAGCATCCGCTGTCACACTTTGCCTGGTACCTAACCTGTTTATCTTTCGAAGTCTTGGTCTGGGGTTTTTCCTTCTTCCGGACAGCTCAGGTCTTGTAGAGACATGGTCGTGTATCCTCTATCGCCAGCGTGCAGGTGAAATCCGACCGAGGTGAGTATGCGTTCAACTCCAGTAAGGAAGAGCAAGATTTCACAGAGTCTTGGGAGGAGGGAAGCCAGGAAGGAACCAGGACATGCACAAAGGCGGTAAGGGATAAGCGCTAAGGGCGGCAAGGCCCCAGGAAGGATGAGCGCTAATAAGTCAGCTAAGGTAGAGAAGGGGGCTTGAACAAAACCTGGAAGAGAAAGGTACTAAGCACAAGGGAAAGTACGACCACACTTGCCAAAGTTCGGGAAGTTAGCGCTTCAAGGAACTGCCGAACTCCTGGAAACACTAGAGCAGTAGTGATGCACTAGTGGTGGCCATGTTGGATATACTTTGGAAGGGATGTAGCATTGTCTTATGGACCATGTGGTCCAAAAGGGACTGAAACGTCGAATCATGACAGCATGCCCTCTCTTAAACTGCGATCCTCCCGGTTTGCCTGGATGGGTCAAGTGGAACCGTCGTAGCAAGCGAGGGGCATTCATATGGGACATTGGTTCCCAAGTACGTTCACTGGGTGGATATCCCTTCCATTCCACCAAATATTGTAGACGACCCCTTCTATATCTGGAGTCACAAATCCTGGAAACTTCAAATTCAACTTGTTCATTGTTGAGCACAGGGGTAGGTCGAGGAGAGGTCCTAGTGGTTTGTGAATAAGGTTTCAGCAAGGATGTATGAAAAAAAGGATGGATCCTTTTCCAGGAGCCGGGTAATTGAAGTCTGAAGACTACAGGGTTGATGATTTCTTTTATCGAAAAAGGCCCATAGAAATGTGAAGCCAACTGGTTGGGCCTTAAATGTTGAGGCAAGAGTCTGGAGTAAAGCCAGACCTTATCACCGATGGCGTATTTTGGACCTGGTCTTTTCTGGTATCAAAATATCGTTTAACATCCATCCTGGCCTTTTCCAAATGTCCTTTCACATCCTTGTGTACTGTGACCAAATGCTCTATCCAGGAATCGACTGATGGAACCGGGGTGGAGTGAGGCAGAACTGTAGGTAAGACAGATGGATGAAATCCTTGGGTACACAAGAATGGATTGGTCTTAATGGCAGCATGGTCGGAGTTATTGTAAGCAAATTCAGCCACGGGAATTAAGACAGACCAATCATCCTGTACTTTGGAGGCGAAACATTGTAGATATTGTTTCAGTGTTTGGCTGACTCGTTCTGTAATCCCATTGGTTTGAGGATGATACCCTGAAGATAAGGCACGTTGAATGCCCAAGATTTTGCATAGGTACTTCCAGAATTGTGAGATGTACTGAGGGCCCCGGTCAGAAATGATTTTAGAAGGGAGGCCATGAAGTCTGGAGATATGGCTTACAAAATCCCTGCCATTTCTTGTGCTGAAGGTAGCTTTTCCAAGGGAGTGAAATGGGCCATATGGGAAAACAGGTCGATGGTAACCATTATAGTCGTGAAGCCCTTGGATGGAGGTAGCTCCACGATTAATTCAGTAGCAATAGTTGGCCAAGGTTGGTCCGGTAAGGCAGGTTGGTACAGATGTCCTGCTGGTTTCTTATTGTCACACTTATTCTGACTGCAGACTGCGCAAGCTTGGATGTACATTTTTATATCTTTGGCCATTCTGGGCCACCAAAGGTTCCTCTGAATGAGTCTAAGAGTTGCTGATATGCCCCGATGTCCTGAATGGAAGGTATTTTGGCAGAGGGTTATTATCTTAGATCGCAGTTCTTGTGTAGGTATCACTAGGTTCTTATCTTTAAAAAGGTAACCGTCTTTAGCCGAGTGTACCCATCTGTTTATCTTAAGGTGTTCCTTCCATAGATCCGATAGAGGAGTTTCTGAGCGGATATTATCCAATAAGGAATTTGCCTGGGCAATAAAGACGGAATCGGGAAACATCTTTGGAAGGGCATAGGGTTCCTCAGGTTCATAGTCAGGCCATCTGGACAGAGCGTCAGCAATAATGTTGGTTACACCTGGAACATGGTTTATATGAAACTGATACTGAGCAAAAAAAAGGCCTAGCGAGCCAGACGACTGTTTCTGCACTCCAACGACTGAAGAACTTGCTAATTCCGGTGATCAGTCCGGACTTTAATCGGATATTTAGCACCCAAGAGCAGCTGACGCCATTCGGTAAAAGCCTGACAGATGGCAAGCAATTCCTTCTCCAACACAGAGTAATGTGTTTCACTGGAATTTAGAGTATGAGACAGATAAGCTATGGGATGTTCTTTTTTATCTTCCGATTCTTGTTTTAAGGCAGCCCCTATGGCATAATCTGAGGCATCGGTTTCCACCAGGAAGGGTTTGTTAATGTCAGGTTGAGCCAGGATGGGTCCTTCAGTAAACCTTTGATTTAACTCGTGAAAGGCAGATTCTTGGTCTTTTGTCCAGTCGAAGGAACGTCTTTCTTCAGTAATGCAACTATGGGCTGTACAATAGCAGAAAAGGTAGGAATGAATTTCCGATAAAAGTTTGCAAGTCCCAGGAAGGATTGTATTTGTTTCACTGATGTGGGAGTGGGCCACGAGAGGATTGAGTCGACTTTGGCAGGATCCATTTAAATTCCTTGAGGACCTAGGACAAATCCCAGATAGCGAACAGTAGGAACATGAAAAATGCATTTATCTGGCTTGGCATGTAGGTTATTCTCTTGTAAATGTTGTAAGACCATAGACACATGTTCTTGATGTATTGCGAGATTCTTGGAATAGACCTGGATGTCGTCCAGATAGATGATGACAAAGTGGAATAGCATGTTTGAGAATACTCTGTCCATGAAGGGTTGAAACACTGCTGGGGCATTTGATAAACCGAATGGCATCACTAAGTACTCGAAATGGGCGAAGGGTGTCCTGAAGGCAGTTTTCCACTCATCACCTTCTCTTATGCGGCTCAGATGGTAGGCGCCCCAAAGATCAAGTTTGGTAAAAATAACAGCTCTGCAGACTGCTTCCAGGATGTCTGAGATGAGTGGTAATAGGTAACGGTCCTTTCGTGTACATTGGTTGAGCCCCCGGTAGTCCAGGCAGGGTTGAAGTTCCTTGGTATCTTTCTTTGGCACAAAGAATAAGGACGCTCCTGCAGGAAATTTCGATGGGTGAATAGTGCTGTTGGAAAGATTAGTGTCCAAGTATTCACGTAGGGCTCTCTTCTCAGGTTCCGACACTATGAACATCCTTCCGAATGGTATGACTGCAGAATTGTTGTTTTCAATGGCACAGTCTTCAGGTCGGTGGTGAGGTAATGCTTGAACGATATCTGATGAGAACACATCCAAGAATTGTTGGCAAGACTCAGGTACCTGGGTGACGTTAGACACACAAATGAACGACTTCTTAGATGCCATGTTTTCCTAGGAAGGGGGTTGTGCCTCTTGAAACAGGCAATGTGAAAGACAATATTCTGATCCTAAGAACAAGGAACCTGCTGCCCAGTTGATATATGGATTGTGTCTTTGAAGCCAAGGCATGCCTAGCACCATCGGGTAATGAGCAGCTTTTACAATGTCGACGTGCAACATCTCTTGATGATTGTTTATAGTTGGTAGCAGTTCCGTGGTTTGTTGAGTTATGGGCCCTGAAGATAATGGTATTCCATTGATAGCTTTGACTGCCTGTATGATGTCTTTGGCCTTTCGGGGAATATGGTGTTTCAGAGCCCAATCATGGTCAAGGAATATACCCATTGCTCTGCAGTCTACCAGGGCCAGGACGGAATACATTTCTTTTTTGGTGATTGACAGAGACACCTGAAGAATCACCAGGCTATTTGTGGGTTGACTGGTTTTTCTTGGAGTAGACTTGGAGCACTTATCTTTGTCCCGTAGCTGTGCTCCGTTCAAGATCAGGAGCTGGCGTTTCCCGAACGCCTAGGTGGAGCTATAGAGCAATTTCTTACAAGGTCTTTGTCAGATGCACAATACATGCAAAGTCCAGTATTGATTCTGTGAGTCCTTTCTTGTGAAGAAATGGGTCCCCTAAGGAGCCAAGTTGCACTGGCTCAGGATCAGGCGGGGGATTAGACACTGTCTCCTTAGGACTTGTATAATACAAGGGGGCTCTTGCTGGCAAGGAACGTGTTTTTTTTCTTTTCAGCCTTCCTTTCCTGGATGCGGAAATCAATTTGCAAAGACAAATCCAGTAAAGCCTGGAAGGAACTTGGGCGGGCCACCCGGGCGAGTTCGTCCTTGAGCTCATCGTTCAATCCACGGCGAAACAGAGTGAAACAGGCTTCTGGAGCCCAGTCAGCCTCCTTGGCCAATTGTTTGAAATGGGTGACGTATGACAACATATCCTGAGGACCTTGTTGGAACTCCAATAATTTCTCTTGGGCACTGTATACCTGTTCTGGTCGATCAAACATAGTTTTAAAGGCATCCACAAATCCTTCATAGTTGTCCAGGAGTGGGTGCCCTGCATTTACTAAGGGTGTTGCCCATGCCAATGCGTTTCCCAAAAGGTGGGAGATTATAAATCCTACCTTGACCCTGGGTGTTGAGAAAGAGTAAGGTTTGAAGGTAAAGTGCACTAAACATGAGTCAAGGAAGGAACGCAGTGCCTTGGTGGTTCCATCCTATTTGTCCACAATACCCCCTACTGTGGCACTTTCCTGGAACGCCAAATTCCTGGAGAGCACAAGTTGTTTTAATGCTGAATTTTCGGCTTTTAAATTCTCTACTTCAATTGTCAGTTCTTGCATACCTCTCATGGGGTCCTGAACGGCTGCTTCCATAGTAGAATCAATATTTAATCCTTGGCGTCTCAAACTGTCACACTTTGCCTGGAATCTCACCTGTTTATCTTTCGAAGTCTTGGTCTGGGGTTTTTCCTTCTTCCAGACAGCTCGGGTCTTGTAGAGACACAGTTGCGTATCCTCCGTCGCCATCGTGCAGGTGAAATCCGACCGAGGTGAGTATGCGTTCAACTCCAGGAAGGAAGAGCAAGATTTCGCAGAGTCTCTGGAGGAGGGAAGCCAGGAAGGAACCAGGACATGTACAAAGGCGGTAAGGGATAAGAGCTAAGGGCAGCAAGGCCCCAGGAAGGACGAGCAATAATAAGTCAGCTAAGGTAGAGGAGGGGGCTTGAACAAAACCTGGAAGAGAAAGGTACTAAGCACAAGGGAAAGTACGACCACACTTGCTGAAGTTCGGGAAGTTAGCGTTGAGACACGAAGCACCGCAGGGGCGTATCTCTTTTCAAGGATCTGGCGAACTACTCGAAAGACTAGAGCTGTAGTGATGATCTAGCGTTGGCCATTTTGGATATACTTTGGAAGGGATGTAGCAGTGTCTTATGGACCACGTAGACCAAAGGAACTGAAACATCGAATCATGACATCCGCAGGGATGCGCCCATTACTATAAGATGGGAAAATAAGTTGAATATAAATGTAGAAGTGAGTTAAATGTAAACATCTATAACTCAATGAGTATTTGTGCTATTATGATGAAAATTGCATCAATTGATTTGTGCCAGAAAGAGAAATCTGGGGAGCCGATTATTTAGCTGGTCACATAGGTGGAATTTACTGTTTCAGAATGGGATACATTTTAATGCAAGCAATCCCTGAGATGACATCACATTCAATGGGAGAGAAACTGGGTTTAGAAGTTACCCCCATCAGACTGCCTCCTTCATTAATATGCCCAATGACTGCAGAGCGGTATGTCTACTGTAATGTTTAGTTTAGTTTATTATTTATAGCACACTTTAAGCCCATAGGCCACAGAGTGCACCCTTGTCACTTTTGAAACCCTGTTCAGTCATATACATTGACCAATTAGTATTGGGAAAGTATAAACACCTCAAAAAGGTGGAGTTACTGTTCTATGCAAGATTCAACACACACTCACCGAGGGGACACTGACAGACTTACTCACTCACTCACTGATTGATGGAGAGAAAAAGAATTGATAACAACAGGAAGGAGAAGGAATAAATTGCTCTCCTTTTGGACCCATTTATGGAGTATTGGAAGAGATTGAAATTGAGGCCTACCTGGAGTTAAAGCCCCAAGCCTTCTTCGATGGAAGAGACAGCAGACAGGCATTGGAGGAAAGCTGATCCCATCTTGCTGGGTCATTCCCACCTGTTCATAGAGGGAGAGAATCGAACCAGTCCTTAAGAGGTGTCCACCTGTCTGTGATAAAGCCAAAAGAAATTCATACATGTGAGGATGATATAAAGGGGCAATGATCCTGAAGGGAGAGATACGAAAAAAAAGAGAATTAAACAAAATCTTGGCTCTGTTCTCTGTTAGTTCTGAGGGGTGAAAAAATCTACATTGATTGTCCATCCCGGGAAGTTAGGGACATTTCAGAAGTGTATGGGCTTCTCAAAAAAACATACATAATTGATAGACTAGGTCCAGGTGTGTAGATAGGAGGATCTCCTGACTCCTTCTCTGTGCATTGCGCAAGCACAGAAGAGCATAGGACATCTCACTGTGTGCATACCTAGACAAATAAAGTAATTAAAGTCACTTTGTGGATACACCATCGAGTAGAATATTGTTGTTAAAGGTATGTTGTTCCAGACAAAGGGAGAGGGTGATCATGTGCTACCCATTCTCTTGCTGTTTAAAGTTTCCCATTGCAAGTGAGACAGAGACACGCACATTTTTACACGATAATTAAATAGAAACATCACGGAATGGAATCTAGCATTCATACATGTTGAACATACTTTCCTTTCTATAAGCCACCTACATACATGAAGGTCAACTAGTCTATTGCAATTGAGTCTAAAATGCTATTGAAATTCTAATATGTCTATTGAGTAAGGGGGTGGTATATATTATAATTATAGGGGAAGTAGTGAGAATTGGACAAGCAGGGATATTTAACTAATTTGTTGATTTCACAAATGAAAGATTCCTCCTGGACTCTCATTCATTCAATCCATGGTGCCTGTGTGTTCAGGTTGAATTAAATGCATAGATACTGATGGTGAAATGTGTGTTACAAAGTTGTCTATTTCCATAATTGTAGCATTGAAAACTGAAGTGACTGTGATGGTTAATTCTTATCATTGGCCTTTTATGAAGTAATATTTTGTTCATCTGTGATCTGTTTCAATTATTTCTATTTGGTTAGTAAAAATACCTTCTGTGCAACCCTGTGTGCTTCTTGTCCCAAAAGGTGAGGGAAGCTGTAAGGAAACAATTCTATTAAACTGAGGGTCCGAGCTTCATAAAAAGAACTTGATTAAATAAAGGGAAATTGTGCACGCCTGGTTTTGGGTGGATGGAAAATTCCCCTGAATTAGATATCGCCCGGTTAAAACATCCAACAGAATGTATCATCAGGTTGAACTGGAATCCTAATTACGTCATCTCATGGCATTTATTTCTCACAAAGGGGTGTTACAATTTCATAGGAGGACTTTTAGATTGATGTCGGCATCATCCATTTTTTAGAAGGCAATGCATAAATTGTCTGGTGGGATGAGGAATGTACACTGTATTCAAGCTGACATCTTGGTATGCCGGGAGATGATAGTGGATCATGATGAGACATTCTGCATGGTTTTAAATATATTGGAGGTGATGGGCCAGACTTTAAAAAAGTAGAAGTGTGTCTTTAGAGACTGGTCCATAGAATACATGAGGCATGAGATATAAGGGGAAGTTGGTGGAGGAGATTAGAAAAACCAAGAGTAAATTACTGGGTATGATTGAATTTTACTAAAGGTTTGTGCAACATTTTGCTGAGAGGGTGAGTGTGATGCGTCATTGTTGAAAAGAGGAGTGGAGTTTGAATTAAGTTTTAAGTGTGATAGGGAGATCAGGAGCATAAAGTATGACATTTATATGTTGATAGCTTTGTGACCGTTTGATAATACAGTGATAACCATTGCTGCAAGCGATATTGGGCAGTAGAGAAATGTTGCTCTTTTGTATGGGGTGAGAAATTCATCTTGAGGATTGATCAGAGACCATTACAAGCAATTTTTGATTCCAAGGGACTAGCTAAAGTATCTCGCAGAATGGTAGTTTGCGTAGTGAGGTTACAGTGGAATTCATTCATGGTGGAGGTGGTGTCTGGGCACGAAAACGCATTTGCCGACCACTTATCAAGTCTGGGCAAGAAGAAGAGAAACTAGCAACAAACACATGTTTGTAATGCACAGTGGAGTGATAGGACAAGTGGGATGGAGGAGACAATGACAATGAGAGGGGATGGTGAAATAGCAAGTGCTTTGCAAGGTATGGAGTCATCCTGGACATGTAAATGTGTGCTGGAGGGAAATGCAAGACCATATTGGTGAGCAATGATTTGAGCATGGAGGGAGGGCTGTTGTACAGGTTGGGGAGAGTGGTTGTGCCAAGAGTTTTTTGACAGATTAACCAATATCGCTAGTTTTGGACACAATGGGACCTATGCTTAGGAAGACTGTTGGCGACGAATTTTGATAAGTCGGTGGAGAGGAGGTTAAAGGAGTGCATTGATTGTGATAAGCAGGATAAAGGAGTGGTGGTGCAAGTGTGCCTGGAAATTATTCCCGATGTCAACAAAGGGGTGTGGAATGAGCTGGCTTTAGATGCGTAAAGCCCCAAGTATGTTGGAAAGGGAAGATTTATATTGCTTTTGGGTGATCTGTGTTCACTGTGGATTGAGATTAGGTCTGAGAGGGAGACGGGTGCAAGTACTGTTGAAGGGGGGTTGGAAGAAGTGATTGGAAGGGAAGGGTTTCCAGGTCAGTCAGTTTGTGGGGAAGCTGATGAGGGAATACTTGGCTTGGGATGGAATTCGACACAAGAGAACAGCCTCATATCATCCAGAGAGCAATGGGGCTGTGGAGAGAGTGAATAGGAACATTATGGATGGGATGAGGATGGCAGGAGTGTGTGGCATGGGGAAGAGAGAGGCTGTGGTAGAGAGAAATGGTGCTCTGAGGATTTCTCCACATGCATTGACAGGGATTGTGCCTTTTGAGTTAATAAGAGGTAAAGACAATATGGGTTGAGTTGTTTCTGTGGGAGGAGTTTGCTCACTTTCATGGATTGATGATGTAACGGGCCTACAAGCTGATTCATTGAAAGATCAAGGATTTTTCTGGGGCATCGGCGATGTCTGCTTTCATGGTCTTCTGGGAGGGGAGTTAATTCTCAGAGGAATTGCAGTTTAAGGGGCATCCAATATAATTCATACAATGATACACATCTTAGTGGCAATCAAACCTTTTTTTGGCATGCATGCAAAACAAATGTTTTATTTTAAACTTATGTTACATTTTCAAATTACCACTCCCCTTATTTATGCCTCCTCCATCCCTCCCACCCCATGTGTGGATCCCCTCCATCATTACGCACATCATCCACAGATGGGATATCTACCCCTGCCATCACCCTGTGGACCAATTGCCCCACATGGCATCAGCAGGCTGACTTCTTCCTGCCCTAGCCCTGTGCATCCACATACTTCTGTTGCTTAAGAACCACCCCCATAGTATCATACCTCAACTGTCCTGTAACCCTTGTCCGCTGCCCAACTGCCGAAACCATACTTACTCAGGAAGGTGGCCCACTCCATCTTTCTTGAAGGGGTGATGTCAGGAAGCATACCCATAAACTCTTTATCTCATAAGAGTTCTCTCGGCTTGAGTGACCTGTCTTTCTCGCTCAGCAGAGCCTTCCATTTCCACCTTATCGTCAAGCATGCTCTAGCCACCAACAAGGAGAAATGAACCATATGTGGGATACCTCCCCAACCCCCTCTATTTCCTCCAGGCCAAAAAGCACCAACCTGGGATGCATTTCCCTTTGCACAACTTCCAAATCCCTTATCCCCCCAAGCACTTCCTTCCAATACCTCTGGGTCCCTGTGCAAGACCACCACAGCAGCCGGGAGAATAGCTCAGGGGCAATGCGTTTGTCTTGGAAGCAGAGGTGCGCCTTCTACGTTTTTTGAAATATTTGAAAGGAACTTGGGGTTGGTCACCCGGAGTTACCTGGGGGCAACCAGACGTGGACTCCCTGCTCACTGTGCTCAGAGAGGCACAGCTTCACCTCACTGATGAGGCCCAACAAGGCTGAAACACCTGTATGGGGTTGCTGGTGGTACTCTTGTTCAGAGAGGAATTGCCATAGCATTTCAGTGCTGGACTGCCCATGTGGGCAGGACAAAGACTGATATGCAAATGGATATTTCCCATCTGTGAAAGGTACAGTGAGCAAAAAGTGTGTGCTGCAAACTCTCATCTCAGAACAGGTTATCATGCCATGTTCTTTCTGGAGAGGAGCGCCTGCTACCTTTTTTGAAATATTAGTAAGAATCTTGGGGTTGCTCACCCTAGGTTACCTGAGGGCAACCAGACGTGGTCTCCCTGCTCACTGTGCTCAGAGAGGCACAGCTTCACCTCCCTGATGAGGCCCAACAAGGCTGAAACACGTGTATAGGGTTGCTGGTGGTACTCTTGTTCAGAGAGGAATTGCCATAGCATTTCGGTGCTGGACTGCCCATGTGGGCAGGACAAAGACTGGTATGCAAATGGATATTTCCCATCTGTGAAAGGTACAGTGAGCAAAAAGCGTGTGCTGCAAACTCTCATCTCAGAAAAGGTTATCATGCCATGTTCTTTCTGGAGAAGAGCGCCTGCTACCTTTTTTGAAATATTTGAAAGGAACTTGGGGTTGGTCACCCTGAGTTACCTGGGAGCAACCAGACGTGGACTCCCTGCTCACTGTGCTCAGAGAGGCACAGCATCACCTCACTGATGAGGCCCAACAAGGCTGCAACACGTGTATAGGGTTGCTGGTGGTACTCTTGTTCAGAGAGGAATTGCCATAGCATTTCGGTGCTGGACTGCCCATGTGGGCAGGACAAAGACTGGTATGCAAATGGATATTTCCCATCTGTGAAAGGTACAGTGAGCAAAAAGCGTGTGCTGCAAACTCTCATCTCAGAACAGGTTATCATGCCATGTTCTTTCTGGAGAAGAGCGCCTGCTACCTTTTTTGAAATATTTGAAAGGAACTTGGGGTTGGTCACCCGGAGTTACCTGGGGGCAGCCAGACGTGGAATCCCTGCTCACTGTGCTTAGAGAGGCACAGCTTCACCTCACTGATGAGGCCCAACAAGGCTGAAACACGTGTATGGGGTTGCTGGTGGTACTCTTGTTCAGAGAGGAATTGCCATAGCATTTCAGTGCTGGACTGCCCATGTGGGCAGGACAAAGACTGATATGCAAATGGATATTTCCCATCTGTGAAAGGTACAGTGAGCAAAAAGCGTGTGCTGCAAACTTTCATCTCAGAACAGGTTATCATGCCATGTTCAGAACAGGTTATCATGCCATGTTCTTTCTGGAGAGGAGCGCCTGCTACCTTTTTTGAAACGCATAGCAACAGGTTCGATGCAGGGCTTGCGCTGCGAAACTGGTCCCCAGTATTAAGCGTGTTATAAAAGAACAATTATAATTATATGCCAGAATGTTACTCTCTCTCTGCAACCCCTACAACATAAGGGACTGACCCCAGAACATTTTTTGACATTTGCACTCGGTCATATTGCCATCTACGCAAAAAAGTAATACCATAAGGTTTATATTGACAGGCAATTGATGTTTTGTGTGCACTTCTGCATAACATCAATCAAGTCTCATCCTCTAGCTCATACCCCAGGTCTCTGTCCCACATGCATCTCAAGCCCTCCATTTTCTTGCCCCTTGCTATTATCAGCGCCCCATAAATATTGGATTTCAGCCCTCTGGTTGTGAGGCTTGTGTCCAATATCCGTTCCATGGGGGTCAACCACCTCTGAAGCCCGCTTTCCATCTGCTATCCATCACAGCCCCCTTCAACTGTAGGTAGATAAAGACCGACAGAGCCCCAATTCCCGCTCCTCCAACTCCTTAATGGTTATACATTTTGTCCCAGTCCAAAGCTCCCCCATTCTCTCCAAGCCAGCCTCAAACCATGCCTGAAACCTCAGGAATCCAGAATAGCCTCTCTTATGGGGGGAGCTCAAAGGAGATGGCAACGCAGTGACCCCTATCATATTCTTGCCCGGTCTCCAAATGCCCCATAGTGAACCCAAAATTCCTTGCTCCCGATTCTTCTTGGAATCAGACCCCCTATGAGCACAGAGTCACTCCCCAACCATAACTGGGGTCTCAGCTAATTTTTTTAAG
Organism: Ambystoma mexicanum; assembly: GCF_040938575.1. NCBI lineage: Eukaryota > Metazoa > Chordata > Amphibia > Caudata > Ambystomatidae > Ambystoma > Ambystoma mexicanum. The sequence goes on along the minus strand of NC_090928.1, from coordinate 1,171,343,780 downwards.
CCCCACCCGTTGCTTCTCACTATCCATCCTCAAGTGCGGTACCAGTGCCCTTATCTGCAAAGCTTTATAGTAGCACTCTAGGTCTGGGACTCCCAAACCACCCATTTCTTTAGTTAAAATACGCATCTCATGCCTTATCCTCCATTTCTTCTCCTGCTACAGGAACCCAAGAAACGTACATTTAACCTCCCTCAGTAACTGTATTGGAATTGCTACCGGCAACATTTGAAATAAATACAACTTTGGTACCATCGTCCTTTTTAACACATTCAACCAGCCCAACCAAGTGAGAGTCAGTCCCTCCCAAGTCCCATATCCCAATAGAGTGTGGAGAGTACAGGTGGGTAGTTAGCCTCCATCATACCATTAAGCGTTCTTGTAACAACCACCGGTAGATACTTGATCCCATCTGCCTGAATTTCCAGTGTGAGAGACCTTAAATCACTGGGATACGTTACTGGATCCCTATCAAAAGGAAAAAGGATTGACTTCCCTGTGTTCATTTTTAAACCCAGACAGATCCCCATACTCCTAAATGACCGACAACAACATTGGGTTGCGTAACTGCAACAGAATGTCATCTGCATACAACCCTAGTTTGTACTCCTTCACTCCAAGCCTCATCCCTCAAACCTGATCTGCCATCCTTATGCTCTTTGCAAGCGGCTCTACCGACAAAGCGAATAAAAACAGGGAGAGTGGGCACCCTTGTTGCGTGCCCCGTTCCAGCCTAAACAACAGTGACGTTCTATCATTCAGCACTACCTTAGTTTGGGTTCAGAGTAAAGCGACTCCATCCCTTTCTGGAACTTCTCCTAAAAGACACATTTTCACAATACCGCAAAATGAAACCCCCAAACACCCACTCCACTCTGTCAAAAGCCTTTTCAGCATCCAAGAGCACCAGAACAGGATCACCTCCCTGCCCTCTGGCCAACTGCATCAAAGTCAATGGGCCTCATTACGACCCTTGCGGAAATGGAAAAATGATGGCGGAAATGCAATACCGCCATCGAACACCGCTCGTTGCGATCATGACCCGTCACCGTAAAGTACGATGCCATTAGCGACACCGCAGTGAACGGCAACGCTAACTGCACCAAGTACGCGCACGCGCGCCTTGCAAAACCGGAATCACCGCCATGGCGCAACGGTACGCGAATTCTGACCCTAGCGGACATGTACTGAACGCCATCAAGCACGTCGTAAAGTACCATTCCGCCATGGCGAGAAATACGCCAACGTGAACCAACCGTAAATGGCCCACTGAGTGCCTGTACTCCACTCCCTGGCCTCATTGCACAACTCCTGGCAGGCGCAATGTACTCACACTATGCAACCAGTGAAATCCACAATTCACCCATGCATGCCAACGTAGAAAAGCATGCAGGGGCTCAAAGCGCCCCGTGAGTGGGCATCCATGTACGGCATGTCACCATAGCCGTACTGACGCAGCACAGGCATGTGAAGGTACAATACATCAAAATGAAAATCAAGAACACATGACACAAAACAACAGTAGTCCCCCATCGCTTGCCACCAGCGCAAGGCAACATCCAAAACAGCATCCTGAGGGGGATTGCACCAGCCCTGTACTCATGCCAGTAAACAAACCAACCATCAGCAGAAGCATGTACCACACAAGTCGGCAGAGTGACTGAGCAGCCAGGCTCATCCCAAGAGGGGCCGATGGGAGCTGCAGGGCACAGATGGCATCAATACAGAAGCTATTCCAATGGACATGACCCCAGTCCCCCTCCAACAAACGCACGCAAACACAGTCACCTGTGACCAGCCACATTCTGAACAACCCATCATTCCACCAATCGACCTGGCTGACAGGCACCAGTCGGCCAAAAGCCAATCCCCCGCCCCTGAACAGCACATCATGTAAACAGACACAATGGCAGCCCCTTTCCGTGACCATACTGTGCTACGTAGGCAAACGCGGCCAGTACTGTACCACACAACTCAACTCAGAAGGCGGAACACAATGCAGATCATCTCGCAATACATACCGCCACAAAGCGAAAATCGCCACATCACCTGCAAAGAACAACGCAACACGACAAATATCGGAATACAATTTAAATGCACATCCAAATGACAAAGGCCCCACAGCAATTTGCAAAATACCACCAAAACAACCATCATCACCGAGGGCTGCATCTGCAATAATTGACCGGCTTCCACTTGTGTGACGCCCTGTACCATCATGGCACACAGGGCCTACATCAACGTTCCAAAAGGCAACATGGAAGCGGCAAGAACCGCAGGTCCGTCCCATGAGGCAGGCACTAGTCGAGCTGAAAGGCCGAAATGTTGCACCTAGCCACCAGTACAGCGTAAGGGCATGTGGCCCATTGGCGATCGTCCCATATGATCGAAATGGTGCTCCACTGATTCAACCGAAGCTGCAGGAGTCGAGAGTAAAAACCATCTGGAGGAGTGGCGTAGAGATGGCATCTGCAATAGGGCAGGAGATACCTGTCACCCAAAAGAAACACAAATCAACCGATTGCATTACGGGACTCATGATGCATTACAATCTTCATTCAACACACCAAATCCACACCCATATGCATGCTAGCCCACTCCAAAGGAATATACACACCCCTAAATCAGTATCGAATCATAACGAAACCAATCGAGCTAAATACACCATTGGCAACGTCGGTTACTGTGCATGCGTCCGTCAAGATAGAACCCATGACATGGGATTAGTAACGTGCCTAGACACAAGTGTATGAAGGCGCGTCGAGACAGGGAGGATCCGACAAGGGCAGATAGACGTATGTCCCACTATGGCAGCCTTGCATCACATAACGCAGGGGAAGGGGAGTGAATCAAAAAACCCATGTACATGGCAGACCCTAAACGGAATCATCAGTCCATGCATCCATACATCATTCCCTCATCCCGCAATGAAAACGCATGAATATTCACTCACATAATATGTGAAACTTCCATCGCGTCTGTGCGTAATGCAGTCCGCAAAAACCACTGTGCCCCTGGCCGGATCTGTAGTGTTGTGAAGCAAGATGGATTTGGGAACGTCCTGCCTTATCGTCCACTACGCTATTGCGCATCCCATTCAATTCATATCATTCATTGCCTGCTCGTTATGGGCCATGTCCCAAGGACATTCTACAATAGAACGTTACATTTCCAGCCAGACCTGTGGGCGTATCCTCGCCGCTACTTCAAAACCAAAAATGCTGGCCTTCGAATTCCTCACTTGCAACATTACGTCGAAAAGGCTTCTGTGAACGCTTGCATTCACAATTACATCAATGTAGTGCGGCTGTGTGTCATGATGCTAACTGGCTGCAATCACAAATGGGACGCCACGCCCGTCGGTGAAGTACGTTACTGTGCTGCATGAGGGTCGGCCATCGATCGAGCCCTACATACCACTGACTCTTCACAGGTATGTAAGCGGCTGCAATCATAGCATGTGTAACAATGGGAGCATAGCATGAAGATCAGTCAAAGTACATCACACTGCCATCGGGATTAGATACATGATTCCAATCCCAAGATGCCATGCGGCCAAATGCAGCCTTACGTGCGGGACGTGCTCGGCCAGAAGGGATTGCATCTGCCACAGATTCATTCAATCAGCACAGGTGGAGGCCATACAGGCCGACAGCACATATATTGCAGACCCAAACCCCTCCCACAACCACTCCCACTCCAAAATGCTACCGGCAGGACTAGCGATGTTGGGCCTGGGGGACCAGATAGCACTGCAAGTGCTACAACTACAAGAAGACGACGAACAACAACAGGTACAACAACCGGGCGCACAGGGGAGACGGAGGAGAAGGAGGAGGAGGAGGGCAAGGCAGGGTCAGCAAGGCCCACAAGCACTGCCACTACCACCACGCAGGCGGCCCGCAATCCCACGCCTCCGAGCCGATCCGTTCAACCTCACTGCTGAGCAGATCCACACCCTCTACCGTTTGGACCGGGACACCATAATCGCCATTGTGGACATGACACATGCTGACCTCGTGAGCATGATAGATAGCCCAACCGCCATCCCACCCCTACTGAAGGTGGTGTCTGCACTCCACTTCCTGGCCACAGGCACCTACCAGCACACAGTGGGACAGTTGCATGGCATTTCACAGCCACTGTTCTCACGGACACTCTTCCAAGTGCACGATGCCCTCCTGAAGCACGCCGACGACCACATCACACTACCACGCACGTACCAGGAGATTACCAACGCTAAAGTGGGATTCCATGCACTTGGCGGCATCCCGGGTTGCATTGGTGCCATCGACTGCACCCATGTTGAATTGGTTGTCCCACATGCCATGGAGGTCCAGTACCGCAACCGGAAACAATTTCATTCAATCAATGTGCAAATGGTGTGTGACTCCAACAAGATATTTACGCATTGTTGTGCCAGATTTCCAGGATCTACCCATGATTCTATGGTCCTGAGGAACACAAGAATACCACGCTACATGGAGCGACACGCAGGGCACAGATCCTGGCTACTCGGTGAGTCTCATTCCATGCATGACATCGTGGCCCATTTGATGCGTCAATGACCTTGCTGGGGGGGGGGGGGCTACTTAGCACTATCATTCCACTGACACCCTTTATTCGTCTCATACAGGTGATGCCGGGTATCCACTGAAGAGATGGCTCCTTACACCAATCCGGAACCCACAGAACGAGCATGAGGAGGACTACAACCATGCCCACTCACGTACCCGTGTGGTCATTGAACAGGCATTCGGCCTACTGAAGGCTCGTTTCCGCAGCCTCAGCAGGTCTGGCGGGGCACTCATGTACAGCCATGAGAAGGTTTCTAAGATGGTCATGGCATGTGTCATGCTGCACAACATGTGCATACGTAGGAATGTGCCCATGCCCCCTGACGCTGTACTGCATGCACCCGAAGATGATGATGATGATGAGGGTGGGGATGTGGAGGCACCTCAAGGAGTCCATGAGGCACAGGATGCACGTGCAATCCGACAGAGCATCATAGATGCATGCTTCTAGCAACCACGCATGGTGCCTATTACACGGAAAGGGGACCTGTGGCACTGTGTGTGTGTAGTACAGGCACATTGTGGACTGTACGCCTATGAAGGCCTCGTACGCAAATATCAATGTCCACACATGTCATTGGATGATTATGAGATGCTGTATTGTTAATGTGATTTGATTTATACACCCTATGGACCCGCCACCCAGTGAAGCCCAACACACCCCCTCCACCCTACTACCTCACCCCCCAACACCAGTGTCCAAATATGCATGCTGTCCGTGGTTGGACGCTATTGCAAGCCCCCTCTACGGGTATCAGGGGCACCCCTGCCCGTGGAGCGCAGGTTCCTGCCAGATCTGCGTTGGGGGCTGCCCTGGACGGAACTTGCCACGGATGATGTCTCTGCCTGCTCGCGTCCATGCATGTCTCTGAGGGTTTGTGAGAGCTCCGAGAGCACACGGCGCACAGCAGCAAGTTCAGCACAAACGTCTTTGGACGTCGCATGCAGTTCCCCCCTCAGGCTCTCGGTGCTTTTCTCCATTTGTGCTCTCAGGCTCTCGGTGCTTCTCTCCATTTCTCCCCTGAGGCTCTCACTACTTTTCTCTATTTGTGCCCTGAGTGTCTCGGTGGATGTTTCCATGGCTGCCCTGGAACCCCCGCATTCATTTGCATGGTCCTTGAGTAGCGTGGACACTTCCTGCTGTTGCTCGATCAGCAGGTCGAGGGACTGTTGCCTCTGCTGGGCCATGGACATTTGCGGTGGTGTGACAGGGGGGCTGCTCAACACATGTTGCCTTGGCACAGGACTTGTGGGGGTTGGCCAGTCGTCGTCTTCAGGGTGCCCCTGCGTGGTTTCGTCATGGTGTAGGGGATGGAACATGCAGGGGGATTGGGAAAGGTCATGGATGGTACCTACGTCGCCAGCACTGTTTTCCGTGTCGGAGCATGCTGGCATGACAGCTGTGTCACCTATGGTGCTGCTACCACCAGAGGCAGTGCCATCAGATACGTTCTTTGGGGGGACCTGTGGTGCTGGGGTTGTGGACTTGCTGGCTGCTGGGGTGCCTGTTGCAGTCCCCTCCAGTGTGCTGCCACTTGATTCCTGCTGCTGCCGTGTCTTGATCCTTGCACCTGAGGTGGAGGCTCTTGGGACGTTGGTCCTGGCCCTCTTTGCAGGCGTGCTGGTAGGGGTGTCCTGCAGCTCGTCGTTGGTATCGGACCCTGTGGTGGAGTAAAGAGGGGCGAGCGTTAGTTATGGGTCTGTCGGATTTGGAATGGCAACGTATCAAATGCATTGGGGTGGTACATGAGGCTGATTTGGGACTGGGCCTTGGAGGTGGTCTCATTTTCGTGTGGATTGAGGATGCATTCATTTGGCTGCCTGCAGTTAGGGGGTGCATGCTGCACATGTAGGGGTTGTTTATGGCTTCTTGATTGATTTGTTTGTTCATTCTGACTTTTAGAGGGCGCTGTCAGGGCAAAGTATGTATTGCACTATGGGGTCACATGGTACTGCACATGTTCGTGGTTTGTGGATTTCGCATTGTTTCTCTTGGCCAACCTACCTGATTCTCCGGATGTCGGCACTCCTTTCTCCATCCCTCCGACTCCCTCTATGCTCTCCATTCCTATGGTGGAGGCGCAGATTTCCTCCCAGGGGGTCAACTTGATGGGCGACTCTGAACCCCCCCCGGTAGCTGTGGCGATGTTCCTGTTCGCAGAAAGTATGCTGCGTACGCGGATCCGCAGGTCGTCCCACCGCTTGCGGCATTGCTGTGGCGTGCGGGGTGTTGTCCCCACCGCACTTACGCGCTGTGCCACCAGGGCCCATATGGCCTTCTTGTTGGCAAGGGCCGTCCTGGTCATTTGACTGGAGAAGACGACGGCGGCATTTTCCTGGAGGGTCTCGGTGAGCACGGTCAGTTCCTCTCGGGAGAAGTGTACCTGCCGCTTGCGGTCACACGCTTTCTTGGCTACCTTTCCCATATTTATTTTTTTAACTGGGGTTGCTAACGGGTTGGGATGTGTGTCAGGGTCGGATTTTTAATGGTTGTGTTGGGATTCGGATTTTATAGTTGTGCGGCGTGCTGTTTCCCGTTCCGGCCACATGCTTTTACTTCCGTTTCCGTATATTTACGGTGGCCGTAATTTGCGGTGCCCGCTCGTTACGGTGACCGCTCATTACGGTGACCGCTAAGATGGGTGGCGGTATTGCACCTGGTGCAGCGTACGGCGGCGGTAAGGGCCGTTTTGGGGTCATTTCCGCCATCGCAGCCTTTCGGATTCCGCCATGGCGTAATGCTCGTGCCCGATGGGTCGTGATTAGCCGCACTTTGCTCCTTCGTGCAATGGCGGAAACGCTATTTACGCTGTTGCGGTCCGGTCAGTCACTTTCCGCCAGGGTCGTAATGAGGCCCAATATCTTGCACAGTGCATCGTCCTTTGCTGACCCGGAATGAATCCCAAATGATCTGTGTGCACCAGACTTGGCAATAGCCCTTCCACTCTCAAAGCTAATGTCCTAGTATAGACCTTTTCTTCCACATTTAGCTGTGAAATCGGCCTTTATGATGCACGCAAAATGGGGTCCCTCCCTTCTTTTGGTATCACCGAAATAAGGGCTTCATGGAAAAAAGGAGGTGCTTGACAATTATATGGTTGAACAACTTTGTCAAGTAGGGTACCAGTTGAAGCGCATACCGCTTATAAAACCCAATAATAAACCCATGCTCTGCCGGGGCCCTACCCGCAGGCCTATTTCGTATCACAGCAAAAACCTCCTCCAGCGTCAATGGAGCATCTTGGTCAGACGCCTCAGTCCCTGAAAGGGTCAGAATGTTCATACTGTCAAGGCATTCTTGGACCCTGAATGCGGAGGGCTCACAATTCTAAGCATATAGAGTCCAGCAGAACTCATTAAAATGACCCACCACCCTATCTGGCTCTCCAGTCAGTTCCCCATCTGACCCCCGAATGCTTTCAACCCACGTATCTGCTTTCTGCACCTGCAACCTAGCCACCAACAAACAATCTGCCCAGTCATCTTTTTCATAAAACCTTTGCTTTAGAAACCGTAACTTTCTAACCACCTCACCCATTCCTAACGACTTCATCTGCATCTTTTTCATTCGAAGCTCCTTAAGAATCGTGAAGGGGTTGGTAAGAACCACGCAAACTTAGGCGCAGGACCTTGGGTAGCATGACCAGTTAGGCTGTGTGTGCGAAGCGAGTACATAAAAAGTCTTGTCACTTCAGTTTCTAATTTAGAGTGCTGCTATATTGGCATAAAAAGTGCCCTGGTGATTAGCATACAGAGTGCCTGATCACATACAAGGTGCTGACACGTGTTTCGACCATGAAGGTCTTTATCAAGGCTGTGATTAAAAACAATAGGTGTAGTGTACATTGTTTCATTGTGGTGTTGTGAATGGCGATGATCACCAACGAATGGAGATGAGGGGGTGTTCATTACCAGGTGACATGAATGTACTAGTGTATCATGTGACAATTGTGTGTGATGTGGCGAGTACAGTCATACACATTGCGTCATTCGAAAAATTCATTGCATGGTACATAATGGTTGGGGCCCACAGGTAGGGAATACAGGTTGGTTACAACAGGTTGTGGAAAAGCGGTGCACCAAGGGGTGAGAGTGAGAGTGACAGAGAGAGAGAGAGAGAGAGAGAGAGAGAGAGAGAGAAAGAGAGAAAGAGAGAGAGGGAGAGAGAGAGAGAGAGAGAGAGAGAGAGGGAGAGAGAGAGAGAGAGAGAGAGAAAAGGAGACATGGGGCCTCATTACGAGTCCGGCGGTAGCCGTGGCAGTAAAACTGGCAGGCTGCCGACGGACTCGTGCATTTGTCCGGCACCTGGCTCCATGGAAGCAACGGGGGATTATGGGCCTGGTGTTCCTGCAAGTCAGGCAATGGAAATATGTAAATCCTCATTCCCATTTGAGTCCCATAGGACTAAATGAGAATGGGGATGATAAGAACGGTGCTGGTGCTTCCCAGTAAAGTCTGCAGCAGGTCAGACCTGGCGGGCGGGACAGCACCCGCCTGCAGACTCGAAGTGTGCTGGTCCGTTGTTACCGGACCGGCATGCCCGTAATGAGGCCCATGGCGTTAGTTTGGAATCAAACAGGAAGGAATGGATGCCTGTTAAAGATCCATGAGCTTGTAGGACCAGGGTTCGATCTTACCGGGTAAGTAATGTGCTGAGCCTGGGTTCTTGATGGAGATTTCCAATGTGAGGTTTTTGCTGGATAGCAAGCTGCGGGGGAAGAGAAGTGAAAGGTCATGTCCTGGGGTGAAGAGGTCTACCAGCTGATGAGCGGGTGGACGATGGTGGTGGGTGACAGTAGTTTGTCGGTTGACTGGCTGTGGAAGAGTTGCTTGGAGCAGCTGACACTATGTTGTATTTTTCGAGTGTGTGCAGGTGCCACCCTCTGCGCATGTCTGTTTATTTTGTCACAGACGGCACTTGGGGGAAGTGGGTGGCAATGATCACCCAGAGACTGGTCAATTACTCGCTTCGGAGACACAACCTAAATGGTCACGCTACCAAGGTCCAGCACCTGAGTGTACGTGGTTCTTACCAACCGCTTTTCACACTACAATAAGGGACATAAGAGCATTGTCCCTTAAGAATCCAACAACCGGCAGAAGGATCCACACCCGGAATACACCATGATCAGAACAGTGATCTATCTTTCCTAATGCTCTCACCCTCATCTCAAACCTTAAGAATCGCCTTTACCACTGTACTCTCCCTGTACATTTTCTCCTCCAATCCATCTAACATCTTGGCGTAAGGAGTTCTCCAGACGACCTCTTTCTCTTTTTTTCATGCTCCCTCCCTCATCAGCAGCCCTCTCCAAGTGCCCTTCGCTGCCTTTGACACTATATAGACGTGGACCTCCCCTGTATTATTGACCTTAAAATAGTCCCCTATTTCCGTGCCATCTCTCCACAACAAGTCATAGCACCTCCACCTAGAGTCCCTTTTAGTAATACCCCTAGTGGCCACATCCATCCCCACCATATCATGATCCAACCAGCTCACCAAACGTAACCCACATTCCTGAACCCTACCAACATCTTCCGGTCCATGAACAGATAATTATTTCGAGTATGTGCCTCGTGGGTATTTCTTGCTCTGAGGGTTCATAAACATCCAAACATCGACCAGACCCTGGGCCACTAGGATAGCTGCGAGCTCCTCACCATCTGGTTGCCTCTTCTCTATCCTGTCGCCCCTTATCGAATGTCTGTCCATGCCATGGTCTGCCCACATATTAAAATCCCCATCTATAATCAGCAAATCGGTCTCAACCGTCGCCGGATGGTCCAACGCTTCTTACAAAACTACGCCTGCCCCTGGTTCGGAACATACACAACTGTCACATTTCTGGTGACCCACTACTAGGGGCAAACCACACAGTGATCATTCAGTGGGAGCTTCTATGGGTACCTTGTAGGTCTGAACTAGTCTCTGCCTTAGGTTAAAGTTCTTCTTATAGGCAAACAAGGTATTTTTTTTTAAAGTACCTTGTTTATTTTCAAGGTGCCAGTTCTTCTGGACGGTCGTTTTAATCAATAACGTGATTTTTGTGATTTGTGTACATCTGTAATGCGTTGATTATGGTATTACTTTAGGAGCAACATGATATAAGACTGCAAAAATGTGCCTCGTTGGGTCAAAATCCATTTGGGAAGTAGCGTTATAAACATGGCTCTCTGCATAGACATTTTGGCCGTGGATAGTAGGGATGCATATAGTGGCTGGTCCTCTGTCAGTGTCTATTACTAAGAGAACGGGCCCAGCTGGTCCGTGTTTGCTTTCCGTGCGTTGCGCACATGCACATTTAGGAGTGCCACATTGCGGAAACCTGTGAATGCATTGATTGCTTGCAGGGCCCTAGAGATGGTAAATATCGATCCTGAGTGGTGGTAAGTGTTTGTGTGTAACACATGGGGAGTGTTTAGGGCGTCAAGTAGCAGCACAGTCACAGGGAGCTCTACACCATAAAAAGGCAGTGATGGTGAACACCGGCTTGTGCTTTCCAGCTGTGCACCGGGTGTGTGCGTTTTTTAGGTGTGTCCTAGTAAGGAAAGTGGTGGACATATCAACTCTCGGCTACATGTTTTACTTTACAGACCCAGAGAATCGCAGTGAACCGGGGATTGTCTCCTCCTTACTGATTTTGGCTGCTTAATCGCATAAGAGTGACACTGCTTTTAGGAGTCAAGTGTTTTTCTGGCCTGCCTATACACCCTAAGACATTAAACTGGTGATGCATACGTACCAGTGTGGAAAACATCAGGAGGCCGATTCATGGAATAATTAGCGCGGCGCAAGTGGGCAAAAACGTGCGAATCGCAGTGGAATAGCGAAAATCGCAGTGCAATTGCGAAAATCGCACGAAAAGCAGCGCACGTCGATTCATGGAAGGCCGTGCGCGAGAAAACCAGCGGATGTGCGATAAAAAGTGCGCGGCGCACGTTGGCGCACAGGCCATCTAACAGCGTGCGCCAGGTCACTGCGAAAATCGCACAGGCCACAGCGAAAATCGCACATAGCGCGGCGCACGCAACTAAAGTAGGCGGAACACGGGCGTAACACTCGGAATGGGGAACAACTTGCCAAAACGTGGGCGTCACGGGGGAAGTACAGGGCACAAGTGCGCGGAACGCCCACACGCTCGCCTACAACACGTATTCATGAAATAGAATAGGGGAAAAAAGCGCACGCTCAAACCAGCGCACAGGCACAAACACGACCGCCACAAGAAAGCAGGCGGTAGCGTCTCTGCGGCTGTAAGAAATGTGCGCCAAAAGGTGCGCCAACAAATCGCACCTATATACTGCCATGATGAATGTCCCATACTGTGGCCCTCCAGGAAAAATGACGTGCCAAGGGGTACCCACAAACACGGACACCCGCTGACAAAAAATACATGTGCGTGTATACCGGGGTGCGCGGGAAGTCTAACACGCGATTTCAGCAGGGTACGTGCATCACAGGGGTTCGCGTGAAGTTTCACACGCGATCGGGTCTGGGGGAGCGGGCTACGTGTATATCAGGGGTTCGCGTGAAGTTCCACACGCGAACAGCCTGGGCGCGTGTATTTCAGGGGTGCGCGGGAAGTTCCACACGCGAATAGCCTGGGCGCGTGTATTTCAGTGGTGCGGGGGAAGTTCCACACGCGAACAGCCTGGGCGCGTGTATTTCAGGGGTGCGCGGGAAGTTCCACACGCGAATAGCCTGGGCGCGTGTATTTCAGGGGTGCGCGGGAAGTTCCACACGCGAACAGCCTAGGCGCGTGTATTTCAGGGGTGCGGGGGAAGTTCCACACGCGAATAGCCTGGGGGCGCGTGTATTTCAGGGGTGCGCGGGAAGTTCCACACGCGAATAGCCTGGGCGCGTGTATTTCAGGGGTGCGCGGGAAGTTCCACACGCGAATAGCCTGGGCGCGTGTATTTCAGGGGTGCGCGGGAAGTTCCACACGCGAATAGCCTGGGCGCGTGTATTTCAGGGGTGCGCGGGAAGTTCCACACGCGAATAGCCTGGGCGCGTGTATTTCAGGGGTGCGGGGGAAGTTCCACACGCGAACAGCCTGGGCGCGTGTATTTCAGGGGTGCGCGGGAAGTTCCACACGCGAACAGCCTGGGCGCGTGTATTCCAGGGGTGCGCGGGAAGTTCCACACGCGAATAGCCTGGGCGCGTGTATATCAGGGGTGCGCGTGAAGTTCCACATGTGATTTGACAGTGTGGGTCCTCCCAGGTGTACCCTGTACACCCTCCACGGCCCCTGCAGGCAGCCCACACCACAGGGGACTACCCTGCATCCCTGGTCATGTCCCGCAGGCAGCCCACCCACCATGGGCATGCCCCCCAGCAAAGGCACAAAAGGCACATGTCTCCTTGAACTAATGAACACCAACTCATGTCCCCTTGCACCCCCACCCCCCAGCACTGTGGGGCACCTGCCAGCAGGCCCCCACCCATGTCCAACTCATGTCCCCCACCACCCCCACCCCCCAGCACTGTGGGGCACCTGCCAGCAGGCCCCCACCCATGTCCAACTCATGTCCCCCACCCCCCCACCCCCCAGCACTGTGGGGCACCTGCCAGCAGGCCCCCACCCATGTCCAACTCATGTCTCCCACCACCCCCACCCCCCAGCCACCAGGGTCAGCCTCCACCAGGCCCCCACTCATGTCTCCCACCACCCCCACGCCCCAGCTACCAGGGGCACCCTCCACCAGGCCCCCACTCATGTCTACCACCACCCCCACCCCCCAGCCACCAGGGTCAGCCTCCACCAGGCCCCCACTCATGTCTCCCACCACCCCCACCCCCCAGCCACCAGGGGCACCCTCCACCAGGCCCCCACTCATGTCTACCACCACCCCCACCCCCCAGCCACCAGGGTCAGCCTCCACCAGGCCCCCACTCATGTCTCCCACCACCCCCACACCCCAGCAGTGCAGGGTCACCCTCCACCAGGCCCCCACTCATGTCTCCCACCACCCCCAAACCCCAGCCACCAGGGGCACCCTCCACCAGGCCCCCACTCATGTCACCCACCACCCCCACACCCCAGCAGTGCAGGGTCACCCTCCACCAGGCCCCCACTCATGTCACCCACCACCCCCACACCCCAGCAGTGCAGGGTCACCCTCCACCAGGCCCCCACTCATGTCTACCACCACCCCCACCCCCCAGCCACCAGGGGCACCCTCCACCAGGCCCCCACTCATGTCACCCACCACCCCCACACCCCAGCAGTGCAGGGTCATCCTCCACCAGGCCCCCACTCATGTCTACCACCACCCCCACCCCCCCAGCACTGTGGGGCACCTGCCAGCAGGCCCCCACCCATGTCCAATCCATGCCCCCCTGCACCTGGGTCCCAACATTCCCCAATCATGTCCGTAATGCCCATCCTCCCCTGCCAAAAGGCCCAACCAACTATCACACCCACCCACATATCAAAGGCAATTACATGTTACACCCCCAATTTAAATAATGCAATTTAACACATGTCTGTCACACACAATGGCTGCAAGTGAATGACAAAACACCCAACATGACATGCCTGAAAGCAATGAGATGATACGACACATTGAAGATTAAAAAAATAATATGTATTTAACAGCAAGTAGAATGGAAATGAAATAAGAAAAAACACAAAGCAAATCAAACAAAACAAGATGAATGTCCAAGAAAATAATCTGAAAAATTAAAATAAGCCAATGAAGAAGATCATCCTGGGTCCATGAGCCCTACCAAATTAAACCTAACTGACTACTAACTAAAAAGTGAACTATATACAAAAAAGTGGTGCATTGTCCAATCGCAACCAAAAAAAAATCAAAAAAACAAAGGAAACCTAACCCTAACTATACAACTATATACAAAGGCAGCGGGCTATTCGGACGGCTCACTGGTTGTTGTCATGGGCCAGGGCATCATCGAACTCCTGGTCAATGGCTTGGAGGCGGGCATGTTCCCTGGCCCCGAGGTCCCGCAGGGATAACGCAGTGTCAAGCTCAAACTCCCTGCGAAGACCCTCGAGGCACTCAGCCCGCCTCAGCGCCCTCCTCCGCCCTGACCATCGTGAGCCGTTCCTCCTCTGCCCGCTGCCGCTCCGCACCTATCCGCTGGCACAACCTCTCCCACACGGAAGCCACTCCCATTCCAGGGTTCTCCTGCCCTCCGGCCGATGCCTGCACCCCTGATGTTGATGGCCCCGAGCCATGATGCCTCCCAAATTGAGCCTGCTGCTGCCTCCGACGCAACTGCCTGTGCCAGCACGACGGCATCTAGGCTGATGGAAACCACCGACGCCGTCGTGCACGTGCCCTGCCCGATGATGCCGTCACATCCTCCATCTGCTGGGGTCCAGTTGCTCTGGTGTCCACCCCTGCTGGATCTCTGACTCCCGACTGTGGCAGGGATGGGATCCCCACCGAGCTGGCTGCATTGGTCGGGGCAGGTCCACAGGGGGCCCTGGTGGCATCTGGGCTGGAAGACGGCAAGGAGAACGACTGGTGGATAGCCTGCACAGAGGAGGAGAGGGCCGCCACATTGGCCAACACATGCAGGAAACCCCCGAACATGGCCGATCCCAATTGGGCCACGTCGGCACGGTGCACTTCGTGATGACGTGCGTGCTCCTCCCGGGAAGCACGCACGGCATCACGAATCACAGCCGTGCGCATCGCGACCCCAATCAGGACCTTCTCCGCACGGCCAGGGGTTCCCACGTCCGCAGGTGGAGGGGAGTCAGGTGACATGGACATCCCCTCTACCTGCGGACAGGCCTGGGACGGGGCATCCCTGCTGGTGCATGGTGGTGCACTCACAGGGTCAGGGACAGCGACATGCACAGGCCCCTCCACGGTGACCTGTGCTGCCTCCTGCCCCTGGCCCTGGACTGCACCACTTGCACCAGCAGGGATGCCCCCACCAGGCCCCATGTGTGCCCCAGTGGCGGCCTCCTCCTCCTCTGTGCAAACCACCAACCTGGATGGCTCCTCACCGTCTCCCACCGTAGCAGGCCCCTGTGGGGGCTCACCCACCCCTTCCGCTGCAGCCATGGGGGCATCCCCGCCGCCTTGCTCCACAGCGCCGTCTCCGCCCTCTTCTTCACTAGCCGCTGCGTAGAGGGAGACAAAGAACACAAGCATCAGGGCACTGTACAATGGTCCCCTAGACAGGAAGCAATAGCAGATGAGCACCACTGTCAAAGTACACTTCCATCATGTCCCTCCACAACACATGGGTCAGTCCAGGCAAAACACACACAGTAACAGGCATGGTGCATGCCATGGACATTTCCATGCATGTCCAATGGACTCTTGAAACATTCAATGATATGTAACTCACATGCATCATGGCTCATGCCCATCACATGCACACACTTCACCTCAGTCACATCCATCTGGCCCCAAACACACCAAACATAGCGGATACAAGGGTAATTTGGCTGCTTTACTGAATCTCTGCATTTTCACACACATGTGTCATGCATCCATGGCATGCACAAGTCACAGACACGCAGGTCAGGCACACAGACATGGCTACCATATATGTACCTGGCATCAGCACCCATCCCTCACCCCCACCCATGTCCAGGTACAGAGACTGGCATGCTCTCATGTTCAAAATCTGAATAGGGCTCCCCATGCGGCATTTCAACACATGCAACAACCATGTGCATCACACATCACTGGTCGCACATGCATTACCATGATGTCCCTGCACACATACATGCATACATGGCCTATGGCACACATACAGGCAAGTATCATAGAACCAGCACACCGCAACATGCCCTGTCTCACACAGTAATGCATGGACACTTACCGCTCAACTCCAGACGGGCCTCCCTCTCAAGGATCTGGGCGTGGAGCGCTGGGCGTACGCGTTCCAGGACCCTCATCTGGATGGAACTCATGCGGCCCCGGCCCCCCTCCACGAGGCGCCGGGCCTTCACAAGGGTCCTGGACCTCAAGTCCTCCCAGCGCTTCTTGATCTTCAGGACGTCGCGGGTTGCCACCCCCTCCGCGTTGATGGCAACCACACAGTCGGCCCAGATCCTCTGCCGTCCTTCCTTGCTGGCGCGGGACGATCCAAAGAGGGCATCATACTGCCCCAGGACATGCTCCACCAGGACACCAACTTCGGTGACAGTGAAGCTGGTGCCCCTCTGCCCCTCTGGCCTGGGGTTGCCACTGGTGCCAGATGTGGAAGTGCCCGACATGGCAACCCCAGAGGCAGGTGTGGGTGGGCAACTGGGTCCTGGGGCTGGGCTGTGGAGCGATGTAATCCCAGTCGGGAGTCTTCAGTTCCAGCAGGGGTGGACACAGCAACTGGACCCCTGCAGATGGCTGATGTGCAGGCACCAAATGGCAGGGCACGGTGGCAGCAGGCAGGCAGGCAGGCAGGCAGCAGCAGATGGCACGTGGGAGGCTGCTCAGGGCACTGGGGGGCAGTAACTCGGCCTTCTGGGCAGGAGCGTGGGCTTCCGTGTGTTTTCGCGTGGCCAGCTTGATACGGAGTGATTTGGCACGTGAAAATCCTGCACGTCAGCGTGAAATCCGAGGAAAGGCCCTTAGCGTGTAAGCGCGTCAGCACGCATACGCGATTCTATTGGACCAGAGTCCCTCAGCGCGTAAGCGCGTCTGTGACGTGACCCGCACGGGTGTTCCCCACTCAGCACGTGATGACGGGGCACACGTGGAGATACTGCACGTCAGAGTGTCATCGCGTGTAATTGGACAAAAGTGCGCGTACACGCGATTGGCCTATGTACGTGTATTTAATGGGTGCGCGGCCACTTACACACGCAAGTACGTCAGCGAACCTGTATCCCGTGGTGCGTGTGAATTTCCGCACGCTATTGGACTGGGAACTGGATTCCAGGGGTGCGCGGGTCACACGCTGTATCCCGTGGTGCGTGTGAATTTCCACACGCTATTGGACTGGGAACTGGATTCCAGGGGTGCGCGGGTCACACGTTCGCCTAGAACACGCGCTAAGCATAAATTGCGGACTTTAACAATAACAAGCTCAGACGCCAGGATGAACATACCGTTCCTAGCAGCAGTGGCAGTGGGCTACCAAAGGAGGAGGAGGAGGATAGTCAGGGCCAGAATATTCACACCCAGAACCAGCCTTTTCGGGATGCCTGATGACCAGGTGTATGGGAGGTACAGGTTTCCACCACACATCATACTGGACCTGGTGAGTGAGTGGGAGGATGACCTCACATCACCCACCCTGTGCTCCCAAGCACTCAGCCCCCTGGAGAAGGTCCTCAATGTACTGCACTTCTTAGCCACTGGATCATTTCAGCGGACAAGTGCCATAGTGGGTGGGGTGTCACAGGCCACCCAGTCACGCTGCCTACACCAGGTCTTGAACATCATGACTGCACGCCCATCAGTCCGCAGGCACATATACCTGCCCAGAACACCTGCAGAAAGGCATGCTGCCGCCCTGGATTTTTACGCAGTGGCACGATTCCCCAAAGTGCTAGGTGCCATCGACTGCACCCATGTGGCTCTACGTCCCCCCAGGGCATCTGAGCACATCTATAGGAACCGCAAGCACTGGCATTCCATCAACGTGCAGGTAGCATGTAATGCCAAGGGAATCATCACCTCAGTATATGCCAACTATCCCGGCTCCACCCACGACAGCTTCATTTACCGAATGTCCACCCTAAGCCGGGACCTAGAAGCTGGGCGGCATGGCGATACATGGCTGCTTGGTGAGTATGTATGCCACTGCACATGCATGCATGTTGGATACTGAGCAAGGTCACAACCTCACCAATGATACCAATCCCCACCTCCACAGGGGACAGTGCCTACCCTCTCAGCCCCCACATGATGACGCCAATTCGGAACCCCACCACGCCACCCCAGGTAAGATTTAACACAGCCCACATTACAACCAGGGGCATAGTGGAGCGCACATTCGGAGTGCTAAAGTCACGCTTTCGCTCCCTTGACCGTTCTGGCGGGCAGCTGTTATACGCTCCCCCAGTAGTGTGCAGGATCATAGTGGCAGCATGTGTCCTGCACAACGTTGCAACACGCCGGGGCCTGGCCGTGGACATGGTGGTGGCCCCACATCCCCAACCACATGCACAGCCGCTGCGCATGGGAGGGGAAAGGGCACGGGGGGAGGCAGCCCGTACACAGCTAGTGGCTAATTACTTCACATAGAAATCACACCCCTGTGGAGTGCACACTGCCCTGGCACATTCCATCTGACAATCAATGATGACTCAACCTGACACTGATCCTGAATGTCTGGAGAATGAACCGGGAATTCCATGTCAGCCTGAGATTGTTCACCTGGAAGTGTCACAATGTGTGCATCCCTACCCACACAGACACCACCAATGCAGTTTTGTGAAGTTACACATTGAAGCAGCTAAAATGAATACCCACTTGCAAAATGCAACAAGAGGACAGTGCCATGTCAGCCAACCCAACCCCAGCACTGCCACACGACACACCGTGCCATGTCATGCTAATTGCAGGTAAACAAAGTAATCCCCACAACATGACTTCACTCTCACTATGTACAGTGGCACTATTAGAAACCTGCGACACCTGAAATGCTCACAGCAATGCCGGACCAACAACATACTTGAGCACGTAGTACCATTAACATGACATCACAAATGTTACATATTAGTAGTCTCACCACCTGGAAATGCCTGCACTCCCACCACTACCAACTGTGCAGTGTTGGCGCCATGTAGAGTTGTAGGTGCACTGCTGCCAACATGGTCCCCATCGCCAGACTAGAGGTCCTTGTGTGGACTTGAGGAAGGGACCTGCAAATTGGGAGGTAGACACAGAAGAAGAGTTACACATCAATGCAACATGCAGTGTACAACACAACAGCAATATGCACTATGAATGTATACACAGTATTGACTACAGACTGGCCACACAGCTCATGGGAGTCCAACGTCACTGTGTAATTCACTGTCACTTGGGCACACCCTTTGCAAGCCCATGGAAACGGGAAGCAGGAGGGGTGTGTGTGACTCAAACCCAAGCATCTGAACCAAATACATTACAAGCCTGCATGTGCCCAGCCACAATGCAGCGTATGCCCACAGGAACCACGGAAGCCAACAGATCGAAGCCAACAGATCGAAGCCAACACATCGAAGCCAACAGATCGAAGCCAACAGATCGAAGCCAACACATCGAAGCCAACACATCGAAGCCAACACATCGAAGCCAACAGATCGAAGCCAACAGATCGTCCCAAAAAAATTGGGAATAAAAGAAATCAAAATAAAAATAAAAATAAGAAACAATCAAAAATGGCCATTGATGGGCCCGTGGGGGTTGGGGAGGCCACCTAGGAGGTCCGAGGACAGGATGCACACCAGAACCCACCTGCGTGGATCCTGGGAAGATAAAACACCTCCATGGGCTCATGGCCCACACGGCTACCCTATTGTGGGAGTATCACTGCTGTCGCTATTATCACCCTGTACAGCTGCATCCGGAGGTGGTTGCACTATGGGAGGCAGCCCACGCAAGGCCCTAGTCTGCTCCTCCATGGCTGCAAGCATGCGGGTGTGGTAGGTCTGGTTCTGGAGGATGAGTGTGCGGAGGTCCCCATGCAACAACTCACGGGATGCCCGGACCTCCGCCCTCGTTGCCTGCATCTCAGCTGAGAGCGTACGGGTGAGACGCTCCAGCTGCTGTTCTGTCCTTTGGTGTGTTGAAGCCTCAAGCTCAACAAGAGTCGTCCTGAGGTGTAGGAGCTCCTGCCTCAGGGCTTCCCTGTGGCCCTGGGACTCAATGGAGATGGCCTCCTGCAGAGTCGCCAGTACCGCCCGCCTGTCCCTGTTGGACCCCAACATGTCCTCCCTGTGTGACTGGCAGATGGAGTCGGTTGCCTGCTCTAGTCGCTCCATCAGCCTTTCTGGGGGGACAATGGAAGTGGCCACCCTATCCATGGCCTGAGCCATCATCTCGGATGATGCAGCCTGTTGGGTAGCCATACCGTAAATGGATTGCTCCCATTCGGTATTGCCGGGTGGCGTACGGCCACCACGTCGGCGGGCACCACACCTGTCTGGGGCAAGGCGAACTGCGCCTTGCTGTGCCGGCACTGCCTGAGGCTGCAGGACTGCATTCCCCCTCTGATCTGCTGGCCCAGGAACAGGATCAGATGTCGCGGAGTGTGACCCTGCATCCGTAACCACCAAAGGCGTAGCTGCCAACACTGACATCCCCATGGAGGGTACTGACCCTGGTGCAGGTGGGTGAGACAGAACAGAATCCCTCCCTGGAACACTCACCTGCGACGGCACGTAGGTCTCATCCGAATCAACACCTGAGTACAGCTCGGGGGAGGTGCAGCCAGAGACACCCCTTGAGAGCACGACCTGCAGCACTTGTGGGTTCTCCCCCACCACCACACCACGTCCCTCACTGGTGGTTGGTCGGCCCTGGGACACCTCCTGGGTCTGCACCATCTCCACAACCCCAGCAGTATCAGGTGCGTCTTCCCCTGCAAAGACATGAAAACAAAGTAATGGAAACAGGCATTAGCACCATGGCACACATTGAGGGCTGAGAAGCAAGAGAACCAGTACTTGATTGACACATGTCCCACATGACTAAAACCCTCCCATGCATGCACCCTCACTGCGTATGAAGTGCAGGCAAATGGCACACACTGATGACACCAAGATGGAAGATGAACACATTTTCTGCATGCTGCCTGGCAGTGGCATCACACATTGGCCTGTGATTGGCAGGTGAAACACACATGCCATCACACAGATGGCATGTACCATTGCTATTGAGTGAAGATGGAGAGGAGGGCAGCACCTATTCATTCAGTCCAGTTCCCGCATGTAATAGCTTTTCTAATTCTAACAGGTCAGATTTTTCACCTGGAGCTGCCAGTCTGAAATGGTCAAATTGCACAGGGACATGTGTGTACAAATGATATCCAGGTAACAAAGTCACTCCACTTTACCATACCCATGTCAGACATGTGACTAGTGGACAGCGACATGCCTAGTGAAAGTGGTGGAATGCAAACAAACTGACTGAATGAACAGTGAAAAATAAGCAAATATGTTGTGTCAAGGTGACACTTCAAGGGCAACTGGCATGCAGTTGTGCTAGATGTCTACTGTTGGCAGAAGGGATACTGCTATAGCCAAATGCAGCTGCGCAGGAAGTATTGCATGAAGCACATGGCTTACCCATACGACTCAGGCGCACACACTCTCACCTGGCACCCAAACAGAAGCCCTCACACACACACCATGCACATGGATGACACACACATGCATGTGCACTCACCGGACAATGCCTCGTAATCAGCCAGATCTCCCATGCCTTGGATCTGTTCCTCCGTGACGTAGGTCCCAGCGACTGACTCATGTGGAGTGAGTTCCATGTCTACTACTGGAGACCCACCTCCAGTCACTAGAGTTGCGGCATGACTTGAGGCCAGCTTACTCTTTGCCCTGCGCTTTAGGTCATTCCAGCGCTTATAGCAATCATTGGCTGTGCGCCTCACGATTCCAAGGGCACTTACGATGTCCGCAACGGTCTGCCAGTGTGCCTGGCGTTGTGCAGGTGTGGTCTTGGATCCTGCAACAATGACCATCTCGTTGTCATGTCCGGACACATACTCGACAAGTGCATTCAATTCGTCATCCGTGAAGCTGGGCTTCCTGGACGGGCCGGACTGTGTAGCCGTGTCTGGGGCATCAGCCTGTGCCGGACGAGCACTCTTCCTCTTCCGCTTGGAAGGTGGTGGTGATCCTGAGTGTCCTGCGCCGCTCTGGACACTAGGGGCAGGAGCCCTGGTGGACTCTGTATCAGGAGTGTGGGATTGCACACTCAGCATGGGAGTTGGTGCAGGCATTGGCTCTAGTGTGATGGTGTCAGGGGGAATGTCAGCAGCATGGACTAGGACTGACACTGTCCTGGCTGGGTGTGTGAGGGCTGGGGTGGATGGAGCCGCAGCTGCCCCTGCAGCCACTCCGCCCTGCCTCCTTGGTGCAGCAGATGACCTTGCTGCCCCAGATCCACGTGGCATGATGGCATCAACGTGCACCAGCGCACGTGTCGTAGCCCTGCTGACCTGGAAGTCAGCCATGGAGTCAGCCAGGTCTGGTGCCACAATGGGCTGGTCCAACAAGGGCTGAGCATGGATGGTGTCAGCCACTTCAGCCTCAACGGGAGGGGGGGGGCAGGGGGGGGATGATGGGTGCCCTTGACTGGTCCTCCACACATGGGGGGACAGGCTCACCCTGCAAGTTACGACCACGTCCCCTACCGGATCCACCACGGCCACCACTTGTGGCTCTTCCACCTTTGCCACCCTTACGGAATCCTCGCCTCCCAGCCATGGCACTGATATTAATGTGCGTATGGGAGTGGCTGTAGACAATTGTCCTGGGCAATTGGGGGTCAAAGGGGTTGGGTACCAGATGGTAATTGTACCCTAGTGCTCTAGCACGGCTGATTGTAACCCCTGGGGAAAGATGACGGGTCACGCAACGCACAGGAGGCCCAAAAAAGGGAGATGACGTGCACGCAACCCCTCCTAGACCACGTGTGCAGAAAGAAAAACCTGCACTACGCTGTGGCACCCAGTAACACAAGAATGAACGTATGCGTGTCACACGCAGCCTAGAATGACCTCTGAAGGGGTAGGCTACACACGGGGCAAGCACAGAAGTTGGATACGTGCGTGACTCACCGTCTGCCAGGTAAAAGAGCGTGAAAAATGAGCGCGTTTGGCTGGCTAAACCCCCGCCAAAAGAAGATGTGTACGCTGTCTGAGAAGACAGGACAACAGTAGAAGGGGACACTGTTTGAGGGAACAGGCCCAGGTAAACCAGTAAAAGAGAAAAAAGAGTAAAAGCTGTCAGAGGTAACAGGGAATACGAACTGGAAACGCCGTGAAGTAAATCGCGTGTGAAACGACAAGAAGTACAGAATTCACCCACTCGCTCTCCACGAAAAGCACGTACAAGGAAATGGTGTTCTACATGTACCTTATATACAGGCCCACACGTACAGCGTCACTTACGCGGCGTGTACGTTCACCAATCACACGCTTTGTCACTCCTGCGTGTAGATCCATTTTCACCAATCACACGCTTTGTCACTTCTGCGTGTAGATCCATTTTCACCAATCACACGCTTTGTCACTTCTGCGTGTAGATCCATTTTCACCAATCACACGCTTTGTCACTTCTGCGTGTAGATCCATTTTCACCAATCACACGCTTTGACACTGGGACGTGTCACGCAACAATTTCCTGCACGTGCAGGTGACTATAGGCGCGCATATGCTGTTGACGGGTTTACGCGCTAAGGGCCTTTGCTGACGTGTGGGATTTCACTCCCTATCAGGCTGTCCACGCGTTCACACACGAGAGACCACGCTCCTGGCCAGGAGGCCAAATTACTGCCCCCCAGAGCCCTGAGCACGCTCCCACCTGCCATCTGCTGCTGCCTGACTGCCTGCTGGCCACGTGCCCCACAGTGCTGGTGGGTGGGGGTGTTGGGAGACATGGGTGGGGGCCTGGTGGAGGGTGCCCCTGCACTGGTGGGGGTGGTGGGAGACATGGGTGGGGGCTTGGTGGAGAGTGCCCCTGGTGGCGTGGGGGTGGGGGTGGTGGGAGACATGGGTGGGGGCCTGGTGGAGGGTGCCCATGCACTGCTGGGGGTGGGGGTGCAGGGGGACATGAGTGGGGGCCTGGTGGAGGCTGCCCCTGGTGGCGGGAGGGTGGGGGTGGTGGGAGACATGAGTGGGGGCCTGGTGGAGGCTGCCCCTGCACTGCTGGGGGGTGGGGGTGCAGGGGGACATGAGCAGGTGTGCAGGGTAGTCCCCTGTTTTGTAGGCTGCCTGCAGGGGCCGTGGAGGGTGTACAGGGAACACCTGTGAGGACCCACCCAGCCTAATCGCGTGTGACTTCCCACGCACCCCTGTAATACACGTACCCAGCCAAATCGCGTGTGATGATTCCCACGCACCCCTGTAATACACGTACCCAGCCAAATCGCGTGTGATAATTCCTGCGCACCCCTGTAATACACGTACCTGGCCAAATCACATCCCTGTAATACACGTACCCAGCCGAATCGCGTGTTAAACTTCCCGCATACCCCTGTAATACACGTACCCTGGCCAATCGCGTGTTAAACTTCCCGCGTACCCCTGTAATACACGTACCCTGGCTAATCGCGTGTTAAACTTCCCGCGTACCCCTGTAATACACGTACCCTGGCTAATCGCGTGTTAAACTTCCCGCGTACCCCTGTAATACACGTACCCTGGCCAATCGCGTGTTAAACTTCCCGCATACCCCTGTAATACACGTACCCTGGCCAATCGCGTGTTAAACTTCCCACGTACCCCTGTAATACACGTACCCTGGCTAATCGTGTGTTAAACTTCCCGCATACCCCTGTAATACACGTACCCTGGCCAATCGCGTGTTAAACTTCCCGCGTACCCCTGTAATACACGTACCCTGGCTAATCGCATGTTAAACTTCCCGCGTACCCCTGTAATACACGTACCCTGGCCAATCGCGTGTTAAACTTCCCGCGTACCCCTGTAATACACGTACCCTGGCTAATCGCATGTATAACTTCACGCGTACCCCTGATATGCACGTTACCCGCTTTGCGTTCCTTGTTTGGCAGCCCTGTAAACTGGTCCAGGGTTAGCGCAGCCCTTTGCGATGATTTAGCGATTTTGATGGCTTTTCCTTGCGCGAGGGCGTTCTTGGGGGCGTTACTGGCGCTGCTGCAGGGTCGCTGCGATACTCTGCGCCACGGCTGGTTTGGGAGCCTGAAATCCATGAATACGCTGTGCGCGGAAATCGGTTTTAGCGCACGTGCCTGGCGCAGTCAATCGCACGCGGACACTCTGCGCCAGCCGCTTGCGACACTTTTCTGCGAAATTCTATGAATTACCCTGCAGGTCTTTGCATTATTATCATCTATATAGGAACCTCCTGAAGAGAAAGACTATTGATAGTGGGATACATATACTACCAAGGGCAGCTGCACCGGTGGGGAGGTAAGCATTCCAGAGATATAGTGCATTTATTGTGAATAGAGCTGAATGCAAGCAGCAATGGGAAGTGGTAGGGTATAATTTAGCCCTCCATTATTTTCAAATTTCACAGGCTGGATCCATTAATAAGAAGTTGGCGCCGCTACAGTTGAAAACAGACATTCAACCACAGTGGGGCTGCACATAGAAGGTATGTAGCCCATTGGCACATTAGTTGTTTAAGTTAATGTATTTGCATGACAAATATTCTGTTGTCAAGTTACATGTCACACATACATCTCGTGGTCTCTAAAATGAATATATTATATATGTTTTTTACCATAGACACATCAATACACAGGAACACATTGGGTAGTTGTTTAAATATTGGTTCTGTCCTGATGAAGGCAACGTAAAATTGGAGCATCCAAACCGCTCTTACATCGGCTGAAACACGTGTTGACAACATCTTGAAGAAATCAAGACACTGCTAAATAAGAGCATGTTCAAAGAACTATTGTGATTGAGGTTCTCCCCCTATGCGGAAAGGGGGTTTATATATGTATATGTTTTGCTTTTATACATAGAAATGATTGAGTATTTGTTTTGATTATGTTTTGTATATGGGGTTGATGTACTTTTGTCATAATTTATTAGAGTTAGGTAATTGTGTGTATTAATGATTGCTACTAGATATGGTTTGAACTGTGCTCTGGGGCATTCATTTATGTTTGTATACCATGTGTTCATAGTGTTTACATTTTGATACAGCGTTTAATAAATCTACTTGTTTAATTTAATTGGATGCAGGTCACATTTGGTAGGTGTTGTGTGACATTGGATTCCTTGATCGCTTTTTGTATAGGATTAAATGTGATATCCTGGAAGATAAAAGCCTACCAGGCACCCTGATGTTGTGGATACACACACTACAGACTTCACAAGCCCTCTATAACCCTCTCACACAAATGTGCCTCATTAGCAAAAATAATGTGCTGAAATGTCCCACAGGCTTGCTAACAATGCACAAACAAATGTCACTTCAGAAAGTGGACAACCTCCAGGTATGTAGAAACCGGACGAGAGTATAGAATGTACCCATGTCTTACTAGCATGCAGCATCACACAAGCACTCAAGTGCCTAACTAGGTTTCAATCACCACCCGGTGCCTTACTAGCATTCACAGCATACACACTGCAATCTTAACCACACATCACAACATTTAACTGCAATAAAACAAGTAAAAATGAATCTAAACAAAGCTAAAACAGACCCACCATCCTAGAAATGCAAGAACTAACACTCATAATAAACAACTGTTCACCAGAGCCCAAAAGTGATACAGCCCTTGATCTGGTATTTGCCAACAGAAGAGGCGACAGTGGGTGGAGTATGCTGGATGCAAGGTAAACCCAGCCTTTATTCACAAAATTCCCAATACACAAACAGCTGGGGGGAAACAAAATTAACAGACAAGCTCTCACTCAATTTCTCCAGGTGTTCAATAGATTGCAACAGTTTATGAAGTGCTGATGTGTCACAGTTGATGCCATGATGACAAACAAGTTGCAAAACCTATCTCTAACATTCATTGGTTCACAATACTAGGCTACCTATATTTCATATAGGTATGCCAATCATGATTGGAGGGCCCCTATGTAATCGCTCCACCCTGGGCGCCACTCACTTCAGGTAACACATGTACTACATCACCATTAATATGCTTTATTGGCTGGCACCAAACTTGGGTAAGTATGAGCTCTCATTGGTTGGCAGATAGTGTGGCCAGCCTTGGGCACTGTTAAGTTTTGATGAATACAGAGTTTCATAATGGGGGTAGAGAGATCAGTGTGCCACTGTTATTTCCAATTAAACAGCACTCATTATCCCAGCGCCATGTCTGCAAAGATCCAAGTCTGTCTTTGTAAGTGTGTCTATGAGGCACCCTCTTGTAGGTGCATTAACTCATTCTTGGCCCCTTGTAAGTAAAAGCTGCTTTACATCACGTGCTACCGGACTGTGTTTCAATTTTCAAACATTTGCTTTTATTTGGATTTAGGTATCTCTAAACGTGCACAACTCGCCTGGCTGAAAACCTGAGGCATTCATCATTGAGTCAGCAGGATGTTTATTTTACTTGCTGGTGTGTGCACCTGGTAATAAAAAGGCTGTCTGACTTGAAATGCAGCTAATTAATGTTAATGGCCAAACACTCACCAGCCTGTGATCAGTTTTCTGTCTTTGCCATTTCTGTGAAAATCTCCCTTTTTTCCTTATACAACCTTGACATTCCTAGTGAGCGGCCGTGCGACTCTTGCAGGTTGCTAAAATGTATTTGCTCCATGGCCCATTTGAGGCCTAGCTCGGCTCAATTTCTAAAGCCTGTCTTGCTGTCCGTTTGCAGTGTTTAAAGCTGGCAATGGCTGTATCACGTGTGCTCTTCATGATGGCATTCGACTGCTGTACTCTACTGGGATCTATTGAATGTTCAGCATACGTTGATTTCTATGTACATGTATGCTTCATCTATCCCTGCATTGATTATTATCTGTTCTAGCAGTGTAGTGATTCCCTCTATTTTGTATGCTGGAACCTGGCTCCTCCCTATCCTGATAGGAACACTATGCACTATTTTAATCTAGTTTTAGTTTCTACACTAATGTGATTAAAGCTATTTCTTTATGTCAGTTTACATGGGCTGCCTATTTAAGTGCAAGTCATGGATTCTGTTTTAGCACAAGTGTTGTCTTCACTTTTATATTTCTGGAATGGAGTATGGTTGTATCAGTTTATATCAAGCTCCTTACAAGGCAGTTGTATGATGTTGCCTAATTTGACAATAGTTCAATGATTATGGCGAATAAAAGGCGACAGTGGGCATGAAAGCCTACAGTTTGTCCTAACCCTAGCCGAAGGAGATTAATACAGCAGGTGCACCCATGACACACAATCAGGGCCAAAATTACATTTGTGCAGAACGGTATACATTAATTGTCACCAGAATGAGTCAACTGCTTTTTGTAGTGGATGGATCGAGTGGATGGATCGGGTGGATCGGATGGAGTAGATGGAATGGGTGAAACGAAAGCACAGAGCGGATGGAGTGGATATATCTCTGTATCTCCTATTTATGCTATGTATATGCTATGTACCTGTATCCCCATGTTATCTTTATCACATTTTTACCCTATCCATCCTGTCGCTTTCTTTTACGTATGCCGCTATGTACGCCCCCTGTCCTGCTCTTGTGCTTGGCCAGAGGCACTTTACTTATAACTACCATATCACACTACTATGCTTAGGGCCTCATTACACGGTAGGCGGTAAGGGTTTACCGGTACCGGTATTTTAGCGGTACCGGTAAATCCTTACCGCCTTACTACGAGGTCCCTTTGCGGGTTGGGGAATTTAACGGCTGCTTTTTGCAGGCGTTAAAAACCAACCCGCAAAGGGACCATTGGAGCTAATTACGGTACCGCAAATTGCGGTACCGTAATTAGCACTTTCCCCATTCCCATAGAGCCCTATGGGGCAAAAATGGGAATGGGGAAGGGCAATGGTGGAAGGGGGAATTACCACCCTGCCAACCTTGGAATGGGGCGGTAATTCCCCTTTCCACCAAGGCGGTGCCGGTATTTTACCGGCATGAACCATGGCGCTAATAGCGCCATGGTTCTCCGCCTATAGTGTAATGAGGCCCTTACTCTCTCCTATACACCATCATTCAACTAGAACACAGCTATGCTATGACACATTCGGCCTAGCTCTTCTCATACTAACAAGACCCCATGAGCACCTCATCATCCTAATAAAACACAGCTAGCTGTGCAAATACCGGCTAGCTTAGGCGTCTCCTCAGGCCTAACACAGCCAGAACTCAGCCTGGGTGTCCACCCTCCAGACTGACTGAACACATCCAACTGATTTCCTCAGCCCCACACCTACCGCTAAGAAGCAGCTATCATGCACCACCACACCAGCTGCACACATATCCGATGCACCCACGCACAATACGACAATCTCTCTCTACTGACTTGAAGTGTGGTTCACGAGAGCGTTCAACCTACCAACGCTTTGAGGTCATACCAATGATACATAAGGTGCTATATAAATGCCAAGTAACATAACATAACATTTGAAGTTCGGAGGTCTTTTAATTTCTTAATTGTATAAGAGGTGTCATATAATATACATTAGGCTTTAGACTAATTCAGACTGTTGGCAGAATCAGAAATCTGCACCTTTATAAGGTTGGACACATTTTTTCCACATGCACTATGCACTTTACATGTATATGGATTCATAGCTGGCATGCAGGTGAACAATATAACGCGAATGGGTTAGTGCTCTCATCATTTTGCAAATAGCACAGTGCAAGTTTAAATGTCAACTAAATGAGTGTTGTCAGAGATTAGGATATATATATTTATACTTTATATATATATATATATATATATATATATATATATATATATATATATATATATATATATATATATATATATATATATGTATAATGTATAGTAAGGCATTAACTTTTGCACTATTCAATTTATGGAGGAAAGGTTTCAGATAATGGTACAGGCAAGAACAAGTTTTGATTTGTTTTGCTGGGCTAAAAGGGTGGGATCACAAAACTTAGTATAGGTTTAAAATAAAGATCATACCCATAGAGGCCATTTTTTATATTAAAGACTCATGTGTTTAGGTAGGAGAAATGTAGGAAGTAAATACTCTAAGGTAAGAGGGAGCCCAGTACCGAAACGCATATTGCTCAATGCAATTTATACAGCATCAGGAACAGCAGGGCAGCTCTACACATTGGGTAAATCCTGTGCAAGAGTAGGACAATAGTATAAGACAGGTGCGATGTATGATATAGAGGCAAAAGGCACCCTATCACTATCACACAATATGCAACTGCACTATGCAGTGTTAAAGCAATAACATTTAAACATCTATATGAATAAGGTACGCTAAGAATTAAACCTATGGAAACCATTATCCCACTAAATCAGACCAACAAGCCTGTATTGCAATGGAGAACAAACAGGTACCAATATGGCGCCCAATGTGTTCTTTGTTAACGATAGGCAAGTCCAAGAAGGGTCCACAAAACAGACAAGGGACTCTAGCCCGCATAAAAGTATGGCCTCTGCTGGTGTAAAGTGTTTATTCTGATGAAGCCTGTGCAGGGTGAAATGCGTTAAATTGTATTGTTATGTTTGCTTGTCCACATGGAGCCAGTAAAGAAGATATTCAACTTCTGCAGGGGTCAGGGCATTTTTTATTATCTGGAGCAAGTGCCCCTGCTTTTCAGCAGAGGAGGAATCCCACTGCTACTATTATATATTTAACGCGGGCTGGCGGCGCTCTAAAGCAGGCACCTGGTGTCAGGCAGAACGTCTTGCAGCTGAGCGCGTCCCGAAACCTCGGAGAACGTCTGCTTTGAAGCTGGATATATTTATATACATTTAAATGTATGTATGTGTATATAATTAATGGATGAAACAAACTGAGCAATATACCAACAATAACTAATGGATGTATGCTAAAAATAATCCTTGCGTTATGATCCACAATAACTAATAACATACAAATATATATGTATATAAATGATTTTTTGTGAGTCGGGAGAGATGCATGCTTATATAAAAAGATGCAATATTTTAAAATGAGAAAAATGTATACAAAAATATGCTATCAAAAATAGTTACTTAATTTTCCCAGAACAGTACTCTTCAGACGCCACCACACAATATTTTAAGTCAGGGTTCAATAAATGGTTCGAGTAACTTCTCTGCTGCAAAGCACTGTTCAGCACACAGATGCCCGAGGCTTGTGTTGCGCTATACAAATGAAATAAATAAATAATGTATCTAGGGAGGTTTTCTATTAAAAGAATCTCTCAGTGATCATTGAATACCATCCCTTCAAGGCTCTGTTACTTCTCTGTCCGAGTTCTGTGCAGCTCTGGCTCGTGTGGTGAGTCCTCGATTACTTTTCTTCCTCTGGTTCCTGGTTGCTGAGCAGGTGGGCAGCACCCTTGTATGGCCTTACTTTGGTGATGTGGACCCACCCGTTCCTATCCCGCAATTTCACTGATGTAGGGGTACAATACGTCACAATGTGGGGATCTGTGAACCCAGGGTGAGACCATTTATGTACAAAGTTATGGCATAGCACAAGGTCCCCGGGGTAAGTGGCAGAGGTGGGATAACTGTAGCAGTATTGAATTCTGTTTCATCTTCTTCTGTGCCTTTTGCGATACCCACCTATCTTTCCTTTACCTGTCGAAAAATGTAAGAGAGAGATTTAGTCATGGACATCAAATAGGCATGTAACTCATTTCCCAGAACAGTTGCAGTGCTCTGTGCATCTGTCTGCACGCATCTGGGTAGGGTAATGGGCGTGTGCATTCTGCAAATGGTCACCAGCTCATGAGGAGTCAGGTCTGAGACTGGTTGACTGCGTAAGCCAAAAAGAGCCAGAGGAAGGCAGTATAGCCAATCCTTTTGCAGCGTTTTACGCAATCTTGTTCTGCAGTCCTGAGGAGGCCATTGAGGCACTCCACAACATCATTCACTTGCAGGTGATATGCCGAATAGAGCTTATGCCATATGCTCAGTATGGACATAGTTTTGGCAAAGAGCTTGTTTGCGAATTGAAGTCCATTATCGGATTTCAGCACCTCGCACAATGCCGATTGGGGGAATAGTTATTGTACAAGGAATTCTGTGGTTGACATGGCTGGGTGGGTGCATGGTCCTGCTTTTATCGATCATAAGTGGCACACCACCACAATTACGTATTTGTATCCCCTGCATGTCTGGGCTTTATCAATATAATCTACATGCAGTGGTTTGAATGGGTCAGTTGGGTGGGGTATTGTTCCTCTCAGTGTCCTCAACATATGACCTGCTGTATATTTCTGGCAGGTTGCACAGTTGATGACAAAGTGTGCCACATGTTCATGCCGGTTGGCCACGAACCACTTACTGAAAATATGTACTGCAATGCACTCTTTGGAAATGTGTGCCGGGTGGTGCAGCTGTTCTGAAGCTACTGTTATTCAAGTGGCCCCACAGGCTTTCCTGTGTTCCCTTGTCATCACAGGTGATCAGAAGGGCATAAATAACTCCTTTTCCATAATTCCTGTTCCTCTTGTGGTCCTCGCCCCTGTATTTCTATGAGCTGTGCTACTGGCAGTGTGTTGTAGCTCTTTGTCACTGCCCTCATGTTTACATGTTCCTTTGTGGATTCTGGGACTTTCACTATATCTGGAAAATACCCTGCTCTATTGGCCATCTCCCCATTTTGTTTTGCTCCTATTATTGCTGCTCCTGTCATTCCCACTCCTGAGCTCTGGTCTATTGTGGAGCTGCCATCAACAAAAACGTGTGTCCCCATCTCTAAAGTCACTTCCTTGACCATCATGTCATCGTAATCATCTGAATATGTTGGGTAGTCATGGAAATAATCATCTTCCTGTACAGGGTCTGCTATGAATTTTGCAGGATTAACTACATGGCATCTGACAATCTTAATCAATGGATTTGTTAAGATGACCTCATTTCCTGAGGTATTTCTGTGTAGTGAACAAGCTCTTGGGTTTCTCAAGTATTGCAAAAAGAGCATGTTCAACATATACTATTACCGGGAAACCCCTCGTTACTGCAGATGATTTCTCAATTGCAAAAGCTGGTGCGACTAAAGCCTGTTCACATGGGCAATGTCCTTCTTTACTGGGTCTAAGAGTCTGCTTTAATATGCCAAAGACATGTGTCCCAATGAAGTCTTTTGTGTGAGGGCTGCCTTCATCACTACCCCATTACAGTGGGAGAATAGAAAACACTCTGCTTTGTAATCTACTGGTCCTGTGCTTATAGCCTTTTTTAATTCATCAAATGCAACCGTCATTTCTCTTGTCCACTGTATAGGCTCTTTGTTTGTCTGTGCTTCTTTTAGCACTTCTAACAGTGGTTGGATGTATAAACTGTATTCAAAAATCCATACTTGACCATACTTGACAATAATTGTACAATCCCAGGAACTGTTGTAGATCCTTCACTGTGTTCGGCCATGGTTAGTTAGTGATGGCATCTGCTCTTTCAGGTGTCGCTCTCCTCCCTTCTCAAGATATTATCTGGCCTAAATAAAGTACTTCCTCCTGACAGTATTGCAACTTTCCTTTGTCCACTTTCTACCCCGTCTCAGCCAGCACTGTTAATATGTTACAGTAATTTCTGTACTTTTCCAGGGAATCGCTGCACACGTACAAAAGCAAGTCATCAACATACTGTATGATGTCATTGGGAGTTTCTATTTTTCCCAGGTTCATCTGCAGCACCCTGTTGAACATACTGGGGGATTAGCTGTACCCTTGTGGGACAGGAGTGTGCTCTAATCAAACTCCTCTATGGGTACACGCTGTTAAGTATCGCAATTCTTCATAGAGAGGTATACTGAAAAATGCATTCTTCAGATGAATCACTGTGAAATGGGTGGCTGTGTGAGGTATGTGACACAATATCATGGCAGAATTGGGCATTACCAGAAATTCAGACTCAACAATATTATTGAATAGGTGTAAATCTTGTATGAACCTCCATGACCCTCCCTTTCACTTGGTAGACAGCAGTATTGCAAGGAGACTCAGATGGCATGATAACTCCCTGCTTCGTGAGGGATTCTATTGTTTCATATATGCCATTGTCTGCTTCCTTGGACATTGGGTACTGCCTCACTCTGGGTAAAATGGCCCCCTTCTTTAGTTTTAATTTCACTCCTCACATCCCTTTTAACAACCCCACATAATAATGGCTGGTTGTCCATATTGTGCTAGGCACATTTGCCAAATCTTCCTCCATAAACAATGGTCATTGCTAGCATCATCATCCTTTGTGTCACTTCCCTGTACTATATTTTCAACTGATTAGGTATGGACATTTCAGAAATCACCTCATCAACAGAGTTACTGTTTTCTACTAATTTGTCATTAGTCAAGTCAGACAGCCTGTGTGTAGCATCAAGAGCTAGAACTGTGCTCCAATTCATTCACCCACTCTTCATCAGTTCCCTGTAAATTCACCCTCTCCCCTCGCCCCTCTCAATACAGCCACTTCTAACTCAATTGTGATAATCTTTCCTTCTGCTACAGGTACCTCTGCTCTAAACAGCAATTCTGTGGGTAATCTCAATAGCCGTCCTTTGATATGGGGAAGCCATTCTAACATCACTTCTACTCCATAAAGGAATATTTTGGGATCTGCAAGCACTCCCCTTTGTACTTTCTGCCCATAAAATGCTTGCATGTATTCTCTTGCTGTCTGAAAATGTATGCCGGGGGTTTTACATATTATCCCATCCTCTGTGAATGATATTGTCAAGTTTAACTTACTCATAAGATCTCTTCCCAATATTTTAACAGGTGTTTTTTTGGGAAAATAAAAAGGTGTTCTACTGTCACCTGTCACAGGCAAGCTTTTAGTGAATGGAACCATACTTGTTGCACCACAGAATCCTTGTTTGTGCATAGATATTCCTGACATTGGAAATGTCCCTTCTCTGACACAAGACTTCTTTGCTCCAGTGTCAACTAAGAAAGTGTCCTGCCCCCTATAGTTACTCATACCCTCAGTTCCTGCTCAGGGTCTGTAGTTATTGATAGGATAGGGAACATCAATTTACTCTGTTGGCTGTCCTATTGAGAGTACATATTCAGTCCTGTCCCCGTGAAAGGATTGCCTCCAATCACTGTCACTCCTCCAATCCGAGGGTTCTGTTTCTGTGTCTGTGGTTTTCATCCCACTGTGTCAATGCTTTTTGTGGTTGTACTATGTTGTATGGTTGCTGTGGCATCTGTGTCTGCTGTGTCTATGGTGGCACTATCTGTGGTTGTGTCTGTGGCAATTATGGTTGCTGCATTGGTTGCATCTGCTGTAATTGTGTTCAGGCTTTTGGCTATTGTGTGTAATCATAATAAGCATATTTTTGCTGTGATGCACCATATGGTGATGCATACGCCATAACCCCTCTTGGCCCATATAGCACCCCTCCTGGCTGCATTGCCCCTCTACTTCTGCATACTCGTGAAACATGACCTACTTTCCCACATGTCCAACATACAGCTCCGAGGGATGCAGAACCTCTGATGAGTAGCTGTCACTCACCAAACCCTCCCTATGGTGATCCAAATCCTCTCCCTTTTGGAGAGAATCCTCTTCCTCCCCTGGGATAAAAGTTATTCTCTCCTCTTCCGGCAAGATGGCCACTCATGCCCCGCTGCAGCATGGCAGCTCCCTGCCCATTGTTCCCTTCTCCTGTATTTATTAATACCACCACTTCTACTGCCATTTTAGATCATTCTTTCTGTGCCAGGTTTCCCTCTTCTTTCTTCCTCTTGTCAATTTTCTTTTGGTCTTTCTCTTGATTTAACCTACAATTGTGGACAATAGTCAGTTGTATCTCTGCCCACGGTCTCATTTCAATCACCACAATCCTTTTTTAGCTGCCTCTGTACTTCTTCACGGAGACCCTGACATAAAGTATGATAGAACACAGGCATATATTTGTCCCAATGATCTTTGGTTTCTAATGTCTTGAATATATGCAGCAGGGTCCTCGCTAGGTCCCATCTTTCCAGTCTTTATGGTGTCATGTCTGTCTGGACTGGAAATAGCATCCTCAATGCTTTTCATACATTCGCTCTGCAATTATTGAATGGTGAACCATCATATTTAGTGGTGTATTGTTCTGTCACTGCAGAATAGCCTGCTCGCTTCCACATGTCCTCTGCCTGTTCACCTAATATGGATGTAATTAAGCTTTTCATGTCACCAATAGCTAATGCAATTTGAGCTGTTTATCGCTCTAGCTGGTAGATCCATTTGCCTGCCCCTGCAGTAAGTGATGGCAATATATCCATAAAACAATTTGTATCTGTCTGGTACCATGGCATATAATGTGGCAGCCCTGATCCCTTATGGAGCAATAGGATTTGTGATATCCCTTTCTTGCACAAGAGTAAAGTGATAGCTCTTTCTTTCATGAGGTTGAAGTTGCGCAAGTCCTCCTTCTCAATGTATCAGCTACACTGCTTCACTGGCATTCTGGCAAGTCTCGAAATAAGAATGGTGATCCATGGTCTTCATTTATTGGGAGTACTGATGTGAGGGGTGGATATACACTTAAATTTGGCCTCAGCAAATCTGCTATCTCCCATACTGCTGGTCCTGTAGTATCTATTGGTGAGGCTTGCACTGCCACCTAGCAGTGTAGTGAGTCCCTCTCTTTTGTATGCTAGAACCTGGCGCCTCCCTATCCTGATGTCAACACTATGCTCTATTTTAATCTAGTTTCAGTTCCTACACTAATGTCATTTAAACCAACTATTTCTTTATGTCAGTTTACATGTACTGCCTATTTAAGTATAAGTCATGGATTCTGCTTTAGCGCCTGTGTTCTCTTCACTTTTATAGTTCGGGAATTGAGCCAGGCTGTCTCAGCTTATATTGTTTTTCAAGTGCTCTGTACTTGTTTGTACGGGGGGAGAAGTTGGTACTTGAGTGTTTATCTGTACCCTTACACAACAGAACACCTCTCTGAAGTATATCCACTCTACACCCATAGAAAAATCACCCAGTACTCCCTAAAATGGCTAAACTAAGAATGAAACTGAGCACTAGCAGTAAAGCAACCAAACCACTAGACATTTAAAAGAACTTACACTATCAACCCACTATGGAGACCCACCTAGCACTCTCAAACTGCCTAACCAATACTGGAAACACAAACAGTATGCATAATGGCTGCAACAAGTATATCCTAAGTAGCCTCCACTAAACGTTATACGGAGCAATGCACCAGATGCATAGATAAAAATTGGTATCACACAGAGCAATATACTGGAACTACCAACCCTTCACCCACTGACAGAGCTACCCAAATAATATCTATCAGAGAGTGAAAGGGCACATAATACAGACTGATCGGTGTCACCAGCCAGCAGTGCAACTCAATGTCTTGCTGCTTCCTGATGCAGGTGGCACAAAACGGCTGGTGAAAGCATGTTCTAGGCCAGGATACTGTTCAAGACTGCATGTATCATCTACAAAGCAGTCACAAGTAACACACTAGTATTC
The DNA here is from genome assembly GCF_040938575.1 of Ambystoma mexicanum. Taxonomy (NCBI): domain Eukaryota; kingdom Metazoa; phylum Chordata; class Amphibia; order Caudata; family Ambystomatidae; genus Ambystoma; species Ambystoma mexicanum. Next base: position 1,171,306,028 of record NC_090928.1, on the reverse strand, counting down.
TTGGCAGCTCCACATATCTGGTGGCACACACTCATTGTGCAGCAAATCAACTAACTGGCTTGTATCACAACTAGTCTGCAAAGCGAGGACCCGCAAACAATCCTTCTCTTTTCCTGCACCCACCCTCTGGAAATCTATCCTGGTATCATCTTGGACTGCCCCCACAATTCTCATATTTCACAAATCTCTCAAAACGTGTCTTTATGAACTGCACCTGTCCATGGACTAATCCTAATGGGTGCACAGAATATAACACACAGTACTGCTCAACTGTTAAAAGATGCCTGCTCAAATGCAGCCTATCCAAAATCTTATACAGCGCTCCACAACTCTTAAGGTTGGTCCGTGTTTTAAAACAATAAAATACAATACAAAGGTAGCTCTGCTAAAACCTCTGGATACACTATGCCTCCTGCAAGGAGCTCAACTCCACAGACCAACAGCATCGTCCTTAGCCTGGGACTCAGTCATACTCCACACAGGGGTCGCACAACACTCTTGTTCCCACACCCTGGGTAATAAAGACCAGGCTGGAAGTCCATTTGGCATGGAATTTAAGTTCCCTCTAAAGCCCCACAACAACATTTGAAATAGTGATGGTCCCCTCTTGCTTTTCTCCTTCATCAGAGGAGCACAGAAGCGTCACACTCCAACAGCTAAGTAACTGCAGTGAGGGCTGTTGGTAATGGAAATGGTTCCATGTATTACATTTGTGGCAATAATGGCAGTGGACACAAAATATTGCGGCAAAAAGGCTGTGGTTTTGCCGCCGCAATCCATGTAAAGGATGCGGGAGACACCCCTGCAATCCCTGGACCCATTATACCATTTAAGGGGAGCAGGGGCCACCCCTGCAAACCCCGCTCCCCTTAAATGGTGTAATGGGGTACAACTTTAACTGGTCAAAGCACGGCGATTTTTGTACAGTTGACATTTTTGTCATTTTTGCCTCAGTCACAGTTAAATCCATAGAAGCATCTTTTTTCATCATCTTCTGTAACAGGTACAGGTACAGGTAGGTAGTTATCTTGATAGGTCAATAACAAGGTGAGGAATCTCACCAGTGCATCCATCCTCTAGCAGTCCATGTCGAACTGTTACTCCTGGAACATTCAGACCGGCACACACTCCTCATCCATTCAACAATATACCACAGCCCAACCAAACATCACCAGCATTCAGTCTTGCAGGTAAACACACATACACTAAGCCTGGTTGAACCTCTTTTGTAAACTGGTTTGTGAGATTTTCAAAAAACTTTACAGTGAATTGAACTACCTCAAGACATGAGCCATGGGCTTTTGTATGCGATCGAGCCACAGTTCGAATGTCAAGCTGACACAAAATGCTTTGAATCAATAGCACAATAAATTGGTTCTGGTGCGGCTCGCACCTTCACACAGTGGGTGGACTGATTCAGCTTGTACATGGTTTGAATCAGCTTTATCAACTTCAAGCCAATTGGTCTCTATTGCTCAAATTGGAATACAGCATTTTTGAGTAGTCCGATTGACGAACTAGCTTTATCTCTGTTGAAACACAGGAATCTATTTGTTCGAACAGTGTTGAACCGGTTCAAACAAGTAAGAGAAAGTGAAACAAAATGACAAACCTCCTGTTTCCTGTTGTTCCCTTTGGGTGCGGACAGAGAGAGAGAGAGAGAGATAGTGGCACAGCAGGCAGACCCAGAGAGAATGAGCTGTGTGTTTGGTGTTTGACTATTTGGTGTGCTTTAAAACAAACTGCTAATTTAAAAATAGAGACAGTGGGGCCGATTCATGGAACAAATGTGCACCGAAAATCGTGGCGCAAGCGTGAAAAAGCAAGCGCACGCGTGCGATTCATGGAAGGTCCTGTGCGTGTTTTCCCTAGGATGTGCGCCAAATCCGCGGGTGGCGCACATGGGCGCACACGTCACTGCAACATCCCGAACGTCATGCACGACGCGCACAGTGAAACTGCACAACATGCAGCGCACACACCAAAAGGGGGCGGAACACGGTGTGAAACATGCAGAATGGGGAACAACGCGTGAAAATGAGGGCGTAATTGGGGAAGTACTGCTGGGAAATACACGGAACGCCCACAAGCAAGCAAACTACACGTATTCATGGAATCTAATAGGGGAAACATGCGCATGCCAAAAGACCCACACAGGCCTTAACACGTCCACCACACGAAGTCAGGCGGAAGCGACCCCGCGCAGTATAAAAGGGCGCACAAACAACAAACACGTATATACAGCTACGATGAATGTCCCATTCTGTAGCTCCTTAGGAGAAATGACGTTTCACGCAACGCTCAGGCATCCCAAAAAAGCAAGAAAAAGAGATACGCGACCCCTGTAGCCCACGTGCATGTAAAAAAACACACACAGTATGCTGTGGCAGCCAGGAACACAAAAAATGCGTACGTGATCAACACGCAGGCTAGCATGTCCGAAAAAAAAGGAGTACACAACTAACAGGGACACCCACAGAAGGAAAAATAGCATGTGCGACTCACCTTCTGCCTTGCGTGTAGAAAAAGAACGCGTAGCCAACACCCACGCCAAAACAAGAAGTACGCACTGTAGCCGTTGTGAAGTAATCGCGTGTGAACCCCAACGTCTGGAGAACACACGCACCACTTTCCACGAAAAGCACATACAGAGCGATGGAAACCCACGTGGGACCTTCAACCCGTGCCAGGGAAACACCCGTGCACACATTATGTCACCTACGCGCTTACGCGCCAAGGTCCTTTCCTCGGAATTCACGCAAATGTGCTGTTTTTCACGTGCCAAATCACTCCATATCAAGCTGGCCTCACGACAACACACGGAAGACCATGCTCCTGCCCAGAAGGCCGAATTACTGCCCCCCAGAGCCTCGAGCAGCCTCCCACGAGCCATCTGCTGCTGCCTGCCTGCCTGCTGCCACTGTGCCCTGCCATTTGGAGCCTGCACATCTGCCATCTGCAGGGGTCCAGTTGCTGTGGCCACCCCTGCTGGAACTGAAGACTCCCGACTGGTGTTCCATCACTCCACAGCCCAGCCCCAGGACCCAGTTGCCCACCCACACCTGCCTCGGGGGTTGCCATGTCCGACACAACACCTTTCGGCACCAGTGGCAACCCCCCAGCACAGAGGCAGAGGGCTACCAGCTTCAGTGAAAAGGAAGTTGGTATCCTGGTGGAGCAAGTTCTGGGGCATTATGATGCCCTCTTCACACCATCGCGTGCCGACAAGGAAGGACGGAAGAGGATCTGGAAGGACATAGTGGGTGCCACCAACGTGGAGGAGGTGACACCCGTGACATCAAACACGTCCAGAAGCGCTGGGAGGACTACAAGTCGAGGACCCTCAAGAAGGTCTCGGCGCCTCTTGGAAGCAGAGGATGCAGTGGGGTGCCGGGTCCAGCTTACTACCCAGTAGATGAGGGTCCTGGAGCGCATTCGCTCCAGCCCAGTGCTTCACCACCAGATCCTCAGGATGTAGGCCCGTCTGGAGTCGAGCCTTAAGTGCCCATGCATACACGTTTAAAACAGTGCATGTTGCAGTGTGGTGGTAGTTAGCTACTCAGCTGCATGTGTGACATGGGTCATGAATGGATGTGTGTGTGCAGGGACATGATGGTGCTGCATGTGAGTCCAGTCATGCGTGACCCACATGGATGGTGTATGTGTTACAATGCATCATGCGGAGCAGCATGCGGAATGCACACATGTATGCATGCCTGCGTCTGTACTTTGACATGCTTGTGGTGTGATAGATGTGTGCTGGTGTCATGGACATGCATGTTGTACATGTCCGTGTGTCTGAGTAGTGTGTGCGCCATGGATGCATGACACATGTCTGTGACGATGTGTTGAATCACTGATACAGCCTAGTCATCCTTGTATCCACTGTGTCTGGGGGTGTATAGGGCCAGAGGCATGACCCTCCGGTGATGTGTGTGCATTTGATCACCATGTCCCATGATGCATGTGATTTTCAGCCCACCGATGTTACTATGGTGCCTTGAACATGGATGCAAATGTTAGTTGCATGTGTCATGCCTATTTCTGCATGTGTGTTGCCTGCACTGACCCATGTATTGTGGAGGGACATGATGGAAGTGACGTTTGACAGTGCCACTCATGTGCTATTGCTTCCTGTCTAGGGGACTATTGTACAGTACCCTGATGCTTGTGTTCAATGTCTCCCTTTACACAGCGGCGAGTGAAGAAGAGGGCGGAGACAGCGCTGTGGAGGAAAGTGGCAGGGATGCCTCTACCGGCCGGCGACGCAAGGCCCAGTCACCCTCCCAGGAAATTCCATCATCTGAGAGTGAGGGGACTGGTGCTGCTTCCGCCCCTACGGCTGCAGCGGAAGGGGCGGGTGAGCCCCCACAGGGGCTTGCGACGGCGGAAGATGTTGCAGAGCCATCCAGGTTGGTGGTGTGTGCGGAGGAGGAGGAGGCCGCTACTGAGCCGCACATGGGGCTTGGTGGGGGTGGTACCACTGGTGCAAGTGGTGCAGTCCAGGGGCAGGGGCAGGAGGCAGCACAGGTCACCGCGGAGGGGCCTATGCATGTCACTGTCCCTGACACTGTGACTGCATCACCATGCAGCAGCAGGTATGCCCTGTCCCAGGCCCGTCCCACAGGTAGGGGGGAGGTCCATCTCATCTGGCACTCCTCTACCTGCGGATGAGGGGACCCGTGACTGGATTGAGTCTGTCTTGATTGGGGTCGCGTTGTGCACACATGACATTCTTGATGATTTGCGTGCTTCCTGGGGGGACCACGCACATCATCACGAAGAGGTGTGTGCCAACGTGGCCAAGTTGGGAGGGACCGTGGTCGGGGGTTTCCTCCATGTGTCGGCCACTCTTGCGGCCCTCTCCTTCTCTGTGCACACTATACGCCAGTCATTCTCCATGCCGTCTTCCGGCCCAGATGCCACCAGGGCCCTCTGTGGACCTTCCCCAACCAACGCAGCCAGCCAGGTGGAGATCCCATCCCTGCTGCAGTTGGGAGTCGGAGGTCCAGCAGGGGTGGCCACCCCACCAACTGGACCCCAGCGGAGGGAGGATGCGCCGGCATCATCGGGCAGGGAACGTGCATGACGGCGCCGGGGGATTCCATCAGCCCGGATGCCGTCATGGTGGCAGAGGCAGTTGCGTCAGATGCAGCAGCAGGCTCAGCATGGGAGGCATCATGGCTCGGGGCCATCAACACCCCGGGGGCAGGCATCGACCGAGGGGCAGGAGGACCCCAGACTGGGAGTGTCTTCCGTGTGGCAGCGGTTGTGCCGGCAAATAGATGCAGAGAGGCAGCGGGCGGAGATGGCATGGCTCAGGATGGTCAGGGCGGAGAACTCCATGCACCGGGCTTTGAGGGGGGCAGAGGGCATCGAGGAAACTCGCAGGGATTTGAGGGATTCCATGGCTGCATCCCTGCGAGACCTTGAGTCCAGGGAACAGGCCCGCCTCCGGAACATCGATGTGGAGTTCGATGATGCCCTGAGCCGGAACATCAAATAGTGAGCCGTTGGACTAGCCTGCCGCCTTTGTAAATAGTTATGTAGTTGTAGGTTTCCTTTATTTATTTTTTTCCTTTGGGGCGCATGGACTATGCCCTGCCTTTTTGTAAATAGTTATTTATTAGGTTTTTTTTTTCTTAGGTTTCCTTTGGATTGTTGGGCACATGGACCCTTAATTTTTACATTGTATATAGTTATGGACCTGATTTTACAAATTTATTTTTACCATGGAGGAATGGTTTTGTTTTAATTTTGACTTTGGATTAGGTTTTATGGGCAGACACTTTGGAGGCATTTTTCTTTGCATTTTATTGATTTCACCATTAATATGTTTTCCTTCATTTCGGACATCCTTTTATTTATCATTTTTTTCTTGTGTAATTTCCTTTCATTCATTCAGTTTTGTATATTATACATTTTTAATTTTTACTTCATTTGTGTGGTCTTCTCTCTTTGGTTTTGTGCATGTCACAATGTGGGTTTTCTCAGCCATGTGTCGCCATTGTGTGGGTCTGAAGGACTTGTACTCATGCGCATACTGGTTATTTGGGATCTATCATGACATGGAGATTTCAATGTGGAGTGGATGGAATGCTTGGTTGGGTGTTTGGACTGGGGTGGCGTGGGGTGGGATTTGGGTGGCCATAAGGACCATGGATCTGGATTGTGATGACGTGTTGGGTGGGGGGCATGAGTCGGGGCCTGCTGGCAGGTGCCCGTCACTGGGGGTGGGGTGGGAACATGAGTCGGGGCCTGCTGGCAGGTGCCCGTTACTGGGGGTGGGGTGGGGACATGAGTCAGGGCTCCCAAGTGCATGGTGCCATTTGGCCTGCCTGCGGGTCATGTTCAGGGATGATTGGCTGCTTGAGGTGCATGGGGAGGGTGGATGGGCTGCCTGCAGGGCTTGCCCAGGGGTGTAGGGTGGTCCCCTGTGGCGTGGGCTGCTTGCAGGGCATGGGGAGGGTGGATGGGCTGCCTGCGGGGCTTGCCCAGGCGTCTAGGGTGGTCCCCTGTGGTGTGGGCTACCTGCAGGACATGGGGGGAAGGGCACACCCGGGAGCGCTGACACTGCAAAATCGCATGTTAAACTCCCTGCGCACCCTCGGAATACACATACCCGGCTCGCACCAGCTAAATCGCATGTAAAACTCCCCACGCACCCCTTGGAATACACATACCCCACTCGCGCCAGCAAAATTGTGTGTAAAACTCCCTGCGCACCCCTCGGAATACACGTACCCCACTCGCGCCAGCGAAATCGTGTGTAAAACTCCCTGCGCACCCCTCGGAATACACGTACCCCACTCGCACCAGCGAAATTGTGTGTAAATCTCCCCGCGCACCCCTCAGAATACATGTATTCTGCTCGCGCCAGGCCAATCGCGTGTGAAACTCCACGCGTACCCCCGGAATACACGTACCCCGCTTGCGCCAGGCCTATCACGTGTGGAATTGCACACACACCCCCTGCAATACTCGCAGGCAGCCCATCCACCCTCCCCATGCCCCACAGGCAGCACATCCACCCTCCACATGGCCCACAGGCAGCCCATCCAACCTCCCCATGCCCCACAGGCAGCCCATCCACACTCCCCATGCCCCACAGTCAGCCCACCCACCCTCCCCATGCCCCACAGGCACCCCACACCACACGGGGGACTTTTTCCACGCATTTTACCTGACGCGAGCGGGGTACACGTATTCGGAAGGGTGCGCGGGGAGTTTTACACGCGATTGGCCTGGTGCGAGTGGGGTACGTGTATTCCGAGGGGTGCGCATGGAGTTTTACACACGGTTTTACTGGCGCGAGTGGGGTACGTTTTTTCCAAGGGGTGCGCAGGAGTTTCACACGCGATTGGCCTGGCGCGAGTTGGGTGCATGTATTCCGAGGGGTGCACGGGGAGTTTTACACATTATTTTGCTGGCACGAGCAGGGTACATGTATTCCGAGGGGTGCGCAGGGAGTTTTACATGCGTTTTCGCGGTTGGGGGGCTGTATGCTGGTCCACTGGCCTTTGCGCCATGTACTGGATTTGTGCAATGTTGTTGGCGCACGGGCGGGGTTGCGGGTGTAACTGGCGCTGCTGCAGGGTCGCTGCACCACTCTGCACCACGGCTGCTTATGGATGTATAAATCCATGAATCTGCTGTGCGCCTAAATGGGTTTTGGCGCACGCGGCTGGCGCAGACTGCCACACATGCACTCTGTGTGCCAGCCGCATCCGCCACTTGTGCGCTGAATACTATGAATTACCCCCAGTGTAAGGGACTGGGAGAGCTGGAGGGGAAGGAGGAAAGAGAAAGTTCAGAGTAAAGGTGGAGTGTTGCCTTCAGCCCCTAACACCAGGACAGACCGAGCAGCAGCAGCAGCAGTCTCTGCCTCAGGCTGCTGTGGTGCAACGGCCACCACTAGCAACATCTGTTCTGCAGCAGGGGGCTCTCATGAGAGTGGGTCAGCAAGGAGGGGCCAGGACCATGGAACTATTTCTCTACCACTGCTGCCCCCCGCCCCCACCCACCAAAATGACTGCCAGGGGTGTATGCAACCTTTGTGGTGCGGTGGTGGCAAAGAGACAGAGGCCCCATTTAAGTAGCAAAGAGACAGAGGCCCCATTTAACCACCTCTGGCAGGTTGAGGTACCTCCGGAGAGAAACGCAACATCCATGTCTCTGGTGCCTTAGCAGCCGTATTGTCCTCCCACACAGAGTGGCCAGAAGCAGCTGGGGAGGGAAACACCCCCATGATGACCACAGGGACCACCAGCTGCAGGTCTGTCACATTTGCCATGCTGTAGATCTGGGGTCCACAGTGAAGGAGGGGGGCGTTGCAAGGTAGCACAGTTCAGTAAATACCATTCTACTACATGGCAGAGCCATCTGGGCCAGGCTAAATTCTCCTTTGTTTTTTGTTCCAAATTTACAATCCCTAATTTTGATGCTTCCCCCTAAAAAAAACACAAACTAAACAAAATACAAAATTGAAAAGACCCACAGAAATATTTACAAAAATGAACGCTGTGCTGCATTGTTCCTATCTTTGAATATTGTAATAAACTGTTGTTATTATTGGTACCCATTTCAAAAGTTTTCATTTTCTGTGTATGTTTTTTGTAAGAGGCCTAGAACGTCCAGTGACTAGCTTGGGTGAGAAACACATACAGCTTATTAACTGAGGGTCATAAAGAAAACCATGGTCCAGCTGGGCTGTTAATTTAGAGATCCAAAGACACAGTTGGTACCGTCTGGGCTCATTCCTTGTAGAGAAGCCGCTCCTTCAGAAATGTTTAAGGGTCATCCCTTATACAAAAGAGGTGCCTTGATAAATTAAGGGTCATCCCTTGTACGAAAGTGTTCTTTGAAAAATTAAGGGTCCGCAAATTGAGTATTTTGTAGAAATCCAAGTAAACCTAATCCAATCATGTACACTATTGATGCTTTAAAAAATATCAATTCATCTTCTTGAGTGCCAGTCCAGATGCCAACTATATAGTTGGTATATTGTTTAAAGATCCTTAAATGATTCTTCCCTGTACTCAATGTGGATATTTTCTATAAATACCTTGCAGGGAATCATACATCAAGCCCACAAAGTAAAGGTCAGAAAACATGAACACATTTTAATTCTCCTCAGATACTGCTGAAATGTGCAGGCCTTGTCTCAGGAGGATAGCTCAGCGGCAACACGCTCGCCTTGGAAGCAAGACGACACGGAGCGACACAGGTTTGATCCCCGCGTCCGCACTTAGCAACCTCCGGCTATTAAGTGCGTTATCCATAACCTTTCATATCAGATCAACCTAGGGAACCACATATTCAGCGCAGTGAAGCTCAGGCGGAAGTATGCATTTGCATTCTTTTTCGGAGAGACCACAAAGCTGTGCAGCCAGAACAGCTGCATTTTGTGTCAGGCAGGGAAGCACACATTCAGCCCAGTGAAGCAAAAGTGAAGATGTGCGGCCCGGAGCACTTGAGGTGCTTTGGTATAAAGTGCTATATAAGAATAAATACAATACAATACAACTTCACGCTCGGGAACCGTACATCCAGCCCACAAAAGAAAGGTCAGAAAACATGCACGCAGGTGTTTTTTCAGTTTTGCCGCTCAAATGCGAGGCCAGACATGTGGGAACTGCACAGTCAGCACAGTGAAGTAAAGGCGGAACCATGTATGTGCATTCTCTTTCTGAGAGACCACAAAGATGTGCAGCCAAAACACTTGAATTTTGTACAGGCCAGATCAAAAGGCATCCAAGATGAAACTTTTTTTATGAAGTTGTATGAAATATTTGAAAAACGAATACACTGAAAACAGAAACAACTCCCTAAAATGCTGCTGACAACAGAAACCAAATGCTGCTGAAAACAAAATAAAGTGGATCATTAGATCTTTTTAGCAACAAACCACGTTTGCCTTGAAAAAAACAGCCTGCTAAAAGCCCACACACTGGGCCTCATTCCAAGCTAGCCGGTACAGTAACAACGGTACCGGTAAGCTTGCCTGTACCGTTGTTACCGTACCGGCAAACTACGAGTTCTGCTCGCTGGTGCCTTCCCGCCTGCCAGGACTGGCCTCCCCTTTCCCATTGAGCCCTATGGGGCTCGAATGGGAATGGAGAGCATTTTTTTCCAGCGCCCGAGAATGGGCAACTATCGGGTCCGGTGGGGCCGTAATGACCCGGTAATTGCCCATTCCTGGGCACCAGAAAAAATAATTATACCGGCGGCAGCCGTGCTTGTTATACCGGCACGGCTATTGCCGGTAATGTAATGAGGCCCACTGACTTACAAATGCTCTGACTTACCTTTTATAACATCAGACATTTTAGGAGAAAGAAATTGGCTAAATAAGTGAGCATGAAGATGCTGAAAAGAGCGGCCCTGACAGTATTAATTGCATTAATGTCTGTGTCCTGCCTTTCCCAAACAAATTAAACCAAAACTAAATTATTTTGTGAAATGAAAATGATATAACCACACAAATACACTGCACTGTTTAAAATGGGTGTGGGGTGAAATAAATGATGGGGACGCAGAAGTAAATGCTTTTGGAAGGTTGGGACGATGGTAGGATTGCAACACTTTACAGGCTCTAAAAACAATGGCATTTCCCCCTCATCAGCAAATCAGCCCTTGATAGCGGCCTCTCAGTCACTGGTCATTATCTCCTGCATCTCTGTACCTTTCTGCCACCACGACTGTCGCGTCACTGTCTCAACACAATAGTACAAGCAGCACTAAGTGATGCTAAGCTCTTCTCCACACCACGTCACCCAGGGACACCTGCGCTGGTCACTCAATTCAAGAGAAGGACAGTCACTCGTCATTATCTCCTGCCTCCCAGGATGTCGGTAACGTTCTGCCTCCCGAAGTATAACATCACTCTCTCAACACACAATAGCACAAGCTGCGCTAAAGAATGCTATGCTCTTCTCCACACCAAATGTCACCCAGGGGCATCTGCGCTGTTCACTTACTTCAAGAAATGGACGTTAAATTGTTATCTCCTGCGTCTCTGTACCTTTCTGCCACCACGAGTGTCACTTCACTGTCTCAACACAATAGCACACGCAGCACTAAGGATACTATGCTCTTCTCTACACCACATGTCACCCAGGAACACCTGTGCTGGTCACTCAACTCAAGAGGACAGCCACAGGTCGCTATCTCCCGCCTCCCAGGATGTCAGTAACTTTCTGCCACCCCAAGTGTAACATCACTCTCTCAACATGCAATAGCGCAAGCTGCACTACAGGATTCTAAGCTCTTCCATGCAGTTCCCTGCAGTCCAAGAGATGTTATCTTGTGTTGTTGTGACTCCCTGAATGTCTGCACCCCAGGGTCACCCTAGGGCACGTTTGCAGTGTGTTAGTTCACTTCTAGACTCTGTTTCTCTTGCCTCCCTGCAGGTCTGTCACTTTACCCTGCCAAGTGGCACTGTTATTTTTTCCATACCCCAACAATTCTCACAAAATATCGTAAATTCTTGAGCATGTATCCCAAACAGACCAGACCCCCAAGCTGACCTCACTCTCAGGGATTCCTGCCCCCTACACTGATGCCACTTTCATATAAATCCTCTGACTTTCCCTTTTTTAATATCAAATATTTTACAAGGAAAAAGCTCTGCTGATTGAGACAGCGGCAATGTGCTCTAAATAGTGTCGCTGAGTAAACCATGGACTGATTTCTTTTTCCAGTCTTTCTAAACCAAATTAAACCAAAATAAAACTCTTCTAACCGTTTCAAAACTCCATTATTTCTAAAGATTCGAATTTGGCTCAAATCAGTTACACCACCTAAAGAGGACTCCTATGTAGCCAGCTGGTTCAAACGTTTGGTTCGAACTTTTCATAACTTCAACTTTCCAAACAAGTTAAATTCTGGTGGTTCAATGCATATTCGGGGCAATAGATATTCTGAGACCACCCCACCCACACTCACACACACTCATACGCACACTCACACACACTCTTACGCACACACACACCAGATTCAGATCACTGCTCTCACAGCGCTGATTCGCCAGGCACAGGTCACTGCACAGGTGACAGAGCAGGTAGTAGCTTCTAAAGACAGGTGGGCATAAGTGCAGGGAGACAGCATGGGGCAGATGGTCAAGTGCGAGGGCAAAGACTGCGTGTGGCTGGACAGAATAGCTGAAGGACAGAAAGAACAGGAAAATGTGGTGGGGCTCAGGGGCTCCCCAGCCGCTGAGGGGGGACTGAACTGTTTGAATTTGTACCTGGCTACAGCAATACATATGGGCCTCATTACAAGTATGGCGGAGCAGTAAGATATTGGCGGTAGCTGAATTACCTCCAATATTACTGCTACGCTATACTACGAGCATGGCCCTGGAGTAGGGTGACCAGACGTCTGGGTTTTCCCGGGACAGTCTGGGGAAATCACCGACGTCTGGGGGCCCCGGGAGTTTTTTACTTTTATAAACCCCGTCCGGGGTTTTGGATATGGTCCCTTTTTTTTGCCGGGACCCGATTTCGAGATCCTGAAATCGGGTCTCGGCACAAATCTTTTTGCGCGAATGGGGGCGTAAAATGATTTTCACGCCCCCATTTTCTCCCCCTTCCCTTCCCCGGCGCTCTCTGCCAATGAGAGGAGTGTGCATGTTAGCACACCCCCTCCGCGCCCCCCCGCAACAGGCCAGCGACATAGAAGTAGGACTTAAGTTGTATGTGTATTTACCTTAGTCCTACTTCTATTCTGTTGGCCCGTCCGGGTTTCTTTTTCTAAAAATCTGGTCACCCTACCCTGGAGTGGAGGATTTACCTCCAGCATCATGCTGGCGGTTGATTCTCCAACTCTCAGCCGAAAAAGCCCCATTGACCACTATGTACTAAACAAAAATGGGGATATACCCCGTCACTGTGCTGTCACGTGACGTGCGATGGCCGTGCTAAGCAATTTGTAATACTGACAGACCAAATGGCGGTAACAGTAATTCTATGTCAAGACCGGAGGCTCGGATTATGTTTTCTCTTCATCTTTACTGTCAGCAGCAAACAAAAAACAAATATACAATAATCATACAAAACCATAAAAAACTACAATAACCATGAAGTTTTTGGATTTTGTAGTCCATCCCCATTGGTCTTCAAACTGACCATGTGATCCAAGTAACCAATCAAACAACAGTCCTCAAATAAAAGCTCTTGTCCTCTTTCTATTCTTCCTCTTTCTTTGCTGCTCGGCAGCGAGTTAAGTACTTTTCTCTTTTATTCAGTGAAGTGTTGTGTGTGTGAATTGATGAGTTTTAGGACGTTCGTTTGACAAGCGAGTGTTCATCTATTCAGGCGGAGCATATCCGCTACGGGGAGTCGGCTCTAGGGAGTTGCGGCCGTGACGGGGCTGGTGCACCGGTGGCCGCAGCTCCTCCGATCCGTCACAGAGGGCACTGCATAACGGAAGGGAGAGCGTGACGGGACCGCGTAGTTCCGGCGCCCTCTCCTTCGTTTTTCATTCTATATTCGAGTGTTTTGAGGTGTCTACACGAGTGGTGTTACTCCAGTAAAGATTATATATATTTGCCCATTCGATCCTAAACAGCACGCATCGTACGAACGTAGCGTCCTGTTCGAGAGGTCAACAGCGCCCCTGCAGGCTGTCAGCTGATACCGCACCTTTTTACGGGCACAGTCGCAGGTAAAACCTGTGATTTAATATTTGTCATTATATCGATGATATAAGCAGAACCAGGGGGAAATACTTTACTATTTGGTTTTTCTCTGTACTGAGAGTTGGGAGACCCCTGGTATATATATTTATATATTTATATATATAAATATTCATAACATTCAATTCCTCATAACTCCCCAGGGACTGAGAATCATGAGTTCCTCCAGTGATGAGGGGAAGGCTAGTGTTAGCCAAAAGAGGAGCCACACAGCCATGACTGATGTCTTACACAAAGCCCTGGGGGCTTCACTGGGACATGATCCTCAGCAAAGAGCGCTGATGGAGGATTGGCTCAGTTTTTCTCAGGGCCTGGAGGAGGTCAAGGGTCTTAAGGCTCGTATGAAATCAAAAGGGGGCAGTAAACCAGCCCGCAGGGCGGAGGAAGCCCACACCACCCCGGGCACGCCACCAGGAAAGAAAGGTGGAAAAAGGAAAAGGAAAGGCAAGGCAGTGCCTAGCAGGGGATGAGAATCATCTCATACCTCAGATGAGAGTGAGAATGAGTGGGAGGAGTACCCAGAAGAGGAGGAAGTCCTATCTATATCCTCTTCAGAGGAGGAAAGCCATGAGGCGTTAAAGAAAAGAAAGAAGGAGGAGGCAGAGGAGGACGGTGCAGATGAGGAGGATTTCGATCCAGAAGCACTGATCCAACCCAGATCATCAGAATGAGAACCACCCAAAAGAATTGCGGCATATTTAAAGAAACGCCTGAGGGCGCCGCTAGCCAATGAGGCTAGAAGCAAGATGAGGGTGGAATGCCCCAGACCACTCCTTCCGGAAGGTGCGGCCGATACACCTGTAATAGATGATAAAATGATAACCTTTATGAGTAAATTCACAAAAGATGTAAGGAAAGGCCTTGATAGATCCTGGCGATCATGTCAGGATAAGATGCTTGATATGACGGGACCCCTCACAAAGATTCTCCAGATGGGAAAAGAGGCAAAAGTGAAAGGGGAGCCGATAGATCTGGCTATTCTTATAGGATGGGCCCAGAGGGCGATATGCATGTTGGGCAATGCTAATCATGCCATAACCACCGAAAGGAGGAGATCCTTGTTGGTTAAAATCGACCCAAAATTGAGTGAATTAGCCTCCTCGGAATCAGCCTCTTCGGCGAAGGGAAAGTTATTTGGGGATTCCTTTATCAAGGAACTCACCAAATTTGTGAATTCTTACGCAGCCTTGGATAAGGCGCAAGCCTCTCTTAAGAGGGTTTTCGGGAGGCAAATTTTTGGACGGGCCAGCAGAGGTAGGGGTCGCTCAGCTGGCCGGATCCAGTACCACCGATCCTTCCAAGACAGAGCGAATTGGCGCGAACAAGAGGAGCGCAGACATACACCTTTCTTCCCATCGAGGAGTAGGGGAAGAGGCAGGATCTGGCGAGGGGAGCATCAGCAGAATAACACAGGTGAGATTACCATACCTACTCCCTATGACCCCAGAGGTAGGGGGGAGGACTGCGCAATTTTTGGAAAATTGGTTGAACATTTCAGGGGATCCCTGGGTACTTCAGACGGCGCAAGGTTTTTATATAGATTTTATAGAAACTCCATATCAGAAAGAACCGCCAAAATGTTTAGAAATGAGCAGAGAAGACAAGGTCTTACTGGAAAGAGAATTACAGGGTTTGGAAAACAAAAGAGCTATTCGACCCGCTACAGGTCAGGTAGGAGGTTACATAAGCAATATGTTCATAGTAAAAGGAAGACACAAGACGAGACCAATCATAAATCTGAGAGGCCTAAACAGTTATGTAGTGTACAGACATTTCAAAATGGAAGGGATACATCTGTTGAGGGATACCCTCATTCAGGGAGATTAGTTAGCCAGAATAGATTTGAAAGATGCATACCTGACTATTCCCATAGCAGAGGAGCACTGCAGATTTCTGAGGTCCAGATGGGAGAGAACGATTTGCGAGTTTCGATGTCTGCCTTTCGGTCTGGCATCGGCACCTTGGTGTTTCACCAAAATGATGAAACCCGTAGTATCGCACCTCAGAGCTCAAGGGATAAGACTGATAATTTATCTAGACGACATATGTCTGATGTGTCAGGAGAAGGAAATGTTGATAGAGCAGATTCAGATAACAATAGAGGTGTTGGAGAGTTTGGGATTCCTGATAAATTGGGACAAATCCAGTATAGTAACTGTTCAGTCAATAGAATTTCTGGGTTTCATAGTGGACTCGATTCAGGGAACTCTCAGTTTACCCATTCAACGATATCAAGAAACAGTTGAGACATACTCTAGCGAAGGGAGAGATGTCGTTGAGGGACATCGCAAGATTGGTGGGCCGTCTAGCGGCATCAATTCAAGCGATTTTTCTAGGACCTCTGCATTACAGGGCACTCCAGAGGTAGAAGATATCTGACCTCAGGAGGGGCGTTTCTTACGAATCAAAAGTGAATATTTCACAGGAGGTGAGAGAGGAGTTAGAATGGTGGCTCATTCATATGGATGCATGGAACGGGAGAGCCATATTTGGTTCATCCCCGGACCTTATTATCGAATCAGACACCAGCAGATGGGGCTGGGGAGCCCGATGCGGGAACCTGTCCACAGGAGGCAGGTGGTCGGACCAGGAGACCAGACTCCACATAAATTGCCTGGAGTTGTTGGCGGGGACGTTTGCAGTGAGATGCTGGACCCAAGAGAAAGCACATTGTTGCGTTTTGTTAAAGACGGACAATGTCTCCGCAGTCAGGTACATCAACAGACTGGGGGGGACGAGGTCCAGGTTATTGGCGGATCTGGCGAAGGAATTTTGGGAACTCTGTCTAGAGAGGAGAGTTTCGGTGACGGCGGAATATCTACCGGGTCAGATGAACGAAGTGGCCGATTGGAACTCGAGATACCTCAGAGACACCAGCGATTGGAAGCTGGATGAGGTAGTGTTCCAGGAACTTATGACACGATGGGGTCCTTGCCAGGTGTATCTGTTTGCATCGAGGTTAAACAAACAGCTTCCTCGGTTCTTCAGCTGGAGACCGGGCCCGGAAGCAGAGGCGACATATGCCTTCCTTCAATCCTGGGAACACCAGAAGAATTACACGTTTCCTCCTTTTTCAATGATAGCGAGGACGCTAGCGCAGGTGAGATGTCAAAAAGCATCCATAATTCTAATTACGCCGGACTGGAAGGGGCAGGCGTGGTTTCCCAGTCTACTGGAACTGACATATCACAACCCAGTAGTTCTACCCGACACAGAATTTATCATTCGAGATCCCAGAGATGGCAGTCATCCACTAGTGAGGTCAGGAGGACTCAGGCTAGTGGCATGGGCGATTTCAGGAGATCTTGGGCTAGGCCAGGATTTTCAAATGAGGCTGAAAACATCATTAATGAAGCATGGGCCCCAGGGACTCACAAGGCTTATAGATCAGCTTGGGCTAAATGGAATAGCTGGTGTTTGGAAAGGAATTTTCATCCCGATAGAGCAGATGTAGTTCATGTGGCCAATTCTTTAGCTCAGATGGCAGCACAGGGCAAGGCTTACAGGACTATCAACACAGCCAGGTCTGCGATATCTGCAGGGCACCCTAGAGTAGAAGGTTTAGCGATTGGCGAACATCCTTTGATCTGTAGATTGATGAGGGGAGTAAGGATGTTAAGACCACCCAGTGTTAAGTATAATCAGTTGTGGGATGTAGATAAAATTTTGAATTTTTTTTTATCTTGGCCGGATAATCAGGAATTGTCACGGAAAGCGATTTCAGGCAAGTTATCTATGCTTTTATGTCTTTTAGCATTCAAGAGATCATCTGATGTTAGAGCGTTGGAGGTTAATAGGAAGAGTATATCTGCGAACGGAGTGACTTTCCTTATAGTAAAAAGGACCAAAACAGGTTTGAGATCTATTTCTTATGAGTCTTTCCCGACTCAACCAAAGTTGTGTCCAGTCAGATGCATAGAGGCTTATGAAGAGATGACGAGGGAGGTTAGACCCCCGGGAGTGTCACAATTGTTGATAGCGATTTGTAGACCTTATAAAGCAGTTACACCGGCCACCATTGCTAGATGGCTTAGATGGGTGATGGTTCAAGCGGGCATAAATGTTGAGAGGTATGGCGCCCATTCCGCTAGAGGAGCGATGGCTACTAAAGCGTATAATATAGGAGCCAGAGTAGAGGATATTATGAGAACTGCAGATTGGTCGAATGAATCGACGTTTAAAACTTTCTAATTTAAACCCATGGAAAGTGCGACATCGTTGGTGGTAGGTAAGCTTTGAACAAGCATAATCCGAGCCTCCGGTCTTGACACAGAATTCAGATTTTCAACACATTCGTTACTGAAAGTCGTAATTCTATTAAAGACACGGAGGCGAAGGATTATCCCACCCTATCAATCGTATGAATGTTTAGTTGATATAATAATTTTTTTATCTGTTATGCTTACTGCTTATGAGGAAATATGTGTACTAGTTTTATTGAAGATATGGTTCTTGGTGATTATGTATATGATTGTCCCACCCTTGTTTCGGTCTATAGTCACCTTTTTTAAATTTATGTTTTCTGTAGGAGGGGCGACAGATAACAAGCAAGCCAAGATCTGAGTCAGGACGTAGATGGAGTTTCGAAGAAGTACTGAACACATCCTCGCAGGATCAAAGAAAGAGGAAGAATAGAAAGAGGACAAGACCTATTATTTGGGGACTGTTGTTTGATTGGTTACTTGGATCACATGGTCAGTTTGAAGACCAATGGGGATGGACTACAAAATCCAAAAACTTCATGGTTATTGTAGTTTTTTATGGTTTTGTATGGTTATTGCATATTTGTATTTTCTTTGCTGCTGACAGTAAAGATGAAGAGAAAGCATAATCCTTCGTCTCCGTGTCTTTAATAGAATTATGACTTTCAGTAACGAATGTGTTGAAAATCTGAATTCAGTCTGGTGATACCTTGGCGGATTTACTGCCCAGATGCCACCAAACTCGTAACAGGGCATTGTCATAGCTCTCAACTCACACGCTTTTGGCGGGTGTCACCCGCCTTGTAAACAGCTGACTCACCCGCCAAGCCTCCTGCACGCCCATTCATTTCAATGGGCCTCTCACCCGCCAAAAATAAAATCGGGTGTTTTCACCCGCCTTTGCGACACAAATGGTTGAGAGCTATGCATTGTATTTACATTTCAGGCCAATCATTTTCTTTTGTGAGGCCATAGAAACAGAAGGTACCAATGTAAGGACTGGCACTAAAGAAACTCAGACAATGTCCTTCTTCTCTGTCCATCATGAAATGGTCTGCTTCTGGACACTGTAAAAGCTACAGAGATGAAAGGAAGTGCGCCCCTCCTCGTTCCTCCTTTCGTCCCGCGCTAACTGCAGGCCTGCTTCCAGCCGGCCTGATGACTTATTGGATTCGAGCATCCCTGTTTTTAATTACGGCCTCGTCCTGGCCTGCAGTGGCCCAGTCTGCCTGCTGTGGAAGGCGCACTCCCTTAGGCCATCTGTTTGAGCGCGAGCCACGGCTGTCACGTGCTCCCGGAGAAGGCGCGCGGCTGGCCGCTCCTCACGTCATCACGCTCAAGGGCAATACATTGATACTGCCTGTAACCCCGATGGATGCACAGCTCAGCGGCGCTTCCCGAAGCTTGGCGCGTGCTCAATAAATACCGCAAATAAAATCAAAGCTAAAAATAAAAATACGTTGCTCCACATAAACCATAAAACCATGCTGTGGACGTTTGGTTGGGATCTCGTTATCACTGGCCAAAAACTGATTGCATCCTGCATAAATCTAGCTTTTATTGCTGCTGATGTTCTGAGTCCAGAAGTCTCAGTGTTACCAGATGTTTCAAAAAACAGGTTGGCTGTCTTTAGGCTTCAGACGTATAGACTGTATAGCATGGTCCTTGATCGCTATTCTAGTCAAAGGTACAAGGTTTGAATTTCAGCAGGTTAGATTCGGACTGGGACATAAAATAAGCCCCGTGCACCCATAATAAATGCCTAAATGTTTGAGTGCTACCATCGTTTGAAAAATGTGTTGCAAACAGTGCAATTTAAAGCACATTTGGTCAATAACATCGGCCTGAATTAGCAGCTGCAGAGTGCAGTTACTCATCAAACTGGCACAAAAAACGTGCCCACACCAACATGTTGGCATTGCCCTATTGCAGGCGTCTGCAACATATGGCTCTCTTGCCCTGATGATTTAGACTTCAACTCCCATCATCCCTTGACAGCGAATTCAATGATGAGCCTTCATGGGAGTCGTAGTCCAAAACATCTGGCAAGCCACAGCTTGCTGACCCCTGCCCTAAACCAGGCCAGGACTGCAGCAGGGGCAGCTGTCTAATTTGTCCTTCTTCTGTTTTGAATTAGAGAAGAACCGGTGTATGGCGCGTTAGTGAACCTTATGTTGGTTAGTATAATAAAATCCTGTGGTGTTAATGGTGCTTCATATCAAATCAAATTTACTTAAAGTGTTAAAAAATGTGATTGTGTAACAAAATACTTCAATAGACTAAACCTCTAAAAGCAGATGATATCAAATGCAAACATCAATTGGGGAAAGACAAACAGAAACATAAGATCTTAAAGCACGCCCGGAAAAAGGCAAATGGGCCTCATTACAGTTCCGGCGGTAACCGTGCCGGTAAATACCGGCAGGTAGCCTCTGGACCTGTAGTGAATTACTGCCACCTGACTTGCCGGAAACACTGGGTCATTACAGCCCCGGTGGCCTGGTAAGTCAGACGGGGCAATTGTTAGTCCCCATTCCCATTTGAGTCACTCAATGGGAATGGGGACTACTGAAATACTGGCACTAGGTGCCGTGCCGCCCGCCAGGTCAGACCTGGCGGGCAGGATGGCACATGGCCGCAAACTTGTACTTTGCCGGTCCGGAAACAACGGTGACTGTATGCTTACCGCCACCATTGTTTCTGAACCAGCAAAGTTGTAATGAGGGCCAATGGGGGTCATTACAAGTTTGCCAGTCCGGGAACTATGGTACTGGTAAACTTGCCGGTACCGTAGTTCCCAGACCACCAAACTACGAGTTCTGCTTGCGGGGGCTATTACGGCCGCCAGTTCTGACCTGGCGGACCGTACTGGCAGCCACGAGCAGAACTTGATGGTAGCACCGGCACCATTATGAACGGTGCCGGTGCTACCGTGCTCCCCATTCCCATTGAGCACTACCGGGCTCATATGGGAATGGGGACTGACAATTACCGGCACCCGGCAATGGGTAATTACCGGTCCGGCGGGGTCTGAATACCCCAGTAATTGCCCATTGCCGGGTGGCAGTATTTTCACGTGTTTGGTGGCAGCCGTGCCGGTTTTACTGGCACGGCTACCACCAAACTCGTAATGAGGCCCAATGCTTGAGTTGTTCTTAGTGCAGTGGACAAAGCCACTTGAAACCTCAAATGCCCCGCTAGAAAAGGCACACACCCTCAACACAGGATGGAACAGCCAGTGCTTAATTTGTGGGTGTGCTTGCCAGTGCTTAATTTGTGGGGGTGCTTGCCAGGGCTCAGCCCTGGGACTTATTTTCCAACACTGGTACTTATTGTCTCCGGCTCACTTTAATCCAGTGCATCCATCTACCACAACAAGGAGGTGTGAGCTGTAGTGTAATGCCAAATATGTCGACACTGTGGAGAGCCATGATGAGTGATGGCAGCAGTGGTGAGGAACTGTCCACATGTGGTGCCGCAGCAGTTCTAGAAAATATTTGGGCCTGGGCACTTATTTTTTTACAAATTAAGCACTAGAAAAAGCCTTTAAACAGTGCGGTGCACTCCTTCTGAGGATCTTCGCGTGTGGGTAGCCACCCTCCGGGCACTCATTTCGTCAGATAAATTGGAATATCAAAGCAAGCAAGTCCACTCAAGTTTTCTGATTCTTTTAAAAACACTCACATTTGTAAATTATAGCACATGAAAGAAAGAATCACTTTAAATTACTGGAGCTGTACATCACTTGCTATTTCCCCAAAGTAAAGGTACTAACTTGTCCCTGCAGGGTATAGGTTTTCCCTGGCAGGAGGCGGTGTGCCACCTATCTAAACAAGCATTGGTAATGCCAATAGTTTTAGAGTTTCTGCTGTTCTTTGAATTACGCATTTATTAAGTTATTGCTGCCAGAAATGAAACAACTACTGGGGAGCAGGCATATGATTGGTTCTGGCTAGCACATTCTCTTTGCCGGGTGGACAGCAATGCACCAAGTCATTCTCCCTAGCGAATATCCAGGGAGAAAGCGGACAAAATGTATGTCTTGGAATACGAAAGGACCTAATCATCCAGTCTGGAATCCCACAGTAGGGAAATAGTTAAAAACATATGAAATTCTATCCATACAAAAGGCATGGTTGCTTTCTCCCCCTATATTGGATGGTTTTGTGATATGTGCACAGAAGGCCAGACGAGGAGAGATGAAATGCCCCCATTGCGGCCTTTTGAGTCTGATAAAATCTACCCAATACTTCTCAAATGTGGATTCAAGTGATATTTCTTTGGGAATCCTAGCCCTGCATGTTCGCCTTACTCGCTCCTTAATACGCGATTTATTAGTTGTGAATAGCTATTGGCATATTAAATCGGGGGACTTTATGCCTAGTCTAACAACACTGTCTAAATGTATCATCGAATGATATGACTCCTACCCAGTAGGAGGGGTCTTGTTCTCGGGCGATCTAAATGCAGCCTGTGCCTTAGATGAAGGATCCGCATGTCTCAACATACACCATGTGGCCAACAAATGGGGCTAAATGGGAAAACACATTGTGTGGCTTGGGTCTACAAAAGTTGAATGGGGCCACTGAAGGCGACAGTCCGATAAAGACCACTTGGTCGAATGGAAATGTAGCCTCAGTAGTGGATTACATTTTCGTTGGTAATCTCTTGTTTAACATGTGCATTTCACTCGAGATATTACCACGGGCCATTAGTGATCACTGTGCTCGCTCATTGGTCTTGGAAATTGCTATGAGTAGGGACAATTCCCTTCAAGAAATTACCAAGGAGGGTAGGGTGAATCAAGCCGGGAACAGAATTAGCTGGTACTTTATGGCAATTGAAAGGGTAAACACCACATTAGACCAATACCTAGAGGATGGTACATTGTCCTGGCTATTCGGCTCACTGGCCATCTCAAGGTACAACGACTTCCTGGTGGACTTTAAAGAGATCAGTTCAGTCGATAAGAAAAAAATCCATCAAGGAGGTTGGAGGAAGCAGGCACATGCCTTTGACAAAGAGGTTGCAGAATGTAAAAGAGACCTGAGAAGGGCATTAAACATAATAAGAAGGGATAAAGAGTTAAATAATCTGGAGAAAGGCATCAGGATAAAAGAACTCAAAGGGAAGTATCGCAATTGTAAACATGCACGGTTGTTACAAAGAGATTCTGAGGCGATACTCCAGGCATTGTGTAAGAAGAACACACACATATTCTGGCGATTGATAAATAACTTGGACTCTTCTCAAGCCTCTGTGCAGGTTAATGCAGTCTCAGAAGTGGGTTTCCTATTAGCAAGGTGTATTTGCCTTGCCAGGGTCACAGCCTGTGGTTTTGAAAACCAGTTTGGATACTGGTTGGCGCTACCATGTAGAAGCAGACAGGGTGGAGGAGGTAATTTCAAAGATCCGTTCTTCTCTGGCCTCTGGACCGAATCAACTGTCCACTGTATTGTTTAAGTGGAATCTCGCCGTAATGCCTTCTATTGCCACCATTCGGTACAATCAAGTGGGAAAGACCTATTTGTTCCCTAAGTCATGGTCCATGGCCTACGTGGTCCCAATTTGCAAGACAGGCCAGCGCTCCAACCCTGCGAACTATCGACATATTGCCATTCTCAACGCCGACAGCGAGGTCTTTGCAGTCTTGGTGCTGGAGAATTGGGAGAATTGGCAAAGAGGGTTGGGGCTTATCGAAAAATGGCAAACAGGATTCAGGGAATCCTTGAGTACATCCCTTAATGGGTTTATATTAAAATCAATTCTAAGTCAAGTCTGTGAGGGGGAATCCAAAGCTGTGTATGAAGCAACCATTGACCTCTCAGCGGCCTTTGATGCAGTGACTGCGGCTTACTGTGGTCTAAGCTGCAATCATGGGGGATTCCTGCAGGCTTGCAACATCTTTTAGTGGGGCTGCATGACTTTCCTTAGGACTTTCAAATTGAAGAAAAGGCACTGTGAGAGTAAATGATTTGTCCAGGATCACACACTTTGCTTAAGTGGTAAAACTAGGATCTGAGCTCAGTCTGCGATTTAAGCTCTTGGCTACATATCTTCCATCTATAGTTAATATAAGTATGTGCTCAGGTTTGGGTTTGAAAAGATTAAATATTTTAATAGCAATGCATTTAAAAGTACAAAAATGGCATAAAACACTAACTTGAAATTAAATAAATCATTTAAAAAACATGTGGAGCAAAATTAGGATTATAGCATTATTTTACCCATGCTGATTAGAAGATTACACTAAAAGTGTACAAAGGTGTGTACGTTTTTTAAACTGTTTTCACAAGGAAAGAAAATTATTTTTAAATTGTAGTCACAGTCAAAAAAATTATACACACTATTACTTTGAGCGCCAGCCCTTAACCACTTTGAATATAGGACATCTGGCGGGCAAGCAACCCCTCAAACCAACCCACAACCTAGTTCACTTACAGTTAATAAAAATGCAACACAACGTAATGTTGCCTGTTAAAGTCTATGCATGCAATGTTATGTTTCCCTCCCATGTATTATCCCCCATTCACACCTCTTAATGGACAATAGTCCCCCTTCAGGCACCCCTGCGCCTGGGCTATCAACCCCTAATTGTCCTTATTAGAATCCTTTGTTGACACAGAGCGAATTTCAGGGAGAGCAGCTGTGCTTTCATGCACTTTGAGTGAGGGTGACCATCAGCTGGGACAAGCAAATAATGGATGGTGGCTATGAGTACCAGTACTCTCCTCGAGTCTGGAGACGCCCCGGCCCTCATTACAGCCAAAAATAAGAAGTGCAAGTACTGAGGGCCGGATAGCGCCGGCCCATTTAAAGCACTAGATGCACATCTTGAGACTGTTTTTTCTGCCGGGTAACAACACAGAAATCAGGGTTGCAAAAAAGTGCCTGACAAACAGTGCAGGTTGAGAAAAATTCCAAACCAGGTGGAACATCCCCTGAATGCGAAAAATGTATGACACACAGTGTAGCTAATGCAGAGTGCTGGCGAGTCACGGCGCCCCGCCTGCCAGCTATTGCGCTCTTGCCAACTCCACTGACGGCAGTTTAAGACCTTCCTCACCACAGACATTCCCGACTTTCCACAACTCTCACCTTATCTGCTTGCAAAAGTTTTTGAAGCACAGAGTCATTCTCATCTGTTTTTTCTCACCCCTTCCCCGACCTTAAAACCATCCATCAGTTACTACTTCAAGCAGTATCTTTGGACCCTAAGGAGGAGGTACGTTAGTATTGTGACGAGGAAGGACTAGGAGTAATGAAGATTACCAGTACGTTATTCAATCATACCTCCACATCCCTCTTCCTCTTCTCAGTACTCCATTATTATTTTTTTTAACCTTTTATTCATGCAGCCCTTGGGTAATGGGTACTTTGCAACTTGTTTACTTGTTGGCAAGTCAGTGCCGTAGCAAAACAACAATGAAAGCTGTACATCAAATGAGAAAATAACATCAGGATAACATTTAACTGTCAGCATATTATTGGCGAAACTGTAACTTATGCCGATACAGTGTTAGCGAGATGTGCTCGAAATTCTGACCATATATCCTTAGGGCGACTACTGCTCGGCAGCAGCGTGACGTGTAGTTCTTCCTTATCATTTGCTCACAGCACATCTTATAGCCATATTCCACATGTAGGTGGCTCTTTCCAGGACCACCTCATCAATATGGATCTTTTAGCCAAAAGCAATCCCAAATTGAGAAACCTATGCTTGGTCACTTCCATTTTGCCTGTATACCCAACATGCAATCCCTTACAGTTAGATTCGGCTGTTGTTCCAGTAGATCAGTTAAAGTGTGATTAATTGCACGCTAGCTCTCACTCAATTTCGGGCATATAGGGGTGGCATTCGCAGTGTGGCATCTGGGACAGTCTTTCACACTGTCAGTCTGGAATAGGCCTGTTCTATAGGGAGGGTAATACAATCTGTGAAATGTATAGTGAGTTGAAACGTGATTGTAGACCCTCCTGAGTGATCACCCTCCCATAGAACAGGTTATTTGGCCGTGTTTGTTCTCGGTAGAGGGGCTCCCATACCGCTTTGTGCATGTTTAGGAACTTTGGGTGTCGCCCTAAATTACCCATGGTAATCCAGACGTGTAACCCTTGTTCACTGTGCTTAGAGAGGCGCAGCTTCACCTCACTGATGAGGCCTGACTAGGCCGAAACATGTGTCTGGGGTTGCTGTTGGTACTCGTGTTCAGAGGAGAATTGCCTAGCATTTCGGTGCTAGATTGCCCTTGTGGGTGGAACAAAGACGGATATGCAAATGGATATTTTTCCTCTGTGAACGGTACAGTGATCTAAAACAAAGTTGCAGACCCTCCCGAGTGGGCTCCTTCCCATAGAACAGGTTATTTGGCCATGTTAGTTCTCGGTAGAGGGGCCCCCAGACCTTTTTCTGAATCTGTGAAGAACCTTAAAGTGTATGAGCCGATATTTCGAGTTTAATAACACCCCTTTCATTAGACCACATATGGCCTTCCGCTGCTCGTCTGTGAACTCTGTCTGGGGGTTTGCACTCCATTAAACCCTGGCTTTCGTCCCTGCCCGTAAGTCCATGGTTCCTGGCAGCTTAAATAGCGCAGAGATACCAGTGGGGAACCGAGTAATATGTAAGGTAGGCATGTGTGTATTCAGGGTTGCTCACGGAATGTCGGCCAGTGTGACCTGAATGCGGCTCTCACTCGGAGAGAGTTGAGTGTCTGCAATGTGTGATTTCAGCTTCTCCCAGTCTGCAAAGCGCACTGCCGTATATAGGTTCCTAATAGTGTAGATAACAGCCTCCTTGCAGATCCTCTCAATATCCCTGTCTGTGGTGGAAGTCGTTTGTTGTAAGGGACGTAGCATTCAGTCTCTTGTTCAACTTTCTCCATGTATTTCAGATTGCCCCCACTGGGTCCAACGGATGTGTAGTCTGGTGTGGGTCACCCACCAGTAATGCCAAAAATGATGCAGGGCTAACTTGTGCCCGTTCCAGCCTAATACGTGGTAAATTGTTATCATCCATTGTCCAGTAGTTTGCATAATGTATCTGTGCCACTAGATAATACAATTCCCGGTCAGGGGCGTTGAGTCCCCCTAAATCATAGGGCCCGGCCAAGTGTGCCCACTTCAGGCAGACATGGCCATTTGGCCAGAGGAAGGAAGTGCATGTTCTGTTCAATTCTAGAAAGAACGCACATCCCGGCCACAGTGGTATATTATGAAACAGGTATAATAGTTTGGGCTATATTATCATTTTAATCAGAGAGCCTCCCTGCAATTGACATTGGAATGTGTCCCCAACTCTTGAGTTCAGTTGTCATGGCTGTCATATTCCATAGTCTTTTTCCAAGAAGGGGGATCGAGTTATTAATATCCCCAGATATCGGAATGACCGTTCAATCCACTTCAGCCACAATTTATTGGATGGCTTCATTGTATCATCAGTTAAGGGGAATATTTCAGATGTATTACTATTCAAATGCAGGCCAGAGTATCTGTCGAAGTCCACCATGGTATGTACAATAAAATATCATGCTGCGTGTATAATTATATCACTTCTGCTTTTCCTTCGTGCTAGAAGCCAGTTCCGCTATGTTTGGCACATCTCTTATCCGCTAGAGGTTCAACTATTAAGGCAAACAGCAGTGGAGACAGGGGGCAGCAGGGTGAATCGTGTGGGGCGTCAATGGGGACAGCCTAGTAGCCAGCACTTTGGCGAATATTCTGCTATCTATATTTATAAGGGACAATGATCTGTAAGGCCCACAGTCTTCTGCTGCCTTATCTGGTTTAAGTAACAAAATTATGATGGCTTCACACACCATTTCTGGTAATACTTGCTTCAATAGAGCCTCCTCCCAATAGTTGTAACAAGTAGGGAGCCAGCGTGTCACAATATTCCTTATAAAACTCCACTCCCAAACCATACAAGCCCATGCAGTGGTAGAAGTGTACCAGAAAAAGAAGTGGAACTATGACCCCAGCGGGGGATAGAGCAGGCAGGAAGGGAGAAACCTACAACACATTTACCAAGGATTCCAGCCATGTTGGCTGACAGCCAATTGAGTTGAAACAGATTTCAGTTTAGCTGTAACTGCTGTTGGGTGGTAAAGTGGACAAGTGTGTTTTAACTTCAGAAAGAACAGTTCCGGAATGGTGAAAATGGTTGCAAAAAGTAGTGGAACTGTTAACAGTAAAAAAATAAAAGTATTGGAACACCGCTCCTAACCGTGTCCGCTCACTTCAACCACTAAGTCCAGGGCCTTGCCCTTTGGCAAGTCCATTATAACTGTATCAATCTCTTCTATTGTCAGGGGCGTCACCAGGGAGTCGCTTGCCTCTTTGGACAGTAAGGCAGTTAGTATTTCACTTAAATATTGTGCTGTCACATCTATTGAGGCACTCCCCTTTGGTCGATACACTGCTGAATAGAACTCATAGACGAAGCTGTTTATATCCTCTTTGGTAAGCGCAATTGATCCATCTTATTATTCAATGTATGGTGTATGTGTATTACCTTGTTCAGGCCTTATGAGTCTGTCAAGTGTTCGACCAGGCCTATCC